>NC_059114.1:9583319-10959569 GCF_020740685.1 Jaculus jaculus | reverse complement strand
AAAGCATAGGCCGCCGCCCGAGTTCTGCGTACGAGAAGAAAGACGCGGCGCGAGCGCCAACGGCCACCGGGCGCGCGCCGCGGCGGCGGCCGGGCCTGCGCCCCAAGAGCCGGATGCCAGAGCAGGAGGAAGAGCCGCCAACCGATCGCTCGATCGACCGCACGCCCGCTCCTTCGCCCTACCAGACCGGGGAGGGGGGGAGGGCGCGCCAGGGCTTCTTCGAGTTAGGGGGCCTGACTCCCCAGCGACGAGACAAGATGGCTCCTCCGGT
This sequence comes from Jaculus jaculus, assembly GCF_020740685.1. NCBI lineage: Eukaryota > Metazoa > Chordata > Mammalia > Rodentia > Dipodidae > Jaculus > Jaculus jaculus. Next base: position 10,959,298 of record NC_059114.1, on the reverse strand, counting down.
CTGCGCTGCGGCTCAACCGTCCCCCGGCTGCGTCGTTCGTCCCGCCCCCCCCCACCCACCCACCCCACCTCCCCCGGTTACTGTTTCTTTAAATGGCGGAGAGGGTCAAGGAAAGCAGGAAGAGAAGGCGCACCGTGCTCTCACGTGACGGACGGGGAGGGAGGGGGTGGGGAAACAGGAGGAGAAGGAGGAGGAGGGCGGATCGGACCAACCGAGATCCGGTCACGTGCCCAGACGTTTACCCGCCAATCAGGAGGCGCAGTAACAGAGCTGGGGGCGGGAGGAGTAGCTGTTCCGTGATTGGTCAAATGTGCCGCAGAGGCCTCGGGGGTTCTCGGGGCGTCGGGGAGTGAAGGCGAAGGCATCCGGGGCTGCGTGCGCTCAACGGAGACAAAGCAAGTGCCTTGTGGAGGCTGAAGCGGCGGCGGAGGCAGAGAGAGATAGAGAGAGAGAGAGAGAGGAAAAAAAACCAAACACCCGAAACGCAGACTTTTTTCCGTTGACGCGAATCCTCACATCGTTCCATCCATCCCGACGTGTCGAGCGCGCGCGCGTGCGCGTGCGTGTGGGCGGTGGCGGCGGCGGCGGCGTTGGCGGCGGAAGCGGCAGCGGCGGCGGCGGCGTTGGCGGAGGGAGCACATGGTTCTGAGAGCGCGCTGCGGTCGTTGAGTTCCAATTCCGCGGGGAGGGACAAAGGCGTGTGTCGAGCTGCGGGCCACGCCGGGCGTGCTCGGTGGTCAGCGGGTGGTTCGTGGCGGCGGCGGTGAGCTCGCCCGCGCTCTGCCCGCCACCTGGGGCTTCGGAAGCGGAGGGCCAAGGCCACGCGGCTGGATCCCGCCGCCCGAGGGGCGGTGGTCGCCATCGGAAGAAGAGGAGGAGGAGGAGGAGGAGGGCGCGCGCGTGCGCGCGCGTGGCGGGGAGGGGCGCGGCCCGCCCGAGGCGATTTTGGGTGTGGGTGTATTGTGAGGGAGGGCGGAGGTTCCCCCACCCCCGGGTCACTGTGAGGTCACCGCCCCCTCCCCCACGCCGCCGCGGCCACCACCCCGCTGTGGGGAGTGTGTCACAGAAGCCAGCTGGGTCTGGTTGAGGTGTTGGAAGAAAACCACCTCCTGTCTGAGCATCGAGGACTTCCTTCAGCTGAGGGGGAGAGGGCGGGAAAGAAAAAAAAATAATTTTTTTAAAAGAAGAAGAAAAAAAAACTGGCAAAACCGGAAGTTGCGCCATCTTGACTTCCGCTGGATCCGGCCCCGCCCTTCCTCTTGGCACCTACTGGAAAGATATCCCACTGGCCTCTCTGGTGGCGAAGACATGGGTGATTGCTGTGGTTTGTGACAGAAGTGGGCTCGTCTCCTTCTCCCCCCGCCCCTGGTGGTGCTAAGTGTTCTTTGTCAACCCGGAGATTTCAGGTGGAAACTGAGAAGGCCTCGTGGAAGAACGTGAAGATGAAGTGGCCATAAGAAAAAAAAATCGCCTAGAACCTTCTAGAACCATCCACCACCTCTGACCTCGGGCAGCTGTCTGTCTTGACCGAAGGAGACTTAACTCTGAAAGTTGGTTAGGATGTAGTTCTTCCCTCGAAATACCACATCATAGTCATTGAGAAGATTTAAGAAGAAAAAAAAAAAAAATCATTCGACATTTCAAGTACCTCCAACCATATTTTGTATAGATAGCAGGTGACTTGGTGTCCTCTGTCCTTAAGAAGTACAGGCTTAACCCAGTACTGGAAGGAAGATTTTTTTTTTTTTTTTTTTTGCTCCATTAAGCATATTACTCAGTGGGTTAAAAGACGAAGACTGGAGACCTCACTGCAGTCATGGCCTTCACCAATTACAGCAGTCTCAACAGAGCTCAGCTAACCTTTGAATATCTGCACACAAATTCGTAAGTATTCTGTAGGTGCTACTGAGGTAACCAATAGTTCCTTAATAGTACGGAAATACTTCCAGGAAAAAAACAAACAAGCAAACTTCTTTTTGTTTGCTTTTTCACTCTTGGAAAAGTATCACTGGAGTGAGTTGTATCATTGGATGTCTTCAGCTCTATATTGAAGATCTGAGATCAGTGAAATATTTGTTGCTAATCTAGAAGAATCTGATTTTTTTTTTTCATTTGTTGGATCAGAAATTTCTAAAGTCAAACTTTTTTGGAGTTAGTATATTGAATTGTTTCATTCAACTGTTAATAGGAATCCTACAAGTAAAGCTCTTTGGATCACCAAAGTTTGGACTTTCCTAGTATCAACTTTCTGCTCTTTAGTAACAGCATAGACAGTTGGGTATATAACATGTTTCTAACCCCCTCCAAAAAAAGAAGATAATGACATTTAAATGACCAACTCAGAAGAAGATATTTTTTGCTATTTTCAGCAGTTGGCTTTACCTTTCTGGCAAAATGGTCCTACATCCAATATATAGTTTGTATATGCTAAGCAGGAAATGGAAAATTCTTTAAACCCTCTAGCTAGTCTTTCCCAGAATATGTCAAAGCACAGTATATTTGTGATTCTTGACTTGTGAAGATCATACCATCACTCCAGTTTGGTCTAGAATATTTTGGGGTTCTTAACCCCCCCCCCTTTTAAATTCCTAGTGGGGTCAGACTACTATAGTGTTGCCAGGCATGGTGGTGCATGCCTTTAATTCCAGCACTCCAGAGACTGAAGTATTCGAGGCCAGCCTGAGACTACATAGTTCAAGGTCAGCTTGGGTTAGAGTGAGACTCTACCTCAAAACAAAAAACTCAGTCTACTTGAATGTTGTAATACATCCATCATTTACTTTTGTGATCAAGGTAAGTCCATTAGAACATTTGAAAACAAAGTGATGAAGATCTAAAGTCTAGAGTGCTAAAGAGCCACCATTTAGAAAGTATAATAGGCTCTAGTTATGGTGATTTTTAGCTTTTTTTTTTTTTTTGAAAAAACAGTTGTAAATCATAGTTAATGCCTTGGTGTTTTTTTTTTTTTTGGCTATTTTTCTAAGTAGTGATTTGTCCAATCCTGAGAGTAGCTTCACTTTGCATTTCCTTTTATTGGCCTTGATCATTCTAGAGGTTTCAGGTTGCCTGTCAAGTTCAAACACACAAGAAGCTAGAATTTAGTTCGATAAGGTCACTTATCAAAAGGTGCTAGCCCAGCTTTTTCATAGTTACCATATTAAGAAGAAGCATGTGAAGGCCACTTACAAGATGTTCATGGGTGATTGTGTTCAGCAACTGCTCAGTTTAGATATTTGGAAAGACAGGACCAATTTGGGATTAACGATTTTCTAAAACTCTTGAGTATGAACTAGCCTTCAAGGTTGGAGCTCTTGTTTAACTTTGCCAAGGACTTGATGAAGGTCATAAAAGTATTAGTAGTTCATTTCTTTGTGCCACTCAGTGTTTTAACTGATTAATTTCTAAAGAAAACCCATGGGTTAAGGATTCTTCTTTGGCTTTTTGAGGAAACAGGCTTAAAAAAATCAAACTGCTTGAAGGGCAGATTAAAGGTGCTCAGAGTTAGACAGTAAGATACCTTTGGCCACAATGCTTTGTACTTTTAACAATTAGGGAGTGCTAACAGTTTTACCTTGAAGGTCCTATTTTCTGTAGAGGACTTAATTCCATCTTAAGTTTATGTCAGTAAGATGAATTATATGGATTACTCTTACTTTGCTATTGTGTATCTTATTAACAGTAGATAGACATTGCCAAGGAAAGAAGCAAACTTTTATTTAAATACAGTGGTATTGGAAAATTTTCTGCAAATTTACTCAAGTTGAACTGAAATGAAAGTACCTGCCTAGTTGAACATGGTATGACTGGAATATCATTTTGGAAGCGCTAGAGTTTATCTGAATCTCAAATTTGACATTTGAAATGTTTATTTTTAGTTTTTCTTTTTGAGATAAGGTCTCAAACTAGCCCAGGCTGACCTGAAATTCACTGTGTAGTCTCAGCGTGGCTTTGAACTCACAGCGATCCTTCTACCTGTGCCTCCCAAGTGCTGAGATTAAAGGCATGTGTCATGATGATGAGCTGAAAGTTCATTCTTATGGGGAACTAAAACTTAAATTTTCACGTGATGTGACATGTTATAATGGACGATGAGCCTTTATATTAAAAATTTTAATAAATTACCTTCAGATAAGGGAATATTGATCTTATAGTACCTTCATTGTGTTATTAAGGTTCTAAAAACAGAATTTTAGGAATCTTGACATCTACAATATTGCTGTATTTTGAATTGTGAAAGAAAAAGTGTTTTGCTTTCCCATATCCCATTTAATATAGAATTAAAAGCAGACCCAGGCTAGGAGGGTGGAAATCACTGAGTTAGTTAAAAGCCTGGGCTTAAAAGTGAGTCAACCCTAAGTTTGACTGTTTTCCTGTTAGTGCCTAGTTATGTTTTTGAGGTAGAGTCTTGCTGTAGCCCAGGCTGACCTGAATTCACTCTGTAGTCACAGGGTGGCCTCAAACTCACAGCCATCCTTCTAACTCCTGAGTGCTGGGATTAAAGGCGTGTGCCACCACACCTGGCTGAACGCAGCAGTTTTTTCATCTGTATATGGGGCTAATATGATAGTGTTTGAGAATTATGCCAAAATACGAAGTTATTATCTCACAAATAATTCGTAGGAAGTATATGGTGAGTATTGCTTTCTTTAAGATAGTAGTTTGTTTATTTTTGGTTTTTCGAGGTAGGATCTCACTTTAGCTCAGGCTGACCTGATACTATGTAATCTCAGTGTGGCCTTGAACCCATGATTTATGGCAATCCTCCTACCTCTGCCTCCTTAGTGCTGGGATTAAAGGCGTGTGCCATCACGCCTGGTTTATGATAGTAGTTTATGTAGATCAAAAGTTATGTGAAGGCAACATGCTCTTAGTCATTAGCTACATGCTTAGTAAATTCAAAAGTAGAAGTTGGCAACATTAAACATCCTGAATTTTCTTAAAAAAATTAGGTCCTATGTACTTGTTGATACCAACATTAAAGCTAAAAGCAGGTCTGCAATATTCTCATCATACCCTAAAGGTCTAATTTCTTTTAATACTGTATATGGCTTTTTTTGAGGCAGGGTCTTACTCTAGCCCAACTGACCTGAAGCTAACTTTTTAGACCAGGCTGGCATTGAACTTAAGGCAGTACTCTTATCTCAGCTTCCTAAGTGCTGGGATTCAAGCCACCACTCCCAGCTTTGTATGTTGATTTTATGAGATTAGAAAAGTTAGGAGTTTTATGATCTTACTGCTTTTTGGTGATAGATTTGTGTCTACTATTTATGATGAGTGGCATTGGTGATGTTCCATTAGCATAAGATGCCTGTTGTGAGTCACGTGTTTTTTTAATGTGCCCTGATAGATCATGATGTTTCAGAATAAGATGACTACAGTTTGTTTTGTTTTTTTTTCCCCCCCCCCCCGGTGTGTGTGTGTGTGGGGGGGGGAGTTTGGCAAGCTGTGTGGCCAGAGCTGAATGTTGGGTATCCCACTCCATTGCTCTTCTGCCCATTCTTTTTTTGTGTGTGTGTGTGTTTTGTTTTTTGAGGTAGGGTCTCACGCTGGCTCATGCTGACCTCGAATTAACTATGTAGTCTCAGGGTGGCTTCAAACTCTCCGGGATCCTCCTTCCTCTCTCTGCCTCCCAAGTGCTGGGAATAGAGGTGTGCACCACCATGCCTGGCTCTTCTGCCCATTCTTATTTGAGCCAGTCTTAATTATCCCAGAGCTTTCTCTGTTTGTCACAAGCTCCAAAGATTCTGACATCTTTGGTTACCTAAGGGACAGGAGTTACAGAAGTGCGTGACCACACCCTGCTGTTTTTGTGAGTCCTTAGGTCTAGTTGTCTTTAATCTTTGAGCCATCTCTGGTTTGGCAACTTTTTAAAAAATAGTTGTTATGCTGGGGTTGACCCAGGGTCCTCATTCTTGCTAAGCTGACCTAAGGGCCTAGCCTAAGATGGCTACTTTTTAATTCTATTACTGTTGGTATATTTTGTAACTTAAATTACCTTATGGTGTTGGTGGGTTTTGTCCATGCCAGGAGTGACTGTAGAGAAACCTATCAAGTCAGAGGCTTCTGTTTCATATGATTTCTATACCTGTTGAAATGTAGGTCCATATTCTAAATATGTAAAATCAATCTGAAGCAAAATTGTTGCTCCAGGATTTCTCAGCATTATTTTGTTAAGGCAATTAACTGTTGACAGCATCTTCAAGAACTCAGTAAAAACTATCATTGTTGCGAGTAGATAATCTTTTGGTTTCAGTTCAGGCTGTCTGTATACAGGGAACTTTCCTTTCATAATAAACTAATTTACATGTGAATTTGTTGCTAGAAATGAACTGTAAAACTTTCTCCTGGGACCCAAGTGGTAAAAGCCATGGTAACTTGAAAGCAGATCAGAGTTTATAAAAATATATTGTTTGATCTTATGTTACATGAAAGGTTTTTAGGTTTGTAAAGAAAATAATTTCTTTTGGTATTCTCACATGGTAGCTAACAACAAGTGTACCTCTTAAAATTGGCAAAAAAAAAAAAGACAGTGTTGATAGGCTTTTGGTTTTTATAAGAAAATACTTTTATTTATTTGTTTGAGAGAGAAAGATTTTCCTCTGCAACAATTCAGTTTCCTAGTTATTTTTTAAAAAAACGTTTTTACTGATAATTTCCATAATTATAGACAATAAACTGTAGTTCCTCTTCCTTCCCACTTTCCTCTTCACAAATCTGCTCTCCATCATCTCTCCCCCATTAGTCTCTTTTTATTTTGATGTTATCGTCTTTACCTCCTAATATGAGGGTCTTGTCTGGCATAGGTTTTGATTTTTTATTATGTTAGAAAATAGAATTCTTCCTCAAAGAACAATAATTTCTCATTTGGAGATCAATAGATTTTTAAGTATTGTCTTTTACCTTACCAAGAAAAGGCCCCTTAACAGATGTGTACTGCCATTATAAAAGTACTTCTTAGCTACATTTTAATGATGTTAGCTTATTTGAAATATTTATGTAGTCTTTCGGCCATAGAGAACATGCCCGATCTTATCTGAAGTATATTTGTAGAAAAGCACTGATACTGCAGAACAAAGCATTTTGGAATTATTTTGCTCAGATTCTATAAATACAAGATACATTTTTCTTTAAAAACATGCTTTTTATTTATTTGGGGGAGAGAGAGACAGAGGCAGAGAGGAATTGAGTATGGACATGCCAGGACCTTCTGTCACTACAAACAAATTCCAGACACATGTGCCCAATTGTGCATTGGGCTTTATGTGGGAACTGGGGAATTGAACCTGGGCCATCAGGCTTTCCAAGCAAGTGCCTTTTAACTGCTGAACCATCTCTCCAGTCCCAAGGTATATTTCTAAGCTATGTAACAAGTACAGTAACAATTGAGCTACCTAGGCTTTGCACTTGCCCCTTTGAGATCCATTGTAGATCTCATTTTAGCATGAAACAATCAGAAATATAAACTGCTCTGGTAAAACTTTTATACCTTTGTCCTAATGACAGAGGATGTCAGAATTTTTTTTTTGAGGAAAGACTCAGTGTAGCCCAGATTGGCTTTGAACTTGATTTTTGGTTAACAATGATGATAAACTTACTCTCCTCCCTCCACCTGAGTGCTTGTACTATAAGCTTGAACAACCACACCCAGTTTTATGCATTGTTGGGGATCAAACCCAGGGGCTCTTGCATGCTAGGCATGTACTCTACCAACTGAACTACATATCTCCAGTGTAGAAACTTCATTTTTAATTTTTGAAATATTTTCATTTATTTGCAGTCAGAGAGGGGAGAGAGAATGAGCCACCTTGTGCATCTGGCTTACATGGGTCCTGGGGAGTTAAACCTGGGTTCTTTGGCTTTGCAGGCAAGCACCTTAACAGCTAAGCCATCCCTCCAGCCCTCTTTATTTCTTTATTAAAGTGCTAGGGACTGACCCAAAGGCCTTTTACATGCTACACAGACATTAACACTGATCTATATCCCCATTCCTCTCCCTATACAGAAATAACATACAGAATGTATTTTATTTAACTTACAGATTGGAGAATTTAATAATTTTGAAGTCTTTTGCTTAATTTTGAGGTATTGTGGCCATCTGTGTATCCCCAGTCTGGCCTTGAATTCTCCATCCTACTGCCTTAGCCTCTGAAGTTCTTGTCATTATAGGCTCCGTTACCATGTCTGGTTGAAACATAAATATTTACAACAATTGAATATGTGACTTACTTTTTAAAAATTTTTATTTATTTATTTGCAAACAGAGAGAGAGAATGGGCACACCAGAGCCTCCAGCCATTGCAAATGAACTCCAGACACATGTGCCCCTTGTGCATCTGGCTTATGTGGGTCCTGGGGAGTTGAACTGGGTCTTTTGGCTTCACAGGCAAACACCTTAACCGCTAAGCCATCTCTCCAGCCCAAGTGACTTATGTTTTTAAAGATTTATTTTTATTTATTACTTATTAGAGGGAGAGAGAGAGAATAGGCACACCAGGGCCTCTAGCCACTGTAAACAGACTCCAGACGCATGTGCTACCACGTGCATCTGGCTTATGTGGGACCTGGAGCATCAAACTTGGGATCTTAAGCTTTACAGGCAAGTAAAGCCACCTCTCCAGTGAATATGTGACTATTTTAGATAGTTTTCTTTTAGAAATTTGGTTCTTTAATATAAAATACTTATGAATTTAGATTTAGCCAGGGGAATCTATTTTGTAAATGGATTGGTAATAAAACTTTCTAATTCTTCGCTCTTGGTGCTGTTTTTGGATTAGCAACAGATCTGTTCACTGACCTTTTGAGGAGAAGTTTTTCCTAAAATTTAAGGAGCTGTTAGTTACTCAAGATTTATATTTATAAAAATTTAAAGAGTAACTTGAAAAGCAGTGTCCCTGGGCAGTTCAGTCATGAGTGTTCATTTTATTAACAATGGTTTATTATTTGTTTAAAACCATGTAAGCGGTCACATCCTAAATGCTGGCTATTTAATATTGATACATTTCATTCTAAATTTTTAGAAAATTTTACTTTGGCTATTGGTTGAAATTTTAAAAGAAAGTAATAATTTATAAAAAGTTGAAGATAATGTGTTATGTGAATCAGTTATTTTATATTTTATATTATGCTAAACTTTTTCTTGTTTTTTTGTTGTCGTCGTTTGTTTTTGTTTTTGTTTTTTCAAGGTAGGGTCTCACTCTAGCCCAGGCTGACCTAAAAATCACTGTGTCATCCCAGGGTGGCCTCAAACTCATGGCACTCTTCCTACCTCTGTCTCCTGAGTGCTGGGACTAAAGATGTGCGCCATCACACCTGGCCCAAACTGGTTTTCTATGTGGTTCTATGTGGACATATCCTACTTTTATAATTGAAGAAGACTTATGGGAAATGACAAATATTAAAGTTTACAATAAGTACACCCAACAGATAACATACTGGCATTTTACTTTGTGGATACTTAGGTGTATTCTACCAGTAACCAAGGAAAACCCATGTGCTTTTTGTACAGCTTATTAGCAAAAATTCTCCTTTTCAAAGACAATACAGACAATTTTGAGTCTTCCAGATTTTGGCTAAAAACAAAACTTTGTCTTTATTAAAGTAAACAATGTAGCTGGGCGTGGTGGCACACACCTTTAGTCCCAGCACTCAGGAGGCAGAGGTAGGAGGATCACTATGAGTTTGAGGCCACCCTGAGAATACAGAGTGAATTCCAGGTCAGTCTGGGCTTACCTTGAAAAAAAAAAAAACTGTTCTCTTGAACAATTCCTTCTGGAAGGCTAAGAGCTTGATGTTTCCTCCAAATCCTGGGAAAGATAACATGTTAAGGGACTTGGAAACCAATGGTTATCTCCTGGAAAGCTTTTTGAAAGGTTGGGTTCAGTAAATATACTCCAAATGCCACATTATTTAGAACTGAGAGCTACCTGGCTATAAGATGTATACATATAATTTTCCAGTGAAGTATGCAGAAATTGACACCTGGTTAAGGCAATGCAAAAGAAAATGCAGGCCTTCATTCTAGACAGACGACTATCACCACCTAACAGTACATGTAGGAATCTTGATGCTTTAGGGCAGGTTTCTCAATTCAAACATTTCTGATTAGATAGTAAGACTTGATTAACAAACACTTGAGCCTTAGCTCTGGAAAGGCTTTGAGTTGTGGAGAAGTTTAAATTTCAGTAGTCCACATTAACAATGCAAATAGAAATTTTAGTTTTTTTGAAGAAATTATTTGTAAGCAGTTAGGGAGAGAGAATATGAACAGTCATGCCAGGGCCTCTTGCTGCTGCAGACTAACTCCAGATGTATGTGCCACTTTGTGCATCTGGCTTTAACATGGTCACTGGGGAAATCAAACCAAGGCAGTCAGGCTTTTGCAAAGTGCCCTTAACCAGTGAGCCATCTCTACAGCCTTCAATTTAAGTTTGCTTGTTTGTTTGTTTTTTTTTTCCCTCTTAGGTAGGGTCTCACTCTAGTCCAGGCTGAATTCACTTTTTTTTTTTTTTAACAAAAACTTAAATGTTTTATAATTGACTTACTAGAAGTCATAGTTCAGTTAATTTGTTCGCTGACTCTTAGTCATTCTCATTTCAGAACTACTCATGAATTCTTGTTTGGTGCACTTGCTGAACTGGTTGATAATGCAAGGTATGTAGTCTTGTTTGGAGAGGAAACTTCGGGTCGTCATGACCTTGTTGTCTGAAGACCTGGGAGGAAGATTTGTGGCTGCAACTCCTAAGAGACTTGTTAACCAAAAAAAATTTTCAATAGTACAGTGATGCTTTCTTGATTAATTTACATTCATTCATTGCTTTTTGCACTGTAGCCTAAAAATAGTGAATTTAGCTCTTTTTAACTTCCCTGTGCATTCGAGTATGATAGTTATTAAAGATAGAGAATTACAACAAGAACTTGGGAGTCAAATTAATGGGGCACATAAGCTGTAATAACCAATTTGTACTACCAAAACATACCCCTAGTCTTTAAAATTAGCCCAGATTCTGTATCTTTCCACAATATGTTTTATTGCAAGGGGATTATTTCATCAGTGTCTTTTTTAAAACAACAGCTGTGTTTGGAAGGAGTCATACTTCAGGACTCTCATACTGCATTTTTAGTGATGGAATCATTAATATAAATGTTACTGTTTAAGACTAAATAGAGGTTTGAGTTTGTTCATAGGCAAAAGATCCTAGTCAAACTAAAGATTCTGTTTATAGTTATACTATGAGAATATTGTCTTGATCTCACTGATGGGAAGCAAATTTTGGAGACATGAGGAAGATGGTAAGAATTAATAGAATTACTTTTGAGAGTGCGAAATCCTAACCACTAGATCAGTAGGGAAAACTATAATTACTTTGAAAGAGTTCCATTTAGTAAGTTTATAATTTCTAATGTATGTACAGCTAAGTTTCACTAGTATTAGTTTTTACTTGTTTTTTAAAAATATTTGTTTGAGAGAGAGAATGAGAATGGGACTGTCAAGGGCCTCTTGCTGCTGCAAATGAATTCCTAATGCATGTGCCACTTGTGCATCTGGTTTCACATGGATACTGGGGAATCAAACCCAGGCCATCAGGCTTTGAAAGCAAATGTCTTTAACTACTGAGTCACCTTTTAGTCCCTTTGTTTTTTTCTGAGACAGGGTTTTGTTTACCTAAGCAGGCTTCAAACTCAAGATCCTGTCACTTCAGCTACATGTCACTATGTGTGACTTTTACTTTTGTTACTATATGTTGGGTGGCTGCTCATGAAAGTGTACTAGGTAACACATTGGTTAGCCACAAAATTCCCATTTTGTTTCAATGCTGATTGGTTCATAATTTTTACATCAGATTTCAAGAAGTAACACATGGCTGGGGAGATGGCTGAGTAGTTAAAGGCATTTGCTGACAAAGCTTAAAAGCCTAGGTTCATTTCCCTAGCACTCATATAAAGCCACATTCAAAGTGATTATGCATCTGTGATCTCAATGGGCCTAAGCCAATGGGAGGTGGTGCCAGGAGAATCTGAACTCCATGGCCAGCTAGTGTGATGTTCCTTTGTGGTCTGGCAGTTCATTTTGCAGCAGCAATAGACCCTTCAAAGAAGGTGGAGTGCAGATACCTCAAAGCTGTCCTCTTGATCTCTACATGCACACAATGGCACATACACAAACCATCTTTTTACCTTTTTCTCAAATGAATAAATAAAAAATTTAAAAAAGTAAACCATAGAGAAGTTCAGTAAGAAAGTTAATGAGTATGCTTTAGTAAGTATATTCATGGGGGTAGTCGGGGGAGAGGAATGTATCCAGGACCTCAGTGTCATGTAATTGACTAAATTAATTTAGAGCTCTGAAATGTTTTAAAAGTAGGGAAAATTATGTGCCTAAGGGTAGAAGCAAAATTCTAATGCATGTAGATTTTTCATGTTTTCTTGAATTGTTCAAAATAATATGTATTCCACTTAAAATGCAGTATATTTTGCTGATTGATATTTCATATTCTTATTTGTATCTTGTCCCCCCCCCCCTTAAATTTTGCAGAGATGCTGATGCCACTAGAATAGATATTTATGCCGGTAAGCCAGACTTTAGTTTTTCTTTTAATGCCCAGTTACTCTTTAAGGTAATTCTTACTGTGCCTAAGAAGTGAGTGTGAAATAGTTTCTGGGGCCTAGGGAGGAGGCTCAGTTTCTTCAGGTCATAGGTAAAAATGGGGCAGTTCTGGTCAGGTATGTCATAGAAAACCAGGGAAATTGTGGGGTGATGGAATAGATTCGTAGGGAATGAAATGATCAACTACTAGTCATTTACTGAAAGTGATCTTGTTAGAATTTCTCCCTCACACCCTCCACCACCATCCTGGTAGCAGCACTTCCAGCCTGGAGAGTTGCTGGTGTAAGTTGCAGAAAACAGCTGGTAACTGGGTTACAGAGTTGCTGAGAACATCTTGTAAATTTTGGTGAGGAGAATTGCCTGGCTTAGAGTTGGAAGCTCTTACAGCCTCTATTATGTTGCTTAATTACCTGTGCTGTTTTAGTGTAAGATCCTCTTATTTCCTAAAGTGGTTGTAACAACAGCAGAAAAATTATTAGTATCATCAGACTTTTATTTATTTATTTTATTTTATTTATTGGAGAGAGAGAGAGGCAAATAGAATGGGCATGCCAGGTCCTTCAGCCACTGCAAATGAATTTTAGACATGTGCCACATTGTACATCTGGCTTACATGGGTCCCAGGGAATCAAACCTGGGTCCATAGGCTTTGCAGACAAGCACCTTAACTGCTAAGCCATCTCTCCAGCCCATATTTATTTTTTTAAGTAATTTTTTTTCCTGTCCTATTTATAGAAATATCTTTTTTGGTCATTTTAAGTTATTTCAAAGAATGAGCAAGAGAGAGAATGAGCACTCCAGGTCCTCTAGCCACTGCAGACAAACTCCAGATGTATGCATCACCTTGTGCACCTGGCTTATGCAGGTACTGGGGAATCAAACCTAGGTCCTTAGGCTTTGCAGGCAAGCACCTTAATGGCTACACGATCACTCCAGCCCCTGGTCATTTCAATATTAAAAACGTGGTAATACAACAGAAGATAGTTCTCAAATTCAGTTTCAAATTTTTTATTTATTAGAGAGAGGGAAGGGAAGAGAAAGAATGAGAATGGGTGCACCAGGGCCTCCAGCCACTGCAAATGCACTCTAGATGAATGTACCACCGTGTGCATCTAGCTTACCTAGGTTCTGAGGAATTGAACCTGGGTCCTTAGTCTTATCAGGCAAGTGCCTTAACTGGCCATCGCTCCAGCCCCTCAGTCCAATTTTAATGTGGTATCTTTTTCTCATTTTTATTTATGAAGTTTGTTGGAAGGTGTAAGATCATATTTTTGAATGTTCGCAGTTTCTGAAAGTCTTTATGTAGAATATACAATTATCAAATACCCCTCTTCATGGAATCAGTTGATCAATGGGAATAAACACACAATTAAGTAGAACTTTTAATGGCATTATAGTTATGGAGAACCTCCAAATAGAATGGAATACTCATGCCCAATGTGTTTTGGAGCAAAGAAAAGAAAACATTTAGAATATTTATGCATTATTTATCCTCTTTTTTTTTTTTCTTCTTCTTCTTCTTCAATGCAGCATCTTGCTCTAGTCCAGGCTGACCTGAAATTCACCATAGTATCTGGCTGTCCTTGATCAGTGATCCTCCTACTTCTGCCTCCCAAGTGCTGGGATTAAAAGTGTATGCCCCCATACCTGGCTGGGAGAGAGAATGGATGTGCCAGGGCCTTTAACCATTGTAAACAAATTTCAGATGCATGCACTACTTTGTGTATCTGGTTTTATATCAGTCCTGGGGAATCGAACTTTGGTCGTTCAGCTTTGAAGCCCTTAACCACCGAGCAATCTCTCCTGCCCCATTTATCCTTCTTAAATTCTAAAAGCTCTCTGTTGAAAAGGCTCTGCCAAAGTGATAGAAATAGGTCCTCTTCAACTGTATGCTTTCTTAACAGGAAATAGGTGTACAATAAGGAAATGTTAGAACGTAGTTGCTAAATCCCCAAGATGTAGGTGTTTTCCTAAGCCAAATCTGGAGGAGGCTTTCAGGAGTGCTGAGTTATCACTGGAAGAAATGGTGGTGGTTCTAACTATTGCTGATAAAGATGATAAAGTAAAATGGGCCTCTACTTCAAGTGATATTGAAGGAGCAAATTTTCTTTTTTTATTTTTAGTAGGGTCTTACTCTCATCCAGGCTTACCTGGAACTCACTTTGTAGTCCTAAGCTTGCTTCAGATTCACAGCTTTCTCTCCCCAACCCCTGCCCCCACCCCACCCCCCGCCCCAGTGTTGGGATTAAAGGCATGCTCCACCAATGGCAAAATCTAATAACTGAATCTTTGGAAGAACGTGTAAAGGAAATCTGTTTCCTCCTACAGGTTCAGTGGCTGAATTTCAGAAGGAAATTTAGTACTTGATATGCAAAATATGGGAATACTTATATTTCAGTTTAAATTTAAAAAAGACCCAATGCACAGTTTTGTTTTCTCAATGCTTTTATTTGCTTTGGGTAAAGGTCAGAGAAGATGAGATGTTTAATTGGAGAGATAATTAGTGCATCAAAAATGCTTAGAGACCGACAACTAGGTCTTGCAGGGCCAGTGAAGACAGGTACGGGTTGGGGTGTGGTGGCACATGCCTCTTACAATCCTAGCACTTGGAAGGTAGAGGCAAGACGATCAGGACTTCAAGGATATCTCTGGTACCTAGTAAGTTAAGGCTAGCCTGGGCTATATGAAAGCCTAGTCTCAAAAAAAAAGTTACAGTAATGTGGTAGAAGCAGTAAGCACTGTAACATTTTGGCAAAAGTTTTTTAAATTATTTATTTATTTATTTATTTATTTGAGAGAGGGAGAAAGATGCAGATATAAAGAGAATGGGCACACCAAAATGAATTCCAGGTGCATGTGCCACCTTGTACATCTGGCTTTATGTGGATACTGGGGAATCGAATCTGGGTCCTTTGGCTTTGCTGGCAAGTGCCTTAACCCCTAAGCCATCTCTACAGCCCACAAAAGTTGTTTTGAGTTCTTTGAGATTGGAATTGGAGGTCTTGGTGGAAATATCCTTAACTTCACATTTTCCTTGTTGTCTTATTAACATCCAACAGGAATAAAAACAGTTGGAATCATTAATAATCTTAATAACTTAAAGTTCTTGTTAGTACAGTATATAGATTAATACAAATTTAGAGCACTTCCCAAACATTAGCTACAGTTTGAAGTTACTATAATACCATATTTCAAAGGCTGCATTTAAACCTGATGGTAAGAAAGTTGATAGTCTTTCATTTACCTAACATATTATTAGTTGGAACCAGACTATGATACAACTCTCTAGCTGTCAGAATTAGATTCTGGCTTTTTTGAATCTCTTCTTAAGATTGATGCCAGGCCCGTTGTTAATGAATTCAAAATTAAAACAAAACCCCTGTTGCTCATTAGTCATGGCAGATGAAATAAGGATTGTTTCACAATACATCTCTTCACTTGCTAACTCACTGTCAATAGAATAGAGTCATATCAAGTCTGAAGGAGCCAGACTTGGTCTTATTGGAGGAAGTGCAACCTTCTTAACTGATGCTGACAATCTTAATATAGCTGCTACTTGGCCGTGAGACCACTGCGAAGCAGACAGAGTGGCTTTGCCTTCTGTTTTGATCCAGGATATATGATGGAAAGGGAAGCACAAAATCTTCACTATTGAGACCTCTTTCATGCAGAATATCCCCTCCTTCATCCCAGTCCTTTCCTAGGAGGCTTTAATTAACACTCAGTTGACTGATTAAGTCACAGGTGTTAGTGAATCTTGATAATAGAATGTCTGGGGAGATAGTTTTCAGCAGGGATGCCTTCTTGATTCTCCTGGCTTGAGATAGATAATGTGCTTCTCAAAGGACAATCCACCCCATGAACAGTTTCGTTACAATTGGGAGAAACCGAAATTCTCAGTACTGTGCCCTCAGACTATCCAGAGCAGAGCCTGGACTCTTATTTTCCCAAGCTCTTTAGATTGATTCTTACCCATATACATTTTGTTCTTGTCGTTCTCTTCCTAGCCTCCTTGGGTTTAATTTTTTTTTTTTTCTCCGAGGTAGAGTCTTGCTCTAGCTCAGGCTGACCTGGAGTTCACTATGTAGTCTCAGGGTGACCTTGAACTCTTGGTGATCCTCCTACCTCTGCTTCCAAAGTGCTGAGATTAAAGGTGTGTGCCACCATGCCTGGCTTATTTGGCTTAGATCTTTCTGTTCTTCCTTCCTCTGTTGCATGGAGTAGTAGAGATTAGAATCCATCTAGACTGTTTCAGGAAGACAGGAACCACATCTGTACTGTTCCATGCTCTTGTTCCTATCACAGATCAGGTACACAAAACACTTTATTTACTACGTACTGAGAATCTAATATTGTCACGTGAAAACACCACATTATTCATTTATATAGCATTTAAATTTATGCTGAGTTGTCTATTATGTTTTGACCGTGAGACATTATTATTTGTGACCATGGACCTGGGCACATTTGCCCATTTATATTCTGTCAGTCAGTGTATGACTTTACAGTATAGTCTCTTAACCCTTGAAAACTACATGTGAAAGCTTTGCGAGAAATCCTTGAGCCAGACTGTTAAGTGATGACTGTGCTGAAGTGACCCGTTCATCTCGAACTTACATATGGGCCTGGAAAGGCACTTCTTAGGTAGTGTCAAGGGATGCTGGTCATTTTGGGGCCTTATTAGATACTCTTGGCTCAAGTCAATTTGTAGATCCCAAAGCAGAGTCTTTATGTGCATTTTATGACATGGGTACGATAGCAAATGTTTCTAGGCTAGATTTAAGAGTATTGCTGTCATCCTGCTGTACCTGACTCAATTTGAGTCTCCACATGACCCTGGAGTCTTACAGATGGAAACTTTAAAGGCTTCTTTTTTTTTTTAAATTATTTTGCTTTATGTTTATTTATTTATTTGAAAGTGACAGACAGAAAAAGAAGCAGAGAGAGAGAGTGAGAGAGAATGGGCACGCCAGGGCCTCCAGCCACTGCAAACGAACTCCAGATACATGTGTCCCTTGTGCATCTGGCTAATGTGGGTCCTGGGGAATCGAACCTCGAACCAAGATCCTTAGGCTTCACAGGCAAGCGCTTAACCACTGAGCCATCTCTTCAGCACCCCCCCTTTTTTTTTTTTTTACACTTTTTAAATACTTGTTCCTGCTTGCCATATCTCACTTGAATTACTCAGATTCTGATAAGAAGTGCTACCATGAGGAGAAATGTATTTGCCAGTAGTGCTTTCAGGAAGATCCTCACCCTTGGAACTTTCCAGAGACACTTTTTTTTTTTTTTTTTTTTTTGAGGTAGGGCCTCACTCTATCTCAGGGTGGCCTCCAACTCATGGCAGTCCTCCTACCTCTGCCTCCCAAGTGCTAAGATTAGAGGCATGTGTCACTGCACCCGGCTTTGAAGAGGCACTTTTAATGAATGTTCAGCAGCTTCCTGAACATTGAGTGATACTTGACAATCTTTGTGGTTTATAATCCATCCAAAATATCATTTTAACTTATATTAATTTGTCTCTTTAACAGAAGGCAATCATAACTCACTTGAAGTTTTAGCCTGAGGGGAGGACAGAGTATTTTTAAACTGAAATATGTCAAAGTTATTGTACAAAGTTAGTGAACTGCAGCTTTGTTCCTCCTTTAGGGACCAGGCTCCAAAGAAGCCTAAGGCTTGTTCATAGATTATGTTTCACAGACTTCCTTCCTTTTAGAAGAAGTGTCAACTTTTATTTCTGTATCAAGCAATGGACCACAAACAGCATCTATACTGGGGGGGGGGGTGATATTGTGGGTTCCTTCCATGGTTTATTTGAGTCCTCTGATCCCACCTCTGCCTCACCTTCCCTTTTGTGTCTACATGTCTCTGATTCCAAGATGAGTTCCTCCATTGTTCACTAGCCCTCATTCAGTCACAAGGTACCTTGAAAACTAGTGTAGCTTCCTTCTCTTTTTGGTAGTCTCTTCTGCACTGTCAGATACCCTAGAGCTGGACTACAGCAAGTTACTACTTGATGTTCCTTCCATAAGACAGCTACTGAGGAAAGAGGTTCTTCACCCACCTGTGGGAGTGGCAGCCACAGTCTGATGTGCTCCCTTCCTCTTTGCCAGGAAGCCCTACTGTGACTACTGTGTTTATCTTGTTAAAGGACTGTTTTTTTTAAATTATTTTTTAATTTTTATTAACATTTTCCATGATTATAAAAAAATTCCCATAGTAATTCCCTCCTCCCTTCCTTTCTCTTCCCTTTATATCTCCTTTTTAACTTACTGGCCTCTGCTACTTAGTATTTTCCTTCTCACGCAGAAGCCCAATCATCTGTAGCTAGGATCCACATATGAGAGAGAACATGTGGCGCTTGGCTTTCTGGGCCTGGGTTATCTGGCTTAGTATAATCCTTTCCAGGTCCATCCATTTTTCTGCAAATTTCATAACTTCATTTTTCTTTACCACTGAGTAGAACTCCATTGTATAAATGTGCCACATCTTCATTATCCACTCATCAGTTGAGGGACATCTAGGCTGGTTCCATTTCCCAGCTATTATAAATTGAGCAGCAATAAACATAGTTGAGCACGTACTTCTAAGGAAATGAGACGAATCCTTCGGATATATGCCTAGGAGTGCTATAGCTGGGTCGTATGGTAGATCAATCTTTAGCTGTTTTAGGAACCTCCACACTGATTTCCACAATGGCTGGACCAGATTGCATTCCCACCAGCAGTGTAGAAGGGTTCCTCTTTTTCCACATCCCCGCCAACATTTATGATCATTTGTTTTCATGATGGTGGCCAATCTGACAGGAGTGAGATGGAATCTCAATGTAGTTTTAATCTGCATTTCCCTGATGACTAGTGACGTAGAACATTTTTTAGATGCTTATATGCCATTCGTATTTTTCCTTTGAGAATGTTCTATTTAGCTCCTTAGTCCATTTTTTGATTGGCTTGTTTGATTCCTTATTATTTAATTTTTTGAGTTCTTTGTATATCCTAGATATTAATCCTCTATCAGATATATAGCTGGCAAAGATCTTTTCCCATTCTGTAGGTTGCCTCTTTGCTTTTTTCACTGTGTCCTTTGCAGTGCAAAAAAAGGACTTTTTCTAATCAAGCAAGTCCAGCCTGGAACCAGACATCTTTTGCTGTATCTTATCATCCCACCACTTTTGAGGGGCCCATATGACCATGAATACAGATAGCTCAGAAACTGCAGTTAGCTCGGGGATAATTTTATACACACACACATATACACACATAGTAATTCATCTCTTAGGTTGCAACTGCCATGATTGTGCCTATACAGCCATAGACTTAAGTCACAAAGGAAGGTGCCCTGTTAAGTTTGGATGGTTATTAAGACACAGTCCATGGGACAAGGCAGATAGGATAATAATCAGGTAAGGATAAACAAGGATGCTTGGGGTCTGTGTGAAATACATGCATAGTTAGTGGCCTTGAATGGGGTTAGATGCTTTTCTAATACATTCTCCGAAACTTTATCATGAACTAGAAAGCTCTGATGAGATTTTGGTGGGAATTTACACCATTAAGGCCCTGTGTTTTTAATTCATACTAGCTTAGGACTATTGGAAGAAGTTAGGTTTGCTCTAATCCTTTTGTACCAAGCTTCACTTTTATTTTTTTAAAGGGGAAGGCCAAATTATTATTACTTTACATTTTGACCAAGCTTCACTTTGATTTATCTTCTATTATCTTCTATTCATACTATATGAATACTTGTGTTGGTGCTCTCTAACAGTCTAATAATGGAGGCTGCTTCTTTCTCAGAAAGACGAGAGGACCTTCGAGGAGGATTTATGCTTTGCTTTTTGGATGATGGAGCAGGAATGGACCCAAGTAAGTGATTCGATGATTGTTTCTTTTGGGGAGGTCATAATCAGTTACTATTAAAGTTGTTTTTCTGTGACCTCACTGTTTTGATTAGAAAGTTCACCTAGGGAATGAGAAGTCTATTGCAACATCTTAATTCCACTGTGTATTTGCCAGGTCTTGTCCTAACACAGGAGAGATAGGATTTGAAAGGCAGCCTGAAATCAGTCCAATTACAGTGTGTCAGCTTGCCCAGCATCCTGGTGCTGGAACTACTGAGGTCTTCTTCAGACTCTACCATATTCTGTTAACAAATCATATGGTATGGTAGTGGTATTGACAGGCCAAGCAAAGGTTACCTTCACTTTGCCTCATGGCTGTAAATTTCTTTGGATTGAGGTCGCCATAATCTGAACAGCCGTAATCTAACAAGGTTTCAGACCTTTGACTTTGAGGGAGAGAAATGCTAACTTTTCACTTTCTGTTGTGTCTGCCACTTCAGGTGATGCTGCTAGTGTGATCCAGTTTGGAAAGTCAGCTAAACGAACACCTGAGTCCACCCAGATTGGGCAGTATGGGAATGGGTTAAAATCGTAAGTCTGTTGGAAGCCTGTCATGGGGCTTAACATACACAGATTACATGATGCTCTCCTGCTGTCCTCCTCATTGGCCCTCTAAGATTGTCACTTTGACTAATAGGAGAACAGAAAGGGATCATGGTTTGGGGATAATTTACAAACTGCCCAGTTGAGTTTGCCATATAGGTCAAAGACTATGGACATCCAAAACAAGGTGGGGTAGGGAGGTTATGGGTTTTTCTTAGCATTGTGCTCTAGAACTGCATTTTGCCTCCTTACTAAAAAATTATTTATTTTTTTTCTTGTGATTGAGGATGTGAGTTGATTTTCTTATGGAGTCAGGATGTGTCTGAGACAGCAAGGAGATCACTTCACAGTGTAGCAGTGTTCTGTGCCACCTGCTATGTGTCATGCTTCGTGCTAGACACTGGGAATACAGAGTGAGCAAGAGAGATGGAAGCTCCCCCTCCCTGAGGACAGCACATATCCTGCAAGGCCCTCCAGCAGGACACCCACCGAATACCTTCAGATCTCCTGGGGCCTTTCCTTCTGCTGTTGGCTCCCGCTTGTTTAGTGTTTGGAATGTGTTGTTCTGGCTTTGAGTGAAGCCCCAAGAGAAAGGTTTCTATTTCTGAAATGCTCACTTCCAACTCTACATACCTTTGGACAGAATAAAATGTAGTGGAATTGGAGTTTGTGCAAATGGAATTATGAGTCACATTTTTAGTCTTACTGTGGAAATGTGTTGTTTTGTTAGAGAAATGGTGCTGGTTTGATCTGTCATCAACCTTGATTGGGCCTCATGTGCATTGTACTTTGGGTGTGGAGAAGAATGCTTCCAAAAAAGTCAGGAGCATGGTTTGTAGACTATAGGATTTTTCGCTCAGGGCAGGACCCAAATGGATACTAATCACTTACCATGTGCCAGGCATTATGCTAAAAACTTTACATGAATGAGCTCACTTAATCCTCACTATAGCCCTATGATACATATTTACTCCTATTTTTACATGAAGAAATTTGAGATGGGGTGAGGTAACTTGCCCAAACGCATAAAAATGCCTTTGTGCAGAGCTAGAATAAGAACCAGCTCTTTTCGACTACAGGATGGGAGCTGCTGTCCATTTTATTTCATCCAGACAAATTAAGGTTCAAATCTCTGCCCAGCCATTTAGTCACTTACCCTGTGACTTCTCCTTTTGTAAATTGAGATTGTAATACATACCAAATACTTAAAAGACGAGTTCCGACGTTACTACAAGTGTCCCTAGCCTGTAATCACAGTGAATCACCTGGGTTTCCCATGGGATTCTGATATATGTAGTCTAAGTCTCCCAAACTGAGATTTTTTTTTATTTTTTCATTTTATTTTTATTTTTTGGTTTTTCGAGGTAGGGTCTCACTCTGGTCCACGCTGACCTGGAATTAACTCTAGTCTCAGGGTGGCCTTGAACTCACAGCGATCCTCCTACCTCTGCCTCCCGAGTGCTGGGATTAAAGGCGTGCGCCACCACGCCCGGCTCCAAACTGAGATCTTTTTAGAGTCATTGGAAACTCTGATTTCTCTCATCTGGATTGCAGGTCAGCTCCTTCATATCTGGTCCTGTCAGTTCTATAAACTCAGCTTCACCTTTCTGAAAGTTTTTTGAGGTTCTAACCTTTGACATCTCCCTTACAGAGCGAGGCTCAGGAGCAAGTGGAATGTGTTTTTTGAACATGCTTAGAAGATGGGAAAGGAGCATGTGCAGAGTTAGAGTACTGTCATTAGCCTATTCCAGAGACTTAAGAAGGACCCATTGAACTGGAGCCCTCTAGTGTTCAGAGTTGAGAAGTTAAAAGTACACCAGGAAGAGTCTGAGAATAGGGCTGAGAAGCAGGGAAATTAGCAGGTATTTTCTGCTGTTCAAGCCCTTTGGTCAATGTTAAAGACAGAGGGAAGAAAGGGGTGTGGAGAGAGGTTTTGTTAGATCAAGGGCATTGCCATCCACAAGTTTCAGAAAGGAGAACTATTGTGAAATTGAAGGGAAAGGAACCCAGCCAGCACCTCAGGTACCGGAGGAATAAAAGCAAGACTTGGCACCCCCCCCCCCCCCCCCCCCCGGGTATCTCTACAGAGTGCCTTGGGAGGTTTTCTCCAGTGTTTGGGAAAATAGGACATGACATTCATTCATTGATGTGCTTGGCATGCCAATCTGGTTTGTGTTTGTACACAAGAGAGTAATGAGGCTTCCTGCTTCTGTCATCTCCTGGGATGTTGTGAAGACTGTGTAGAAGAACAGAGTCTCCTTGCTGAGTGGGCAGTCCTCTCACTGTTGCTTCGGCCTTCTGCCCTGCCCCATGCTGCCTGTCTCTGCCTGTCCCTCAGAAGGATTAACATGGCCAAACAGGAAGGAGGCTGTGGATTCCATTCATACTTTGCCAGACAAGTTTTGCTGTGGTGCTAGGAATTGAACCCAGGGCCTTCCACATGTTAGGCAAATACTCTACTACTGAACTATATCTCAGCTATATACTTTTGCCTTGTAGAAGTTAACCTCAAGGCTTCGTTTCTAGAAATGGGCTGCATCTGAAAGTGTCAGCTGCTGGAATGGAATTTGATGGTGTCACAGGGCACAGTTGCCTTCATGTAGCTATCATGAACCAGGAGCCTCAACCAAGGTTATTTCTTAGAGTCATGGCAAGAATGAGACTAACGTAGGGTTTGTGGTCTGCAGTGAACACTGTAGCAGGATGGTGAGAACCCTGCATGGAAGGTTAAGTGTGCTGAGGAGGGTATAAGTCAAGCTAGAAATTGGAGGCCATTGGAAAGGTGGAGAAAGGGGTGTTGGCTGAGTAGAGAGGAAACAAAATCTATTGAATTCAGCTCAGCCTGAGGCTTTCAGGTAGACAGTTTCAGTTATGCTTAGAAAATGTATTCCTTTTTTAGATGAGCTTTGAATCTTTAGGAGAAAAACCCATTTTTCTGTTTCCTTTTCCAGGGGCTCAATGCGCATTGGCAAGGATTTTATCCTCTTCACCAAGAAAGAAGACACCATGACCTGCCTCTTCCTGTCTCGTACCTTTCATGAGGAGGAAGGCATCGATGAAGTAGGTCTCAGCCTTGTGGCCTAAATTGCCCACTTCACATTTCCTGGATCTGCCTAGGCTGTCTGCTGTGCTGGGCTCTCTGGGGTTGCAGGATTGAAGCACAAGCCTGCTGTTAGGGGATTAGATGGAGGGTGACAAGGCACTCAAGTAGCAGGAATCAAGAATTAATTAGAGTTGTAGCTTTTTCAGATCTGTCACATCCCTCAGTCTTCCTTGTGTGGAGGGTGTCACCATGGCAATTTCCCTAACTGGAGATCATAACTACTGGTAATAATAGATTAGATTATTATGATAATTTTGTGGAGTGTGCTGTAAGCACGTTTTCCTGTTTGTTTTTTTTTTGAGGTAGGGTCTCACCCTAGCCCAGGCTGACCCTGAATTAACTATGTAATTTCAGGCTAGCCTTGAATTCACAGCAATCCTCCTACCCCTGCCTCCAAAGTGCTGGAATTAAAGGTGTGCACCACCATCCCCGACCTGGATTTTTAAAAAAAATTCCATTCTGTTGGTCAGTTGTGATTGAATTTGTACTCATCCTCTTGAAATCTGAGCAACCTAGTTCACATTGGGAATGGGCGCCTTCTCCTGCTCTTACTTAGTGAGTTAGTAGGTCTTTGCCCAGATTGGGTACAATGTTACCTTGTTTATCATACTTAGAGAGATGTGTTGCAGTTGCAAAGATCAGGCTTCCAGAAGATAGAGCATGAATACATAGCCTGAGTGCTCAGGAACTTTTCCTGGTAGGATTGCTGGAGTCAGTGTACTCTTCTCAAGTGCCTGAGGGCTCGTGAAGCAGGGATGATGGTGGCCTCCGCAGAGCAGTGCTCTACCATGTTGGGCTTGACCTCAGGGGTGAGTGAATGAGATTTTAAGTATGTGCCAGTATCAGGTTTACAAAGGTCCATTTGGCTACTTGTGTCATGATTGGATTAAATGGGGGTTAGTATTGGGTTGAACTAGCTAAGAGGTCCTGGATTCAAGGGGAAAGAGGGAAGACAAGGGGTTGAGGATGACTCACAGGTTCTGGTGTGGCAGTTGTGAGTGGTCCAGCTGAAGAAGAGTGGAAAAGGGGGTCCGTATGGAGACTAGGGCAGTGTAAGTTTGTTCTGGACATGCAGACTCTGGAGTTTGGAGGCCATCAGAGCAATGGATCTTTTCTTTTTTAAAATTTTCTAATGGTGGGGCTTGAACTTGGAATCTATGGACATGCTAGGCAAGTACTATAGCACTGAGCTACATCCCTAGCCCTAGACTTTGGGATTCTTGGTAGCAGAAGAGTGGAATGAGTAAAGAACCTGGAATCTAGGCAGCTCAACATGAGAAGGTCAGGGGGAAGAGAAAGTGGCAAAGGACACAGATAGGTGGTCAGAAAGGTAGGAAGGAAAACTAGGGGAGTGGTGGCATTAAGGCTGAAGAAGTACCCAGCAGGAGCTACAGTTGCTAGGGAAACCGGGCACCTATTGCCATTTGGGACTGCTTGAAAATGAGAAGTATAGAGTAAGGGTACAAGTTCACAGAATACAAATGGAACTCGGTTCCCTTGGAAGAAAATCAAGGTTGAAGTTTTTTCCTTACTTGGTGCTAGAAGGTCACTATTTTGGATTGTACTCCAGTGTGAACTCTGCCAAGATTTCAAACTAAGATCATTTTTTTTCAACCTAGGAAAAATGTGCCCAAACCAGCCCATAGTTGAATGCTTTCAGCAGTAAGCTTCTTAGAAACCAGCAGTCTTAGAACATGTAATAGTTTATCACCCCCAACACTTGGTAAGATAGACTCTTCGTCTTACGTGTGGCCTCTCTGGTTTAAACCTGTGAGGAACCTCAGTTGGTTTGCTGTACAGAGAGAATCCCTGCAGCCAGCCTTTTGCTGGGCTCTGCAAAGGCTGCTGGCTCTAAGTGCAGGATAGGCGCACAATGGGACCACTGAGGAAGTAATGTTTAGGAACTTTTTTTCTTTTATCTTTTTTCCCTTTATTTATTTGCAAGGAGAGAGAGATGCACACCAGGGCCTCTTACTGCAAACAAACTCCAGATGTATGTGTCTTCTGAGCATCTGGGTGCTGGAGCATCAAACTTGAGTAAGCAAGGGTCATTAAGTGCTGAGCCATCTCTCCAGCCCCTGGGATAGTGTTTTTGTTTTGTTTTTCGAGTTAGAGTCTCTCTATAGCCCAGGCTGACCTGGAATTCACTCTGTATTCTCAGGTGGCCTCGAACTTGCGGCAATCCTCCAACCTCTGCCTCCTGAATGCTGGGATTAAAAACATGTGCCACCAAGC
Source organism: Jaculus jaculus (assembly GCF_020740685.1). Classification (NCBI taxonomy): domain Eukaryota; kingdom Metazoa; phylum Chordata; class Mammalia; order Rodentia; family Dipodidae; genus Jaculus; species Jaculus jaculus. The sequence goes on along the minus strand of NC_059114.1, from coordinate 10,932,916 downwards.
CCAGCTTCCTGGGATGGTTTTTAAAGAAAGAATTAGGATTTTCTAAAATATCACTTCAACACAAAATCCAGTTCCATTTATGTCAAAGAATATATTATGTATTATAAAGTGAACACTTATGCAGACACCATTGTAAACCAGTGTTAGAAGTCCCCTGTGAACATTTCACCAGTCCTCATGGTATCCCTGGAGGAACCACCTTCCAGTAACTTTTGGGATGAATAATTTCCTTTTTTCTTGTATCGTTTCACTGGTATGTGTGTTGCTATTAGTTTAATTTCATATACATGGACTTGTACTGTAAGAATTCTCCATAGTAGATGTTTGGGTTAATCCTATATGTATTTACTGATAAACATGTACAAAATTTTCTTAGAGAGTATTTACCCAGGAGTGGAATTGCTGAGTTGTAGGTTATGTTTTATGTCTCTTCAGATAGACTAGATTGCAAATATAGTGGTAAAGGTAGAATGCTTATTAATAAATTAATAAAATGGTCAGAGACATCCCAAACAGATACTATCCATACAGAGACCCCTGTGGTATAAACCAGCCCAGTAATTTATGAGTCTTGGGAAGGCCTCTAAAACACAGAATCTATGGTACCAAACTGCACAGCTTAGCCCTCAGTTTCAGGCACTGTAGAACCACTGAAGAGTGACAAAATAGGTGTGCCTTTCGGAGGAGTGTGCTCTGGGGCTTTGCTCAGTGTCCACCTGTTCTTACTCCAAAGGTCATAGTCCCATTGCCTACATGGAATGCTCGGACACGGGAACCCATCACAGACAATGTGGAGAAGTTTGCCATTGAGACAGAGCTCATCTACAAGTATTCGCCCTTCCACACTGAGGAGGAAGTGATGACCCAGTTCATGAAGATTCCTGGGAACAGTGGTAAGTAGGCATTAAGCCTGCAGGCCAGAGAATTTGGGAACTCCAGGGCCACCAGTGCTTTGGGGGTGAGCCAGAGTTGGCTGGCAGAGAGAAAAGATTTCTGTTCCCTAGGAACACTGGTGATCATCTTTAATCTCAAACTCATGGACAATGGAGAGCCTGAACTAGACATAATCTCAAATCCAAAAGATATCCAGATGGCAGAGACCTCCCCAGAGGGCACGTGAGTGTGGCTGGGAAGGGTGGTAGGCCCTAGAACTGGTCCTTAATCCTTTAGGAGATGTCTTCAGGGAAAGAGGGGAGAGACCCTTCTCTGGATTTCTTTTAGTGTAGCATTAGAGTTGATAAAGGTAAGAGCTCGTGTCTGCTTGTCACAAGACAGCAGTACATTGGCTCTTCAGCTAAGCCAAAAGATTGATTCCCTGTCCCATCACTTGACTTGGCAGAAGAAACCAAAGGCAGAGAGGAATTGTTCAGGGATCCCTATTAGGGCAGAGTTAGGGCCAGGTGAGATGCCTGTGGGGCACCTATGCTGAGAGAATAGGTGGAGCTTATGCCTGTCAGATGGCAAGAGAAGCAAGGATGTGAGGTGGAAAGTTGAGGGCCTGGAGAGAGGCTTTTGTAGCCTTGGTTGGGTTTGCTGTGGAGTAGGTGATAGCATTTCTTGGTTGCTGCTGCCTTCAGGAAACCAGAACGGCGTTCCTTCCGTGCCTATGCTGCTGTGCTTTATATTGATCCCCGGATGAGGATCTTCATCCATGGTCACAAGGTGCAAACCAAGAGACTCTCCTGTTGCCTATACAAGCCCAGGTAGGGACCTAGCCATCCTGTTCCTGGCTGAGAGTGGGGCCTGATCACATTTCCCTGAGGAGGGACAGTGTAAAGGGGCTCTGACATTGCTGTGTTTGTGACTCTTTAAGCTGCCCATTTTACCACAGTCAACTTGTAGGTCCTGAGGGAGGGACAGAAGTGACTGACAGGCTATGGCATTGATGAGCTGAGCCTATTGAAGGAAGTGTCTTCTGAGATGTGAAGGGTAGCACACCTTGCCTCTAGTTTAGGGCTTAAAGGGCCACTAGACACTACACAGGAAAACAAAAGCTTTGGCTTGTTTCTGCTATGCTGTTATTGACCCTCTGCTGAACACCAAGGATGCAGAAAGGGAGCATGGGCAAGTGGAGTAAGGAATTGAATTTTTCTGCTAAAATGAGCTTGGATTTGTTTGGTCACAAGGAGCCAGGGCAGCATAGCACAGCACGGGAGGAGGTAGGAAGCAGGGTGCTTCCTGAGCTGCTCAGGTTGGTTGCTTGCTGCCTTGGTCCTTACGTTGCTTTTCCATTGTTCAGGATGTACAAGTACACATCAAGCCGCTTCAAGACTCGGGCAGAACAGGAGGTGAAGAAAGCAGAGCATGTCGCACGGATTGGTAATACTCTGCCTGTGTATGTGGAGGGCACAGGGTAGTGACCACTTGGTAGGCACTGTAGCCAAAGCTGGGGGCAAGGCTCTTCCCTGAACCTAGTCAGAACAGTCAAAACAAAGAATTGACTCTTTGGCTTAACCAGATTGAAAAATTTCATACTACCCGTGGTCCAACTGCTTGTGAGACTGATTTTCCTGACTCTAGAGCAGAAGTCTCTCCTCAGGGATGACCAGGGCTTCTTAGCTACTTGATGAGAGTGATTGGCTAAAGAGCTCTGTCTTCTGTATATGTTGAAGGGTTAATTACCATTGCCTTAGCTTTCTTGTCTGTTTTGCTGATTCATTTGTGAGTTTGATAATATGTATAAAGACAGGGAGGTAGTTCAGTTGGTAGAGGGCTTGCCTAGAATACACAATCTCCCAGCAGTGCATAAAACCAGACATGGTGGCACATGCCTGTAATCCCAGCTCTTAGGAGGTGCAGGCAGGAGGATCAGATGGTCAAGGCTATGTAAACCTCAGTTATGTAGCAGGTTTGAGGTCAACCTGGGCTACATTAGACCCTATTTCAAAAGGAAAGAAAAGAGAGAAAAGAAAGGAAATCATGTTTCAGGTGTAAGTAGTGTCACCATGATTATCATCATTTATTTTGTTGATGTGTTTGAGACCTGTTCACTACGTAGCCCATGCTGGCTTCAAACTCCAGTCCTCCTACTTTGGCCTTCAAAGTGCTGAGGTTACATGTGTGTCTCTATCATGTTTCCTTCCTAAAGCAGTTCTTTACCCAGGCCTGGAGCTCTGCTCCCACATTGTCCATCAGCCACTATTCTCTTAGCTGATGTTTATCTTGCTGGATAATAGGAAGGATGAAAGAATTTGAAATTTGGAATTCCTTATTTTATTTTTGTTGCATTGTTTCAGCTGAAGAGAAGGCCCGGGAGGCGGAGAGCAAAGCTCGGGCATTAGAAGTACGCATGGGTGGAGACCTCACGCGAGATTCCAGAGTAGGTTCCCATACTCTTCTGTTTTGTAGCATTTATGGTATTAGGATTCATTGTCATGTGAACTTGATAAAACAAAATGCACTTTTAAAAAAAATGTTTTACTTATTTGTTCGAGAGAATGGGCACATCAGGGCCTTTAGTCACTGCAAACCAAATCCAGATGCAGGTGCCACCTTGTGAACTGGCTTATGTGGGTTCTGGGGAGTTGAACCTAAGTCCTTAGGTTTTGCAGCAAGCACCTTAACCACTAAAACATCTCTCCAGCCCCAAAATACACTGTTTTGGTTTTTTGAAATAGTCTTACTCTAGCCCAGGCTGACCTGGAACTCACTATGTATTCTCAGGGTGGCCTTAAACACACAGCAATCTCCGCCTCCCAAGTACGTGGATTAAAGGCGTGAGCCATCATACCTGGCTTCAAAATACACTTTTTAAGTTTATGCACAGAGAGGGTAATTTTTGTAGAAAGAGGCATCCATGTGATGAATCATGTAAAAGATATCATAATAGTATTATATACTGTGGCCTGGAGCGAGAGCACCTCTTCCCTCACCTCACCTGATGGCTCATGTATTTGTCCAGGTGATGTTGCGGCAGGTCCAGAATACAGCCATCACCTTGCGAAGAGAAGCTGATGTCAAGAAAAGAATTAAGGATGCCAAGCAGAGGTGAGTGCTTGGACTGCCCTTTGGTCTTTTAAAATTATGTAGCTTTTATACTGACTGGTAGGTTCCCATTCTGTCACCAAGTTTACTTTGAGAATGCTTGTCAAAAACTCCTGCAAGGCAGGTACACCAAGATCTTAGTGTTTTGTTTTTTTTTTTTGATTTTGCAGAAGACAGAGCTGACATCTTAAAACCCAACTCTCCTCACCAGCATTGCCTTACCTTTTTTCTTTCTTCCTTTCATCCTTTTTCCATTAAAGTTTATATATCATTTTTTTTTAGAACTTGAGGACTATAAAACATTTAAGTAATGAAATTTTTAAATCCTCTTTATTTTTACCACCTGACAATATCTCTCTTTTTCTTTTTCATTGTGTGTATGTACTTGTGAGCTCATGAGTGTGCATGCACATGGAGGCCAGAGATTGACATTTACTGACTTCCTCAATTGCTCTCCACTCTATTTAGTTTCTGCAAGGGAGAGTCTCACTTCATCCCAGGATGACTTGGAACTCACTTTATAATTTCAGGCTGGCCTCTCATGACTGTCCTCCTACCTCTGCCTCCCAAGTGCTGGGATTAAAGGCATGTGCCACCACGCCTGGCTTTTTCCATATTATTTTTTGAGACAAAGTCTCACTGAACCTGGACACTGATTGGCTAGACTAGCTAGCCAGTAAGCTCCTGGGATTCTCGTATCTCTACCTCCCCAGCACTAGGATTACAGGCATGTACCTCTGTGCCCAGATTTTCTGTGGGTCTTGGGGATCCAAACTCAAGTCCTCATATTTGAGTGACAAACATTTTACTTACTGAGCCATCTCCCCAGCATCTTATTCTCATCTTTTTCTATATTCATAATTTATTCTTTCCTCACTGGTTACAAATGTAGAATGACCTGTAGGTTGGGGTTTGTAGACTTTTTACTTAGAATATATATTGTCCTGGGTCAGGCAATCATGTCCCTGTGACTGTGTGGAGCTTCTCAAGTTCTGGGGTATGAATTCCTACCTTGATTCTTTTTTTTTTTTTTTTAATTTTTTATTTATTTATTTGAGAGCGACAGACACAGAAAGACAGATAGAGGGAGAGAGAGAATGGGTGCGCCAGGGCTTCCAGCCTCTGCAAACGAACTCCGGACCCGTGCGCCCCCTTGTGCATCTGGCTAACGTGGGACCTGGGGAACTGAGCCTCAAACCAGGGTCCTTAGGCTTCACAGGCAAGCGCTTAACCGCTAAGCCATCTCTCCAGCCCCTACCTTGATTCTTGTTGGGCTACTCAAAGTTGTTCCATTGCTCATCCATCTGCTTTTCAGAGTCCATGATTTTATTGTCATTGATTGTCTTCTCTTACATATTCTTGAGAATTTTTGCTCTCACAAGTTTGCTGTTAACATCAGTGGAGTTTGGGGGAAGGTATGAATATAGCCTTATATTTGTTCTTTTTTAAAAAAAATTATATATATATGTATATGTATATATATCTGTATGTAGTCTCAGGGTGGCCTTGAACTCATGTTGATCCTCCTACCTCTGCCTCCAGAGTTCTGGGGTTAAAGGCATGTGCCACCACACCCAGCTTTAAAAATATTTTTATTTCTTATTTGAGAGAGAGAGAGAAGCAGAGAGACAGGCAGATAGAGAATGGGTGTGCCAGGGCCTCCAGCCACTGCAAACAAACCCCAGACACATGTGCCACCTTGTGCATGTGGCTTACATGGGTCCTGGGGGATCGAACTTATCCAGCTTTCTATTTTTTTTTTTTCCCCGAAGCAGAGTCTCAATAATAGCCCAGGCTGACCTTAAACTTACGGGGATCTTCCTAATTTAGCCTCTTGAATGCTGCTGTTAAAGGCATGCACCACCATGCCTGGCTTTCTTATATTTATTCTACCATATTAACTGTCTTTGCAGAAATTTATAGCAGCTTTAAAATAGTAACTCATACTTAAATCCTTCTCTTTAGTTACTGAAAAAACCATGAAAAAATTTTTTTATTAGTTATGTACACAGTGTATATACAGCCATGTTGGTACCATCATTAGCCTCCTCCTTGTCCTCCCCCCTCCAAAGGGACCCTCCTTGTTGGAGAATGTGGGTTGTGCATTGTGGGGTTAGCCATCAGTTATGGGGAAGAGGCAATGTCTCTGTGCATAATGTATGGCTCTAACAATCTTTCCACCCCCTCTTCTATGAATTTCCCTGAGCCATGTTGGGTTCATTTTAGATCTATTTCAGTGATGAGGTCTTGGGAGCCTCTGTGTCTCTGGATCTCTGGTTTGGTAGGAGTTGAGTGTTCTCTGTGTCTTATCTCCTTCACCCCTGTGCTGATACCAGGTTCACCAAGAAAGCAGCACTCTTACTTATTTCCCCAGTTACTCTATGGTTTCAACAGGGTCCCTGGTAAGGTGCGATGGGCTGATTCTCTACTCAGGTACTGCGTCCATCTTTCCTTCCCTGGGATCTGAGGTGTGGTTAGGCAGACGCCATCTTGACCAGAAGTCAAGATTGTATGTTTTTAATTAGGGAAGCTTAGAGTCACTGCACAGTGTAAATCCTTAGCAAGTCTAATAGATCACACATTTTGAATGGAGATGTAAAACTTTAATATGTCTTAAATTTAGGTTTAATATATCTTTATCACCATGGTGTTTGCATGCTAATGAGTAGGTTGATGAGAATATTTTTTCTTTCTTAGAGCACTCAAAGAACCTAAGGAACTGAATTTTGTTTTTGGGGTCAACATTGAACACCGGGACCTAGATGGTATGTTCATCTATAACTGCAGTCGCCTGATCAAAATGTATGAGAAAGTGGGCCCGCAGCTTGAAGGGGGCATGTGAGTACTATCCAAGGAGCTTTCCAGCTCATGGTTGATGGTAGGTGGGCTTCTGCCAATGAGATGACACATTTGGCCTTTTTGTCTTTGCAGGGCTTGTGGTGGGGTTGTTGGAGTTGTTGATGTGCCCTACCTGGTCCTGGAGCCCACACATAACAAGCAGGACTTTGCTGATGCCAAGGAGTACCGGCACCTGTTGCGGGCAATGGGAGAGCACCTGGCACAGTACTGGAAGGACATTGCCATTGGTAATAGGGCTGGGCCATCCTCTCACCCTTCAGATGCTCTTGTGGCCTGAGAGACTGAATTTAGGAAGAGGATGAGGTGTGCTCTAATGGAGTATGTGGGCATTTTGCCTTCCAGCCCAGCGTGGAATCATCAAGTTCTGGGATGAGTTTGGCTACCTCTCTGCCAACTGGAACCAGCCCCCATCCAGTGAGCTGCGTTTCAAACGCCGAAGGGCTATGGAAATTCCAACCACTATCCAGTGTGGTGAGTTGAGTGGTGGGAGCCCTTTTCCTGATTTCTTTCTGTCAGCCTTCTTCTCTTTATCACCATGCTGGTCTTCTGACTTGCTTAACATTCATGGACTTGGCTCCAACTAAAGATGGTCTGTTTGACAGTGGCCATGTGAGTATATATAGCCTTAGACTGTGCAAGTTTCTTCTGTCTTGTGAGTGAGGTAGGGTATTTTCCCACCACAATTGTGCTGAGCTCAGTAGGTTTGGTGCCGTGTTGTTTGTAGTATGAGTGAATGACAGGCTCCTGCTACAGGAGGCAGAGGGACTAGAAGGCATAGAGGTCCCATGATAAGTTTTTGTTTTTGCTGGGATCATTGTCCATAAGAATTACTATTCTGGCTGGGTGTGGTGGCACAGCCTTTAATCCCAGCACTTGGGAGGCAGAGGTAAGAGGATCATTGCGAGTTTGAGGCCTCTACATAGGGAATTCCAGGTCAGCATGGACCAGAGTGAAATCATACCTTGAAAAAACTTAAAAAAAAATTACTAGTCTGTAAGGACAGGCAGAATTGGGGTGGGGGGCAGTGGAAAAATCTAGTGTGGAAAGTCCAGGGTATCTTTGCCTTGGGCCAGGCTGCGAGAAGCCTGGATTCCATATGTTGTTGGTGTGGCTGACATGTTTGGGGTTTTTTCTTTTACAGATTTGTGTTTGAAGTGGAGGACTCTCCCCTTCCAGCTGAGTTCTGTAGAAAAAGATTACCCTGACACCTGGGTTTGTTCCATGAACCCTGACCCTGAGCAGGACCGGTGAGCACTTTCTCTGACAGGATTATGGGCACTCTTCCCCTCCCCACTCCATACTGTTCCTTCCACTCTTTCAGGGTAAGTCACTATTTCTTGAGGTAATTTGCACATTCTCACATCTCTGGCCTGCTGCATGTAATACATGCCCAAGAAGGAAGATGATGTCCTGTAGCACATGCCAGTTCTCTGCTTTGAGAGCTCCAGAGTGGTGGCTCCTTTGCAGGACAGCAGGGCTGGGTGAGGAGGAGGTCTCTGACCTGATGGAGCCATGCTCTGCCATAGCCTGTCTTCCACACAGATGTGAGGCTTCTGAGCAGAAGCAGAAGGTTCCCCTCGGGACATTAAAAAAGGACCTAAAGACACAAGAAGAAAAGCAGAAGCAGCTGACAGAGAAAATTCGCCAGCAGCAGGAGAAGCTGGAGGCCCTTCAGGTATGTGGGCCATTGCCAATGGGTGGAGCCAGCTGATGTCAGAGGTCTACCCAGGATAGGAACATTCAGTGGCTTTCCTGTTCCTTCCACTTACCATGAGTTCTCAACAGAACTTTCCAATCCCAAAGTATAGGCCTAGACTCTTTTACAAGTGTGCCTTGCTTATTCTTTGAGATAATAAGCTTTCTTATATACTTATGGTCCAGTTTGTTTAGAATATATAAAAACTCTAGGAAATAGGTTAGAAGGAACCACCATTAACTAAATAGCCTTCCAAATGTTGTTTCTTCTTATTTCTTATAATTTGAATTTTATTTATATTTTTAAAGATTTGTCAGCTTTTCCCACTCAGAATTGCTGATTTTTACTTACATTTTTGTCTGTCTAGTTTTCTATGTGTGTTTCATGATTATCTATTTGTTTCAAGAGCTAAATCCTACCTGACTTCTAGTCTTGTCCCAAATTTCCCTCATGTTTTTCTTTATTTCTTTTATAGATATTTAGCACATTGACATTTTTTTCAGTATCTTAACTGCTGGATTAATCACACAGTGTCCTTTAATTTGCTAATACATATGTTATTTTGCCAGCAAGCACCTTTAACCACTGAACCATCTCCCTCCCCCATGACGTTATCTTGCACACATGTATGTGTGTGTGTGACATGCATGCAGATGTGAATGCATGTTATATGCGTCTTTCTCAGTGAGACTAGGAGGCTTGTAGGAATAGGACTGTGAGGCAGGTTCCTTTAATTTTGCCACTGCCCCAGACACATGAGGTTCCAGATAGATTTTTTAAAATATTTTTAAAATTTATTTGTTTGAGAAGAGTGGGGAGAGGGAAGTAGGGAAGGAGAATGGGTACATCAGGACCTCTTATCACTCCAAGTGAATTCCAGATGCATGTGCCCCTTGGGTACTGGGGAATTGAACCTGGGTCTTTTGGCTTTGCCAGCTAGCACGTTAACCATCACTCCAGCCCTCCAAATATATTTTGTTTGAACGTACCAAGTATGCAAACAATTTCATCGTTATGTTTGCTTTGCAGAAAACCACACCTATCCGCTCCCAAGCTGATCTGAAGAAATTGCCTTTGGAAGTGACCACCAGACCTTCCACGGAAGTAAAGCTCAGGCATAGGAGGGCTGGCTCTTCCTGTGATATCATAAGCTAGGATCAGTATTCTCATCCTCCAAGGGCTTTTTTTTTTTCTTTAGGAACCAGTGCGGAGACCGCAGCGTCCTCGTTCTCCCCCTTTACCTGCAGTGATCAAGAATGCCCCAAGCAGACCTCCTTCAGTGCAAGCTCCCAGACCAACTAGCCAACTACGAAAGGCTTCTGTCATCAGCAACACCCCAAAACCACCACCTCTGGCAGCCCGAGTAGAGGCCAGTACCTCTAGGTTGCTCCAGCCACCTGAGGCACCTCGAAAGCCGGTGAACCCTCCTGTCAAGACTACATCCCGGCCTGCCCCTGTGGTGCAGCCTGTGTCACCATCTGTGCTCCCTACCTCCAAGAACTCCCGGGAAGTCCCTGCCCCTAAGGCTGCCAAGACTACAGTGGTCAGAAAGCCAGAGCCACCTGTTAGACACTCCCTGGTGAGGTGCTTTGCTTCTCTTGAGCCCCCAGCTCACCTTTAGCGCTCTAGGAATAGAATCAGGCTGTGTCAAGGTTGTACTGGGGAAGCCATGGGCAGCTGAGCAAGTTTACCTTTTTGTCTGCAGCCCTGAGAGAGAATAAGACTAGAAAGCTGTGCAGGTTGTTCCCCATTGCTTTGTTGCTATGCTTTGTCACTACAAACTTGTCACCTCTACTGGCTTCTACAGTGTAGACACAGGTGACTTGGTGTCAGTGCCCATGTATCAGGGAGTTTGCAGCTGGCTGGTTAGGCAAGCTGAGCAGGTAATGAACTGAGGCTTCTCTCATAACAGCTTTGATCAAAAGTCGACACGCTGCAAGAGCCAGGAGGTTGGGGTAGGGATCGACACACACTCCTATGAATAGCTTCTCTAGGCCACATGAAGATCTTTCTGCATCTTTGAAGACTGGAAGGGGCCCCTTATTCCCACTTTTGCTCTAGGTTACCTCTGGTCGGAAGCGGAGTCTTACAATCTCAGATGAGGAAGAGGCTGAGGAAGAGGCTGAAAAGAGGAAGGAGAGGTGTAAACGGGGCAAGTTTACTGTGAAGGAGGAAAAGAGAGAAACAAATGAGGTAAGTGGTCCAATAAGGTTCTCCGCCTCCCTTCCCGAGGCCTGTGCCATCTATCTCCCTTTGTATTCATAACTGCGACTTCTATACTAATTGACCTCTCAAGGACTCTGTCATCCAGGTGACTAAAAATACAGATCTGGGGTGATACTGGCTCTAATTACAAACCTTTTTTTTTTTAACTTTCATCTGTATTTACCTTTTAAAGCAAATTGTGACAAGCCTTGCTGAGTTACTCTTCAACTGGCATTAAAAATATGGAACGCTTCACGAATTTGCATGTCATCCTTGCGCAGGGGCCATGCTAATCTCTGTATCGTTCCAATTTTACTGTATGTGCTGCTGAAGCGAGCACTACAAACCATTTTGACACTGATGAACTCCTAGGCGCATTCCTATGTCTGTGACATGTGTCCCTTGCCTGTATCTGTTAAGGTGTCAGATATCTGAAAGACAGTGATTTTAGGGAATGATTTAAACCTAAGCATGTGTGGTCAGTAGCACACAACTCTGCTCTTTAGGGGTTATTAAGGATTCTTCTAATAGACCGTTCTCCCTGCAGCTTTCAGATAGTGCTGAGGAAGAGGATCCAGCTGACCTGAAGAGGGCTCAGAAAGGTAAGTTTGGAGAAAGAGCTCCCTGTCAGCTTGTGGTGCTGGCAGTGAAACTTTGGCCAGCAGCAGCTTAACCTGAAGGCGTGGGAGGCTTCCTTGCCCTGAGCCCTGTGTAACAGTTAGCCCAAGTCTAATCCCAAGAAGAATTCAGAGAATACCACTCCATCTGTAGTTTGTTTTGTTTGTAGTGCTAGATGTTAAACTCAGAACCCCTTTTTATACCTGAGTCATGTTCCCAGCCCCACATGATGCTTCGCGCATGTATGCATCCATGCATTGTAACTGTTTTGAGATAGTATCTTGCCATGTAACCCATATTATCCTTGAATTTGGTGATCTTGCCCAGCCTCCCGAGTGCTAGAATTAAAGGTGTGTGTCACCATGCCTGGCTTGTGATTTTTTTATAGTTTTTATTCATTTGAGAGCGACAGAGAGAGAAGGAGGGAGGGGGGGAGAGAGAATGGGCACACCAGGGCCTCCAGCCACTACAAACGAACTCCAGATGCATGCACCCCCTTGTACATCTGGCCAACGTGGGTCCTGGGGAATCGAGCCTCAAACCGGGGTCCTTAGGCTTCACAGGCAAGTGCTTAACTGCTAAGCCCTCTCTCTAGACCCTTCTTAACAACTTTATGACAGATGGAGGAGGAGACAGGGTAGCTGGACTTCAGATCCCTGATGTAGTGGGAGAGAAGCATCTAGGGACCTTCCACTCCTGGGGACTACCTTTTATAAAGGCAGCTTGGCCCTGGCCAGGTTGGGGGAACTAACACATTTTTCTGATTCTTAGATAAAGGGCTGCATGTGGAGGTACGTGTGAATAGAGAGTGGTACACGGGCCGTGTTACTGCCGTGGAGGTGGGCAAGAATGTAGTACGGTGGAAGGTGAAGTTTGACTACGTGCCCACAGACACAACACCAAGAGACCGCTGGTAATAACTCCCTTGGAGGTCAGGGTGACAAATCATCTAGGGCAAGGGGAGGAGGTGTTCCTACTTCTCCTCCCAGCAGCTTGCTGTAGGAGCCCAGGGCCAGAAAGACAAGGTCTGTGCCTTACTCCCCATAGGGTAGAGAAAGGCAGTGAAGATGTGCGACTGATGAAGCCACCTTCTCCAGAGTATCAGAGCCCTGACACACAGCAAGAGGGTGGGGAGGAAGATGAGGCTCCAGTAGTTCAGCTGGCTACAGCCTTGCCAGAACCCTCCACTTCCGACTGTGTTCGCATTGAGCCTGACACCACTGCTTCAAGCACCAACCATGAGACCATTGACCTACTGGTCCAGATTCTTCGGTTTGTATTTCATCTTCCTGTTTCTTTTGTCTTCCAGCTTGGGGTTGAGAGCAGTTCTCCACCCTTGCCATTCTGAGTTCCTACCTTCTTTTCTGCTTAGGAATTGCTTACGGTATTTCCTGCCTCCCAGTTTCCCCATCTCCAAGAAGGAACTGAGTACTATGAATTCAGAAGAACTAATATCTTTTCCTTTGGTGAGTCTAGACTGACCTTTGATTTTTACACTCTGTCGCTCACCCATGCTCTGATTGCTAGTTGTGTACCTTCTTCCTTCTGCTAAGGAAAGTAGAGAGTTTGTGTTATGGAGAAAGAGTGGTTTGAGTAGATAAGGTGCTTGGTGAGGAACAAAGCCAAGCATCAGGCTCATAATTTGTCTTTATAGGAAGCCCAAGCTTTAGCTTTTGCCCTTGTTGAGCTGTGGAGGTTCTCCGCAGACCCCAGGACAACAAGCAGCTGATAGAATGGCTAGCATCTTCTCGTCAGTTAGACTTGTTTTGGCTTAAAGTGGTTGCCAAACTCAGAGAAAAACTGTTAAACAGCCGGGCGTGGTGGCGCATACCTTTAATCCCAGCACTTGGGAGGCAGAGGTAGGAGGATCATTGTGAGTTCAAGGCCACTACATAGTGAATTCCAGGTCAGCATGGACTAGAGTGAAACCCTACCTCGAAAAACAAAACAAAACAAAACAAAACAAAAAACTGTGTAAGATGGGAACTCTGCAGTGGGTACTGCTGCTCAGCCCAAAATGAAGTTGTTATGAGCATCTGAGTCTAAATCTAGTATCAAGCTTATTTTTGTAAAGGGGTTACCAGCACTGCTGTATAGCTTTGACCTGGTTGTAATCTCTAGAATCAAACTTTATTTATTTTTTAGTGTCCTTCTCAGTCTATAGATATTGGTCCTTTTTCCTGTCATGCCAGATGCAGAGTTCATAAAATTTCTGAGGGGTCCCATAGACATTATTAGTGAAAAAACTAATGTGATAGCTAGATACATAATAACTTCAAAATAAAGGTTTTAAAAAGTAATATTGTCTCCAGAACATTGAATACTGAATTCTGATACTTTGGATTTGGCTTAAAACTTTTGGTGCTGCCAAGGTATTCATTTTTTGTGGAGAATGTTTCTCTTACCATCTTGGTTTAAGAAGTACTAGTCTAGATCATTAGGTAAGTGGCATAGTTAAATACTTGCCACTAATGGTTTTAAAAAAACAGCAGTTGGAAGCCTTTTAATGCAGGTACCCTCTATATCATAGAAGTAAACAGGTACTAGAGTAGTCAGATTGCAGTGGTCAGTCAGGTGACCTGAGCACATGAAAATGGCCTCTTTTTAGAAGTAGTTTGTGAGTAAATCATGTTCAAATACTATAAAAGTTAATTTTTTTTTTTTTTAACACTGAGGATCCCCATGTAATATTTCATTTGGAATTTGCTATTTCAAAGTTTGAAGTGCTTCTTGTCTAAGGAAACTACAACCACACTTCTCCATCTGGTGGTGGTGTTACGCCTTCAGAAGAGATCATCAAAGGCACTCGGTGAACTGGAAAGATATTTTTACTTTTCCAGATGACAAATAGACTATAGGAGCACCTTCCCAGTGCAGTCACACCTCTCTAGCGTCAGATCACCACTTTCAAGTGATGACCACCCAGTGTTAAGATACTTCTCTGCCACAAATAATTTACCAAACACATACCAATAGCAAATATCCTTCCAGTTTATTCACTACTTGCTGTCTGCCAAAGCGCTTTGCTGTTTTTCATGCGTGATTGTGTCCTTGTCCTCATGGCAACCCCATGGGACAGGTGCTAATAATGTCTACCTACCGTGGTTCGAGGAAGACTGTCGCTTTTACTGAGATGTTCTCCCAAACCAAGCTTCCTTTATCTGGGCCTGGGCCTATTTAGAAGGGCCCTGAGGACCCTATGAGCTTATTCCCTGGCCCTTCCTTGCACAGAAAGAGTACTTCAAGCAGTATGAAGCGGGGCTCCAGAATCTCTGCCATTCCTACCAGAGCCGTGCGGACTCACGGGCCAAGGCCTCCGAGGAGAACCTGCGCAACTCTGAAAAGAAGCTCCGTGAGACAGAGGAGAAGCTACAAAAGCTCAGGACCAATATTGTAGCACTCCTGCAAAAAGTGCAGGAGGTGAGCCAAGTAATCCTCTCCTTGAAGCTGGCCCAGCTGGTCGCAGGGACAGGCTGGGCTTCTTCAGCTCCCTTCTCACAGGACTGTACCCACCCACAGGAATCTGTGATTCCAACCCTGACTGCTCAGCACCCTGACCAGAGGGCTTGAGGTGGTGGTATAGCCTGGGCCCCATTCCAGCCAAGCCCACCCAACCTTCGTCCCTTATTTAGCTATTCTTATGTACAACCTTTGAGAACCCTCCAAGCTATAAAACAAAGTTCTTGCTTTTCCAAATGACTGAGGTGGGACTGAATAGTCCAGAAGTGGGGAGTTCCCCTTAGGGAATCCAGTCAACACTGAAGGCCTGTCCTCCTCCTGTTATCACACCTCACAGTCTGGAGGAGATAGCACTGTTAGTGGTGATGGTGCTCTGAAGTAACTGAGACCAACATGGGAGGAAGCCACATGACTAGGGTATTCAGGGTGTTCTCTGAGGTGGTGATATTAGAGCCGAGACTGGGAACTGACTGTGCCAAGGGGGGGTGGGGGACACAAATGCTCTCAAGGGAGGGAGGATTAGCGTGACTTAGGCTGAGTGGTAAGGTATGGAAGAGGCAGTAATTGTGTCAAGTGTGTAGTTTGATCCTGAGAGAAGTGGAAAGTCATTGAAATGGTGACAAGGTCAAAAGATACTGGATTAGTTGGAGAGGTGCAGATTAGAACAGGGAACCCAGTGAGGTAGTTCATTACTTATCTGGGCATGGATTTTGGGTGGTAACACAGGCTTAGCACTGGGCACATTTGATACTCAGACACACTTATGAATACATGTCTAAGGCAATTGAGAATTTAGAGGCAGGAGCTAAAATCCTGGGAGTCATTTGACCACAAAGATGGGGACTAGAGAGTGATCTAGATGGAACCAGAGCCTTGACAGCTGGGGTGGAAGGAACAGGAGGGGATTCTGGACTCAGCCCCAGGAAGGGTGAAAAAAGCTCCTCCCCCCCCCTGCTTTCCTGCCCTTGCTGACCCTCACTCCAATCTGTTCTAGGACATAGACATCAACACAGATGATGAGCTGGATGCCTACATTGAGGACCTCATCACCAAAGGGGACTGAGGGGCTGGGAGGCATTCCAGCTCCCCTGTCCTCCTACATAGCTTCTGGGAAGGGGGTTTCATTCATAAGTGGTAGACTTAACTTTGGTTTGATTCATGTGGGACATTTGTGCTTTGGGAGGGAGAGAGACTGATTCTTTAAATCTTCCTCCCTGAGTTTATAAATATTTATTTTTCAAAAGAAATGTTGTGCCTGCTGTGAGACCAACTTCTTTGTGTGACTTGAGCAAAGGACAGAGGCTTCACACTTTCACTATATCCAGTTGCCAAGTCTGTCTCCTCAAGATAGGGTGAAGCTAGCACCATGCTGAAGTTGGACACCAGGGGCAGGGGTGGTTTCCCTCCTAGAGGATGAACTCTGGGAGCGGAAGTGTGCAAGTGGGAGACAGCCCCTGAGGTGTGTGTGAGCCCAGAGACTCAGATCTGGGGAACTCAAAGGGCTGTGGTCAGAGCAGGCTCAGCATTAGGAGGACTCTTCCCGGTCACAGCTGTCAAGCCTGCAGGGTCTGCAGGCTACTGGAACAGCTGAGTCATCCTGGCTGTGGCATTGTTCAGCCAGCTTGGGGAAAAATCGTTCATGCTGTTGAACCTCCCCACGAACCATCCAATTTCTTCAACCATGAAATTCAAGATCAGGCTCTTGACTGGTCAGATCGCTGGCTTGGGTAGTGCTCCAAGTATTGAACTACAAAGGAATCCTCAGGGAAGGTGCAAGTGTGAAAAAGCCTTCTGGAGGAGGAGGCCATCTGCGTGGCCTTGGTGGTGCGAGTTCCCTGGAGAACCTGTTGCTGCTTTACTGTTTCTTTCCCTCTTGGGTCCAACGGAGCCCCACTTCAATCCCTGCTCTGCAACAGTCAGGAGGTCGGCCAGGAAAACACACTGGTCAGCTCCAGAAGCCATGCCCCTCAGACGACTACTCAGGGTCGAAAAGTCAAGAGCTGCTGAATTTTCTCTAATGACCCTTGGAAGAGTTCTAGTTCCATTTCCCCAACTCCTTTCCCAATCCTGTTTGGAGCTGCTGAAGATAGAACTACGTACCACTGATAACGTGATTCAAACCCAGTCCACAGTAGCAGTAGCCACCCTGTGCCCCGTTGGGTCCACTGAAGATGGGGAAGCAGTGGTGAAGGACCCCAGCCACACCAGAATCCAGTCTTCCACCCCCACTTGTGCACGTGTGGCTTGAAGTGTCTGCCTGGTGGGTCATGGTCTTCCTCAGACCACATTCCTGACAGGTTTGAGGGGAATACTATTCAAAAGTAGTCCTCTTGGGACAATGTCCAAGAGTTTAGGGTTTCCTGAGGTGATCTTCCCCAACCCCATTTCAACTTGAGCCCACCCATGCAGTGTGTGGTTCATTTTTGTCTCTAAACTTAGTTTAAATTGGTCTTGCATTTTTATCAAACAGTAATACTCGAATTTTTTACTTAAATGTAATCAAAATGCTAAACTTCTGGTGAAACTGCTGAACTCTGTCCTTACATGAAATACAAGACTTTCTCTTCTATCTATAGGTTTCACCTGTCATGTCTGTCTAATCTGTCTCCTTGTTCAACTTTACTCGCCTTACACACCCACAGAAATAGAAAAACTATATTTCCTAAGCATTTTAGCTTCAGCTTGTGGGTGTGCTAAATCCACCCACAACTTTACTGAATGCTGCCCATTGCCCAGGCAGTGATCCTGCTAATCTGAATGGGAAGATCAAATGCCGGGTTACCCCCTTTTAGCTGGTCTGCTTGAAACCCAGTGGTGACCTGGAAGGAGGGAGGTGGTTTCCTTCTTCTGTGGCTGGAATATCCATAGGACAAGGATGCAAGAAAGTAAAGCAAGGACAGCAAACTGCTTTTTAAGGTGAGGGACGGATGGAGGTTTCAGTTTTAGCTTGTATAAGCATGCAAATGTACGTGCCCTTGCGGCCCACCATACACTCACCTGTGGTGGGGTCACTTGCCCCCATATGCCAGACATCACTTTTCCACCTGGTCTGTTTTGAGCTGGAGTCTGCTTTGACAAGTCCTAGAGCTTGTAGAGCTCTGCTTCCCTATGGAACTGAGTTAGGCGTGGCCACACCTAACTGTTGTCCATGGGATCTGGCAAGTAGAATTCAATAAGTCTCGGGCCTTCATGCTTGTTCAAGAAATGCACTTAACTGCTTAGTCACCTCTCCCCCAAACCTTTTCTTTTTATATGATATGTGAGGGCTGAAGAGAGAGAGAGCTCAGTGGTTAAAGGTGCTTGCTTATAAAACTCAATGGCAAGGGTTTGATTCTCCAGTACCCACATAAAGCTAGGTTCATAAAGTGGCACATGTGTCTAGAGTTCATTTGCAGTGACAGGATATATACACACCTGTTCTTATTTTTAAGTATGTTTAAAAAATGATATCCATGTTAAAAAAAAAAGATCAGGGACTGGAGAGATGGCTTGGCTGTAAAGGTGCTTGCCTATGAAGCCTAAGGACGCAGGTTTGATTCCTCAGTACCCATGAAAGCCATATGCACATGGTGGCACATGCATCTGGAGTTCGTTTGCAGTGGGTAAAGGCCCTGGTGTGCTCATTCACTATCTGCCCCTCTGGCTCCTCACTCTCAAGTAAAATGTAAAAAAAAAAAAACAAACAAAAACCTGAATCAGGAAAAAAACAACACAATCCCCAATTCTCCCTAGAGACTCCATTTTCACATATCTGCCCTCTTGAGTTTCCACATTTTCCAATAAGAGTACCCTGTAGCCTGTTTCAGAATGGGCCATATAGGTCTACTTTATTCTGAACAAGGACAGGGCATTTCATTGTCTTGGGTATATTATTTCAGTCTGCCATGTACAAACATGGGTTCCTAAAAGTTATGAAGAATGCTAATTTGTGTGTGCATTTATTCATTATATCTGTATAGAGGGTAAATTGCAAAAAGGACAGCCAGACAGTGAGTGCATTAGTAATTTTAAGACTTAATCATATACTGAACACAACTTTCAACTCCTTACTGACTGCATAATGCCTAATGTGTCCCTAACCTTTTTTTGTTTTTTGAGGTAGGGTTTCACTCTAGTCCAGGCTGATCTGGAATTGACTGTGTAGTCTCAGGGTGGCCTTGAACTCATGGTGACCCTCCTACCTCTGCTTCCCAAGTACTGGGATTAAAGGTGTGCGCAACCATGCCCGGCTCCTTTTTTTTTTTTTTTTTTGCTAGTTGGAAAAGTGAATTTTTAAAAATATTATTTTCAAAGTGGGGTCTCACTCTAGCCCAGGCTGACCTAGTACTTACTCTAGTCCTTGGCTCGCCTCAAATACAGTACTCCTTTTACCTCTGCCTCCTGAGTGCTGGGATTAAAGGCATATGCCACCATGCCTGGCTTAAATTTGTGTGTGTGTGTGTGCTTGCAAGCATGCGTGCATGCATAGGTGTGCACATGTCACAACATGTGTGGTTCTCTTTGAGACAGCCTCTTGCTGCTGGCCCTGGGGGTAGAATTTTCCTGACTCTACCTCCCACTGTGATGGGCATGCTGAGATCACAGAAACCTGTATCACTTTTCATCCAGGTTTACGTTGGGTGCTGGGAATTGAGCCTGGGTTTGTAGGCTTTGCAAGCAAGTGCCTTTAATTGCTGAACCATCTTCTCTCACCCAAATGGTTGAGACAGTTTTAATCAATGAGATTGTTTTCATTGGCTATTGTCTTTTCTGGTAAAGGGGTATATGTAATTCTGAATCCTGAACTTTAAGAAGAGGCAAAATCCCAGGAAAAGGTCTAATTTACAGGATCCCTCAGCCAGAAGTGGCCCAAAGATAAGGATGTATATAATCCCATTGGGAGGGCAAAATGCTATCTATTACCAGGACAGGACAAGGGTGTGGCATGTTTATTAAAGAAGGCAAGGATTAATAACAGGGTAAGAAATCTTACCTGGTTCCCCCTTTTCTGAATAACACTGCTTTTTAAAGAGGCTGTTCTCTTGCTCGGTTGCTTCCCAAGCCTGTGACTTTCAGACCAAGCACTGTCTCTAAGTCAATAAGCCTGGTAAAGCTCCAGCCTGCCCATTTACACATAACTCAAGGTTGGCCCGAGTTACTCTGTGCCTCTGCTAGCTATCTGTTTCTGTTAGAAGGTTAACAACATGGTTGGATGAGCCAAGTTGTAAGGGACCACTCACTGAGAGCTGCATATGGTACCTGAGACATGAGACTTCTGATGCGGGATTCTTCATTGGAGGGGCAAACTTGGGAGGCTCCCTGTGGAACAGCCACGTCATACTTTATTCTCGGAGAAGCTGCAGAGCCATTTGGCCCCAGAATACTGTCTCGTATTGTCACTTCCCAGTACTTACCAAGGCGTCCTCTCCACAGGGAGATGATGAGCCAAGATGTTGCCAAGCTTACTAAGTATGCCGTTTCCATCCAGTAACTTACCAGAAACCAGGCCCACTGGTGGGACTAGCAGACTTTTCTTCTAGCTTGCAAAGCCTCAGAAGTCATTCCACTCTGGTTCCCTAAAATAAGGGGGTTGACTTACAGAGGATTGTTTGTTTAATCTCCACATGAAATCCATCCGGCTCATAGGAAACTGGAGTTCTGGTTGATGTTAGGATGGGGGCGTGGCCTTCACTTGCTGCCTGTGGGCCTTCAGTTGCCCCTATGGGGGTACTCTGCTTTCCTCGAGGCAGTTAAACAACCATTTAACCAGTTTCAGTATTACCCAAGAATGACTTCTGTGCAGCCCCTGTCTCACCTGTACCACAGGTACCTGTGCTATTTCCTGAGCTTCTAGCATTCTCAGCGGCTAATAGCCGAGACTTGGAAGGTTCAGAGCCACTACCCAAAGAGGCTACGAGCAGACATAGGTGCCCTTTGGACTCTACCAAGATGCTTTCAGGATTCTCGGGGGCCCTTGCTGCCCCATTTTAAAACTAAAGCCGTGGCCAAGTACTCCGCTTCAGTGACCTGCCCTCCTCATTTCTCTGTTGATAGCTTTGGCCTCTCCACCCCCTCCTCAGTACCCCACCAGTTAATCGGTCACAAAGCTGGACCTGGCATGCTGCTGTAGGTAAGGCAGACTGACAGGATTCTTTTAGTTTCTCATGGTTAATTATCACCTACCCCATGTGCCCAAGGGCTGACACTTTGCCCAGAGGACACATCCAGCACCCCAGTACTCGGCCATCTCTCTGGAGGTGGACAACATCTCCGAAGCACTGACCTTCCAACTAGGCAAGGGATGTCTTGTACTGAGCAAGGATGCTCCAGACCAGACCCTTGGATGTGGGAGCCCAATGGCATCTGAACAAAATTGCTTAGCCTGCGGCTGCACTACAGAAGCGTCACAACCCTACTACCTAGCCCAGCACACCACATGGAAGAGGAGTGTGGAACTCCTTAAATCCTGGGGAGAGCTTAGGGGCGAGTAAGGGGCTAACCTTCACCACTGAGATTTTTTTTTTTCTTTTCTGTTAGCTATGTATTGAGCCCAGAATACCTACCTTCTCTTGTCTTCCCACTCCTGATAACCCCCTCCTTCCCAGCTACTGTCCCTTCTTTGGTTTTTCTTTTAAGGAATCTGTTGAGTTTAATTATGGCTGCTTCCCTAAGCATGGGTGGGGGTTATTTACAAGAGCCGTGGCTGAAGCAAGCAGCTCCCTCTTCCCCAGCAACAGTTAACTGCCAAACAGTTCCTTGGGGAGGGGTGGGGCACCATGAGCCCCTCCCCCACCCAGAACGGAATGTTGCTGGGATCTTGTGCAGGTCGTTACTGCTGTGAGTTCCTGAGTGGCAATGGCCTCTCCGCCCTTACATTCTTTGTGCCTCTTCTGCAGTGTTCCCTGAGATGCCACACTTAAGGCTGAGCACTCAATAGTCCCTTGTTCTCAGCACTTTGACCAGTCATGCAGCTGGTAACCACCACTCACTGCCAAAAGAAGCTTCTCTGACCAAAGCTGAGCACCAAACCATTGGTATAACAAATTTTAGAAGGCAGTTTGCTGAGCCGCATGTCCATTTAACTAAACAGCAGTTGTGGCTTGCAATTCACAGCTATGGGCTTTTTGATTTTTTGGTTTTTCAAAGTAGGGTCTCACTCTAACCTAGGCCCACCTAGAATTCACTATGTCGTCTCAGGGTGGTCTCGAACATGGCGATCCTCCTACCTCTGCCTCCCGAGTGCTGGGATTAAAGGCATGCACCACCACACCCGGCTAGGTATGGGCATTTGACTAACCTACTGTAGCTGTTACCTTCTGTTGTTAGCTCAAAACACCTGAACAGAAGAGCTCAGGAAGGAAAAGGCTTATTTTGGTTTACGGTTTCCAGGGGGAAGCTTCATCATGAAGCAAGCATGCAAGGCAGCTAGGCCGTCACATCTTGTCTCGGCAGCAGGAAGAAAGTAGTCTGATGGAGTTAGTTCTGCACTGATAAACCTCAAGGTCTGCTCCCCAGTAATGTGTGTTCCCCAGAAAGGCTCCAACTTCTAAAGGCCCCACAACTTTCCCAAATGTCACCATCTAGAGACCAAGTATGACAATCGCAAACACTTGAAACAATAGGGAACTGTTGTAGTTACTTCACATTGCTGGTCCAAACCACCTAACCAAAAGCAGCTGAAGGAGTGAAAAGATTGATGTTAGCTTAGTCTCAAGGGAAAGCTTCATGACAGGGAAAGTGGCATAAGCAGAGGCTGGACGTCACTTCTGCCTCAGCAGGTGGAACACACAGAGAGAGAGAGAGAGAGAGAGAGCTGAGCTCTGCCAAGAGGGAACTCCCCAAAGCCTACCCCCAACAACAGACCCCTTCTAACAAGGCTGCACCTCCCAATTTACCACCAGCTGGGGACCAAGAATCCAGAACACATTAATTTATAGGAGACATCTGATTCAAACCACCACATTATGCCTTGGCTCACAGAGACTCAAGACCATCTCAAGATGTAAAAATGCATTTGGTCCAACTTTAAAAGCCCCATGGTTTTTTTTTTTTTTTTTTAGATCAATCCCAACACTTTTTTTTTTAAATATTTTTTGTTCATTTTTTATTTATTTATTTGACAGCGACAGACACAGAGAGAAAGACAGATAGAGGGAGAGAGAGAGAATGGGCGCGCCAGGGCTTCCAGCCTCTGCAAATGAACTCCAGACGCGTGCGCCCCCTTGCGCATCTGGCTAACGTGGGACCTGGGGAACCGAGCCTCGAACCGGGGTCCTTAGGCTTCAGAGGCGAGCGCTTAACTGCTAAGCCATCTCTCCAGCCCAATCCCAACATTTTTGAAGTGCAAGGTCTTTTAGGATGTCTCAGAAGGTATCACAGTGCTGAGAAGAAGTGACAGAGGAGTGCTCAGCACTAAAATATCTCTACCACACCTTCTAAGGCTCAGGGTCTATTGCAGAAGAGGTGTCAGAAAGAATGTAAGAGCCAAAGGAAGGGTAGGACTCCTTACAACGTGCTCCTCCAGACATAAAATGGCCTGGATATCCATGACCTCACAGTGCCTGACACTACCTACACAAGACCATCATAAGAGGAGGAAAAGATCATGACATCAAAATAAAAGACTCAAAAAAAAAAAAAAAAAGACTGATTGGGAGGGGGAGGGGATATGATGAAGAGTGGAGTTTCCAAGGGGAAAGTGGGGGGGGGGGGGAATTACCATGGGATATTGTTTACAATCATGGAAGTTGTTAATTATAAAAAAATTTGAGAAAAAAAGAAGTGCAGGGTCTCATCTGAGATATAAAATCTCTTAACTGTGAGCCTGTAAAACTAAAACACAAGTTAAATACACACAATGACACACAATAAACATGCAAACTGCAAAAGATGCTAAGGAAAGATTGAACTGGTGCAAGGTTTTCAACGAGCAGGGCAAACATCAGATCCTGCTGTCCCAAGTGCGGCAGCTGGAGCCTGCAATGAAGGCCCTGGAGTTTCAGTCCTGCCCCTCCAGCTAGGCTGCAGAAATCCCTTGCCTTTGACTCTTTCTTTCCACCACCTCTTTCCCAGTGGTCCCTGAGCCTGGGAGGGTCTGATAGAGATGTTTCACTAGTGCTGAACACTCCAGTGCCACTTCTCAGCACTTTGATAAGTTTTGAGTCTCCCCCGTGGGCACTGCCGTATGAAAAGCTTCTTTAACTAAAAATGGGAGTAGCATTAAGGTCTAGGCCTAAATATAAATATTTAGAGCGCAGTTTGGTGGACATAATTTGTCCACTTAGCCATTTAACAGTAGTAGTTTCACTCTTAGGGCTTATGACCTCCTCGGTTACAGGCTTTTTTAAAATTTATTTTTAATTTTTTTTTATTAACAACTTTCATGATTGTAAAAAATATCCCATGGTAATTCCCTCCCTCCCCCCACTTTCCCCTTTGAAATTCCATTCTCCATCATATTCCCTCCCCATCTCAATCAGTCTCTCTTTTGTTTTGATGTCATGATCTTTTCCTCCTATTGTGATGGGCTTGTGTAGGTAGTGTCAGGCACTGTGAGGTCATGGATATTCAGGCCATTTTTTTTGTCTGGGAGGAGCACGTTGTAAGGAGTCCTACCCTTCCTTTGGCTCTTACATTCTTTCTGCCACCTCTTCTGCAATAGACTCTGAGCCTTGGAAGGTGGGTCACAGGCTTTTGATTAGGTTTCAGTACCAGGCAGGAATTCCTTCCCTTGGAGTGGGCCTCAAATCCAAGCAGAGAGCAATTGATTTTTCCCTTAACATACATGCCTCCATTATACAAGCTGGCACATTTGGCTTGGATATCCAGCCATAAAACTGCAAGGACCACTGTTGGTTAAGACTATTGATGACTTTTCTCCCCCAATAGACTGCATAGCTCTTTCCAGCATCCTGACAGCTAGTCATCAGGAAAGGAAGCTTCCAGCTCTGCTCCAGATCGATTTGTTAGTGTCCTGTAGTCCAAGCATGTGGAGTCTTCAGCAATAAGGTCTTACCATATAGTTTTGATGGGCAACCAAGAGCCTTGGTAATAGTCTATAATGTTTTGGGGGCCTCAACAACAACTTGCTGGAAGGTATCCCACCCCTGGCTAGAAATTTTCTTAGAACAATCTATGGCTTTCCCCACAGGGTACTTCTGCTCAAACTCTCTCTTTTTTTGAGGTAATGTTTCTGTTGCAGTCAGGTTTACATTGCAGGCAGAGATCACCTGACCAAGAGCTGCTTTTGGGAAAAAGAGTTTATTTTGGCTTACAGACTCGAGGGGAAGCTCCATGATGGCAGGGAAAAACGATGGCATGAGCAGAGGGTGGACACCACCCCCTGGCCCGCCCCCTACGATACAGTGCCTCTTGGAGGCATTAATTCCCAAATCTCCATCACCTGGGAGCCTAGCACTCAGAACACCTAAGTTTATGGGGAACACCTGAATCAAACCACCACAGTCTCGTTCTCTCAAACTCTCTTTTTAACTTATATATTATGAGCTAGCAAACAAGTAGGTTTCCATATGCCTTATTCATAACATCTTTAAATTTAGACTTTTTCCCACCCTTTCTTTCCCTACATCTCTTCCCCTGGCCCCACTTAGACCCCCAGTATTCTACCCCTCAACTTCCATATCTACTTCCCCTCCCCTTAAGCACTCCCCTTTTCTTCCCTTCTCATGGCCCTTTTTAGCTTCCTGACCTTTAGTACTGAGAACGTCCCCAGAGTCTTTATCAGTCCCAATAGTGTCCAACAGTCCAAAGCCTCATCTGAGATTCAAGACAGTCTGTTAACTGAGTCCTGTAAAACCAAAACACATTATAATCCAACACATAATGGTACAGAGAAAACATTCACATTGCCAAAAGAAGGCATAGCAAGGAAAGATTGGACTAATCCAAGACCCAAAATCAGTAGGACAGGAGAGATTGCTTAGTGCTTAAAGTTTGCCTGCAAAGCCTAAGGACCCAGGTTTGATTCCCTGTTGCCCATGTAAACCATAGGCACATGGTGACGCATGCATCTGGAATTTGTTTGCAATGGCTAGAGGTCCTGGCACACCCATTCTATCTGCTTCTCTCCCACCTTACAAATAAATTTAAAAAAATCAGCAGTGCAAACATCAGATACTGCAATTTCATGTTTGGCACAAGAGATTTATGATGAAATCCTCTGGTCTCTAAGAAGCATCATCAGTTTTACCTCTCCAGCTGTGCTGTTTGCTTTCTGAGTATGATCTGTCTGAGCCAGAATCAGCAGCATTCCTTGGCAAACCATCCCATTGCCTTGGCATTTCCAAAATCCTGCACTGCAACGCAACACACAGTTCATCTTCATAGCTCTGTGGCATGTCCTCAGAGGGCCTCCATGCAGGGACCAGAAGCCTGCTTTCACATCACATTGGTTGCTCTTGAAACTGGTTGTTCTCAATGACCATCTAGTTTTTGCATTTGTCACACTTCCAAAACCAGTATAAGGTGGACATCACTATCCAATTTGTAAACCCGGGGGAGGGGGGTAAAACCTGGCCTTGATCAGCAGGGAACTCCTTCAGGCCTCTTTCCTTTCAAAAGAATTTGCATTCTTACTATCTTGAGCCTTCATGAATTTTGTGCACCTGTGTTCAGTGCATATGTTTAGAAGTTAATGATCTCTCATAGAGTAATTTTCTTAATAAGTACACTATGATCTTAGTTCTTTTGACTAATATTAGTTTGAAGTCCATCATGTCAGATATTAGAACTGGGGCACCTGCTTGATTCTTAGACCTATTTGCTTGAGTTACCACTTTCCATCCTTCCCCCCAAAGGTAGCACCTTTGTGAGCTGTGTTTCTTGGAGGCAACAAACAGAAGGATCTGGTCTTCAGAATTAGGGTCTTACCGTCTAGTTTTGGTGGGCAGTTAAGGATACTGGCAATGGCCTCACCCCTTTCTAAGTTCCTAGGCTCATCTACTGACTCTTACTTGCATACAAATCCCAAAATTCCAAGTTAGGATTGCCTTAGGAGAGAGCATGAGTTATTTGTCTTTCTGAGTCTGGGTGAACTCACTTAGTATATTTAACAGTTTCATCCATTTTGCTGCAAAATTGATAATTACTTTTTTGATTATTTTTTTGAGGTAGGGCCTCCCTCTAGCTTAGGCTGACCTGGAATTCACTATGAAATCTCGGGGTGGCCTCGAACTCTCAGCAATCCTCCTACCTCTGCCTCCCCAGTGTTGGGATTAAAGGAGTGCGCCACCACTCCCGGCTTAGTTTCATTCTTCTACATACAGATAAGCAGTTTTCCTAGCACCCTTTGTAACAGAGGCTGTCTTTTCTCCAGTAAGTATTTTTGGCATTTTTGTCAAAAATCAGATGATTATAGCTGTGTGGGCTTATATCCGGGTCTTGTTTTACAAGATTTATACTTTCTGGAGGAATTCCATTGCCTTGACTTTTCATGTTTCTTATATCACTGAGTTAGGTTTTATGCAACTGGAGTTACTTTGTTGCTTAGATTTTTTTTTTTTTTTTTTTTTGAGGTAGGGTCTCACTCTAGCTCAGGCTGACCTGGAATTCACTCTGTAGTCTCAGGGTGGCCTCAAACTCACGGTGATCCTCCTACTTCTGCCTCCCGAGTGCTGGGATTAAAGGCGTGCGCCCCCACGCCTGGCTTTCAGCCGTATCCTTATGTGTGTGGTTCTGAAGTTATATCCTCAGTCTAGTAGCTCTAGGTACTCGATGAAACATTCCAAGTTTGAGCCCATCTTCCCTTTTGTCTCTCTTCTTTTGAGATGCCCTACCTTATATGTTTACATAATACTTAAGTTATTGAAGTCTAACTCCACATGATACTATTATCGTCTATTGGGGGCTGAAAAGATGGCTCAGCAGTTAAGGCACTTGCTAGCAAAGCATAACAGCCTGGGTTCGATTCCCTAGCAGCCAGATGCACAACGTGGCACATGTTTCTGGAGTTTGTTTGCAATGGCTAGAGGCCCTGGCACATCCATTTTGTCACTTTCTTTCTTTTTTTTATATTTATATTTTTATTTTTTTATTTGAGAGAGAGAGAGAGAGAGAATGGGCACACCAGGGCCTCCAGCCACTGTAAACGAACTCCTGATGCATGCGCCCCCTTGTGCATCTGGCTAACGTGGGTCCTGGAGAGTTGAACCGGGATCCTTTGGCTTCGCAAACAAATGCCTTAACCGCTAACCCATCTCTCCAGCCCATTTCTTTTTATCTGCTTGAAAATAAGTAAATAAATAAATCTAAAAATATATTAGTATTGTTTCAGTAATTTTTTGTTAATGTTTTATTTGCTTTAGTTTTTTGGGGGGGAGGGGTTTCGAGGTAAGGTCTCACTCTAACCCAGGCTGACCTGGGATTCACTATGTAACCTCAGGGTGGCCTCGAACTCAGGGCAATCCACCTACCTCTGCCTCCCAAGTGCTGGGATTAAAGGCGTGCACCACCACGCCCTGCATGCTTTAGTTCTTAAAAGGTATTTTGTCTGAGAATTCTAACATTTTGTCTCTATTTAGGAGATGCTATTGCCATTGTCCTCTGGCTTCCTTTGGAAGTCAACCCTCAGTGTAATCACATGATGCTCTTTGAAGGTTATCTTCTCCCCTTGCAATTTGGCTGCTTTTAAGATTTTTATTGGGAGCTAGGAAGATGGCTCAGTCATTAAGTTACATGCATGCAAAGCCTTCTAGCTTGGGTTTGAAGTTTGATTTCCCAGTACCCACATAAGGCCCCAAGCATCTGGAGTTCGTTTGCAGTGGCAAGAGGCCCTAGTGTGCCAATTTTCTCTCTCTCTCTCTCTCTCCCCCTGCCTGCCTCCTTGCAAATAAGTAAAATTTTAAAGAAAGATTGTGTCTTAGTGTTTTTGCAATTTTACTATATTGTATTTAGCTGTGGCTGTTTTTTTTTTTTTTTAATTTAACCTGATTGGAATTTATTGAGCTTGACTCTATTTATTTGTGATTATGGATTCTTGAAATTTTGTTTTAGTTTTTGTTTTTCTAGGTAGGGTCTCACTGTAGTCCAGGCTGACCCGGAATTCACTATGTGAATTCTCAGGGTGGCCTCAAACTCATGGCGATCCTCCTACCTCTGCCTCCCCAGTGCTGAAATTAAAGGCGTGTGCCACCACACCCAGCACTCTTGAAAATTTTTTAGCCACTAACTTTTCAAAGATGGCTTCTGTTCCATATTGAAAAAATCTTTTAAATCTTACTGAAAATGTCAGGTGGAACTTTCTAATGCTATACTCCATGTCTCTTAATATATAGTCTCTTTTTGTCATTTTATTGTATTCTGGATTTCTTCAGTTCTGTACTGAATACTCTCCAAGTCTATAGTCAGTTAAAATATTATTTTTAAAATATTATTTATTTATTTAACAGAGAAAGAGGGTGGGGGGAATGGGCACGCCAGGGCCTTCAACCACTGCAAACGAACTCCAGACACATGTGCCTCCCCTTGTGCATATGGTCCTGGGAAATTGAACCTGGGTCCTTTGGCTTTGCAGGCAAATGCCTTAATTGCTAAGTCATCTCTCCAGCCCAGTTATAATATTACTCACTGAGTTATTTTTGGTGTTTAAAAACTAATTTCTCAGTCTAGTATTCTGGTTTCTGCCTGTCATCCCTATTACTTGGGAAGCTTAGGCAGGAGGGTTAGAAATTCAAGGCAATCCTGGCCATTTTAGCAAAACCCTGTCATAAATTTGGAAAGGCTGTAGCTATAACTCAGTGGTAGAATAATTAATTACATATTAATCCCAGCCCTGGCAAAAGAATCTGGAAGTTATTATTTTAGTTATTTATTATTATTATTACTTTTTTGTTGTTTTTTTGAGGTAGGGTCAGCTTAGGTTAAGAACACTCTGGCTCAGGGTGGCCTTGAAATCAAGGCAATCCTCCTACTTCTACCTCCCGAGTGCTGGGATTAAAGGCATGCACCACCATGCCCGGCTTTTTTGTTTTTGTTTTTTTTTTTATTTGAGTGAGAAAGAGGCAGAAAGAGAGAGAGAGACTGAGAGAGAGAATGGTCACACCAGGGCCTCCAACCAATGTACACGAACTTCAGATGGATGTGCCATCTTGTGCATCTGGCTTATGTGGGCTCTAGGGAATTGAATCTGGGTCCTTTGGCTTTGTAGGCAAGTGCCTTAGCCACTGAACCATCTCCCCAGCACCCCCTTTATTTAGTTTTATGAAGAATTTTACTCATTTGTAAACTACCCTTCTATTTGTAGATATAACACTAACCATTCTCACTATTCTGTGTCTAAGTTTTTCCTCGTATGCGAGAGTTTTCTATCTGATTATTTTTGGTTTATTTTTATTTATTTATTTGAAAGCGACAGACAGAAAGAAAGAGGCAGAGAGAGAATGGGCATGGCAGGACCTCCAGCCACTGCAAACGAACTCCAGACGCATGCGCCCCCTTGTGCATCTGGCTAACGTGGGTCCTGGGGAGTCGAGCCTTGAACCAGGGTCCTTAGGCTTCACAGGCAAGTGCTTAACCACTAAGTCATCTCTCCAGCCCCCTATCTGATTCTGTCTGTTGTTTCTGGTGCCCTTTGCCTCTGAGGGTCTGTTTCCTCAGGTGGGAAAGTTTTATATTGTAAAATATATTGCTCATTTTCCTTGCAGTGTCATCATCCGGGGTCCGTAAGATGCAGGGGAACCTCTTCTAGAGAGGATTCGTTTGCTCCCCTCAGATGACTGGACTCTGCCGTTCAGACCTTGCTGACACCCTCTGCTAGAGGTTGATCAAGTTAGGCACATACTATCCACTCATACAGCGCAACTGAACACAGGGTCCTGATTATGAATTCTTAGGGGGCTTTTTGTCTGTTTTGCTGAGGACCAGCCTTTACTTTGGATCCACTGTCACACTGAATATACAGCCTTTTGGGGACTCACCTCCACAGTGGAGATCTCTTCTCAGATGCCTTTAGAGGCACTGAAAACCTAAGGTTCTCTGGGCTCAAAACCCACCTGTGATGTACAAGTATTCCTTGAATTCTTTGCAGCTCACGGTTTCATTTAGGATTTTTTTGTTTTGTTTTGTTTTGATTTTTTGAGGTAGGGTCTCACTCTAGCTCAGGCTGACCTGGAATTCACTATGTAGTCTCAGGGTGGCCTCGAACTGACAGCAATCCTCCCACCTCTGCCTCCTGAGTGCTGGCATTAAAGGCGTGTGCCACCACACCTGGCTATTTTTTTTTAAATATTTTATTTTTATTTATTTACTTGAAAGAGATACAGAAATAGGCAGAGAGAGAGAGAGAGAGAGAGAGAGAATGGGCATGCCAGGACCTTCTGCCACTGTGAATGAACTCCAGATGCGTGTGCCCCCTTGTGTCTCTGGCTCATGTGGGTCCTGGATAATCAAACCTAGGTCCCTTGGCTTTGTAGGTAAGCTCTTTAACCATTAAGCCACCTCTCCAGCCCTCGTTTTAGATTTTAAAACCATGTCTAGCATCTAATGTTTCACAAAGAAATGTCTTCTTTTTAAAATTTATTTATTTGAGAGAGGAGGTGGGCAGATAGAGAGGGCGGGTATGCTAGGGTCTCTAGCCACTGCCAAAACAAACAAACAACAAAAACTCCAGATGCATGAACCAACTTGTGAATCTGGCTTGAAAAGGGTACTGGGGATTCTAACCAGAGTCCTTAGACTTTGTAGGCAAACACCCTAACCAGTGAACCACCTCTACAGCCCAAAGAATATTTTCTATTAACTAGTTTGCAGTAGGGTCAGAGAGGAGGGTCTTTTTCCACTGGCTAAGGTAAAGAATGACTGGTTACAGAAAGTTTCCTGATATTGACCATTTTGTGCATTACTGTACTGAACCCAATGTGTCATGGTATACCAACTATAAGTGTCAGATTTTTATGGGGGGGGGTCTTTCAAGATAGGGTCTCACTCTGGTCCAGGCTGACCTGAAATTCACTATGTAGTCTCAGGGTGGCCTTGAACTCACTGTGATCCTCCTACCTCTGCCTCCTGAGTGCTGGGATTAAAGGTGTACATCACCACACCTGGCTAAGTATCCCTTTTTTCTGTCAGTGGCTGCATTCTATTTGATACTGTCTTATTTGGCTTTATGGGGAAACAGTAATTGTGGTTCTGGTGATAGAACTCAGAGTTTTGCACATGCTTAGCAAGTGCTCTGAAACCTCTGAGTCACCTTTCTTCCCTGAGAGTTCATAGTTTATGTTACACTGAGCTGAATATTTGTTATATCACGGCCGTATCTTTATTCATTCATTCATTTATTTATTTAGAGAGTGAGGATTGGCACACCCGGGCCTCAGCCACTGTAATCAAACTCCAGACGTGTGCAAACACCTAGTGGGCAAGTGTGACCCGGTGCTTGCGTCTGCCATATGCGGGGTCTGGAGAGAGATCGAACATAGGTCCTTAGGCTTCGCAAGCAAGTGCCTTAACTGCTAAATCATCTCTTCAGCCCCCGCATCTTTATTTTTATGGGTGTAGCATTGTGTGTGTGTGTGGGGGGGTGAGGGCAGATATGCATACCCCACGCACACACGAGCAGAGGCCAGACGTCAGGTATCCTCGCTACTGCTCTTCCACCTAACTTCTTGAGACAGAGATTCTCACTGAACCTGGAGCTTGCTGCTTCCCGGTCAGACTGGCTGTCCACAGAGCCCCAGAAATCCTTCTATCTCCACTGAGGTATGTGCGCATGCCCAGTTTTGTATGTGAGTGCTGGGCATCAAACTTAGATTCTTATGCTTTGCATAGCAACTGCTCTTACCCACTAAGCCATATCTCCAGTTCTTTTTGTTTGATTTTTTGAGGTAGCATCTCACTCTGGCCCAGGCTGATCTGGAATTCACTATGCAGTCTCAGGGTGGCCTCGAACTCATGGCGATCCTCCTACCTCTGCCTTCTGAGTGCTGGGATTAAAAGTGTGTGCCACCATGCCTGGCTTTCCCAAGTTCTTTCTTTCTTTCTTTCTTTTATTTTCCAAGGTAGGGTCTCACTCTATCTCAGGCTGACCTGGAATTCACTATGTAGTCTTAGGGTGGCCTTAAACTGGCAACAATCCTCCTATCTCTGACTTCCGCGTGCTGGGATTAAAGATGTGCACCACCATGCTCAGCTAGGAAGTTATTTTTGCTGCTGTCATTTTATGGGTTACACATCACAATTTGCCTCTCTGGTGTCCTCTCTTCTCCCAAGCACCCTCAGGTTTTCTCTTTTCTCTAGAGACAACTATCAGACTTTTATTCGTTGGCCAGGAGCAACAACTTGGACTCCAGAGTTTTGGTGTGTGTGGTGGGGGAAGTCAGGAAGTTCTTGAGTGTCTCCATTCAGTTCTTCACCCCCACACAGGCTGGTGAAATGGCTTAGCAGTTGAGGTGCTTGCCTGCGAAGCCTAAGGACCCAGGTTCAATTCTCCAGGTCCCATGTAAGCCGGATGTACAAGGTGACATATGTGTCTGGAGTTCATTTACAGTGGCTGGAGGCCCTGGCACACCCATTCTCACTCACTCCTTCTCTGTCTCTCCTTCTTTCTCTAATAAATAAATAAAAATAAGCTTTAAAACTATTTCCTTTTTTCTTTAAGGTCTGGAGAGATGGTTTAGGGGCTAAGGCGTTTGCTTGCCTGGAAAGCCAAAGGACTCAGGTTTGATACCCCAGGACCCGTGTTAGCCAGAGGCACAAGGTGGCTCATGCATCTGGAGTTCATTTGCAGTGGCTGGAGGTCCTGGCACACCCATTCTTTCTCTCTTCCTCTCTGTCAAATAAATAAAATAAAATATATAAAAAATATATTTTTAAAAATGAAAAACATGTATGTGTACATGTGTGTGCACAGGTGCACCTCTGTGTGTGGTTATGTGCATGTGTGTGTGTGTGTAAGCCAGATGACAACCTTGGGTGTTGCCAGGTGCCATCTACCTTTTAGGAGACATGGTCTCTCATTTGTCTGGCACTTGCCAAATAGACCAGCAGGGCCCAGGGACCCTTCCATTTCCACCTCCTAGCATTGACAATATAAGCGTGTGCCACCAAGT
This sequence comes from Jaculus jaculus, assembly GCF_020740685.1. Lineage (NCBI taxonomy): Eukaryota > Metazoa > Chordata > Mammalia > Rodentia > Dipodidae > Jaculus > Jaculus jaculus. The sequence continues at coordinate 10,899,055 of NC_059114.1, read as the reverse complement.
CTAGCAGTTTTACATGGGTTCTGGGGATTGAATTCAGGTCTTCATGCTTGCAAGACAAACACTTTACTTACTGAGCTATCTCCCAGTTCCCCCCCTCCTCTTTTTGTTATAGTTACTCTCACATAAAATCTCACAGTTTGCCAAAATTTTGAAACGTATTAGAATTTTGATAGTAAACCAACCTCATTAAAGATGATCATGCATTTCCAAGAATATTCATAAAGGCTTATCTTTTTTTTTTTTTTTTGAGCTAGGGTCTCACTCTAGCCCAGACTACCTGGAATTCACTATGTAGTCTCAATGTTCTAGTCTAAACAATGGCCTTGAACTCACAGCTAGCCTCCTACCTCTGCCTCCTGACTACTGGGATTAAAAGCATGTGCCACCACACTGGGCTATTAAAGGCTTATTTTAATGTGTCTGTGTCTTTTTGTTAGATGTATCTGTACTCCTTATGGCCCGTGTTAAACCTTTTTAAAATTTCTTTTAGATTTTATTTTTATTTACTTATTAGAGAGGAACTGAGATAGAGAGAGGGAGAGGGAGAGAGAGAGTGAGAATGGGCATACCAGGGCCTCTAGCCACTGTAAATGAATTCCAGACACATATGCCACCTTGTACATCTGGCTTACATGGGACCTGGAGAATCGAACCAGGGTCCTTAGGCTTCACAGGCATGCACCTTAACCACTAAGCCATCTCTCCAGCCCCCCTTTTTAAAATTACATTTTCTACTCAGTGGTGACTGGCCTATAAGGGACCTGAGTGGAGGTCAATCTGGTGTCCTGCTAGTGAGGTCTCTCTAGAACACTGACTACATGTTGCTCCTTGTTCAGAGCTCTGCTCGGTCCATTTCAGGCTCTTTGGATCCTTCTCTTTGTTTCAGTGGGGAGGTCTTTGCCGCCTCTGGCCTTTGCCCATCCACGTTGCCCCCTCCCTCAGCAGGCCTTCTCCCTTACCCTCTTGGTCAGGCCCGTTCTGGAGCTGCTCCTCCCCCAGTTCCAATGAGAGCTGCCTCAACAAGGCTTATGAATGACCACCTATCCGCAGGTGGGGAGCTCTTCAGGGCCAGTTTGGATCCCAATGTTGGGGCATCAAGGCATATGGGGGAGAGCCCTGGCTCTGATGTCTCTACTGTACCCTTTCCTCTCACCTGGAAGTGTAGGCAGCGGAGGACGAGAGCCCAGCAGGCCAGACCACTAACCTGTGTGTCTGCAGTCAAGCCTCAGAGGATAGTGATCTCAGTTGCCAGGCAACTCAGGCAACAGAAGCAGCCGGGGCTACAGTTGTCAGGCAACCTGGAACTCACCAGATCAAGGCCTTCCCTTCAGGAGTGCTGTGGGGGCCTTGGCCAGGATGCCCCTCAACAGTTTCAGGAGCTGAGACACAGGAGGAGAGGGCTTCTGGTAGCCTGGCTACCACACGACCATTGCGGGAGGTGGGGCATTTACATATCTGGGTTCAGGCTTGCCACATGGCCAGAGCAGCATTAGGGCAGCCCCTGACAGACTGTGATGTCCCCTTCCCTGGGGTAGTGTTCATGGGGTTCCTTTAGCCTTCTGAGTCCCCTACCAGGCAGAGACCCCACCTCATCAGGTCTCCTCTATGCCCCCTCCAGACTCATCTCATGCTGGTTAGGCATTGTTGAGTTTGAATTAGATGTCCCCCAGATGCTTGGGCCCTAGCTGGTGGGCAATTTGGGAGGTGGGGCCTTGCTGGAGGAGGTGTGCTTCTGGGGACAGGCTAAGGATGTGACACAGCTCCCCCTTGCCAGAGTTGGGCTCACTGTCCAGCTGCTCTTGTCCACCTGCTGTGGCAGAGGTGATGTCCAGCCTCTGCTCACGCTATGCTGTCCCCTCCCATCATGGAACTTCCCCTTGAGACTGTAAGACACAATAAAAAAACTTTCCTGCCATCAGCTGCTTTTGGTCGGGCGCTTTGTCCCAGCAACAAGAAGGTGACTACAACAGGTGTCCAGCACAACGAAGAAGCTGCATGCCTCCCCTCCCCCGCCGCGTCACCTCTTGGCAGCACCATGGATAAGGATCCCGCCACAGACAGAGTAAGAGACAGGCCAGTAAAAGACTCCAAAACCAAGGTATTTTATTATGGTCAGAATGTGCTCTCTCACACTGTTGAGAAGGGGTACACGTCACAGCTCTGGGGGGGGGGATGTGAGCCCCTCCCCCCGTCCCTCCCTGCTCCTCCTCTGGAGCGGGCGTGGTAAGGCATTTCACACGTTGGTGTTTTCATTTTTTTTTTTAATTAAAAAAAAAAAAAACAACATAAAACAGTCCTGGTGTAGAAAGAAAAGCCCTGCGATGAACTTTCAGGACCAAACGGGTGGGTTGGGTTAGAATAGCAGGCTCTGAGGACTGGGACTGTGGCCACCATGTTTCGTCGCCTTGATGGGTGGCAGATGCTGCTTGGAAACGGGGGTGAGGAGAGGGCAGGGCACAGCCCACAGGAAGCCAGACTCAGACAGGCACACCTGTCCTCGTCATTTTCCACTTTCACATACCATAGAAATTTAAGCAAAATAGCTATTATATATATATATATTTATTTATTTATATTTATATATAAATTAGGCAAATAAAGAGTTCTGGGTGCTGAGATAGGGCACCCAGATGCCGCCTAAGGACAAGGCGGGGCTTAAAGGTGGGGCAGGACTCTGGTGCCTGGGTCGCCAGCCCAGGCTGAGCGGAGAGTTTGTTATTGCTGATTTGGGGCCTGGCCCTTGGGCAGGATGCACCTCCGTGGTGGGTCCTGCCTTCTAGCCCTTCCTGGCCTCTTTAGGGCTGGGGAGCTGTCCCAGGATGGCCAGGGCCAGGCAGGCCACCGCTGCCTCGCTGCTCCCCCTGTGGGGAGGGTACTCCAAAGTGCTGTGCAGTGTTGGGGCAGCCTCCCCTCGGCTCTGTCTCTGTGACTGTTGCAGTCCTGGGGTTTGGGCAACCCCGACACAAAGCGGGCCTTACTATGTTAAGCTACAAAAACGCTCCCAACTCAAAAGGGTCTGGCTTCCTGGTGTCTTAGAAAGGGGTGCTCTTGCCAGGGCAATTGTATGGCAAGAAAGCACACTTGGAAAGCTGACGTCTCAGTGTTGTACGAAAAATATTTCCTAAATCTCGTGGCTGGAAAGAAATGGAGATTTTTTTTTCCTTAAAAAAAAAAAAAAAAAGTCAAAAGAGGCTCCCTCTGAGGGGCCAGATTTTCCCTGGATTGGGGGCTGGTGACCTGGGCAGCCCATGGCCCGGCCAGCCGGCCTGAGTTATGGTAACTGGGAGCTAGGGTGCCCATGGGGCCCAAGTCCATGGCAAAGGGGCACGGGTGACCCAGCGCACCTGGGGGTTGGAGAGAACCCAGGTCAACCCTTACCCCTTCTAAGGTGGGAGCCCCCCCACAAAGTTCTTTAGGAAAAATAAAGGAAATAAGAGAGAGAGTGTGTGTGTGCGTAGGGGGGCATCCAGTACTGAACTGAGTGCATTAAAGAAGTGGTGGACCCAGGTGCACAGGCGCCTGTATTTGCTTGCAGGGATGGCTCTCAGAAGATGTTGGGGCACATGTGCCAGTCTTGTCTCTCCTTGGCCTCCCAGTAACCGCCCTTGTACATGAAGGCCATCTCCCCGGTCAGCGGGTCCAGTCTCTTCTCGAACCATAGCGGCACATATCCATCTGACTCCTTCTCTGCTGCGTGGGCATAGTGAGCATGGGGTGAATGGCCTGCTGTCCCCTGGCACCTCTCCCTCAGGAAGCCCCTCCCTCCCTCCCTTCTCTCTCTCCTACTGTAGCCCAGGCCGGCCTGGAACTCACACTGTAGCCCCAAGCTGGTCTCAGACTCACTCTGTAGCTCAGGCTGGTCTTGAACTCACTGATCCTCCCACATCAGCCTCTCAAGGGCTGGGATAACAGGCGGACAATGCCGTGCCCGGCTCTTTTCCCCGTCACCTCCTTGCACCCTCCACCCGCCTCCAGGCCTCGTCTTCCCTCCCCGGCCTCACCCGCCTCTGCACCACAGCCAGCTGCGCAGCTCTCCATGCGCCGTCTCCGGGACAAGCGCTGCTTCTCCTCCAGCCTCTGCTTCTCCATGTTGGCCTCGTCCCAGCGCCCCCTCTCCATCAGCCGCTGGTCGGGCCTCAAGCGGCTGTCAGTGGGTGCCACCCCCTCCTCAGGCTCGTTCAGGGTCAGGGCCAGCTCCGAGAAGTAGTACATGTTCTCCGCGTTCTCCCTGCGGTGGCGAGAGGGGCTCCGCGTTGGCCCCGCGTGCGTCGGTGTCGCCCCCTGGCCCAGCTCCCGCCTGCACCTCTGGCCCTCCAGGGCAGATCCTGCCCCGACTTGGTTTCCCGGCCAAACCTACCTGCTGGGCACAGCTCACCCTCCTGTTGCCCTCGCCGGACAGACACGGGAGACCCCTCACCTGCAGCGGCTGCCGTGCCTGACTTCTCTGTCAGCCTGTCCTTTGCATCCAGGTTTTCAAGTTTGTCGCCTTTGGCCTTGCTTTCATGACGACTGCGTGGTCGCGGCTGTCTCTGCACACACGCTACGTTGGCTCTACACGACCGTCCCCGTGTCTGAGCTTCCTTTGTTTTACAACTTTTTTTTTTTAATCTAGTTTATTGGTCTGTTGATTTTTCTGTTCTATTTCTTCCTTCTGCTTCGCTGGAGTTCATTCCTCTGTTTGCTCATTCTTTGGTTCCTTGCCACCCGTTTCCTTTCCAATACGATACACATTTCACGGTCATATCACCTTGCATTATAGCTTAGTCTCACTACTTACTAGTGTTCTTTTAGTTAGCATTCAGGTGTGTTCTCTGATTTCCATTTTAATCTTCCTTGACCCACAGAACAGCTGGAAGCATATTTCTTTTTCTTTTCAGCTTTTTTCTTTTTTTTTTTTTTGAGGTAAGGTTTCACTGTAGCCCAGGCTGACCTGTAATTCACTATGTAGTCTCAGGGTGGCCTCGAACTCACGGCAATCCTCCTACCTCTGCCTCCTGAGTGATGGGATTGAAGGCGTGCGCCACCACACGTGGCTTGGAAACATATTTCTTATTTTTCTTTCTTTTTTTTTTTGTTTTTTGTTTTTTTGAGGTAGGGTCTCACTCTAGCCCACGCTGACCTAGAATTCACTATGGAGTCTCAGGGTGGCCTCAAACTCACGGCTATCCTCCTACCTCTGCCTCCCAAGTGCTGGGATTAAAGGCGTGCACCACCATGCCTGGCAGAAACATATTTCTTAAATGTATGAACATTGGGCTGGAGAGATGGCTTAGCGGTTAAGCGCTTGCCTGTGAAGCCTAAGGACCCCGGTTCAAGGCTCGATTCCCCAGGACCCACGTTAGTCAGATGCACAAGGGGGTGCACGCATTTGGAGTTTGTTTGCAGTGGCTAAGCAGCCCTGGCACGCCCACTCTCCTCTCTCTCTCTCTCTCTGCCTCTTTCTCTCAGTGTCTGTCGCTCTCAAATAAATAAATAAAAATAAACAACAAAAAATTTAAAAAACGTATGAACATATAAGGGGATTTTCCCAAGTCATTTATTTATAACTGCTTCGGAGTCGTCAGGTGACATCTTGGTATAATTTGAGTCTTTTTAAATTTGCCCCATGGCAGGGTGTAGTGGTGCTTGCCTTTAATCCCAACAACTGGGAGGCAGACACAGGGGAATCTCTGTGAGTTCAAGGTCAGCCTGAGACTACATAGTAAATTGCAGGTCAGCCTGGACTAGAGTGAGGCCCTACCTAAAATCCCAAGAACTGGGATTAAAGGTGTGCACCACCACACCGAAAGGTAAAATTTTCTATCCAACTAAGCTATCATTCAAATATGAGACAATGACTTAAATATATATATATACACATGTATGTATGTATGTACATATGTATATAAGTTCATTAAAGATAGCCTCCTCTGATTCTAGCTGGCGTTGAGTTTATCAGCATGATGGAGGGTATCATTTGGTGGTGTTCAGGCTCCCAGTATTGGGTACTGGCTCTCAGCAAGTAATATCTTTTAAGAGTTTGGCTGTTTGGGGCTAGGCGTGATGGTGCATGGCTGTTAATCCCAGCACCTGTGAGGTTGAGGCAGAAGCATGACAAATGTGAGGCTAGCCTCAGCTACACAGTGAGTCCCAGGCCAGGCAATGACCTGTCTTAAAAAGAATCTGGCTTGACAGTTGTGGTGACGCACGCCTTTAATCCCAGCACTCGGGAGGCAGAGGTAGGAGGATCACAGTGAGTTCAAGGCCACCCTGAGACTACAGAGTGAATTCCAGGTCAGCCTGGGCTACAGTGAGACCCTACCTTGAAAAAGAAAAAAAAAAAAAAAAAACAAAAAAAATGCAAAAAAAAAATCTGGCTATTTTAGTAGGTGAAGAAAGTTCCCTGCCACTTTCTTTTCTGCAGTGTTCTGCTTCCTTCCAGGGCTCTGACTGGAGCGTGCCAGCTCCCCCAGGTGGTGCACTGTGTATTAACAAGCTCATAAGAAGGTGTCTAGGGGAATGCACTTGGTGTCCCCAAGCTTCCCAGTCAGCTTCTTGTCTTTTCTAAGCTTTGTCTTTGTTGTTGGTTTCTTAAGACAGGGTCTTACTTATGTAGCCCAGGCTGGCCTTGAACTTGTGATCTTCCTGCCTCTGCCTACTGGGTTACAAGCACGGACCTGCAAGCCTGGCTATGGGCGTTTGTCTTATTGTTGCCCTATGTAGTGTGTTTATGTCTTCTGACCTATATTTCTGTGTTAACCCTTGCCACCGAGTTGTCAGTTTCAGTTATTTTTCTATTGTAGATTTCCTGTTAGGTTCTCTTTACACTGGGTCACTTTTCACATAGGTTCCCGGTAAGTTATGGTGAGTTTGTTTTCATTTCTTGTAGTCTTACAGGGAAGGATTCCCTTCTGCTGCTCGGCTTAGAATCTCCGCGCAGTATTTGCTGTCGCCAGAGAGCTTTGTATTCGTCTGCCGTTGGGTGGCTGGCTTTCCGTGCTGCGTTGACACTTCTCTGGCGGGTGTGGACTGAGCCGTCCCCACCCCCTGAGCTGCCTCTGCCTGTGTCCAGCTCCCTCCCCTCTTTTCTCTGCTTCTCCCTTGCCCCCCCACCCTCATACCCCCAGGAGGGCATCCTGCCTGGACTCACGGCAGTGGGTATTTCTTCCACAGTAGCTTGCCCGGCAGCGTCTGGTACACGGTCTTGTGCTTTCCGTCGGAGCTGGGGCTGCTCGGGCTGCTGTGCACGATCTTGGAGCACTCCATCTGCTCATCCCACGAGCCGGACAGCACATAGTGGGCCTTGCCATGGCTGTCGCTTACTACTCCGGTCACCTGTGGGTACGGACGGGACCCCCATTAGCACGTACTGCACGCTATGGCCCTCCTCGGGTTTCGGGCGGTGGCTCTTGCTTACCTTTCGGGCTGCCTCTTTGGAGAAGTAACTGTAGGGCACAAACTTCAGCTGGCACCGGTCATTGGTCTTATGGTTCACAATCTCGATGTCCCCTGACTGGTGAGAGCATGTGCTGGTCAGTTGGCCAATCCCTAGACTGTGCACCCCACCTCGCCCCGGGGATGCCCCTGACCTGGTCAATCCAGAGCTTGCCCACAATGATGTTGTGCACAGTTGAGGTGCTCTTCCTCCACACATAGTGATTGCCGCTGGCCTGGAATTCTAAGTGGATGGCACCTGGAGGCCACATACAGGTCAGAGGCCACGCTTCCTCTCGTGGGCTCTGGCCACTCTACCCACAGGCCCAGGGTCAAGATGCAGGCCCGAAGACAGGGTGGCACACAGGCTAAGAGACTGGTAGGCAGTTGACCGGCCTAGGAGTAGGAAGGTCTACCAAGAGGGACCTGTCCTGGAAGGTGGGCACAAGGCGGCTTTTGGGGGGGACTAAATGAAGCTGACTGTCTTCCTGTCCCCGAAGCCCCAAGCCCCAGCTCACCGAGTGGCATGATGGAAAGGTATTTCCCTCGGAACTTGCTGGCGATGGTGATTTCCTGCCAGAGGCTCCAGCCGTGTTTGGAGAACACATAGTGGGCAGCAGAGGGAGGATGGTGGCTCACCTGGGACAAGAGCAGCTGGACATGAGTGCTGCTGGTCACAGACCCATGCACCTCCCTGGCTCGGGAGAGAGCCTGAACCGTCCCCGGGATGCCTGCCTTTTGGTGACTCTGGACCCAAGGCAGGTTCCCAGAATGGTCAGTGTCCCAGCCTTCTGTGGCTGTCCTGGGCCTGTCCAGCTCATGGAAATGTGGGGGTGGGGGAGGCTGGTAGAACTCGGGGCTTCTAAGATGTGCCAGGGATGGGCTGCACTGAGGTTTGAGGGCTAAGGAAGAGCTGTGCTGTTTTACTGAGGGCTCCTGGGCCTCTGCTCTCACTGAAGCCTCACTGAGTGCCTGGCGGGTGCATGGCCCGTGCAGCGTCCTGCTGGGGGTGGCAGGAAGGGAGCAGAATCGGGTCTGGTTCCAGAGCAGGAGTGGCGTCAGCGTGCTAACCAGGGCCTCGAGCACTCCAGAGCCTCTCACTTGTAGCACAGAGCACCCTAGGCCACTGCCCTGCCTCCCAGGACACCCCCCCCCCCACCGGTCCTTCTCCCACATAGTGGCAGCGCCACCAACTCTCCATGTTCTTCCTCATTCCGCAAACTGCCAGGCCCTGGCTGGCCCGGCCGCCTTACTCTATGGAGTACCTTGTAATCTCATGTCCCAGCCTTGCCTCTGAAATCCAGCTGCCACGCTCCTGTCTCATGCCCCTGGCGGTGTCCAGGAGGTCCTGGACCTGCCCCCTGCCATGAGCATGAGGTGCCCGGCTAGCCCTCAGCTGATGGCTCCTTGGCTCCCCATTTCTATATTTTTGTTATATATATATATATATATATATATATAATTACATATATATTTGGGAGAGAGAGAGAGAGAGAGAGAGAGGGAGGGAGAGAATGGGTGTGCCAGGGCCTCCAGCCATTGCAAAATGATCTCTAGATGTGTGCACCCCCTTGTGCATCTCGCTAACGTGGGTAAGTGAGGCTACATCTCATTTGTCTTTTCTGACCTTGAGAGTGTGAGTGGGCTTCACCTGTTCGCAGAGGGAGCGCAGGCCCATGTCCTCGAAGCGGTCCAGCTCGAAGGTCTCCCCGAGCATGGGGTTGAAGGGCTTGGCGATGCGGTGCACCGTGGTGGAGTAGGAGGACACGGAGAAGGCAGCCACCAGGCACATCTGTTCCACCGAGCTGGTGCAGTTCACGGCCTTGTCCAGCAGGTGGTGATACTCCAGGTCCTCTGTCAGTCGCTGGAGCATGGACAGGGGCTCATTGAAGTTCACCTGTGGGTGTTGGAGGGAGCTGGTCGTCAGAGAAGCCCTGTCCCCCTCAGACATTGAGGGACATCCCTATTTCGGAGGCACCTTTGCTCTGAGGTGCCTTTAACAACTGGTCATACAGTACCTGAGCCCCACCCTCTAATGTCTCTGCCTCAGCTTCCTTTCTCTCAAATAAATAAATTTTTTTAAAACGATGGATGAGGTGTGGGGGGGGCATTAAGAGGCAGGGCAGGATCACACTCCCCTGAGACGCTGAATCTTCCCTTAACATTATCTTATTATACCTCTAAACATTCTGAAGGGCTTGCTATGATTCTGACTTGCACTATGGACACAGAGGCAGAGGTGTGAAGGGATTCATGGGTCATACAATGGAAATGAGTAGCCCAGAGCCCCTACGCCCTTCCCTGGTTAAGATGCCACCCCAGCTTGGTGATGCAAGGGCCCAGCTATGCCCATGGACTGCTGTGTGACCTTCCTGAGCCTCTGGTTCTTAGAAGGGCTACCTCTCCACTCACAAAGCCTACCTCTGCCATTCCCCATCTACCAGGTCAGGACAAGGACATTGTGAGGTTCTATGAGTTCGGAGGCCCTCTGGGCTCCCCATTTCTATATTTTTGTTATATATATATTTTGTTACATATATATTTGAGAGAAAGAGGGGGAAAGAGAGAGAGAGAGAATGGGTGTGCCAGGGCCTCCAGCCATAGCAAATGAACTCCAGATGTGTGCACCCCCTTGTGCATCTGGCTAACGTGGGTCCTGAAGAATTGAACTGAGATCCTTCGGCTTTGCAGGCAAACACCTTAAATTGCTAAGCTGTCTCTCCAGCCCCCCCCCCTTTTTTTTTTTGGTGTTTCAAGGTAGGGTCTCACTCTAGTCCGGGCTGACCTGTAATTGACTATGTAGTCTCAGGGTGGCCTTGAACTTGAACTCATGGTGATCCTCCTACCTCTGCCTCCTGATGAGTGCTGGGATTAAAGGTGTGCACCACCATGCCTGGCTCTCTTGTTTTTTTTTTTTCCAGGTGGGATCTTACTCTAGTCCAGACTGGCCTGGAATTCACTATGTAATCTCAGGGTGGCCTTGAACTCTTGGGGATCCTCCTACCTCTGTCTCCTGAGTGCTGAGATTAAAGGCGTGTGCCACCATGCCTGGCCCGACGCTACCCATCTCTTGATAACACATAACCCCGCCCTGGTGAATCTAAAGTCCCCTGTTCTTTGGGAGATCAGCTGGTGCAGATGAACATGAGGAATTAGTTACATGCTCCTCAGGTACCGTGAAGAAAATGATACTCCAGGGCTGGTGTGTCTCACAGTCTAGAAGCTGCCATGACTCTTGCTCAGAGCTACCTACCGGCATAGGGATCCTGGAGAGCTCACGGCCGATGCAGTTCTTCATGATACTCCAGAGGTTAAGGCTGTAGTTGGGTTTGTCGGGGATGCGGACTCTTCTCTTGACTTTGGAGGAACCCTTGGGCATAATCGAGGCCCCATCTAGCACCTGTCAGAGGAACGAGGCACACCTGTCAGTGGGCCCGGGAATCCTCTAGGTCCCTTTCCTCACCCCTGAGCCTCTGAGGGCTGGTGCCAAGCCAGCTTCCGGGATACTGTTGGTAGGAAGGGCAGGTCACTTCTTCCTGTTACATGGAAAGCAGATCGGGAACCCAAAGGTGGCCCTGAGTTCACAGGGCTCACCCCTCCCACACTGAGGCACCTGGAGCCTGGCCTCAGGCCAAGAGCTGCCTCTTAGCGCTTGGATACTCGCACCTCACGTACATTGTCTGCTGAGGTCCAGTCCACAGAGCTTGACCCAGTTCCACCCTCGGCTTTTCTGTAGGAAACAAAGAGGAGGCAAGTTATGGACAAATCCCTTGGGCTTCTCTGAGGTGTGAGGGGCAGCCCCAAGGAAACTTCCCCAATGGACCTTTTCCAGTTTGGAACACTGACGGGGGTGGGGGGGCTGATTGACCCGGTCTCTCATGTGGAGAGCCTCTGTCCACCAATTCCACTCAGCATGGAGGCCTAGCCATCCATCAGAGCTTGCTGCTCAGCAAGGCCCTTGTCTAAAGTCCTCACACCCAGGCCCTTCCTAGAGCCTGACTGACCAAGGACCAAGAACCAAGAAGAGAGTGGGTCGTGAGTCCCTTCCCATTCCAGACAGAACCCAGTGTGCCCTTGCTGTCTGATGCTGTGCCTACCACACTAGACTGGGAAATCCTGAAGGGAAGGAAGAGAGCCCCTCTGTCCCCTGGCACTTATGGGGCACATGACTATAGTAGTTGTGGTGATGGGGGGACATCATGGCTGAGGGTACCAAGCTTCAGGAGTCCGCAGAGGGACAAAGTGGGTCAGATGGCAGCCAGAGCTTCAGGGGATGGGCAAGAAGCAGTGGGTGCGTGGGGAGAACCCCGACACCGGAGCTGCAGATGTGGAAGGGATGGGCTGAGGCTGGAAAGAGCAAAGCAGGACCATCCTGGTCGCAGAGGCATGAGGTGGCTGCTGGGGACAGAGCGGAAGGAAGTCTGGATGGCCAGACTGGCCTAACCTTGGAAGCAAGGCAAACGATTTGAAAATGAACTGGCAGGCTGGAGAAGCTGTTCAGTGGTTAAGACACTTGCCTACAAAGCCTAATCAGCAAGGTTTGAGTCCCCAGTACACGCGTAAAGCCAGATGCACCAAGTGGTACATGCATCTGGAGTTTGTTTGCAGCGGCTGGAGGCCCTGGCACAACCATTTTTTTTCTCTCTCTCCCCACTTGCAAATAAAAAAAATAAAGCATTAAAAATGAATTGGCAAGGGAGGAGGATACTTAATAGGTTGATATTGTATATATGTAATTACAGTGATTGTAATGGGGAGGTAATATGATGGAGAATGGAATTTCAAATGGGAAAGTGTGGGGGTGGGGAGGGAGGGAATTACCATGGGATATATTTTATAATCATGGAAAATGTTAATAAAAATAAAAAAAAATGAATTGGCACCATTCTCTCTTTTATATTTTAAAGAAACCAGAAAAGCTCTAAATTCAGTCCTGAGTGAAAGGAAGGAAAGCATTATGGGCTTTTGACAGAACAGCATTGTGATAACACTTTAATGGTTGTCAGCCACATAAGCAGAGTTTCTACTACCTTGAAACTGTTAGAAACAAAGCAAAATAAACAAAATAAGATCAGGGTCTGAGGCTACTCTGGCCTAATAAAACATTTTGCCTTTTAAAAAATAAGGGACTTTTTTTTTTTTTTTGCTTTTGAAAAATGAGGAATGTAGATCTGTAAAAAGGAAAAAGATTGCACATGTATATGAAGAAAGAAACCCATTTTTTAAAAGAGAGAATTGGCACACCAGGGCCTCAGCAACTGCAATCAAACTCCAGACACTTGCACCACCTAGTGGACATGTGCAACCTTGTGCTTGCATCACCTTTGTGCATCTGGCTTATGTGGGATCTGGAAAGAGATTGAACATGGGTCCTTAGGCTTCACAGGCAAGTACCTTAACTACTAAACCCTCTCTCCAGCCCAAAAGAAACCCATTTTTCAAGGACATCTGATTGGAAACTAATGTTTTAACCCAATTTTTTTTTATGAGATGGGGGGGGGGATTGGTATTCTTGGGCCTCCAGCCACTACAAATGAACTCCAGACACATGCACCACCTTGTGCATCTGGCTTACATGGGTTCTGGGGATCTGAACCTGGGTCCTTAGGTTTTGCAGGCAAGCGCCTTAGCCACTAAGCCATCTCTCCAGCCCTCAACCCAATTTTAATGGTGGAATCATGTATGGGAGAACATTGAAGATTTCAGAAATGTGCAATGAAAGTATTTCTTAATGTTTCTGCAAAATAGAGAAGGAGCTGGGCATGGTGGCACAAACTTTTAATCCCAGCACTCGGGAGGCAGAGGTAGGAGGATTGTTGTGGGTTTGAGGCCACCCTGAGACTACATAGTGAATTCCAGATCAGCCTGGACTAGAGTGAGACCATACCTTGAAAGACCAAAAGAAAATAATGATGATGATGATGATGATGATAATAATAATGATAGAGAATGTTTCTGAGCTTGAAATATACTGCCAGTGGGATTGGACATTCCTTTTCCCCAAAGACACTGGGGCAGGGAAGTAATGAACTTGTATGGATGCCATAGCTTCAAGCCAAAAACTGAATGACAGGAGCTGTTCACTAGCCTATGCCCCCATCATAGCTTGTGCCCAGCCTGCCTGCCTGCTTCACATACTCCCTCCGCACCCACTTGTGTGCCAGCATAGTGCTGTGCTTGTTGCCAGTAAGTGTCCTGGTCACTATTCTATGTGTACATAGGAACATCCTGAACAAGCAGGCTTTGATAAATAATGAAACAGGCTTGGAAATAGAAAATGATACCACATCTCATCAATTTGCAAATGATGGCACTATGTGGGGACTGGTGAGGGAATCCGTGCTACTCTGAGGCAAGAATGAAGAGTTGAGGGCTGGAGAGATGGCTTAGTCATTAAGGCACTTGCCTGCAAAGCCAAAGGACCCAGGTTCGATTCCCCAGGACCCACGTAAGCCAGATGCCCAAGGTGGCAAATGTGTCTGGAGTTTGTTTGCAGTGGCTGGAGGCCCCAGTGTGCCCATTCTCTCTTCCCACTTTCTCTATATAAAATAATAATAACAATAATAAAAGAATGAACAGTTGAGGTCTCCTGGGCCTTCCCCCACACCAAGTTGAAAGTGCATCCAGACACTACTCCAGGGTCAAACTACATGGGCATTTTTGAAGAGAATGTACCTGGAACGAGACTTAAAGCCCTAAGCACACAGCTGGTAAAAGAGCTGCAGTGGTTAAGGGACTTGTCTGTGAAGCCTAAGGACACAGCTTCAATTCCCCAGTACCTACATAAGCCAGATGCACAAGGTGGCGCATGCGTCTGGAGTTCATTGGCAGTGGTTGGAGGCCTTTGTGCATCCACCCCCTCTTATTTTTGCCCTCTTTCTTTCTCTCTCTCAGATAAGTAAATAAATTTAAAACAACAAACGAACAAGCAAAGACCAGGCAAGAAGAGCTGATCCTGATCAAGGCTCCTCCTAGGCTACAGCTGCCAGAGGAGTGACCCACCTGTCTTCCTTGGCCTCGGTGATCACGGTGATGAAGGATGTAGAGTCTTCCATGGCATCGAAGTACTCCGTATCTTCATCTTCCTCGCTGTCCTCTCCTTTGGGAGTCAAGAAGCTTCCTAGAGAACACACGGAGCTGCTGCCTCAGTTTGCAACCCCGAAGAGGGCACAGCTTGTTGCCTGAGTCAGTCCCAAATCAAGCCAGACTCCAACCCTGCCGGGCCTCCCCTCCCTCCCCAGACACCCTGCTCACCCTGCTCTGTGGCTGCCCTGGCTTGCTTTGCTGGGATAAAGCATTTTCTTTTCAACTCATTCATTGCTCAGAAGCCTCATCTGTCAACATGTTAGTAAGCCTGCCTTTGGCCCAGTTTCCCTTCCCAGGGTGCTGGTGACCTCTAGCTCAAGGTTAGGTGAGCAGCCACTTGATGCCTGGGTAGCCAGGCCCCATTGGGAACAGCTGGGCTCACTGAACAATTTTCTTTTCTTTTTTTTTTTTTTGAGGTAGGGTCTTGCTCTAGTCCAGGCTGACCTGGAATTCACTATGTAGTCTCAGGGTGGCCTCAAGCTCATTGCGATCCTCCTACCTCTGCCTCCCGCGTGCTGGGATTAAAGGCGTGCGCCACCACCCTTTTATTTTATTTTATTTTATTTTTTGGGTTTTTTTGAGGTAGGGTCTTACTTTAGTCCAGGCTGACCTAGAATTCACTATGTTGTCTCAGGCCTCGAATTCACAGCCATCCTCTTACCTCTGCCTCCCCAGTGCTTGGATTAAAGGCGTGCGCCACCGTGCCCGGCTTTCGGTGGAGATTTTTAAATTTACACAAGGGGAGACTGTTGCTAGTCAGAGGAAGGCACGGGACAGAGAGCACTAGAGTCAAATTGGAGTTGGCAGGAGAAGCCCAGATGAGGTCACGTTAAGGGGCAGGCTTATGGGGTCTGGGATATCAGCTAGAAAATATGCAGAGCCAGCCCACTGGGGGAAGAGGGGGGCTGAGGGCTGGGTGCTAGAGCCTGCCCCATCAGCCAGCACCTTGCTTGCACACACACACACCCTCACTGAAGCTCTTGCTGGCATTGGCCGGCCGCCCGGGGGTGTTGCTGCGGAAGGCTCGCTCGAGGCTGTTGTGCTGTTTGGCCAGCTGCTCAATGGTCTCCTCCAGGTGGACGCGCTGCTCCTGCTCATACTGCAGTGCCCGCTGCCATTTCCGGCTGTGGACCTCCGCTAGTTCCAGAAAGTCCCGGCAGGCCTGGGAGAGGTCAGTCACTGGGTGAGTCTCGGGTCTCTTGTGCTGATGCATTTGAAAAGCACCTGCCCTGGATTTTTGCTGGGTGACACACTACCTACGCCCAAAGCCTCCTGCAGCTGGAGGGTGCTACGCTATTGCTTATCACACCTGGGACCCCCTCCCCTGCTGCTGAGTCCTCATTGTGTGCTAGGCCAGGTGTTTGTCACCGCCTGGTTCTCACTGGCATCTGGCACAGCTCTGGTGGTATTGCAGGCTTGGCCTGCTGAAATGGGCCTCAGTCTGGGGCTTGAGAAGGCTGGCTGCCGTGTCATTCCTTCCCCAAGTCCATCTCTGGAGTGCCCCTCACCATCCCTGCCAACACTGATCATCTCGGGGTGCTGTGTGTGTGTGTGGGGGGGTGTGGGACAGGGTATATCTATCATCTGAATTCAAAAGGGGTGAAAGCAGCCGGGCGTGGTGGAGCACGCCTTTAATCCCAGCACTCGGGAGGCAGAGGTAGGAGGATCACCGAGAGTTCGAAGCCACCCTGAGACTACATAGTGAATTCCAGGTCAGCCTGGACCAGAATGAGACCCTACCTCGAAAAATAAAAAAAAAAATTTAACAAAGGGGTGAAAGCAGACCTGAAGATGGGGTGTGCAGTGCCCTAGGGGACCAGCAAAACACAGTGGAAATGGACAGGAAGCAGGAAGCATGGAGTTTTTTGCAAAGCCACTCAGAGATTGGAACAGTCACGTTTGCAATGCCGTCTCAGCTCACCCAGTATAGTCCTCGAGGCAGGAGGAGTTTTACAGGTGGGGAAAACAAGGCTCCATTCTTGGTAGCTTCTCCTGTGGACAAAGTCCTCCCAGAAGATGCATTCCTGCCAACCTCAGGTTGAAAGTCCTCGCTACCCTCCCCAATAGAACTGGGTGCTGGTCTTGTCTGGCCGCACCTGAGCAGAGATTTATCCTAACAGGTGTCCTGGTACAGAACCGGAAGGGAAAGGCCTCAGGTATGGAAGGAAATCACCTCATCTCTTTGGTTCTGCTACCTGGAGATTGGAGATGCTGCCGGGTGGGGGTGGGGGATTGAGGGCTTGAGGATGGTTTGATTTGAAAATATTGAGTCTGTGGCACTCCCCCAGCTCTACCATGGGTGTGGAGCTGCAGCCACTGGCTTCCATACAATCGGTGACCCTGGGGTGGCCCTGGGTGGTCCCTAGGTTGCCTGGCGTTGGGCCTAACTTTCCCACGCTGTGGCTTATTAACTGGAGCCTAGGCCTTGACCACCCTGGGCCCTTCAATGGCCCACCTGCCCTACCCAGAACTCCACTCCTTCCCCACTGCTGGAGGCTGCAGAGCGGGGATCCTGGTGACAGACACAGACACAGTGACAACAGACCCAGCCTGTGCAGGTTGTGTGCCAGTGCGTAAAAGAAACACTGAAGTGAGGACAGGCTGTCCTTTAGGTAACCCAGGAACATTCCAGGCTCTCATAAGAAGCCATGTGAGGGCTGGAGAGATTGCTTAGTGGTTAAGGCAATTACTGCCAAAGCCTAAGGACCCAGGTTCAATTCCCCAGTACCCACATAAGCCAGATGCACAAATTAGCACATGCATCTGGAGTTCCTTCTCAATGGCTAGAGGCCCTGGCACGCCCATTCTCTCCCTCCCCCTCTCTTAACTGACTAAATAAAATATTTTAAAAAGCCATGTGAAGTGGGTGAGCAGCAACCTTCACCCTATTCCCAGAGGACGGACCTGAGGTTCTGAGGTCACACATGAAAGGAGGCGACAGGACCAGATCTGGGACCCAGGTCTTCAGTCCAGAGCTCGGTCCACCTCCTGCTTTGGACCTGTGTCTGCTACCCACACTTGCCTCTTGTCCCTAAGCTTGGGCCCAGGTTAGTCTCGGTTCTTGCCCCATGGTTGCTGACTGAGGAGGGATGCTCCGACCACGTCAAGCCACGCCCCTGACCCAAGCCAGCCTCACCCGGGGTGCAGAGTACAGGGAGTCACTCGTTACGGGTGCTGGTGTGTGTGTGTGGGGGGGGGGAGGAAGTACCCTCATCGCCCAGGTGAACTTGCTCCTCACATCCAGCCATGCTGCCTCTAGACTGAGGTTCATACAAGGTCGCCCCTTGCCTGTCGCCTTGGAGCGAGGACGCTGAGGCCTCTAATACCCGAGAGGTAACAGACCTCTATAGTTTTCTAGGTTCTGCCCCCACGCTGCCTGCTCCACGTGCCCCCGCAGCCCTCTGAGCCCTGAAGTCATCTGTCAGTGAGCATTAATGTAGAGGGTGTTTGCTCTCCAATAACTCCTGCCATTTAAAACAACACCCATGGGCTGCAGAGATGGCTTAGCGGTAAAGGTGCTTGCCTGCAAAGCCAAAGGACCCAGATTCTATTCTCCAGGACCCACGTAAGCGAGATGCACGAGGGGGCGCACACATCTGGAGTTCGTTTGCAGTGGCTGGAGGCTCTGATGCACCTATTCTCTCTCATAAAAAAAATAAATTTAAAACAACACAAAATAGAACCCCACGACAACAGCAAAAATCAGTAGCCAAAGGTCAGGGCATGTAATTCCGACAAGCTCTCATCAGAGGGAATCTGGGCTTCCTAGAAGCCAGAGTCAAAGCCGTCCCCTGCCTGTCCCTCCATCTCCCGCTGTCCTCCCCAGGCCCTCACACAGGGCCACCATGCACCCTGCCTTTCTGCCCTCAGGAAAGCCCAAACCTACCTGGTTATTCCCACCAGCTCCCCGCTCGCTCCCTCACTCCTCACACCGACCTCTCTCAGCTCAGGGGTGTTAGGGGCATGCACAGGAGCACTGAGCTAACCGTCTTTCTGGTCAGCAGGAGTAAGGAGGAAACACGGGCTCCGAGGCCCGGGGCTTTGCCCCCTCTGTAGATCGGTGTGCGCAGGGCTGGGTCTGAGACCTTGTATAAACCACCTGCATGTGTCCCAGGGCCAGAACTAGAACTGCTGGTTTTATTTCGTGAAGTTGGATCTTTACTGCTGGCCGGGAGCCCTCCGGGGCAAGGGTGTTGTGAGATCCCTGTGGTCTCCTTGGGGCGCAGCTGGGATTCTGGGAGATGCTTGCTAACCGGGCTGCCAGGCGTGATCCTGTTCACACCGTGGGCCTCGGCACTGGCCCCTGGGGGAGGGGACTGTCTTGCAGGGCAGCAGGGTGCTGGGTGATCGCCTGGTCACGCTGTGACCTCCAAGGACTGTGCAGTTAGCACAGCAGAGCAGGGAGGCAGGAAGTCAGATGCCCTGGACAGCTGGGCCTCATTTAGGCCACACGTGCCAGGGTAGACACACACATCATAGCGTATCAGAGTGGAGACTGCTCTAGTCTAAAGTCAAAGTGCTCACGTGGCGAGACCCATGAGTTTTGCCACGGCTACTAGAAGGGGCCACCTATCACAGATAGACTGCTCTGGTCACCCTGTGGACTAGAGATGTCCATCTGCCCCACCGGTCCCAACGCACCCACCTGGTATCCATCCCCAACTCCCAGGGTCTCCTCTGCTGTTGCTGGCCTTCCCCAGGCCTCATTGTGGCCGTGCTGTGGAGAGAGGAGCTGGCTTGGCCCTGCAACCCTGGAATGCTGAGCTGGGCAGTGCCCTGTGAGCTGTGTTCTCACTAAGCTGGATTAAGCCTGGGGCCCAAACAAGGGAGAGGCTGGGGGCAGGGTTCAGGAAAGGCCTGGCTGACCCAGTAGTGGCCTGATGTGGTCACATTTCCTACGAGGTTCCATGGCAACACTACCTAGGGCCAGAGAGCTTTGTTCTTCCCTACCCATCAGCAGGGCAGACTTTCTTTTCCAAAGCCCCCTATTCATTCAGATACATAGTCAGAATCCTTGGTGGGGAGGTGGACGGAGGCCAGCTGGGAGCCAGAGCCAGTGTCTGGGCCCCATGTGAGTCCTGCCTTGCTACCCACCTTGTACCACCTAGGACTTGGCATCCTTGTGCAATGGATGAAGGGGCAGATTCTGGGATGCCTACCTGGTCCATGATTCTGTGACCTGTGGGTTGATGGTCCTTAAGATGGGGCCTAGCTTCCCTCAATTCCAAGGGCCTACCCATTCCTCCAATCATTCTCCAGGGTTGTGGGGTTGTGGAGGTTCCTGGTTAAAGGGTAGCAGGGAATATGGGTGCTTCTGAGATGCAGAGGGTCAGGGCAGGGCTCAGGGCTCAGGGCTCCCTCAACAGAGTTGTTCTGTCCCTGTGGGGAAGACGCGGGGCCCATCGAGATGCCCCAAAGCAGAGTGAGGACACTGAAGGGGTGGGCTCTCGCATGGGCCTGGTGACATTCAGCTCTGGGATGGGGAGCCTGGGCTTCCCCACTCACAAGGGCCTCTCTCCCTTCCTTCTTAACAGGTATTCGTGGGATGCAGCATCTCTGACCTGGAAACCTCTGCCCAGCTGTACCCAGAAGGACAAGCTCTAATCGCTTTTACTGTTCCTAATCCTAATCCTGCCAATGACCTCATGGCTCCTCACTCAGGCAAGAGAGCAGGCATGGGATCAGCTGATCTAGGTCCCCTGCCTGGCCTGCATGTGACCTGGGACAGCCTTTCAAACACTCGGTGCGTCTGCAGAGCGAGGACCCTGTCTGAACATGGCCTTCACTGTCCACTTAGAAACTCTTGGTCTCCTCCATGGCCATTTCCTCCTAGATGGTGTGTGGGAGGAATCAGACAGCTACAGGATGTTGAGGCGGGCAGCTATCAGGCTCATAAAGAATGTGGGGAGATGACAGATCAACCAGGGGAGGATCCAGGCTATATGGCTGGCACTGTCTTCAACCACCAACACGCACAAGAGCTCCCAATAACCTTAGGCAAAGGGAGGACGGGCGGAAGGGCAGAGTTTGCGTCCACGGCCAGGCCAGGAACTGCCACACAGCTGCTGTCTGAGGCGCTGACGTGTCTGGGCTCCAGGGTGGGTGAGTGGAGGGTTTTTCTCCCCATGATGATGTCTGGCCACCAAGCTGAGCCTTGTGTGGTTCCTATTATGGGGACCCTTGCCTTTCCCTGGGAACCCAAGGCTAGCAAATGGAGAGGAAGTGGCAGAGACACATTGCCTCCCTGAGCTGTTTCTTGGCCAGAAGCTAAACCAGAGAGGCACCAGGGCCAGGAGAGGCTCTCTCCTCTCTTCCCAACAAACAGCAGCTGGCTACTCTCATATACACAAAAGCCCAAACTCAGTGACGCCTCCCAGGCAGGAAGGACCAGCGCCATATTGGAAGATGTGTGGCCATCTCAGATGGCCAACACTAAGCGTGGGGACAGCTATAGCTATAGTGGGAATACTGGAGTCAGCCCATGGTCCTTCTGTCCAGCAGACCCACTACACTGTGTATCAGCCCCTTGTGATCTCCAACAGACCAAGTTCTCAGGGCACCGCAAGGCCAGGTTGGCCCCTAGGGACAGCCAGGTGGCATGGGCTGGCCAGCTCCAGGGCTCTCCTGGATGTCCCTCATTCTTGGTATTGGAGAAGCAGCTTTCTGTATTCAATTAAAACTCTAAAATAGCCCTTTTCACACTCAAAATAGTTCACCCCTTGCACACAGGAACCGGCACCATCTGCCTTCCAGTTTGCCAACTGATTTGAGACAATTCTGGAATCTATTTTTACTCATCTCTCCAGGCCCCAAATGAGCAAGCTGTCAGAAGCAGAGCAACGGACAGCTGATGGGAATGTGCCCCATGATCCCAGAAGAACCAGGGACAGCTCTTGCTGTCAGCCCCTCATCTCCCACCCCACCATTGGCCCAAGGGTCCCCACTGGTCTCCCAGGTTGTGAGATACATGGCGTTTCAGACAAGTCTCCACCACTCCCATTCTTTGATTGCCCCAAGTAAAGACCCTTATGATCTTTATTTCTTTTTCTTTTTCTTTTTTTTTTTGAGTTAGGGTCTTCTAGCCCAGGCTGACCTAGAATTCACTCTGTAGTCTCAGGCTGGTCTCGAACTCACGGTGCTCCTCCTACCTCTGCCTCCCGAGTGCTGGGATTAAAGATGTGCACCACTACACCCAGCTATGATCTATCTTTCTTTCTTCCTTTCTTCTTTGTTTGTTTGTTTTTTGAGGTAGGGTCTCACTCTAGTCCAGGCTGACCTGGAATTCACTATGTAGTCTCAGGGTGGCCTCAAGCTCATGGTGCATCATCTTTATTTCTATGAGGCTCTGTCCAAGTGCCCTAAGTTACTAACTCCATATCTGTACACCAGTCTGCACCTGCCTCCACGCCCTGCCCTGGCGCCTGGCCCCTCCTTCTCCTGCCCTCTTGCACTCCTTCTTGACAGCTCTCTCAAAGTGCACTCCCAGGCCAAATCCATCTGGGTGTCTCTCCTTCACAGCCACCCTCGAATCCTTGCGCCAGGGTCTCTCAGACGTCCCCGTGATTCCTGCCAGCTCTCCTGGTAGTGCTAACATGTGTCTTGCAAGACACCCCGTTTCCTTGGCAAACTCAGGCACTCAAAGAGTTCAGGGTCAGTCTGTGCTTTCTGCCCCCACTGGGCACCTGGGCAGTCCCTGGTCTTTTGTGGGGTTTCACTTTCTAGCCAGCTTTGCCATCTGCTGGGTGCACAAGTGCTGTTCTGGGGAAAGACCCGGCTACATCTCTCTGGAACCCACGAGTGGGCTTGGGAGCAGTCAGAGAGCAAGGGTCCCCATTCTAGTGGCTCAGGTCTACACTTTGGAGACCATTCTGATGGCCCTGCCTTCAGCTCACAGTAGCACTGGCCACTTCTTGCTGGCACCAGCTCCTCTCTCCCAGTCACCCGCGAGTACCTGAAGGCGTGACAGTGTGTGCCTCATGCTCAGCCCATTCCCCAAGCAGTGGGTCTTGCTTGAATACAAGTCCGATCATTTCTCCCATTCTGTCTGTTTTGGGTGGCTTTTATTTTCAAGGTAGGGGCTCACTGGAGCCCAGGCTGACCCGGAACTCTTTCTGTAGTCTCAAAAGCTGGCCTTGAACTCACAGCGATCCTCCTACCTCTGCCTCCCAAGTGCTGGGATTAAAGCCGTGCGCCACCACGCCTGGCTATCTCTCCCATTGTGAGCGAAGGGCAAAATGACTCCTCTGGGTTTCCAGTAACAGGCGGTAATGACAGTGAGGCTGTTGTAACACCTTCCTGTGGCTACTGGAAGGATGACCACTTAGGAGGACTCTTGCTGTCACCAAGCAGAAGTGACTTCCCCACTACCCCACAGGTATGTGGCTTCATCATAAAGATAAATTCAAAGGAAAATTAAACCAGTCTGGCAGGTTTTTCCCTGCTGTCACCCTGTTTTATGGGGACTAACGCCAAAGCGTGAGCAGTGGTAAGCTCTCATTCAGTCCTCCACCTTAAAAACGGTCAGACTGTGTCAGACCCAGGCACCTCCTGGCTCCCAGGCTTGGAACAAGGGGTATGCATCCCTATGCTGAGCCAAGTGGAAAAGTTCTTCATGACAATGGGGGTTCAAGGGCTGGAGAGATGGCTTAGTGGTTAAAGCACTTGCCTGCAAAGCCTAAGGACTCATGTTCAACTCTCCAGGTCCCACATAAGCCAGATGCCCAGTGACACACGTGTGCAAGATCGCACATGTGTCTGGAATTCGACTGCGGTGGCCGGAGGGCCTGGCCTGCCAATTCTCCCTCTGTCTCTCATTAAAAAAAAAAGGCCAGTCTGAGCCGGGCATGGTGGCGCACACCTTGAATCCCAGTGAGACTACATAGTGAATTCCAGGTCAGCCTGGGCTAGAGTGAGACCCTATCTCAACAAAACAACACAAAAAAGGAAAAGGAAGGAAGGAAGGAAGGAAGAAAATGGTGGGGGGGATTCAAGGCTCTTTCCAACCCCCACATCATTCACTAGTGCTGCGGGGCTTCCCTTAAGCAGCAGGCTAATTCACTGCTGCTCAAAGCTGTCACTCAGGCAGGATTTCCTGGGCAGGCTTCTATCAGTTGAAAAATTATCCACTAGGGAATTCTGCCAGACACTAAGCAATTCATTCACTTGCTGCTGTGTTCTTTCACCGTTCTCCCTTCTTCTCTCCCCCTTATCCACCCCCTTTGCTGGTTTGCTGAGGCTCCTGAGCGCTGGGCCCTGTGCCAGGTACGGAGGGTCAAGGACTTGGGAAAGGTGGGTCAAAGGCTGCTGTAGCAAAGCTTATGAGATGCCACGGACTCACGGGTGCTGGCAGATGATGCTGAAGGGGGAAAGTGAGGCAAGGTGGGCAGGGGAGGTGTCCTGCCCAGTCAAGGGAGAGGGATAGACTTTGCCCTCTCATGAGGCAGCTGTGTCAGGCTCAGGAGTCAGGGCCTGGGCTCACACCCTTAAGCAGATGCGGCCCTGAGACTTTCTTTTCCCTTCCAGGCCCTGCTCTGTGGCCACCACCTTCTCCACTTGCTCCTAGGAATCCCTCTCCCACGTGGTGGTGGTGGCTGGGCCTCGGCTTCCCTTCCCAGCCCTTCCCCAGACCCTCCTCATCCTTTGCTTTCAAATGTATTGCTGGCAAGCTGCTGGAACCGGAACTGGATGGACGTTCTTCTTGAAAGTTTGGTTGAAAACACATCACCAAGAAAGAGCTCTGGGGCTACAGGGATGGCTTAGTGGTTAAGGTGCTTGCCTGCAAAGCCAAAGGACCCAGGTTCGATTCCCCAGGACCCACGTTAGCCAGATGCCCAAGGGTCACATGCAGATGGAATTCGTTTGCAGTGGCTGGAGGCCTTGATGCACCCATTCTCTCTCTCTCTCTCTTTCTCTGTCAAGTAAATAAATAAATAAAAATAAAATATTTTTAAAAAGAAAGAGTTCTGGGCTGTGAAGCCCCTGGACAGGAAGGGCCTACCTGTTCACCATGGGGTCTCCCTCCCCTGGGGAGGGCTTAGTGGGTTGCTGCTGAGGTCTGGGTTGTATGTCTGTCAGGCAGGCCTTCCCCGAACTGTATGAGCCACACGCAAGTAAGGACAGCACAGCACAAGCAATGACACAGCAGGGCCACTCAGTGTCCCCAGTCTGAGCACCTCATTTCCTCAAACACAGGAAGAGGCCACTCTGGGTGGCAAGTGATGATGCTGGCCTATGTGAACCTGCTCCACCAACCGCGGAGCCTGGTCTCCCGGGGACCATCTGGGAAGTGTCTCTCACCTGCCCACAGGGAGCTTGGGGCAATTCAACACTGTCCTCGGGCTGGAGCTGCAGCTTAGTGGCGGAGCACTTGCCTAGCATTTGTGAGACCCTAGGTTCCATCCCAAACTCCACAGGACAAATAGTCAGGCTGGCTTACTGACAGACAGGTGCATGGATTGGGGAGATGCTTAGTGGTTAAAGGCACTTTCTTGCAAAACCTACTGGCCAGGGTTCGATTCCCCAGTACTCACATAAAGCCAGATGCACAAAGTGGTACATGCATCTGGAGTTTGTTTGCAGTGGCAAGAGGCTCTGGCATGCTACTATGTATGTATGTATCCATCCACCCACCCATCCATCTCCCCCTTTCTCTCCCATTCTTTTTCTCCTTGCAAATAGATAAAAAAAAATTTAAAAGACAAATGCAGGTCCTCACCAGACAATGGCTGCATACAGACGATGTAAAAATGCTGGTGAGTGTAAAGAAGATGCCAGTTTTGAAAACTGGCTTAGAGGCCCAGGAAGCAGAGCGCTCAGGGAGCTGCAGCTGCTGCCACTGGCGTGCGCCCTCCCTCCCCTGGGGGAGCCTTAAGGCAGCTGGCGGCGGGGCGACACTCACGTTGATCATAGCATTGGACGTGATGCGGAAGAGGGTTGCCCGCTCATTCACGACCTTCAGCTTCTCCCCGCTCTCCGACGGGATCTTGAGGCTGTCCAGTTCATTCAGCGAGCGCTGCAGCGCCGCGCCATGCTTGGCAATGAGGTCATTGCATGTCCCGAGGTCATCCAACTTCAAGGAGAGGCTCTTGAGGGTGTGGTGGAGCTCGCTCTTGTCGGCTGGGGCGGCAGTGTCTTCGTCGTCGTCCCCAGAGTCATCTGGAGAGGGAAAGAGAATTGCTGCTATGGTTACCAGCACAAGGACGTGGCCTGGGTCAAGGTTGGCAGGCCACGTAGCACCACTGAGAACGAGAGCCCTAGATGGCACCCGGGGCTGCTCTGGGCCTGTACATGTCCAGTTGAGTCAATGGGAAGGGGAGAGAAAAGGGGCACTGGCTGGAATGGAAAGGCTTGGAGGGCGTTTTGGAGGGAGCCAGCCTGCAGGTACCTGTCCATGCGTAGGACACCAGCTCTGCTAACACATGACCTGTGGGGGGCGCTGGATGGAGCCTGGAAACCTACAGAAGAGAGCCGGGGCTCTTTCCTGGCCTGCAGACCCACCGAGGTGGACCACCACCTTCCTGGCCAGCTCCACTTTGTCTCTGCACCCTGTTCATCCCCTGGGCCCCCTGCAAACGCTTCCACCAGGTCCCTGCTGCCTGGAACGCTACACCCCCTTGAGTTCTCACCCCATTTACCCCCTCTAAGTCCAAACCAATGTCACCCCTTCTCCAAAATCTGCCTGGAGACTCCCATGCCATAGTCAAGGTGCCCTGTCTTATTGCCCGGCCCCCACATACTCTCCACCCGGCACTTTTTTCCTGATTCTGTCTGTACCCATCTCCCATGCAGAACATGGACACTCACTTGCAGAGTCTCTTCTGAGTGCAGCCTCAGGGTACGAAATTCACCTCCCTAGGGCGCTCTACAAAGGAGCTGATGCCCCGAGCAGTGAGGTCATGCCCACACTGTCCAGCTAGCCCCCTGTTCTTGGTGCCAGTCTGCTGGAGAGTCTGTTCAGGGAGCCAGACAGCTCTCGCTCCCTATTTTTACCTTCCCTCGCACGTCTCACACAGCAGCCCAGGCAGCCCACCTCCTACTCCAGCCTGTGTCCGGGGGCTGGTCAGGGTCACAGGGGTTTTCTACAGCCAGCTGGCCTGGGGCCACTGCTGCTGCCTTAGCGATGCGTGCGCTAAAGAGGCTGACGGCAGCCTGTGAGTCCCACAGCCTATGTCTGCTAAAGGGTTTCTGAAATGCCTTGTTTCAGGAATAATCAGCAAAGGCTTTTCTTAGATGAGGAAAATCTGTAACCCAAGATATAAAATCAAAAGAGAAAAAAAAGAATGCGTATTTTGAGAGAACAGATTTCTCCCCATGGCAGGCGAGGTGTGTGTGGGTGGATGTGACCAAGTTGCTGTTCTGAGTGTGTCCTGAGCCCAGAGCAGCGCCAAGCTGGCCAGCTGCATGGGGCTGCGTGGGGGAGAGAACAGAAAGGAAGCATCTAGGGCATGCCCTGTTCCTGTTAGCCAAAACCCTTGGGCTGGCATCTAGGCAGGGGTAGGAACAGCCCCTTTCCCCATCAGCCCACTCAAATGCAGCCTCAGAACAACCCAGTGTCTGGAGATGGTGTGGGCTGGGCCACCCCAGGAACCACCGGGTGCTCAGCACCTCACTGTCGACGTGGGTGGATGGCGGCTCTTTTGCCCTCCTTGCAGGAGCCAGGGCTGCAGGTTCCGAGATGCCAAGTCATGGGCTTCAGGCTTAGCTATCAAGGGGCAGAGCGGGGGCCTGAACCCAGTGGTTTTTCCTCTCTGGATTGCCAGCTGCTGTGTACTCGGCCTTTCTGGATGCCAGCCTGCCTCAGCTAATGCACATGATGAGCCAGAAAGATGGGACTGAGGATAGAAAGGTACACTTGAGTTGCCCAGGGCCACTCCTGGATATGGAAGAGACATAAGTCAGGGTATCACAGATACACCTGCACATCCATGTTTATTGTGAGGCTGCTCATAACAGCCAAGACATGGAACCAGCCTAAATCCCATACCTGATGAACAGATAAAGAAAACGTGGTGCAGATACCCAGTCGTTCTATTCACCCCCACAGCAGAACAAAACTGGGGCTAGGGAACTGGCTCGGCGGGTGGGGGCTCTTGTCACACAAGCACGAGGGTACCCGAGAACCTGCCTGAGTTTCATCTCTAGCACCCACACAAACGGCTGGGAGCGCCCCTGGAACCTCTGTCCCGTGGGAAGCAGATCCAGGAGAACTCTGGGGGCTTGCTGGTCAGCCGGGCTGACTGCAAATCAGCAGCTCCAGCTTCAGGGAGCGACTCAGACATGCTCAGCAAGAGTTTTCCTGACTGAGCCACCGCCTTCACCCTGGGCTGCAGTTCGTGATCTTTCCACATGCCCTCTCCGTTCATAAAGTCTACGTGGAAGAAAACGGGGAAGGGGTGGAGGAGGGTCAGGGGAGAGCACTGTTCTGGGTGTCTTCCATCAGGACCACCAGGAGGTGGGCATGGGCCTCTGGTCACACGCTGTACCCAGCTGCCAACAGTGGGGACCACGGGTGTGTGCTCAGGTCTGCAGGGGGCAAAGAGAGCAGGCCGGTGCTGGGCCTCACTTTTCCTCGGCCTCCTGGGAATGCAGGCTAGGGAAGGCAGGGGTGACCTTTGCTGGGCAGTAGGTGGTAGTGAGGGCCAGTTGGAAGAACGCAGGGCACACATGGCACGTGCCCTCTGCCTCAGAGCAGCTTTGATCCATCCTCCACATCTAGTTTCTGTGCCTAAGCCCTCTGGGGGGAGGGTGTGCCAAAGTATGCCCCTGTCTCACACTGCCTGCCCCATGGTGCCCACACCACTCTCCTCCTGACCTCGCCATGCCAGGCAACACTTCTGACTCCTGGGGTGCTGTCATCTGACTAAATGGCTGGTACTTCTGGGAAATGTTAAGTGAATTGCAATCAGACTCAGCATGGATCTTAGAAGTTCTGGAAGCAAGCTGGGAAGAAACAACTTCCCAGTGGTCAGCAATGAAGAAGCCAGGCAAGATGGCAGGCATCCCGCAGCAGACAGCAATGAAAATGGCCACCTTAGGTCATTACCCTTAGCAAACTCATTAAAAAAAATTTTTTTTAAATTTCTTTAAGAGAGAAAGATAGAGAGAGAGAGAGAGAGAGAGAGAGAGAGAGAGAGAGAGAGGGAGGACATTCAGGGCCTCCAGCTACTGCAAACAAATTCCAGATGCACGAGTCCCCTTGTGCATCTGGTTTATGTGGGTTTTGGGGAGTTGAACCTGGGTCCTTTAGCTTTGCAGATAAATGCCTTAATGGCTAAGCCATCTCTTCAGCCCCAAACTCATTTTTTAAAATATTTATTTATTTATTTATTTATTTGGGAGAGAGAGAAAGAGGCAGATAGAATGGGCGCTCCAGGACTTCCAGCCACTGCAAACAAACTCCAAACATATATGCCACCTTGTGCATCTGGCTTACATGGGTCCTGGGGAATTGGACCTGGGTCCTTAGGCTTCACAGGCAAGCACCTTAACCAGTAAGCCATCTCTCCAGTCCTCATTTTTTCTTTTTTTCAGACAAAGTCTCATGTAGCCCAGGCTGGTGTGAAATCATTATATAGCTGAGGTTGACTTTGAATGTCTGCTTCTTCTGCCTCTACTTCCCAGTGCTGGGATTAGAGGCATGTACCACAACTGAACTCAGGCCATGGTGTGTGCTAGGCTGAGCTATAGCTGCAATCCCTAAGGAGACTCTATTCAGCCCTACAGAGAGCTCAGGGCCAAAGGGGATCTTGTGCCCTCCAATGCAAATGACTTCCCACTGACGGCCGGGACTCGATCAGCAGTGCTCCCAGGCCACTCCGGCTAGTGAGAACGGCATGCGTGAGGCTGTGGAGCATGGGGAAAATACTGGACCTCAGTCTCTAAGACAGGCGGAGAGCCAGGTAATGGGGAGAAGAAAGGCCAGCTCTGGAATAGCACAGCCATATAGAATGAATGACCACAAAATATGCGGCCCCATCTATTACAACATGACCATCTGCAGAAAGGCATCAACTCCTGAAATATCTCTGATTTCTACTGGTCACATGGAACAATGAATTCTTTTTGTTAACAGAGAATATGAGGGCTGGGGAGATGGCTTAGTGGTTAAGGCGCTTGCCTGCGAAGGCTAAGGATCCATGTTTAACTCCCCAGGTCCCACGTAAGCCAGACACACAAGTTGACGCAAGGGCAGGGTTGCTCATGCACACAAGGTGGTGCACATGTCTGGAGTCCGCATGCAGTGGCTGGAGGCCCTGGCATACCAAC
This sequence comes from Jaculus jaculus, assembly GCF_020740685.1. Classification (NCBI taxonomy): domain Eukaryota; kingdom Metazoa; phylum Chordata; class Mammalia; order Rodentia; family Dipodidae; genus Jaculus; species Jaculus jaculus. The sequence continues at coordinate 10,869,292 of NC_059114.1, read as the reverse complement.
TCTCTCTCCCTTTCCTCTTTCTTTGTCTATCTGCCCCTTTCAAATAAATAAATAAAAATAAACAAGCAAACAAAAAGTTTAAACCAAAGAGAATAGGACAAATTTGTAATATGTTTATATATTTAAATTCTCAATAAAAATTTAAAAAAAAATTCTAAACTTCAAAAAATAAATAGAAAGAGAGAGAGAGAGAGAGAGAGAGAGAGAGAATAAATACCTAAAGCCAAGGCCACCAGTGTGTTACAAGGCTGCAGTCACAATTTCCACGTCCTCTTGGTGGCCCATCAGGTAGTGGTTCCCCGTCCACAGGAACTCAACTTCCTGTAGGCATGTGTTTCCAAACTTTAGAGGCTGTACTTGACTAGACGGTGTCATTCTCTCTCCCCACTCCAAATTCCTGTCCTTCTGGAAACTTCAGTGTGACTGAAACAAGGACATCCAAGTGGGGAAAGTGGAGAAGCCCATTCTTAGGTTGTTGTTTGGAGGCAGGGTCTCATGGAGCTCAGGATGACCTGAAACTCGCTACGTAGCTGAGGACAACCTTAAATATTTAATCCTCCTGCCTCTGCCTCGCAAATGTTGGGATTACAGGCAGGCACCACCACAGCCGGTTGTGTGTGACGCTGCCTATCAGTCCTGGAGTTGATGCAGATACGGTTAGTTAAGATGAAAAGCCATGCTAGAACATTCTGAGTCTGTAGGCCAACATGGCTGCTGTCTTTACAGAATGGAGAAAACTGCCAGGGGTGGTGGTGCATGCCTGTGACTTCAGCACTCGGGAGGCTGAGGCAGGAGAATGGTGAGTTCAAGGGCAGCCCACGCTGCATAGTGAAACCCTGCCTCAGAAAGAGAGACAGAGAAAGTGAAAGGAGGAGGAGGAGGAAGAGGAAGAAGAAAAGGAGAAGGGGAACAGCAAAGAGACAAGCAGGGCAGGAACAGAGACTGAAATGAAGCTACAAGCCAATGGGCACCAAGGATCACGAGCAGCTCCGGAAGTCCCGAGAAAGGCATGGAACGGTCCCTTCCCCCGGAGCCTTCAGAGCAGGTGTGGCTTCACCAACATCTTGAGTTTGAACTTACAGTTTCTGGAACTGACAGACAAGCTTTAATGGTCATTTGTCACGTTACAGAAGCACTGGGGAACTAAAGTCGTCCTTTAAACTTTGTTTTTTATCTATTTATTTGAGAGAGAGAAAGAGGCAGAGACAGGGGAAGAGAGAGAATGGGCGTGCCAGGACCTCCAGCCATTGCAAATGAACTCTAGACTCGTGTGCCCCCTTGTGCATCTGGCTAATATGGGTCCTGGAAAATCGAACTGGGATCCTTTGGCTTTGCAGGCAGAGGTCTTAACCACTAAGCCACCTCTCCAACCCCTAATTTAAAGTAGTCCTTTAAATTAGCAACGTTTGTCCCATGGCAGGTCGGGAAGGCGGGGTGGTGACAGGGCCCACGCGCCTTCTGGAGGCGCCCAGGCAGGGCATTTATTTGCCTTTTTTCTTCCTGGAGGCTGTCCTTGCTCCCTGCTGGCGGCCTCCACAGCCTCCGAGTTGGCAGTGTCGCAGAGTCGTCAGTGCTTCGCCTCTCTTGCCTTCCTCTCAGAAGGACCTTTGGGATTTACTGGGCCCACAGCGATGATCCCCACCTTGGGATCTGTAATCTAATTACATCTGCCACGTCTCTTCTGCCATGTATGGTAACAGACCCACAGGTTCAAGAAACTTCCACCTGGACGTTTGGGGAGTTCATTATTGGGACACCGTTTGGGGTGGCTGGGCTGGACTGACCAGCTGTCACATTCTTCCTCTGTGGCTGGCCGGTGTGGCTTGTCTCAGTGTCCTGGGGAGTTGGTCTCTGGATGCTAGGCTGATCCCTGAGACTCCTTCCTGGACACTGGGGCCTCGTGAGTCCCTCTGGCCACTCTGAAAAGCCAGGAGCCTATGACACCCTGGCTGGGAGACGGTGCCAAGGTAAAGAAGGTGTCTGGTGGTCCTGCATCCAACTCCATGCAGCCTGGGTTAACAGTCCAATTCTTATGCTGGGTATATTAAATACTTTTATTAATAAATATTTATTGTATAAAGGGGTTCATTATGACATTTTCATATAAGCATGTAATGCAGTTGGATCCTATTCAACCCCATTACCCTCTTTTGCTCCCACTTTTGCTGGTGGTTCCTTTCCTTTTAAAAAATATTTTAGGTCTGGAGAGATGGCTTAGCAGTTAAGCGCTTGCCTGTGAAGCCTAAGGACCCCGGTTCGAGGCTCGGTTCCCCAGGTCCCACGTTAGCCAGATGCACAAGGGGGCGCACGCGTCTGGAGTTCATTTGCAGAGGCTGGAAGCCCTGGCGCGCCCATTCTCTCTCTCTCCCTCTATCTGTCTTTCTCCCTGTGTCTGTCACTCTCAAATAAATAAAGAAATAAAAAATATTTTATTTCTTTATTTATTTGAGAGACAGAGAGAGAGAGAGAAAGAAAGAATAGTTGCACAAGGGCCTCCAGCCACTGCAAATGAACTCCAGATACATGCACCACCTTGTACATGCACCACCTTGTGCATCTGGCTTATGTGGGTACTGGGGGATCGAACCTGAGTCCTTAGGTTTGTTTCACAGGCAAGTACCTTAACCACTTAAGCCATCTCTCCAGCCCTCTTTCCTTCTTATTAAAGTAGTTTCCCTTTGAGTTCCATGCCATATGTATGTGGATATATCAACTACATAGATAAGTTAGTCCAGACTCCACATATGAGAGGAAACATTCAATAATTAACTGAATCTGGCTTATTTCACTTAACACGATGATTTTCCATATTCCTGCTAAAATAATTTCATTCTTCTTGATGGCTGAGTTAAAACTCCATTGTATATATGTATATAGCCTGTTTTCTTTTTTTTTTAATTTTTTTTCTTAAATTTATTTATTTGAGAGCGACAGACACAGGGAGAAAGACAGATAGAGGGAGAGAGAGAGAATGGGCGCGCCAGGGCTTTCAGCCTCTGCAAATGAACTCCAGACGCGTGCGCCCCCTTGTGCATCTGGCTAACGTGGGACCTGGGGAACCGAGCCTCGAACCGGGGTCCTTAGGCTTCACAGGCAAGCGCTTAACCACTGAGCCATCTCTCCAGCCCAATAGCCTGTTTTCTTACTTCACCTGTGGGTAGACTGATTCCATAGCTTGCGGTAAACATGACACACTTCATGTATTTGTGGGTCATCCTTGCACAAGGGGCCATGCTGAACAGAACCACTTTGTTCTAATTTTGTTTTTTTTTTTTTTTTTTTCCAGGTAGGGTCTTACTTTAGCTCAGGCTGACCTGAAATTCACTACATAGTCTCAGGGTGGCCTCGAACTCATGGTGACCCTCCTATCTCTGCCTCCCGAGTGCTGGGATTAAAGGCGTGCGCCACCACGCCCAGCCTTGGTCCAGTTTTAGTCTATGTGTTACTGAGGGTTGCTAATACCTCTTCTGGGGAAGATGCTGGAAGAACAGTGCATGGCCAACATTAAACTGGGATATAATATGTGCCAGGGCCCTAGACCTCAGCCCACCCCACTCCCGTCTTGCATCAACCCAGCGTGTGTTTTCAAAGCACCATCCTAAATTGACCTTCAACTCACAGGTCTGAAGAAGAGGGAGCCCCGAGTGTTCCCTGGGTCCCTCCTCGCCACTCAGGACTCGCTCAGCTCGGGAGTGAGCATCTGGCTGAGGAGGGCCCTTGGGTACTCCACCAAGGATAGAACCCTTTTTTTCTAGTTAGGCTCCTAGGAAGGACAGATTGCCATGGCAACTGTGGTGTCAGGTAGGCTATTTTTAGAAGCAGAGCTTTCTTTCATCTTTGGAAAATGGATTGAGTTTCTCCTGTGGGGAAGCCCTGCGCGTGGAGGATGGGGGCAGCCTTCGGAAACTGAGAAACCCCCCAAAAAATGTTACATGGCTGCCTGCTTCAGAGTGAGGGGAGGGAGGTGACGTGTAGAGTCCTGTGGCCACCCCCATGTTGCATTGCCTCTCTCACTTCTCTGGGGGAACCTCACCTGTTTGGGGATCATGTTACAAGGTGACCGGTGGGGACATCACCTCTCACTTAAGGCTGAAGGTGCATGAAAGTGGCTCTGATTGGTGGGGAGAGACTCAACTCACATCTACTGTCCCCACAATCAGCACTGGGCTGGCTGAGGTAGCGCTGCAATGAGACAGGCTGGCAGGAGTTGGGGTGAGGAGAGCAAGAGGAGGACCCTGAAGGGGGGTGCTGGGACCTCAGGAGGGTCCTGGCTAGACACAGGCACTCTAATTGCTTACCCAGCCCTGGGTGCCAAGAAAGCATGGACTCCCTCTCTTCCCCAAGGTGTCCAGCATGGCCTAGCTGGCATTCATGACAGTGGGCATTCTTTCTCTGTGGAGCTCCTGGTGCCACTCAAGACCCCACAGGCTAGGTGCACATCTGAGTGCTTTCCCGCTCTACTCTGCCAAGGTCAGTATGGGTCACTTCAACCCTTGCCCGGAGCCCTCAGGCCTCCCCCCTTGGGATCCCCTTCACCAGCCTCTAACCAATGGGAGTGCCATCATATGTAGTGTCCAAATATTAAAAAAAACCATGGTGGATTATTTGAGGGCAAGGCTCATCACTTACTCATGTGCCCGTCTCTTTTTATTTATTTATTTATTTATTTGAAAGAGAGAGAGAAAGAGGCAGAGAGGAGAGAAAGAGGGAATGGGCACACCTGGGCCTCCAGTCACTGCAAACGAACTCCAGACACATGTGCCACCTTGTGCATCTGGCTTCCGTGGGTCCTGGGGAATTGAACCTTTGGCTTTGCAGGCAAGTGCCTTAACTGATAAGCCATCCCTCCAGCCCCAGGTGCTCATCTCTATGTGCCCACAGACAGGCCCTGTGGGAAGAGGAAGAAAGAGAAGGCTCGCCCTGCTTCCCCTGCAGAGCAGAGGGTACGTGCGCTGTGCTCTGAGCCAAGACCTGTGATCAGTCGCCAGCAAGACCAGCTCTGACTAGTGGTGACCCCCAGACCAGAAAGAGTGGCTAAAGGAGTGGACAGAGCTGCCCTCCCTACAGGGTGGAAACCAAGCTTACCAGCCTGGGAGGGGATAAACTAACGTCCTTGAGCCCTCACAGCTTTCTAGTGGTGATCACGATGGCTTTATTCTTTTGTGAACTGACATCTTTTTCTAGGGACTCCTGTTACAGGTCCCTGCCCCTACAGAGGGGTGTTTGTCCATCCTGAGCACTAAGGGGTTTTCAGCACCGCATACATCCTATTATTATTATTTCTGGCAGCCTGTGCACAGCCCAACCTCTGAGAAGCCACGGCAACCCCGGGGGTTTCAAGTGCACAGTCAGCAGAAAGCAGCTCATCCCAATCTGCTTTGCCAGCCAACGCCTCCGCCAGTCAATTACTGCGGTGTTGCTGACTTTCGCTTAGATTTCAGGTTTGTTACTGGTCCGGAGCTTGATCATAGCGTCCGATATGCGAGATTCTGATCACGGAGACAGACGTGCCTTAAAATGGGAGTTTTGGGGGATATCAAGTGATTTTAGCATGGGAATGACTAGCCCAGCTGCTCAGTGGTTGTCTAGTCTGTGCTTCCGTGTTACGCTATTTCCACACCTGACATAACATTCTGTGACTATCACCTTGGATGGCACAGAGAGCTCAGGGTGTGCCCCAAACCTGAGGCTTGTATGCGGCTGAGCTTGGATTGGTGTGTGACCACTACAGAGGGCACCTGCCACCCCTGTGGCCCTTGAGGCTCTTGCTGGTGCCTTTTAGCCTGGCCAGAAAGAAACAGGCAGAGAGGCAAGCCCTGTGTGAGGTAGCCCTGGTCTTCTGCCCCAAGGGAGGACCTATGTCACCCCAGGTATAGCTCGTGTGCTCTACCTCACCCAGGCGATAAGAAAGGGGGTCTTTTCCCAGCTTCTAAGAGAACTGGAACACGGGAGACCATTAGAAAGGCAGAGGAAGAAGGGCTCAGGAGCAATGGTGCAGGAGTCACGGAGATCATTTTGGCCCAGTGAGGCTCTGAGAGCATGAGTCTGGCAACTGGTGGGCATGGGTGGAGCTTGCTCGAAGGACAGGATGGAGCAGGTGACCCAGGAAAGAGGTGAGGTGGCCACTGCACATAGAGCTGCAACTGACAGAGGAAAGCACAGCCAGCCAGCAGCGTGGGACGAAACCCAGGGCTCCAAGGAACCAGGTTACCTTCAGGGGCATTTCCTGATCCTCCGGAGTAGGGAACCCAAAGGAAACAGACATGTCTTATCCAGATGGTGTCTTGTGAGACATTAGCTTTGCAAAGAAATTAATTGATTATATATATATATATATATATGATGTATACCTATTATATATAATATATATTATATATTATATATATATACATATATATACATATATATGTATATATAATCAATACACTCTTTGAGAACCCTTAATGATGCTCCACAGCCCCTCAAAGAGACAGGGGACTAAGACTCTGAAAGGCTTGGCTTTGGAGACATTGGAAAGCATGTCAGGATCTAATCAAATGGAAAAATCAGATAAATAATGAATTGTGCAACTTTGGCAAGTAGATGGAAATGCCATCCAGGGCTCTGGAATGGTCGTAATCCTCGGGGCCTTGCTGTGAGATTCCCCCCGCTTCTTCTCCCCCCGATGGAAGAAACGGGGTATGCTGAGGATGTCCCAGGATCCTGGTAGGACAGTGGCTGTTTTCTCTGACAACTTCTATAAGAAAATAGTCCCTTCTACATAACAGCTAGTACCAGGGCCAGCGTGGGGCCTAATGACTGGCGCTGAATCTCTTACCTTCCCGAGGGTGGGGAAGATGTTCGCCAGGAATCCTAGACTGGATAGAGACCAAGGAATACAAATCTTGGGGCTGGGCCTGGTGGCACAGGCCTGTATTCCCAGCCACTCAGAAGGCTAAGGCAAAAGGATCACAAGTGCAAGTCCTGCTTGGACTACAGACTGAGTTTATAACCAAACTAGGCAACATGACAGCCTGTTTCAAAATTAAAAGTGAAAAGAGAATCTGGGGCTGTAACTCAGTGGCAGAGTGCTTGCCTGGCGCCGGGTGAGTCAGCGCACGCCTTTGACTCCAGCACTCGGGAGACCAAGGTAGAAGGATCACTGTGAGTTCGAGGCCAGCCTGAGACTACATGGAGTGCTTGCCTGGTTAAGTATGAGGTCCTAAATTCAACCTCAAGTACCACAAGAATAATTAAAATTAAAAAAAAAAAAGCTAGCCTCCTTCCTTCTGTCACTGGGAAGAGCCAGAGCGCATGATTAAAGCCAGGGGAAATTACAACTATGAGCGCAGGTCAGGAGGCCCAGAGTCAGCGGGTCTCATCTCCGCCAGAAGCCCACGACACACAAGCATGCTGCTCTAGGCTGTACTCAGGAGGGTGGGTGACGCGGACAGGCCCACCTCCCGGAAGTTAACACAGACGCACAGAGATGGGGTGTAGAAGGAGGGTATGTGCTCCACTTATAGCATCTGCCGTGACGCCAAAGGAAACCTGCCACCATAGCCTCCTGGGGTTGGGAAAGGATCCAGTTGCAGCCTCTACTCCAACTGGGGGTTTCCATGGGGTCTCCCCGAAGGAATCCAGGTGCTCATCTATCCTGGACTCAGCACGGTGGAGAGCTGACACCTTCCAGAGCCTGTGAGCCCCTTCACTGTTCTGTTTAGGTGACACCTACCCCAGGTGATAAAGACACGAGCAGGGCTGGGAGCCGAGGCAGGCGAAGGAGGAATGGTCCTGTGCCAGCTGTGCCCGGGAAGTTGGCTGCAACGTCACCTGGTATGGGCCACGTGGAGTGAGGTATTTGGCTTCTCGTTTGAGCACGTGGGGATGTGTGCAGGACTGCTGACAGATGAAGCACTGGGGTGGAGGGCGTCCCTCTCCTCTCCATGGACTGCCGGGCTAAGACCAGGGACCCATCTGTACCGTGGCGCGGTGGGGAAGCCTCCCCAGAGCCCTAGCCCTTCAGATTATGAGTCTAGACAAGGAGCCTCCCCAGCCTGTGTTGCGTGCTCTGCAGCAGCCCCCACTACAGGCCTCCGTTAGTCTCCCTTGGCCTCCTACTCCAGGGGTCTTCCTGGTCACTTGGGAGTGGGCACAGTATCTGTATTTGAACAAACAGCTTCCCTAGGACACTTTTTGCTACAGCCAGGATGAGAGTCACAGGGTCAGATGCTATCTGAGGCCCCACTAGCTTTGACATCCTGACGATCAGCGTCTAGTCTGAGATACCACTGTCTGTCCTCCATAGCTCCGGGTGCCACCTCCCAGCTCCACAGAAGAGGAAACCAAAGCTGGGGGTGTCTTATTCCTAGGGTTCCCTCTCCCATGCCTTGTGCTGCCCCCCTGGGAAACCGCATTTTAAAAGTATCTTATTTGTTCATTTGCAAGGAGAGAGAGGGAGAAAGAAAGAGAGAGAGAGAGACAGAGAGGGAGAGAATGGGTGTGCCAGGACCTCTAGCCACTGCAAACAAACTCAAGATGCATATGCCACTTTGTGCATCCAGCTTTACATGGGTACTGGGGAATCAAACCCAGGTCATTAGGCATTGCAGGCAAGTGCCTTAAGTGCTGAGCCATCTCTCCAGCCCCTGGATATTAAAATTTTTAAGAAGGCAGCTAATTTCCTTATTACCATGATGAGGTCCAGCCTTTGTCCACATTACACAAATTCAATTTTGTATTGCATTTTCACTTATAATCCCATAAGCCTTTGCCCCATTTTTATAAGCAACTACCCTGCATCCCATCCAGTTATTGGTTGTCCAACTCTTTGGGCCAGGACAGGAGGGCATCTTCCTGCCCATATTGGCACCATGGGGAAGTGTTACTCCTAGCTAGACTCCAAGCATAGTGCCTTTGAAATTACTGATCTTACCCTAGGCATACACTGGGTCAGGCCACTTGGCTGAGATTTGGGGGTAGGGAAGTCTGTTTTCTCCCTTCCTGAGAATGATAACAAGGAGACCTGTGCTTGTATTTCATTTGATGTGATGCCAACACCTTTCTCAAGGTCAAACCATTGCCAACCCATCTCAAGGGCAAGCAGAACTCAAGTCTAAAGAAAGCATGCAGTGAGCCACACATGACAACAGCCGATCAGCCCCAGATAGCGCCCACACGCCAAGCGGGTCACTGGAAACTCCTAGTTCACGTTCTCCTGGCCTGAAGTCAGCCCCATCTGCTTATCCTTGGAAACCATCTGATGCCTCTACAGTGGCCCAAAGACAGAGTTTTCCAAGTGCAGCGCCTCTGGGGACCAGTGACGGAGAGTGAGCACAGGCCGTGGCGGAGAAAGTGCTTTGTTACCAGGATCACTAAAGGGGGAGGGGCTGCCTCTGCCCAGGGTCTCCATGCCCCCAAGCTGGGCACACAGGCCCGGCTGGCTGCATGAGAGCCTGCTGGATGAAGGGGTGATCTGAGAGACAAAGGGCAGGAAAGGGGATTTCTTGGTGGTGAGGAGGCTGCAGATGTGGCTGAGCAGGATCGCCAAGGGTCAGTTTTTCTACCAACAGGCTGTGTCCCTGTGCAGGGGCCCATGTCTACTCTGGGGGTTGGCTGTGCTGGCACATGAAGAGCCCCCTTTGGGCAGGCCCACCCCCACTCCATAAACCAGGCCCTGGCTTGCAAGCCCAGCTCGTCAGCTCTACTACCCACCCCGACCTTGCCCACCCACGCCCCTACTGCACTGAGGAGACACAGGCACTGCGCATGCACAGCACCGCAGGCCCTGACACACGGGCCTGTGACGTCACCACCGGGGGCAGCTGGTATGACAAATAGCTACCCAAGTGGTTTTGCCAAGCAGAAAAAAGAAATCAATCCCCAAATGCTACAGCCTCAAAAAAAGCCCACATTCAAAAAAGCATCTGTGTGAGGGGAGTGTGGCCCGAGAAAAATGAGGTGGGAGCTTAGCCAGCACCTTTCTTTGACAGTAAGGAGGAGGGACACCTCCAGCCTCCCTAACTGGCTGGCCCCTTGCTTGAGTCACCTGCTCGTCTGGTCCCGAGGAGGACAACTGCCTCGTATGGGGCCAGCAAGCTTCCTTCTGGGTTCTCATCAGCTATAGTCCTTTAAAAATATGTCCTTATGTATGTATTTATTTATTGAAGAGAGATAAGAGAGAGAGAATGGGTGTACCAGGGCCTGCAGCCACTGGAAACGGACTCCAGGTGCACGTGCCACTTTGTGCATTTGACTTTACAGTGCGAACTGGGGAATTGAACCCAGGCTGTTGGGCTTTGCAAGCAAATACCTTTACCACTGAGCCATCTCTCCAGCACATGACAGCTATATTTCTTAACATAAGTAAACAATTTTTTAAAATTATTTTTATACCAAAAGAAACCCAAACTTAGAATTTCTGAGAGACAATGGTATTTGTTAAGGAAGATATGGTGACTATTCAAGAAGAGAAACTGTACGGGGCTGTTTCTAACTGCTCCTTGGCTGGGATCTGGTGCCTGGGTAGGACATACTGACTCAGAGAATCTTCCAGGTGGAGGTGTGGTCCATGGCCAGGCCAGGAGAGGGAGAAGCAGTAGAGACAGCGAGCTGAGGGGAGTGGGGTGCATAGGGAAGGAAGAGCCCTATCTGTGGGCCGAGCCTGAGAGGAAGACTCACACCCGCAGAGGCCCTGCCAGCAGCCTGTCTTCCCCAGGAGTTGCTCCTGAACCCACTAGGTACCCCTCAAAGCTTGGGCAATATCAAGTCCCTAGAAGTTGGCTGCCCAGGGACCTCTCACATTGGCTGTGGGTCTGAGGAAGAAACCTGAATATAGCTAATGATATACCTACCTCGTGGTCTATGAGCACATCAGAATGTGATCTAGAAAGATCTGAAACCCCACAGTAAGGCAGGCTTGAATTACAACCGTCTATGGAGGTCCAACATTGTTGGGCCAAATTTCCACACAAGACCTGTCTTGGGTTGGCTCCATGGTGGCCTTAATGGGGTTCCTTTTAAATAGGTCACTTTGTGGCTAGAACTTTCTGGTATCTTTGCCTCAGGCTCACTGGTCCTCAGGACTGATGAAGTATGTAGTGGAAAACTATGCAGTTTTTGGAAGGTTATGCTGAGGAATATCAAAAGCCATTTTTGACCAGAGGCCCTTCCAGTCTTGTCCTATAGAAGCCCCCTTTTCTTAGAGCAGGGTTCTCTGGCAGAGACTTGGGAACAACAGTACCACCTGTTGGCAGCACACAGCCTCGTTGCCACTCAGCTGGCTGTCATCCTGGGCCATGAGTGCTGCTTGCCCAAGAATGCTGCTATGGTTTCCGCATGATTTGAATCAGCTCCCCAAAGCCTCCTGTGTTAGAAAGTTGGTGCCCAGTGTGGCAGTGTTGAGTGGGTCTAGGGCTGTGGAGATGGATCAGCAGTTAAGGTGCTTGCCTGAAAAATGTGACAACCCTGGTTCGATTCCCCAGTACCCATGAAAAGCCAGATGTACAAGTGGCACATGCATCTGGAGCTCGTTAGCAGTGGCTGCAGGCCCTGGTGCGCACATTCTCTCTATACCTCTTATCTCTCCGCTTGCAAATAAACACATCTTCAGAAAGTGGGTCTAGCTGGGCATAGTGGTGCACGCCTTTAATCCCAGCACTTGGGAGGCAGAGCTAGGAGGATCACTGTGAGCTCCAGGTCAGCCTGGGCTAGAGTGAGACCCTATCTCACCCCTCCACCCCGAAAAAAAGTGGGTCTAGTGGAAGGTGATTAGGTCTTTGGAGGAGCCACCCTTGGAGGGGCTTAATGTTCTCCTGAGACCCTGTTTAGTTCCCAAGAGTGTGAGTTGTTATAAAAAGGAAGTCTGAGTCCTGCAGTCCACTTGCTTCCTGCCTTGCCACGTGATCGCTCTCACGTGTGCTCTGCCACCGCGCCGCCCGCTGCCGCGAGGCCCTCGCTAGAAACCGAGCAGAAGAAGAGCTGCTTGAGCGTGGGCTCTCAGCCTTCAGAACTGTGGGATAAGTAAGCCTCTTTTCCAGCCCCAGGCATTTTGTTATAGCAACAGAAAATAGACTGCACGGCGGGTGCTGAGATGCTGGGAGGCCTAGGATCGTGGGGCTGGGGGGCAGAGGGGTGTGTGTAGCTTTGACTCTGGGATTTGGTCACATGGACTCTGAAAAAAAAAAAAAAAGATGTACCAGGGAGAGTAAGAAAGCCAGAAGACAAAAGAGCAACATCCTTTTATTGCTGAAAGAAAAAAACAAAATCTAGAACTAGACAGCCCATAAAAATTTCCTGGAAGAGGGCTGGAGAGGTGGCTTAGGTTAAGGCATTTACCTGCGAAGCCTAAGGACCCATGTTCAACTCTCCAGATCCACATAAGCCAGACGCACAAGGTGACGTTAGCGCAAGGTCGCACATGTGTACAAGGTGACACATGTGTCTGGAGTTGGATTACAGTGGCTGAGGCCCTGGCACACCAATTCTCTCTCTCTCTTTTTTTTTACTCTTTGTCTCTCTAGCTCTCACTATTTATCATAAAAGAAGACCAGTCTATGGGGCTTGCCTCCAAAAAAAAAAAAAAAATCCTACTAGAGCTTGAGACCTTATCTTGAAAAACCAAACAAACCAAAACAAAATTCCTGGAAGAATTAAAGTGAAAAAGATGTTTTCAGACAGGGAAAGCCTGGGAGAATTTGTTGCTGGCTGACCTGAATTCAATAGATGTTAAAGCAAGTTCTTCAGGCTGAAAGAAAATGATAGCAAATGGAAACTTGGATCCAGACAGAGGAATTAAGAAGGCTAAAAAATAACTGTGAATAAAAAGAAATAGGTGTCAGGTTTTTCATGTTTAAATTTCACTCAAAGATAATTGGCTGTACAACACATGAAAATAACTGTACAGTTATATCATGTGCATAGGAAAATAGGACATAGCACTGAGTTGGGGACAACAGATGTACACTGGTGTAATGTTTTAGCTGAAATGGAATATTAGTTGAAGGGGATGCGAGAACAGGTGTGTGCACGTGTGTGTATGTATGTGTGCCCGCATGTATGTAAGAGAGACAGACAGGCAGAGACAGAGAGAAGAGAGGGAGAGAAGACATAAATAAAAAATATAGTCCAGTGTCTGCCATGTGCACAGACAAAATGCTGAGAAAGGCACTAGCAAGTCTAAGGGAGTGCTATATTAAATGTATGAAACATCTTCATTAAGAAACGTTTCTCCTGAGCCGGGCATGGAGGTGCACGCCATTAATCCCAGCTCTCAGGAGGTAGAGGTAGGAGGACCACTGTGAGTTCGAGGCCAGCCTGGGACTGCATAGTGAATTCCAGGTCAGCCTGGACTAGACTGAGACCCTACCTCAAAAAACAAAACAAAAAAAAAAAAAAAAAAAAAGGGTTGGAGAGATGGCTTAGCAGTTAAGCACTTGCCTATGAAGCCTAAGGACCCCGGTTCGAGGCTCGATTCCCCAGGACCCACGTTAGCCAGGTGCATAAAGGGGTGCACGCGTCTGGAGTTTGTTTGCAGTGGCTGGAAGCCCTGGCACGCCTATTCGCTCTCTCTCTCTCTACCTCCTTCTCTCTGTCTGTCACTCTCAAATAAATAAATAAAAATAAACAAACAAAAAAAAGAAGAAGTTCCTCCTGAAATGGAACTGTTTGGCTTTTAAGTATCCATCAGTGATAGACAGCTATTCTATAAATTTCCTCAAACTGAAACCTTCCATCCTGGAGAAAGGCTTACTAAGAATCAGGACATGCCTGGCGTGGTAGCGCATGCCTTTAATTCCAGCACTTGGAAGGCAGAGGTAGGTGGATCACCATGAGTTCGAGGCCACCCTGAGACTACACAGTGAATTCCAGGTCAGCCTGAGCTAGAGTGAGACCCTACCTCGAAAAACCAACCAACCAACCAAACAAACAAACAAAAAACTCAGGACATAAACAACTCACAAGTTCCAGAAAGAGTCTAAAACTTAGAAGATCCACACCACCCCTCCCCAAGGTGACAGACTCAGTAAACCACTGCTGGAGAGGAAGCAGCAGAGAGTGGCCTGCAAATCGTTCAGTGAGTTCAAGGAACACGGCTTTCGTGAGTTGTCACACACGCTGGGGCAGACCTCTGAGTCGTCCAACCCGCCGTAAGCAGCCCTTACTCATACTCACATGCGGGAAGTGACCCTCACAAGCTCATTGTCTCACCAAGTTGTACTATAATAGAATTGTACTTTGATCTCTTGCCTGTGCCCAACCTGGGGTGAATAGTCAATTAGTGTCTCCTCGGGAAAAGCAAGAGAGAGTTCAATTAAAAAGTTGAATCCACCCCAGGACACACGTTAGCCAGATGCACAAGAGGGCTCACACATCTGGAGTTTGTTTGCAGTGGCTGGAAGCCCTGGCGCACCCATTCTCTCTCTCTCTCTGTCACTCTCAAATCAATAAATAAAAATAAACAAAAAAAAATGTTTTTAAAGTTGAATCAACCAAGGTTCGATTCCCCAGTATTCACACAAAGCCAGATGCACAAAGTGGCGCAGGCATCTGGAGTTTGTTTGCAGTGGCTAGAGGCCCTGGTGCGCCTATTCTCTTTCTGTATCTGCCTCTTTCTCTCTCAAAGTAAACAAATAAATAAGTAAAAAATTAACAAATGGAAAAAAATAAATTGAATCTGAATAGGTATTTCTTCAGAGAAAACATGCAGATGACCAAATGGCACATGAAGTAGCCCTGAGCATCCTTAGTCATTAGGGAAATGCAAATGACAACCATAATTTTAACAAAATATCAGAACATACGGTTAGGGAGATGGCTCAGTGATTAAAGGTGCTTGTTTGCAAAGTCTGACCCTCCAGGTTCAGTCCTCACTACCCATGGAAAGCCAGACTCTCAAAGCAGCACACGAGTCTTGCAGCAGCTAGAGGCCCCAGCGTACCGACACATACATCCTCTCTTGCTCACAAATAAATAATATGAAATTAAAATGTAAACTCATGCTGATGTAAAATTAAAGTGTCACAATCCCTCGAGAGAACGGCGGGGGGGGGGGTAGATATTGGATAACCCAGCAACCCTATTCTTGGACACGTACCCGAGAAATGAAAACTTGCTGTACCCACACACAAACTTTCACATGAATATTCATTTTTTTAGTAGCATTTTTTTTTCATAATGGCGCCTGATCAACAACCCCAAAGTGGCAGATCCACACAATGGAATTAAATGAGAATTTAAAAAGTTAAATGGAATTAAATAAATAAATGAGAATTAAAAAGATTAAAATGGAACTGAGAATTAAAAAGGAATGACATCCCGGTTCAAGCTGTAACATGGGTGAACTGTGCGCACGTGACACCCACGGAGAAAAGTCAGTCACAGAAGACCACGTAGTGTGAAATGTCCCAAGACAAGCAAATCTACACAGACAGAAAGTTTGCTTTGGATAGAGGTGGGGTAAGGAGAGGCGAGGGCTGAGTGCTGATTTGCTTTTAGGATTTCTTTTAGAAGGACAAAAATGTTCTAAAATTGACTGGATAGTTATATAACCTCCTAAAGATGGTGAATGAGCCAGGCGTGGTCATGCACACCTTTAATCTCAGCACTCAGGAGGCAGAAGTAGGAGGATCACCGTGAGTTCAAGGCCACCCTGAGACTACATAGTGAATTCCAGGTCAGCCTGGGCCAGAGCTAGACCCTACCTGGAAAAAACAAAAAACAAAACAAAACAAAAGGTGGTGGATGACATGGAAGCATGCACACTAAACGGGTTAATTGTTCAGTGTGTGGATTATATCAATCAACTTGGCATAAAACAAAAGAACTAGTCCATATGAAACATAGGCATTTCATTCATGATTGCATTAAATCCTCTCACCCATCTCACAGAGAACAAACTGGTAAGATTTATTAGCATTTACTTCGTAGCAGACACTACTATGAGTTATTTACATGTGCCAGATCTCTTTTTCTTCATTGATTATCAACCTTAAAAAACAGGTTTGCCTGGACCCAAACGGCAATGGTACCATAAAACTCTATATCCTAAAAGACAGACCAAACGGTTAAACCTTTGCCAGGCCCTTAGAGGGAACACCTGATTCACAAGGCCCTGGAGAGGGTACGATGAAAACTGACCTTATCTCCTTCTGTTTGTTTTTCTGTCTCTCTCATCTCTCTATCTCTTTTATATCACTTATCTTTTTCTTCCTTCTCTTCTTGGGCACTGACCTGTAACTCCCATTACCAGCAGGTGGATATCATCTACAATGAGCTTTTGATCAGAGAGACCTACAAGGTTTCCCAAAAGAAGACAGATTTCTGTCAGAGCTCTTGATGACCCACCATAGGTTAGTGGTAAGACCATGCTGCTGAGGACACTATAGCCGTTGGCACGTAACATGGAGAGACATGGCTGAAAGCTGGAAGACACAGTGTCTAGTGCCAGAAGGTGCTACATGAGCAACTGGGGGAAAATGACCAGTATCTGTCCAAGCAAGTCACGGTCTAACCTACTTAGCAGCAAACAACCTGACGTGATGCTCACACAAATGCAGTCGTGGCTCACAGCCATGGTGGGAAACCAACTGCTCGTGATTTGGCTAACTGATCCCCTCAGTGGTACGGGACCCATAGCTGGAGCTGGGAAACAAGTCAGAACCACATCCAAAAAGAAGCCCGCTCTCCATTATCAAGCTCCCCCCAGTCGTGGGCTACAAGTGGGCCTACACCTATTAAACTCTCTCTAAAAAACAATGGTTATCACATTTACTTGGTGCTAATTTTACTCTCCATCAGAGAATCTGCTTCTCTTTTTCAGATAGACGCAGATCCTAAAGAGAGAACCACCCCATCATATCTCAAGAGGGCCCCAGCTGATACTAAGAATAATTGGGGAAACATGCAAGAATGCTGTTTTCTTGGTGAACCGGGAACCAGCACAAGGATGAAGGAGATAGACACAGAGAACAATCAACTTCTACCAAACCAGATATCCAGAGACACAGAGGCTCCCAAGACCTCATCACTGAAGCAGACCTAAAATGAACCCAACATGGCTCAGGGAAATTTGCGGAAGAGGGGGATTTAATGTCAGAGCTACTCGTTGGGTCATGATAAGCAGAGATATTTCCTCTTACCCAAAACTGAAGGCTAACCCCAACAATGCATGAACCATATACCCCAACAAGGAAGGTCCTTGTGGAGGGGGGAGGACAGGAAGGAGGCTAACAATGGTACCAACTTGACTGTATTCACTGAGTGCAAAAATAAAAATAAAATAAACAGGTTTGCCGGGTGTGGTGGTGCACACCTTTAATCCCAGCACTTGGGAGGTAGAGGTAGGAGGATCGCCGTGAATTCCAGGCCACCCTGAGACTACATAGTGAATTCCAGGTCAGCCTGGACTAGACAGAGTGAGACCCTACCCCAAAAAACCAAACCAAACAAAACAAAACAAAAAACAGGTTTGTTGAGGCTGAGTAATATGCAAACATCCTGTGAGGGATCTAAGCTGTTACTGAGTCTTCACAGTTTCCCAGAGCATCTCTCTCCATCTCGCCAATCAAGTGGTTCTCTCAGTGTTTCATTGCTATATCGGTGTCTTGGACCTTGTTAAATCTTTATCCAGGCATGGTGGCACACACCTTTAATCCCAGCACTCGTGAGATAGAGGTAGGAGCATCACCATGAGTTCAAGGCCACCCTTAGACATAGTGAATTCCAGGTCAGCCTGAGCTAGACTGAGACCCTACCTCAAAAAAAAAAAAAAAAAAAAAAAAAAGCCAAACCAAACCAAACAAAATTCAAATCTTTAAGCACCATCTTCTTCCCGCAACCACAGGCCTACTGAATAAAAAGAAACGTTGACAGTGGGCCACAAAATAGAAATCAATGTGTTCTGCTGTGTTAGGAGACTAAAGACAAAAAGACCTGCATGATAATAATTCCAACAGGTGTACAAAAAAAAGTTCACTTGACAAAATTCAACATAAAAATTTCTCAGGCAGGGCTGGAGAGATGGCTTAGCAGTTAAGCGCTTGCCTGTGAAGCCTACGGACCCTGGTTTGAGGCCTGATTCCCCAGGACCCATGTTAGCCAGATGCTGAGGGAGCGCACACATCTGGAGTTCATTTGCAGTGACTGGAGACCCTGGTGTGCCCATTCTCTCTCTCTCTCCATCTGCCTTTCTCTCTGTGTCTGTCACTCTCAAATAAATAAATAAATAATGTACAAAAAAATTAAAAACAAATTTCTCAGGCTGGAGAGATGGCTTAGTGGTTATTTATTTGAAAGAGGGACGGGGAGTGAAGGGGAGAGAAAATGAAAGAAAGCATGTGCCTGCCATCGGGCTTTCTGCCGCCGCAAACAAGCTCCAGACACATGTGCCACTTTATGCATCTGGCTTTACCTGGGCGCTGAGGCACTGAACCCGGGCTGTCAGGATTTACAAGCAAGTGCCTTTAACCACTGAGCCACTTCTCCAATCTGTTATTCAAATCTTAATGAAGGAGAGTAAAATGCAAAGCAGAAAGTTAAGAAAAAATGTGAAGTTTGACACAGAAATGTGAACACTCAGGGGCCCAGAGACTAGAAGTCCTGAAGGCACAATTGGTAGAGAGATTGGCAACATTAAAGGTAAATCTACTGCTCTGCATTGGGACGGTAGGAAAGATGTCCTGAGGAAAAGAGCTAACCCACTGAAGGCTCAAGATAGTAAGAATGCGGATTCTTGGGGCTGGAGAGATGGCTTATCAGTTAAGGCATTTGCCTGCAAAGCCTAAGGACCCTGGTTCAACTCACCAGGTCCCACGTAAGCCAGATGCACAAGGGGACACATGCATCTGGAATTTGTTTGCCATGGATGGAGGCCCTGG
Organism: Jaculus jaculus; assembly: GCF_020740685.1. Classification (NCBI taxonomy): domain Eukaryota; kingdom Metazoa; phylum Chordata; class Mammalia; order Rodentia; family Dipodidae; genus Jaculus; species Jaculus jaculus. The sequence continues at coordinate 10,850,438 of NC_059114.1, read as the reverse complement.
AGCACCCATTCTCTCTCTCCCTCCCTTTCCGTCTCAAATAAATAAATAAAAATTTTAGAAAATGCAAATTCTTGGGCTGCGAGATGGCTTAGGGGTTAAGTGCTTGCCTGTGAAGCCTAATGACCCTGGTTCGAGGCTCAATTCCCCAGGACCCATGTAAGCCAGATGCACAAGGGGGCACATGCATCTGGAGTTTGTTTGCAGTGGCTGGAGGCCCTAATGTGCCCATTCTCTTTCTCTCTCTCCCTCTCTCTGACTCTTTCTCTCTCTCTTCTCAAATAAATAAATAAAAATAATAAAACAACAACAACAGAAGAATGCAGATTCTTTTGAAAGCAAAAGGCCTGAAGGGAGGAGGGGCCAGGCCTCATCCCCAACTGACAGGAGAACTTGGCACCATTGTCCTCCACCTCTACGTGGTACTGGTTTCAGAGGCATGCACACAGACAGACAGACAGACAGACAGACAGATAGATGGAGGCAGCCCCAGGAGCACTGCATCACTGTTTCAGTGAGCCACTGAGGCTAAGCAACGTGAAACAGGGTTGGAGCTCCTGCATGGAGACTCTGAAAGATGTAGATCTGTGGTGATGAACCCTAAGTCTCCATGAAGACCCCAGGATGTTGGTGACTCCAGGACCATGCAAAGGAAAGCTGTGGGCTCACACCAGATTCTAGATTCTTTAAGTGCTACGGGCAGCGGAGACGAAGGGGCAGAACTACCCAAGCCTTCTGAAGCCACATTACAAGTCCCACATCCTTGAGCCACATCTATACATTCTCCGTGCTATGTCCCCATTCCTCCTTTTTGGATGCTTATTCTTTGCCATTATATATTTAAGTATGTAGCTTGTGTCTTGATTCTACAGGGCTCATAGTTAAGAGCCTGACTTGAGTTTCAAATGACTTTAGGCTTTTGAATGGTATTGGAACTTTTAAAGATGAAAAGGACTTTTAAAGATGAACTGAACACATTTTGCATCATGAGTTGGCTTTGGGGTCTATGAAGTCCAGGGACAGAACGTGGTGGTTTGAAGTAACACTCAAACCCATAGGTTCATATGCTTGAACCCTTAATCTACAGCTGATGGTACTGTTTAGGAACACTGTAGACCCTTTAGGGGTACAGCCTTGCTGAGGGAAGTGTGTCACTGAGGACAGGCCCTGAGGGGCTCTTAGCCTCGCCTCACTTGTTGCTCTCTATATACGTTATTTTTTTAAAATTATTGTTGTTTATTTATTTATTTGAGAGTGACAGACAGAGAGAAAGAGGGAGAGAGAAAGAGAGAGAGGGAAAGAGAGAGAGAATGGGCGCACCAGGGGCTCTAGCCACTGCAAACGAACTCCAGCCGTGCGTCCCCTTGTGCATCTGGCTAAGGTGGGTCCTGGGGAATCGAGCCTCGAACCGGGGTCCTTAGACTTCACAGGCAAGCGCTTAACCGCTAAGCCATCTCTCCAGCCCTATACATTCTTATTATACTGCAATGTGATGCCAGCTTCCCCCTCTGGCCTGCCATGCCTTTTCTGCCATAATGGACTCTACCCTCCAGAACTGTAAGCCAAAATACACCCTTTTCCTTGCATAAGCTCCTCTGGTCAGCTATGTTATACGGACCCCAAGCACAAACTTGAAGAGAGGTACGCATAATCTTTCAGTGTCTTCACATACAACCAGGTACTCTGGATTTGTGTGAAGCTTCTGCCGGGTCCTTCTGAACTGGGTACCATGGTGCTATATTGGAGATGGTGACAAGTTCTAGATGCTGAGAGTGGCTAGGCTTTCCCTCATCTCTCCATTCTGCTATCTTCATCAGGTAATTTATCTCACTGCATCTAGCATTCCCTCTAAAGTCAGAATAGTAACCTACCAAAAGTGTTAAAAAGACAACTAAACTTGGCGAACAAAAGAACACAGCACAGTGTGTGAAAAATAGAAAGTACTCTAAAAATGGTTGATAGCAGGGCTGGGGGGATGGCTCAGCAGTTAAAGGCCCTTGCTTGCAAGACCTGTGGGCCCAGGATCGACTCCCCAGCACCCACATAAAGCCAGATGCACAAAGTGGTGCATGCATCTGGAGTTTGTTTACAGTGGCAAGAGGCCCAGGTATGCCTATATAATCTCTCTCTAATAAATTTCGGTGTTTTTTTTTTTCAAGACAGGGTCTCGCTCTAGCCCAGGCTGGCCTGGAATCCACTATGTAGTCTCAGGGTGGCCTTGAACTCACGGCAATCCTCCTACCTCTGCCTCCTGAGTGCTGGGATTAAAGGCATGTGCCACCATGCCCGGATTTTATTTTCCTTTCATTTTTTTAAGAGAAAGAGATTGGCACTCTGGGGCCTCCATCCACGGCAATTGAACTCCAGACACCTGTGCCATCTTGTGCACGTGCGGCCTTGCACGTTTGCGTCACCTGGTGTGTCTGGCTTATGTGGGACCTGGAGAGTTGAACATGGGTCCTTAGACTTCACAGGCAAGCACCCCAACCACTAAGCCATCTCTTCAGCCTAAATAGAATTTTTTTTTTTTAATTTGTAAGCCGTTAGGGAAAGAGAGAGAGAGAGAGAAAATTAGAGAGAAAGAGAATATGTGCATGCCAGGGCCTCTTGCCACTGCAAACTAGATGCACGTACCACTTTGTGCGTGAGGTTTTACATGGGTACTGGGGAATTGAACCCAAGAAATAAGGCTTGGCAAGCAAGTGCCTTTAACTGCTGAGCCATCTCTCCAGCCCCTAAATCTACTTTTATAAAAATGGTGATGGTGATTCCCTTTCATGAGGCCCATACGAGCTGTGAAAAATCCAACCCATGAGGACTCACATGTCCTATCAATGAATGAGAGGAGAGATTTGAGGGCTACAGAGAAAGGAACCAGACACTACTGGCACCAGCTCTGCCCTGGTGACTGATGGCATGTCCTGACTCCTCCCACGGATGATGCTACGTCTGTCACACCCCGGACTTCGCACCCTCGTCCCAATGATCCCCAGACCCACCTTGCCATCTCAGCTTCTGGCTGGGCATGACGTGAGTGGGCAGCTGGCAAACGGGGGCAGGGCTTTGAGCCACACACGCTCGGGGATCTGCAGAGTGACCCAGATTCCAGGACATGCCATTTAGATTGGCAAGGGACTCTTTTGTGATAACTTCAGATTTCCACAGAGTAGATTCCTAGAAGCCGTGGGCTAGCTGTACGAACAAAGCAGCATGCAGCCCTGCGACGCAACAGGCTGGAGGCCCCGGTGCACCCATTCTCTCTCTCTCTCCCTCTTTCTCTATCTGTTGCTCCCAAATAAATAAAAAATAAAAATTAAAAAAAATACATTGGCGTTTCACCAGTTAAGCCATGAATCAGCAATATGCTCACATGACCCAGCAATCCCACTGCTAGGTGTCCACTCAAGAGAAATGAAAACATTATGTCCACACAAAAACATTGGTGGATGTTCACAGCAACACTGTGAACACTAGTCAAAATTACCAACAGCTCAATGAGCACTAACTGATGAATGGATAATTAGTAACAGCTCTAGCTCCCAGTCACTGATGAATGACTAAGCACAGCGTGATATATCCATACAATGAAATATTATATGACAATAAAAAGGAACTGGTACATGCTGCAAAACAGATAAACCTTGAAACTATCATGCCAACAGGGAAGTCCCTGATGTCCCCAAAACATTACAGGCCATTGCTGAGGCCCTTGGTTTCACACCAGGAATAGATGGTAAGACCCTATTGCGGAAGACTCCACATACTTGGGCTGAAAGTCCACTGAGAAATCCTGCTGGAAGTGAACTGAAAACCTCCTCCATGTAGACCAGCTGACAGAAAGCTGGAAGAAGCCATTCTGCTTGCAGTTCAATGTGTGAGAGAGAAATCACAAGTGAAGATACTCAACAGTGGACACTGCAAGTCTTAAACTTTGCCAGCCAGGCCAAATGAGCCAATGGGTGCAATAGTGGCACATCTGTCATAGTGAAACCAACTACCCTCTAATTGGACTGGAGGCCCGCTCCACGGGAGGGAATACATCCCTGATACTGAAAACTTAAAACAGGGGTTAGTCATGAGTCCTAGGGGTATAACATCTGCTGCTGTCTGGCTAACTGTATATACTATGCTCATCAAACTGCCCAGTAAGCACTTCTCTTAATGTTCATACATACATAATAATGATACTCTCACTTTTGGTAGAGAACCTTCTCTTTTCAGATGGCAGTGACCTTGGGATGACTCAGAAGGCATCATGGTGCTAGAAAGAAGTGACCGGAGTGCTCAGCACTGAAATATCATTATCACACCTTCCAAGGCTCAGGGTCTATTGAGGAAGAGGTGGCAGAAAGAATGTAAGAGCCAAAGAAAGAGTAGGACTCCTTACAACGTGTTCTTCCAGACACAAAATGGCCTGGATATCCATGACCTCACAGTGCCTGACACTACCTACACAAGACCATCATAATAGGAGGAAAAGATAATGACATCAAAATAAAAGAGAGACTGATTGAGAGGGGGAGAGGATACGATGGAGAGTGGAGTTTCAAAGGGGAAAGTGGGGGGAGGGAGGGAATTACCATGGGATATTGTTTATAATCATGGAAGTTGTTAATAAAAAAATTTAAAAAAACAAAAAAGAAAATATGCCAAGTAAAACAAGCCAGACAGAAAAGACCACATACTGTATGATCTCATTTATATGAAATATCTACACTGTGCAAATCTAGGAAAAGTACAAAGTAGCTACAAAGTTGCTGAGGGTTGGGGGATGGTTGCCAGAGTGAGGAAGGATAGATTGCTTAGGGGTAAATGGCTATTTTTTCCAGGACAGATAAAGATGTTCTAGGACTGGACCAGGGTGATGGTTACACAAACCTCTAATACAGAGTTTCAAAACCATTCAATTATACATTCAAAATAAAGTCTATGGTATATGAATTATGACCCAATAGAGCAACAAAGAGATGGGCAAATTGGGGCGTGGTGGGCTGGCGAGACTGCTCAGTGGTTAAGGCACTTGCCTAATGACTGGGGTTCAATTCCCCAGTATCCACGTACAGCCAATGCACAAAGTGGTGCTTGCATCTGGAATTTGCTTGCAGTGGCTGGAGATACTGGCATGCCCATTCTCTCCCCCCTGCCTGTCTCTCTTTTCTCTCTCCCTCTCTTCTTGCAAATAAATAAATATTTTTTAAAAACTGGGAAAGCAGGTGCACACCTATAATCCCATCACTTGGGAGGCAGAGGCAGGAGGACCACTACAAGTTTTGAGACCAGCCTGGGTCACATAATGAGACCCTGTCTCAAAACCAGAGAGAAGGGCTGGAGGGATGGCTTAGTGGTTAAGGTGTTTGCCTACAAAGCCAAAGGACCTGGGTTTGATTCCCTAGGACCCACCTTAGCCAGATGCACAAGGGGGTGCACACATCTGGAGTTCGTTTGCAGTGGCTGGTGGTCCTGGTGCGCCCATTCTCTCTCTCCCCCTCTTTCTTGTCAAATAAATAAGTAAAACCGAGAGAAGATCATGCGTGCAGCTGTCCTGGCATAGGTTCTCAATATCAGGCAGCGTTACTTGTGATTATCTCTGGGCAAGTATTACAAGTATTTTTCATTTTCTTTTAAAGCCTTTTCTTTTACATAACTTTTTTTTGGTGTTTCGAGGTAAGGTTTCATTCTAACTATTCACTGTGTAGTCTCAGGGTGGCCTTGAACTCATGGTGATCCTCCTACCTCTGCCTCCTGAGTGCTGGGATTAAAGGCGTGAGCCACCATGCTCAGCTACATAACTTTCTTTAAAAAATATTTTATTATTTATTTATTTGAGAAGGAAAGGGAGAGAGCGAGAGAGAGAATGGGCACACCAGGGCCTCCAGCCACTGCAAATGAACTCCAGATGCATGCGCCCTCTTGTGCATCTGGCTTAAACAGGTCCTGGGGGAATCATACCTGGATCCTTTTGCTTTGCAGACAAGTGCCTGAACCACTAGGACATCTCTCCAGCCCTTTTCTTCCTACATAACTTTCTATGAGTATAAAATGATGTCAAAAATCATCTATGGCTAGTAAGATGGCTTAGTGGTTAAGGCTCTTGCCTGTGGAGCCTAAGGACCTAGGTTCGATTCCCCAGAACCCATGTAATCAGATACACATGGTGGCACATGCGTCTAGAGTTTGTTTGCACTGGCTAGAGGCCCTGGCACTTCCATTCTCTCTCAAATAAGTAAAAATAAAATACTCTTAAAAATGACCTTGGTTCAGTGGCCATGATTAAAGACAAACCTTTAGTCTCCATCTGTAGGTGGTGGCTGACTGGCTCACTGGGTGTTTCCAGGCCTTCGTTTCCCTGTCTATACCACAGAGACTGGTTAGCCTTCTTGAAGGTCTCATCTTACTGTGACAGTCTGGAATTTTATGGCTACATGATTTTTCTTCCCGTGGGGAATTGAATCCTTCTCAAATCAATGTGAGAACATTTACATCAACACCCTCCTTAATTCAAACTTCAGAAAGCTCTGGGGGAGAAAATGTGAAGTGTGAGGCCACATTTCCCATGACAGTAAGAGCGAAGTCAAGTCAGGGACCAGTTAAGAAAGCTCCAAAGTCTATGCAACTCAGAGCAGATAAGCTAGGGAGATGAGAACCAGCCGCTGGCCCCCCGCAGAGCGCCCCCACCCAGCCCTCCATTCAGAGTGCTGCTGCCTGGGAAGGACCTGGTGTCATCGGGGAGAAAGCCAGGCATTTCCAGTTAAAGCACAAATCCAAACAGCTACTGTTCTGTTCATGGCTGTCTCTGCAGTTACTTGGGTTCACTGCAGCTCCTTGCAGGCCAGGGCAAGAGCAGAGGGTCACTACGGAAGGGGGCAGAGAAGTAGAAGGAGCAAAGGTGGCCACTCCTACCTATGGGAAAAAATATGCAGCATGTTGTAGAACAGTATACTGCTGTCTGATCCTGTGTTCTGCTTGGCTAAAGTAGGCCAAGATGCACAGATGGGCCAGTTGGCCACCAGGAAGAGCTGCAAAGGCAGAGGGTGAGGTCAAAGCAGGCACAGAAATGGCCAATGGGGAAAGACCTGGGAGGGCATTGGCCCTTGGAGGTCTAGGATTCTCTTAGGTGTTGACCTTCAAGGTGGATCAGAGCAGCAGGACCCCACTTACACATGGCCTGGAACCTGTGCATCTAGAGTGGTTCCTGGGAAAGAAGGCTGAGCCCCGTGAGCCAATTCCAATCAAAACACGCAAGAGCTCTGGGCAAGGTGGGGGCATGTTGCGCAGGGCCTGCATTCAGAAAGCTCCCTCACGCTCAGATTAGCAGTCAGTTATCACCGCCTTGAAACACTTTAACGACTTCTGCAAAGCGCCCTGTATTTTTTATATTATGATTTAATGAGTTTATTTACTTAGGGGAAATTGATATTTAGGAAAAGGCTGGGAGCAGTTCCACACACACGTGGAAGACTGGACATAGAATAGAAGCCCCTTCAAATAACAGACCAGAGAGGATTAAGAAACAGTCAAGGGGGCTGGAGAGATGGCTTAGCAGTTAAGGCGCTTGCCTGCGAAGCCTGAGGACTCATGTTCGACTCTCCAGATCCCAGTTAGCCAGATGCACAAAGGTGAAGCAAGCACAAGGTCGCATGTGCCCACTAGGTGGCGCAAGTGTCTTGAGTTAGATTTCAGTGGCTGAGGCCCTGGGGGGCCAATTCTCCCTCCCTCTCTTGCTCTCTCTAAATAATAATAATAATAATAATAATAATAATAATAATAATAATAATAGAAATAGTGAAGGACTTAAAAGATTTTTTAAAAATCATAATATGTAATCAGGCTGGGAAAGAGGGACCCTGCATTTTTATTTTGCATTGGATCCCACAAGTTATGGGGCAGGAGACAACTTCTCTGAATCCAAATTCCTGGGGACAGTGAGTCAGTGTCAGGATCTAGAGAAGTCCTGTGTGGCTTGGTTGTGGCCAAGCACAGCAGAGACCAGCTCCATGTCTAACTCTTACTGAAAGGGCAGAGGGGAAGGCAGCTGACAAGCCAGGCAGGGTCCCCCCAAGTGGCTGAACTAGCAGGAACAACTTCTTTGCTTTGTCTTGAGGCTGCAAATAGAACCCAGGTCCTCCCACGTGCTAGGCAAGTCTCTCCACCGAGCCACCCCTCCAGCCCACGTCATTTGTATTCATCAAATGCAAGTTAAGACGTTAACAAGGCACAGTTTTTGCCTGCATCAAATTGAGTGCCGGGTGCAGCCACATATCAGTCACCCTATACTGGCGAGGCTGAGGCTGGAACTCGTGAGCTCCAGGACAGCCTGGGGTACACTGTGAGGTCCTGTCTCTAAACAAAAACCAAGAGCAACGTGTCCCCCCAGAGCACAAGTGGTCAAGAAGCTGCTGTCCACACCCACCCAGCCTCAAGCATCATGAACCGGTTTTGGCAGAAGACTGGGGCGCCAGAGGGAAACGTTCACACACTTGGATTCATCGATCACACTCTAGGGGAGTCTGTCCCAGAAAGAAGCACAAATGAAAATTTTTACATGCCAAAGATGCTCAGGCAGCAGTTTGGCTGTGGTGAGAATCTGAGGAGAATGTGTCAACAGAAGGAGGAGGCGTCCCACCGCCACTCAATGGGATCAAGATTGCAGTCACGTGGGGAAGTGTGCAAGATGCACAGCCATGGAAACGGTTTTAAATCCCCATGACGTAAAAGGATGCTCACATGAAGGAAAAACAGAAACCAAACTACAGTATCATGAGGGATGACTCAGTTATAGAAACCCCCTTAACCTTGAACATCTAGAATTATTGCCTTAACACTAAGTCATTCTTAAAACAACGGAGGGGGCAGGTGTGGTGGCGCACAACGTTAGTCCCAGCACTCGGGAGGCAGAGGTAGGAGGATCGCCGTCAGTTCAAGGCTGCCCTGAGATTACACAGTGAATCCCAGGTCAGCCTGGGCTAGAGTGAAACCCTACCTTGAAAAAAAAAAAAAAAAGGAGGGCTGGGCTGGAGAGTGGTTAAGGCACTTGCCTGTGAAGCCTAAGGACCTAGGTTCTATTCCCCAGTACTCATGTAAGCCAAAGGCACAAGGCTATGGATGAACCTGGAGTTCATTTGCAGTGGCTAGAGGCCTTGATGTGCCCATTCTCTATCTCTATCCGCCTCTCTCTCGCAATTAAGTAAATAAATAAAATTTATTATTATTATTTTTTAAACTAGATGTTCAGAGCACAGAGGGTCAGCTCAGCAGAACTTCAGTGAGTTTGGCCAAAAACAAAGCATAAGGATTAGGGGATTGGGAAGAGGTAGGCCTGAGGGTCTCTAAGCAATGTATAGCCATCAGGTGACTAAAGAGGGTCCTCCCCGGAATACGCGCTGTCCAGTAGCTCCAGGGTGCTGTCGAGGTGGGGCGGCCAAACCCATGTCCGTGGCTTTCTTCCAGCCCAGCACGACACTCAGTGAGGACAGCTACTGTTTCTGCAGGCATACGTCAGCATTCACCATCTAACACGTGCGTCACAGGGAGGAAATGGGACATTAAAGGAAATTTATCTTTGGCAGCCTGAAGCCCGTAACTTCATCTTTATTCATATTGCTCATTTACTGGATCAGGTGTGCTGCCAGTGTGAGCTGAAGGGCACTTTACAGGAAAGCCAGGCAGCTGAGCCTGAATCATGCCCCCAGAGACGTCCCTGCAGCAGACCCCTGAGTCCCAGCCTCAGTCCAAGCTCACCCCTGTTCAGACAGACTTAGATGGCACCCCTCTCCCCATTTTGCTGGCTACTCTGATGGCCTCCACGCTTGGCCTCCTGGGGCTCTTCTGAGCCCTGTTCCTACCTTGAGTCTTTTATGGGGGTCACCTGTCTTGCAAGACTTGGCACCCAGGCAGCCCTCTCTTTGCTTAGAGACAACACTGATCACTGTTTCCCTGAGGGCCAGCCAAACATAGATTCTAGTAAAGTTTATATTGAGAGTGCTGTTGCATATCGTTGAACAGCCTATATAATGGACACCCCTGGGGGACAGGGGCGCCAATTACAATGCACACTGGAGATTCGCTTTTATTGTAATACATGTCCAGTAGATGGAAGAAAAAGAGCGCTGTTCAGACAAATCAATATATTACAGCAGTCTTAGGGTAAGTGAAAGTAGAGAGTTGTAAGGAGTTTTTCCAGGCTCAAAGTGGGCCCGTCACTGCCACATTCCCTGAACTCCACGGGGTCACTAATGGCAACAGAACCCCGGCTGCAAGGTTAGAGCAGCCCCAATCCTGTTGCAGCTTTGTCACGCCATGCTCAGAGACGCGGGGCTGTGGCTGCACACCACCACGACGCTCCCTTCCTGGTCTCTGGCGGGTCTACTTCTTTCCTCTCTGAGCCTCGGAGCCCTCACAATCCAGCCCCTGTGGCCGCTGGGCATCCAGGGCTCAGGAGTGCCCCAGGTGGAGGCAGGGCGCTCTGTGCGCCTCCACCCACCTCCCTCCTCCTGCACCGCCCCGCCCTCTTTCTCTCCCTTGGACACGGTGACAGCTCACTCACCCACTCAGGAACGCTTACGTAGTACCCCCTCAGCACCCCTGCTCTGCTCCCTTACTGAGGACACCTGTAGCTACCTGTCTGCTGGGCGTCCTCCCTGCCCACCTTCTCTCCTCATTGTCCATGGGCAGTGCCCCCCCCCCCGAATATTTCACTTGGAATGATTAGTGCCTGTGGACGCAAGTCCAGCCACAGGGCTCTGTTCGGATCTTTGCTCCTTCCCAGGGGAGGGTCCGAAGGAAGCTGGGCAGGTGATGAGACCAGCGGGGGTCCACTACCTCCAGGCCCTCTCAGCCGGGCTCCTTCCTCCTGGCTGGGGACCCTGTCCCCCACATCTTTGAGGGCTGAAGGAATGACTGACAAGCAGTGTTGGCCAGATTTTCTTTTCTTTTGTTTTGCTAAACAGAGAGGAAGAAATGGTCTGTCTTTTCTATCACTGACTGTTCTCTTTGCTGTAAAAGCACTGGGACATTCGAAACTTCCCCGTCAGTTAGCCTTTCTTGTGACAAGGACTCTCTCCTAACATTACCACACTCTACATTCCTCAGACTCTAAGGTTCTGCCTCAGAAAATGAGTCCCATCAACTGCCTCCACCCAGGGCAGCCCCCGAGAGTCCAGAAGATGCCTGACCCATTCTTCCCCGCCCTTGATCCATTCATCTAGGCGAGCTGGTGTGGGTCCCATCTCCGCCTGTGTGTCTTGGAACACCTCATGCTAACAGGTAAGCAGAGGTCCCCACACATGACATACCTATGACTGAAGGTCTGTTCCAAGGGTCACACTGATCATCAGCAAACATTTGGTATGAGAAAAAAAAAATTTATTTTATTTTATTTTATTTTTTTTGGTTTTTCAAGGTAGGGTCTCACTCTAGCCCAGGCTGACCTGGAATTCACTACATAGTCTCAGGGTGGCCTCGAACTCACGGCGATCCTCCTACCTCTGCCTCCCGAGTGCTGGGATTAAAGGCGTGCGCCACCACGCCCGGCCAAAATTTTTTTTTCAAGGTTGTAATATCTCATTCTAGCCCAGGCTGACCTGGAATTCACCACATAGTCTCAGCCTGGCCTCGAATTCACAGCACAGTGATCCTCCAACATCGGCCTCCCAAGTGCTGGGATTAAAGGCGTGCACCACCATACCCGTTTCTGTCCTAGCCTGCAAAGATGAGGGGGTGGGAAACTCCAGAACAACAACAACAAAAAAAAATTCATCAAAACCATGTGCCCCAGGGCTGGGGAAATGGCTCACACGGTTAGATGCTTGCTTGCTCTGCAAACATAACCTGAGCTTACATCCCCAGCACCCACGTAAAAAGCCGGGAACAGCCACGTGTGCCGGTAATCCCAGAGCTTGGGATGTGCACACAGGAGGGTTCTTAAGGCTTTCTAGCCAAATTGGTGAGCTCCAGATCTACTGAGAAACCTTGTCTCAAAAAATTAGGTGGAGCACTGGGGAGGCAGAGGTAGTATTGCCATGAGTTCGAGGCCACCCTGAGACTAATAGTGAATTCTAGGTCAGCCTGAGCCAGAGTGAGATCCTATCTCAAAAAACCAAAAAAAAAAAAAAAGAAAGAAAAGAAATTAAGTGGGGGACTGGAAAGATGGCTCAGAGGTTAAGGCAGATGCCTGCAAAGTAAATGGACCCAGGAGGTTCAATTCCCCAGGATCCACGTAAGTCAGAAGCACAAGGTGGCACGTGCATCTGGAGTTCATTTTCAGCAGCTGGAAGCCCTGGCAGTCCTTTCTCTCCCTCTTTCTCTCTCTCTGTCTCTCTCTCTGTCTTTTTCTTGCTCTCTCAAATAAATAAAATTTAAAATAACTTAAGTGGAAAGCAATTGAGAAAGACACGACATTGCCCCTCTCTGACCTCCACACATGCAAGAGACCAGAGATCTAAGCTAGGTAATCTCAAAGGAAGCAGGAGGGTTGTGCGTTCCAGGCCATCCTGGGCTACAAACTGAGATGCTGTCTTAGAAACAATAAACACTATCGGCCCTCAGAACACACAGCTACCTGGCACTCACGTTAAAACCACAAACTGAAGGGAAGAAACTTGCCAACAAGTTTGCTGCGAACCTATGAGAAGACATCTGCTTTTGATGGCCTCTGTCAGTGGCCATCACTCTGATCCCTTCCTCATTGGTGACATATCACCTCATTCATCAACTTAGCTCCGCTCACTAAACTGTGCAAAACAAAACCAATCAGAGCTGGGCTCAGAAGACAGTAGCTGGCTCACGGGTGACACCTTTGCAACTCCATAGGGACAGCCTGCCCGGGGCTACCTGGCTTGTTCTCTGTGGAGTCCACCATGCCTGGGCACAGAGCTCTTCTGGAAATTCACAATCCAACTAGAGAAGATGTGTGAGCATAACACGGATACACACGCACATATGCACAGGACAAAGACATAGGGCCGCTGGGTGTGGTGGTGCACACCTTTAATCCTGGCACCTGGGAGGCAGAGGTAGAATAACTTGTGAGTTTGAGGTCACTCAGACTACATAGTGAATTCCAGGTCAGCCTAAGCTAGAACAAGACTACCTCGAAAAACAAACAAACAAACAAATAAGACACAGGGCAGGGCTGCCGAACCAGGAGAACCTAAACAGGCCTCTGGTTTAACCCAGTCATCTGCCATCATTTTCCTGAACAGACTCCCGATTTTTTAAGAAAATTATTTATGTATGTATTTGAGAGAGAGAGAAAGAGGTACAGAGAGGGAGAGAGAGAGGCACACCAGGTCCTCTATTCACTGCAAATGAACTCCACACGCACGCGTCACCTCGTGCAGCTGGCTTACGTGGATCCTGGGGAATCGAACCTGGGTCTTTTGGCTTTGCAGGCAAGTGCCTTAACCACTAAGCCATATGTCCAGTCCCAGACTCCTGCTTTCGGTTTCTGCTTTACTTGCACTGAGCTACTCTCCATCAGTGGCCCACACACCTCAGACCCTGTTTGCTTGTGAAGCCCGTCCTTGGGAGGTGGCTTTGAGAATTTGCTCTCCCTTCTCCACGTACAGATGCTGGGTGAAGGAGCTGGTTTTTGTTTGCAAGACGTGTGTACTTTCAGTGACCGGCATGCTGTGTGATGTGCAAAATGTGCCTGGTTGGGTGACACTGCCAAGGGCTCAACAACGCTTCCATGAGTCCCCGATCGGCATTTTGCTCCTGTGGCGCCCAAGGCTCTGCTTGAAGCAGAGATGTTTCAATTCTCCAGTCCCCACATAAAGCCAGATGCACATTATCACATGCTTCTGGAGTTTGCAGTGGCTGGAGGACCTGGCACACCCATTCTCTCTCTCTCTCTGTCTCCTCTCTCTATCTCTCTCTGCTTGCAAATAAATAAAAATACTTTTATTTTTTTTTTTTGAAAAACTGAGACTGGGCCTGGAGAGATGGCTCAGTGGTTAAAGGCACTTGCTTGCAAAGCCTGACAGCCTGGGTTCGATTCCCCAGTACCCATGTAAAAGTAGACGCACAAAGCAGCGCCTGCATCTGGAGTTTGTCTGTAGTGGCAAGAGATCCGTTCTCTCTCTCTTTTCTCTCTCTCTGCTTGCAAATAAATAAATAAAATATCTTTTTTAAAAAATCAGAGATTACTAGTTTGTCTGGAAAGCTCTGTTTTGGCCTTCGTAGGGCCACCCTCTCACACAGAGCACCTCGAGAACACACTCCTGTTGGCCCCCCGCGGTCTCCAGTGCCGCGGCTGAGAACTGAGCAGTGATGGCCGCAGGCCGCCTGCTGATGCAGCAGTTCTACTGTTCGAAGCTCTCTGCCCTCCGCTCACAACCCTGCGTTTCCTCTTCCCCAGGACCATCCTGACAGGAGGACAAAGACGGAAAGCTGGAAAGCTGGTCCAGAAGGATTTGGCAATCGGAGGCCACCTCAGACCTGCCGTGGTCACACAAAAGTATACATTTCTGTAACAACCAAGTAGAAAGCAAGCAGAGGTCACATCTAATAATCCTCTTAGCCACCGACCATTCACATAACAGCAACTGAAAATGGCTCTATGGACCAATGGAAGAAAAACAATTTAACATCTGATACACGTTTTCTTTGTTTTAGTTACTCCAACATTCGCCCTCTGAATCAATCCATCTAAATTCATAACGGAATCATCATTTAACTTTGCATCAAGCATATATAACGGCCCGAGGAATGCCACTACATCAAAAATGAAAGGTGGAAACAAAGACCAATCTTCTAAGCCCAGAAAACACAAGCTCAACGAAATGTGCTTGCAAGTTTCTTGAAGATCAGATTACGATGGGGCCCTCGGACCAGCTCTTCATGAAGTAAGTCACTAACGTAACGTTGAACATCGCAATCCCTCGGTACCTGTGTTCAGGAGAACCCCACTGACTGAACAGAGTACCCGCGGCTCCCAGGCTGAGGCTCGGCGCCTGCAACTCCGGAGAGAGCAGGCCTTGGCCAGAGCCTCTTGAAGCCATCAGCACCAGCCGGTCACTGCAAGCAAAGGCAATCAATCACAAGTCAAAGGTCACTGCAAGCAAAGGCAATCAATCACAAGTCAAAGAGTGTTAATCTCTCCAAGGCGCTGCTTCTCATAGAGCCACGTTAAATGCCACTAGCCGCCCCTGGTGTCTGTTAGGCTCACGGGATTAAGGAATTCTGATTTTCCAGCCAAAGCAGCCAGTTACAACTCAAGGCAAAAGTCTCCAACAGAGAAAGTTTCAAGGGTCAGGAACCGCAGGCCTAAGATAGCCTAGCGAGGTTCCCCTTGCAGCAGCTGGCCCCTCTCCACCCATGCAGGAAGGCAAGTTCTCCTCCCCAACACCACCCCACTCCTGGGTTTCGGTCACTCTGGACCAATTTGGGGCAAGGGCACTCTGGGGCTGCCCTTGCTGAAACCCAGGCCTCCACCACTGGGCAGTCAGGGAGAGCCCTGCAGTGGGGCAAAGCCTAGACCCTGGGTGAGACCCTCAAGAACAGGATTCTGCCTGCTCTCCGGGGACATGAGGGTCGTGGTACCACAATGCACCACTGTCGCCAGCCCGGTAACTGGGGGAACCCCAAATCCTCTGAGGAAGAGAGGTGGGTATCCCCCTTCTCTTTCTAGAAGCACCTCGATCCTTCTTTCCTTTTTCTTTTCTTTTCTTTTGGCAGACGTTAACGAGCTCCCCCCATCTCCATCCGCCACCCCCTTTCCAAAAGGCGCGCTGCGCATGCCGGCGGCGATGCGGAGACGGGGGGGGGGGGGGTTCCCCCTCCCCAGGCTCCCCGCGGCCCCCACGCCGCCAGGGGGTGACATCAGAGGCTCGCGTGGACCGGGACGGGCCATGCAGCTGCAGCAGCGCGTGTGCGCGCGCGCGCGTGGGGAGCCAGCGGCACTAACCCTTCTTCTGAAATTTATTCAGGCAGCCCGAGCTGCAGAAGGAGCGCACCGAGGAGGCCGTCTCCCAGCAGCCGCGACCCTTCATCCCCGCGGCGGGGCGGCCGCGGGCGCTACATGGCGCCGGGCGGGCCGGAGGTCCCGGGAGACGGCCGCGCGCAGCGCAGCGCGGAGGGCCGCCCGGCGGAGGCGGCGGCGGCGGCGGCGGGGTCCCCGGCGTCGCGGTTCCACAATGCACCACTGTCGCCAGCCCGGTGGCCCGAGCCCCGTTAACCCCGTCGGCGCCGCGGGAGGGAGCCGAACGCCCCGCGGGGGTGGCGAGCCCGGCCTCCTCCTCCTCCTCCTCCTCCTTCTCCCCCAGCAGCGCAGCCTCCTCCGCCCGCGCCCGCGCGCCAGGCCCGGGCGACCCCGGGAGCACCCCGAGCGCTGGGAGCAGGGAGGGCGTCCCATGTCCACGTCACTTGGAACGCGAAAGCCCGAAGCCGAGGAGCCGCCCCCCCCTGCAGCAGCAGCAGCAGCATTAGCAGCAGGCTCCTGCTTTATTTCAAAGGAGGGATGCCCTTGGGAGAGATCGGGGCACGTGGGACGTGGGGGATGCCCGGGGCCTGACTGGGATTCCAAGAAATCACGGGACTTTCCTGCGGCACCTGTGTCCGGCCACCTGAGGCCACCTGGCCACCTTCCTGGACGAACGCTACAGGCAGGGGCCCCAGGGAGCCTTGGCAACTGCGGGCATCTGGGGACATCTGCCTCTGCTCAGACCTCTCTCTAGACGCGTATGCCCCTGTCCAGCGGCCTGTGGGACTTTTCTCCGTGGGGTGTTAGGTGCAAAAAAAAAAAAAAAGCACAAACCCAGCTGCCCAAATGCAAGGTGGTGGTTCCCGCAACCTTCCCTCCCTTCTCCCCGCCCCCGCTCCCCATCAAGCTGGCCCACGGAGCATAGCCAGTTCGCTATTGTCCATCACCTCCACTACTGCCCACAGCCCCGCCCTGCCCCCCACTCCTCTCGTCTTACCTGCGGACCCTACAAAGCTTTTCAGCAAGTCTCCCCACTCCCACACTGGCTGACTACTGATGTATCCAGTAATTTAACAGCTTCCCCCAAAAACCCACCCGATTCAGTGTCAAATTCAAGCCCTCTTAAGTCCCACAGATTCCCATGACGTTACAGCCTCCTCTAACCTTATGCCCCGCCTTTCCCCCCCACTGCTGCTAAGTGGTGCCCCGGCTTACACATAGCCCCGGCCCCAGCCCCCACTCCTTGGCTTGACTTGCCATGGGTCCCTTGTCTCTGTCCTTCCTGTCTTTCCCAGTAGAGTACCATATAGCTCAAGGGCTGGGTTTTGCCATCACTTCTTGGCTAATAATGCCCAACCTAAAACCACCATGTCACAAGAGCCCAGTCAATGGGATTCATCAAACTTCATTTATTAAATTAATCTATTCTCACCAGTTTAAAGGCTTTTCAAATACACCACCACCGAGTTCTTGTGTTGTTTTTTGTTGTTGTTGTTGTTGTTTGTTTTTAGAAAGAGGGAAGGAGGATGGGAAGGAGGGAGGGAGAGAGAGAGAGAGAGAGAGAGAGAGAATGAATACGGGTGCTCAGGGCACCCAGCCACTGCAAACAAACTCCTAACACTGCACCACGTTGTGCACCTGGCTTATATGGGTCTTGGAGAATCGAACCTGGGTCCTTAGGCCTTGCAGGCAAGCGCCTTAACCGCTAAGCTATCTCTCCAGCCCTGAGTTCCTGTTTTAACTGCGAAGAGACTCAGGGAAAGCAGGGTTTCCTTGCAAGCTTTTGAAGCAGTGTGTACTTCCTGGAGAATTCACCCTTAGCCATGGGAGAAGAGTTACTGGTCTAGGAATATGAGGTATTTAACCAACCACTCTGGCCTTGGTTTTCTGGCTACAAAATGAAGAGCCAGTTATGATTGGATGTTCTCAACTGTGGTCCTCCATAGATTCAGGTGTTTTCTTAAAGCTTATAATAGGGGTCTCTAGCTGCCTGGCTGGAGGATGTGTCACTGGGGATGGACCCTGGGGTCCAGTCCTCAGATGTGTTTGGAGACAGATCTGATTTCCAGCCAAAAGATGTTTGGGGAAATCTGAGCTCTGCTGGGGTCCCTCGCTGCTTTTGGGGGGTGGGTGCTGGTGCTGGTGTTTAGCTTGCTGCAATTCTCCTCTCTGCTTGGACATGTGGAAGAAGTTTCTCCCGCCACTGATGGAACTTTCCCTCAATTTGTAAACTTGAACCTCCCATAAACTGCCTGAATTGGATGTTCAACCCCAGCAACATGGAGCTCACTACACCACCAACTGAGCACCAGGTTCAGGGTGTGGGGGGGGGGCGGCTGTGTGCTGCATGCATTTCCTACCTGTTCTGAAAGGTCACGCTGCTCTGCGGGGTTCCTTAAGCAGCACACTTCCCCCAGAGCAGCTGAGGCCTCATAAGCAAAACTAAAGGATGTGGGCTGGAGAGATGGCTCAGCAGTTACAACATCTGCCTGCAGAGCCTAACAACCCAGGATCGATTCCCAGTACTCACATAAACCCAGATGCACAAAGTAGCACATGTGTCTGGAGTCCGTCTGCAGTTGCTAGAGGCTCTGGTGTGCCCATTCTCTCCGTCTGTCTCTCTTCTATCTCTCTCTGCTTGCAAATAAATAAATAAATAAACAAATACATACATACACATATATATGTATATTTATGTATATATTTAAAGGGTGCTAGAGTAGCATTTTGAATGCTTTGGTGAAATGTCCAGAAACATACAAGCAATCTTTTTTTTTTTTTTTTTTGAGACAGAGTTAAGCTGGCTTTGAAATTCCTAAGCTCAAACAATCCTCCTGCCTCATCTTCCACAGTAGCTAGAACTGTGAGCAGTTCCTCTGTGCCTAACTTACCAGCAGTCTTTTAGGCATGTGTGTGTACAGGAATAAAGTCAATGCAGGATATTTAAAGTACATACGGTTAAGTTTCATGGAAGTTAGAAGAATCTTTCTGACAGAGGTGTGCCCTCTGTCCTGAGAGCTAGGAAGAGGAGCGGAGCTCAGTCCTCCCTCTTTCTCTCTTGATCTGACTCTTTCTCTCTCTCCCAAATAAATAAATAAAAATAATATTTTAAAGATGATATGTAGGGGCTGGAGAGAGAGCTTAGTGGTTAAGCTGCTTGCCTGTGAAGACTAAGGACCCAGGTTTGACTCCACAGAACCCATGTAAGCCAGATGCACAAGGTAGTGCATACATTTGGAGTTTGTTTGCAGTGGCTGGAGGCCATGATAAATAAAATATTTTTTTAACTTTTTTTGTTCATTTTTTAAAATTTATTTGAGAGCGACAGACAGAGAAAGGTAGAGAGAGACAGACAGACAGACAGAGAGAAATTGGACACACCAGGTCCTCCAGCCACTGCAAATGAACTCCAGACGCATGTGGCCCCTTGTGCATTTGGCTAGTGTGGGTCCTGGGGAATCACGCCTTGAACTGGGGTCCTCAGGCTTCACAGGCAAGCGCTTAACTGCTAAGCCATTTCTCCAGCTCTATTTTTTTTTTTTTTAAGAAGATACGTTGCTGAAGTGTCAGGTGACCAGGCAGCGAGGGAGGCAAAGGCACCCAGCACAAGATGACTGCTGGGTGATTTCAGTAGTTCTGTCAGTTGCTCCCTCCTGTCCTGTATGGTGAGACTGAGCCCCAGATGCCCTCCTGTGCCCCACCTATGCCCATACATGTTGGGAATCTCCTGCACAAGTCCAGTGTTGACCAAAATCAAGGTGGCCTCAAATCCACACTGAGGTCCACTCACCCCAAATACTGAGCCGCCCATGCTGGAGGCAGCCAAAGCCTCCCTCTAACCTCCTGAGCCGTCCTCATCAAGGGCGCTGAGCTGTCACTGTCAAGAGTTTGGTTTCAGCCAGGCGTGGTGGTGCACACCTTTAATCCCAGCACTCGGGAGGCAGAGGTAGGAGGATCGCTGTGAGTTTGAGGCCACCCTGAGACTCCATAGTGAATTCCAGGTCAGCCTGAGCCAGAGTGAGACCTACCTCGAAAAAAAAGATAAGAAAAGAAGAGAAATGCCCAAAGGAGGTTGAGGTAGGGGGAGGCAAATAAAACAATTTATTTATCATTGAGTAAAAACTGTGCATATAAGCAGACGTGGTCAACTGAAAGCAGTCGACTCCAGACCGGTTTCCTGGAGTGTGAGCCTCTTCCTTCGCCAGGGGCTAGCTTGCCTGCCGAGGCCCTGCGCACTTGTCTGTCTCCTGCACCAGACTGTGCACGAACCCTCTGAGAACACCGAGGATGGCCTCTTCTCACTGTCTCCAGCCTGCAGTGTGACCCAGGGCATGGCAGGTGATCATGAATGAACCAGCACAGGAATGACTCGTTCAATGACAAGATGACAAGATCAGTGAGGGGGCTGCCAGGAAGCAGCGGAGTCACTCGCCGAGAGCCCTCCGCATGTGACCCAGCCAGTCTCTCCACACCTCCTCTAACCTTCCTGAACCTTCCACTGCCGCTCTTTCAAGTCTGCCCTCCAGCTGCACACCGCCTCCGCCCCCTTCTGCTCTGCACACGCTCCTTTCTCCTCGCTCTTGACAGGACAGTCCCCAAGCAAGGAAGACCTTGAGTCCCACGGGTGCAAGACCTGACGGTGGCTTCGGGCCTCACCTGGCCACAGCCTTCAACCACTGTAGGCTTTGGGAATCTGTGGCTCCCCCTTTGGGTCTCAAGTCTCATTAAATGAAGGGCTGGGGCCTATGGGTGCCAAGGGTCCATTGCACATGTGAATTCCCTTGGGGCTTTTAAAAAATTATTATTTTAGAGAGAGCAAGAGAGAGAGAGAGAGAGAGCACGCCCTGTGGGGTTATCTTAAGAATGAAGCCCTCAAAGGTAGTAATGTTCTAAGAATAGCCGCACATAGGTGCTGGCTGCCATTCTCATTAATAACTGATCCTGTGCAGAAGCCAGAGAATTGATTCAAGAGCAATTTATGAGAATGGGTTGCTAGGCAATTAAAATAAACTTCCAAAGAAAAAAAATTCAACTTGTCACACATTATTTAAACTAAAAAAAAAATTGGGGCTAGAGAGATTGCTCAACAGTTAAGATGCTTGCTTGCAAAGCCTAAGGATCTGTGTTTGATTCCCCAGTACCCATGTAAGCCAGATGGACCAAACAGTCATGCATCTGGAGTTTGCCTGCAGTGGCGAGAGGCCCTGGTGTGCCTATTCTCTCTCTCTCTCTCTCTCTCTCTCTCTCTCTCTCTATCTATCTATCTATACACACACACGCACACACACACATATGCCTCTTTTTCTCTCTCTAAAATAAATGAAAATAAATAAATGAACTATTTTAAAAAACAGGAAAAGGGTGGCACAGATGGTTTAGCAGTTAAGGCGCTTGTCTGTGAAGCCTAAGGACTCCTGTTCTACCCTCCAGGTCCCACATAAGCCAGATGCGCAGTGACTCAAGCGCACACAGTCACACATGAGCACAAGGGGGCGCGTGCATCTGGAGTTGACTGCGGTGGCTGGAGGCCCTGGCGTGCCAATTCTCTCTCTCACTCTTGCATAATACGAAGGCAGTCTGGCAGAAGGAGGAGGATCACCATGAGTTCGAGGCCACCCTGAGACTACATAGTGAATTCCAGGCAGGTCAGCCTGAGTTACAGTGAGACCCCACCTCGAAAAAACAAACAAACAAACAAAAAGCAGTCTGTGAGCTGGAGAGATGGCTTAATGGTTAAGGCACATGCCTGCGAAGCCTAAGGACCCAGGTTCGATTCTCCAGGTCCCACATAAGCCAGATGCCCATGGTGGCACCTGCATCTGGAGTTCATTTACAGTGGCTGGAAGCACTGGTGCACCCATTTTCACTATCTTTCTCTTGCCCCCTAATAAATAAATAAATAAATAATTTTAAAAGGTAGTCTGTTGGGCTTGCCTCAAAAAAAAAAAAAAGATGAGGAAGAATGCAACATTCGAATTGGTTTGAAGAAAGGGAAGAGCTAGGGACAGTGTCTGGGTCCCAATTTTGTCCTCCATCCTGGTATTGCTGGTGGGCAGAAAGGGAATGCTGGGAGGGGCTGCTTGCCTGAGGCCGTGTCTCCTGGAGGAGCAGGTACACAGTCCGGTCAGGGTCACCAGGGAACTCCAAGGACACTGGCCTCATCACAGCTTCCACCAATTGGGTATGTCAGTTCCTAACTAAAGTGTCTTTTGCTTCTTAGAGCTTAAATATTCACTTCACTAACAAATCCCTCACAGCAGTCAGTGAGTCCAAGAACCGGAATTCCAGAAGGATGACTGCCCACTTGCTTAGTCTTCAATGATTACTTTTTTTTAGATCTGCTTTTTTAAAACATTTTATTTATTTGAGAGAGAGAACGAGGCAGAGAGAGAGGGAGAGAGAGGGAGACAATGGGCCAGAGCCTCTAGCTACTGCAAATGAACTCAAGACGCATGCACCACGTTGTGCATCTGGCTTACGTGGGTACTGGGGAATCGAACCTGAGACCTTAGGCTTCCCAGGCAAGTGCCTTAACTGGTAAGCCATCTCTCCAGCCCTAGGTCTATTTCTTTTAGGTATTTATTTATTTGTAAGCAGAGAGAGATTGATAGAAGACAGAGAGAATGGTCATGCCAGTGCCTCCAGCCACTGCAAACGAACTCCAGACACACGTGCTATGTTGTGCATCTGGCTTTGCATGGGTTCTAGGGAATCAAATGAGTCATTAGGCTCTGCAGGCAAGTGCCTTAACCACTGAGCCATCTCTCCAGCCCTTACTTTTTTTTAATTTTAAAAGAAAATGACAAGAGTTGAAAGCACCAATCTATTGCAGAATATCACTCTGTTAGTCATTAAAACGGTACAGATTAACAGGCTGATGTGCCCTTTTAAGTATATTAAAATGTATTTAGTTATTAACAGTGAGATTATGAGCACTCACTGATGGTGGGGGACATCAGTAGACTCATTCCATAAAGGACATTATAGCTAATCATGAGGGCCATGTTGCTGCTGTGGTCCTGCACTTAATAATACAACTCCTGCGATTTTCCCCTCAAGAAATAATTCAAGAGAAGCAAAAAGCTTTCTGTACAAAGATGCTCATTGCACCATTATCTGTGATAGCACAAATGGGAGACTCAAATGCTCAGCAATTGAAAGATGATCCAAAACATTAAGTGTACATCCAGTCTATGGAATATTACACGGCCATTAAAATGATTATAGACTGAGAAACTGTTAGCTATAATGGCAGGGTGAAAAAGGGCAGAGCATGAAGTAGCCTGTTTAACAGGATACCAAAGATGGAAAATACCTATGTAAACAGAGGGGAAGAGAAAGGAGTGTACAAAAATCAAAAGTAGCTTTGGGAGGCTGTGAAGTCACTGGGCCATTTCCTGTATTCCAAATACCACTTGCTTTTCTGTGCAGTCTTTCCTACAGTAACAAAGGACAACAAACCACATTCAGTCGACTGAATTAGTATTTGAAGTCCCTTCCCGAGAAGAAAAAGGGGCAAGAAAAGATTCTGCAGGGAATAGGTTCCCTGCTCAGGCAGGGTGTCGGAGTCCACGGGCAGTAAGGCTAGTGCCACCAACCATTGAGCAGGAAGTCAGGCCATCAAGTTGCTGGGTGACTTAAAGCAAGTACAGGGGTCTTTCTGAGCCTCACATCCTGGATCCTCACCCAGACATGGTGCTCTCTCTCAGTTCTAGGTTGAACTGTGGGTCCTCAAATGCTCATGTGCAAGTCCAACCCCTCCAGTGTCTCAGAACGGGACTCCTCAGACATAAACATACTTAACGAGACATTTCCAATAAAATGAGACCATAGAAGGAGGCCTAATCCAATATGATTGGTGACCTATGAAGGGGAGACTGGAACACACGTATAGACTGAGGGCAAACCCACAAGGACACAGCAAAAAAGTAAGTCAAGCCCTGACATGCCAATTCCCCCTCTCTCTCTCTCATAAATAAAAGCAAGTCAAGCCAAGAGTGGTGGTGCACATCCCAGCACTCGGGAGGCAGAGGTAGGAGGATCGCCATGAGCTCAAGGCTGTCCTGAGACTCCATAGTGAATTCCAGGTCAGCCTGGGCCAGAGTAAGACCCTACCTCAAAAAAAAAAAAAAAAAAAAAAAAAGTAAGTCAAGAAAGATTGGCCTCAGAAGAAACCAAACCTGCCGACAAACCTCGGACTTCTAGTCTCCAGAAGACAGAGAATAAATGTCAGTTGCAATTTGCCTGTCTGTGGTGTCCTGTCACCTGAGCTGACGAATACACGTCCTCATGCTAAGCCATGAAGGCGACGTCACCTGCACAGACAGGAGCTTACTAGGAAGAGTAAGCCACCTCGGGGGCATCTCCCAAACCCTTCCGCAAAGCAGGGCCTCTGCTGGGAGACAGCTCGGTGCAGTGGAGTTCAGAAGGGCGATGAAGCCTTGTCAAACACGGCTTCTCGGGATCCCTGGCACAGCTGGAACGGACATGGAGGGGCTCTGCCCGAAGTAAAGAGCTCAGGGGAGGGTCGAGTTGCAGCACTTGGTCCGCTTCCTCCGCGCCTTCCCAAACCTCTGGCGGACAGATCTTCCAAAGTACCATTCAGGCGATCGTAGCACCGTGGCCCCCAGAAACAGTCAAAAGACATGCAACATGGAAATGCTTGCAAAATGTGTAACCAACAAAGGAGATACAACCCAAGGCCACACGAGTCTCCAGGGTAAGATGCCAACTGGAATGAACAGGCAAGTTGCAAAATGCATACTATTGGTCTAAACAGACCAACACAGACTTGGTCTCAAGGGCCATACAGGACATTTAACATAGAGCAAGGGAATGCTCTTTTGTTCGTCCATCTCATTGAAGGACCAGAGTGAAAAGAATGTGCCGGGAGAGCTGGAGATGTTGCTCAGTGATTAAAGCACTTGCTTACAAAGCCTGCTTACCCCAGGTTCAAATCTTGAGTACCCACCTAAAGCCAGATGCATACAGTGGCATATGCATCTGGAGTTCATTTGCAGTGGCAAGAGGGCCTGGTAAGCCCATTATCTCCCTTCTTCTCTCTCTCTTTCCCTCTTCCTCTTCCTCTCTCCCTCCTTCTCTCTTTCCTCTCTCTCTCAAACAACAACAACAAAAACATTTTTTTTTTTGAGGTAGGGTCTCACTCTAGCTCAGGCTGACCTGGAATTCACTCTGTAGTCTCAGGGTGGCCTCGAACTCTCAGCGATCCTTCTACCTCTGCCTCCCGAGTGCTGGGATTAAAGGCGTGCGCCACCACGCCCGACCAAAAAAATTTTTTTAAGAATGTAGTGGCAGTTGACAATGCACACTTCTGGGAAATAAGCCTTTACTCATTACTTTTGGTTGGCACTTGGATAATGCCTATAGACCTTTGCCACATGCATGCCCTTGTCCTCCGGCAACTCCACTCCCAGGAGGCTATGCCATAAAGCCACATGCACAGAGCTGCGTGTGCAAGAAGGTTCACTGCACTCTCTCTAGAGTAGTAATCCAATGTAAAGAGCCCAGTTATCTATCAAAGGGGACATTATGGGCTTAACAGTTAAGGCATTTGCCTGCAAAGCCTAAAGACCCAGGTTCAATTTCCCAGGACCCAACTAAGCCAGGTGCACAAGGTGGCGCATATGTATGGGGTTCATTTGCAGTCGCTGGAGGCCCCATACTCTCTCTACCTGCACCTCTCTCTCTCTCTCTCTCAAATGAATAAATAAAAGATTTAAAAGGAGATATTAACTAACTTTTGATACACTGTGGAATTTGATGCCATTACTTTAAGATGATATGGGTCTATATATGTACTGACATATAAAGAAAGATCTTTAGAATACATTAGGATCAGGGGAAAAGCAAGCAATCAAATGATACAGTCTCATTTATACATGTGGCCGTATGGAGGAGTGCACCTGTCCTTATGTGACATTGAAAAGGTTTGCAAAAGCACTGCTTGAACTAATCAGTGTGGTTCTCTTGAGAGGAGAGCAAGATGGAAGGGGTGTGCTAAATTCTGTGCTATGTATTTTAGAATCATTTAAATACTTCACAATCTTGTGTTTCCTACGAGTAAATGTCATTCCCAACAAATGACAATAGGGACAAAAGTGTGCCCACAACTCCTAGGCTCGAATGGTGTGAGGTCAGGCATCAAGGAGACTGAGTTCGGGGTGAGTCTGAGGACAGGCGGGCCCAGGGTTCACAGAGAGAAGCCACCACATCAGTGCACACAGACCAACCTGGCAGGCAGCAGTGAGAGAGGGGCTGGATCATTTGGCGCACCCGTGGCACAATCCCCATGAGACGGAGGAGCAGAGCCACCCATGGCGATGGTCCCTGAAAAGAAGGGACACAGCTGCAACCAGGCGTGAGGGACAAGGGCTCAGGTGCCTGTCATCCAACCAAGCCGTGGGCCTTAACCCACCCCCAGCTGCCAGGCGGCTAGCAGAAGCTCATGGCCATGAGCACCAGTGACCTCCGGAGTAAAGGCTGTGCTTGGGGAGGAGACCCAGGGAGACAGCGCCCGAGAGGGTGTCAAGGCATTGACCTGTGTCCACCTTCCCGGGCCTGCTCAGGGTAGCGTGGCCCAGAGAAGTGTCAGAAGAAGCGGCAAGAGGGTTTGGTAGGCAAAGGAGGAGAGACGGCATGGAGGAAGGTGGGCGGGACAGTTGTGTCACTGCACACACTCATCCCGGGGCTCAATACCCCTGCCTGAAGCCCTCCACACGGCCCTTCTCGTGGCGGGCCTGAGTCTCGCTAACACACCCAATTTCTCCAATTGCCTCTGTCCCCACTCCCAGGCAAGAGTCGGCCCTCGCCTCGTGTTCTCTCCAGCCTGTGTGACAGTGTCCCCGGCCAGGCCCTGTGCCTCTTTGTGTCTGTGCTTCCCCGTCAGCAGGCAACGCACAGCTTTCCTCTGAGCTCCAGGCCTTCACAGCCACCTGGAGGTCCCCAACCCCAACTGTCCCAGCAGAACCCAACATCTCTCCTCCGCCCCCCTCATGGCCACCTTTCCCTCTCTGACAATTCTTTGACAATTCATTGACTGGACATCTGAGAGTCAGTGGCTCGGTTTCTCTCTCCTCAAGCTCCCTGCACGCGGGGAACCCAAGTCCTTGAAAATCCCCTGGGCCAGTCACCCCTCCCCACTCACTTCTGACACCTCAGTTTGCATGTTTGCCTCTTCAGGCCCATCCTGGGAACAATTTGCTAAAGTTCTCATTCCTCTCTGATACTCCCCTTCTGTGGCTGCTGGATAACAACAGTACAACGTTCCAGAAAACTCCTACCAGAAGCTAAGCCCCGCGGGCCTCAGTCCCCCCTCTTTTCTGGTCTTGGCTTGCCCTGTGCTCTGGTTCTCCTTGGCCTCTGCTCAATGGGCCCTTCTCTCCTTGGGCCTGATCCTGATCCGCTCAGAGCAAGGGATGGGCCCCTCTCCCTTAGGGAGCTGCCCTTGATGCTGCTCTCCAGAGGTCAAGCAAAGGCTGCCGGCAGGGGACCCTTGCCCACACCGCCTTGTCTACGCTGCCTGTCCCACTGCACTCCCGCAGACTCGCGAGGATTCGATGGACAGTCCGTCACCGCTGCAACACGGTCAGTACCTTGAGGTGGGTACTCACCGGATTCATTTCCCAGATCTGCCAAACCCTGGGAAGCTTAAAAAAAAAAAAAAAAAAACACAGAAATTCGGGCTGGAAAGATGGCTCAGCAGTTAAGGCACTTGCCTGAAAAGCTAAAGGACCCAGGTTCAATTCCCCAGGACCCATGTAAGCCAGATGCACATGGTGGTACAGGCATTTGGAGTTCGTTTGCAGTGGCTGAAGGCCCTGGAGTGCCCATTCTCTCTCTAATATATAAATAGAAATAAAATAAAATGTAAAAAAAAAAAAAACCACAAAGAAATTCATTCTCTCACAGTTCTGGACGCAAGAAATCCAAAACCAAGATGGCAGCAAGGCTGTGCTCTCTTCAAATGCTGAGGAGAGGGGCTCTCCTTGCCGCTTCCAGTTTCTGGTAGCGCCAGGCATCCCCCAGCTTGTCGCCAAGTCACTCCAACCTTTGTCTCCCTCTTGCCCTCTCTGCATTTTTGCTTGGTATTCGTGTGTGTGTGTGTGTGTGTAGCTTCCCCTCTTCTTATAAAGACAACCATCAAATTGCAGTAGGCATCACCTGGATGACTTCATCTTAATGATCAAGTCTTCAAAGACCTTCTCAAATAAGGTCACATCCACTCATACGGGGCATTAGGGCTTCAACAAGCTTTTGGAGGAGGTGGTGGAATACAGTCACCTTGCAGTGCTCACTTCAGCATGAGTGGTGAAGAATCATAGCAAGCCCCCTGTGAATGGGCAGCTGGGCCAGAATGATGAGGTCTAGGCAAGGAAGGAAGATGACTCAAAGGTGGCAACTTGGGCCTGAAGTGGGGAGGTGGGGAGGACAGGGGTGCAGCTGAGGCCTGGCTGCACAGAGGAGAGTCAGCTGAGCAGGAGACTCTGTGCTGTGCAGTGTGGGGAACAGGGCTGGTCTGCAGAAAGGCCCTTCAAGCCAGGCCAAGGCATCTGCCCTCCCCCCAGAAGTAGGAGTGAGCCAGGGAAGGGTTCTCTGCACAGCTGGGACGAAAGCAGAGCTTGTGACCCTGAAAGATTCATCTGCCTAAGGCACACAAGGGCAAGTCTCAGAGGGGACCTGTGTGGGAAGGTGGCCAGATTGAAGGATATTGTTTAAAAAAAAAAAAAAAAAGGCAGCCAATAACGAGATGAATCAAAGCAATGACAGCATGGCCTGAGGAATGTAACCCAGAGAAAAGAGGGGAGCAAAGTGGGCAGGCCTTGGCTTTGGGTGGCAAGAAGAGGACAGAGTGGGGCTCATGGGGACGGTGAGGGACTGAGGTGAAGGTCAGAAACACAGAGGATGGGAGCTGATATCGAGAATGCGGTCCAGGGAATGGTGCGAGCTTGTGCGGGCGGTGCATGGTTTAGCATCATAAAATGCCACTCAATTAATAAAGTAGGCTGGCGATCATGCTCATTAAGTAACCACTGAGGCAGGCTTGTGTGCAGAGCAGCTCTAAGAGATTCACACACATTTCATAAATGATTCACATGCACGGGCAACAAGCGTGTCTTTTTATATCAGTGTCTGATGCCCAAGCTGTTAGCCTCCAGCAGATGGGATTGGAGAAAAGCCTCCAGCCAAGGGAAGTAGAACCTCAGCGGAATGACCTGTGTGAGATCTCATCACTCCAGAAGACGGAAACCGATGCCATCTGCAAACCGCACCCCTGCACCAGCAGAAGCCAGGTGGAGGGAGCCGGCGAAGGGGGCTCTCCTGCTCCATGCCATGCCCACAGAGGATTCATCGAGATCCCTGGACTTGGGAAGCTTTCTCCAACAGACCAGCCACGACTCAGGCTCTCCACAAAGCCTACCAAGACAGACTCTTACCCAAGGGCATGGAATCAAGAGCCCAAGCTGGTGGCAAGATGATCCAGTAGGTCAGAAAAGAAAAGGGCAGGCACTAACTCCTCCCAGTTGCGAATCCACTTGCCTGCACCTGATCACCCGATGTCTGCTTATATCTCTTCTTCCTCTGGACACAGTGTGAGAGAGAACTGGATCATGCATCTGGGAATCGGGTGACTATGGCACATTACTCCCCATTTGGGGTCACAGGCTCATGTGTGAAGCCCTCTCATTATGCAGGAGAGGCATGTGCCAAAGTTAACTTTGGGCACTGCAACCAGTCCTCTCTAAGCCTAGTCTCTTCCTCTGCCTTTAATTCCAGCACCCGGGAGGCAGAGGTAGGAGGATTGCCGTGAGTTCAAGACCACCCTGAGACTACATAGTAAATTCCTGGTCAGCCTGGGCTAGAGTGAGACCTTACCTCAAAAAACAAAAAACAAAAAACAAAACAAAAAAAAAAGGATGGAGGGCTGGAGTGATGGATGGCTTAGTGGTTAAGCACTTGCCTGTGGACCTGTGAAGCCTAAGGACCTGACCCCGGCTCAAGGCTCAATTCCCCAGGACCCACTTTAGCCAGATGCTTAAGAGGGCGCACACGTCTGGAGTTTTTTGCAGTGGCTGGAGGCCCTGGTGCGCCAATTCCCCGCCCCCCTCTGTCTGTCGCTCTCAAATAAATAAATAAATAAAAATTTCATTTACATGAAGAAACAAAGGTCTAATTTCTAAAAAATTAAAATAAAAAAGGATGGAGCCAGTGGGGAGCGGATTGGAGAGATGGTTTAGTGGTTAAGCGCTTGCCTGTGAAGCCTAAGGACCTCAGTTGAGGCCTGATTCCCCAGGACCCACATAAGCCAGATGCACAAGGTGGCACATGCAGCTGGAATTCGTCTGCAGTGGCTGGAGGCCCTGGCGCACCCATTCTCTCCCTATCTATCTGCCTCTTTCTCTCTCTCTATCACCCTCAAATAAATAAGCCAAGATAAACAAAAATATATTTTTTTAAAAAAGATGGAGCCAGGTGTGGTGACGCACACCTTTTATCCCAGCACTCGGGAGGCAGAGGTAGGAGGATCACTGTGAGTTGGAGGCTACCCTGAGACTCCATAGTGAATTCCAGGTCAGCCTGGGCTACAGCGAGACCTTATCTTGAAAAAACAAAAACAAAAAAGGAGGGGATGGTAATAGGTCTCATCTCACAGGGTTATTCCGTAATTGTGAGTGAGGTGTTGCTGGAATGCCTGGCCAACCCAAGACAACAGCAACCCAGTATTAGCTGCTATTGCCACCAGGAATTCAGCATGTTGTAAGCAAGATGGGAAAACATATTTCTTGAAGAAGAGAGCAAAAGTGTGAGAGAAAGCAAGAAAGCATGAGGTGGGGGGAGAAAGAAAGAAAGATCAGGGGTACAACTGCAGCCTGTTCCTGCAGCAAAATCTCCCTTGCTCCAAAGCTTTACCTGGGAGGTTTTTTTGTTTGTTTGTTTGTTTTCTTCAAGGTAGGGTCTCGCTCTAGCCCAGGCTGACCTGGAATTCACTCTGTAGTCTCAGGGTGGCCTCAAACTCAACGATGATCCTCCTACTTCTGCCTCCCAAGTGCTGGGTTTAAATTAAAGGCTTATACCACCATGCCTGCTTGTTTTTGTTTTTGTTTTTGTTTTTTCTGAACAGAGATCCCTTATGGCCCTGGGTATTAAAGCCCCCATCTTCTTGGATGGAACTGTTCCTCTTGCTAGCTCAGGTCCCTGAATGACAGCTGACCAGAGGACAGTCCTCACCTCAGGAACATCTCTCGCTGGACCAAGCTAGTGGCTGTGTTCTTCTGTGGCCTTCACGGCTTGAACATAAATAGAAATCTGGGAGATTCTGTCTGAACGGGAGTGCGCCTAACACCAGTGGAGGTAAACTATGGCAACAGATATTAAGAATTGCCGTCAAGCATCCACGTGCCCACCACATGCTGCGAGTTCACATACCAAGTAGGTATTGTTTTCTGTGCTTTACATTGGAGATACAGAAAGGAAGCCCAGGAACAATTGCTTTTACCAAAATAAAATTGGTTGTATTGCTAAATATTCATCATGACACTATTATTTTCTGTCCCGAGAAATCCAACTGAGAGGTGCCATTCATATTTCTTGCGTGCTTTTTGTAGCTGAGCACGAAGACAGTTTTTATGTGTTATGTGTTATGACCAAGTGAAGGACCTCTGAACAGAGCCGGACCTAGTGCTAACTAAGCATCACCCACTATCACCTAGGACTAAGAAACCCTAAGAAGTACTCCAGTTACAGATGAGAATGTGAGTCCATTTTAATTATTAAGGAGGTTCTAAGTTGCTCAAGGTATGGGTAAAAATAGGTAGCCTGATTACATTACAGATATGCAGCATGCTAAAAATATTACATACATCTCTCAACTTGATCTAGCGATGGAAAACTTTTGAGCTATGAACGTATTTTTGTTTTCAGAACAAATGATGGGGAAAAGCTCCTAAAACAAAAGTAATGACTGCTTAGCTGGCTTGCTAGTTTATTTCCAGACTTCATATTTCTTTATAAAACCAGTCAGCAAGGACGTCAGAGTACAGTCATGAGGCAGCCATCCTTCCAGACCATCACTCTCTAAAGGGGTTCACTCATCTAGCCAAAATACAAGATGCTTCTATAGCTGGTAAAAACAAATATTTTGGGGTAGGAAAACGTGATCAAGGATAACACATAGCAGATGTGCTGTTATTAGACCTTCCACCACCCCCCCACACACACACACTGTGACCTTTTCTCTCCACAAAACACTGGTGACAGACAAATGGTACCTGGGCACCAAGTGGTCTTCCTTAAGCCAGTAATTCTTGGCATACATTTCCACTAGGACTGCAGAGCCACTGCAGCTCACACTGACCCTAAGACCAGTGCATCGCCTCATCTTCACTGCCTCTCCTTCAGGTCATCAGCACCAGCGGGCATCTGATGGTCTAAGGAAGCTGCCTACCAGAGCTCCTTCCGATGCAGACAGCTTACAGAACCAACCACATATATCCCAGTCCTCCGGGTGAACCCATCGAGGCTCCGAGGTTCCATCTGCACCCATGGGGTTAGAGCAGGCATCCCACACCCTCGTACAGCTTAGGATTTAACACTAGACTTTCAGGGTTGCCGAAGGTCCCTCTACCTCCATTCCCCCTTTTCCATTTCCCTACCTACCCAGCGCAACAAACGCCTTTTGTCTAGATAGCCCCCTCCTACCCACCTCCAGCCCCCACAGCAGCCCATCCACCCAACTCTGGGAGTTAAGAGGTCTCTCTGTCTGACCTTGCCAGGTGATGGAGATGGGAACCGGCTGCTGGTAGGATCGAAGGCAGAGGTGACCCATCAAGTTTAAACACATTTCCCCCTTCAGTGGATGGCTCAAGGCAGGAGGGGGGACAGCTTGAAGGGCTGAGGAGGCCCAAGGCTCCTCTGGCTAGATATTCTTTCCCAGCTTGACCCCAAACTGCTTACTCAGAGGCACAGGCAGAATGGAGAAGGGCTTTTGCTGTGACAGTCGCCACTGGAGTTTAAAATCCCCTTTGCATACTGGGAACACACACACACACACACACACACACACACACACACACACTGCCCAGTATCCATCCCAGGGCACCTCTGCTTGAGTTCAGCTGCTAACAACTGTTAGGTGCGTGGAAGTGACCCTCGCCCCGAAAGCTGGGGTCATGGCTGTTGTGGCGTCTAAGGAGGCAAGGGGGAAGAGGCTTACTTCTTGCTTGCAGCCCCAAAGAAGACTGAAGGTTGCCTTCCTCTGCTAAAAGATGGCTGGCCTCTGGGCTGAATTCCAGTAGCTGGGCTTCCTAGGGCCCTTAGCCTGCACAGAGAGGGGAAGGCGTCTCTCCTAGGACACCAGCCTGGGCAAGCAGCCTTTCTGGGTGCTGAAATGCGGGCTGCACACAAGGCGAGCTCGGCATGCTTCCTTCATTCTGCCCAACTTCTTCTAAGCCCTTTGTCTGTCCACTGGTGAGAGCAGAGGGACCCTGCCCTCGATCCCAGGACCAGGATGAGTGCAGGGGTGGAAAAACTTCAAGCCCTCAACCCTACAGGCTACTCAAGACCAGGACTGGGGGAGAGGGGGTTATTAATTTTTTTTTTTTTTAATGAGGACGGGGGAAAAAAAAATGAAAAGCTCAGTAAGAGATCTGGTGCCCCAGGATGCGCCTGCCCCGTCCCTGCTCAGCCCAGGCCGACTCACCCCAGGGAGGGGCTCTCGAGCGTGGATGGGGGTCCGGCCCCGAGGCTGCTGGCGATGGGGAAGCTGCCGCCGCCGCCGCCGCCGCCGGCCCGCCGCCGCGCTCTCAGTCCATCTCCGCGCCGCGCCGGCAGCCACCGCCGCGCCGAGCCCGGGCGAGGGGGGGCGGTGCTCGGATTGGGTGTGTGCCGCCCGGCGGCCCGGGGCCCGCCTCCCCGCCGCGGCCGCCGCTTCAGCACCGCGGACAGCGTCCAGCCCGCGCCGCGCCCCGGAGCCCCGCCGGTCCCTCAGCCCCAGCGCCGCCGCAGGGGCGCCCCGCGGAGGGTCCTCATCTCCCCCGCCACCACCACCTCCCCCACACACAGGGACTCCCCTTCTTCCAGAGACCCCCCCCGGCTCGGTCCCGGGACGAGTCCCCCGCGCGCCTCGGGCCAAGCCCAGGGCTAAGACAAAGGCCAGCGGTGGGCGGCGGGCGCTGGACGGCGCTGCTCAGCCTCTTAAAATGCGCCCGGCTTGGCCCGGAACCTGAGCCCGGCACCCGCACCGAGGGCGCTATCTGGGCACGATCAAGGCCGGCGGGAGGGGCCCCGGTGCCAGGTCTGCGGCTCAGGTCCACAGATCTGGGCGCTGAGCTAAGCCCTCACCAGGTACAAGCGCCGAGGTCTGTCTTGTGAACTCGAAACTGCGGGGTGGGGGGGGGGGGCGGAGGGGGGCTTCCTGCCACCTGGAATTCAGTCTCCTACCCGCACCCCCCCACCCCCCACCGCCTCGTCCTGGGTGTCAATCAACCAACAGATGGGACTGCTGGAGCTCAGTGACATCATCCAGAACCACTCGCACGTTGCTTTTCCGTCTCTGTTCAAATCCCTTCTGCTGTGAGAGCGGGCCGGCTGAGATGGGTGCTGAATGCCCTTCCTCATTCTCACTTGCAAAACTCCCGGCGACATGACCTGGGCCACGCAGCCTCCAGTGTCTCCTGTGGTGATGGGGTGGGGTGGGGGTTCACGCGAGGCCCTCCCACTTTTGCGGCCTCCCTTGGGCCTTTCCGAATCCAAGGTGAGGAGACCCCTTCCGGCCCTGAGCTATATTGGTACCTCCTGCCTCATTCTTTTTAAAGCGTCACAACTTTTTTATCTCATTACTTCGTATCCAGGGGCACTTTTATGCTTATCACTGGCTGTGTCTCCCGCCCTCGCTTGAAAGGGGCAGATGGAATGGAATGACTTCAAGTCTGGGTTCATAAACGTTGTCCAAGCCGGCTTGAAATTCTGTTCAAGCCTTCATGAACATTGGCTGCTGTGTAAGTGTGGAGCTGCAACGTTCCTGAAAGGTGCGACTCGACCAGGCGTGGGGTCTACCTTTTAGGAAACACGGTGAGGGGCCGCAGGCTCTCCCTCAGCTTTCACAAGGAAGAAAAACCACCTTCCACACTTGAGGCCTGAAAGAACAAAACCACTCACTCTGCCTGGAAATGCCTCCCTTCCTCCCTCCATCAACCCATGCATCCCTTCCTTACTCCTTTTTTTTTTTTTTAAAAAGGGATATACTGTCCAAATTCAAAGGGAAGAAATAGTGCTGGAGAGATGGCTTGGTGGTTAAGGTGCTTGCCAGCAAAGCCAAAGTACCCAGGTTTGATTCCAAAGTACCTATGTAAGCCAGATGCCCAAGGTGGCATATGTGTCTGGAGTTCGTTTGCAGTAGCTGGTGGCCCTGGCATGCCTATTCTCTCACACTCTCTTTCTCTCCCCTCTTTCTCTCAAATAAATAAATAAACATTTTTTTAAAAAAAGGAAGAAATAATTAAGTGCCCAGGAGCATCAGGTTACATGGGCCTCCTAATGGTCAGATTGGGGCCAGTACCGGGTACCAAGTGGTCATGAAAGGACCCAATATTTCTTTGTGCATTTCCTCATCAGAAATGGAATTTCTAGAGAATTTTGAGTCACAAAATCCCTTCAAAATTTAATTCCTTTGCCTAATTTATGGCATACTCAGCACCTACCAGTATGCCTACATCCTCCCCATCACAGACCAGCGAGAGCTCCAAAGAAACTCATTTACACATGCATGCACACACACACGCACACACACTCTACTGGTACAAAGATCAAAATTAACACTGATGTGTCTTCTGAAGAACCCCCAAAATTCAAGATTTGAAATGAACAAAACCAATCCAAGCTGCAAGGTAAGATTGTAATTTGTTTGGCTACCCCATCATAACCAGCACCCACAAAAAAAGCTGGATATGGTTGCACACACCTGTAACCCCAGCACTCGGGGGTGGGTGGGTAGAGGGAGTCATTTTGGAAAAGCCTGAAAACTACAACACTGTTGTTTGGCTAATTGGACATCATATGTCCAGCAAACTGCCCTCTAAATATTTATGTTTATGCCCATATATTAATGCTATTCTCACTTTTGGCTAGAGAAGCTTCTCTTTTTAGATGGTGGGGACTACCAGCGAGATTCAAAGCTCATCAACGTGCTGAGAAGTAGTGAATGGGTCTGTGTTCAGCACTAAGTGAGACAACCCTGATCACACCCTCCAAGGCTCAGGGACCACGGAGGAAGAAGAGGTAGAAAGAATGTAAAAGCCAAAGGAAGGGAAAGACTGCCTTCCAGACATTCAGGGACCATTGAATTCATGACCTAACAGTGGCTGATGGTGTCTACATAAGACCTGCATAATATGAAGGCAAAAAAAAAAAAAAAAAGACATTAAAATTGAAGGACTAGGTAGAAACAAGGAGGGGTTCAGTGGAAGGAGGATAAAGGGGTATGGTGGGAAGGGATTATAATTAGGGTACATTGTTTACATGAATGGAGCTTGTCAATAAAAAGTTAAAGAAGCCAGGTGTGGTGGTGCACACCTTTAATCCCAGCACTCGGGAGACAGAGGTAGGAGGATCATTGTGAGTTTGAGCCACCCTGAGACTACATAGTAAATTCCAGGTCAGCCTGGGCTAGAGTGAGACCCTACCTTGAAAAACCAAAATAAATAAATAAAGTTTCAAAGAATTTTTAGGGCTGCTAAATCCTTCTCTCTCCCAGGGCCCCTCCTCCCTTCTTAACCTCCTCAAGAACACTTAACAGGAATCAGGCTGGAGAGATGGCTCAATGATCAAAGGTGCTAGCTTGCAAAACCTCATAGCCTGAGTTCAATTCCTCAGTACCCACATACAGCCAGATACACAGAGTGGCACATGTATCTAGAGTTTGTTTGTACTGGTAGGAGGCCCTGGCACACCCATTTTCTCTCTCTCTCTCTCTCTCTACTTGTAAATAAGTAAATAGTTATGAGAGAGAGAATTTGCACACCAGGGCCTCAGCCACTGCAATTGAACTCCAGACACGTGTGCCACCTGTGCGCGTGTGCGACCTTGTACAACTTTGTGCATCTGGCTTAAGTGGGATTTGGAGGGAGATCAAACATGGGTCTTTAGGCTTCGCAGGCAAGCACCTTAACCACTAAGCCATCTCTCCAGCCAGAAAAATGAATATTTTTTAAAAAGAATAAATCTTCTCCTTTCATGGAGCCTATCAGTTCCCATAAAAGTGGGTCACAGAACCACTGACTGAGATGTGCTCAGTAATTATAAAAGAAGCAAACCTGGTATAGGGCATGCAAAGAATAGCATCAGATAGATAGGTAGAGAGAGAGAGAGAGAGAGAGAGAGAATGGGCACGCCAGGGCCTCTAGCTACTGCAAGTGAACTCCAGACACATGCGCCACCACATGCATCTGGTTTACATGAGACCTGAAGAATCGAACCTGGGTCCTTAGGCTTTGCAGGCATGTGCCTTAACCATTAAGCCATCTCTCCAGCCCAATAATGATAGAGTTTTAACTACGCTTTGGGACTTGGTCTAATTCATATTTCCTGCCCCCAGTAACCCATCTTTATCCCAGTTCTAATCCTGCCAGGATGATAGCCTAGAGCAAGTCCAGCTTCCTGGTAGGCAAGCAGCTTCTAGAAAGTCCACAGAACAAGAAGGCCCTGAGAAGATATTTGGATGAATCTGTCGGTATTCAGGACCTTTCCAGTATCTAGAAACCAAATGTCAGGGGGAAACAGAAAACCACAAACCACATGGAATGGCCTCTTGTCAACCTTGTCAGGCCTCAAAAGCACAGCTGAGGCCAGTGACTGCCCCACCAGGGTGAAGAGAAGGACAAGTGAGCCACCTCCACCTTCTGTAGTGCTGAAAACACCTTTGAGACCTCCATGACATCACTAACTGGCCTGACCATACTCTAGAACAAAATTCCAGGCAGATATTTTTAAATTTGTGTGTGTGTAGGTACATGTGTGGGGGAGAGGGAGCATGCTTGTGCCATGGTATGTGGAAGTCAGAGGACAACCTCGGGGTGTTTGTCCCCTCCTTTGTGAGAAAGGGCTTCTCTTGTCTTGCTGGATGCACACACCAGTCAAAGTCTAACTGGCCTGCCAGCTATCAGATTCTTGTGACTCAGTCTCCCATTGCCGTAGGCACATTGGCATTACAGATGCCTACGCCATTTTGCATCCAGCTTTTATATGGGTGCTGGGGATGACCAAACTTGGGTGGGTAGGCTTGCAAGAGAGCACCTTTAACCACTGAGTGGTCTCCCCAGTCCCCTGCCAGGTATCTTTTAAAGCATCAGAAGCGAAGTTAGGCCTGGGAAGAACTCCTAGTTCTGCTGCTATAAAAACAAGGTCATGGGGAGCTGGAGAGATGGCTTAGCGGTTAAGCGCTTGCCTGTGAAGCCTAAGGACCCCGGTTCAAGGCTCGGTTCCCCAGGTCCCACGTTAGCCAGATGCACAAGGGGGCGCACGCATCTGGAGTTCGTTTGCAGTGGCTGGAAGCCCTGGTGCGCCCATTCTCTCTCTCTCCCTCTATCTGTCTTTCTCTCTGTGTCTGTCGCTCTCAAATAAATAAATAAATAAATAAATAAATAAATAAATAAATAAATTTAAAAAAAAAAAACAAGGTCATGGGATGTGAGGGTGCTCTGGCTGCAACATCTGTCACCCCATTGATGGCCAGGGTTGACTGTCTGATCTGGCTGGCTAGGCGGGTGTCCCCTTCCTCCCTCACCGCTCCGTGTGCGTCCCTCCTGGAGCTGTGCGCTCGGTCAAAGAGGTCGGCCTTCCCCAAACAGAGGAGGACCGGACTTCAGTCAAGGGTATCTGAGTAGCTGCGCTCCCCTGCTAGATCCTCTAGACAAGCTCTTGAGGTCACGCTGCCTTCTTTCTTTGGGCCTCGGTTTCCTTATTTGTAGGAGAAAATACGAGATTGGCTAATTCCTCCCATGCTCCTCAGCTCTTAAAAAATCTGGGCTGGGCTGGAGAGATGGCTTAGCGGTTAAGCGCTTGCCTGTGAAGCCTAAGGACCCCGGTTCGAGGCTTGGTTCCCTAGGTCCCACGTTAGCCAGATGCACAAGGGGGCACACGCGTCTGGAGTTCATTTGCAGAGGCTGGAAGCCCTGGCGCGCCCATTCTCTCTCTCTCCCTCTATCTGTCTTTCTCTCTATGTCTGCCTTTGCCTTAACCACTGAGCAAGGTCTCCAGCCCTATTCATTGTTTCCTTTCTTTTTAAAAACATTTTTATTTATTTATTTGCAAGCAGAGAGAGAAGGAAAGAATGGGCACACCAGGGCCTCCAGCCACTGGAAACAAACTCCAGATGCATATGCCACTGTGCATCTACCTTTACATGGATACTGGGGAATCAAACCCACATAGTTAGGCATTGTAGGCAAGCGCCTTGACTGCTAAGCCATCTCTCCCCTCCTTTATTGCTTTCTTTTGAGGCAGGGTCTCACTTTAGCCCAGGCTGACTTCAAACTCATGGCAATCCTATCTCAGCCTCTTGTATGCTGGGACTAAAGCCATGCATCACCACACTGGTTTTTTTTTTTTTTTTTTTGAGAGCGACAGACACAGAGAGAAAGACAGAGAGAGAGAGAGAGAGAGAGAGAGAGAGAGAATGGGCGCACCAGGGCTTCCAGCCTCTGCAAACAAACTCCAGACGCGTGCGCCCCCTTGTGCATCTGGCTAACGTGGGACCTGGGGAACCGAGCCTCGAACCGGGTCCTTAGGGTTCACAGGCAAGTGCTTAACTGCTAAGCCATCTCTCCAGCCCAGATTCAGCTCTCTTCTGCAGTCTGCATTGAATATCTTCTCAGCCCCTCAAGGATCCATTTCCCAGATGACCCAGTGAGCCTATGACCAAACGAATCCATGAAGCTTTTTCCAAAGGGTGTGAGGACCCGCAGCTCAACACCAGGAGCAAACATGACTTTTCCTCCCGACCAAGGCTCTGAGATGACCAAATTTGTAAATGGGCTAACTCCCAGCAATATTTTGCCCTTTTGTTATTATCTTCTCCATAGATTAGTCCGAAGCTATTTTTTTAAATATATTTTATTTATTTATTATTTATTTGAGAGAGAGAGAAAGAGGCAGAGAGAGAGAGAGAGAGAATGGGAGTGCCAGGGCTTCCAGCGACTGCAAACAAACTCCAGATGCATGTGCCCCCTTGTGCATCTGTCTTACGTGGGTCCTGGAGAGTCAAACCAGCAACCTTTGGCTTTGCAGGCAAACACCTTAACTGCTAAGCTATCTCCTCAGCCCCAGTCCAAAGCTATTTAAAAAATAAATAAATAAATGATCCGCCCCCAACAAGTGCCTGAATCAAAAGTTAACACTTACAACTTATTAATTAACATAGTCACAGGCATTAGAGACCCATTACGCTGGAGCTGAAGTGATAATCTAATTTTCCGTGAAAGGAGGCATGTAATTGCAAGAACTCTGTAAGTCTGAGCCACAGCAAAAAATCATTTCATGCCTCTCTTTGAATCCGTCAGATTAAATCACACAAAAGGCATTCTCTGGCTTATTAGCTATTGAAGAGCAAGTCTGGCCCGTTAACTGAAGGCCCTGGGTGAAATGGGACTTGCATAAGCCATCTGACCATCAGCTTCCCACACTGCAAGGGGCTGGGCTGTATCTACTGATGGGTTCTTCCTGGAGGAAAATCTTCCATGAGAACTTGTCGGGATCTGGTATCCAGCAGCTCAACAGCGATTTCAGAAGGTTATTATGGCAGTAGGGAAACGATATACAAGGACATGGATTCCAGGTTGTGCGCAGTGGAGACCACTTAAGGAGGCTGAAGCAGGGACTTGCTTGAGATCAGGGACATGGATCCAGACCTCATCTCAACAAAGCAATAATCAATCATAAAATGGTTTTATTTATTTTTATTTATTTATTTATGAGAGAGAAAGAGGCAGACAGAAAGAGAGAATGGCCGGACATGATAGCACACACCTTTAATCCCAGCACTTGGGAGGCAGAGGTAGGAGGATCACCATCACTTCGAGGCCACCCTGAGACTACATAGTGGATTCCAGGTCAGCCTGAGCTAGAGTGAGACCCTACCACAAAAAAAGAAAAGAAAGAAAGAGAGAGAGAGAATG
The DNA here is from genome assembly GCF_020740685.1 of Jaculus jaculus. Classification (NCBI taxonomy): domain Eukaryota; kingdom Metazoa; phylum Chordata; class Mammalia; order Rodentia; family Dipodidae; genus Jaculus; species Jaculus jaculus. Next base: position 10,809,338 of record NC_059114.1, on the reverse strand, counting down.
GGCATGCCAGAGCCTCCAGCCACTGCAAACAAACTTCAGATGCATGCAACACCTTGTACATCTGGCTTATGAGGGTAGTGGAGAATCAAACCTGGGTCCTTAGGCTTTGCAGGCATGTGCCTTAACCACTAAGTCATCTTTCCAACCTCCATGAAATGTTTTTTTAAAAGATAGAGCCACTCTCTCCATATCCCCTTCCCCTCTTTCTGCTCAGCAGGAGAGAATACTTTGCAAATTACCAAGCTGCCCCATCTCCACTGCCTCCACTGTAAGGCCCTGATAGAGGCTAGGAACGAAGAAGCCCCACTCTGTAGGCAGCTAATTAGGGTATAGGCCCATCTGGAATCTCCTGAAAAGGAGCCCCTCTGGGGACAGCAACGGCCAGCTGACACCATACGAAAAGTCTGGGTAAATGGAATATTCCAAAGCAGTAAAGCTGACCCATGTCCTCCCATTCGATGTGACATCTAGAAGGTGGAAGGTATGGAAAAGACCCCATACCTAATTGAGGACCCCATCCAGACTGGTGGGCTTTCCTATAGACCAAACTACTTTGTTCTCCAACATATAAAAACACTAAATAAGGTCTGATCTTGGCAACCCATTTTGAGTATACTGTCTCTGTCTCCAAGAGCTGGTACTTTAAATAAAAAAATGGGTCTAAAGAGATGGCTTAGGGATGAAAGGTGCTTGCTTGCAAAGTCTGCTAGTTTGGGTTTGATTTCCTAGAACTAACATAATTCACAAAGGGGTACATGAATCGAGTTCATATGCAGTATGCAAGAGGCCGTGGCATACCTAGGCACATACATCCTCTCAGCTCATATTTTTGGGGGTTTTCTTTGAGGTAGGGTCTCACTCTAGCCCAGGCTGACCTGGAATTCACTGTGTAGTCTAAAGTGGCCTTAAAGTCATGGTGATCCTCCTACCTCTGCTGGCTCATATTTTTTAAACAATTATTTATTTGTGTGTGTGTGTGTGTACAGTGCACCAAGTTCTCTTTTTTTGTTGTTGTTCATTTTTATTTATTTGAGAGCAACAGAGAGAGAGAGAGAGAGAGAGAACGGGTGTGCCAGGGCCTCCAGCCACTGCAAATGAACTCCAGACGCGTGCACCCCTTTATGCATCTGGCTAACGTGGGTCCTGGAGAATCGAGCCTCGAACCGGGGTCCTTAGGCTTCACAGGCAAGCGCTTAACCACTAAGCCATCTCTCCAGCCCCCAAGTTCTCTTGCTGCTGCAATCAATGCCTGTTTAGCTCTAGTGGAAGTATCACTCCTCATGCATCCTTCACCAGCAAACTGTGCCATGGCTCCCAGTGGTTTGTCTGTCTCTTTACAGGCTGCAAGGAGCTCCCCAGCAGCTAGAGCTAGCACTGGACTATTTTTCCATTGATCCTCAACTCCTATCTCTGTCTGACACAGAGGCAGGTGCGACAAATATTGATTGTATAGATGAGCTCACTCCTGGGAGGGTAGCCCAGTGGTGGAGCACTTGCCTAGCTTGTTTCAATCCCTAGTACCACCAAAAAAAAAAAAAAAAAAAAGTAAACAACGTATGAAATTTGAGCTGGCAGAAAATATATTAATCTCTGTAAACTTTAAAAGGAAAGCAAGTTTTCCAAATTGGAAATATTCAGTACAGCTATGTGCAAAGTACTGGATACTCAAAGACAGAGCCCGCCTTACTCAGAGAGGGAATATTAACGTGCACTTGGTGTCGGTGTGCAAAGCCAAACAGGATCCCCGTGTGCCTGTGTGGTACTTTCCAGAGAACCTAAGCTGATTCTAAATGCGCAAGGAAGAAAATATGTCAATACACCTGAAATTAATGAACAGTATGGGAGGATTTATCCTGCCAAATGTCAAAATATACTGTAAAGCTATCATTATTAAATTGTGGGGTACGGGCACAGGGATTGATAAAGAGATCAATCAATAGTGAATACAGTGTTAAAGACAGGATAAATGCTGCTGGGAAAATCAGATATTCTTTTGGAAAGCTAAAAATTGGGTATTTTTCTCACAACTTCTAAAAGATCAATTTCTGGAGGATATAATTGAAAATTCGGTTGTTGAATGGTATTCCTGTTCTCCTGTGATTTGAATATTACCTTTGTCACTAAGTGAACTGGCATACAAATGTAAGTCTGGTTTTAACCATACCATTCTGAGGAGTGAAGAATAAAATCCTAGGGATTGGAGAGATGGCTTAGCATTTAAGGCACTTGCCTGCAAAACCAAAGGACCCAGGTTCGATTCCCCAGGAACTATATAAAGCCAGATGCACAAAGTTGGGCATGCATCTGGAGTTCATTCACAGTGGCTAGAGGCCCTGGTGTACCCATACTCATTCTCTCTTCCTTTCTCAAATAAATAAAAATAAAATATTTTTAAAAGCCTTGAAGACAAATCAGAGAGTGTAAAAACAGTGGCTATCCTTCAAGAAACCTTATGTGCTTTATGTAGAGGGAGGGCTAGAGAGATGGCTCAGTGGTTAAAGATGCTTGCTTGCAAAACCAAACATCTTGAGTTCAATTCCCCAATACCCATGTAAAGTCAGATGCACAACGTGGCACATGTGTCTGGAGTTTGTTTGCAGTGGCAAGAGGCTCTGCTGTGCTCACTGACATTCTCCCCCGCCCCCTCTCTCTGTGTGCAAATAAATAAATAAAAACATTTTTTGAAAAAATGTAGATGAAACAGGGTGGCTTGATCTGCTACAGTACAATGCAGCAGAGCTGTGGCATTGACCCTCCCATTCTCAGGAGTGGAGCGGCAGATGCTAGGCTCGGTAGGGGCGGAGTAAGACTCACTGGCAGACGGGCTCTGAAGTCGACTCGTCCCTGGGAGCTGTGTTTCTGCAGAACATACTACTGGGGCTACTAAGGCGGGAGGCTGTACGAGGCATCTGACACAGGGCCTCATGCCTGTTAGCAAAGCACTCAGACACTGAGTTATATTATACATGAAGCCATAGGACCCATACTAGCTAGTAACTTCACTGTATTCTGAGTCACTCTGAGTGCAAACAAGCAACATAGCACTTAATAAGAAAACATTGGCACTGAGATGAAGGGAGAGATATTGGACAACTCAAAACTTTTTCTGTTTTGTTTTGTTTTTCAAGGTAGGGTCTCACTCTAGCCCAGGCTGACCTGGAATTCACTATGTAGTCTCAGGGCAGCCTCGAACTCATGGCAATCCTCCTACCTCTGCCTCCCGAGTGCTGGGATTAAAGGTGTGCGCCACCACGCCCAGCTCAAACTTTTTAAATCGTGCTAAATAACAGGGCCTAGGGCTGTTGACATGGCTTAGTGGCTAAGGCAGCTGCCTGCCAAGCCAAAGGATCCAGGTGCAATTCTCCAGTGCCCACATAAAGCCAGATGTACAGGGTAGTGCGTGCATCTGGAGTTCATTTGTGATGGCTACAGGTCCTGGAGCATATTCTCCCTCACAAACACACACAAATAAATTTTTTTAAAAATAGGCCTAGAAAAGCTCACCTGGAGTTATGAACCTCTGACAAACCAAGGGTTCAACCTGAGTGATCATCCGATTCAGGCATCTTCCAGCAGGTGTTCAAGTAGGTACAGTTGGGCAAGGTGGCACACACCTGTCATCCCTGCTCCAAGGAGCCAGAGGCAAGAGGATCCTGAGTTCAAGACCAGCCTGGACTACAACATGAGAGTCTGTGTCCAAAAAAAAAAAAAAAAAAAAACCAGAAAAGGAAAAATAGGCAAAGGAGGGGGGGACTAGAGAGATGGATTAGCGGTTCAGGTACTTGCTTGAGAAGTCTAAGGACCCAAGTTTGATTCCCCAGTACCCACATAAAATAGATGCACAAGGTGGCGCAAGTGTCTATAGTTCGTTTGCATTGGCTGGAGACCCTGGCATGCATGCCCTCTCCTCTCTCTCTCCCTCCCTGTCTCTCTCCCCCTCTGCCTCTCTCTCTCTCTCAAATCAGTAAATAACTGTTTGAAAAGTTTCAAAAAAAAAAAAATAGATGAAGGAAGCCAGGTGTGGTGGCACACGCCTTTAATCCCAGCACTCGGGAGGCAGCGGTAGGAGGATCGCCATGAGTTTGAGACCACCCTGAGACTACATAGTGAATTCCAGGTCAGCCTGGGCTAGAGTGAGACCCTACCTCGAAAAACCAAAAAAAAAAAAAAAAAATTAGATGAAGGGGTTTTGCTTTGTAGTGAACAGGAATCTTGCACCCATGAAATCACAACTGAGGGGAAAAGTCAAAGCCAAGAGTGAGACTCAGGAGAGAGGACAGCCGGGCAGGGAGCTCAGCTCTCTCTCCTTCTCTCCCTGTCTGTGGTTTTGCTTTCCAGTTTCAGTTGCCCCGGGTCAAATGCAGTCTGAAAAGATACTAAATGGAACTTTCCAGAAATAAACAATTCATAAGTCTTAAACTGCACACTGCCTCTGAGGGGAATGATGAAACCTTGTACTTTCTTGGATGCAAACCATCCATATCCACTCGTCCAGGAGATTCATGCTGTACGATAGTCCCTCAGCGGAGACCTCAGCCTCCAGCAGGAGAGCCGCGGGGCCAGCAACTCAGATGGGCTGGGCAGAAGCTGTGAAGAGCTTCTGGGAAGGGGGAAGGTAAAAGTTTATCTTAGATATGTGTGGATAGGAAAAAGCAGAGAGAGAGAGAGAGAGTGTGTGTGTGTGTGTGTGTGTGTGTGTGTAAATTGTTTGGTACCGGGTTGAAGAGATGGCTTAGCGGTTAAGGTGCTTGCCTGCAAAGCCAAAGGACCCCGGTTCAATTCCTCAGGACCCATGTAAGCCAGAGGCACAAGGTGACGCATGTGTCTGGAGTTTGTCTGCAGCCGCTGGAAGCCCTAGTGTGTCCATTCTCTCTCTGTCTGCTTCTTTCTCTCTCTCTCAACAACAACAACAAAATGTTTGGTAGTGCCAACAGTTTCAGACACCACTGGGGGTTCTGTAATGAACCCCTCTGCAATCTGCAAATCGGGGGGCTTATGCATGATTGGGATTTCCTTGTAATAGGCTTTGAAGCAGGAGGAGGAAGAGCAGGAGCTGCACAGGTGGGCCAGGATGGGCAGCAAGGACCAGGGAGCACAGGAAAGAAAGAGTTCCCGGCGGCCAAAGAGGCCGTGTGTCCTTTAGGTCCCTACAACTCAAGTCTCATAATGGATCTCATTATTTTTTTAATTTTTAAAATGTTTTGTTTTTATTTATTTGACAGAGGCAGGGGGAGAGAGAGACAGAATGGGCACACCAGGGTCTCCAGCCACTGCAAACGAACTCCAGACACATGTGCCACCTTGTGCATCTGGCTTGCGTGGGTCCTGGGGAATCGAAACTGGGTCCTTTGGCTTTGCAGGCAAGTGCCTTAACCACTAAACCATCCCTCTGGCCCAGATTTCATTATTAATGATGCATAGCATGGCATAATGATGTATAACATGGCATTATTTAGGGCATATTATACTTAAACAGGCTTTTGGGGGCTGATTTTGCTTTCATTTTCTTTTATATTTTTGATACAGAGTCTTATATATAGCCCAGGTTAGTGTCAACTTACTATGCAACCAAAGCTGGCCTCCAATTCACATCCTCTTTTTTTTAAAAAATTTTTATTAATTAGTTTTGCATTCAGCAAATACAGTCAGTTTGGTACCATTATCAGGCTCATCTGTGACCTACCTCCTCCCCTTGGCGCCTCCTTGTTGAGGTATATGGGTCATGCATTGTAGAGTTAGCCCTCAGTTATGGGTAGGATAAATGTTTCTGCATATCGTGACCCAACAAGTGGCTCTGACATTCTTTCCACCCCCTCTTCCGCAAACTTTCCCTGGGCCATGTTAGGTTCATTTTTGGTCTGCTTCAGTGATGAGGTGTTGGGGGGCCTCTTTGAGGTGGCTCAGGCTGACCTGGAATTCACTATGTAGTCTCAGGGTGGCCTTGAACTCACGGCCAAGTACTCCCAAGTGCTGGGATTAAAGGTGTGCACCGCCATGCCCGACTTTTTTTAAAAAATAGTTTATTTCTTTAGTTACAAGCAGATAGAGATAGAAGAGAGACAGAGAGAGAATGGACATGCGAGGGCTTCCAGCCACTGCAAACGAACTCCAGACACATGCGCCACCTTATGCATCTGGCTTACATGGGTCCTGGGGAATCAAACCTGGGTCCTTTGGCTTTGCAGACAAATGCCTTAACCACTAAGCCATCTCTCCAGCCCTGAAGCTTAGCTTTTTTTTTAATTTTGTTTATTTTTATTTATTTATTTGAGAGAGAGGAAGAGGCAGGTAGAAAGAGAAAATGGGCACTCCAGGGCCTTCAGCCATTGCAAACCCACTCCAGATGAATGTGCTACCTTGTGCATCTGGCTTATGTGGGTACTGGGGAACAGAACCTGGGTCCTTAGGCTTCACAGACAAGCGCCTTAATCACTAAGTGATCTCTCCAGCCCAACTCACATCCTCTTGCCTTGGGATTATAGGTGTGTGCCACCACAACCAGCTACTTCGACCATTTTGAACCATTTGGGTTGTCTGCAGTGTTACCCATTATCAAAAATAAAGGAGGGGGGCTGGAGAGATGGCTTAGCGGTTAAGCGCCTGCCTGTGAAGCCTAAGGACCCGGTTCAAGGCTCAGTTCCCCAGGTCCCACGTTAGCCAGATGCACAAGGGGGCGCACGCATCTGGAGTTCGTTTGCAGTGGCTGGAAGCCCTGGCGCGCCCATTCTCTCTCTCTCCCTCTATCTGTCTCTCTGTGTCTTCCGCTCTCAAATAAAAAAATAAATAAAAAGTGAACAAAAAAATATTTAAATAAATAATTAAATAAATAAATAAAGGAGGGGCCGGGCGTGGTGGTGCATGCCCGCCACTAGTACTGTTATTTCCTAAGGGTAAGTTCCTAAATAGGGACTTCTGGGTAAAGTACATGCATTTGGATACAGCTGCCAAATTAGCTTCCACCAAGGTGGCTCCACTTTCCGCTCCTCTTAGCAGAAAAGGCGCGTCTTGGTTAAGGGAGGGTCTCCCTAGAAAACTTCACATCGCCACTTCTCATAGCCCTTCCAGGTCACACTGGGCTCTGAGTCTCCCAAATGTGGCCTCTGCTCAAGGCTATCAATTGAGAACCAGACTCCCTCTGAGGAAGGGAATGGAACTGTGGCCCGATGTGATGGCAGAGGCCTAGGCAAGCAGCAAGACTCTAGAAGGCTCTATCAGTGCAGCAGTGTGGCTCTTCTGTCTGGAAGCCCTGGAGGCTGGTAGGAGAAAATCATGTCATCTTCTAAAGGATGGCGGGAAAGTGAACTGATGAGAAAAATCACCCTGTGGTATTCACTTAGACTTTAATTCCCCGGGCTGGGGAGATGTCTCAGTGTTATAAAACCTGCCGACCTAGGTTAGAGTTCCCCAATACCCGTGTAAAGTCAAGATGAACATATTGCATGCCTCCGGAGTTCATGTGCAGTGGCAAGAGGCTCTGGTGTGCCTATGCTCGCTCTCTCTCTCAAACAAATTAATTAAAGAACAAAAACTTCAATTTCCTATGATGTTTAAGCATTCCAATGGCATTAAAGGAAATTTCTTTCTTTCTTTCTTTCTTTTTTCTTTTCTTTTCTTTTTTTTTTTTTTTTTTTTTGAACTAGGGTCTCACTCTAGCTCAGGCTGCCCTGGAATTCACTATGTCGTCTCAGGGTGGCCTTGAACTCATGGCCATCCTCATATCTCTGCCTCCCGAGTGCTGGAATTAAAGGCGTGTGCCACCATGCCCTGTACTAAAAGAAATTTAAAAGAGAAAACCAGGGCTGGAGAGAAGGCTCAGCGGTTAAGGCGCTTGACTGCAAAGCCAAGGACCCAGGTTTGATTTCCCAGGACCCATGTATGCCAGATGCACAAGGTGGCACATGCATCCAGAGTTTATTTGCAGTGGCTGGAGGCCCTGGCATGCCCATTCTCTCTCTATCTGCTTCTTTCTCTGTGCCCCCACTCAAATAAATAAATAAAGCATTTTTTTAAAAAAAGAGGAAACCAAATGCTGCCATGCATCCATTACTGTTCCTAGAGTCCTGCCTCTCTCCTCCCACCACTCCAGAATCTTCTGTCTTCTTTCCCATCACCTCTCTCTCATTCTCACTGTAGATGAAGTTTGGCTCAAAATAACTGAGGAAAAAACAGGTTGGTTGTTGCCATGGGCTGGGGGAGAGGGAAGTAGAGAGAGACTGTGTAACGGGAAAGAGGTTTCCTCTGGGGTGAAGAAAATGTTCTGGGGGTTGGAGAGATGGCTTAGCAGTTAGGGTGTTTGCCTGTGGAACCTATGGACCCAGGTTCAATTCCCCAGGACCCACATAAGCCAGACGCACAAAGGTTGCACATGTGTCTACAGTTTGGTTGCAGTGGCTAGAGGCCCTGGTGCGCCCATTCTCTCCTCTCTCTCTCTCCAAAATAAATAACTTAATTACAAAAGAAAAAGAAAAGGAGAATTTTCTAGTAGTAGACAGAAGTAAGGGTTGCACAATACTGTGAATGTGTAACTAATATTGAATTTTGTTATATGGATCTACTACAAAAAAAAAAGATTGTTACTTGCAAGTGGCCTGAAGCAACCACATTGAATTGATTATAGTGCCAAAAAAATAAGTAATAAAGTTTGATTTTTTTAACCTCCCCCAACTTAAAAAATAAACTTCTCAAGTTCCCCTTACCAGCTTTGTGCAATTCTGATAAGGGAACTGCTTTCTGCAAGTTGATAGTAGACACCTAGGTAGAGTTCTATTCATATGAATTCATTTCAGGTATTTTTTGATCATTTTAGTGTTTTTAAAAATTTTTTTAAAATATTTATTTGTGTGTGTGTGAGAGAGACAGAGATAGAATGGGAGCACCAGGGCCTCCAGCCACTGCAGACAAACTCCAGATGCCTGCGTCACCATGTGCATCTGGCTTTACGTGGGTTCTGGGGATTCAAACTCAGGTCCTTAAGCTTTGCAGGCAAGCGCCTTAAGTGCTAAGCCATCTCTCCAGCCCCCACTTTCGTTCTAATAATGCTTTTTAAGATGAATTCTTCCCCACTCTTTTTTTAGGTTAAAGAACTTCAGTTTATACAATGGGCTTGAAGAGACAGTTTTTCCCTTTTCTTTACAAACAGTTTTATCCCAGTTGGGAGTTAGTTATGCTCAGTGAGGGGCCCTTACGTGTCCCCAGGGCTTTTAGCCGCTGCCCCAGCCTCTCAGTGATCTGACTTCACATTTCAGTCTCTACTGACGGTTGTGCTCCTTCCTATTCTTGCTTCCTCTTGGAATGCCCTGCCTTTAATTTTTTTTTTTTTTTTTTTTTTGGTTTTTCAAGGTAGAGTCTCACTAGACCAGGCTGACCTAGAATTCACTATGGAGTCTCAGGGTGGCCTCGAACTCACAGCGATCCTCCTACCTCTGACTCCCGAGTGCTGGGATTAAAGGCGTGCACCACCACGCCCAGCAAATATTTTTAAAATTATTTAACTTATTATAATCTTTAAAATATTTTATTTATTTATTTATTTATTTATTTATTTATTTATTTATTCATTTATTTGACAGAGAGTGAGAGAATGGGGGCGCCAGAGCCTCCAACCACTGCAAACTCCAGACGCATGTGCCCCCCCCTTGTGCATCTGGCTAATGTGGGTCCTGGGGAGTAAACCAGGGTCCTTTGGCTTTGCAGGCAAATGCCTTAACCACTAAGCCATCCCTCCAGCCCATTAACTTTTTTTTAAAACAGATCATACTCTTTTATTCCTTCTCTCATGTTCCCTCTTCCCTGGGACCCTCGTCACTGGGACTGTGGGATTTACTGTGGGGTCATGAAGGCCTCAGTCAGTCCCAATGGGATAGTGGGGGGACCGTGTCTCAGGCCTTCCCACTCGCTCTGTGGCTCGTATGATCTTTCCACCCCTCTTCCACAATGTCCCCTGAGCCATGGCAGACCTATTATTGGCAATCTGATCTAGTGTTGGGTTCTTTGTAGCCCCTGGACTTCTGCTTCAATTGGTTGTGCTTGGTCATCGTCATGTCGGATTTTTAGGGAGATCTGTGCGTCAGAAAATGTAGCAGTGGGAGGATGACATGGCATTTGACAATGGGGCCTCTGTCTGTTGCTTGACAAACAGTGCTGGAAAAAAATCTGTGAGGGCTGCAGAGATGGCTTAGCGGTTAAGGCATATGCCTGGGAAGCCTAAGGACCCAGGTTCGATTCTCCAGGTCCCATGTGAGCCAGATGCACATGGTGATGCATGCGTCTGGAGTTCGTTTTCAGTGGTTAGAGGCCCTGACACGCCCATTATCATTCTCTCTGTGTCTGTCGCTCTCAAATAAATAAATAAATAACAATATCTTTTAAAAAAATTAGATATAAAGACTTAAGGACAGGGCAGTGGAGGGGATGGCAGACAGGAAGGTGTGGGAGAAGAGTTAATCAAAATTAAAGGTGTTGCCGGGTGTGGTGCTACATACCTTTAATCTGAATCACTGTGAGTTTGAGGCTACCCTGAGACTACATAGTGAATTCCAGGTCAGCCTGGGCTAGAGCAAGACCATACCTCAAAAACCAATAATAATGATGATGTTATGAATAAAGCCATATGGAAACCTCTCTGCTAGCTAAATAATATATACATGGAGAGGGAGACAGAGAGAGTTTGGGAGACTTCTGGCTCAGATGGCAGCATAGGAACCATGCCAAAGCAGCCTAGGGAAGAAAAAGCCAAAAAAAAAAAAAAAAAAAAAACCCCAACAACAAAACACACTCTTCTACTAAAAAGCGAGGTGTATAAGAAATTACCAACGGCAGCAGAGAAGTAGGAGAGGTCCAGAGCATTCAAAGCCCACACAGGCAGGCAGAAGCGGCTCCAGCAGCAGGTCCGCGGGGCCACAGCTGCAAGGCTTGGTTTGCGCCTCAGGAAAAGCCAGGTGAGAGGATTTTCCACTCACACCAGAGATCTTCGCAAACTCAAGAAACATGAAGGGAGAACCGCAGCAAACAACAGAGGAGCAGATCACGAGGTAGAGGATCATGTGGACCAGCAAGAGAAGTAGAGTCACCATCCACAGCCTCCCCTCCCCCACTGCCAGCGCAAGTGCCAGCAAGCACCAGAGACCAGGGGAAGGGAGATCATGACACCCCGCACTGGGGACCAGAACAGCGATCCAGCGACTACTCAGCCAGCCTACTTGAACCCACAGTGCACCAAAGAGGGACCCAAGCAGGAGCACCGCATAGCTGAGATCAGAATCATCCCAAAAGGTAACTGGGATTACACCAGGTCAGTACCCGCCAAATAAACCTGGTATATAGGCCTGAACCAGAAGTGTTAATTGCACCTTTCATATCAGGATAAATTATATGTTAAATCTGATGGATGGTCGGATTTGCCATTCTTAAATAAGCTATATTTTGGGCTTGTTATTTGTTGCTTCTTGATTTATAGTGGCTTTGTTTCCTCTTCTGTTGTAAATTAGGGAAGGGTCTCACTTGGTCACAAGCTGACTTGGAACCCTGAACAGACCAGAAATCTTAACCTCCTTGTTGACAGGATTAAGGGTTTGGGGTACCACACACCCCAAGGGACAATGACTTTGTTAGAGGATGTGGTTGTCATAATACCTACTGTTGCATAAATACTCTGTGATGTTTTTCATTGAATGTGTACATTGTTTAGATAAATTTTAGTATCATCCTGTATTTTGTTCCACTCAGCCTACTTAAATACTCTCATAGCAGGCAAACCCAACACCTAGGGTCACTTTTGTAGATACTCTGAGAGTCTTGAGAGCCACACCTAGCACCTTAAGCTCCTACCCTGAAGACATATAACATCAGATTGATTGACACATCCAATAATACTGCAGCTAACTAGAAAATCCAAGCATTAAATTAATCCAAGATGCAAAAATATATACATTATAACACAAGAAACACCAAAATAAGACAATATAAATCCACCAAAAAGTATTAATGCATCAGAAATGACCTCCAGTGAGAATGGGTTAGAGGAAATGCCTGAGAAAGATTTCAAAAGAATGATTATAAATATGTTCAAAGAAGTCAAAAAGGAAATCAAAGGAATCAAAGAAGACATAGGAAACCAATTTTATGAAATAAAGAGGTCAATACAAGATATAAATAAGGAAAAAGGAATAATAAAGAAAAACTAGTTAGAATTACTAGCAATGAAGAACACAGCCAATGAAATTTAAAAAACTCTGTAAAAAGTCTCACCAGTAGAATGGATGAAGGAGAGGACAGAATATCTAAGCTAGAAGACCAGGTGGCAGATCTAATACAGTCCAATAAAGAGAAAGACAAACTAATAGGAAAGTATGAATGGGAATTTCAAGATATTTGGGACATTATAAAAAGATCAAAAATAAGAATTCATATAGTAGAAGGAGAAGAATTTCACTGCAAAGGCATAGTAGGTATTTTCAACAAAATCATAGCAGAAAACACCCCCCAAATTGGGAAAGAGGTGCCAATGTAAATACAGGAATCCTTTAGAACACCAACCAGACAAAACCTGGAAAGAACCTCTCATCACCATATTATAATTAAATTACCAAACATACAAACTACAGAAAAAATATTGAAAGCAGTTAGAGAGAAAAATCAAGTTACCTACAAAGGCAAGCCCCATCAGGATCACAGCAGATTACTCAACACAAACTTTAAAAGCCAGAAGGGCGTGGAGTGATGTATTCCAAGTTCTGAAAGATAACAGCTGTCAACCAAGGTTACTTTATCCTGCAAAGCTATCCATTCAAATAAACGGAGACATAAGGACATTCCACAACAAAAGCAGGCTAAAGGAATATTTGAAGACAAAACCAACTCTACAGAAAATATTTGAAAGAATCCTCCATGCTGAAGAGAAAGAAAAGCATACATATAAGGAACCTGGAAAAAATAAACAATACTCAAATACTAGCTAACACAAGAGAGCAAAGGTAAAACTGGAAGAACAACAAAAAATGGTAAAAATAATTACACACCTTTCAATAATATCTCTTAATATCAATGGCCTCAATGCCCCAACCAAAAGACATAGGTTTTCAGAGTAGGTTAAAAAGCAGGATCCTTCAATTTGTTGCCTCCAAGAAACTCACCTTTCTACAAAGGATGGACATTATCTTAGGGTTAAAGGTTGGAAAATGGTGTTTCAAGCAAATGGGCCTAGAAAGCAAGCAGGGGTTGCTATCCTAATATCTCACAAGGTAGACAACATTACTTAGGAAAGATAAGGAAGGCCACTTTATATTGATTAAAGGCACACTCCTATAAAAGGACTACAATCCTAAACATATATGCACCTAACATGGGGGTTCCCAACTTCATTAAACAAATGCTATTAGAACTAAGGTCATGGATAACACCAAACACAGTGGTAGTGGGTGACTTTAACACCCCACTCTCATCAATTGACAGGTCATCTCAGCAAAAAATAAACAGAGGCATCTGGATTAAATGAGATCATAGAAGAAACGGACCTAACAGATATATACAGGATATTTCATTCAAATGCCACAGAATACACATTCTTTTCAGCAGCACATGGAACATTATCTAAAGCAGACCATATATTAGGACACAAAGCAAATCTTAACAAATATAAGAAAACTGAAATAATTCCTTGCATTCTATCTGACCATAATGGAATCAAACTGTAAATCAATAGCAAGAAAAGCTATAGAGCATACACAAAATCATGGAAACTAAACAATACACTACTAAATGATGAATGGGTCAAAGAATAAATCAAGAAGGAAATCAAAAAAATTCATAGAGTCAAATGATAATGAAAACACAACATAACAAAACCTTTGGGATACAATGAAGGCAGTCCTAAGAGGGAAATGTATAGCTTTAAGTGCCTATATTAAGAAATTAGAGCTGGGTGTGGTGGAACATGCCTTTAATCCCAGCAATTGGAAGGCAGAGGTAGGAGGATCGCCGTGAGTTCAAGGCCACCCTGAGACTCCATAGTGAATTCCAGGTCAGCCTGGGCTAGAGTGAGACGCTACCTTGAAAAACTACCAAAAAAAAAAAAAAGAAAGAAAGAAGTTAGAAAGTTCTCAAGTAAACAACCTAATGCTTCACCTTAAGGTCTTGGAAAAAAGAAGAACAAGGCAAACCAAAAATCAGTAAATGGGAAGAAATAATAAAGATTAGGGCAGAAATTAATGAACTAGAAATCAAAAAACAATCCAAAGAATCAATGAAACAAAGAGTTGTTTCTTTGAAGGGATAAACAAGATTGATAAACCTTTAGCAAATCTGACCAAAAGAAAGAGAGAAGAGACACCAATTAATAAAATTAGAGATGAAAATGGCAACATCACAACAGATACCAGAGAAAAATCAAAAAATCATAGGGATGTACTATAAAAACATACTCTACTAAGTATGAAAATCTGAAAGAAATGGATGATTTCCTTGATTTATATGACTTACCTAAATTAAATCAAGATGTGATTAATCACTTAAATAGACCTGTAACAAGTATGGAGATCCAAACGGTTATCAAAAATCTCCCAACTAAAAAAAGTCCAGGCCCAGATGGATTCACTGGTGAATTTTACCAGACCTTCAGGGAAGAACACCATTGCTTCTTATGCTTTTCCATAAAATAGAAAATGAAGGAAGCCTACCAAACTCCTTCTATGAAGCCAGCATCACCCTGATACAAAAACCAGGCAATGATAGAACAAAAAAAGAAAATTACAGACCAATCTCCCTCATGAACATAGATGCAAAAATTCTCAACAAAATATTGGCAAACGGAATACAAGAATATATCAGAAAGATTATTCACCCCGACCAAGTAGGCTTTAACCCAGAGATGCAGGGATGGTTCAACATACACAAATTGATAACTGTAATACATTATATAGATGGACTGAAGGACAAATATCATATGATCATCTCATTTGATGCAGAAAAAGCATTTGAAAAAAATCCAACATCACTTCATGATAAAAGTCCTACAGAGACTGGGAATATAAGGAACATATCTCAATATAATAAAGGCTATTTATGACAAGCCTACAGCCAACATATTACTAAATGGGGAAAAACTGGAAGCTTTTCCACTAAAATCAGGAACAAGACGAGTGTCCACTGTCCCCACTTTTATTTGATATAGTACTGGAAATCTTAGCCATAGCAATCAGGTAAGAGACACATAAAAGGGATACAAACTGGAAAGGAAGAGATCAAGTTATCATTATTTTCAGATGACATGATTCTATACATAAAGGACCCTAAAGACTCTACCAGCAAACTGCTAGAGCTGATAAACACCTATAGCCATGTAGCAGGATACAAAATAAAGACACAGAAATCAGTAGCCTTCCTATATGCTAACAACAAACACACAGAGGATGAAATCAGAGAATCACTCCCATTCATAATTACATCAAAAAAATAATAAAGTACCTTGAAATAAACCTAACCAAGGAAGTGAAGGATCTTTACAATGAAAACTTTAAAGCACTCAAGCGAGAAATTGCAGAAGACACTAGGTTCCTGGATCAGAAGAATCAATATTGTGAAAATGGCAATCTTACCAAAATCAATTTACACATTTCATACAATCCCCATCAAAATTCCAATGGCATTCTTCATGGAAATAGAAAAAGCAATCCAAAAATTCATTTGGAATCACAAAAAAATCTTGAATATCTAAAACAATACTGAGCAACAAAAATAAGTCTGGTAGTATCACCATACCTGATTTTAACCTATACTACAGAACCATAGTAACAAAAACAGCATGGTACTGGCACAAAAGCAGACATGTAGATCAATGGAACAGAATAGAAGACCCAGATAAAAGTCCAGGTAGCTATAGCCACCTGATATTCAATAAAAAATGCCAAAAATACTCATTGAAGAAAAGACAGCCTCTTCAGCAAATGGTGCTGGGAAAACTGGATGTGTATCTGTAGAAGGATGAAAATAGATTCTTCTCTCTCTCCATGCACAAGAATTAAATCCAAAATGATTAAAGACCTTAACATCAGACCTGAAACTCTGAAACTGCTAGAGGAAAAAGTAGGAGAAACCCTTCAACATGTTGGTCTTGGCAAAGACTTTCTGAATATAACCCCAATTTCTCAGGCAATAAAACCACAGATTAATCACTAGGACCTCATGAAATTACAAAGATTTTGTATGGCAAAGGACATTGTGAATAAAGCAAACAGGCAACATACAGAATGGGAAAAAAATCTTTGCCAGCTATACATCTGATAGAAGATTAATATCTAGGATATACAAAGAACTCAAAAAATTAAATAATAAGAAATCAAACAACCCAGTTAAAAATGGGCTATGGTGCCGGGTGTGGTGGCACACTCCTTTAATCCCAGCACTCAGGAGGCAGAGGTAGGAGGATCACTGTGAGTTCAAGGCCACCCTGAGACTACAGAGTGAATTCCAGGTCAGCCTGGGCTAGAGTGAAACCCTACCTCGAAAAAACAAAAAAGGGGGGGCTATGGAACCAAACAGAGTTCTCAAAAGAAGAAATACAGATGGCATATAAGAATTTTTTTAAAAATTCTACATCCTTAGTCATCAAGGAAATGCAGATAAAAACTATGTTGAGATTCCATCTCACTCCTGTCAGATTGGCTACCATCATGAAAACAAATGACCATAAATGCTGGCAAGGATATGGAAAAAGAGGAACCTTTCTACACTGTTGGTGGGAATGCAATCTGGTCCAGCTATTGTGGAAATCAGTGTGGAGGTTCCTAAGACAGCTTAAAACAGATCTACCATATGACCCAGCTAAGGCACTCCTAGCCATATAGCCTAAGGACTCATCTCATTACCTTAGAGACACTTGCTCAACCATGTTTATTGCCGCTCAATTCACAATAGCTGGGAAATGGTACCAGCATAGATGTCCCTCAACCGATGAGTGGATAATGAAGATGTGGTACATTTATACAATGGAGTTCTACTCAGCAGTAAAGAAAAATGAAGTTATGAAATTTTTAGGAAAATGGATGGATCTGGAAAGGATTATACTAAGAGAGGTAACCCAGGCCCAGAAAGCCAAACGCCACATGTTCTCTCTCATATGTGGGTCCTAGCTACAGATGATTGGGCTTCTGTGTGAGTAGGAAGAAAACTCAGTATCAGAGGCCAGTAAACTAGAAAAGCGATATAAAGGTAAGAGAAAGGAAGGGTGGTGGGTACTTCATAGGATGGTATTATATATATGTAAATAGAAGAATAGATTAATAGGCATGAAAAAGCCCAAAGTGAGGTCAGGGGAAGAGAATGAGTAAAGGAAAGGTGGAAGAAGGGCTAATCAAAATCTATGAGGATATAAATAAATCATATGGAAACCTACTTTTTTGGACAACGGAATACTTGGATTGTTGGTAGAAAATTTTCAGTGCCAGGGATGGGACACCTTCTAGTGAGTTGTTGGCCAGGGAGGTCCTGATGCCCCCAAAACATTATAGGCCATTGCCAAGGCCCTTGGTTTCCCACCAGGAATAGATGGTAAGACCCTATTGCTGAAGACTCCACATACTTGGGCTGCAAGAACACTGAGAAATCCTACTGGAACTGAGCTGATAACCTCCTCCATGTAGACCAGCTGACAGAAAGCTGTAAGAATCCATTCTACATGCAGTTCATCGGGAGAAAGAGATACCACCAGTGAAGATACTCAACAGTGGACACTACAAGCCTTATAATTGACCAGCCAGGCCAAATGAACCAAAGGGCACAATAGTGGCACGTCTATCATGATGGAAACCAACTGCCCTCTAATTGGACTGGAGGCCTGCTCCATGGTAGGGAATACATCCCTGATACTGAAAACCTACAACAGGGGTAGTCATGAGCCCTAAGGGTGTAATATCTGCTGATGTCTGGATAGATGTATATACTATGCTTATCAAACTGCCCTATAAGCACTTATCTTAATATTCATACCCTTATATTAATGGTACTCTCACTTTGGGTAGAGAATCTTCTCTTTTCAGATGGCAGTGACCTTGGGACGACTCAGAAGGTATCATAGTGCTGGAAAGAAGTGACTGGAGTACTGAGTAAGATCTCGATCACACCTTCCAAGGCTCAGGGTCTAATGCAGAAGAGGTGGTGTAAATAATGTAAGAGCCAAAGGAAGTGTAGGACTCCTTACAACATGCTCCTCCAGACACAAAATGGCCTGGATATCCATGACCTCACAGTGCCTGACACTACCTACACAAGACCATCATAATAGGAGGAAAAGATCATGACATCAAAATAAAAGAGACTGATTGAGAGGGGGAGGGAATATTATGGAGAATGGAGTTTCAAAGGGGAAAGTGGGGTGAGGGAGGGCATTACCATGGGATATTTTTATAATCATGGAAGTTGTTAATAAAAAAAATTTGAAAAGGAAAATAAAGATTTAGGACTAGAAAGATGGCTCATCAGTTAAAGGCACTTGCTTGCAAAGCCTGCCAGCCCAGGTTCAATTTCCCAGTATACAAGCAAAGCCAGATTCATAGAGTGGCACATGCATTTGGAGTCAGTTTTGCAGCAGCAAGAGGCCTTGGTATGTCCCTGCCTCTCTTTCTGTCTCCTGGCATCTAAATAAAAAATAACTCAAGGTAGTCAAAAACTAAAAGCAGAGCCAGGTGTGGTGGTGCACGCCTTTAATCCCAGCACTCGGGAGGCAGGGGTAGGAGGGTTACCATGAGTTCAAGGCCACCCTGAGAATACATAGTGAATTCCAGGTCAGCCTGAGCTAGAGTGAGACCCTACCTTGAAAAACCAAAAAGGAAAAAATAAATAAATAAATAAAAACTAAAAGCAGTTCCAAGTAGAAGTGAGAACCTGATAGTAACCATTATAAATTCCTTACATTGTAAAGGGCCACACTGACCACTGAAATAAAAAGTTCTATAAGATTTAGAAATGGGGCTGAGGAGATGACTCGGTGGTTAAAGACACTTGCTTGCAAAGTCTGTTGTTTGGGTTCAGTTCCCCAGTGCCCACATAAAGCTCATCATGATGTATGCATCTTTAGTTTGTTTGCAGCAGCAAGAGGTCCTGGCATTCCCATTCTTGTGCTCTTGCTCTCTCTCTCTCTTTCTCTCTTTCTCATGCATGCACATGCACAAATTAAAATATTTTTTAAAAAATATTGAGGAAGGGGCTGGAGAGGTGGCTTAGCAATTAAGGCTTTTGCCTGCAAAGCCCAAGGATAGCGGTTCAACTCTCCAGGACCCACGTAAGCCAGTTGCACAAGGGGGGGCACATGCGTCTGGAGTTTGTTTGCAGTGGCTGGAGGACCTGGCGTGTCCATTCTCCACCTCTCTCTCTCTCTCTCTCTCTCTCTCTGCCTATTTCTCTCTCTTAAATAAATAAAATATATTTTTAAAAATATTGAGGGCTGGAGAGATTTCTTAGTGGTTACGGCACTTGTCTGTAAAGCCTAAGAACCCATGTTCAATCTCTCCAGAGCCCACATAAACCAGACACACAAAGGTGAGGCAAGTGTAAGGTCGCACACGTGTACTATGTGGCACATGCATCTGGAGTTCGATTGCAGTGGCTGAGGCCCTGGTGTGCCAATTCTATCTTTCTTTAAAAAACAAAACAAAACAAAACTGAGGAGGAGGCGGAGAAGCCTGAGCTGGGTCATTTGCCTTTGCTGTCTGTGATGCTCTGAGCCACCCTGGGGCTCTACAGGAGTTCTGGCCAGCAAGAAGGTCTTCACCAGATGTAGCTGTCTGGTCTTGAACTTTCCAGCCTTCAGAATGGTAAGCAGAATAAAACCTTCATTCTTGGTGAATTAGCCTGTTACATTCAGTTATAGCAACAGAAAAGACATTATGACAATGGGGAAATGACCATGAAAATGACCCAGGCCTAAGTTCTTGCTGATTTTTTAAAAAACATTTTTTGAGTGGATCTTTCTCTCTCTCTCTCTCTTTTTGGTTTTTCGAGGTAGGGTCTCACTCTATCCCAGGCTGACCTGGAATTCACTATGTAGTCTCAGGGTGTAGTCTCAAACTCACAGTGATCCTCCTACCTCTGCCTCCCGAGTGCTGGGATTAAAGGTGTGTGCCACCACACCCGGCTTTTAGATTCCATGTTTTTAAACAGACCCTTATCAACAGAGACCTCCAAACATGGAACAAAGGATGTATCTAAGCTGATGAAGTGAAGAGGCCCACACATTAGCCACCTCAGGTGGCAGCTGGACCCTTCAAAGGAGGACAGCAGCCTGAGGCACTGGGGTCACACAGTAAGGCCCTGAGCTGTGAGTGCCAATGTGCCCAGCTGGACCATGGGTGGATAGGAGCAGCTGCTGTGTACGCACAAGGGTCTCCACACCCCGCATGTGAGTGACATTTGAAAACTTCCAAACACCCTGCCCAAGCCTCCAAATACATGTCCCCAAGGATGCTCTTCCACAAGCCATGGCTGTTGTACGCACCAGGCTTGTCTCATTCCGTAACTGGGTCTGAGCTCAACACAGTTTCCTGGCGGGGCAGCTCAGAACACATGGGCATAGCAGCTGCTGCCTGCCCTCCTCTGTCTTCCCTGCTCCAGCTCCTGGGTGGCAGTGAGGAGCCACCGGGCAGAGGCTGGAGGTGGTCAGGGGAGGGTCCCTGGAAGACTTCACACTCCCTCATTAAGCACCTTCGGGTGGGGGGCTCAAACATGACCCTACCCAGCTGTGGCCACGACTGATCAAGCCAGGACTTGAGGATGCGCTCAGAATTGTGCTGCAGCCTGTCATAAAAGAATTTGAGGGCTGGAGAGATGGCTTAGCGGTTAAGCACTTGCCTGTGAAGCCTAAGGACCCCGGTTCGAGGCTCGGTTCCCCAGGGCCCACGTAAGCCAGATGCACAAGGGGGCGCATGCATCTGGAGTTCGTTTGCTGTGGCTGGAAGCCCTGGCGCGCCCATTCTCTCTCTCTCCCTCTACCTGTCTTTCTCTCTGTGTCTGTCGCTCTCAAATAAATAAATAAAAAATGAACAAAAAAAAATTTAAAAAAAAAAAAAAAAAGAATTTGAAACTGGGGTGCAGTGGCCACAAGGCCAGGTACAGCCAGGCCTGTTCAGGCCACCTACATACAACAAAGTTATAGAGGAAGAAAGAAGCTAGAATCTGCAGAGGAAAGGGACGGAGAGGAGCCTCGGAGAGGACCAGAGATGGGAGAAGAGTCACGAATGGCTGTGTACACAACCCTGCACGGTCATCTTCCCACACTGAGCAGAACTTTACTTGAACTTAAGTCAGTTTGGGTAGGTTTTTGTTCCGTTCCATTAACTGGCCCTGGGTAGACACACACACACACACACACACACACACACACACACACACGGAAACATACTTTTCTACAAAGGCTTTTCCAGTGCAGCTGTCAGACCCATTCGTGGCACAAAGATCTACCATCAACCAAGGACCCCAGCCGAGGGCCAGGCCAGGGACAGTGGGGGATAATGACTTTATTTTTCAAGCTGCTCCGTGTGGTTCTCTCTACCTGGTTGCTTTGTGTTATTTTATCATTGTTGTTGTTGACTCTCACAATCATCTTGTGAAACAGACATTCTTACTCCCTTTGATGAGGAAGAATGGAAGCTTAGAAAGGCCGAAGGACTTGTCACAGAGGCTCAAGGACAAAATTAGGATTCCAAATGCTGTGCCCCTTTAGCTAAGCCATACCTGTTCATGCCACCAGGCAGCTGAGCACCCATCCTTCCAGTTCTATAGCCCAGAATATCTATAGCCCTGACCTTTGAAGGTGTACCTACAATCTGAGAGGAAAAGGCACAGCACAGGTGGTACCTGGGAAAATGTCACAGCCCTCCTTGCCTCAGGTGAAGGTCAAGTGTGCCAGGCTGGCCTCCAGGTCCCTTGGCCTGGAGAATTAGTGACATGGTGAGCCTATGATGTCATCTTCCTCAGAGCCTGTGCTCATGCCCAGATGCCCACAGGTAGGTTGGATGCATCTGACAGCGAAGCGCAAGCCCAACCTGGTAATTAGGAAGAAAGTGTCAGGATGACCCCGGGTTACAAAGGAAGCAATGAGTAATCACGCTCACTGGCCTTGGCAGGAAGCAATGCTCAAATTACGATGGAGAGAAGGCCTCATGAATACACGGTGGCTTTTGTTGCGCCGTACTCACACCGCCTCCCAACTTACAAAATAATTCTTGCCTGATGGGGTGGCTCATACCTTTAATCCCAGCACTTGGCAGACTGAGGTAGGAGTTTGAGGCTAGCCTGGGTTACAGAGTGAGTTCCAGGTCAACTTGAGCTGGATCGAGACCCTGTCTGAAAATGAGAACAACGAAACACTACCACCAAAAAATAAGACACAGAAAGCAGAGAATCAGAGAATTCCTATTTCTGGGATGGGGAGATGGCTCCGCAATTAAAGGCCCTCCTTTGCGAGCCTGCCAGTCCAAGTTTAAATTCCTTTGCACCCACGTTAAGCCTGACACAGAGTGGGGCGTTTTGTATCAGTGATCCCAACAGGAGGCGGAGCCAGGAGAATCAGAAAGCTCATGGGCAGGTGCACACACAGAGACATTTCTAAAAGAAGTGGAAGGAAATGACACGCTGACAAACGTCCCCACAGGCTGTCCTCTGACCCCATGTGAGTGTATACAAACACACACACAAACAGAAAAAATTATACAATGCCTATTTTTCTACTTAAAAAGGGGGGCACCTTTGAGCTGGCAGCTGGGCTTGGCTGGTAGATCCACGTCCTAAGAGAAGTTCAGTCTGAATTGATGCCACCTTTTCCCCACCGCCCCGCACCCCCGACACACACCCCACTGGGAAAATCCATCTCGATTTCTGTGAGAACTCAACATCCATCTTCCTTGACCGCTGCAGCTCCACGGGAGGGAGCTCGCTGGTGACCCATTTAAAAAGCCCCGGCCTCTTTCAGCTCCCGCTGATTTATGCACATCTGTCAGGGGCAAGCCACAGCCATCTGTAAGGGTCGCAGGGTCACATTCGAATCCACACCAGTCATACCTCCACTGATGCCAATGCCTCGGCGCTGCCTTCCGCCTGCCCTCTGTGATACGGATGCGTCAGAGCCACCTCTCTGAGCCCCCGTGAGCAACTCCCCCTCAGGCCTCCTTGTTTATCAAGCAGCCCCCCCCAACATAAATGTATAAAGCTGAGCCATCAGAAGACTATGTCTTCCAAGATCTTCCCCCAGACAATGGTCTTTAACTGCCTTTTTGGTGTCCTCGGACTGTGCACAGAAGCCAGCTTTTTGGCCAGAAGGGCGCACGTCAGACCTTTGAATACAGGCTTCTCTACCTCCCCTGTACGACACAGGGGAAGAGTGAGATGCCTTTAAGTAAGGCATGCCAATGCCATGGGAATTTTGTAGGTATGAGTATCAGCATAACACTTAGGTTATTATTTTTTAAGGAGCAAAAGAGAGAGGGCTGGAGAGATAGCTCAGTGGTTAAAGGCACTTGCTTGGAAAGTTCAATGGCCCAGGTTCAAATCCCCAGTACCCGCATAAAGCCAGATGCACAAAGTGACACACGAATCTGCAAGAGGCTCTGACACACCCATTTTCTCCCTCTCTCTCTCTCTCTCTCTCCTCTCTCACCACCACCACCACCCCGCTTACAAATAAATAAATAAATATTTTAAAAAGAAAGAGAGAGAAAAGATGATGCTGGGGAGATGACTCAGCAGTTAAAGTCACTTGCTTGCAAAGTCAGCTACCCGTGTTCGGTTCCCTAGCGCTCATGAAAGCCTGATGCAAAATGCTAATGCGTGCACCTCTGGAGCTTGGGGCCAGCTAGTCTGACATGTGTTTGCAGTCAGGGGGTTTGTTTGCTGCATCCAGAGCGCCTGTTTCAGCAGAAGTAAAGCACAGACACATTGAAGTTATCCTCCAATCTCCACACGCCCGCCATGGCATTTGTGCCTGAACACACACGCACACACGCACAGATAAATAATTTTTTAATGTGTAATAAAAAGAAAAAAGGAGTGGGAGTGGGGAGTGCTGAGAACGTAGTAAGGCCCTAGGTTTAATCCTTAGCATGAGGGAGGGTGAGGAAGCAGAGAAACAGACAAAACAGAATGACCCCTGCAGCTGGAAACGGGTGGAGACTTAAGAGACAAGGTTGGCAGTGGCTTCCGGGTGACAGGTCCATCCAGGTTCCTGAGCCTCTTCTGTCTAATTTAGTTTATGTCTTTTCAATTCTCATAATGACTACACAAAGGGGTTTTTTGCATATAAATAAAAAAAAAACAACATCCCAAGGGCATTGCAGCATCCTCAGATGCGATTGTCCTCTCTCTTGAGGCTTTTGCCTGCACATCTGTATGTCACAACTGTATGCATGGTGCTGCCTAAACCACAAAGTAACAGCCACGTGGCCCTGCCTGCTACGAGCCCTCCAGATGTCTATCTGTCCACAGCCCATCCCTGTCCTCTATCTCAGTCAAACCCAGAACCACTCACTGCTCACAGTATGCAATGGCTCTGTCCCTGGTACATACTTTAATCCTAGCACCCAGGAGACCGAGATGGGAGGATCATGAATTCAAGGCCAGCCTGAGACATAGAGCAAATTCCAGGCCAGTTAGACCTTCTTCTTAAGGAATGAAAAAGAAATAAAGGGGGAGAAGAAGTGAAGGATGGAGTGAGGGAAGGATTACATTTAACTGAACCATTCTTGCCAGGTGTGGTGGCACATAACTTTAATCCCAGCACTTGGGAGGGGTATGAGGATCACTATGAGTTCTGGGTCAGCCTGGGACTATAGAATGAGACCATACCTCGAACAAACAAAAAAGTGCATGTGCAAGACAGAGAGAGAGAGAGAGAGAGAGAGAGAGGGACCATACCTCCAACAAACAAACAAAAAAGCGTACATGCGAGAGTGGGGGGAACCATTCTTTCACACGGGAAGGATAGGACTATTGAGCATCCCAAGGCCACTTGCATCCCTGGGGACACACAGGCAACAGGCTTTCAGATTGCTGCGTACAGAGCCAGAGGAGCTCCACACCCCCAGCACTGTTTCCACCCTGGGGTGACCTCAGTCAACAGGGACAGGAGGAGAGCCCCTCAAGTCCCACCTTTTAGAGGATTCTCATTCTGGAGCAAACAGGCTATCAGGCTGCCCAGATGCCATCCACACCCCTTCACCCCTGCTCAGCTGCCTGCACTGGTTGCTCTAAGGACAGAATCTGGATTGCCTCGAATAATTCCGATTCCAGGCTGTGCCACCAGAATAGGGCTATGCCAGCAAAGTGAGGGCAGTCCAGCCTAGGAGCACAAGACAAAAGGGCTCCTGAACCAACATATGATGCATCCATACAAGGTTTCTACTTCATAATAATGATATTGAGAAAATGAGGGGGTCAAGGAGCTGGACAAGCCCCTGGAAGTGGAGGCTTAAGAAAGGTGGCTCGGGGGCTGGAGAAATGGCTCCATGGTTAAGGCGCTTGCCAGCAAAACCTAAGAGCTCATGTTAGAATCTCCAGGTCCCACCTAAGCCAGATGCACAGCAAGGCAAGTGTACAACGTCACACGCATGTACAAGGGGGCGCACGCATTTGGAGTTCATTTGCAGAGGCTGGAGGCCCTGGCGTGCCCATTCTCTCCCTCCCTCTTCTCTCTCTCTCTCTCCCTCCTTCCCTCCCTCCCTCTCTATCTGCCTCTCTCTTTCAAATAAACAAATAAAATACTTAAAAATCAAAAAAGAAGTGGATTGTGAGAGCTGCCATCTCCTGATACCTGATCGTTTTGTTTGAGTTTAGTCACAGATTCATCCAAGCAGAAAGAATCTCCATTAGTCCTCATTTTATTAAAAAGCACAAGTCTGAAACAAAAGGGACAGCTGTTGAAATATTTTTGCAAAAGGATAAGAAACTATGACCCAAACCACTTTCCACAAGATATTGTAGTTCAGTTTCATACTACTTCATTTAAAAAAAAAAAACACCTTTTACTTTATTTTTGAATGTCCATTTCTGTTTTATTATGGCATTGGGATCCTCTTCAACGTCACTATGTAAAATGAGTTGCATAAAAGAACTTTTACATTTAAGAATTTATTGCTCTTTTCTTTTATAAAACAGGGTTAGTTCTTCAAGATAGGTTTGACTCAACATCCTGGAGGCAAGCAGCACTTCCACCTCAGTCGTCCTGGAAGCTCGGCTTACAGACACACCTTTTACTTTTTAAAAAAATATATATAATTTCAGCCGGATGTAGTGTTGCCCAGCACTCGGGAGGCAGAGGTAGGAGGATTGCCGTAAGTTCAAGGACACCCTGAGAATACATAGTGAATTCCAGGTCAGCCTGGACTACAGTGAGACCCTACCTCAAAAAAAAAAAGGAAGAAAAATATGTATAATTTTTAAATTTAATTGTATTTATTTATTTACAAGTAGAGAGAGAGAGGGAGAGAGAGAGAAGAAAGACACAGAGAGAATGTGCACACCAGGGTCTTAGCCACTGCAAACAAACTCCAGACACATGTGCCCCTTGTGCATCTGGCTTACATGGGTCCTGGGGAATCAAACCTGAGTCCTTTGGCTTCGCAGGCAAATGCCTTAACCGCTAAGCCATCTCTCCAGCCCAACACCTTTTACTTGAAACTACTTTATCATTCCTGTTTGCAAGACTGTTCTCTGCCAAATTCAACATATGATGAAGCCATGGCTTTGTTTACTGATATTCAAACTTAATGTGATGCTTTCAAATAAACCATTTTTGGAAACATTAAAAAAAAAAAAAAAAGCAAGGTGGCTGACTCTGTATTAAGTTCTTACAGCTTCCAGACCCCTCCATCCCTAGAGATGGATCTGGATATCTTCCAAAAATGACCCACAGTACTGAGCTGGATGTCGCCAGCCAGTGTCGCTTCCCAGACATCCACTGAAGAGCAAAGGGAGTTCAAAGCCATCTTCTGGCGCCCCCCTGTGTCGAGTGAGAGGATATGCTTATTACTCACGAAGCCCCTGATACCCAAGCAGGTCGGATATCAGGATTAAACATAGGTAGAAAAAGTGTGAGATGCCCATCACATCTGAATTTTAGATACATAATAAATGCATTATGGTACAAGCCTGTCAAGTGGGACGGTCTTATGTATTTTTTTTATTTGTAAGTACAGAGAGGGGAGAGAGAAAGATAAAAAAATAAAGGGAGGGGAGAGAGAATGGGTGTGCAAGGGCCTCTAAGCACTGCAAACAAACTCCAGATGCATGCGCCACTATGCACCTGGCTTTGCGTGGGTACTGGGGAACTGAACCCAGGTCGTTACGCTTTGCAAGCAAATGCCTTAACTCCTGAACCAGCTCTCCAGCCCCCAAATAAGTCTTTTAAATTCAAATTTGTTTTTGGTTTTTCGAGATAGGGTCTCACTGTAGCTCAGGCTGACCTGGAATTCACCATGTAGTCTCAGGGTGGCCTCGAACTCACGGCAATCCTCTTACCTCTGCCTCCCGAGTGCTGAGATTAAAGGCATGTGCCACCACACCCAGCAAAGTGACTCTTTTTTTTTTTTATCAGCCCAACAATCCTACTCCCTTAAGGGAGGTCCGCTTATTTTTGCTTGTTGCTGTTGAACCCCTGTCTTGCTATGGAGCGCAGGCTGGCCAGGAGCTCACTACAGAGCTTGGGCTGGCCTCCAACTGTTCTCCTGCCTCCACCTCCCAAGTGCTGAGATTACATGCATGTGCCACCATATCCAGATCAGGGAATTTTAACAAACAAACAGACAGGGCTGGAGAGATAGCTTAGTGGTTAAGGTGCTTGCCTGCAAAGCCAAAGGATCCAGGTTTGACTCTAGAACCCATGTAAACCTGATGCACAAGATCATGTATGTGCACAAGGTGGCTCTTATGAGGACCCTAGCTTCAAATGTTTAGATTTGCATGTGACGTGGAGTGAAAGTCTGTAGTAGAGGCTCTGGAGAGGGAGGAGAGGGGGAAGGTGTAGGGGAGGGTGTGGTAAATATGTAAGTAAAGGGGCAGAATACTGGGCGTGAAATAGCCTAAGTGGGATCAGGGAAGGGGAGGAGGAGAGCAGGTGTGGGGAGGACGGTTAACCAAACTTAAGATGTTATGACTAAGCCACATGGGAATCAATCTACTTCGTCACTAGCTAATAACATGCATGTCAAAAACAGGGTTACGGCTGCAGAGATGGTTCAGTGGTTAAGGTGCCTGCCTTCAGAGCCTAAGGACTGGCATTCAATTCCACAGTACCCACGGGGAGCCAGAAGCACAAAGTGGCACGTGCATCTGGAGTCCATTTGCAGTGGCTGGAGGCCCTGTCACACACCCATTCTCTGTCTCTCTTCTATCTCTCTCTGCTTGCAAATAAATAAACCAATAATGAGTTTGGGCAGAAATATCTTGTGGAGGTGGATAATGTTGTGACCGGAAGCCAAAGTTTGTTATTAAAAATATTTTCAGCCAGGTGTGGTGGCGCATGCCTTTAATCCCAGTACTTGGGAGGCAGAGGTAGGAGGACTGCCATGAGTTCAAGGCCACCCTGAGACTCGATAGTGAATTCCAGGTCAGTTTGGGCTAGAGTGAGACCCTACCTCAAAAAAAAAACAAAAATATATATGTATATATTTTCAGCCGGGCGTGGTGGCACATGCCTTTAATCCCAGCACTCGGAAAGAAGAGGTAGGAGGATCGCTGTGAGTTGAAGGCCATCCTGAGACTACATAGTGAATTCCAGGTCAGCCTGGGCTACAGTGAGACCCTACCTCAAAAAACCAAAGGAAAAAAATATTTTATTTAAGCCAGGAATAGTGGTACATGCCTTAAATCCCAGAACTTGGGAGGCAGAGGTACAAGGATCGTTCGCTGTGAGTTGGAGGCCACCGTGAGATTACATAGTGAATTCCAGGTCAGCCTGGGCTAGAGTGAGACCCTACCTCAGAAAAAACAACAACGACGACAAAAATTCCATATTGGGGGTGAAAGGGCTCAAAGTGAGGTCAGGGGAAGAGAATGAGTAAAAAAGGTGGAGGGAGGGCTAATTAAAATCTAAGAGTATATAAATAAATCATATGGAAACCTACTTTTTTTGGCAATGGAACACTCAGGAGCTGTAGATTGTTGCTAGAAAATTTTCAGTGCTAGGGATGGGATACCTTCCAGTGAGTTGTTGGCCAGGGAGGTTCCTGATGTCCCCAAAACATTATAGGCCATTGCTGAGGCCCTTGGTTTTCCACAAGGAATAGATGGTAAGATCCTATTGCTGAAGACTCTACATACTTGGGCTGCAAGGCCACTGAAAAATCCTGCTTGAACTGAGCTGGTAACCTCATCCAGGTAGACCAGCTGACAGAAGGCTGGAAGAAGTCATTCTACATGCAGTTCAATGTGTGAAAGCGAAATCACCAGTGAAGATACTCAACAGTGGACACTGCAAACCTTATATTTGGCCAACCAGGCCAAATAAGCCAATGGATGCAATAGTGACACGTCTGTTATGGTGGAAACCAACTGCCCTCTAATTGGACTGGAGGCCTGCTAAATGGGAGGGGATACATCCCTGATACTGAAAACATAAAACAGGAGTAGTCATGAGCCCTAGCGGTATAACGTCTGCTGTTGTCTGGCTAAATGTATATACTGTGCTTATCAAACTGCCCAATAAGCGCTTCTCTTAATGTTCATACCCTTATGTTAATGCTACTGTCACTTTTGGTACAAAATCTTCTCTTTTCAGATGGCAGTGTCCTTGGGATGACTCAGAAGACATCATGGTGCTGGAAAGAAGTGACCAGAGTGCTCAGTACTTAAACATCTCTATCACACCTTCCAAGACTCAGGGTCTATTGTGGAAGAGGTGGTAGAAAAAATGTAAGAGCCAAAGGAAGAGTGAGACTCCTTACAACGTGCTCCCTCCAGACACAAAATGGCCTGGACATCCATGACCTCACAGTGCCTGACACTATCTACACAAGACCATCATACTAGGAGGAAACGATCATGATATCAAAATAAAAGAGAGACTGATTGAGAAGGGGAGGGGATATGATGGAGAATGGAGTTTCAAAGGGGAGAGTGGGGGGAGGGAGGCTATTACCATGGGATATTGTTTACAATCATGAAATTGTTAAAAATTTTTGAAAAAAAATTCCAGTGCCAGGGCTGGGGCAAAGAGGCCTCCGATGACCCCAAAACATTATAGGCTCCAAAGCTCTTGGTTGCCCATCAGAACTAGATGGTAAGACCCTGTTGCTGAAGACTGCACATGTTTGTGCTTCGTGTCGCTGAAAAGTCCAGTGTAGCTGAGCTGGAGGCCTCCTCCCTGTTGACTAGCTGTCAGGGTGCTGGAGAGAGCTGCACAGCATGCAGCCTTTGGGAGGAGAAAAGTCACCAAAAGTCTTAACCAGCAGTGGACCCAGCCAGGGCTAGAGTGAAACCCTACCCCATAAAGCCAAAGAAAGAAAAGAAAAGAGAGGACTGAAAGCGAACACTGGTTCTTTAGAGAGCAGCAGTACACGTACAACATGGCTGTCCTGAGCCCAGCCACCTCTATCATCACAAGGGCTTTCGACAAGCCTTCACAGAGCTCACGGGACCTGCAGTGAATCTCAGCATAGCCAGTGAATGAGATGACCCAGTTCACTCCTTCCCCGGGCGTGAGAGTGGTACCCCGGAGATTCCTCCCTAAGATCGTCATCGCTAGTGATGTCCGAGTCACGTGAGGGTTGGCCTCAGAGATAACAGTCCCTGACCTGCTGTTGTAGTGACCTCCACGTTACTGGAGGCCCGACCAAAAGCAGTTGATGGGAGGAAGGTTTTTATTCTGGCTTGCGGTCTCGAGCGGAAGCTCCGTGATGGCAGGAGAAAGACGTGGCATGAGCAGAGAGGCTGGACATCACCTCTGCCAGAGCAAGTGGAAAACAGCAGCAGGAGAGCGAGCCAAGCTCTAAGCAAGGACTTTCTGGCTATGACACCCCAGGAACACACCTTCTCCAGCAAGGCTCCACCTCCTAGATTGCCAACAGCTGGGGACCAAGCATTGCAACTAGAAGACTGGGGCTGGGGAGATGGCTCAGTGGTTAGAGGCATCTGCTTGTGAAATACATGAGTTTATGAAGGGACATACGATTCAAGCCACTACACCTACGATGCTTTGAAGGTGTCCTCTAAGTTTGCTGGAAACTTATCCCCAAAGTAATATGTGAGTGATATCTGAGAAGTGGAATCTTTGGGAAGTGACTCATGGGTCAACATATTCATGAGTCAATTGGGTTTTTTTTTATTTTGGCGGGGGGCAGGGAGGGTAAACCATGTTATAAAAGCAAGTGCCAGGGCTTGACAGATGGCTTAAAGGTTAAGGCACTTGCCTGCAAAGCCAAAGGTCCCAGATTTGATTCCTCAGGACCCATGTGAGCCAGATGCACAAGGTGGCACGTGTGTATAGAATTCATTTGCAGCTGCTAGAGGCCCTGGCGTGCCCATTCTCTCTCTCTCTCTCTCTCTCTCTCTCTCTTTCTTTCTCTCCCTTTCTCCCTTTCAAATAAAAATAAAAGCAGGCATTCTCTGACTTTCTTCCATCTATCGTGACATATGTTGCCCTCTGTCATGTTATGCGGCAGCAGAAAGCTCAACATCAGAAAGAAGCCAAGGAGGTGTGGATGTCACCTACCCAGAAACATGACAGGTATACACAAACATACATTTTGTTTATAGCTTCAGAAAGATCATAGCTTCCTGAACCCAGTCCCTGAAGTATGTAGACATTTTGGGGGAGTCAAGGGAATAATTGAGATAAGGTCTCACTTTATCCCAGGCTGACCTCAAACTCATGGCAATCCTTCTGTCTCAGCTCCTAAGTGCTGTGGTAAATCACCAAGCCTAGTTTGTAAACACATTTTTTTTAACCATGCATCTTAAATTCTTTCTATCCCTGGGGATATAGCTCAGATGGAGGAATTCCTGCCTATGGTTCAATTCCTAGCACTAAAAAGAGAAATAGGACTGGAAAGATGGCTTGGCAGTTAAGGCACTTGCCTACAAAGTCAAAGGACTCAGGTTTGATTCCCCAGGACCCACGTAAGCCAAATGCACAAGGGACTGCATGTGTCCAAAGTTCATTTGCAGTGGCTGGAGGCCTTGGTGTACCTATCCTTTCTTTCTTCCCCTCTTTCTTTCTTTCTTTCTCCCCCCCCCTCTCTCTCTCTCTCTCCCCCCCCCCACCTATTTCTCTCTCTAAAATAAATAAATTAATTAATTTTTCAAAAATAAAATAAAATTTAAAAAGAGAGATAAAAATAACCCCTCTCTTTACCATGGCTCTGTGTGGGTAAAGTGATAGGCAGACATTCTCACAGGTTGTTATTGGTATCTCAAAATACAACTCCTGTGTGAAGGAGTTTGAGAATACATCACAGAATTACAATTTACACTCGTATTAGCCCAGCAACCTAGGTCCGGTGCACTGCATTTGCACATATACATGTTTGAAATGAAATCCTGGTAAGGCCACTCACTGGGCTACCATGTGTCATAGTGAATGAAATAATATATATATTCATATAAAGGCTGGTCATGGGGCTCACTGGTTAAAGGGTCTTTCTTATAAAGCCCGACGGCCCAGGTTCAGTTCCCCAGTACCCACATAAAGCCAGACACACTAAGTGGCACATGTGTCTGGAGTTCATTTGCAGTGGCAAAAGGCCCTGGGATGCCTATTCATTCTCTCTCTCTCCTTTTCTCCCTCTCTCCCAATCTCTCTCACAAGTAAAAATAAATAAATAAATAAATAAAAGGCTCATCATCCCAGACCATAGACTAAATGAACCACAACACATCCATACAATGAAAACACATGCTGTCGTAAAAACAAAAGGGGAGCTTTTATGCACTGATAAGGAAGAATTTAAGATGCATGGCTAAAAGGAATAAGCAAGGTAGAGTACTGCATTTATTTTAGAATAAGTACCTACTTGGGTATATATGTCAGGATGCCTGTCACTGTACCTTTGGTAGTCTCTGGGTGAGAGAATAGGGCGGGTGGCTGGGGACAGCAGTCAAGAACAGACTTTGTTCGTAGACTTTCGGAACCACTGGCTTACAGAGCATATAAAATATCAAATAGCTTGTTCAGAACATCCGAGTACAGAACATCCAGAGGTTGGCAGCTCTGACTAAATAATCTTCAGTCTCCACATTGGAACCCAGGTTCCCAACCCTAGCCTCCAACCGTACATCGCTGCTTCTGGGTCTGAGCCACCACAACACCTGATGCACCTGCTACCGTCCGCATAACCAGATGTGTCCAAGCAAAAGCACACACAGCCTTGACCTCTCCAAGGCAGCTAGCCACTCGTGAGCGCCTTGGTCAGACGGCGGTGTCACTGCGAAGGGTACACAGGGCCGAGCGGAGAGGGCCCACATCAGCCTTGGCCTGAGTGAAACCAGACCCCACATCCATACCTCCCCTGAGCTGAGTGCTCTGTACCTGACTGGGTTTTCATCACCCGGATAGCCTTGGCCTTGGCCAGCTCCAGGACGGTGATCCACTGCTGCCGGTCTAGCTCTGAGCTGGCTTTCAGGTGGTAGCTCCTTGCCCCGCTGCACAGCAAGATCCCGCAGGAGTCCTCGGTGTCAATGTGCGCGGTGGCCAGGTTGATGGTCCCGCGGCAGGTGTGGGCCATTTCACCTTGGTTTCTGTGGGACGCAAGAGAACACGTGAGACGAGGCTCCCGCGTGCCGCAGGTCCAGACTCAAGAAGCCCTCATGGCAAGTTCTCAGAGCCTTAGGTCCTTAGTGTTAGGAAAAGCCCTGGACGTGTGACCAAGACTGACCGTGCCATGGTAGAAGGCTGGCATTGATGCCCGCTGTGGTGGTCTGAGTCCTTGCAGACACTGGGAAACAGAGAAGAGTGTGACTTCCCAGGGTCCCAGAAGGCAGAACAGGCTTGATCTCCATGCCAGACTCTTTCTAAGTTTTTGTTTATTTATTAGAGAAAGAAAGGGAGAGAGCAAGTGAGAATGGGTGCGCCAGGGCCTCTAGCCACTGCAAATGAACCCCAGACGCATGCGCCATCATGTGCATCTGGCTTACGTGGGACCTGGAGAATTGAACCTGGGTCCTTAGGCTTCTCAGGCAACAGCCTTACCCGCAAAGCCATCTCTCCAGTCTCAGACTCTTCCTTTCTTTAAAAAAATATTTTATTTAATTATTTATCAGAGAGGGAGAAAAAAAAACAGGCACAGAGAGAAAGAGAGAATGCGCACGCCAGGGCCTCCGGCCACTACACACAAACTCCAGATGCGTGTGTCACCTTGGGTATCTTAGGTTTCACTGCTAAACCATCTCCCTGGCCCCTCTTTCTTTCTTTCTTTTTCTCTTTAAAAAATATTTTTTTTATTTATTCATGAGATAAGCAGAAAGAGAGAATGGGCACGCCAGGGCCTCCAGCCACTGCAAATGAACTTCAGAGACATGTGTGACCTTGTGCATCTGGCTTATGTGGGTACTGGGGGATTGAACCTAGGTCCCCAGGCTTTTCAGGCAAATACCTTAACTGCTAAGTCATCTCTCCAGCCCCATGCCAGACTCTTTCTACTAAATTTTGGAAGCACTGAGCTGGGCCTGGGTGGGATCCTGCCACGAAGACTGAGGTTAGAATAGACTCAGAGCTCTAGAGGGTAGACGCAAGGTCACCTCCTTGGAGCAGCCTGGGAATGGCACTGTCCCTGAAACTGACCTACTCCATCCCACCGAGAAAAGATGCCCCTGTTCCTGGCAAGGCAGCGGCTGGGCTAACATAATGCTACCTCATGACCGAGAACCAACCCTTTTGTTAGTTTCAGGAGTGTGAAAAACTAATGGTATCTAAATAAGAGAAAGCAGAGGTGACGAAAGTGTGTCTCTTCCAAGTGAGACCTCTGTCTGAAAGCTGAAGTCCAATGATCACGACTGGATTTACTTAACTCACTCCCTTAAAGACTTGCAGGAAACTCAGACACCCTTCCCCCCTGCACAGAACACCAAATCTCTTTTTACAGAGCGTTGACTAGTAACATTTCCAGTGACAGAAATTGCTTGGCAATTGTCCACTGTCTTTAATTCTTATTGATTTTTCCCTGGGTGTTTGCCACCTGTTATTTTCTTGATTCTCCTACCAGCTCTGAAATTGAATGACTTGATAATAAGACTTCCATCTTCAAAAGAAAAAACATTTTTAAATATTTTATTTATTTATTTATTTATTTATTTATTTATTTATTTATTTATTTATTTATTTGAGAGATAGTGAGAGAAAGAAGCAGAGAGAGACAGAGAATGGGTGCACCAGGGCCTCTAGCCACTACAAACTCTAGATACATGTGCCACCTTGTGCATCTGGCTTTACGTGGGTATGGGGGAATTAAACTAGGGTTCTTAGGCTTCACAGACAAGTGCCTTAACTACTGAGCCATCTCTCCAGCCCTTAGAAATATTTCTATTTATTTATTTCCAAACAGAGAGAGGTGAGGGAGGATGGGTGCACTAGGGCCTCTAGCCACTGCAAACGAACTCCAGATTCATATGCCACTTTGTGCATCTGGCTTTACATGGGTGCTGGGGAATCAAACCCAGGCCTTTAGGATTTGCAAACAAGAGCTTTTAACAGTTGGGCCATCTCTCCATCCCTGGAGAAATCCATCTTTCATTAGAAAAGTGGTTTGGCATTTCTTTTTATCGTTTTATTTACTTATTTGTTTATTAGATACAGAGAGACAGAAGGGGAGAGAGAGGGGAGAATGGGCATGCCAGGGCCTCTAGCCACTGCAAACGAACTCCAGATGCATGCACCACCTTGTGCATCTGGCTTACATGGGACCTGGATAATCAAACCTGGGTCCTTAGGCTTTTCAGGCAAGCACCTTAACCGCTAAGCCATCTCTCCAGGCCCGGCTTGGCATTTTGATGTCCTCTGTTTTGGTCACATGTCTTAGCAAAAATGATGTACCACTGAAGCAAGGTCCAGCACCTAAGTGTTGGCATCTTTGGACCAGAGGAAGCACACTCTGGATTACCAAACCAGTGACGCTGGAAACACCTGCCGTAAGACTAGTGTTTTAGATTGCAAGCTGTAGATGGGCCAAGTGTTACAGAGTGTATGACTAACCATCAATGACCCTGTGGCTACTCAAAATATTTTTTTTTAATTTTTATTTATTTATTTATTTGAGAGCGACAGACACAGAGAGAAAGACAGATAGAGGGAGAGAGAGAGAATGGGAGCGCCAGGGCCTCCAGCCTCTGCAAACGAACTCCAGACGCGTGCGCCCCCTTGTGCATCTGGCTAACGTGGGACCTGGGGAACCGAGCCTCGAACCGGGGTCCTTAGGCTTCACAGGCAAGCGCTTAACCACTAAGCCATCTCTCCAGCCCCTCAAAATAATTTTTTTTTAATTTATTTATTTGAGAGAGAGAGAGAAAGAAAGGCAGAGAGGAGAGAGAGAGAGAATGGGCATGCCAGGACCTCCAGCCACTGCAAAGGAGCTCCAGACTCATGTGCCACCTTGTGCATCTGGTGGTTTATGTGGGTCCTGGGGAATCAAACCAAGGTCCTTTGGCTTTGCAAAATACCTTAACCACTAAGCCATCTCCCTAGCCCTGCTCAAGATTTTAAACCCTGAAAAAGAGGGGCACGCCCTGAGCTCTAGGCAGAGCAGGTAGAGGCAAGGAGGAAGTTGTAGCTTTCAAAGAATTAAAAATGGGTTCCAAGCCAGGCGTGGTAGTGCACGCCTTTAATCCCAGCACTCGGGAGGCAGAGGTAGGAGGATCACCGCTCGAGGTCACCGTGAGACTACATAGTGAATCCCAGGTCAGCCTGAGCTAGAGTGAAACCCCACCTCGGAAAAAAAAAAAAGTGTTCCAATCCAGGTGTGGTGGTGCATGCCTCTTGGGAGGCAGAGGTAGGTGGATTGCCATGAGTTTGAGGCTACCCTGAGACTATACAGTGAATTCCAAGTCAGCCTTGGCTAGAGTGAGACCCTACCTCAAAAAAAAAGGGGGGGGGGTTTCCATTATCACAGCATTGAGAATATGAGTGAGTGAGAGAAACATGAAGCAAGAAAAGCAGCCAATGGCCAAATGTAATACATTGCAGATTTTTATCTTAAAAACCACAACTAGGGCTGGAGAGATGGCTTAGTGGTTAAGCGCTTGCCTGTGAAGCCTAAGGACCACGGTTCGAGGCTCGATTCCCCAGGACCCACGCTAGCCAGATGCACAAGGGGGTGCATGCGTCTGGAGTTTGTTTGTTTGCAGTGGCTGGAGGCCCAGGCGCGCCCATTCTCTCCCTCCCTCTCTCTCTCTCTCTGCCTCTCTCTCTCTCTCTCTCTCAAATAAATATTTTAAAGCATGCCTTGGGCTGGAAAAATGGCTTAGCAGTTAAGGTGCTTGCTTGCAAAGCCTAATACCAATGTTGAACTCTCCAGGTCCCAAGTAAGCCAGACACACAAAGGTGAGGCACGCACAAGGTCACACATGCCCACTAGGTGGCACAAGTGGCTGAAGCCCTGGCATGCCAATTCTCTCTCTCTCTCTCTCTCTCTCATTCTCTTTCTGTTTCCCTTTCTTTTGTTCTCTCTAAAAATAACATAAAATAAAATAAAAAGCAAGCCTTATGCATAGTGGGAGATAGGAGAAACCAAGCCACTATGTGAAATCAGGGCTGGGCTGTAAATTACCCAGTGGATGTGGTGTTAGATCACAACCTACTGACTAAAGTAAAACCCAGGAGTCCATGCTGATGCAAGGAAGCAACCAGACAGACAGACAGATGTGAGAAAGGAGCCGTCCCTCACCAGAGCCTGCAGAGCCAGCATAATGGACATAGAAACTCACTAGATCTTGCAATGGAGAATTCTGGATTTGGATTTAAATAGGAGGAAAAAAGACCTGAAAAATATGAAATTCTAATGAAGTGTGGAGCTTAGTTGGTGATATTATCACAATGTTAATTTTCCTGGTTTTGATCATTGTACTTTGGAGAGGTGACATGTTAATTTTAGGAGAACTAGGTAGAGGGCATATGAGGCCTTTGCACTATTTTTGTGACTTTTCTGTTAAGTCTAAGTTACTTCAAAAGTTTTTTTTTAATGATGTTTCTATCATCTTCTTCCCAGGATCATAGCTGATAACAAAGAACCTCAACTGTTGGGCCTCGAGAGGCCTGGGCGTGAAGCCTAGTGGAACTTCCTGAGTCTAGCTAAAGTTTGGCGACCTGTCTCTGGCCAGCTAGGACTCAGCAAGACGCCTAATGGCTTCTGGCCTGCCACTTCCACACAGGAGTTGGAATCATCATTTCAATAGTCACAGTTTGCTATTGGCCCTTACCTGTTCCCCCATCCTAAAACCCCTGCCTTCATCCCCGACATGATAAAGGCAACTGCTTGTAACAATAAAGCGAGTTCCTGTGAGTTTCTGCTTCAACAAGACTCCCGACTCAGTGTGGTTTTTCTCTGGTAACTAGGAGATTCTGGGTCATCCGACGCTCATTCTTCTCCTCAACCCCTTGGGAGGAACCAGCCTGGTCCCTCCTCAGCACTACCTGCCCGCCGGGGAGGAGCCTGGCACCTACCTTCAGGTTAGTGGCTGACTTGGATATATCCCCAGTGTTACCAATGGGCATAAGCCCTAGATAATCATCATAGAGTCTGGTTGTAGACTCATCTCTCCAAGACGGTAGGTGGAAGCATTTTAAAAATCACTAGATGAAGGTTGGGGAAATGGCTCAATGGTTAAGGCGATTGCCTGAAAAACCTAAGGATCCAAGTTCGATTCTCTAGTACCCAAATAAAGCCAGATACACAAGGTGGGGCATACGCCTGTGGCTGGAGACCCTGGCTTACCCATTCTCTCTATATATCTGTCTGTCTCTTTCTCTCTCTCTCTCTCTCTCAAATAAATAAATAGGATATTTAATAAATAAAATAAAATAAAATAAAAATCACTAGACCAACAAGAGTAGGGTGGTGAGGGAGGAAGGAAGGATGAGCCAGTCAAGATGAGCCTGGAAACAATTTCAAAGCCTATGCTGTGGGAGGAGCAACATCAACAAAGAATCCAATAGAGCTGATGCTCGGCAGAGGAATCACTCCAGAGAAAATGGAGCAAACGGCATAATGTGAGAATGATTTCAGATAATTGGGTTTAGGATTCCCAAAGATAAATGAAAACACCCTAGGGATGATGGATAATTTATTAAACAAAGGCAGACAAAAGTAAAACAAAAAGGCTGGAGAGATGTTTTAGCAGTTAAGGTGCTTGTCTGTGAAACCTAAGGACCCAGGTTCGATTCTCCAGGTCCCACGTATGCCAGATGCACAAGGTAGCGCATGGGTCTGGAGTTTGTTTGCAGTGGCTGAAGGCCCTGATGTGTCTGCTCTATGGGAGGGAATGCATGCCTGATACTGAAAATCTAATCCAAAGACTATGGCAGGGGTAGTCATGTGCCTTAGGGGTATAAAGCCTGCTCTTGTCTGGCTAAATTCATATATTATTCTCAGCAAACTGCCCTGAAAGCACTACACTTAATGTTCATATTCATATAGTAATGCTACTCTTACTTTTGGTTAGAGAAGCTTCTCTCTTCAGATGATGGTGACCACTGGGATGATCCAAAAGGCAAGAAGAAGTGACAGAGGAGTGCTCAGCACTGAAACATCTCTATCACATCCTCCAAGGCTCAGGGTCCATTGCGGAAGAGGTGGTGGAAAGAATGCAAGAGCCAAAGGAAGGGCACCACTCCTTATAATGCAACCGCCCAGACAAAAATTGGCCTTGACCTCCATGACCTTGCATTGCCTAGCAATACCTTCACAAGACCCTCCTAATAGGAGAAAAAGATGATGATATCAAAATAAAAGAGAGACTAATGGAGAGAGGGAGGGGATATGATGGAGAACGGAGTTGGGAAGGGGAACTGGGGGAGGGGAGGAAAATATCATGGTTTATTGTCTGTAACTACAGAAGTTGTCAGTAAGAAAATTGTTTTAATTGGGCATGGTGGCACATGCTTTAATCCCAGCACTTGGGAGGCAGAGGTAGGAGGATGGCCATGAGTTCGAGGCCACCCTGAGACTACAAGAGTGAATTCCAGGTCAGCTCTGAACTAGAGCGAGACCCTACCTCAGAAAACCAATAATAATAATAATAAAGAAAGAAAAGAAGCCGGGCGTGGTGGTGCACGCCTTTAATCCCAGCACTTGGGAGGCAGAGGTAGGAGGATCACTGTGAGTTTGAGGCCACCCTGAGACTCCATAGTGAATTCCATGTCAGCATGGGCTAGAGTGAGACCCTACCTCGAAAACCAAAAAAAAAAAAAAAAAAAAAAAAAAAAAAGAAAAAAGAAAGAAAGAAAAAAAGAGAAGGGCCATCTAGAGAGACCAAGTGGCTTGCTCAAGCCCATGGTGGATGAAGAACAGTTTCCACAGGACAGTTTTTCTTCACTGGACCATGAAAGTTCGGCTCCTTTCCCACTTAGTATATGGACTGGGCTACCCATTCTGGGTGGTATAGCAACATTACAACCCCAGTGCTGCTGGCTGCTCCAGGATTTCACTGTTCCTTGGGAGTGGGCCCAAGGCTTATATAAATTTTCTTTCATAATTTAAGAAAATATTTATTTATTTGAGAGGGGCTCAATTCCCCAATACTCACATAAGCCAGACGCCCAAAGTGGCACATGCATCTGGAGTTCACTTGCAGTGGCTAGAAACCCTGGCATGCCCATATTCTCTCCCTCTCCCTGTCTCTCTCTTTCCCTCTCTCAAATAACTAACTAAAACACTTTTAAAAGCTCACATTTTAAGAAAATACATTATAGGGCTGGAGGGATTGCTTAGTGGTTAAGGCACTTGCCTGTGAAGCCTAAGGACCCAGGTTCAATTCTCCAGGTCCCACATAAGCCAGATGCACATGGTGGCACATGTACCTGGAGTTTATTTGCAGTGGCTAGAGGCCCTGGCATGCCCCATTCTCTCTCACTCTCTCTTTCCCTCTGTCTCTAATAAATAAATAAAACAAAAATTAAAAATATATACATAAAATTGTCAGTGGATAAATACGTAAGTCAATAAACAGAGAAATATAAATGACCAACTAGTATATGAAAACTGTTCAGCATCACTCATCATCATAGAAATGTAAGTCAAAAATAAAGTGAAGCCAGGCATGGTGGCATGGTGGCACATGCCTTTACTCCCAGCACTTGGGAGGCAGAGATAGGAGGATCGCCTTGAGTTCAAGGCCACCCTGAGACTACATAGTGAATTTCAGGTCACCTGGTCTAGAGTGAGACTCTACTTTGAAAAAAAGAAAACAAGCAAAAAAAAAAAAAAAAAAGTCAGAATGGTCCCCCCGTTCTAGTTGCTAGGTGCAGGCTGGCCCTGACATGTGGGCAGGTCCTTGGGGGTCCCAAGGGGACAGAGCCACTGGCTCACCCTCAGCTTTGCCTTTTGCCTGTTGGAATACACAGAATAACCCCCCCCCCCTTAGGTTGCATTTATATTCTCAAGAGCCATCAGAGCTGATTGGTTGGCACCACGGGGTAGATGCCTGGCACCACAAATGCCAGGCGGTGTTCATCAAACAGAAGCTTCTACTGTGCATTTGCTTTCAGAGCGGAGAGCGGCACTGTGAGACCTGACACCATTGCATTTTGCTTTGTGGCCTCGTTTTTGCCATTTAAGGATTCCCTCGAGAAATGCTAAATTGATGCCACTGGAGCAAGAACACTTCTAATGGGATCTTAAATGAAAATGAAATAGGCGGCTTGGAAGCCAGGCTCCCGTGATTGAGGTTTATGATGTGAAATTTGTACCCAGAGTGTGGCAGCCAGGAACTTAGAGAGCACAACGTTTTCAGCAGTGCGACTGACGTCTGCGCAGTCCTTTACTTCCTATCACTAGCGCAACTCCCTTCTCACAAGGACCCGCAAAGTGGGCAAAGCAGAGGCATGGTTCATGGGGAAGATGTCTATCTGTAAGAGGGAATTAGTCCCCTCTTACATATAAGAAAGGGAAAGAGCCCAGCGAGGTGGTGCAGGCCTTTAAT
The DNA here is from genome assembly GCF_020740685.1 of Jaculus jaculus. NCBI lineage: Eukaryota > Metazoa > Chordata > Mammalia > Rodentia > Dipodidae > Jaculus > Jaculus jaculus. The sequence continues at coordinate 10,767,245 of NC_059114.1, read as the reverse complement.
TCCAGCACTTGGGAGTCTAAGGTAGGAAGATCACTGTGAGTTCAAGGCCAGCCTATGCTAGAATGAGACCCTACCCCCCCCCCAAAAAAAGGAAAGAAATGGAATCAAGTCTCCTGACAATTCATCTTAACTGTTGACTTGACCAGGTTTAGAATTACCTAGGACATTGGTGAGGCACACCTCCCCTCCGAGTGTGTCTGTGAGGGCATCTCCAGAGAGCATTAACTGAGGGGACAGACCCATCCTGAATGTGGGCTACACCATCCCATAGGTTGGGGACTCTGATTAAAAGAGGGGAAAGGAAAAAGCCAGCCAAGTGTTGGCAGCTCTCCTCCACTGAACACTCCTGCCTCCACATGGTTCTGCCCAAGCCATGGGACCAATGACTATGAACTGAACCCTCCAAAACCATGAGCCCAAAATAAATTCTACATCCCTTAAGTTGCTTCTGTCAGGTATTTTTGTTATAAATGTACAGGGCTTGGGCGGGGAGGGAGGGGTCACTAGCATGGGAATTTTTTTTTTAATTTATTTATTTATTATTGTTTTTCGAGGTAGGATCTCACTCTATCCCAGGTCCTGGAATTCCCTATGTAGTCTCAGGGTGGCCTTGAACTCATGGAGATCCTCCTACCTCTGCCTCCCGGGTGCTGGGATTAAAGGCGTGTGCCACCACCCTTGGCCCAAAAAACATTTTATTTATTTATTTGAGAGAGAACGAGAGGGACAGAGACAGATAGAGAATGGGCATGCCAGGACCTCTAGCCACTGCAAACAACTCCAGATGCATGTGCCACCTTGTGCATCTGGCTGTACGTGGGTACTGGGGAATCAAACCAGGGTCCTTGGGCTTTACAGGCAAGTGCCTTAACCACTGAACCAACTCTCCAGCCCAGAGGTCTTTTGAAGAATACTGGAATAGCTGTCCAGAAATAATACTCTGATGCACTTAGCCAAAATCTGCCTCTATCACTCATAAGCTGACACTGAGGTCCCATGAGCCACCCTAATGTCCGTCTTGTTCTTGCTCAGCTCAGAGTTCACACCATGGGGAGAGCTGCAAAACCATTGTGGGCTGAGGAGCTTAATGCGAAAGTGTTATGCAATAGGCGCAGCCGACCCAGGGAGGCAATCTAGCCCCAGCCCACAGCATATCAGCCCTGCACCCCACCCAAAGTTCTCCTGACTCCGCATGCTGACAGCACACCCCATCAGCATCACCCACTGAAGACCCACCAGACCGACTCTTGTGGTCCCACTAGGCCATCAGAACGCCCCGCACGACCTGGCAATATCTAAGGTGGTTGCTAAGATCAGCTAGAAAGCTTGTTGCAGAAGACTGGGCAAATGCTTGCGCTCTCCAAATTTGACTTGACTGCCTTGTCAATCAGAACCTGGGTGATCATGACACTTTTCTGCCAATGCAACAAGAAGAGAGGCTGGTGTCTGCAGTAGTTTGAGTTCATGTGCCCTCAGAGACTCGGATGTTTTATTAAAGCTGTAACTTGGATTTCCAGCCGCCTGCCTGGAGAAGGTGTCACTGTGGGTGGACGTGGGGTCCAGCCCTAAGGTGTTACAGGGGCGGATCTGAATTCCAGCCTAAGGTGTGCACAGCGCTCGAGCTCCGCCCGGGGTCCCGAGAGCTTGCTTGTGGCTGGATGTGGTTTTCTTCTCTCTCTGCGTGGACCTGTGAAAGAGGGCCAGCTTCTTTCGTCATCCTGAAACTTCCCCTGGATCTGTAAGTTTAAAACAAATCCCTTCTTCCTCCCATAAGCTGTGTCTGGTTTGGCAGGTCATCCAAGCAGTGTGGAGGGGACTCTGACAGTATCTTTCCGTATCATTGCAGGACGGGTCAGGCACACCCCTCCACCCTGGGCTGTACCAAGCAGAAGTCAACTCCTCTCTACCCTGTTCCTTGCTGTCTCTCAGGACACGCCCCCTTTTCTCCAGCTGCCCTGCTCAGCCCTGCACCAGGCCATGGTCACCTTGTCCAGAAAGCACCCAGAGCCTCTCCATCTGTCTCCTTGTGCCTTCCCTGGCCCCCTGCCAGACAATTCCTGTCTAAATTGCATGTAATTTTTTTAAATCTAGTATTATTTATTTAGAGAGAGAGAGAAGGAGGGAGAGGGAGGGAATGGGCACACCAGGACCTCTAGCCATTGCAAATGAATTCCAGATACATATGCCACCTTGTGCATCTGGCCTATGTGGGTTCTGGGGAATCAAACCTGGGTTCTCAGGCTTCACCAGCAAGTACCTTAACCACTAAACCATCTCTCCAGCCCCTAAATTGCATTAAAAAAATTTTTTGTTCATTTTTTATTTATTTATGAGAGCAACAGACAGAGAGAGAAAGAGGCAGATAGAGAAAGAGAGAATGGGTGCGCCAGGGCCTCCAGCCACTGCAAATGAGCTCCAGATGCGTGCGCCCCTTGTGCATCTGGCTAATGTGGGTCCTGGGGAATCGAGCCTCGAACCAGGGTCCTTAGGCTTCACAAGCAAGTGCTTGATAACCGCTTAGCTATCTCTCCATACCTAAACTGCATTTTTTAAAACTTTATTCTAAGCTTGCCAATATTATACTTAGATACCCTTCACCTTGTTTGGGGGGTGGGGGGGAGGCTGTTAGGGATCTTACCTGGGACCTTGCCCATGCTGGGTAAGTGAGCTACTCACTAGGATGAAGACCCAGCTCCTGCAGGAGACATTTCAGTTCTGGAGTAGCTTCTCCCAATCTGCTGCTTGTAGGCTTCCAGTGTCCTGGCTGAGCGTGCCCTGTGCACGTGCGGTTCCCTCCACCTGCATATCACTCACTTTGCCTGGACACTGCCTCCTGGACCTGCACCACTGGTCCCTCTGCCTGTACATGGTCCCCCACATGAACATTCTCCTACGGCCCATCTGATTATCCCTCCCTGAAGGCTAGTTAACATGTCACTTCTGGGCTGGAGAAATGGCTTAGCAGTTAAGGCACTTGCCTGCAAAACCTAAGGATCCAGGTTTGATTCCCCATTACCCACGTAAGCCAGATGTACAAGATGGCCCATGCGTCTGGAGTTTACAGTGGTTTGAGGTCCCAGCACACCAATTCTTTCTCTATCTGTCTATCTGTCTATCTATCTATCTGCCTCTTCCTCTCTCTCTCCCACCCCCGTCTCAAATAAATATTTAAAACATTTTTTTAAGCCGGGCGTGGTGGCGCACACCTTTAATCCCAGCACTTGGGAGGCAGAGGTAGGAGGATCGCTGTGAGCTCAAGACCATCCTGAGACTACACAGTGAATTCCAGATCAGCTTGGACTAGAGTGAAACCCTACCTTGAAAAAAAAAAGATGAAGGTGGGGCTGGGGAGACAGCCCAGTGAGTAGTGTTTGCTGCTCAAGCACGATGATGTAATTTAGACCCCCAGCAGCACCTATACCAATGTTGGGGTACTGATGGATGCCTGTAATCCAAGCAGTCAGGAGGTAAGGGAGTGGGGATCCTCAGGGCAAGCTGGGGAACTAGGTTTATTTGGTGAGCTGTGGGTTCAGTGAGATCATGTGCTTCAATAAATAGAGTGGAGAACAGTAGAGGGAGACACTTGGCATTGACTTCTGGACTCCACATGCACTCACATACGTGTGCATGCACACACACATGCACATGCGCACACACAAAGACACCAATAAAAAACAGAAATTCGAGCTGGGGTGATGGCTCAGTAGTTAGACGCACTTGCTTGCAAAGCCTGCCAGTTGGATAAGCCACATGCACAAACTGGCACATGTGTCTGTTTGCAGCAACAAGAGGCCCTGGTGCATCCATACTCTATTTCTCTGCTAATAAATAAGTAAATATCATTTTTTTTTAAAAATCCACCTGGGCTAGGCGTGGTGGCGCATGCCTTTAATCCCAGCATTTGGGAGGTAGAGATAGAAAGATCGCAGTGAGTTTAAGGCCAGCCTGAGACTACATAGTGAATTCCAGGTCAGCCTGGACTAGAGTGAGACCCTACTTTGAAAAACCAAAACCAAACACAAAAACAAACAAAAAATAATCATACACCTTAACCTTCAGACACTTAGTACTTGGAACCTGACTTCAGTGACTTGTGATGTCGTATACAAACATGTAGAGCCTAATTCCTAACGACCCATGGCCTTCACTCCTTAATACCCAATCTCATAAGGACAGCTACTGCTGTAAACTTTATTACTAAGTAAGATAGTGAGAACCCATCTTTTCCATTCAGGTATAGATCCCACACAAATGGCACAGGAGATAAGACCAAGCAACTTCCCCTAACTGTTTTAAAACAACTTCCATTCCCTCTCAGCATCTGATTTTCTTCTCTCTCTCTCTCTCCCAGAATTCACCCATTGAGTCTTTGTGTCTCCTTGCAGTGTGCTTTCTTTAATAAATCTTTTCTTCTTCTTCTCTTTTTTTAAAAATTTTTATTTATTTATTTTGAGAGAGAGAGAGAGAGAAAAGGCAGGTAGAGAGAATGGGCGCACCAGGGCCTTCAGCCACTGCAAACTCCAGATGCATGTGCCACCTTGTGCATCTGGCTTACATGGGACCTGGGGAATCGAACCTGGGTCCTTTGGCTTGGCAGGCAAGTACCTGAATCACTAAGCCATCTCTCTATCCCTTCTCCCTCCTTCTCCTCACCCTGCTCCTTCTTCTCTCTCTCTCTCTTTTTTGAGAGAGAATGGGAACATGAGGACCTCTTGCCACCATGAATGAACTCCAGAAACATATGCCACATGTGCAACTGGCTTTACTTGGGTACTGAGGAATCAAACTTGGGGTGTCAGGCTTTAGAAGCAAGCACCTTTAACTGCTGAGTCATCTCATCAGCACATAATAAATCTTGATATCTGTTCTGTATATGAGTTCCAGAGCTCTCTCCTGCCTCCCATCTGGCCATCATATATCATAGTCAAACTTCTGGGAACAAAAAGAAAGAAAGAAAGAAAGAAAGAAAGAAAGAAAGAAAGAAAGAAAGAAAGAAAGAAAGAAAGAAAGAAAGAAAGAAAGAAAGAATCTAAAAAGCAGTGATATACAAGGAAAACTAGCGGCAGGGGCTGTAGCCCAGGGGCAGAGCACTTGTCTCACTCACAAGGTTCTGTGTCTCATCCCCAGCACTGAGTGAGGGGGAGGGAGACGGAATCAACACTGTAACTCAGGGGAATCAACACTGTAACTCAGAGCAAGTTGAATGACAGAAGACTTAATTAGAAACCAAAGGGGCTGGCTCAATGGTTAAGGTCCTTGCCAGCAAAGCCTAATGACCCTGGTTGGATTCCCCAGTACTCACATAAAGCCAGATGCTCAAAGTGGCGCACGCATGTGCAGTTTGTTTGCAGTGACTAGAAACCTGGTGCACCCACTGTCTCTTTTCTCTCTCTCTCTCTCAATCTCTCTCTCTTTCTCTCCTTACAAATAAGCAAATTAAAAAAAAAAAAAAAAGGCTGGAGCCAGGGTGGTGGCACATACCTATAATTCCAATACTTGGGAGGCAGAGGTAGGAGGATTACTGTGGGTTTGAGGCCACCCTGAGACTACATAGTGAATTCTAGGTTAGCCTGGGCTAGAGTAAGACTGCCTCAGAAAACCAAACTAACTAAATAAATGAATAGGGCTGGAGAGATGACTTAGCAGTTAAGGTGCTTGTCTGCAAAGCCTAACGACCCAGGGTCGACTGCCCAGAACTCACATAAACCAGACACATAAGGTGACGCATGTGCACAAGGTGACACACGCATCTGGAGTTCAATTGCAATGGCTAGAGATTCCGACACACCAATTCTCTCTCTCTCTTACTCTCTCTCATAATAAATAAATACATAAGAGGGCTAGAGAGATGGCTTAGAAATTAAGGTGTTTGCCTGCAAAGCCAAAGGTCCCAGGTTCGATTCCCCAGGATCCATGTAAGTTGGATGCACAAGGTGACGCATGCATCTGGAGTTCATTTGCAGTGGCTACAGGCCCTGAGGTGCCCATTCTCCCTCTCTCTCTCTCCCCCCTCAAAATAAATAACTAGAATTTTTAAAAATATATTTAAAAAATAAGAGAGAAAAGCCAGGCACACGCCTTTAATCCCAGCACTCGAAAGGCTGAGGTAGTGGACTGCAGCTGGTCTGAGACCCCATAGTGACTTCTAGGTCAGCCTGGGCTAGAGTGAGACCCTACCTCAAAAAAACAAAAAAACAAACAAACAAAAAAAACCCACAAAAGTTTTTATTTATTTATTTATTTAAAAGAGAAAGAGGCAGATAGAGAGAGAATGGGCACGTCAGGGCCTCCAGTCGCTGCAAGTGAACTCCAGATGCACGTGTTACCTTGTACATCTGGCGAATCAAACCTGGGTTCTTAGGTTTCACAGGCAAGTGCCTTAATCACTAAGCCATCTCTTCAGCCCTCTTTTTTCTTTTTTTTTTTTTGAGGCAGCATCTCACTCTAACCCAGGCTGGCCTGGAACTCATGGCTCTCCTACCTCAGGCTCCTCAGTGCTGTGATTTATAGGCAAGAGTCACCACACTTAGCCTTTAGTGTGTATCTATTTATTTGTTTATTTATTTATGTATTTGCAACAGCTAGAGGCCCTGACTCACCCATTCTCTCTTTCACTCTCTCTCTCTGCTTGCAAATAAAGTGAAACAAATTTTAAACCACATAAAATATCTGTCAGTGAAAGTTAAAGACATTTCAGATTTACTTGACATTTAATGGAGTAGGGAAGCCACAGATTCTCACCATACCATAGGTGAGATCTCCCGATGTTGACTGACGGAAACATGGGTTCATTATACAATATATCCTCACTTATAGCTATATATATATATATATATGTAACATTCATAACATATATAATATTTATAACATGTTATATATATAACATTTAAGTATATATATCTATGTATGTACATATATATATATATATATACATATACATATATAAAACACATCCCATAACTAAAAAATAAAATCCCCAAGCATTATATTTTAAATCCTCTCTGAATGGACCTGGAGAGATGGCTTAGCAGTTAAGTGCTTGCCTGTGAAGCCTAAAGGACCCCAGTTCAAGGCTCGATCCCCTGGACCCACTAAAGCCAGATGCACAAGGTGGCACATGCATCTGGAGTTCATTTGCAGTGGCTGGAGGCCCTGGCGTGCCCATTCTCTCTTCCTCTTTCTCTCTCTCTCTGCCTCTTTTTCTCTCTGTCACTCTCAAATAAATAAATAAAAATTAAAAAAAAAAATTTAAATCCTCTCTGCATGTAGCCATGAGAACAGCAATTCTGAACAGCTCTGGCAACAAAAGGTGAGGGAGCAGGGGGTGCTGACCTCAGGCTCAGGAATGCGGTTACACACGATGAGGGCCAGATGAGGGCCAGGGAGAGGGCAAGGTCCCCGACACTGGGCTGGTCTACTGTGAGTGCAGCCGTGGGCCTGTAAACCTAGACTCTCCTGCATGGAACAACTCAGGATACGACGTGAGCAGGGGTTTTTTCTTTTTTTAACCTTCTATAATCCTGCAGCCACCATGATAACCTGCAGTATGTTCCCAACGCAGCCTTTGACTAAAGAATCTGGTGGGCCTGAAAGCACTGAAGAAAATACTACACTGAGCAAAGAAAGTGAAAAAAAAAAAAAAAAAAAAGAAGGAAGGAAGGAAGGAAGGGAGAAAATCAGTTACAAAGCCAAGGGAGGAATGAAATGCCATGTGGAAGAGAGATCAGTTAGAGAAATGATTAATTCCAAATTTAGCGTACCAAGGCCAATTATAAATTTAAATGCTCAGATTGCAAAATGAGCTTACAATTTATTCAAAAGTGTGCCTCCTCCCTTTGTGGCCTCCAGGCACCGACATTAATATTAGACGAAATCATCTTTTTTTTTTTTTTTGGTTTTCAAGGTAGAGTCTCGCTTTCCAGCCCAGGCTGACCTGGAATTCACTATGTAGTCAGGGTGGCCTCAACCTCTTCCTACCTCTGCCTCCCAAGTGCTGGGATTAAAGGCGTGTGCCACCACGCCCTGCTCTAGATGAAACCACCTTATGTAAAGGTGACTCCCACCAAGTTTAGACCAAAGTACAAATGACAGAAAAACTATCCAAATATGACAACCCCTTGCAAAACCAAAGATCCCACACCGAGGGTTGTCAGACTCAAGAGTCATCTGCTTTCGAAGCAACATCTACCCAGACCTATGCACTTCCTTTAGAGTCAGTTTGGTTTAGAGCCGTGAACCCCAGACAGGACCCAGGCCTCCACGACAAGGTCACCTCCCTCCACCGTTTGAACTGAATGAGAGAAGACCATGGAGAGTCTATCAAGCAAAAAATAAAAAAGGGGTCTCTTCGTGACAAGACCCCGGAACAAAGGACAGTCACCAAAGAAGCCTCAAGCTATGTCTCTGTCGTCCTTTGGCAAATACTTTCCAGAACTGTGACTGCCCATCTTGGGGGAGGGCAGGAGTGAGGAGGCCCTTGCTAGTGAAGCACTCATTCCTAGCAGCATCCTTGCATACAGGAGCATCATTTTCACTCGTGATAGTGGCACAACTGTTATGGGGGAAACCAACCGCCCTCTAGTATGACTAGAGGCCCGCTCCATGGGAGAGAATACATCCCTGATACTGAAAACCTACAACAGGGGTAGTCATGAGCCCTAGGGGTGTAACGTCTGCTGCTGTCTGGCTAAGAGTATATAGATACTATGCTCACCAACCTGCCCAGTAAGCACTTCTTTAATGTTCATACCCATATACGCTAATCTCACTTTTGGTTAGAGAAGCTTCTCTTTCCAGATGGCAGTGACCTTGGTATGACTCAGAAGGCACCATGGTGCTGAGAAGAAGTGACAGAGGAGTGCTCAGTACTGCAATATCTCTATCACACCTTCCACGGCTCAGGGTCCATTGTGGAAGAGGTGGTGGAAAGAATGGATATAAGGGCCAAAGGAAGGGTAGGACTCCTTACAACGTGCTCCTCCAGACACAAAATGGACTGGATATCCATGGCCTCACAGTGCCTGACACTACCTACACAAGACCATCATAATAGGAGGAAAAGATGATGACATCAAAATAAAAGAGAGACATTGAGAGGGGGAGGGGATATGATGGAGAGTGGAGTTCAAAGGGGAAAGTGGGGAGGAAGGGAGGGAATTACCATGGAAATTGTCAATAAAAAATTAAAATAAAATAAACAATTCATTAAATACTTTTTCCTTGCTTCTCCCCTGCTTTCTTCAATCGGCAAAGCAATGCAGTTTACAGATGAGTAAAGAAAGAATGGAGCTGAGTGGCTAAAGTCACAAGCAAGCAAAGCCTGCCAGCCAGGTTCGATTCCCCAGTACCCATGTAGAGTCAAATGCACAAAGTCATGCCTGCATCTGGAGGTGCAGTGGCAAAAGACCCTAGCACATGTATGCATGTTCTATCTCTCTTTCTCTATTTTATAATTTAATTAATTAATAAAAGAAAAAGAGGAGCCGGGCATGGTGGCACACACCTTTAATCCCAGCACTCAGGAGGCAGAGGTAGGAGGATCGCCATGAGCTCGAGGCCACCCTAAGACCACATAACGGATTCCAGGTCAGCCTGAGCTAGGGTGAAACCCCACCTCGGGGCAGGGGGAAGAGGATCAGGGTGTGGTGGTGCACATCTTTAATCCCAGCACTTGGGAAGCAGAGATGGGATTGCTGTGAGTTCAAGGCCACCCTGAGACTACATCATGAATTCCAGGTCAGCATGGGCCAGAGTGAAACCCTACCTGGAAAAAAACAAAAACAAATAATAAAAATAAATAAATAATTAAAAAAAAAAGATCTCTACAAAAGTTTATAGTTTTTCTCCCACCTTGAGCCATAAGCAGGGCTTTTTGTAGGCGGTGACTGTGTTTGAGGGTAGGGACCCTGAGGTTCCTGCCTTGCTCTCCCGTCCCCGCCCCTTATCCTGCCTCTCTTGCGTCTCTCCACTGCCAAGGTTGGTAGCCATGTTGTAAGGACACTCAAGCAGCCCTGTGGAGACATCAATATGCAGGGCAAGAACCAGAAGCCTCCTGCCAATTGCCAACACACTTTGCCAGGCCCGGGAGCCTTAGACAAGCCCTTGGGATGAAGGCGCCTCAGGATAAGAGTCCACACCGGGAGCAGTCCAACATATCACCCACTAGTTAGTTTTGGACCCACAGACACTATGAGATCTTCAGCATCTGAACTTGGAGGTGACCTGTCAGATGGCAAGAGATAAGTCACAGAGATGCTGAGGCAGCCCCTCTGAAGGGAAGAGTCCGGCCTTGCACAGCGACAGCCCCATCTATGTAGGACAGAGCAACCTCCCAGGAGGACAGGTGTTGCCTAGAAACCTATTCTCAGCTCAAAAGAGGATATTCTAACGTCTATGGAACAGATTGCTTGTTCTGGGGAGTAGAGGCTTCTCCGAGTCACATGAGCAGTGTGCTCAGAGGCTGGTATGTTACTGGGTCTGAGATGCTAGAGAAAGAAATCAATGAACAACAATAACAACAGCAAAAAGTGGCTGCACACGGTGGCGCACGCCTTTAATCACAGCACTCGGAAAGCAGAGGTAGGAGGATTGCCATGAGTTCAAGGTCAGCTCAAGACTACATAGTGAGTTCCAGGTCAGCCTGGGCTAGAGCGAGACCCTACCTCAAAACAAACAAACAAAAGGACTGGAGAAATGGTTCAGCGGTTAAGGCACTTGCTTACAAAGCCCAATGACCTAGGTTTAGTGCCCCAGTACCCAGGTAAAGCCAGATGCACAAAGTGGCGTGTGCGTCGGGAGTTTGGTTTGTAGCTGCTGGAGGCCCTGGTGAGCCCATTCACACACTCTCTCTTGCTTACTCCTTGCAAATAAATAAATAAATATTTTTAAAAATAAAAACCAAGGGCTGGAGAGATGGCTTAGCAGTTAAGTGCTTGCCTGTGAAGCCTAAGGACCCCAGTTCGAGGCTCCATTCCCCAGGACCCACGTTAGCCAGATGCACAAGGGGGCACATGCATCTAGAGTTTGTTTACAGTGGCTGGAGGCCCTGGCGTGCCCATTCAGTCTCTCTCTCTCTCCCTCTCTCTCTCTCTCTCTCTCCCCCTCTCCCTCTTTCTTTCTCTCTGTCACTCTCAAATAAATAAATAAAACTGAACACAAAATGAAGAAAAAAAGATTCAAAAGTAGAAAACTGCTTATTCACCTACCCAAGCCTGATGTTTTAGTAACTTTTCTTGTTGCTGTGACCAAGTACCTGACAAGAAACAACTTAGGGGGGAAGAGTTTGCATTGGCTCACAGTTTGAGGGATCAGCCTGTCAGGGTGAAGAATGCATGGCGGCAGGTGGGTGGGGTGTCACATTGTATCCACAGGGGGATGAATGCTTCTATTCAACTTTCCCCTTTTTCAAATTTTGTAAAAATGTTTTTCATTTGAGAAAGAGAGGCAGAGAGACAGGGAATGGGTGCACCAGGGCCTCCAGCCACTGCAAACGAACTCCAGATACATGTGTCATCTTGTGCATCTGGCTTATGAGGGTCCTGGGGAATTGAACCTCGGTCCTTTGGCTTTGCAGGCAAGTTCCTTAAATGCTAAGCCATCCTTCCAGCCCAACTTTCTCCTCTTTTTTTTTTTTTTTTTTTTAGGTAGAGTTTCACTCTAGCCCAGGCTGACCTGGAATTCACTAAGTAGTCTCAGGCTGGCCTCGAACTCACAGCAATCCTCCTACCTCTGCCTCCCGAGTGCTGGGATTAAAGGCGTGAGCCATCCTGCCTGGCAACTCTCTCCTTTTTATTTAGTCAGGGATCTCAGCCACATGGGATGGGTCTTCCCTGCTCAGTCAAACCTTTCTGGAAACACCTTCATAGATATACCCAGAAAAATGTTTCCATGGTGATTCTAAATCTAGTCATGTTGATCTGGGAAGCCGAACAAAATATCCCGTACCACCTCCAGCTCGGAAGGGAGACCAGTGAACGCCTTTGGCCCAAAAAAAGCATTGCATGTTTTTGTTTGTTTTCTCTACTAGGTGAGCCACCAGCATCCAGCCTCCTGGACACAGATATCTAAACCACTGAGTTAGTAAGACATTTTCTGATTTCTGAGCCTCTTGGGTGTGATAAATTCAATGCTAGGCAGACATTATCTTGCTTTTTTTCTTTTTTTGAAGCACTCAGACTTTTAAATATTTTATTTATTTATTTATTTATTTATTTTGACAGAGGAAGAGGGAGAGAGAAAGAGAGAGAATGGGCACACCAGGGCCTCTAGCCATTGCAAACGAACCCCAGATACATGTTCCACCTTGTGCATCTGGTTAACGTGGGTCCTGGAGAATCAAACCTGGGTCCTTTGGCTTTGCAGGCAAACACCTTAACTGCTAAGCTATCCCTCCAGCCCCTTGCTGCCTATTTTTCCATCATTCCTACAACTGGTATTTTTTTTCATCAAAATTCAGGACAGGGCTAGAGAGATGGCTTCATGGTTAAGCAATTTCCCTGCAAAGCCAAAGGACCCAAGTTCAATTCCCCAGGACCCTCATAAACCAGATGCACAAGGTGGCACATGTGACTAGAGTTCATTTGCAGAGAGGCTGGAGGCCTTGGCGCACCCATTCGCTCCCTCCCCCCCTCCCAAACAAATCAGTCTCAGGACAATGTAACCAATAGAAAGAAACCTTGGGGACCACTTCACCCCACCTTATTTTACAGATGAAGGGATTAAAGTGGGTGTGATCATTGAAAGGGAGGGTAGTGGCTACAACAGACTGAAGCATTTCGGCTAATTCTGTCCCCGCCTCAACAGGTAAGGTCTCACGCTAGCTCAGGCTGACCTGGAATTCACTATGTAGTCTCAGGGTGGCCTTGAATTCTCAGCGATCCTCCTACCTCTGCCTCCCGAGTGCTAGGATTAAAGGCGTGCGCCACCACGCTCTGCCATTTTGGCTAAGGCTTAACACCTCTGATGTACAATGACACATGCCCTTTGCCAAAGGGTTTTACAGGATCACTTTGGCGATTGGGCAATGTGTGTCTGCTCTCCTCATTGACATAGGCTTGAGCCATCCTACCTCGATCTGGCCAGTGGAATGTGGACCAGGGTGAAGATCTCCTTGCCCAGCATGCTATACACTCTCCCTTCTGTCCTGCTGGTATCACGGTGGGAGGGCACACCTCACTGGCCTACCCCTTTGAGGCACCTGGGTGCTATTTCTGGAAACAGACCTGCTTGGTACTCAAACAAGACCAACTAATTTACTGCTACTCCAACACTCTGGGTTTAAACCACCCCCCAGTGGTCCTTTGGGGATGGAGCTGCCTGCTTCAAGAGAATAGAAAGCTGAGGGTCCAGTTCTAACTCTCACTCAAGCCTGTTTCCTATCTGGATGCACACAGAGCCCATGGCCACTGGACTGGGGCCGTGGAGGAAGGGTCCCACGGAGCATGGTGCTGGAGAGGCCCACGCGAGGCCAGTTCTGATGGTAAGCCATGCTTCTATTCACTGGGGATTAATGGAGGGTGACAAAGGAGGCTAGAGGGGCTGGAGGGATGGCTCAGTGGTTAAGGTGCCTACTGCAAAGCCTAACTTTATGTTTCCACCGAGGTGAATGTGCCTAGCTCCATTTATTCGGTAAATATTTAATAAACAAAGTGTGATACGTTCATATAATGGTTTTGTTTTTGTTACTTGCAGTACTGGAGATGGAACATAGGGTCTTGTGCGTGCTGAGCAAGTTCTCTAGCAATCACGTCACCAGTCCCTCCTCTCCTCATGTTTTTTTTTTTTTTTTTGAGGTACTGTCACTATGTAGCCCAGGCTGGCCTCAAATTTTCAGTCCTCCCATCTCTACTTCTCAGATTCTAGTGCCATTTGTACTAAATGCTATCATTTTCTCACCACTGAAATATCGGTAAGTTGAACCATTTTAAGTTGGGGACTATTGCAATATGTGTGTATACATGTATGATAAAACAAATATGTGGGCTGGAGAGATGGCTTAGCAGTTAAGCGCTTGCCTGTGAAGCCTAAGGACCCCGGTTCGAGGCTCGGTTCCCCAGGTCCCACATTAGCCAGATGCACAAGGGGGAGCACGCGTCTGGAGTTCGTTTGCAGTGGCTGGAGGCCCTGGCACTCCCATTCTCTCTATATATATATCTGTCTCTTTCTCTCTGTCTATTGTTCTCAAATAAATAAAAAATAAAAAAATTTAGAAAAAACAAATATGTATACTCCCTAGATCTATATGAAATAAATACATAGTTTTTAAAGAAAACTTTAAATATTTTATTTTTTTATTTATTTGATATGGAAAGGGAGACAGGAAGAGGCAGATAGAGAAAGATAATGGGTACTCTAGGGCCTCCAGCCACTACAAACAAGTGAACCCCAGATGTATGTGCCACCTTGTGTTTTTGGCTTTGACATGGGTACTGGGGAATCAAACTCAGGCCCTAAGACTTCTCAAGTAAGCACTTTAACCACTAAGAAATCTCTCCATCTCCAGGCATGTCTTTCTTTATTGGTATAGTTTTTAATCTATATCCTGGGAGATTATGGGAAGATTAGAAGCCACATGCAAAAATACCCAACTCCCTGAGAGTCCCCAAGACACTGGGCTTGAACCTGCTGACCTTTTTATTATTAATGTTTCAGAGAGAAAGAGAGATGAGAACGAGAGAGAGAACTGGCACACCAGGGCCTCAGCCAGTGTAATCGAACTCCAGATGCTTGTGCCACCTAGTGGGCATATGCAACCTTGTGCTTGCCTCACCTTTGTGCATCTGGCTTATGTGGGATCTGGAGAGTTGAACATGGGTCCTTAGGCTTCACAGGCAAGTGCTTTAACGGCTAAGCCGTCTCTCCAGCCCCCTGCTAACCTTGCACTGCACAGCTGGGGACGCCTGCAGACATCCCCTACCCTCCTCTGCTCCAGCGGTTGGACTGGTACATAAGCCTGCCATAGGCACCACCCTGCATGGTGTTGGCAGTGTGGATCAGTGAAGGTTAGTGAGCGTTCATGGTCGCAAATCTTTCAGACTGCTCAGTGACCTCAGTCACGGATTATCATACACTAACCCCACCCCCGCAGAGAAGTCCAAGATTCAGTACCAGCTCAAACACCCACACGAGACATTCCCCTAAAGTGCTGGGAGATGGGGGAGGAGCCCACGGGGCAAGAGGGGACTCAGTGGGCAGAGGTACCAAAGAGAGGATTCTTGAGACACAGAGCTATAATCAAGACCCTCCAAGGCTGGCATGTGGCTTGGTCTCGTGGAAAACAGGAGGAATTTGCCACTCAAAAGACATGGGCATCAAAGGAAGGGTAAGACTCCTTACAATGCAGTCTTCCAGATACAAAAATGGCCTGGATATCCATAACCTCACAATGCTTGACGCTACCTACACAGGACCCTCATAATAGGAGGAAAAGATGACGACATCAAAATAGAAGAGAGACTGACTGAGAGGGGGAGGGGATGTGACAGAGAGTGGATTTGTGAAGGGGAAAGTGTGGGAGGGGAGGTAATCATCATGGTTTATTGTCTATAGTTATGGCAGTTGTCAATTAAAATAAGCATTTAAAAAGAAGACATGCCGGGCGTGGCGGCACACGCCTTTAATCCCAGCACTCAGGAGGCAGAGGTAGGAGGATTGCCGTGAGTTCGAGACCAACCTGTGACTACACAGTTAATTCCAGGTCAGCCTGAGCCAGAGTGAGACCCTACCTCGGGAAGAAAAAAAAAAAGACATGAGCAAGCACTCACCCTCTTTGAACATGAGTTTGGGGTGACCTCCCACCATGCTTCTTATCTTTTGAATGGCCTACTTCAAGGCTTGAGCTTAGTTCCTGCTATTCGGATAAGGGTGGCTCACAGTGCCCAAGCTATTTACATGATGTGATGCATGTTGAATATCTGTTTTACTTTTTATTTATTTAGAAAATGAGACATAGAGAGAAAGAGACACAGAGAGAGAGAGAAAAGAGAGAGAGAACGGGTTCACCAGAGCCTTTAGTCACTTACAAACGAACTCTAGATGCAGGCATCACTTTGTATATCTGGCTTTACATGGGTACTGGGGAATCGAACCTGGGTCCTTAGGCTTCACAGGCAAGTGCCTTGATTGCTAAACCATCTCTCCAGCCCTATCTTCCCAATCTTATTTCAGTAAACAGGTTTTTTTTGTTGTTGTTGTTGTTTTTCGAGGTAGGATCTCACTCTGGCCCAGGCTGACCTGGAATTCACTATATAGTCTCAGGGTGGCCTCCAACTCACGGCAATCCTCTTACCTCTGCCTCCTGAGTGCTGGGATTAAAGGCATGCACCACTACGTCTGGCTTAAACAAGTTTTTGAAGTCAAAGACAAATTAAGAAAAATCCAGGTCTCACACAAACTCACTTGACTTGATGAAAACCCATGAACTCTCTGGTAATGGTCATTCATTCGTTCATCCATTCACAGACTAACCAAGTGATAAGGAGCATTATGTTGGCAAAGCACCACCGTGCTAGGC
The DNA here is from genome assembly GCF_020740685.1 of Jaculus jaculus. Lineage (NCBI taxonomy): Eukaryota > Metazoa > Chordata > Mammalia > Rodentia > Dipodidae > Jaculus > Jaculus jaculus. Next base: position 10,750,735 of record NC_059114.1, on the reverse strand, counting down.
TCTACACAGAACATAGAAATGTTGAACTTGGTGTCCTTTCGGCACAGTTGTCTACAGAGATGCCCATGGACACACCCTGTAAACTCTCCAAGAAGGAAGACATGGTCCTTGGAGTTGTCAGGAGCTACTATGGATGTTTCAAACAGGAATTCAATACTGGATGTGCTTACATACGCAGCCCCCGGCCCCTGAGGTGGGGAGCCAGCGCCACAGGAGGGATGCACTGTCCAGCAGCCGGGACACCAGTTAAGCAGAAGACAGGCTGATACCATGATGGGGCGGCAGGGTGGAGAGGAGAGCCTAGAGAAAGACGGGCTTGGAAACTCCATATGATGTGGGGTGAGGAGGGAAGAGGCAGCAAGCATGACTCAGAGGTTCTTTGCTATTCATAGAAAGAGGAAAGTTAGGAGGAGTAGGTTTTGTGGGGAAAATTACAATTCATGTCACTAGGACTTGCTAAGAATGTTGGCGGGCACTGTGGTCCTCCGAAATGTGCTTCTGGACCATTGTCACGTCTGCAACAAGCCAGGGTTCAATGTGAAACGCAACGCAAACACATACACATTATCAACCTGTGCATTCCTTTCCAGCCGCCAAACACTCTCCTAGTATGAAATACTGAATATTTCAAATTAAAGACAAATGCGGAGCCAGAGGGATGGTTTGGTGGTTAAGGCACTTGCCTGCAAAGCCAAAGGACCCAGGTTCAATTCCCAAGGATCCATGTAAGCCAGATGCACAAGGTGGTATATGTTTCTGGAGTTCATCGGCAGCAGCTGAAGGCCCTAGCATGCCCATTCTCTCCCTCTCCCTCTCTCTCTCTCTCTCTCTCTCTCTCTCTCCCTCCCTCCCTCTCCCTCTTTCTCGCTAATAAATAAAATAATTCTAAAAAATTAAAAACAAAAGATAAACCCAATATATTCAGACCACCTCCTATGGGGACCTCAATGTCATAACTCACAGACATTCAGGCTCAACTTCATGTTTCCAGGGGCATTTTGTGATGGGTCATTTTCCTTCATTTATCCTTTGAGTATTATTGAAATTGATGTGAAAACCATTGCTTCACTTGATGCCCAGTCTCCACAGGAGTTGGCTTTGGAGAGCTGAGCTACTAGAGGAATAAAAGTACATGACCTGGGCTGGAGAGATGGCTCAGCCATTAAGATGCTTGCCTGCAAAGGCTAACAACCTTGGTTCAATTCCCCAGTACCCACATAAAGTCAGATGCACAAAGTGGCACATGTGTCTGAAATTTGTTTGCAGCAGCTGGTTGTCCTGGCATGCCCACTCTCTCTGTCTGTCTCCCTACTGGAGCTCCCACCACTGGGGAAAATATTGAACCAAAAACAGCATCACATGCCTGGAGGGACTGGAGAAATTAATGCCACTATAAAGGACTTGAAGGATGCAGGGGTCACCACGCTTTTGGCCTGTTCAGAAGACAGATGGATCCTGGAGAATGACAGTGGATTATCATAAACTTAATTAAGTGGTGACTCCAATTGCAGCTGCTGTACCAGATGTGGTTTATTTACTTGCGCAGATTACCACATCTTCTGGTACCTGGTATGCAGCTATTAATCTTGCAAATGCTTTCTTCTCCATACCTGTCCATAAGGACCACCAGAAGCAATTTGCCTTCAGCTGGCAAGGTCGGCAGGACACATTTACTGTTTTACCTCAAGGTTATATTAACTCTCCAGCCCTGTGTCATAGCTTAGTTTGCTGGGATCTTGGTCACCTGTCCCTTCCACAAGGTGTCACGTTGGTCCATTATATCGATGACATTAAGCTGATTAGGTCAAATGAACAGGAGGTGGCAACCACTCTGGAGTTGTTGGTACAGCATATGTGCATCAGGGGATGGGAAATAAATCCATCCAAAATTCAAGAACCTTCCACCTCAGTGAAATTTCTAGGAGTTCAGTGGTGTGGAGCATGCAGGGATATTCTTTCTAAGGTGAAGGATAAGTTGTTGCACATGGCTTCTACCACTAAAAAAGAAGCACAATGTCTAGTGGGCCTATTTGGATTTTGGAGACAGCACATTCCTCACTTGGGTGTCTTACTCCGTCCCATATACCAAGTGACCCAGAAAGCTACTAGTTTTCAGTGGGGCCCAGACAAGAGAAGGCTCTTCGACAGGTCCAGGCTGCTGTACAGGCTGCTCTGCCCCTTGGGCCATATGATCCAGCAGAGCCAATGAACTTGAGGTGTCAGTAGCAGATAGGGATGCCATCTAGAGCCTTTGGTAGGCCCCCATGGGTGACTCACAGCGGAGGTCCTTGGGATTTTGGAGCAAGGCCCTGCCATTATCTGCAGACAATTATTCTCCCTTTGAGAGACAGCCTGCTATTGGGCCTTAGTGGAAAATGAACGTTTTTCAATGGGCCATCAAGTTACTATGCGACCCGAGCTGCCCATTATGAGCTGGGTGTTATCTGACCCACCAGGCCATAAAGTAGGACGTGCACAGCAGCAGTCCATCATTAAGTGGAAGTGGTATATACGTGATAGGGCTCAAGCAGGCCCTGAAGGTACGAGTAAGTTACATGAGGAAGTTACCCAAATACCTATGGTTGCTACTCCTATTATAATGCCTTCTGTCCCCAAGCATGCACCTATGGCATCATGGGGTGTGCCCTAAGATTAACTGACTGAGGAGGAGAGATCTAGGGCATGGTTTACAGATGGTTCAGCACGTTATGCTGGCACTGCCCAGAAGTGGACAGCTGCAGCATTACAGCTCCTTTCTAGGACAACTCTAAAGGACTGTGGTGAAAGGAAGTCTTCCCAATGGGCAGAACTTCGGGCAGTGCATATGGTTGTGCATTTTGCTTGGAATGAAAAATGGCCAGATTCACAGTTATACACTGACTCATGGGCTGTGGCCAATGGTTTGGCTGGATGGTCTGGGACTTGGAAGGAGCACAGTTGGAAAATTCGTGAGAAGGACATTTGGGGAAGGTGTATCTGGATAGAACTCTCTGAATGGGCAAAGGATATAAAGGTACTTGTGTCTCATGTTAATGCTCATCAGAAAGTGACCTCAATATAGGATGACTTTAATAATCAAGTAGATAAGCTCACCCATGCTATGGTCAACCTATTTCCTCAGCCATCCCCGTCATTAGCCAGTGGTCCCATGAACAAAGTGGCCATGGTGGCAGGGATGGAGGTTATGCATGGGCCCAACAACATGGACTTTCACTAACTATGGTTATGGCTGCTGCTAAGTGTCAAATCTGACAGCTGCCAAGACCAGCTCAGGGTCCCCAATATGGCTGCATTCCTTTGGGTGACCAACCAGCAACCTGATAGCAAGTTGACTCCATTGGACCTCTTCCATCATGAAAAGGGCAGCATTTTGTCCTTACTAGAATAGACACTTATTCTGGGTATGCATTTGCTTTTCCTGCACATAGTGGTCCTACCAAAACCATTATCCGTGGGCTTACAGAGTGCCTTATCCACCGCCATGGTATTCCACACAGCATTGCTTCTGACCAAGGAACTCACTTCACAGCCAAGGAAGTAATCAGTGGGCTCATGATCATGGAATTCACTGGTCTTACCATGTGCCCCACCATCCTGAAGCAGCTGGCTTGATAGAACAGTGGAATGGCCTTTGAAAGGAACAGTTATAGCACCAACTAGGTGGCAATAGCTTGGAGGGCTGGGGGAGTGTCCTCCAGCAGGCTGTATATGCCCTTCATCAGCATCCTATAGATGGTACTGTTTCTCCTATAGCCCAGATTCATGCGTGCAGGAATCAAGGAATGGAAATGGGAATGGTCCTGCCTACCATCATCCCAAGTGACCCATTAGCCAAACTTTTGCTTCCTATTCTCACAACCTTCCACTCTGCTGGTCTTGAGGTCTTGGTGCCAGAGGAGGGAGAATGATTTTTCCAGGAGGCACAAAGAACATTCCATTGAACTGGAAGCTAAGACTTCCCCCTGGCCACTTTGGGCTCCTGATGGCCTTGAGTGAACAGGCTGAGAAAGGAGGTGCAGTGGTAGCAGGGGTGATTGATCCAGACTACCAGGGGGAAATTGGACTGCTCCTCCACAATACATGTAAGGAAGAGTATGCCTGGGGTATGTCTGGTGTTGACCATGCACTGTTATCAGAGTCCATGGACAACTGCAACAACCCAATCAAGGCAGTGTGATAAATGGCCCAGATCCTTCGGGAATGAAGGTGGAGGAAATACAGAATGGGTAGTAGAAGAACGTAGCTATAGATACCAGCTAAGACCATGTGACCAGTTACAAAAAACAAGGTTTCTGTCCTACCTTGATAAGGAGTGTTTGTACATTTCTACACCAATATTAAGATTACATCACTAGTTAACTGTTGTTGAATTTATATTTGACCTATTATATGAGAGACTAAGCATCCCACAAGGAACCTTGCTTTGTGCTGGGGGAAAAGATTGTGCATTTCCAGTTGTATGTAGGATAGTTATAGCATGTCAGGCCAAGTATGACCCTGTTACTGTCTTCATCTGGAAATTAAATATAATGTAAGGAGATATGGTTTGGTGTCAAGTTGACAAAGGATACACTGGTGATGGCTGTTGTCAACTTGATCTGTTTAATAATCTATAGACAGTCCTTTTTGAAATTTCTTTTTATTTTTAGTTGAGAGCAACAGACAGAGAAAGAGGCAGAGAAAGAGAGAGAGGGAGAGAGAGGGAGAACGGGCGCACCAGGGCCTCCAGCCACTGCAAACAAACTCCAGATGCGTGCACCCCCTTGTGCATCTGGCTTACGTGAGTCCTGGGGAATCAAGCCTCGAACCGGGGTCCTCAGGCTTCACAGACAAGTGCTTAACCACTAAGCCATCTCTCCAGCCCTAGACATTCCTTTTGAGTGGGTCACTGATGTTGCTTCCAGGAAGAATTAACTGAAGGAGAAGTCCTTCCCCCAGGGTGAGCCCCTCCCCCAGAGTGGGGTTCCTCTCGGAGTGAGGGGGACTTTATATCAGGAAGCTCTGTGAGAAAAGGGTCTCCTTCCTCCCACCTGGCTACCTGTGCTGCTTGCTGTCTTCCCACAGACTGAGGAGCAGCGTCTCTCCAGGAAGCCTCCAGGCCTTCGATGCTGGATTGGGATGGCTGAGGCATCCAGCCTCGTGGACTGAGCAGCTGCCGGGTTCCTTGACTCTGGGGCCTCCAAACTACTATTGGAATGCTGTAAACTAATCCAGTAAACTCCCTTTTAGTACAATTTATTCTACCGGTTCTGTTCCTGTAGAGAACCCTGACCAACACACCTCGTAAAGCCAGAGGCACCAAGTGGTGAGTGCTTCTGGAGGTCTTTACAGTGGCTGGGGGCCCTGGCGTGCCCATTCATTCTCTCCATCCACAGTAAGGCTCAGGAGTGACCAAGGACCACGGAGACCGCTCTGAGGCAATGATGGAAGTTTTTATTTGGGGGTGGGGGGAACCACAAGCTGCCAGGACTGACTCTCAAGAGCGGAGCAGTCAGCTTGGGGTCACAGATAGTGGGCTTTATAGGCTCTTCAGTTGGGGGAAGGAGAGGAAGGGGAGGAATTTCTTTGCTGGGACAGTAAATCTCTGTTCTTTACATTAACCATAGGGTAAGACCAGAAGTGACCTGGTGAGAGTTAGGGGGCAGTAAATCTAGACCTGGAGCCTTGCCAGGCAGGAGGCTGGACAATGTCTTGAGGAATGTGGAGGATTCACTTCACTCCTGCTGGAACTCCATTGTGTCCTGACCTAACCACCACCACCCCCCCCCCTGTGGTGGCACATGCCTTTAATCCCAGCACTCAGGAGGCTGAGGCAGGAGGAGCACTGTGAGTTTGAGGCCAGCCTGAGACTACATAATGAATTCCAGGTCAGCAAAAAAAAAAAAAAAAAAAAGCAGGGACAGGAAAATGGTGTCAAATGTGAAATGCTAAGAGGCACATGGAGGAGACCAGATTTTTCTCCAGAGGCAGTTTGAAGAGCCCAGATGTGACTAACCCCGCTCCCACTCTAAAGAGCACTTCCTGCCCTCAGAGACTTACTCGATTTGGTCACCCAGCTGAAAGGGGCCATGGGTAATTCACCTGCTCAATCACTCAGCCTCAGTTCCCCTTCCCAGCCAGCCTCACGTGCAACTGAACCAAAGCATGGGAATACGTAAATACCAGGAATCATTCATTCCACCTAGTTAAACCAAACCACAACCGTTCCAACCTGAGATAGAGAAATAACTCAAAACGAAAGTCCAGCACGGAGGTACACGAACTCACACCCGAGAAACTTCTTGCCACTCCCTCCTCCCCTAAACCAGCACGTGTCTCCACAAACTTATCAGCAAGCAGTAACAGGGCCTGCAATCTTGAGATTAACTTCAAATGCCAACAGTGTATAAGGATTTATTTGAATACGTTGGGGCATCTTTGTTCCTCTATTTAAAAACAAAGCAAAAGAAAACAGTATGAGGTCACGTAGCATTCCCATTCTGGGCATTCCTGTTGCTGTGGGACCCTGTACTCATAAACACCACCTTGACCTCTACAGTTCAACATAGTTGCTAAACACACAGAAAGGTGAACTCCAGGGGGAGCAGGCATTAAAACAGACACCCGAGACTTACACGTTCTACATGTTCAGGACAATTTCATCAAAATTGACATTGAAAACAGGACTGTATTTTTTTTGGGGGGGGGGTAGGGTCTCACTCTAGCCCAGGCTAACCTGGAATTCACTATGTATTCACAGGCTGGCCTTGAACTCATGGCGTTACTCCTACTTCTGCCTCCCAAGTGCTGGGATTAAAGGCGTGTGCCAACACGCCTGGCTATTTTCTTTTTTATTTAAAAAAATTGTTTTTTAGTTTTATTTATTTATTTGAGAGAAAGAAAGAGGCAGAGAGAGAGAGAGAATGGGTGTGTGCCAGGGCCTGTAGAGCCACTACAGACTCCAGATGCATGCGCTAACATGTGCATCTGGTTTATGTGGGCCATCTCTCCAGCTCTGTACCATATTTTCTGGAACCCAGCCTCCAGAAGAGTCGGGCTCACTCAAGGGGGTCTGAGTCCAACAGACCTGACTCAGAAGTTGGGGCTGGTGGCCAGATAACAAAACTGTTCCCCTCTCAAACTTCAGAATGCATGGCTTGTACAGTAAGACAGTACTGACCTGCCTCACACCATGTCGGTGACAAGGAAATAAGTGAATGTAGCATAAAATGGAGAGTGTGTTCCACGGCTGATACTTCTTACAAGATACACTCTTTGCCACCAAGAGACTAGTAACACAGCAACTCACAGAAGGTCCCTGTCATTATATGACTGGGTGAAATATTTATGCACCTGACAGAGTATGATAAGAGAGATAAAAATACCATTTGGAGAAATAACTTTTTTTGCTCTGTGTGTACCAGCTGAATGGGCCAAGGGGATCTAAGATAGCATGCGAGAGTACATTCGAAAGGATCTTGGTTTTCTCCTCCACTGGGAATTGAACACACCCAGTGATTCCCCCACTTTGAAGTGGGAGCCACCACTCAACAGTGGAGCTCCCAAATTCTCAGCCCTGTCGCAGACTTAGCCATCCTCTAAGAACAGTGTCCCCAAAAGCCTGGGGAAGTACTATGATAGCAGTGACCTGAATGGGTACTGTTGGCAGAATGAAGTAAGGGGCCCCAGGTGCCAGCAAACCACCCAGCACACCTCCTATTTGCAACAGAGCCTCTCAGAGTGCAATCGTGGCCAGCACCACAATTCTCACCCAGGGAACTTGGGTCCCTAGTCCCTGGCCTATTGCATGAAAAACTCAGTGGGATGCCCACTCAGGTTCGTGCTCCAGTTTGAGAGTCATTGGGTCTAGAGTGACCTGAGATCTCAAAGCTTAAACCAGACCCAGAGTGCAGCCAACCATGACAGGGAAGGAAGCCTTCGGGAGCCTGCCCCTTTCAACCAGTTCAGTGGGGAAGGGCTGTCAGTCATGTTAGGCTACAATGTTCAAACCCATGCTGCTTCTGGAATGAGAAAACAGCACATCTTTTCCTGGCCGGTCCATAAAATACCATAATGGGTTCCTGAAGGGCACAGACTGTGTGGAATACATCCCAGTCCAAGGCCTGGCAATCAACAGACAGCAGGAAAAAAACAGAAATGAACTGAGTAGCCAGGCATGGTGTAGCACACCTTTAATCCCAGCACTGGGGAGGCAGAGATAGGAGGATTGCTGTGAGTTCTAGGCCAGCCTGGGACTATAGAGTGAGTTTCAGGTCAGCCTGGGCTAGAGTAAGACCCTATGTGGGGGGGGGGGGGAAGAAAGGGAAGGAGAGAGGGAGGGAGGGAGGGAGGGAAGAAAGAGAGAGAGAGAGAGAGAAAGAAAGAAACTAAGTAACAGCCACAGTCCCAAGAGTGTATCCTGAACACAGAATTCTATGACTGCATCCTTGTGTCCCCCACACAATGATGTTGGTTCCTGAACCCTGGCAGACAATAACTTTAGGGGAAGACTATGACTTGACAACCACCCTGACCAGAGGGGGCCTGTGTCCCTAGCTCGCTCCTCGGTCCACCTCCCCCACTCACCCCTTAAACCCACGCTTGCCAGAGATCATGTTCACAGGTCCCATCTACCCCTGGCAGTTGGCCTGAGGCATTACTTCCACTGGAGAGTCAGTTCGTGCTCCCAAGCATCTTCCACTGTTTGGGGCGTCTCCCGTGACCGTGGAGGTAGGCCATCATCCTTTCCACCACCCTCCAACCTCGGACGTCCCACCTCTGGGACTTCCTTCCATACCTGTAATAGGACAGCAGGCCATTGCCAAGCACGAACCAGCGACGCTGGTAACCCTTCAGGTAGTTGGTCCACTTGAGGAGCCAGCCCTTGTAGCTGTCCAGGGGCAGCGGGGCCACCAGCACCCCGGAGACGGAGCCAGCCCCTGACATCGCACTCCCCAGCGAAGTCTTCGCCTGGCCAGATCGCTTTGGCCCCCTGGGTTCGGCTTTGACCGAGGGCAGGCTGCCCACCACTGACTCCAGCAGCGGGGACAGCTGTTCTTCTGCTGTGGCCTTGATGAAGACGACGGGTTCGGCCCCAACTGACCCCTGCGGCTCCGATCCCTGCCCAGTCCCTGCGCTGCCCGTCTCAGATGTCCTGTGGAGCCCGGGCTCGCCCTCGGACACCGGCTCGTACGCCTGGGCTGACAGCTCCGGCGACGGCAGCGGAGGAGGAGCGAGCTGAGGCTTGGGCGGCTCCGGGCCCGCCGAGCCCGACGTGGAAGCGCTCATGCCCGGCGTCGCCGTGTGGCACGACAAGCAAGGGACCACGGTGAAGAGCGACGACAGTCCCCGGGCGCGGCCGCTGCAGCCGCCGCCGCCGCCGCCGCCGCCGCCTCCGCCTCCGCCCCGGCTCGCAGCGGCCGCTTTCCCCATGGAGCCGGGCCGCCCGCCAGTCCGCCGATCCCGAGCGAGCGCGGCCGGGCGCGGGTGGGGGCGGGGCGGGGCGCGCGGGCGGGGCGGGGCCTCGGGCGGGGGCGGGGACTCGCGGCGCGGGGGCGGGGGGCGCGCGGGGAGCCCCCCCCACACACACACACACACGCGCACACCCGCGCTGGCGGCGCCCCGCGCCCCTGTCCCCATCCGCCCTCGCCACCGCTCTCGGATAACACCTGTGGCCTCGGAGCTGAGCGAGGGAGCGCGCGCTTCGATGCCGGCTGGCCCCAACCCGTGCCAGGCGCCCCGGGAACAATGATGAATGCGTGCCCAGCCAGCAGCCACCCCGAGCGCGGGGTGCCCTGCCTCCCCCACCCCGTGCGTTCATCCCCGCCCCCCACCCACCACACACACACACACACACACACACACACACACACACACACACACACACACACACCAGCCCTGCAAAAGGAACCGAGCCCAACAGGTGCGGCACTCAAAACTCCAAAATGCACCCGAAACAGGGGTGTCCCAAGCCCCTCCCCACACCCGCCTGGTCTGCGAGGACCTTCCTTGACCCTGCCGCTGCTGCCTCCACATCCCAGACCAGTCGACCTCTGGGTTATGCCTAGGTGCTTCGCTGCAGGTAGGGACATCCTCATAGGAAAGGGACAAGATTTTGTAAACCAAGCATTTTAGGACGTGGAATACATGCAACATTGGGACTCTTTCCTTGCACATACTGAATATCCCTGGGTAGGCTGGCACACCCAAGAAGCCTCCCCAGCAGCTGTGAGTTTGGTCATTTTATTATTTATTTGCGAGAGAAAGAGGGAAGGAAGGGAAGGTGGGCACACCAGGGCCTCCAGCAACTGCAAACAAACACCAGACGATTGCGCCACTTTGTGTGTCTGACTTTACGTGGGTTCTGGGGGATCGAACCTGGGCACTCTCTAGCCCACCATTATCCTTTTTCTTTTTCTGGTTTTTCGAGGCAGGGTCTCACTCTAGTCCAAGCTGGCCTGGAATTTCACTATGTAGTCTCAGGATGGCCTCGAATTCAAGGCAATTCTCCTAGCTCTGCCTCTGGAGTGCTGGGATTAAAGGCGTACACCACCACACTCAGCTATTCATTCTTTTTTAAGGGAAATATTCTAGTTTTCGTGGAGTTCCTGAAAGAAATTGAGGCCCCAGAAAGGTTAACCTGATTTTGAAAGAGTCCATCCAAAGGAAGTTTCGATGGCTATCACAAATGACCAGAAATACAAAGAGAGGTTAGTGTTAAGGGTTCAGCCCCTTCCGGTTTAGAACGCTTTGGTCTCCACATGGGTCATCCGGGTATGCCTTGCCCTCTCTGGTCTTGCTTAAGACAAGACAGTCTGTGCAGGGATTGCTTTCTATGGAAGTGGGCCACATGGAACACATTGGAAGGTCCTAGAGCCAGGTGGTCAGGCATAGGCTGAGCAAAAGATTATACTGAAGCAGGGCCTGGTGGTTTCCCAGCACTTGGGAGGCTGAGGTAGGAGGATGGCTGTGAGTTCGAGGCCATCTTGAGACTACATAGAGAATTCCAGGTCAGCATCAGTTAGAGCAAGACTACCTCCAAAAACAAAACAAAACATAAAAAACCCTTATACTGTCCTGGAGCACTTGTCCATGAATGGTGGTCTTTCCAGAAATTTCCCCCTAAACTCCAGAGAGCAGAGAGCTCCCAACCCTGTGCTATCCCATAAGTACAATCGTGGTCCCTCTAGCTTCAGTGGGCCAAATCACACCCAAGAAAAGGAATTGCTGGGGAGCAGTAAGACTCAGGAGCAATGGGCAACTGGAAAATGGGGTGAAAAACCTGCCCTTCACTACACCCTTTCAATGAGTAATCTGTGATCTGCTTATTCAGAGAAGAACTGGCTAGGCATAGTGGCTCACATCTTTAATCCCAGTACTTGGAGGCTGGGGCTACAGAGTTTCACGTCAGCCCAGACTAGAGTGAGATCACCCTACCTCAAAAATAAAAGATAAAGCCAGGCATGGTGGCACACACCTTTAATCCAGCACTCGAGAGGCAGAGGTAAGAGAATCACCATGAGTTCAAGGCCACCCTGAGACTACATAGTGAATTCCAGGTCAGCCTGGGCTAGAGTGAGACTCTACCTCGAAAAAACAAAACAAAAAAAATGTGTATATATATATATTAATATATATATATAATAGAATTAAAAAATGGGGCTGGGGAGATGGCTTAGCAGTTAAGGTGCTTGTCTACAAAGCCAAAGGTCTTAGGTTTGATTCCCCAGGACCCATGTAAACCAGATGCACAAGGTGGCACACGCGTCTGGAGTTCATTTGCAGTGGCTGGAGGCCCTGGAGCACCCATTCTCTCCTGCTCTTCTCCCCACCCCGCAATCTGCTTCTTCCTTTCTCTCACTCTCTCAAATAAAGTTAAAATATATATATTTAAAAGACAAAAAGTAGGGTTATTGATGGCTCAGCAATTAAAGCATTTACCTGCAAAGCCTAATGACCAGAGCTCAATTCCCCAGGACCCACATGAAGCCAGATGCACAAGGTGCTGCAGCACATGTGTCTGGAGTTCATGTGCAGCGGTTAGAGGCCCTGGCAACCCATATTCACTCATATCCCCCCCCCGTCATTACAAGTAAATAAATAAAATTAAAAAAAAGAACTTCCAGTCTGGGGAGATAGCTTAGTGGTTAAAGGTGCCTGCTTGTAAAGCCTGCTGGCAAGGGTTTGATTCCCCAGAACCCACGTAAAGCCAGACACACAAAGTGGTATATGCACCTGGAGTTCATATGCAGCAACAAGGGGCACTCCCTCTCTCACCCCCCTCCCACACATACAAGCAAACAAATAATTTTTTTAAAAAGCACTTTAGCTGGGTATAGTGACACACACCTTTAATCCCAGCACTCAGGAGGCAGAAGTACGAGGATCGCTGTGAGTTTGAAGCCACTCTGAGACTACGTAGTGAATTCCAGGTCAGCCTGGGCTAGAGTGACATCCTACCACACACACACACACACACACACACACACACACAAAAAAAAAAAAAAACTTTAAACTAGGTATATTGGCACATGCCTTTACTGCCAGCACTTGGAAGGCAGAGGATGGGAAGGATCACTGTGAGTTCAAGGTTAGCCTGGGACTACATAGTGAATTCCAGGTTAGCCTGGGCTGGAGTGAGACCCTACCTTGAAAAAAGACCAAAAAATTAAAAAAAAAAAAAAAGAAAAAAAAAAAGAAAGTGCTGGAGAGATGGCTTAGTGGTGAAGGCACTTGCATGTGAAGACTAAGGACCCAGGTTCGATTCCTCAGTATCCATGTAAGTCAGATGCATGTGTCTGGAGTTTGTTTGCAGTGGCTAGAGGCCCTGGAGTGCCTATACTCTCTCTCTCAAATAGATAAATAAATAATTTTAAATACATATTTGGGGAAAAAAGAGAGAACTTTAAGCTGAGTGTCCCTGAGTACACACCATTAACCCCAGCACTGTGAGTTCAAAACCAGCCTGGGTTAGAGTGAGACCCTGCCTCAGAAAAAAAACTGAAAATAAAAAGCACTTTAAAATCACTCCACATAAATGTATTAAAATTTGTTCTTTATTAATTATTTTTATTTATTTGTGTGTGAGAGAGGGGGGGGAGAAAGGGAGAGAGAGAGAACATCAGGGCCTCCAACCACTGCAAATGAACTCCAGATACAGGCACCACTTTGTGCATCTGGCTTTACCTGGGTACTGAGGAATTGAATCAGAGTCATCAGGCTTTTTAAGCAGGTACCATTAACGGCTGAGTCATCTCTCCAGCCCCTAGAATTTGGTTTTCAATCTGCAGGTTCCTGAGATTCTGACTCAGCAGGCCTAGGGGGAAATTCAGGAGTAGGCATTTAATAATCTCCCCAGGGGATTCTGAGGTGGGTGGATCATGGCTAGCAAATCTTGGGTTTGAAGAGTCAGTGAGGAACTTCAGCGTCAGCCCACTCCCTCCGCGTGGGAACCTCAGCTACCCCGGAGCTTCCTTTGCTCGTCTATATAATGAAGATAATACCTGCTTCAGTGGTTGTAATAAAATCATGCATATAAGACACACGGCATAGCAGATGCTCAGTAAACACCCTCTAGTTATTTAACTAGACAGCACTCTGTGAAGCGTTTCATCAGAGTCAGGAGCACAGTTGACAAGCTTGGGAATCAACCACAGTGCAAAAGCACAGCTGCCGCTATGAGGGTCAGCCACGCTTGCTGCCCTCACCGTGGGAAGCTAATAAACAAATCCTTAACAATATGTTTTGACTTCTGCAACCAATTGCCAAGCACCCCAAGATGACAGGCCTAAGTCATTAACTCTACCAGAAAGTCACAGAAGGCGCAAGGTTGACGCAGAGTCAGGATAACAAAGGACATCCAAGGTGAGGAAACTAGCGGGCGCAAAGCCCCAAACCAGGGGAGACCAGTGTGACACGTGACAACGAGCTCTGTGCATTTGCAGGTAGTAGAGTCTAGTCTCTTAGGTATTAGGTCCCTTCTCTATTCCCTTCCACAGGGCCATGTTGACCCTAGGACTCTGAGTCTGCCTCCTGGCATATTAACTGGGGATACCTCCGCCCCCAGCCCACATCTGTGGACACCACTCAAGGGCCCTCCCTCACAGGGCAGCTTCTCTCCTCTCATACAAACTTCTCCCTGACTTGCTCTCACTATCTTTTATTTATTTATTTATTTATTTATTTATTTATTTATTTATTTATTTATGTTTTTTGAGGCACGGGCTCACTCTAGCCCAGGCTGACCTGGAATTCCCTATGTAGTCTCAGGCTGGCCTCGAACTTCAGACACATGCGCCACCTTGTGCATCTGGCTTATGTGAGTCCTGGGGAATGGAACCTGGGTCCTTTGGCTTTGCAGGCAAGCATCTCAACACTAAGCTCTCTCTCCAGCCCCATCCACAATTTCTATCCATACAGCAAGAAGACCTCAATTAAATTGTGTTAAAATAGACCAGAGCCTTGTGTAGTGGTGCATACCCCCAACACTCAGGAGACAAGGTAGAAGGATCACTGTGAGTTTGAGGCCAACCTGAGACTACTAAGTGAATTCCAGGTCAGCCTGGGATAAAGTGAGACCCTACCTCAAAAAAAAAAAAAAAAAAAAAAAACCACTACAGGGCTGGAGAGATGGCTCAGCAGTTAAAGTGCTTGCCTGCAAAGCCTAATGACCCAGGTTTGATTCCTCAGTACCCATGTAAACCAGATGCACAAAGTGGCGCATGCATCTGGAGTTCATTTGCAGGAGCTGGAGAGCCTGGTATGCCCATTCTCTCATTCTGTCTGTCTCTCTATCTATCTATCTATCTATCTATCTATCTATCTATCTATCTATCATCTATCTGACATCTATCTATCTATCTCTATCTCTCCCCCTTGCAAATAAATAAAATGTTTAAAACAAAACGGCCAGGTGTGGTGGTGCACGCCTTTAATCCCAGCACTTGGGAGGCAGAGGTAGGAGGATCACTGTGAGTTCGAGGCCACCCTGAGACTACATAGTGAGTTCCAGGTCAGCCTGAGCTACAGTGAGACCCTACCTCGAATGGTGGCACATGCCTTTAATTCCAGCACTCTGGGGGCAGAAATAGGAGAATTGCCATGAGTTCGAGATCACCCTGAGACTACACATTGAATTCTAGGTCAGCCTAGAATGAGACCTTACCTAAAAAAAAATAAATAAATAGGTGTCTGTTTCCTGTGGGGATGCGATGGTGTCAGTTGGGTCTGGGCAAAGCGGGAAGTTTTTATTTTTATTTTTTTTATTGTTTTCCCTGCCCTTCTGTTCTTCACCCTTCTGTGGTGAACCAAAAAATAAATAAATGAATGAAAGAAAGAAAGAAAAGGAAAAAGAAAAAGAAGCAACAAGATGATTCTGATGAATATGATGATGATGAGTCTGCAGCCTTGACTTCGTTTCAGCCTCAGCCTGTTCAACCTCAGCAAGGGTATATTCCGCCAATGGCCCATCCAGGACTGCCCCCAGTTCTAGGGGCTCCAGGAATGCCTCCACTGTTGCCAGGTGTTCCTCCCCTGATGCCAGGAATGCCACAAGTTATGCCAGGCATGCCACCTGGATTGTATCATCAGAGAAAAGCACCCAGTCATTTTGTGGTGAAATCATAATGATGCCAATGGGTGGAGTGATGCCACCTGGACCTGGAGTACCACCTTTGATGCCTGGTATGCCACCAGGTATGCCCCCTCCTGTTCCATGTCCTGGAATTCCTGCAATGACTCAAGCACGGGCTGTTTCAGAGCCAGGTATTCTTTTTTTTTATTTTTTGGTTTTTGGCTTTTTGTCAAGGTAGGGTCTCACTGTAGTCCAGCCTGACCTGGAATTCACCATGTAGTCTCAGGGTGGCCTTGAACTCACGGTGATCCTCCTACCTCTGCCTCCCAAGTGCTGGGATCAAAGGTATGCACCACCACGCCCAACTTTAATCTTTTTTAAAATATATTTAAAATATATTTTATTTATTTATTTGAGAGAGAACGAGGCAGAGAGAGAGAGAGAGAGAGAGAGAGAATGGGTGCACCAGGGCCTCCAGCCACTGCAAATGAACTCCAGATGCATGCACCCCCTTGTGCATCTGGCTTATGTGGGTCCTGGAGAGCCGAACTGGGATCCTTTGGCTTTGCAGGCCAATGCCTTACCTGCTAAGCCATCTCTCCAGTCCCCAGCACCAGGTATTCTTTTTTTTTTTTTTTAAATTTTTATTTATTTATTTGAGAGCAACAGACACAGAGAGAAAGACAGATAGAGGGAGAGAGAGAGAGAATGGGCGCACCAGGGCTTCCAGCCTCTGCAAACGAACTCCAGACGCGTGCGCCCCCTTGTGCATCTGGCTAACGTGGGACCTGGGGAACCGAGCCTCGAACCGGGGTCCTTAGGCTTCACAGGCAAGCACTTAACCGCTAAGCCATCTCTCCAGCCCAGCACCAGGTATTCTTAATAGACCATCTGCATCAACTGCAACAGTACCTGCTCCGTAGCCTCCAGCTTTTCCCCAGTGCTGGACAGGCTCAGGCAGCTGTCCCAGGACCTGTTGGTACAGATTTCAAGCCCTTAACTAATATCCCTGCTACAACTGCAGAATCCCCAAAGCCTGCCTTCCTCGCTCATAGACAGTCTACAGCTTCAACAGCTAGGTCAACAGTACTGCAGCCAAACCGGCAGCTTCGGGACAAGTAAGCCTGCGACACTTCCAGCCACCCGTGCAACTAGTAAGTTGATCATCCAGATGAGGTATCACTAGAAGAGAAGGGCACAGTTACCCAAATATTAACATAATCTTCCTTGACCTGGACAGGCCCCGACTGGTAATCCACCAGTTGGACCAACTGAGGGTATGATGCCACCACAGCCAAGTATCCCACAGCAGCAAGCAATGAGACCCCCAATGCCACCTCATGATCAATATGGTGGTCATCATCAAGGCATGCCAGGTTACCTTCCTGGTGCTATGCCACCGTACGGCCAGGGACTGCCAATGGTACCCCCTTACCACGGTGGGCCTCCTTGACCTCCAATGAGAATGAGACCTCCTGTAATGTCACAAGGTGGCTGTTACTGATCTTAATTCATCCAGTCTAATAGGTTTGGAGATTAAACCTTTTCTCAACTTGTGCTGTTTATATAGCCAAGCTTCTGTCAATAAGGCTTCACTGTGCCGTTAACAAACATTGTCTTCCCACATACCAGGAACTATTGGGCATTTATTTTTCATGGGAAAATTATATGGGAATAATAACAGCAGGAACTTTTCCTGAAGTTGCAATTTATACTATATAGCTTCTTTTTCATGTTTCATGTAGGTTTTTAGAAGTGAAGTGTAGCTGGGACTGGTGGTGCATGCCTTAAATCCCAGCACTCAGGAGGCAGATGAGGAGAATCGCTGAGAGTTCAAGGCCACCCTGAGACTACAGAGTGAATTCCAGGTCAGCCTGAGCTAGAGTGAGACCCTACTTTGAAAAAACAAAATAGAAGTGAAGTGTAGTAAATTTGGTTCGTTAAATTGTGAAGGCGCTGGAATTACATGAACATTCCACCTTTACAAAGGCAAGTTCTGTAAGCTTACATTGCTATTTGTAGCGTTATGCCTTCCCAGCATGTCAGATGCTGTTGGACTTTATGGTGAGGGCTGTAACTGTTTCCAGGCATGTGTACACTGGAAGTCTGAATGTGTAACAATATTTAATGTATTTAAAGTCCCTCATGTTGCAAGGTTTAAGAATTCTGACCCATCACGGTCATGTGACTTTTCTGGACTGTTAAACTTCATTGTGATAAAAGGATAAAAACATTTATGCCTTTTTATTCATAACCCAGCTGTGGACCTCTGTCTGCAAGGTTTGTACAGATGCATGCCACAGCAGATGTCCACATAATAAAAGTCATAATCACCAATGCAAAAATAAATAAATTAAATTAAATTAATAAACCAGACAAAAAGTTTGGAGAGATGGTTCAGTGGTTAGGTACTTGCCCGTAAAGCCTAACTACCCGAATTTGATTCCCCAGTACTCATGTGAAGCCCATTGCACAAGGTGGCACATGCATTTGGAGTTGTGTCCTGGGTTTGTTTGCAATAGCTAGAGCCCCTTGTGTCTCTCTCTACTGGGCATGATGGCTCATGCTTTTAATCCCAGCACTAGGAAGGCAGAGGTAGAGATCGCTTTAAGTTCAACGCCAGCCTGAGACTACATAGTGAATTCCAGGTCAGCCTGGGCCAGAGTGAGAGCCTATCTCAAAAAAAAAATTTTTTTATTATGGCTCATTTTGAGAGAAAAAGAGGCAGAGACAGAGATGATAGGGGGGAATGGGCGTGCTAGGACCTTCAGCCACTGTGAACAAACTCCAGACACATGGACCCCTTGCATACATACATGGGACTTGGGAATGCAAACATGAGTTCTTAGGGTTCACAGGCAAGCACCTTAACCATCATGCCATATTTCCAGCCCTTGAAAGTAATTTTTTAAATTCCAATTTTAAAAAAAAATCTGTGGCTACAGAGATGGCTTAATGCTTAAGCGCTTGTCTGTGAAACCTAAGGACCCCGATTTGAAGCTCGATTCCCCAGAAACCATGCAAGCCAGATGCACAAGGTGGTGCCTGCATCTGGAATTCATTTTCAGTAGCTGGAGGCCCTGATGCACTCCTTCTCTTTCTCGCTTTCTCCCCCCCCCCCCCCCGCTCTCTTTCTCTGTCTGTTGCTCTCAAATAAATAAATTAAAAATAAACAAAAAAAAAAAACCTGGGTTGGGCTGGAAAGATTTGTCAGCAGTTAAAGGCACTTGTTTGCAAATCTGATGGCCTGGGTTTGATTTCTCAGCCCCACATAAATCCAGATGCACAAGGTGATGCATTCTCCCCTTTCTCTCTGCTTGCAAATAAATAGCTTTTTTTTTTTTTCTAAAAGCTGGTTGTGTAGATGTTCTGATAATCCCAACACTAGTGAAATAGAGACAGGGGTGTCCCTGAGACTTGCTGGCCAGCCATTCTAGTCTAATTGGTTAATTACAAGCCAGTAAAAGATCCTTCTCAAAAAAAAAAAAAAGGTAGACGGCACCTGAGGAACATGTCTGCAGTTGACCTCCACGTGTACATGTGCACACATGCGCATATGCCTGCACACACACTATATATGTGTGCACACAAAAAGCAGGCAGAGGGCTGGAGAGATGGCTTAGCGGTTAAGGCACTTGCCTGCAAAGCCAAGGGACCTCGGTTCAATTCCCCAAGACCCACATAAGCCAGATGCACAGGGTAGCACATGAGTCTAGAGCTTGTTTGCAGTGGCTGAAGGCTCTGATGCACCCATTCTCATTCTCTCTCTCTCTTACTGTCAAATAAATAATAAATAAATAAAATATTTTTAAAAGTAGACATAAAGATGTGTGTGGCTTGAATGTAAGTCCTATACCATTTTATATTTGGGATTTGAGCATGTGTGGATTTTCCCATCAATGGAATGACCCATCCTGAGGAATACTAAGGGTCAGTTACACTAGAATCTCTGCTCCCAGGAGAAGCTGAAGCTAGCTCCAAGGAGTGAGCTTATTTTTTTTAATAGCTGTATTTATTTATTTGCAAGCAGAGAGAGAGAGAGAATGGACACATCAGGGCCTCCAGCCACCACAAATGAACTCCAGATGCATGTGCCATTTTGTGCATCTGGCTTTATGTGGGAACTAAGGACTCAAACTCCAGTCATAGGCTGTGCAGGCAAGTGCCTTAAGCTGCCTTCAAGGTAGAGCTGAGACTCCTCATCAGACTCTCCACACAGATGGTTGCAGAGCCCACACATACCAGATCAACAGAACTTTGCTGCACCAGGGAGGGAATGGGACATGTGGCCACCATGGCAATGGGCAGCATTTCCTGCAGCCCATGGACTGTGTGGGGCAAATGCCACATAGTCTCTCCGAGAAGTCCAAAGGAGGTGCCCAGCCTTCAGCCAGAGGACCCAGACACCATGGGCCAAAGCTTTCATCTGATTCCTCTTTCTTTCTTCCTTCCTTCCTTCCTTCCTTCCTTCCTTCCTTCCTTCCTTCCTTCCTTCCTTCTTTTCCTTCCTCCCTTCCTTCCTTCTTTCCTTCCTTCCTTCCTTCCTTCCTTCCTTCCTTCCTTCCTTCCCTCCCTCCCTTTCTCCCTTCCTTCCTTCCTTCCAATGTCAGAGTGAGAGAGAGAAAGAAAGGGCAGGGAACAGGAGAGAATTGGCATTCCAGGGCCTCCAGCCACTGCAATCAAACACCAGACATGTGCGCCCCCTTGTGCACATACGTGACCTTTCACGTTTGCATCACTGCATGTGGTTTATGTGGGACCTGGAGAGTTGAACATGACTCCTTAGGTTTTGCAGGTGCCTTAACTGGTGAGCCATCTCTCCAGCCCTGACGCCCCTTTCTTTTCCCTGAGGAGTTACTTGGTAAGCTCCACAAGGGCAGAGAAATTGAGTCCATTCTGCTTTCCGGTCTGTATCAACTATGAAAACGCCTGGCACATATTTGAGCATCCTGAAGAAATCACCTTAAAGATAATTTCCTACATACATCAGCATAAGACATATGCTTAAAGATTCAGTCAGAGGGGGCTGGAGAGATCGCTCAGCAGTTAAGGCTTTCTTGCAAAGCCTAACAACCTGAGTTCTATTCCCCAGTTCCCACACAAAGCCAGATAAACAAAGTGGAGCATGCATCTGGTGTCTGTTTGCACCAACTGAAGGCTGTGGCACGTCCATTCTGCCTGTCTCTTTTGTCTGTCTCTGCTTGCAAATAAATAAATAAGATGTAAAAGAAAATCAATCAGAGCTGAGTGTGGTGGCCCGTGACCCAGCATTTGGAAGGCTGAAGTAGGGGGAGAGTAGTGAATTGAGGTCAGCCTGAGCTACAGAGTAAGTTCTAGGTCAGCCTGGCTAGAATGAGAAAACTCAGTCAGGCAGAATATAGTAAGTGCTCTAAGCACAGCTAGAACTTGGTGGTTACACAGAATTTTGGTGTCTGGTGACACTTTCATTTATTCCAGAGGTAATTGTGGAAGGGCTTGTTGCCAGGGGAGGCCTCCATCTGCTTCTTCTGCCTCCGTATTTCATAAGGAGCCATGATTCATAGGAGTCGCTGAGGCAGAGACTGCTAGAGCTTAGATCCTATGTGCACCCCCTCACTGACCCCCAAAGGACCACGTGTTCCAGACCTGGTCCATAGAGAGGAACTATGGGGAGCTGCGGCCTAGTCAGAGGTCCTTAGGTCACCGGGGGCCTCCCAGAAGAGGGATCGTGAGAACCTTTCCATTTCCTCTTTCTCCTTTTCGGCTCCCTCGCTGAGGTGAGTGGTTTTGCTGCGCCACGCTCGCTGCCATTTCTCTGGTTCCAGAGTTCCAGCCCCCCCCCGTGCCCCCCCCCCCCGTGGTGTTTCCCAATGTCTGATGGCAGCCAGTGGGGGAGGGGATTGGACTTGGCACTGCAGCGCTGTTCTGCCACCACCAGTTGTGTTGTTTTCTCCTCTCCCCATCCCTCTCTTTCTGTCTCCTCTTCCCTCCCTTTCTCTCGTGCCCTTCTTCCCTTTCCCTCTCCTCCTCCTCCTTCCCCTCTCCCTCCCTCCCTCCCTCCCTCCCTCTCTCTCTTTAGTCCATATTGGCCTTATGATCCTCCTGCCTCACACTGAGTGGCGAAATTACAGGTGTCACCACCACACCGGCTTGCTTGCCTGCTTCTTGGAGACCTTTGAAGGAGGGCCTTGTGGACTTTTGCTGTGAATTTTGATGCACTTACGTGAAAGAGATTTCTAGCACTTCACATCCCGAGTCAGATGTGAGGCTCGTGCCTACAATCCCAGCACTCAGGAGGCTGGCGTAGGCTTGTCATGAGTTTGAGGCCAGCCTGAGCTACATAGTGAGCTCCAAGGCACCTTGGACTTTAAATATTCTTGGATCCTAAGAAAGGGAAATAGGGAGGAGAGCTGGCTCAGTGGTTAAAGGCACTTGCTTACAATGCCTGACAGCCCTGGTTCAGTCGTAAAAGCCAGATGCACAAGGGGGTGCATGAATCTAGGGTTCATTTGCAGTGACAAGAGGCTATGGCATGCCTATTCTTCTCTCTCTCTCCTTGCAAATATGAAAGTGTTTTGTTATTGTTTTTCAAGGCAGGGTCTCACTCTAGCCCAGGCTGACCTGGAATTCATTATGTAGTCTCAGGGTGGCTTCAAACTCAAGGTAATCCTCCCACCTCTGCCTCCAATGTGCTGGGATTAAAGGCGTGCACCACCACACCCAGTTTAAACAAATTTTTTTAAAAAGAAGGGGAGGCCAGGTATGGTGGTGCACGCCTTTAATCCCAGCACTTGGGAGGCAGAAGTAGAAGGATCACTGTGAGTTCAAGACCAGCCTGAGACTAGTGAATTCCAGGTCAACCTGAGCTGGAGCAATACCCTACCTCAAAAAAAACAAACAAAAAAAAAAAAAAAAAAGGAGGGGTAGGTGGGAAATAAACAGCAAGTGAAGGAACTAGCTATTCTCACATCTCAGAGTAAATGATGACAGCTTAAATTTGTGGACTAATTTGGGATCGCATTGGCCCATCTTGAACTCATCTGACTTGAGCCAGTTGGCTTCATTAGCAACTCAATTTCTATCCATTCTTCCAGAAGGAATTTTCTAAAGAAATAAAATAGATTATTGCTGCCAGGGCTTCCATTAAAAACATCTCTGGGGATGGAGGGATGGCTTAAGGAGTTTGCCTGCAAAGCCAAAGAACCCAGGTTCAATTCCCCAGGACCCACATTAGCCAGCTGCAGAAGGGGGCACATGCATCTGGAGTTTTGCAGTGGCTGGTGGCCCTGGCGCGCCCATTCTCACCCCCCCCCCTCTCTTTTTCTTTCCCTCTCCCTCTTTCTCTGTCAAATAAAAATAAAAAAACATCTCTGGAAAGGATGGCCTGGCATCATCCCCTTCAGTATTTCTGGTGTGTGGCCAGGTGAGAAACACAAATCACTGGGGATGGACATCGGGGTCACACCAGCAGATGAATTCGGGAGCCTGACAAGAATGGTAAATGCTGAACACAAGGTCACTAAAGTGTTCCTGTGACCCAGATGTGCCTGGATGGGAAAGCCAGCAACAAGCACGCATCACTGCTGGTGGAGAGGACGCTAGCGCACCTGCCTGGATGACTGTCCCCTCAGTAATACTCTGGCCATCATAATCCCTCCCCTGACAGAAAGGCCCAGGAACCTCTCCTTGGCACAGCCGCGGTCAGCTGTCAGGACTGTACCACAGAACAAGGCTAACTAAGGTCCAGCCATGACACAGTCACATAGAATGGGCAAGGAAGAATGTGTTGATGAGTGAACAAAGAGCAATGATGGGCCTGGAGACATGGCTCAGCAGCTGAGGCACTTGCCCGCAAAGCCTAATGATCCAGGCTCGATTCTCCAGTGCCCACATAAAGTCAGATCACAGTGGTGCATGCACCTAGAGTTTGTAATGGTTAGGGGCCCTGGAGCGCTGGTGTTCTTTCTTCCTCTCCTTGCAAATAACCAAATAAAAATATTTCTTTAGGCTGAAGAGATGGCTTAGCAGTTAAGTGCTTGCTTGTGAAGCCTAAGGACCCCGGTTCGAGGCTCGATTCCCCAGGACCCATGTTAGCCAGATGCACAAGGGGCCGCATGCGTCTAGAGCTCGTTTGCAGTGGCTGGAGGCCATGGCATGCCCATTCTCTCTCTCTTCCTCTCATCTGCCTCTTTCTCTCCCTGTCACTCTCAAATAAATAAAAATGAACAAAAAATTTAAAAAGTATATTTCTTAAAAAAAAATAATAATGCCAAGTGTGGTGGTGCACGCCTTTAATCCCAGCACTCGGGAAGCAGAGGTAGGAGGATCACCATGAGTTTGAGGTCACCCTGAGACTATATAGTTAATTCCAGGTCAGCCTGGACCAGAGTGAAACCCTACCTCAAAAAACCAAAAATAATAATAATGATGATGGTGGTGAGTATCTGGTTTTGCCCCTGCATAGGTTTGGGATCTTTTTCTTCAGATCTTTGTTAAGTGTCATTTTCAGAGCTGGACTTGGTGGTGCACATCTTTGATCCCAGCACTCAGGAGGCTGAGGTAGGATTATTGAGTTCAAAGTTAGCCTGGGCTAGAGGGTGACCCTGCTTCAAAAAGAAGAGGAATTTTCAAGTGAATGCTTTCTCTGATCACTTCTCTAAAATCACATCTTTCCCTGTCAGGGCCTCACCCACTCACCTACTGAATGTAGATCTATAACGCTGTAATAGAAATGTAATTCGTGCATCATGAAATCCCCCCATTTAAGATGTACAGCTCTATGTCCTCTCTGTATTCACAGAGCTGCACAACCACAGTTTTCTCCCTGAAAGAACCTCTGTATCCTTTAGCTATCGAGTCCCAACCTCTCCTCCCAGCCTGATGCCGCAAATAATCTATATACTGTCTTTACGGAAATGTTCTGTTCTGGACATTTCCCATCAATGGAATCCTACGCTACGCTGTGCCATTTCGCCTCTGTTCCTCATCAGCCACACAGCACTCCAGTGGCGCCCCAGGACATCTTCGTGGTAAGGCCTAAATCTCAAAAGAAGTCTGCCCCAGACCAGTGTTCTGGGCTAGCACAGTGACCGCACTGGGGACCGTGGCACCAGCATAGATGGCAGCTGGCTCCTTATTGGCCAGTAAGCATGTCCCTGAGCTGAATGACACCCTCCTGGACACACAGTCCATATTTCCCTCCCTGTGAGGTAGCAGTCTCCTCCGAGTGGGGTTGTCTTCCAGGTAGCCTTGTACCTCATGATGTTCTCGCCCCAGCACCATGGCCATTCCCCACAGGGCCATGCAAGTTCTGCTGCAGCTGCCCACATTCCTTGCTCCCACAGTGAAGCTCTTTGGAGAATCATTCAAAAGTTGGATGATTTATTTTATTTACTTCTTTCATTTTATTTATTTTTTGGTTTGTCGAGGTAGTGTCTCACTCTAGCCCAGGCTGACCTGGAATTCACTATGTAGTCTCAGGGTGGCCTCGAACTCACAGCTATCCTCCTATCTCTGCCTTCCGAGTGCTGGGATTAAAGGCGTGGGCCACCACGCCTGAGTGGATGATCTTTTTTTTTTTTAATATATTTTTTTTAGAAATTTTTTAAAAGAAAGTAAGGGTGTGTCACGGCCTCATGCCACTGCAAATGAACTCCAGAGGCATGCACCACTGTGTACATCTAGCTTTACGTGGGTACTGGGGAATCAAACCTGGGCCATCAGACTTTGTAAGCAAGTGCCTTTAACTGCTAAGCCATCTCCCCAGGCTGAGTTGAATGATCGTAATGACTTCCAGGTCACCATTTTCCCTGGTCATCATGGGTGGTGTGCCAAGGTTTGTCACTGTGGTTTAAAGATGAGGCCACTCCACTGAGGATGCCTGCTGAGAGCAGGATGCTTGTGTGAACCACAGTGACTTGATGACAGATGCTCTAGATGACTAGGTTGGCAAGAATCATTTTGCAACATGGCAAATACACAAGTCAAGTAATTCTCAACCTAAATTATACTATACAAACCTAGGCTTAGCAGTTAAGGTGTTTGCCTGCAAAACCAAATGACCCAGGTTCAATTCCCCAGGACCCATGTAAAGTCAGGTGCACAAGGTGGTGTATGAGTCTGGAGTTCATTTGCAGCCTCTAGAGGCCCTGGCCCATCTATTCTCTTTCTCTGTCTATCTCTTGCTCAAATAAATTAAATAAGGGAGGCAGAGCCTTGCTGGAGGAGGTATATCATTGGGGCTAAGCTTTGCTTTGAGGTGTAACAGTCCCTCTTTGCCAGAGTCTGGTTCACTCTCCTTGTTTTCCACCTGCTATGGCAGAGATGATGCCCAGCCTCTGCTCACGCCATGATTTCCCCTGCCAATATGAAGCTTCCTCTTGAGACCGTAAGCCAAAATAAATACTTTCCTTCCTTCAAAAAATAAAATAAATTTAATTACATATATATATTTTTTTGTTCGTTTGTTTGTTTGTTTGTTTTGTTTTGTTTTTTGTTTTTCGAGGTAGGGTCTCACTCTAGTCCAGGCAGACCTGGAATTAACTCTGTAGTCTCAGGGTGGCCTTGAACTCATGGCGATCCTCCTACCTCTGCCTCCCGAGTGCTGGGATTAAAGGCGTGCACCACCACGCCCGGCTAATTAAATAATTTTTAAAAACAGGGTCTGGCTCTTCTCAGAGCAGGATCTGTTCTTATTCAGCAAGCATCTATGTATACAAAGCTGTGTACCACATCTCAGAGTCTGAGAAATGGAGGGAAGTGCAAGGAAAGCCCACCAGCCTCCAGAGGGCCAAGTTTCAAGTGGGAAATGAACCCTAGAGGTTGCCTGGAGGGCAGAAGGCCTGGTCCAGAGCGCCACACTGCCTTTCTGACTTCCAAAGTCATAATGTAGGTGTCGCCTGCCCCCTGGTGGTCACTGTGGCATCTGTCTTGACCTAGAAGAATGGGCTCTGGTGCACAGCTGGGATCTGGAACATTCTGGCTTGTGACCTTCTCTAGCTTGTGACCTCACTTCCCAAGCCACTCTCCTGCCACTTACCCCTAATGTAATTCTGGGAGGTGAGGAAAGCCATAGTTTAACTTAACACTTCACTAACTGGTGCCAGCATCCTGGAATTTCAGTCTCAAATCAATCCACCCCTAACCTGACCTTGGCAAGTCAACTCCCCACTCCCAGTCTCAGCTACCTTTCTGTCAAATAGAGTTCACAAGACAGCAGATCCCCAAATTTTCAGAATGGAGATGTGACTTGCCCACAGTGAATCAGACCAGAGACAGACCCAAGCTGCATGTCAGCCCACTTCCCCACGTTGATCAGGAAAAGCCAGGGAGTCACAGCAAACTTGAAAACCAGTCTGCTCACCTTTATGCTCTGATTTTGGTTTTGTTTTTGTTTTTTCAAG
Organism: Jaculus jaculus; assembly: GCF_020740685.1. Taxonomy (NCBI): domain Eukaryota; kingdom Metazoa; phylum Chordata; class Mammalia; order Rodentia; family Dipodidae; genus Jaculus; species Jaculus jaculus. Next base: position 10,723,804 of record NC_059114.1, on the reverse strand, counting down.
TTAGGGATTCGCTCTGCTCAGGCTGACCTGGAATTCACTATGTAGACTCAGGCTGGCCTTGACTCACAGTGATCCTATCTCTGCCTTCCGAGTTCTGGGATTAAAGGTGTGCGCCCCCATGCCCAGCTGTGTTCTGATTTTATGTTGAAGGTTCACGTGGACAGGAGGATTAATATAGATGTGTGGCTGGATGGGTAGATAGAAGGGAGGGGGTATGTCAGTGGGTAGATAGATGTATAGATGATTGGAATGAATGGAGAGGTCAGTAGGTGGCTAGATGAATGGATAGGTGAGTGGAGAGGAGGATGGGTGGGTAGATGGATGTTAGAGGTAGAAACCTAAAACCTCTGGGCTCACCTTTAGCGGTAACTGGTGTAGTTGTTGACCTCCCCTGCTCCGTGACAAAGTGCCCTCTAATTCTGGCAAGCTGCTCTGGATCCCACCACGCTGGAGTTCGGAAGCCATTGCCCTGGGAGCTGGGGGCTGGGGACTGGGACTGAGCAGCAGGAGGAGGAATGAGTCCTCTTCCTCTTTCCATGCTGGTTTCCTTTCCTCACTCATCAGTGTGCCCCACCGCGACAGCCAGGGGAGGCGGAGGCGTCATGAGTGCTGCAAACACAAGCTGCCCTCACAAGCATCCGTCACCTCGTCATGGGTGAGGTCAAGCTCTGTTCGCTGCTTGGGACCACTGAGGTCATGCGCTAGCAAGGACAGAGCGTGCCCTAGGCCTCCCTAGCCTGGTTCTCTCTCGGCGTAGCTTCTCTGTGCCTGGGTTTTGTTGTTGGTTTTTATTTACTTATTTATTTGGTTTTTCGAGGTAGGGTCTCACTCTAGCTCAGGCTGACCTGGAATTCACTATGTAGTCTCAGGGTGGCCTCGGACATGTGGTGATCCTCCTACTTCTGCTGTGCCTGGGTTTTTCTCACCTTCAAAAGGGCCATGATGCAGAGTTGGGTGTGATGGTGCACGTCTTTAATCCCAGCAGAGGTAGGAGGATGGCCGTGAGTTTGAGGCCACCCTGAGACTACATAGTGAATTCCAGGTCAGCTGAGCTAGTGAGACCTTACCTTGAAAAACAAACAAAAATGGCCATGATGCCTAGCAAGTGCTATGAGGAATGGATGAGGTAAAATATTAAATATTTTGTATGTCACAGGTGCTTAGTAAATACAAGTTCCCTTCCTTTTGTTCCAGACCATGGAACAAATGAACCATGGAGAAATTCTAGAGCGGGAGGCAAGGCTCACTGTGCAACTGGAAGTTTATTCACTTGAGAATTTTCCCCAAGTGCTTTGAAGTAGTGAAACGCATTTAGTGACACGTGAGAAGGGAGCGGAAGACATACCCGCCAGGGAATGCAGGTGTGCCCAAACAGAGTGCCATTCACCTGTCCCCTGCCATCGTCATAGAGCTTCAGGGACAGATTTGTTCAGCAAAGATTCCCTGATGGTAATGCTGACAACATCATTTACAACTACCGGGCAGTAATCAGAACTCTAATGTCCTTTGACTTTTTTTTTGTTTGTTTTTTTGTTTTTAGCAGAAGTAGGAGGATCACTGTGAGTTTGAGGCTACCCTGAGACTATATAGTAATTCCAGATCAGCCTGGGCTAGAGTGAACCCCTACCTCAAAAAAAAAAAAAAAAAAAAAAAAGAAAGGAAGGAAGGAAGGAAGAAAGAAAGAAAGAAAGAAAGAAAGAAAGAAAGAAAGAAAGAAAGACAGGGCTGGAGGGATGGCTTAGCAGCTGAAATGTTTGCCTGCAAAGCCAAAGGACACAGGTTCAATTCCCCAGGACCTTAGCTAGTTAGTTAGCCAGATGCACAGGGGTGCACACATCTGGAGTTCGTTTGCAGTGGCTGGGGGCCCTGGCATGCCCATTCTCTCTCTCTCCCTCCCTCCTCTTTCTCTGTCAAATAAATAAATATAATTTTTTTTTTGAAAAAAGACACTATCTGCCTCCCCCACCTCTGACCGGTGCCCCTCAGGGCCTGGGGCTCACTTTATGGAAAAGGCACCTGGCAGCAGACCTAGAGGGAGGAGATAGGGGGAGGGAGGCGGGGCGGGAAGAGACTTCCTGGGCGCGAATTCCAAGAGCAACCACGAGGACTGAGGTGGCACAGAATAAATACTCCACTGAGGTTGGGGTACTAAGTAGTAATTCTCTGGCACTAACTTGTTGAGTGACCTTGGGTAAGTCAAACTACCTCTCTGGACCTCAGTTTCCTCATCTGTAAAATAAGGGAAGGTTTGGGGAGATGGCTCAGCAGTTAAAGGCACTTGTTTACAAAGCCTGAAGGCCTGGGTTCAATTCCCCAGACTCAAATTCCTAGTACCCACGTAAAGCCAGATGCATAAAGTGTCCCGTGCACCTGCAGTTCATTTGCAGTGGCAAGAATCCCTGGTATACCCATTCTCTCTCTGGCTCTCTCTCCCTTCCTTATTCTCTCTCCTTGAAAATACATAATCTTTTTTTGAGATAGAGAGACAGAGAGAATTGGCATGCCAGAAACTCAGCCACTACACTTTCCTCACCTTTGTGCATCTGGCTAATGTGTAATTTGGAGAGTCAAACATGGGTCCATAGGCTTCATAGGTGCCTTAACCACTAAGCCATCTCTCCAGCCTGAAATTTTTTTAATGAAGGGAGAGACTAGGGAGATGGCTCAAGAGTTAAAAAGCCCTTGCTTGCAAAGCCTGATGGTTCAGGTTTCATTTCCCAGTACCCATGTAAAGCTAGACTTACAAAGAGGTGCATGCATCCAGAGTTTGCAGCAGCAAGAGGCCCTGGCACTGCTATTCACTCAATAAATATTTAAAAAGAAGGAAAACTGCATGTTGAGCCAGGTGTGGTGGCTTAGGCCTTTAATCCCAGCACTTGTGAGGCAGAGGTAGGAGGATTGCTATGAGTTTGAATCTAGTCTGGGATTACATAGTGAATTCCAGGTCAGCCTGGGCTACAGTGAGACCCTACCTGGAAAAAAATAAGGGGAGGACTGGAGAAATGGCTAAACAGTTAAGGTACTTGCCTACAAAGCCTAAGGACCCAGGTTCAATTACCCAGTACCCACATAAAGTCAGATACAAAAAGTGGCACATGCATCTGGAGTTTGTTGGCAGCAGCTGGAAGTCCTGGTGCACCCCTTCTCTCTGTCTAAAACTATTTTTAAAAAATGAAGAGACTTGGCTAAATTAAAAACTATGTACCAAGCCGTGCATGGTGGCACACACTTTTAATCCCAGCACTCGGGAGGCAGAGGTAGGATCACTGTAAGTTCAAGGCCACCCTGAGACTACAGAGTGAACTCGAGGTCAGCCTGAGCTAGACTGAGACCCTACCTCGAAAAAAATAAAAACTACGTGCCAGCTGGGTGGAGATGCGCACACCTTTAATCCCAGCACTCAGGAGGCAGAGATAGGAGGACCATCATGAGTTTGGGCCAGCCTGTGACTACATAGTGAATTTCCAGGTCAGCTAGGGCTAGAGGGAGGCACTACCTTGGGGAGGGGGAGCCCATGTGCCAGGCTCTTCCTTTGTGTGATCCTGATGCCCTGAGTCCTATGAGAGGAGTAAGAGTCAGTGAAAACAGCACTGACTACTCCATTTCCTAGGCACTGTGTTTAAAGATACGTCAGTGCCATAACCTGATTAGAGACAATGTGCAAAAAGACAAGAGCAACTTAACACTTGGTGCCGATATGAACATGGTCATGCATGGGCCACTCATGATACTGGGGCTGACTGAAGGAGAATCAAAGGAGAAAAGAGGCCTGCACCCAATTTTAGAGGATCCTTGCTTCCTGCTCTCAGGGTGTAACAATCTAATAAGGGCTTCTAGGACAAATAACCAAACAGCTACCACAGGAACCCAAGTTTAGCAGGAAATGGACCTAAGCAGGTTATGGGAAAGGACAGACAGACAAGAGACAGGAGGAAGTCAGAAAATGCTTTGCAAGAAATGGTATTGCTACACCTTGAAAGACTGCTTTGTGAGAGCCTGAGGATCCACAAGAGCGCGTACCAGCGGGAGCTACGAGAGTGCAATCAGGGTGGCCAGTGGAATAGGGAGTGGGGGCCAAGGGGAGCCATCAAGATGACAGCCACTGGAAATGATGGGTCCTTGGCCAAGTGCTTGACATCCTGCCAGTCCCTGGCAGTGCTACCTGACTCTTTCAGAGGATGAAACAGTGGCCCAGGGATGGGTAGGCGGCAGGAAAACCCCACTTGGATCTTACCACTGGAATGCTGCTGTGGCATGACTGAATCCTTCCCAGCCACTTCATTGTCCCAGCACACCTGGTAGCAATGGGGCACTGGGGCTGGGGGTGCTCAGTGGCAGAGCATGTGGAAGGCCTGGGTCCAATCCCCAGCACCAGGAAGCAGAGGTTGGTGTAAGGGAAGGAAGAAAAAGAAGAGGAGAAGGAAGCAGAGGGAAGGCGGGGGAGGAGAGAGGCTGAAACAAAGAGGAGAAAATAACGTGGACGCAGAAGTTTCCATGTTTGCACAAACCACAGAGTTTGTGGCTTGTTTCAGCCTCGTTCCCTGAAGCATCAGTGGGTGTTGGGACCTTTTTTCATGAGAACAGAAGGGATGAGGGGAAGCAAGAAATACTAGAACTGCTGAAGGTTTTTGTGCTCCGCTGTCCACTGCTTTATTCTTCTACAGTGGCGTAGGCTTGCGCTGCTCTGACCAGCGTTTTTGTGTCCCTAGAGCCCACCTTTCTGCAGTCGCTAGGGTGGTTGGCTCTTCAGGTGAGAGAGATTTAACAAGTACATCCGATTGGCATCCAAATAGTCCTGGATGTTCAAGGATTCCCGTCTCCAGCGCCCCAACTTTTTCCGCTGGTCGTTCATAAACTTGTTTATCAGATGGTCATATAAGTGGCTCATTTTTTTCTTGGTCTTATCTGCAGCCCTGACCTTACAAAAAAATAAATAAAAGGGAGGTGAATTTAGGATAAAGAAGCCACTTTGCATCAAGAAGCACCAGAAACTGCTGGTTTGAGGGGAGAGAGAAATGTGCCTGTTGGACCCAATCTCATTCCATAAATAGCGTGGCTCATGGGAAGCCTCAGTTTCCTATTTGTAAAAAGTGAGCATTAAGCTAGATAAATCACTATGGTGCCCTCTGATAGCCTGCAACAAAGGAGTCTGACTTTGACCTTAACAATCAGAAGACCAAGCAGAGGGAAGCAGGGCTTACAGGGCGCTAATTCAGTGGTAGAGCACTTGCCTGGCATGTGTGAAGACACAGATTCAACCCCTGTTGCCATAAAATAAGTAAATAAAAACTTAAAATCAGGGCTGGAGAGATGGCTTAGTGGTTAAGGTGCTTGCCTGCAAAGCCTAAGGACCCAGGTTCAATTCCCCAGTACCCATGTAAGACAGATGCACAAGGTGGTGCATGACTCTGGAGTTCGTTTGCAGAGGCTGGAAGCCCTGGTGCAATCATTCTCTCCCCTCTCTCAAATAAATAAATATTTTTTAAAAAACTTAAAATCAATAAAATAAGAAAGAAACGGAGGCTGCAGTGGTGAGGAGGCACATCTTATTTCTCTCTCCTTCCATCTACCACTCTGCCCCTGTCCATCATGCTGCTCCCCACATATTGCCGTGACCATCACGTATCACAGATTCTAGATTATCCACCGTCTCCAACAAGACAGCGTGGCCTGGAAGGCCCAGCCTTTGCCTTGCTCACTCAGTTGCTTGCTCCTATGAACTAGCTACAGGAGGAGATGGAACAGACACCAGGCACAGGTGTTCGCAGGTGATGCAGTCGGAAAGTAAGGACACATGCCTGAATAATTTCTAAGCTAGAGAGAAAGCCTCTGTAAAAGCGCCTAGCAGAGCGTGGTGGTGCAGGCCTTTAATACCAGAACTCAGGAGGCAGATGTAGGAGAACTGCTGTGAGTTCAAGGTAAGCCTGGGATTACAGAGTGAGTTTCAGGTCAGTCTGGGCTAGAGTGAGACCCAACCATAGGAAAAAAAATTATATATATATATACACACACACACACACACACACACACACATACACACACACACACATATACATACTTACATACACACACACACATACATATATGAATGATATGGTTTAGTGGTTTAGGCACTTGCCTGCAAAGTCAAGGAACCCAGGTTCAATTCACCGAGGACCCACATAAGCCAGATGTGCAGGGTGGTGCATGCATGTGGAGTGAGTTTGCAGCGGCTAGAGGCCCTGGTGTGTCTACTCTCTCTCTCCCCCAAATAAATGAACATTTTTTTAAAGGACCCTATTTTACAAATAAAAAACTGTGATTCTGGAGCCGGGCATGGTGGGGTATGCCTTTAATCACAGCACTTGGGAGGCAGAGGTAGGAGGATCACCACAAGTTCAAGGCCATCCTGAGCCAACATAGTGAATTCCAGGTCAGCCTGCACTAGAGTGAAACCCTACCTCAAGGAACCAAAAAAAAAAAAAAAAAAGTGTGATTCACTCAAGGTCACACAAAACTGGCCTGCCCATCTCCAACTCCAACCTATTTTAACTCAATCATGCCACAGGAATTGAACAGAGGAGAAATGCCCAGGCCCCAGCTTCACTTTTGTTTTGGGTGTGGTGTGTTTGATGGAACTCAAGGCCTTGCACATATTACCACTGACGTGCAACACATCCAGGCCCTGCTTTTGGTTTTTGTGATGACTCAAGAGGATCTGGCTCCATCTCTAAAGATTCTCCCACATGTTCTTTTGGTTCATTTTTATTTATTTGAGAGTGACAAGAGAGAGAGAGACAGAGAGACAGAGAGAATGGGCGTGCCAGGGCCTCCAGCCACTGCATACGAACTCCAAACTTGTGCGCCTCCTTGTGCATCTGGCTAATGTGGGTCCTGGGGAATCAAGCCTCGAACCGGGGTCCTTGCGCTTCACCGCTAAGCCATATCTCCAGCCCAACATTTTTTTTTTTTTTTTGAGAAAGGGTCTTCCAGTGTAGCCCTGATAACCTGGAACTCTCAATGTAGACCAGGCTGGCCTTGAACTCATGTATAATCCACCCGCCTCTGCTTCCCTACTGCAAGCGTCACCACACCAGGTTTATGCTGTGCTGAGGATCAAGACCCAGAAGCACTGTGAGCTATATCTCGACCCTACTTCACTTGTGTTGATCCCCTGAACCCATCCACATCAGACCGTGAGAAATAAAGAGAGGTGCAACAGTCCAGAGTGGGTAGCAGCTCTGGGCTACCCACTGTGCCTTAAAAAAGGGATTCTTAGCCTGGCGTGGTGGTGCACGCTTTTAATCCCACCACTCAGGAGGCAGAGGTAGGAGAATCACTGTGAGTTCGAGGCCACCCTGAGAATACACAGTGAATTCCAAGTCAGCTTGGGCTACAGTGAGACCCTACCTTGAAAAAATGAAAAAAAATAAAATAAAAAGGGGATTCTTTAGTTTATCCTATTCATTTGTCTCTTCCTAATGTTTAACAGTGCTTGTCCCAAGCAGGCCCTAAAGACACATTTAATCACTCAATCATGGCCTCTGGAGAGTAATGGGCTTTTTCATAGCAGGTCAAACCTTACTTATTCATACACACACACAAAAAAAAAAAAAAAAAAAGGAAGAAGAACCTCACTCTCCCCTGAAAAATAGGGGTAACCTACAAAGGAAAAAAACTGCCCAGCTATCATTGAGCCAAGTTAAGCTTTAGGACCTAAAATTTTGAATGGGAGATGGAATGCTTGGTGGGAAATCTAGCTCAAGAGTCAGAGGTGCAGACTCTTTCTCCCCAACTCAGTCTACAGACAATAGTGAGACACTTTGGGACAAGTCACTAACCCCATGTATCTGCCTCCTCTGTAAAAGCAGAGTATTCCTTAGAACTTGATGGAGAACTTGATGGCCTGTTACCTCCAGGATTTGTGATCCCCGCTTCCACCCCAGGGTACAGGGAGTGTGAAATGGTTAAGCCACTAACAGTCTCAAATTGGCAAAGTGTGTGGGTACTTTACCTCCATCTCATAAAGTCGTTGTGCACTGAGATTGTCCCGAATAATCACACGAGATAAGTGGCTCTTGGGTAAAAGTTTCCTCATTGTTACTTCGTTGGAATTAACCAGGCTGGAGTGGGAAGGGGAAGTACAGGTTAGAGCTGGCCAGCGTCAGGACCTGACTTGAGGGGGTCCTGAGAGAATGCTTGAGTCCTCTCTAGGTTTCTTAGGACAAGCACAGTTTCTTTCTTTCTTTCTTTCTTTCTTTCTTTCTTTCTTTCTTTCTTTCTTTCTTTCTTTCTTTCTTTCTTTCTTTCTGTTCTTAATTTTCAAAGGAGTTACTATAAGTTTTGTATTGTAGACAAGGTGCACTGAAGGGCTATTTAATAAATACCAAAAGGAAAAGCCATAGTAGGAAGGCTCTAGAAGGGCCCAGAACAGTTCACGAGAGAAGTGTCAACAGGGAATCAGAACACACAGAATGAAACAGAAGGTGGAAATCTTTGAAGTAGGTAAGTAAAAAATGGAGGGGAGGGCTGGAGAGATGGCTTAGCGGTTAAGTGCTTGCCTGTGAAGCCTAAGGACCCCGGTTCAAGGCTCGGTTCCCCAGGTCCCACGTTAGCCAGATGCACAAGGGGGCGCACGCGTCTGGAGTTCGTTTGCAGAGGCTGGAAGCCCTGGCGCGCCCATTCTCTCTCTCCCTCTATCTGTCTTTCTCTCTGTGTCTGTCGCTCTCAAATAAATAAATAAATAATTTTTAAAAAAATGGAGGGGAGGGGCTTCAAAGCTCTGATCGAAGGGGAACTGGGAAGTGGCGGCACAGCAGGGGGAGGGGCGGAAAACAAAGGAAGAAAATGAATAGGCAGACGTCTGCAGCATATACCTGTAACCCCAGCATTCGGGAAGCTGAGGCAGGAAGATGGAGAGCTCAAGACTAGCCTGGGCTACATGGCCCTGTCTCAAAAAAGGGAGACACCCCACCACCACCACCACCACAAGAATAAAAAGAAAAAAAAAAAGGGAGAGCGGGTCTGTTATGGGGGAAACCAACCACTCTCTAATTGGACTGGAGGCCCGCTCCACAGGAGGGAACACATCCCTGATACTGAAAACCTATGACGGGGGAGGTCATGAGTCCTAGGGGTGTAACGTCTGCTGGTGTCTGGCTAAATGCATGTAGTATGCTCACCAAACTACCCTGTAAGCACTTCTTTTAATGTTCATACTCGTACAGTAATGCTACCCTCCCTCACTTTTAGTTAGAGAAGCTTCTCTTTTCAGATGGCAGTGACCTCTGGGATGACTCAGAGGCCACCATGGTGCTGAGAAGTGACAGAGCAGTGCTTACCCCTGAAACATCTCTGTCACATCAAGGCTCAGGGTCCATTGCGGAAGAGGTGGTGGAAAGAATTGTAAGAGCCAAAGAAAGGGTAGGACTCCTTACAATGCACTCTTCCAGACACAAAATGGCCTGGATATCCATGACCTCACAGTGCCTGGCACTACCTACACAAGACCATCATGCTAGGAGAAAAGATGATGACATCAAAATAAAAGAGAGACTAATTGAGAGAGGGAGGGGATATGATGGAGAGTGAATTTATGAAGGGGAAAACGGGGGAGGGGATTATCATGGTTTATTGTCTGTAATTATGGAAGCTGTCAATAAAAAAAAGTTTAAAAAGAGAGGGAAGGAAGGAGAGAGGGAAAGAAGGAAGGAGTGGGTTGGGACAGACACTGAGTTAGTTAATAACAAATGTCTAGGGGAAGTTTTTTTGGTTTTGTTTGTTTTGGTTTTTCAAGGTAGGGTTTTATTCTAGCCCAGGCTGACCTGGAATTCACTCTGAAGTCTGAGTGACCTCCATCCTCCTATCTCCGTCTCCCAAGTACTGGGATGAAAGGCCTGCGCCCCATACCACCTGCCAAACCGCTTTTCCATGGCAAGCCCTCTGGAGGGAGTGGGAGGAATCGCGTTGGTTGAGAAATGAGTGTTAAAAATGAATGCTTCATGGATATTGGGGGACAGACAAGCAGGGTTTTCTGGGGCTACTAGGAAACAGAGAAGCAGGGCCCAGGGGCTGTCAAATAGGTGTACGTCTCAGAAGACCTGGGCCTTACCAGGTGTTATCCCAAAGTACTCCCGAGGCTAGGCGATGGCCAAGCTTGGGTGTGGGGGGGGGGGGGAGGGACACACAAGCCTCGACTGATTCAGAACGAAGTGGGTTAGAGATGGGAATGTGGGTTCTTCCCAAGGTCCGGGCTCGTGGGGTTCCTAAGATATGAGGATGGAAAAGAGCTGGGGCGGGGGAGGGTCAAGGTCTGTGAAGGAAACAAACAAACAAATAATCCAAGCCGGGCGTGGTGGCACACGCCTTTGATCCCAGCACTCCAGGAGGCAGAGGCAGGAGTATCGCCATGAGTTCGAGGCCAGCCTGAGACTACATAGTGAATTCCAGGTCAGCGTTAATGCGAGAAACCTACTTCGAAAAACAAAACAAAACAAAAGCCAGACTTCCGTGCAATCCGGGGAGAGCTGGGAGTGGGCATCAGGAGCCTCCCGGGGTCCGGGATCCGGGACCCACTTGGTCGCACCTGAAGAGCCCGACAGGCCTGTAGCTTTGGGGTCTCAGGAAGGAGACCTGCGGCTGGACCCCGTGGCCCAGGTCCGGCCGGCTGTCCAGCCGACCGCGCCGGAAATCCAGGTCCGAGAGGATGCCCGAACCGGTGGCCGCCTTGGTCGCGGCCTCGAAATCCACGGGCAAGCCTAGGTCCCATTTCACCGAAGGCCTACACGGCATGCTACTCATGTCCAAGCTAGTGATGGAGTCGGAGAAGGAGTCGGGCTTCAGCGACATGATGGAGCTCAGCGCGCGCCGAAGCGGACTGAGCCAACCGTCGTCTACCGCCCGAGACACCCAGGCCCGGCGCGTCGTCTGGGAGACGGCGTGAGGGGCGTGGCCCAGGGGGGCGCGCTGCAGCGGGTCGGGCGCGGACGCGATTAAGATTGTCCTTCCGCAGCCGCCGTGAAGCGACTAGGCGCGTTGCCGTGGAGACGGGACTGGCCGGCTAGGATGAGCCGAGAGGACTTTGCAGAGTTCCGCCCAGGCCTGGCGTGATCGCTGGGCGAGGCGACGGGGATCTGGGCGCCGGCCTTGAGCAGCCAGCATCCTCACGGGGCTTCTGTCCCCCTGAGGCCCTCGCCGGCGGCTGGGTGGCGCAGCTGTTTCCGGAAAGACCACCCCCAGCACAGCCGGAGAGAGGTGAGACGGTCCGCGGTGTGGTCACCGAGGTGGGAAGCGTACTCCAGTGCCGGGCGTGGTGGCGCACGCCTTTAATCCCAGCACTGGGGAGGCAGACGTGGGAAGGATCGCCGTGAGTTCGAGGCCAGCCTGAGACTACACAGTGAATTCCAGGTCAGCCTGGGCTGGAGCGAGACCCTACCTGGAAAAAAAGAAAAAATAATAGTAGCGTATTCCAGTGCCAACGCCCCAGGAAACTTGCTAGGCTCCACCCCACATTTATTTATTTAGTTATTTGTTTGTTTGTTTGTTTGTTTGTTTGTTTGAGAAAGAGAGAATGGTAACGCCAGGGCCTCCAATCCCTGCAAACGAACACCAGACGCTTGCCCCACTGTGTGCATCTGCCTTGAGGTGGGGAATGGAACTACGGTCGTCAGGCTTTGCAAGCAAGCCCCGTTAACCGCTGAGCCATCTCCATAACTCCGGGCCTGGAATAAATAAGTTTACCCTTCACTCCTTTGCCTTTTAGCTTTCCTGATAACTAAACAAACTCTCCCAAGGCCCTTATCTGAATTATCTCGTTTAATCTTATCTTTTTAAGGTAGGCACATTTACCTCCATCGTCAAAGGACAGAATTACAACACTTTACAATCTTATTTGCCTCTGTTTTCCATTCTCAAATTGCACGACAGCTTCATTCTATAAGACAGAAGTAGTCCTGCGAGCAAAGCAGGAAAGATTTATGGACAGAAAGGGGCTGAAGAAAGCAGAAACAAAAAAGATTGGCCATTTCAAAATGGGAACAAGGAAGCCGAACAGTAAAATAACTAATTACTTACCTTTAGATCGCCTTGTATTGTGAAAGGATTAAGACTGGGCATTTCATTGTGACAGTCCTGTTGGCCTGTTTAGGAAATTTAGCTGTTATCGCCATCATCTTGATCTTTCAAAAGGCATTTGTGTGTGTGTGTGTGTGTGTGTGTGTGTGTGTGTGTGTGTGTGTATGCATGCATACATACATACATACACATAAATATGTATATATATACATAGAGAGAGAGATTTTTTGAGGTGGGGTCTCACTGTAGCCCAGACTGACCTGAAATTCCCTATGTAGTCTCAGGGTGGACTCAAGCTCACAGCAATCCTCCTACCTCTACCTCCCAATTTTAGTTTATTTTTTTGAGGTAGGGTCTCACTCTAGCTCAGGCTGATCTGGAATTTACAGTTAGTCTCAGGGTGGCCTCAAACTCATGGCGCTCCTTCTACCTCTGCCTCCCGAGTTCTGGGATTAAAGGCGTGCGCCACCACACCCGGCTTTACTCAGGCTTTCTATATCTCTTCAGTTTCTTCTGACTGTCCTCAACCAGGCTTCCACCCGGGTTAGAGGGGGGACATTTTTCTTGTCTCTCTTACAGCCTTTGGAATAAACCAGTTCCATCTGCCTTTCCTGGGCTGAGCATAATGCCCTTGACTCTGGAGCATTGGCAGATAGGCTGGGCCTGTGCAAGCTGTGGCCTCCCTCTCTAGCAGTTTAGGATCCTCCCCATCCCTTGAGAAACAGGCGAGAACTTCTTCCCAGACCTGCCCGTTGTGTCCCTAATGTTCCCACAGTGTCCTAGGGAAGCAGACATTTATCCAACAGTCTTGAGTCACTTAGGAAGGAGAGCACATGAGACTAAGAAACGTGGATCCGAGGCATGGGGAAGAGCTGTGCTCCCTGAAGGGTGCCCAGGAGGACGTGACTGTGGAGCTAGGTCCAGAGCTCTGGGGCTTGCACAGTCCTCTGCTGAAGGGACACATGAGGAGCCGCTGGGCTTACAGGAGAGGGCGTTCTGAGCCAAGAGAAGAGCTGGAAGGCTCTTTTTTTTTTTTGTTTCTGGCTCCTGTAGCTGCAGTGCTTCAGGACAGGTACAGCTCGCAGGCTGGAGAGGTCAGATAGTCGTAATGTCGAGCTCTGTCGTCCCAACCATGGCCACTGCCCACTCTATTAGGAAAACAAAAGTTTGTCTGTGCCTGCTGAAGACTCCCATTTGGCCCTCAGAGCTGTGATCTAAACCCAAATGCCCTGTTTCAGTGAGATTTAAGAAAATGTGGTTTAAAAAAAAACAACAACAGGTATTTAATTGAGTTTTGATTTGTTTCAGGCAGGGTCTAACTAGGTAGCCCAGGCTGCCCTCAAGCTCGTGATCCTCCTGTCTCCACCACCTGGGTTGGGGTTACAGGTAGGTGTGCCTCACCACATCTAGAGAAGGCACAATTTTTGTAGCTTTGTTTATTACTAAGCCAAGAGTCTGAGGCTTCTTAGGAGACAGAGGAGCCTGACCCTGTCCAGGTTGCATGCGGCCACTCGGTCCTCTTTCGAGGCAAGGTAGAAAGTATGTTTGGTGGCCGGCATGCTGGCGTACACCTTTAATCCCAGCACTCATGAGGCAGAGGTAGGAGGATGTCCATGAGTTTGAGGCCACCCTGAGACTACATAGTAAGTTCCAGGTCAGCCTGGGCTAGTGTGAAACGCCCCCTCAAAAAAACCAAAACAAAAAGAAAGAGAGAGAGAGAAAGTATGTTTGGTGATGAGGGATTTGTCATTTGACAGTAGTTTCTTGTTGCCACATCCTGTCTATTGAAAGAGATGCTCTGTGGAGCGCAGAGGAGGTAGGCCCTTCCCAGCTCCTATGCAGCCCCACCGCCATGACTTCTCTATAGTAAGCTCAAAATCCAGGTCCAGGTCTCACGCTTTGGGCATCAGTCAAGGCTGTGGAGGGAGACTAACCCAAGTGGTTCGCACTTCGAGGAACTGGAAGGAAGACAGGGGAGAAGGAAAGTGTATGATCCTAAATAGAGAATGAAGCCAGGGCACAGCTGAGAAATGCAAGCCCACCTACCAAACGAGATGGGGACCTGGGGGACTCAAGAAAAGCTGTGAGTGCCAGGCTAGAGACTTGTCTTTTATCCTATAGGGCAGTGCACAGTAGACTACCCGGAAAGTGAGCTACAACACAGATTCATGCTTCTTACCTGATAATCTGACTTGGTGTGTTTGGGGGCAGAGCTTGGGTATCTGTATAATTAATGAGTAATTCTGCCATGTTGGTCAGAGGCTTGATTGACAGATCTCATAGGCTCATCCATTTGTGTCCTGGAAGTCTCTTGGGCCCTTAACCTCTATGCTGCTCTTCCCCTCTGCAGTGTCCAGCGGCCACAGAGTAGCAGAAAGATGCCAGTTTAACACATCAACAGCTGCCGACCCCTCACCTGATGACAGCACCCCAGTGCACGTTCCCAGTTCCGTCCCGGCAGCCCTCGGTCAGTGGCCTGTCTCGGATCACCAAGAGTCTGTACATCAGCAGTGGCGTGGCTGCCAGTGACAAGCTCCTGCTGACCAGCAACCAGATCAGCACGGTCATCAACGTCTCTGCAGAGGCAGTGAGCACCTTCCACGAGGACATCCAGTACGTGCAGGTGCCTGTGACTGACGCGCCCACCTCACAGCTCTGTGACTACTTTGACCCCATTGCCGACCACATCCATTCAGTGGAGATGAAGCAGGGCCGCACGCTGCTGCACTGTGCCGCTGGCGTGAGCCGCTCAGCTGCCCTGTGCCTCGCCTACCTCATGAAGTACCATGCCATGTCCTTGCTAGAGGCCCATGCGTGGACCAAGTCGTGCCGGCCCATCATCCGGCCCAACAGTGGGTTCTGGAAGCAGCTCATCCACTATGAGTTCCAGCTGTTTGGCAAGAATACAGTGCACATGGTCAGCTCCCCGGTGGGCCTGATCCCTGACATCTATGAGAAGGAGGTCCATTTGATGATTCCACTGTAAGCCTGAGCCCAGCAGCACCTGTGGTGGGGTCAGCAGTACAGATCTGTTGTCAGTCCCATCCCAAGGTCTAAACTTGGACATTCTGTTTGGTTGAAGCAGAAACACACCAGATGATGCTCTCCGCCCCTCCCCCCCCCCAGGCAGGGTCTCATCTTAGCTCAGGCTGACCTGGAATTCACTATGTAGTCTCAGGGTGGCCTGGAACTCACGGCAATCCTCCTACCTCTGCCTCCCGAGTGCTACAATTAAAGGCGTGCGTGCCTGGCCCAGGTCAAGACGAGAAGGTTGCTAGCACTTTTAACCTTGCGATGCAGCTGGGTGTGGTGGTGCATGCCTGTGACCCCTGCAACTCGGAAACTGAGGCAGGAGGATCGCAAGGCAAATTTGAGGCCAACCTGAGTTACACGGTAAGATCCTGTCTCCAAAAACCAAAACAACAGGCAATGCCTTGTAATCTATATCTTTACAAATTAAACTCACTAATTGTAACATGGTGAAGGAAAGTTTTCTGTGAATAGTAGGCTGTGGCACTAGGGTGAGGCAGGTGATGCCCAGGTCAGAGACCAGTGCCCAGTGCATGTGGCTGGCTTGGAATCCTGTGTCCCTCCCCTAGATGGTCAGTCCAGGGATAAGTCTACGTTTCACCTTGTTCCTTCAGAGCCAGAGCCTTAGCTGGGCATGATGGCACACGCTTTTAATCCTAGCACTTGGGATGTAGAGGTAAGAGGATTGCCATGAGTTCAAGGCCACCCTGAGACTACATAGTGAATTCCAGGTCAGCCTGAGCTAGTGTGAGACCCTACTTCAGAAAAACAAAAACAAAAAATAAATAAATAAAAGTCAGAGCCTTAAGCATCTGGGCTCCCTCATACTTCGCATGTAAGTGCCAGCCTATTAAAGTGGCCTTCAGCTGGGCGTGGTGGCACAAGCCTTTATTCCCAGCATGCCTTTATTCCCAGCACTTGGGAGGTAGAGGTAGAAGGATCGCCATGAGTTCAAGGCCACCCTGAGAATACATAGTGAATTCCAGGTCAGCCTGGGCTAGTGTGAGACCCTACCTCAAAAAAACAAGCAACAATAACAAAAAAGTGGCCTTTAAGCAATGTTCTAGGGACTCCCTCTTCTGCCACATTGGCCCAACTCCTGTTTTCTAGAGCAGACTCATGCAGAAGACAGTGGAATCCAGTCACAGTGGTGAAGTTTGAAATGGTCCCTGACTATCAGCCACCTTGATAAAGGCATTTCTCCCATCTGTGTACAGCCCTTTATTTACAACTGCAGTGGGCTTAAATCTTATGTCAAAATAAGCCTATACTGGACTGGGAAGATGGCTTAGCCGTTCAGGTGCTTGCCAACAAAGCCTAAGGACCCAGGTTGGATTCCCCAGTACCATGTGAAGCCAGATGTGCAATGTGGTGCATGTATGTGAAGTTCATTTGCAGTGTCTGGAGACCCTGGCTTGCCAGTTCTCTCCTTCTCTCTGTCTCAAATAAATAAAATATTTTTTAAGGAATCCATACTGGGAAGTCTTTCCAGAACTGCTGCAAATGTGACCTAGAAGTCTTGAAGCAAGGATACACATCCAGCTTTTCCCAAAAAGTCTTGTTCAGATTGCCAACCACGAAAGCCACTGGCCCAGTCTGGTCAACTGTTGGGATCCATGCGCACATGTCACAAGGCTCTAGGAGGTCCTGAATTTCCGGGAGGCTCAGAGGCCTTTGATGCCAGGATCTAGCTTAAGATGGGCTTTTTTGCTTTTTTTGGTTTTATTTTGTTTTGGTTTTCGTTTTTTGAGGCAGAGTCTCACCTCTAGCCCAAGCTGACCTGGAATTCACTATAGTCTCAGGGTGGCCTCAAACTCACAGCATTCCTCCTACCTCTGCCTGCAGAGTGCTGGGATTAAAGGCGTGCGCCACCACAGCTAGGGGTGGTGGGCGGAGAGAATGAATGAATGAATGGGCACACCAGGGCCTCCAGCCACTGTAAAGGAACTCCAGAAGCCCAGATAGTAACATTTGGGTTTGGTGCTGTGAAACTTCAGTGTGGGTAGCTTTGATACTTTCCTTCCCCCCCCCCCATCAGTACTGGGGATTGAACCCAGGGCCAGGGCCTCACATATGCATGTGTGTGTGTAGATGCAGGGGCACACGTGCACATGGAGGGCAGAAGAGAATGTCTGGTGCCCTTCCCCCATTGTTCATTTGCATGTTTCCTTGAGATGGAATCTTTTACTCAACCCAGAGCTGCTGTTTTCAGTCAGTCAGCCTCAGTGATTCTTCAGTCTCCTCCCTTCAGAGGACTGGGCTTACAGATGTGCATGCCAGGGCCTTCGGCCGCCACAAATGAACTCCACACGCATGTGCCATCTTGTGCATCTGGCTTATGTGGGTCCTGGGGAATCAAACCTGGGTCCTGTGGCTTTGCAGGCAAGTGCCTTAACCACTAAGCAATCTCTCCAGCCTTTGACTTTGATTCTTTTTCTTTTTCATTTTTTTAAATTTTTATTTATTTATTTGAGAGTGACAGGCAGAGACAGAAAAAGGCAGATAGAGAGAGGAAGAGAGAATAGGCACGCCAGGGCCTCCAGCCACTGCAAACAAACTCCAGACGAGTGCACCCCCTTGTGCATCTGGCTACGTGGGTCCTGGAGAATCGAGCCTCGAACCGGGGTCCTTAGGCTTCACAGGCAAGCGCTTAACCGCTACGCCATCTCTCCAGCCCTGACTTTGATTCTTAATCTGGTACATGTATGCCTAGTGCAGGAGATAAGTCCAAATAATGGACTTTTAGAATGTTAAAAAAAAAAAAACTGCTCTTTTTCTCAAGAAATGTTCATTGGAAATTCTGTCTTGGGGCTGGAGAGATGGCTTAGAAGTTAAGATGATTGCCCGCAAAGCAAAAGGACCCAGGTTCAATTCTTCAGGTCTCACATAAGCCAAATGCCCATGGTGGCACATGTGTCTGGATTTTGTTTGCAGTGACTAAAGACCCTGGTATGCCCATTCTCACACACTCTCTCTGTCTCTAATAAATAAATAAAATAAATCTTTAAAAAAATAAGGAAAGAAAATTCTGGCTTGTTCTTGCTCAAAACTTCCTGTGAGGGCTGGAGATGTAGCTCAGCTGGCAGAGTGTTTGCTTAACATGGCCAAAACCCTGGGTTTAATCTCTAGCACCACATCATAACACATCTGTAATCCTAGGAAAAAAGGGGGACTGTGCATGGTGGTGCACCTCTTTAGTTCCAGTACTTGGGAGGCTGAGGTCAGATCTCCATGAGTTTGAGGCCAGCCTGAGCTAGTGAGACCCTGCCTCAAAAAAGAAAAGGAAGAAAGGAGAGGGAAGGAAGGCAGGCAGGCCGGTCCTGTGGCCCTCTGTGAAGTGGCTCTCAAGTACTTGTGGTATTCCCAGGAAGCAAAGCCAGCTGAGCAGGAACTGTGCAATAGTGCGACGGTAAACTTCCCGACATCCCTGAAGTCATATGGAGGCAGGAAAAAGAGCAGAGAGTCCTGGTAGGGCAGGAGTGTAACTCAATTGGTAGGGCACTTGTCTCGTATGCGTAAGAACCTCGGGTTTGATCCGGAGGAGGGGAAGAAACAAACAAAAAAAAAGAGTCCTTGTTTGCCCTAGCCTCCTAGAATAACAACCCAAGGGCCGGCAGGGCAAGATGGGAGGGGCGCCCTGGCATCTGGGGCTGAGACCGGGCTTTGTTCGAAGTCCACAATGGCTGGATGCCCAGCATAGGCACTGCTTCCTGGCTTCCTCCAAGACAAGGCAAGGCGGGGGGGGGGGGGGGTGGCCGGGGGTGGAAGCTGGGATAGCCACCCTGCTGTGCACAGGCAGGAGCATGCCCTGGGGCAGTCAGTGTGCCAATGGAGACAGAATTGGAGTGGGAAAATAGCCAGGGATCCCTGAGCAGGAACTGGGAAGCTTGTACTAATACTAACTGAGCACTCATATGTTGCGGGCACCCTGGCCAAGCACTTCCGGAGCAGTTTGCCAAAGTTAGATGGGTTTAGGGTTTATGCTGCCCCTATTTAATACCCAGCGGCACAAGCAGGAAGGCCCCTCTCCTGGTCACAGTGCAGCATGCAGAGCCAGGACTCAGCCCAGATGAGATGCCCTTCACTAACATAGTAACACCCTCTACTTGCCAATTCCACTTTCCATGATTTCTGTTATTGACTGTTAAATGACAGTCTGAAAATGCTAAATGGAAAGTTCCAGAAGTAAATAATCCCCATGTTTTAAATCATGTGCGATTCTCAAATATCATTGTTCTGGCCACCAGCTTACCTTCACGGTATATGCTATCCATCCCTTAGTTAATTAGTAGGTGGCTGGGTTCTGGTTATCTGATTGACTTTGGTACCATGGTTGCCATGTTCAAGCAACCTTTATATCAATAATAGCTCCAAAACACTAGAATGGTAAAATGAACTTAGCAGTCTGGATACCCCAAGAAGAAGCTGAAAAGTGCTTGCTTGAAGTGAAAAGATTCCAGTTCTCTTTTTATTCTTTTTAATTTATTTATTTGAGAGAAAGAATGGGTGCACCAGGACCTCCAGTCACTGCAAACGAACTCCAGACACATGTACCACCTTGTGCATCTTGTTTATATGGGTACTGGGGAATCAAACCTGGGTCCAGCCCAGTAGTTCTTGACTTAATAAAGAAACCAAATGCTGAGCTTGCTAAGATTAGAGTAACGACAAATCAGTGACATTGTGAAAGACACATCTGTGTGCTGGGCATGGTGGCACATGCCTTTAAATCCCAGCACTGAGTAGGCAGAGGTAGGAGGGTCACTGTGAGTTCGAGGCCACCCTGGGGCTACAGAATGAGTTCTAGGTTAGTCTGGGCTACAGTGAGACCCTGCCAAAAAAAAAAAAAAAAAGATAAAGATTTAAAGAAAGGGGGCTGGAGAGATGGCTTAGCAGTTAAGGCGCTTGCTTGTGAAGCCTAAGGACCCATGTTCAACTCTCCAGATCCCACGTAAGCCAGGTGCACCAAAGGTGAGGCAAACACAAGGTTGCATATGTCCACTAGGTGGCGCAAGGGTCTGGAGCTCTATTGCAGGGGCTGAGGCCCTGGCGTGTCAATTCTCTCATCTTTTTCCTCCCCCACCCCCAACCTGTCTCTCTAAAGTAAAACAAAAAAGATTTAAAGGAAAAGAAATCTGTGCTAGCTTGCTATTGTGCCTCAGACTTCAAAAATTAAGGCCATGGAGTGTGGTAAGGCATTAAATGTGTGCATCTATAAGAAGGACTATGCATATGGAGGGTTAGGTCCATAGTTGTCATCACTGAGGGTCCTGATGTTAACCTATTCCTCCCCACACCCTATTCCAGTGCCAGAGACACAGCGGTGAATTTTCTTGGAGCCAGATGGGTCTGATAAAGAAGAGAGCCAATGTCTAGCTCTAAGAGCAGGGTGTGACTGTGGCCTCACATGAAAAGACTCAGGGAACCCAGGTCACCATCAGCTGAGGCCTCAAACTTGGCCTTGCATGGTACAGGACAGCAGTTGGGAGGAGGAACAGCTTCCCCTTGGGGAAGGTGACATCTGCTATCCCAAGCTTTCCAGCAGAGACTGGATACAAAGGTCAAAGCCTCAGAGACATGAAGCCACTTGTCCAAGACAGCAGAGCTAGTGAGAATCTCAGCGACAACGACCTTGAAATGAAACTCTGCCTACTGGCTATGCCTGTGATCTTTACTCCCAGTGACACTGTGGGGACAGGAGAGGCCAGCCTGAGCTCCTGCTATGAGTGGGAAGGCCCAGGACTGAGATCCTGTTGTGTAAACTGGTCCCCACAACCACCAAGGTTTGACCTGACAGCCAAGATAGGGTGGGGGAGGAGGGAGTGCTTCCCTAGGCCAGGATCCTGGGTGAGGGCACAGCAGGGGCAGGTGGGGGGGGCAGGGCTAAGAGCGACCAAGAAAGCTCTCCACCTCGTTTTCCTTTATTTGTTTATTTTGGTGGATGTCCCCCCCCCCCCCCAGGGAGGTGGTTTCGAAGTAGGGTCTCACTCTAGCTCAGGCTGACCTGGAATTCACTATGTAGTCTCAGGGTGGCCTCGAACTCACGGAGATCCTCCTACCTCTGCCTCCCTAGTGCTGGGATGAAAGGCGTGCGCCACCATGCCCGGCTAGGCTCTCCATCTCTTCCTGCCTTCCTGCCTGAGTGGAATCAGAGCTGTGCAAGCTGCAGAAGGGTGGGGCAGCGCTCGTGGCTCCTCTGAGTCACAAGGAGGGTGGTATCAGTGACTCGGCCAGGCCCACTTCCTCTCCTCTCAGGCCAGCCTGAGCCTGGGTGGAGGCTGGGGCCAGGAAGCCCAGTGGCTGTCTGTCCTAGGCCTTCACTACCTGCAACTCAGCAGGCCTCAGGCTGACATCTCACAGGCCTGGCACAGGGATCCTTTATGAATTCTGGCCACATGAAGGGATCAATGATCCCTCCCTACATCCGGCCCCAGGCTGCTCTAACTCTCCATTCTCCCACAAAAGGGACCCGTTTTCCAGATGGAGCTGGAAAACCAGAGGGGGCGGTGACAAGTCGCAGATAATGACAGAGCCACTTGGTAACTGTCCTCCTCACCTTCCTTGCCCCTGGTCCTACCCTCTGGGCTACAAATCTTCCCCTAGGGATCAGTTCACCTTGCAATTCTACAGATATGAAAACTGAGCTTCAGGGAGAGCTGTCTGCCCAGGGGGCACAGTTGGGTGGGCAGAACAAGTATCCTTATAAATTGTTTCGTTTCTTCAAGACTGGCCTGCATTTATTTATTTGACCATTCTTACTCCTGTAAATAATTTATTTATTTATTTATTTTAAAATTTTATTTATTTATTTATTTGAGAGCGACAGGCACAGAGAGAAGGACAGATAGAGGGAGAGAGAGAGAGAGAGAATGGGCGTGCCAGGGCTTCCAGCCTCTGCAAACGAACTCCAGATGCGTGTGCCCCCTTGTGCATCTGGTTAACGTGGGACCTGGGGAACCGAGCCTCGAACCGGGGTCCTTAGGCTTCACAGGCAAGCGCTTAACCGCTAAGCCATCTCTCCAGCCCCATAATTTATTTTTCAATAATATTTTTTTATTTATTTGTAATAAGAGAGAGGGAATGGGCATGCCAGAACCTCTTTCCACTGCAAATGAATTCCAGATGCATGTGTTACACTGTGTGTCTGGCTTTATATAGATACTGAAGAATATGACCTTCAGGCTTTGCAAGCAAACACCCTTAATCACTGAACCATCTCTTCAGTCCAGCCTGTATGTAATGCATTAATCATAGTCCCCTCCCATTGCTTTCCTTTGTCTCTATCCCTCTTCCACCACATCCCTTTTTTCCATCTGGTCCCTCTTCTACTTTTTTTTTTTTTTTAGGTAGGGTCTCACTCTAGCTGAGGCTGACAAGGAATTCACTGTGTAGTATCAGGATGGCCTCGAACTCTCAGGGATCCTCCTACCTGTACCTCCCAAATGCTGGGATTAAAGGCATGCATCAGCACGCCCGGCTCCTCTTTTTTACATTAAAAAAAATAATAACAAAAAATACTAGGGAGCTGGAGAAATGGCTTAGTGGTTACCTGCAAAGCCAAAGGACCCAGGTTTGATTCCCCAGGGCCCATATAAGCCAGATGCGCAAGATGGTGTATGCATCTGGAGTTCGTTTACAGTGGCTAAAGGCCCTGGTGTGCCCATTCTCTCTCTCTCTCTCAAATAAATAAAAATAAAAATTATTAGGGAGAAATGGAGGAAAGGAAGGAGAGGGGGAGTGGAAAGAGAGAGAGAACACCAGGGCATACTGTCTCTGAATGTAAAATCCAAACACATGTGCCACATTGTGCATCTCTGGCGTTATGTGGGTACTGAAGAATTGAACCTGAGCCAGCAGACTTTGCAAGAAAGTGCCCTTAGCCATCTCTCCAGCCCTCCAAGAAGACACCATTCAGCCCTCTTCCCCGTCTTTTAGCTTCACATCCCTTCTGCAATGTTCTCTGAACCTTGGAGGGTGTGATAGAGATGTCTCATTTAGTGTTGATAACTTCTCAGCACTGTGAATTTTGGGGTCTCCTTAGCAAGTCAACGCCCTCTGCAAAAAGTAGCTTCTTTCACCAAAAGTGAGAGCAACACTAATCTATGGGCATAAACATAAAAAATATTTACAAGCCATTAATCCCAGCACTGGGGAGGCAGAGGTAGGAGGATTACCATGGGTTCAAGGCCACCCAGAGACTACATAGTGAATTCCAGGTCAGCCTGAGCTAGAGTGAGACCCTACCTCGAGAAAAAAACAATTGACAGAACAATCTGATGGGCATAACATATTTATTTAGCCAAACAATTGGAGTAGCTCCCCGACCCCAGGGCCTATGACCTTCCAAAGCCATAGGCTTCTGAGTAGGTTTTCAGTACCAGGCTAGAATTTGGTGGAGCGGGTCTCAAATCCAATCAGAGAGCAGTGGGTTACTCCCGTACTAGCCATCGCACTATTGCGCCATGGGCACATCTTGCCTGGCTGGTCAGTCCCATAGCTCATTGAGTCTACTGCTGGCTAACAGTGATGACTTGTCTCTCCAGGAGCCTCCACAGCATTTTATAGCGCTCTAGCTACTAGCTACCAGATGGGAGACTCTCAGCTCAGCTCAGCTTCATTTCTCAGGGTCCTGCAACCGAAGCACGTGGTATCTTCAGCAACAGGGTCTTACCACCTATTTCTGGGGATCAACCAAAAGCATTGGCAATGCCCTGTACTGTTTTGGTGGCTTCATGGGCCTCCCTGAAAAATTAAATTAATTAATTTTAAAAATTAATTTATTGAGCCGGGCGTGGTGGCGCACACCTTTAATCCCAGCACTCGGGAGGCAGAGGTAGGAGGATCACCATGAGTTCAAGGCCACCCTGAGACTACAGAGTTAATTCCAGGTCAGCCTGGACCAGAGTGAGACCCTACCTAGAAAAAAAGAAAAAAAGAAAAAAAGAAAAAAAAATTAATTTATTTATTTGAAAGAGAGACAGACAGAGAATGGGCACACCAGGGCCTCCAGCCACTGCAAACAAGTTCCAGATGCATGTGCCACCTTGTGCATCTGGGTTACGTGGATCCTGAGAAATTGAACCTAGGTCCTTTGGTTTTGCAGGCAAGTGCCTTAACCATTAAGCCATCTCGCCAGCCCATTACCACTTTTTTTGGTTGTTGTTGTTTTGAGGTAGGGTCTTGCTCTATCCCAGGCTGACCTGGATTCACTCTGTAGTCTCAAGAGTGGCCTTGAACTCACGGTGATACTACTACCTCTGCTGAAATTGAAGGTATGCACCACCATGCCTGTCCAGCTCGCTCACTCTCTTTTTTTTTTTCCTTCAGCAGATTTCTGAAGAAATTTTTATTTTGGGGGGTCTGTTGTTTCAATGGTCTGATGTCTTTTTTTCCCAAATTTTTATTAACTTTCATGATTATAAACAACATCCCATGTTCCCTCCCCCCCCTTTTTTGGGGGGTTTTTTAAGGCAGGGTCTCACTTTAGCCCAGGCTGACTCTAGTCTCAAGGTGGCCTTGAACTCATGGCAATCCTCCCATCTCTGCCTCCCAGGTGCTGGGATTAGAGGCGTGAGCCACCATGCCCAGCTATCCTTACCATTTTTTTTTAATTTTATTATTTATTTGAGAGTGACAGAGAGAGAAAATGGGCTCTCGAAGGCCTCCAGCTGCTGCAAACGAACTCCAGACGCATGTGCCCCCTTGTGTATCTGGCTAACATGGGTCCTGGGGAGTCAAGCCTCGAACTGGGGTCCTTAGGCTTCACAGGCAAGCATTTAACCACTAAGCCATTTCTCCAGCCCTCTCCTTACCATTTTTAACAGGTAGGCTCTGCTGGGTTGGGCAATTTAGCTATATCGCACCAAGGCTGAGCAGATGGTGGAGAAAATCTGGGGGTCCAGTGATCTAGGGCGTTCTGAGCTAGCTTTAGGGGTAAGGACTCTTGCCCTAGATTCACTGCATGACAGTCCTCCTCCTTGGGCCACTAGGGAGTGCTCCCTTCTCCATGTCTGGTTGGGCATCCTCAGAATTCAGCCCCTCGTGCAGCTCATCTCTCATTAGGTTCCCATAAAAGGAGGAGAAGTGAATGCTGAGGTTTCTCTTATTTATTTACTTAAATTAAATTAATTTATTTGAGAGAGAGAGAGGGAGAGAAATAGGCAGGGAGAGAGAGGCTGAATGGGCACACCAAGGCCTCCAGCCACTGCAAACAACTTCCAGATGTACGCGCCCCTTGGTGCATCTGCTTACATGGGTCCTGGGGAATTGAACCTGGATCCTTTGGCTTTGCAAGCAAGCGCCATCTCGCTATCCCCCAAGCTTCCTCGTTCCTAACAAGGATGTGGCCAGGAGAAGGGAAGAAGATGTGTAGGAAAAGGGACCAGAGGGAAGATCACAGGCAAAGGCTCCAGTGAGTGTGACTGGCATTGTGCTTGCTGAGACTGGAGCCCAAAGGGAAGAGAAACCGAGACAGAAGCACGACAAGGCCACAGCGTGGGATTCTGGGAGCCTGTGGTCTGACGCAGGTCGTTCTAACTTTGTCCTTGGAATAACGTGGAGCCACAGAGCATGTGTGCGTTTAGAAAGATGTCTCTAGAAGAAGGGGATCTGGAAGATAGCATAAGTGGCAAGGGGCCGCTGTCACCACCCTGAAGATGGGCACTGGTGGCCTGACAATGAAGAGACAGTGGAGAACGGGACGAGGCAGGAGATCACTGTAGGCTGGCGTAGGTTATAGGATGTCCGAGCTCTGTGTAGTGATCACTCTCCCTGTATTTCCTTGGCCACAGCCCCAAGGAATGACAATGGTGTCCAAGCAAAAATAGTTTATTTGAAGATGGAAGACCCAAAATTGGGGAGGGGGGAACAGGTGTGAGGCAGCAGCAGTTGGCATAGGCTACCCCAAGTCCTTGGGGGAAGTTCAACAATGAAAAAGCCCTTTTCAGGGTTCCCTCGCTGTCTCCCCACCTAGAGGGAGGATTGTGTACCCGCCAGGTATATATCATATCACTGTTGTCATAACACACGGAGGTTTTCCGAGCAATTTTCCACGTAGGAGTTGATACTAATTATAATAATTAGCCTGATTAGCACAATGACTGTGCCAGACCTGGACCCACCATCCAGTGGCAGGTGTGGCTGAGGCAGAGCCAGGCAGGGAGGGACAGGAGGTGGGCTCCTCTGCAAGTCCCTTGTCCAGCCTTCCAGGCAGCCCTTCCAGAAGGCGCTGCCCCTCTTCGGCCCGGAAGAGATCGTTGCCTCCTCTCCACTTTCCCCATGGCCACTGGCCAGGGTTGGACCTCCCGGGTGCAGTTCACGAGCTCCCCCTGGTCTCAAAGACTCTTGACAGGTTGGTGTGTGTGCCACAGCCCCCGGCGGGCAGCCCAGGAGGCCACGAACTCGCAGTTGTGATAAAGGAACATTCCTGAAAGGGTAAGCGCAATGCCCACGTAGCTGAGGGCGCTGAGGTGGCTGCCAAACAGGAACCGGGACAGGATGAGGTTGCCCACGACGGTGAGGTTGCCCAGGACATGGACGGTGAGGGCGGAGGTGAGGGCCAGCAAGGAGAAACTGGCCAGGTTGTAGATCACAGACAGGGAGCAGCTGAGCAGGACGCAGGCCCAGAGGCGAGAGTCAGTGGGGGCCGGTGGTGGGGCCACGCCAGCCTCCAGCACCAGGGCAGCACCCGCCAGCAGGCAGAAGCTGGGCAGCGAGGTGGCGTACAACAGGGTCATGGCATCCAGCCTCTCTTCCTGTAGAAGGGCACCTGGAACCAGGACAGCGGCCATCATTGCCAGCGTGGAGACAACCCAGCACAGCCCCAGCCCCGTGGCCCATCCTCCAGGGAGCTGGCCCTGACCCTTTGGACAAGTGCAGTGGCTTCTGCTCTGAAATATGACCATCAAGCAGGGGAGTCACACCGCCTGGACTTGTGACCAGTGCCCAGTCCTGACTTAGCTGGGACCTCAGCAAACATCCATTTCCTCTCTTGGGGAGTTGGGTAAAAATTGTGAGAATTGGGGCTGGAGAGATGGCTTAGCGGTTAAGCGCTTGCCTGTGAAGCCTAAGGACCCCGGTTCAAGGCTTGGTTCCCCAGGTCCCACGTTAGCCAGATGCACAAGGGGGCGCACGCGTCTGGAGTGCATTTGCAGAGGCTGGAAGCCCTGGCACGCCCATTCTCTCTCTCTCCCTCTATCTGTCTTTCTCTCTCTGTCACTCTCAAATAAATAAATTAAAAATTAAAAAAAAAATTGTGAGAATTGGGCTGGAGAAATGGCTTAGTAGTTAAGGTGCTTGCCTGCAAAGCCAAAGGACCCAGGTTTAATTCCCAGGACCCATGTAAGCCAGATGCACAAGGGGGCGCATGCATCTGGCTAACATGGGTCCTGGGGAATTGAGCCTCAAACCAGGGTCCTTAGGCTTCACAGGCAAGTGCTTAACCACTAAGCCATCTCTCCAGCCCTCATTCATTTGTTCTTTCCTTCCTTCTTTCTTTTCTTTATTTATTTTCTTTGATTTTTTTTTTTTTTTTTGAGATAGGGTTTTCTCTAGCCCAGGCTGACCTAACCTGGAATTCTCTATGTAGTCCGAGGCTGGCCTCGAACTCATGGCAATCCTCCTACCTCTGCCTCCTGAGTGTCGGGATTAAGGGCATGCACCACCATGCCTGGCTTCTTTCTTTTAAAAAAATAATAACTTAATTTAGTTATTAGAGAGAGAGGCAGATAGAGAGAATGGACATACCAGGGCCACTGTAAACTAACTCCAGACACATGCATACCCTGTGTGTCTGCCTTACATGGTTACTAGGGAATCAAACCTAGGTCCTTAGGCTTCACAGGCATGTACCTTAACTGCTAAGCCATTTCTCATTTCTCTAGCCCCTGGCCCACCTTTCTTAGCTCAACCCTTCCATACCTATTAGGACGAAACAGGAGCTCTAGCCTTCTAGCAGGGACAGGCCAGATAAAAGTCCTGGCATCATGCTGGGCATGGTGGCGCACACCTTTCATCCCAGCTCTCAGGAGGCAGAGGTAGGAGGATCGCCATGAGTTCAAGACCACCCTGAGACTACAGAGTTAATTCCAGGTCAGCCTGGACCAGAGTGAGACCCTACCTCGAAAAAAAAGAAGAAAGTCTTGGCATTGCCACTTACTGACATACATGGCGAAAAGGAAGTGAAGAGGGAGAGGGTGAGGAGGAATAAAAAGGCTTTTAATAAATTATATGTCATCGAGGCCATCATGAGAGACTACAGAGTTATTCCAGGTCAGCCTGAGCTAGAGTGAGACCCTACCTCGGAAAAAAACAAAAACGAACAAACAACATTTTCAGCCAGGTGTGGTGGTGTACACTTTTAATCCCAGCATTTGGGAGGCAGAGGTAGGAGGATTGCTGTGAGTTTGAGGCCACCCTGAGACTCCATAGTGAATTCCAGGTCAGTCTGGGCTACAGCAAGACCCTACCTCAGAAAAAAAGAAAAAGCAGATTATTAGGCTGGAGAGATGGCTTAGTGGTTAAGGTGCTTGCCTGCAAAGCCTAAGGAACCAGGTTTGATTCCCCGGTACCCATGTAAGCCAGATGCACAAGGTGGTGTGTGTGTCTGGAGTTCATTTACAGTGACTAGAGGTGTGGTGCACCCATTCTCCCCGCCCCCCAGCGTCTTTCTCAAATAAAAAAAAAAAATGAAAACAATTTTTAAAAATAAAAGCTGGGCTGGAGAGATGGCTTAGCAGTTAAGCGCTTGCCTGTGAAGCCTAAGGACCCTTGTTGGTTCCAGGCTCGATTCCCCAGTACCCACGTTAGCCAGATGCCCACAAGGTGGCGCATGCATCTGGAGACCCTGGTGCGCCCATTCTCTCTCTCTTTCTCTCTCTCTCCCTCTCTCCCTATCTGTTGCTCTCCAATAAATAAATAAATAAAATAAAAATAAATCTAAAAAAATTAAATAAAAGCCGATTATCAAGCACACATGTAATCCCAGTACTTGGGAGGTAGAGGCAGGTGGATCAATAGTTTGAGGCCAGCCTCAGTTGGGCAGGGCAGTGCATGCCTACAGTCTGCCACACTAGGTGGAGGGGCAGAGACGGGTGGGTCCCAGGACAAACTGGCTGGCTAAGCTTGGTAAGCTGTAGGTTCACGGAGAGACCTTGTCTCAGTGAGTAAGGTGGAGAAAGACTGGGGAGAATGCCTGACCTCTGGCCTCTACATACATGCACACTCACATACACAAGCACCCACACACGTGGGTGCCCACATGCATATTCACATGTAAAAAAAAACCACAAAGCTTCCTCCCCCCCCAAATCTGATTACCAGTCATGAACAGTGAGTGATTGCCAAAAGCCAACAATAACTGTCTTGTTCCCTTGTTATCCCAGTGGTCATAAGAGTGAAGCAATGACTGCTGTCACCATTTTGACTCAAAATGATTTATTGTTTCAAAAACATTTCATAGGCTGGGCATGGTGGCCCATACCTTTAATCCTAGCACTTGGGAGGCAGAGGTAGGAGGATCACTGTGAGTTTGAGGCCACTCTGAGACTACATAGTGAATTCCAGGTGATCCTGAGCTAGAGTGAGACCATACCTTGAAAAAATAATTATGGAGCTGGGAAGATAGCTCAGTGGTTTAAAGTATTTTCTTGCAAGGCCAGTTGGTCCTGTTACCCAGTCACTCATGTAAACCTGGACAGTCATTCATTTGCAGCAGCACGAGACCCTGGTGTGTGTGTGTGTGCATACACTCACACACACATGCATGCAAGTGTGTGCAAATAAAAATGAATCTTTTTTTTCTAAATAGGGTCTTGCTCCAGCCCAGGCTGACCTGGAATTCACTATGTAGTCTCAGGGTGGCCTCAAACTCACAGCAATCCTCCTACCTCTGCCTCCTAAGTTCTGGGACGAAAGGTGTGTGCCACCATGTCTGGCAAGAGGGAATCTTTCAGCTGTGCAAGGAAAGAAGGGATCCAGCCATCTTGGATGGGTGTGCCCATGTGTGCCAGTGTCTACACCAGCTTCCACCTAGCCAAGTTACAAAGGAAGCATGGTTAACCTCAAAGTCTGATGCCACCACGGTGAAATGGCAGCGTGTCTGAGTTTTAGCGGAGAGAAATGAGTAATCAAGACCAGTGCCCTCCTGGGCCCACCGAGCCTCAGTGTGTTTTCTGACACACATATTTTCCATAGTGCTTTACTCACAGGCTATGCTTAAAATAGGAAACTATTATTCTCTCAATTTCATTCTGATGTTTTGGCTTTGTTCACTAGGCAACGGTCCCTCTGGCTGGAGCATTTCTAGAAATGCACAGATAATGTGAATGCCTCTTGCTGGTTGGCTCCAAATTGTGGCACCCTGGGAGCTGCCTGTGGCCTGCGTGTTAAAGTAGGGAGGCATTAGGATTGTCAGGTGAATTTCACTTGGGGAAGGGAAGTGGAGTGGAAACAACTCCAAACCTCCTCCCCCAGCCCTCTGCTGAATGTCCCACATCCTGCCCAACCCACTCTGTCTCTCCCGTCCTTGCAGCCCCAGGGAAAGGGCAGTGGTCCCCTGTCAGAAGTGACTCACCTGCAAAATGTCAATCTGGGGCTGGAGAGATGGCTTAGCTGTTAGGGCGTTTGCCTGCTTAAGGACCCATATGACCCTCCAGATGCCAAGTAAGGCAGACCCACAAAAGTGAGGCAAGTGCACAGTCGCACACGCCCACTAGATGGCGCAAGCGTCTGGCGTTTGATTGCAGTAGCTGAGGCCTAGCCCCACCAATTCTCTCTCCCCCTGTCCCTCTCTTGCACACTCTCTCTAAAAAAATAAGATTTAAAAAAATTTAATGTCAATCTGCTGCAACCGCAGTTTCTCCAAAGGCATTTTTTCCCCTTCTGGTTCAGGGAATCAAACCTAGAGCCTTGCACATGCTAAGCAGACACTACCACACTGCCCTGTGGTCCAAGCCTTCCAAAGGACTTTTTTTTGAGGCAGGGTCTCACTCTAGGACAGTCTGACCTGGAACTCACTCTATGCCAATCTCCTTAGTGCTGGGGTTAAAGGTGTGAGCCACCACACCTAGCAAAGACATTTTTTATTGTTTCAGTTTGTTTTTTGTTTTTTTTTCAAGGTAGTGTCTCACTCTGAGGCTGACCTGGAATTCACTATGTAGTCTCAGGGTGGCCTCAAACTCAGTCATCCTCCTACCTCTGCCTCCCAAGGGCTGGAATTAAAGGCGTGTGCCACCACGCCTGGCTGGTTTCAGTTCTGTTTTGTTTTTTTGTTTTCGTTTTTCGAGGTAGGATCTCACGCTAGCCCAGGCTGACCTGGAATTAACTATGTAGTCTCAGGGTGGCCTCAAACTCAGTGATCTTCCTACCTCTGCCTCCCGAGTGCTGGGATTAAAGGCATGTGTCACCAGTTCTTTTAAGAGAGGGTTCTTGCTACTATGTAGCCCAAGCTTGCCTGGAACTTGCTAGGCAGCTAAGGCAGGCCTTGAACATGTAACCCCCTACCTGAGCTTCCCAAGTTTTGGGATTATGGGCATGCACCACTATGCCCAACTGCAAAGACATTTTGTTTGCTTGCTTGCTTTTTGTTTTGGTTTGGTTCTTTTGAGGTGGCTCAGGCTGACCTGGAATGCACTATGTAGTCCCAGGCTGATCTGGAACTCATAACAATCCTCCTACCTCAGCCTTCCTAGTTCTGGGCTAAAGGCGTGTGCCACCACACCTGGCTTATTTTGTTTGTTTTGAGAGAAGGTTCTGCTAAGTAGCCCAGGCCTTGGGAGGACTGGGATCATAACTATCTGCCTCCACACCCATTTCCAAGGGCATTTTCTGTTTTGAACATGCTGGCACTCTGCCACACAAAGACAGCAGCTGAGCCTTTTTGCAAACTCTAGCCTCTTGAAATTGGTCTATCCCTGCTTTGCCCTCTCACCAAGTAGGTGCCATAGCGTCTATGTCCCGGTCTCCTCATGTGCAATAGGAACATGAGAAGCAGTGCTCTGCGGCCTGACGCCCAGTGGATGCCCCTTGGCACCGAGGCTGACACAAGCTCCCATGCTCTGCTGACTGACAGCCCTGGTTTCTGTTTTGTGTGTCCAAATGAAGGTGTGGGTTCCTGCAGATTCGGCAACCTCGTTCTTATCACTACCATGGCTGTATGCCTCCTCCCCCAGGCAGCCGCTCAAGACCCCAACCACACTGTGCCCACCTTGATCTCCTGTTAAGGTCTCAGGACAGGGACCAAGTCAGGCTGTCCTGTGACACAAGCAGGCACAGACTCCGCAGGCTGACACCCCACAGCCTAGCCCATCTTTGGACAGGAGGGTGGCATTGCCCCTCTCCCCATCGGGTAGGAGGGAAGCTGCCTGAGCTCCCCTCTTCCTGGACTCTCACTCTGCTCCCATACCATCTGCTCTTGCCAGTGGAGCTGGCACCAGCCTTTCACTCTGAAGCTTGTCCCATTTTTTTTCAAAATCCATCAATTCCTAGCTCTAGTCCCTTCCTCCTCATCTTGGTGGAGCTCCTGCTTCTGTTAGGAGGGCCTTCAACTTTCTTAGCTCCCTTCTTGGCACCTTGAGCCACGTATCCTGACTGTTTTACCCATCTGGCCTTTACTGATGTAAGAACCATCCATAAATCCATCATTTGAGTATCTGCCCTGTGCCATGCTTCACATCATGTGCTTCAGGCTACAGAGATGTCCCAAAGCTTGTCTGATAGGAAGCAGACAATCGGTGGCCCTCCCATCATGGGGAAGCAGAGAGCACCATGGGAGCCCAGAGCAAGCACCCAACCCACCCAGGGGATCGGGAAGTACAGACTTAGAGAAGGGAGCTGACAGAAGCCGAGAAATGGCCTGATACCAGGCATACCACCATGAGCACGCTGGCCACCCACAGCCCTTCCTGCATATACGGGCTGCCCAAGGTTGTTATCAACAGTACTTGGCTTTGACAGATGCAGTGTGGACTTTGAGGCTGGGTTCTTCTCTTCCTGGTAGCTCTGCCCAGGAGGGCCCCATAGGGTCAGGTTTCCCAGATCTGCCTCATGAGCTGGCCCAGCTCATGCCTCAGCTCATGTAACCCAAGGGCTAAAATAGAACTGGGCTTTGGCTATGCTCAAAGCCGGGGAAGTTGAGGACGAAGGACCTCCTAGCTCGAAGTTGCCAGGCAGGACTAACTTCATCTTCCCTAAGCTGCAGGCTTCCCCCAACCCTAGCCCAGCACCCCTGGAGGCTCCCAACCTTCTTTCTCCCAGGCAGGAGTCCCAGGAGCTCTGAGCTGGGAGGGCGGGGGGGAGAGCAAGATGCCTCTGAGGCTCCATCATTTCTAACCCTCCTTCCCTGGTCAGGTGGGGAGACTAGGGCCCAGAGAAAATCTAGACCTGCAGAGATCACCCAGCAAGTATGAGCAAAGGTAGCTAGCAGCCAGACCACCTCGCCCTGGTCTTCCCCAAGTCTCCTGTGGTTTAAGGTGGAGGGAGGGTGGGGGCTATGACTCAGATGCCCCTGAACTGCCCAGGCAGGAAGCCAGGCTCCACCCATAGGCAAACTGATCTAGCAGGGGTTAGGCCTGGAGTTGCAGCCTCACCTTCTGCTCTGAGCCTCGCTGGAGGCTTTCAACAGATCCAGTGCTTAGTCTGGTCTATATAGTAAGCTCAAGGCAGCTTGGGTTACCAAGTGAGACACTGTCTCAAAAAAAAACAATGTATGACACATGTTCTTGAGATGAGTTAGTAGTTGCTATGCAACTGAAGATTAACAGCCAGCACAAGCCTATCACTAAATAGTTCATAGCAAATACTTACAATGCTTTGCGAAACCCTTCGCCTTCCGAATCCTCACTCAAGGCCCGACCGCTTCGCTTTCCTTCCCTGGTCCACACTTCATGGCCTTTCTCTGGGTTCATAGCCTTTGTATGACACATGACTTGGATAGTATGGAGACTGAATGCCAGGGGTCAAATCTTGCCTCTGCTGCTCCCTGGCACATGGCCCTGGGCCAAGCCCCTTCATCGCTATCAAACCGGGACCATAAAGCACCTGCCTTGACTTCAGGCAGTTAGGGAGACCCAGCGAATACATACACACACACACACACACACACACACAAAACTTGACAAGAGCTAGGCGTGGTGGCGCACGCCTTTAATCTCAGCACTCGGGAGGCAGAGGTAGGAGGATCGCTATGAGTATGAGGCCACTCTGAGAATGAGTGAATTCCAGGTCAGCCTGAGCTAGAGTGGGACTGTACCTAAAAAAACAAAAACCAAAACAAAACCTGGGCGTGGTGGTGCACGCCTTTAATCCCAGCACTTGGGAGGCAGAGGTAGGAGGATCACCATGGGTTCAAGGCCACCCTGAGACTACATAGTGAATTTCAGGTCAGCCTGGGCTAGAGTGAGACCTTACCTCAAAATAACAACAAAACCCAGAAAAATAAAATAAAATATGACAAGGAAGACAGATCACTGTTATTTAAGTAGGCATCCAGGGCCTGAGACTCACTGCATTCTTGACCCTCTCTGAACCTCAGTTTCCTCATCTCTAAAGAAGGGACACCAACTAACCTCCCACACATCGATTCCACATAACCCCCCCACACCACCTTCCGGAATCGATCCCCAGGGACTCACTCTGCTGAACGGACTTGAGCCCTCGGAGGCAGGTGGCGGCCAGCAAGAAGCCACAGCCAGCTGGGGGTGCCCGGAGCTCTCCAGCCAGACTGCACGCAGCCCCCAGGCAGAGTGGGCCCATGGCAGCGAACTGCAGTGGATGGTGTTTCCGGCCAAGGAGCAGCGCGGACAGGGCCAGTGTGAACAGTGGCGTGGTGGTGGTGGCCAGCTGTGCCAGGTCCAAGGGCACAGTGCTCAGGCCAATGTTGCCACAGGCCATGGAGGTACCGAAGGTGAGACTGAGCAACAGCACTCTGCGACGGGTGCTGCCTGGCATGGGGCGCCGGGCCCCCCAGTGGCATGCCAATGCTGCCGCCAGCATGTGCAGGGCCGAGAGCAGCAAGGGCCGACCGAAGCCGTGCACTGTGAAGATCCACTTGTTGAGGCTTGACATGCTAGCTCCTGCCAGCAGCCACACCACAGCTGCCACTGCCACCTGGGTCCGGCCAGGTTGACCCACGACTTGGGGGCTGTCAGGAGGCCACTTGGGGGGTCCAGCCTCCCGGGCACGTCCAGTCACTGCCACGGCTTCGGCTGAGGTCATCCTGCCTTCATGGCGCTCCAGAGGGCAGCGGCACATCCGCGCCAGTGGAGATGGGGGCAAGCGGCGAGCTCTGGACCACCGGAGATTGCCCACGCTGTCGCTGATCCTGAGTCCTCAGGCCCTGTGCAAGGCTCAGGCAGGTGAGGGCACCGTTCCTCCTCGTGCCAGGCCTGGGCCAGCTGAGTGTCCTGGTTCAGTCAGGACAGTGCCGAGGTCGTGGCTGCCGGGACGCCAAGCTCTCGCCAGGCCTCGTAAGCCTCAGGCGCTGTTGCCCAGTGCCAGGGTGAAATAAATATCCACTCTCCTTCGCGCCCCACGCTCACTCCATGCTCCTACGTGGAATCCTCTTTGCCCTATTATTTTTTTTTTTCTTCCCCTCTTCTGTCCCCAGGCCTTTAGGGATGAGGAGCCTGACTCCTGGACCTCCTGGGTGGTCAGGCCGGGACCAGACCTGGCAGAGGCAATCCGGCTCCAAGCTCTGAGTGAGATGGGTGAGTGGAGGTAAACGAGGTGTCGCGCGGCTCCTTGCCTCCGCCGGTGCCCAGGAAGGAGACGGTGACACTCCGGAGAGCCTCTTACCACGAGCTCGGTGGGTGTCAGGCGGCTTGGCTCCAGCAGGGCCTGCGAACCAGCTCCGGCTCGCGATCCGACCCGACTGCGAGGCTCGGGTTGTGGCAGTGACTCCGGCAGCGTCCGGCGATCGGCTCGTGCCCGGCCCAGCGCGGCGGGCGGCGGCTCCGCGCCCTCGGGCCCCGCCTCCTCCGCCACGGCCAGTGCCCCACCCGGAAAGTTGAGCTCCAGCCCGGGCCCCGCCCCCGCGCAGGCCACGCCCCCGCGCAGGCCACGCCCACCCGCTGGTGTCCTGGCTCCGGGCTCCTCCTCCTCCTACCTTGGCCTGCGCATCTGCGCGGTACAGTCCGCCTGGTGGAGGAGTAAGCCTGGCTTGTTTGCTGCCCACGCCACCAATAGGGGATCAAAGGCACCTCCAGCATCAAGGCCTGCTCCTCCCTCCTCCCAGGTCATTGAGATCAATATACATTGCTGGAAACCCTGGGGTATTCCCCCCCCCGAGGGCATGGAGGAGGGACCATCCAGGCCCCACCCGATACCTGGCCACTATGAGATCATGAGACCTTGGTATTTAGCGGAGTCCCAGCATCCATCCCCTCCTCCCTGTCCAGGGCGGCGCCCCCTCTGGGCCAGCAGACGGACGCTGAATCACCAAGGCCACCCACAACTGCGGAAGCAGACTACCGCCGGCTGCCCATCCAGGCCTGGCCAGCAAAGCCCATCCTGTCCCCTGGGCACGCGGAGCTGACTCATATAGCTGGATTTCCTGGGGCCTACATCACAGAATGCTTGGCCGGGAGGCAGAGCACCTGCCACTAAGTCTTCGCCCCTATCTGGGTTTCAGTTTTCCCATCCAAAGAAAAGACTAAGTAGCTAGACTCAGAGGCAGAGTCCAGCTAAGGACCAGGGACCAGTCAGGACTCCCAGTGCCAACAGCAAAGCCTCTTTCCAATCACCGAGCTTCCTCACCCAGCGGAAGCTCTTGCCCACCTGGATACTGCTAACCCACCCTTGTTGTCTCCCAGCTGGTTGTTACTGACACACACACACACACACACACACACACACACACACACACAAACACACACAAACGCCTAAAGGAACCAAGACCATAAAATGGGGACCGTTTAGCCTGTTGAAGCGCCCTCTGGTGGTTATATCCCTGCATGGCTGCAAGTGTCCCCAAAAACAATAGTCACTGACACGGCTGAAAAGAGTCTGGAAGGAGACCTTCTGAATCACGCTTCTGTACTCCAAATGGACCTAGGAACTTACATTGTTAACATTTGCCTCTGGGGGAGTCTGATGCCTGATGTATGGGGGCCTACAGATCACTGATGAACAGTCTAAGTTGAAGGGCAGAGTGCAGATAAGGGGGTTTCTAGGCTGAGGACGAGAATATGGGAGCATTTAGACAGTTTTACCAGGAGAGGTTATGGGAGGAAAGTTGAGCTAGCCAAAGGGAGATATCTGAGCTCCCTATAAACTATATTCCTTTTGGAATTTTCTAGTATCGTTCAATTAAAAAATACTGCCGGGAGGCAGGCGTGGTGACGCATGCCTTTAATCCCAGCACTCTGGAGGCGGCTCTCTAAACTTTCAAGGCAGGATCTCACTGTAGCCCAGCCTGTCCTGGCTCTCACTCTGTCACCTAGGCCGGCCTCCAACTCACAGTGATCCTCCTACCTCAGCCTCCTGAATACTGGGATTAAAGCCACAAGCACCTGGCCTAATTCTCTTTTTTTGTTGTTTTTCAAGATAGGGTCTCACTCTAGCTCTAGCTCAGGCTGAGCTGGATCTCATTCTGTAATCTCAGGGTGGCCTTGAACTCACAGCAATCCTCCTACCTCTGCCTCCAGAGTGCTGGGATTAAAGGTGTGCCACCACTAACTCTTCTTTTAAGTAAGGTCTCTATATAACCACCATACCCAGAAAGAATATTTTTTGATTGGTTCATTCATTCATTATCCCTCCCCCCTTTTTCGGCTTTGTGCGTAGTAGCTGGAAACAATCATAGCAAACTTGGTCTTTCAGAGCTGAGCTGGAAGGGTTCTGGGTGGTAAAAAACAAAATGCTCTTTGAGACCAGGCAAGGTGGCACATGCCTTTAATCCCAGCACTCGGGAGGCAGAAGTAGAGGATCACTGTGAGTTCCAGGCCAGCCTGAGGCAGCAGAGTGAATTCCAGGCCACCCTGGGCCATGGTGAGACCCTACCTCAAAAAACCAAAGGGGCAAAAAATGCTCTTTGGCCCCTTCAAGACCACAGAGCAGCTCCCGCATGGCCTGCATGATGAGAAGAGGCGGAGGGGAAAACATGTTCAACAAGTGAGGCCTGGTGGCATGGAAATGCCTGACCAGCAGGGCGCATGAGGAGGCTAAGGACAGCCAAAGATGACCAGTAGCAGCCAGCTCAGAAGGAAGCCCAGCAGGGTCAAGGTGCAGAGTGGGCAGATGCCCAGCAGGGTCAGGGTGCAGGATGGGCAGGTACCCAGAAGCTTGAATGGAGGGGGGAAGTGGGGACCAGGTCTATCTGGCTCTGAAGTCTCAGGGTTTATTGTGGTATTTTTGTTGTTGTTTGGCTGTTTTTTTTTAGTTTTGTTTTTCTTTTTTTTTGGGGGGGGGGGTTTCAAGGTAGGGTCTCATTCTAGCCCAGGCTGACCTGGAATTCACTATGTAGTCTCAGGGTGGCCTCAAACTCACAGCAATCCTCCTACCTCTGCCTGCCTTACAAAGTGCTGTATTTTTTTTTTAATTTTTACTTGATAGAGAAAGAGGCAGATAGAGAGCAAGAATGGGCATGCCGGAGCCTCCAGCCACTGCAAACAAACTCTAGATACATGGCTTACTGGGTATTAGGGAAT
This sequence comes from Jaculus jaculus, assembly GCF_020740685.1. NCBI lineage: Eukaryota > Metazoa > Chordata > Mammalia > Rodentia > Dipodidae > Jaculus > Jaculus jaculus. The sequence goes on along the minus strand of NC_059114.1, from coordinate 10,685,081 downwards.
CAGGAATCAAACCAAGGTCCTTTGGCTCTGCAGGCTAATGCCTTAACTGTTAAACCATCTCTCCAGCCCTTGTTTTTGTTTTTGTTTGGTTTTGTTTTGTTTTTTTTTAAATAGGGTCTCGCTCTGGCCCAGGCTGACCTGGAATTCACTATGTAGTCTCAGGGTGGCCTTGAACTCACAGTGATCCTCCTACCTCTGCTTCCCGAGTGCTGGGATTAAAGGCGTGCGCCACCATGCCCCGCAGTTTTTGTTTGTTTTTTGAGTCAAGATCTTATGTACCCCAGGCTAGTTTTAAACTCAATATGTATGTAATAGAAAATGACCCTGAACTCCTAATCTTTCTGCCTCTCGCTCCTCTGAGAGACCCCACTCTGGGAGATCAGCCCAAAACATTGCTGCCAGGGAGGCTCAGTCCTGGCTGGCTGCTTGAAATGCTTGTCTGGGGTCAGCTTGCTGGCTCACTTTGTTCTTCCCCAATGCTAAAGATCCCCCAGCCCCTCGTGGCGGCTCTCACCTTTAATCCCCTCACTCACGAGGCTGAGGTAGGAGGATCTCTGTGAGTTCGAGGTCAGCCTGAGCTTGAGACTACAGATTGAATTTCAGGTCAGCCTGGGCTACAGTGAAACCCTTTCTCAAAGAACAAAACCAAAACATTTCCTGGTAACTACTAAGCTTTCAACCGGGCGTGGTGGCACACGCCTTTAATCCCAGCACTTGGGAGGCAGAGGCTATAAATCTCAGCACTTGGGAGGCAGAGGTAGGAGGATCGCTGTGAGTTCGAGTCCGCCCTGAAACTACATAGTGAATTCCAGGTTAGCCTGAGCTAGAGTGAGGCCCTCCCTCAACGCCCCCCCCAAAAAAAAAAACTTTCAATAGACAATCAGTTTAGAGACAGTCCCATTCCCCAAACATACCTCAACCCCCCCACCCTGAATTCAGCCTTCAGTAGAGTTTTACACTTTGGAGGGGGGCTCCCATCCATGCCAACGGATGCTTTCTTACTACTCTCAACTTTTCTACCTTTACTGTATTTCTGAATAATGTTTAATAAAGCCTATTGCATACATCCTTCCACCAGCCTATGATTATCTCGTGGAGCCCGCTTGCTTGCTTGCCCTCTGGGCAAGGACTGGCTCTGGCACAGCTCACAGGGTAGAGCTGCTGTGCGCTCTCCTGTTTCCCGTTTCACTGGTGTCATTCCCCAGCCTATGACTGCGGATGAGTCACTTTCCCTTTTCCAGCACCAGTTTCCTTATCTGGAAAGCAGAGATGACAACGAAAATACGAACAACCTCACAGTGCCAGACGGTACCTAGGACCAGGCGCTCGGTAGACAGTGGCCAGCCGACCGCTCCCTCCTCCACGCTCCTCCCAGGACACCTCCCCTTCTCCGCTCCTCGCCCCTGCGCTACGCAGCACCAGACCCCCAGACACTGCAGCCACGTGAGGACAATCAAGGCTTTAATCATCTTAGAGGTCTGCATGACGCCTCCTCCTGAGACCTGGCCAGCTGTCAGCTCTGAGGCCGCCATCCTGATAGCAGAATGGAGAGCTGGAGTCAGGGCCACAGTCCCTGAACACTGGAAGCCTCATTGCAGAACCCCAATCTCAGTGGTACTCACAACACCCAGAGTCAGGGGACCCCTCCTCCTTTCTGCAGAGGAAGTGGAGTGCAACTTGTCCTTTGGATCTGCCTGTAGCAGCAGGCAGAGGGGCCGGCCGACTTCTCCAGGGCAGTGCTTGGCTTCCTGTCCCAGGGTGGACTGTGGCTTAGGAGCTTCACAAAGGAAGTAGCTGAGGCAGGCGGTCTGAGCGGAGGAGGCAGTGGGGTTAGGCAAGATGGCTGGCTGTCCCAGGGACATCAGGGAGTGTTGGAAGCGGCTGGGGGCGAGGGAGCCCAGGGCTACCAGCTAACCAGCCGCAGCTCGATGGTTTCTCCATCTTGAGGTCTGTAGTCAGCAATGCCTGTGGAAACACATGGAGCGAAGGAGGCAATGAGGCAGCATCCCACTCCCAGCTTCCCTGACCCCAAACTCTGGAGCCAGGGTTTGTGAGCCCCGCTCGAGATTTAGTGGTGGGAGGCTGGGAGCTGTCTGGCTAGAGGTTCTGAATGAGCTTGAAAGGGATCCCTGAAGCAATTCATTCTTCAGGGAGTGAGCCCCCCCCCCTCCAGATAGTAAGGACTACAGGACTGCAAGCTGGGAAACAAACATGGGGCAAAAGAAATCAGGGAGGGCTGGAGAGATGGCTTAGCGGTTAAAGCACTTGCCTACAACACCAAAAGACTCTGGTTCGAGTCCCCAGAATCCACGTAAGCCAGATGCACATGGTGGCGCATGCGTCTGGAGTTTGTTTGCAGCAGCTGAGGGCCCTGGCACAACCATTCTCTCTCTCTCTCTCTGTCCCTTTGTGCCTCTTTCTCTCTTCCCCCCTCACAAATATAAATAAATAAAAACAGAAACAGAAATCAGAATCCCTGATGGCATCTGATGGGCAGAGTTACCATTTTCTTAAGATCTTGGAGTCCTTAGGAGGAAGGACGTGCTCAGTGTGGTCCAGGGGAGAACCAGGACCACAAGTGAAGTGTCCTGGGCAGCGGCCATTGCTCTGGAGAATTGTCTCCAGCGCGATGCAGGGCTTCAAGTCCTAGCTTGGTCACTCACGTGCATGGGGATGCCAATGAGTGACTGCTGAACAGCATTTATTAGCGTCTCTGAGCACCACTGCTCCCACTGGAGCAAAAATGGGATGACAAAAGCGGCCACGTGGCTGGGGAGCAGCTCAGTTGCAGAGCTACTGCCTAGCAGCAAAAGGCCCTGGGTTCATCCCCAGCCCTACCAAATAAACACATCAAAGATAGTACCAACAACTCAGGGTTCACTTAGCAGGTTCTTTTGAGAACCTGGAGGTCAGGGACATTTTTATTATTATATATTTATTATTATTATTTTGGTTTTTTGAGGTAGGGTCTCACTCTGGCCCGTGGCTGACCTGGAAATCACTACATAGTCTCAGGGTGGCCTTAAACTCATGGCAATCCTCCTACCTCTGCCTCTCGAGTGCTGGGATTAAAGGCAAGTGCCACCACACCTGGAGACATTTTTATTTATTTACTTATTTATGTGGGTTTTTTTTTGGGGGGGTGAGGTTGAGACAGGGACTCACTATGTAATCCAGGATGGCCTCAAACTCACCGTGATTCTCCTGCCTTAATCTCTGGAATGCTGAGATTATATGTGTGTATGACCAAGGGAGGTTTCTTTTCTTATTATTTTGGTTGGTTAGTTGGTTTTTCCAGGCAGGGTCTCACTCTAGCTCAGGCTATCTTCTACGTCATCTCAGAGTGGCCTCGAACTCATGGTGATCCTCTTCCTACCTTTGCCTCCTGAGTGCTGGGATTAAAGGCGTGCACCACCATGCCCAGTTTATTATTATTATTATTATTATTATTATTATTATTATTATTATTTGAGAGAGAGAAAGTGGTGGGGTAAGAGAGTGAAAGAATGGGTGTGCCATGACCTTCAGCCTGCTGTGAACGAACTCCAGACATGTGCGCCCCCTTGCGTGCATGTGCGCCATTACATACTTGTGTCTCTGCATCTGCTACGTGGGACCTGGAGGTTTGAGCTGGGTTTTTAGTCATCACAGGCAAACGCTTTAACCACTAAGCCAGCTCTCCTGCCTGAGAGGTTTCTTTTCAATGGGCATATGAATGTTTTTCTCATCACTGCCCATCTTCCCCTCCCCCCTGGTCAATGCATGTGCTGAAGACCAACCCAGTTGAGAGGCAGAGGTAGGAGGATCATCATAAATCAAGGCCACCCTGAGACTACGTAGTGAATTCCAGGTCAGTCTGAGCTAGAGTGAGACCCTACCTCAAAAAACCAAAAACAAAAAACAAAACAAAACATGTATGTATATGTATGTATGTATGTGTGTGTATGTGTATATATATATATATATACACACACACACACACAAAATACACACACACACACACACACACACACATGGAATGTAAGAGCCAAAGGAAGGTTAGGACTCCTTACAACGTGCTCCCCCCAGACACAAAATGGCCTGGATATCCATGACCTCACAGTGCCTGACACTACCTACACAAGACCATCATACTAGGAGGAAAAGATCATGACGTCAAAATAAAAGAGAGACAGGCTGGAGAGATGGCTTAGCCATTAAGCGCTTGCCTGTGAAGCCCAGGGACCCTGGTTCGAGTCTCGATTCCCCAGGACCCATGTTAGCCAGATGCACAAGGGGGCGCACGTATCTGGAGTTCGTTTGCAGGGGTTGGAGGCCCTGGCGTGCCCATTCTCTCTCTCTGCCTTCTTCTCTCTGTCTGTTGCTCTCAAATAAATAAATAAAGATAAACAACAACAACTATATGTATATCTAGGGATTCAGTTAAATAAATTAGAGGCAATGTTGAATGTTAGTCATTTTCCTTTCTTTTTTTTGATATTTTTTATTTTTATTTTATTTATTTATTTGAGTGAGTGAAAGAAAGAGACAAGACAGTCAGACAGGCAGAGAGAGAATGGGCGCGTCAGGGCCTCCAGCCACTGCAAACGAACTCCAGACGCGTGTGCCCCCTTGTGCATCTGGCTAACGTGGGACCTGGGGAGTTGAACCTGGGTCATTTGGCTTTGCAGGCAAGCGCCTTAACCGCTAAGCCATATCTCCAGTCCTGATGGTCACTTTATGAAGCTCTGGCCCAGTAAGGTCATGGCGAAGCTTGGTGAGTTGATGAAGCCCACTGCTGGGCGAGGATGGGGTGGGAGGCACACCAGGGTGCCAGGCTACCAGACTCACCTTGCAACAGGGGAGTGTCGGGGGCCCGCAGGAGCTGCCAGAATTCTCGGTCCTCAACTGTTTTGCCCATCACGGAAGTCAGGTAGGGGCCAGACAAAGAGGCCTGTGTTTCATACCTAGAAAAGGAAAAAGTGAAAGGGAATAGATGGGGCTGGACAGATGGCCCAGAGATTAAGGCACTTGCCTGCAAAGCCTAACAACCAAGGTTCCATTCCCCAGTACCCATGTAAAGCTGGATACACAAAGTGGCACATGCATCTGGAGTTTGTTTGCAGTGGCTAGAGGCCCTGGCATGCTCATTCTCTCCTTCTCTCTATCTGTGCAAATAAATAATATAAAAATATTTTTTAAAAAAGAGAGAGGGTGCCAGGCATGGTGCATGCTTTTAATCCCAGCACTTGAGAGGCAGAGGTAGGAGGATCATGGTGAGTTCAAAGCCACCCTGAGACTACATAGTTAATTCCAGGTCAGCCTGGGCCAGAGTGAAACCTGACCTTGAAAAACCAAAAGAGAGAGAAAGAGATGGCAGGCTGGAAAGGTGGTTTAGCATGTAAGGTGTTTGCCTGCAAAGCCTAAGAACTCATGTTCAAATCTTCAGGTCCCACATAGCCAGATGCACAGTGTTGCAAGGGCACAATGTCACTGTGATGGTTAACTTTGTGTCAACTTGATCTGTTTAGGAATCCACAGATATCCCTCATAAGTGGGTCTCTGAAGTTGCTTCCAGAAAGGATTAACTAAAGGAGGAAGTCCCTCTTCCAGGGTGAGGCCTTCCCCCAGAATGAGTGGCCCCTCTTGGAGGGAGGGGACTTTATGTAAGGAAGCTCTGGGAAGGAAAGTAACCCCCTCCCTCCTGGCTGCCGGTGCTGCTTGCTGCTTTCTAGTGTGGACCGAAGACCAGCGCGGACTGAAGAGCTGCATCTCTCCAGGAAGCCTCCAGGCCTCCAGTGCTAGATTGCGATGGCTGAGGCATCCAGCCTCGTGAACTGAGCAGCCACCGGGTTCCTTGACTCCCAGATCAGCTATTGCTGCACTGCAGTAAGCTAATCCAATGAATTCCCTTTTAATACAATTCACTCTATCAGTTCTGTTCCTCTAGAAAAGCCTGACTAATACAGTCACAGTGCGCCACAAGGGGGCGCACACATCTGGAGTTCATTTGCAGAGGCTGAAGGCCCTAGAGTGCCCATTCTCTCTCTCAAAAAAACCGAAAAAGAGGGCTGGAGAGATGGCTTAGCGGTTAAGACACTTGCCTGCAAAGCCAAAGGACCCAGGTCTGATTCCGCAGTACCCACATAAAGCCAGATACACAAGGTGGCCCATGCATCTGGAGTTCATTTGCAGTGGCTAGAGGCCCTGGCACACCCTTTCTCTATATGCGTCTCTCTTTCTCTCTCATAAATAAATAATAAAAAATAAATAAAAAAGAGAGTTAACAGGGCTGGAGAGATGGCTTAGCAGTTAAGGCGCATGCCTGTGAAGCTGAAGGACTCAGGCACCAGGTCTCACAGTTCCACAGTTTCCAGGCTCAGTGTCTCTCTTCTTCTTGGGGCACCCATTTTCTCTCTCTCTGCCTCTTTCTCTCAAATAAATAAATAAATGAAATGTATTTTAAAAATATATATATATACACATACATATACATTGGTTTTTTTTTTTTTTTTTTTTCTGAGGTAGGGTCTCACTCTAGCTCAGGCTGACCTGGAATTCACTATGTATTCTCAGGGTGGCCTCGAACTCTCGGCGATCCTCCTACCTCTGCCTCCCGAGTGCTGGGATTAAAGGCATGCGCCACCACGCCCGGCTTACATTGGTTTTTTTGAGGTAGGTTTTCACTCTAGCCCAGGCTGACCTGGAATTTACTATGTTGTCTCAGGGTGGCCTTGAACTCACAGCGATCCACCTAACTCTACATCCCAAGTGCTGGGATTAAAGGCATGTACCACCACTCCAGGATCTTAAAAATATATTTTTTTTTAATTTTAATTTATTTATTTGAGAAAGAGATAAAGAGAGAGAGAGTTGGTGCACCAGGGCCTCCAGCCACTGCAAATGAACTCCAGACACATGTACCACCTTGTTCGTCTGGCTGTACGTGGGTACTGGGGAATCGATCCTGGGTCCTTGGGCTTTGCAGGCAAGTGCCTTAACCGCTCAGCCCATCTCTCCAGCCAGCTTTCTTAGTGGCCATGGTAGTGCATGGCTCCCTATTTTTATGAGAGCACGGGCCAGAAGGAGTGCAGAAAGGCGCCATGACTCTACTCATCAGTCCCCCGTCTCTGCAGTGACAGGGTGTGTATAGTGAGGGCTGGGAGGGAAAGCAGGGAGTCTTACGTGAACCCTCCCAGGTGGTGGGCCATCTTCAGCACGTCTTCCAAGGAGGACCCAGCAAGAACAAAGAGGGTTTGTTCATAAGGTGGCAAGACACTGGCGACCTTCAGTGTGACTCTAATGATCTCTGGGATGTGGACCGGGGCAGGGTCCTCAACAACAGGGGCCACCAACATGACTGTGACAGAGAGAAATGAGGGGTGACAGGTATGAGGACTGGGAGTCCAGATGAGAGTCTTCCTTTGTTCCCAGTGACCTGTGGCCCACGTGAACCTGGTCCTTCCTTCTCCATGGTCGCAGCTTAGGCAATGCCTTGACCACACTCTCAGCAGAAGCCTGGATGCCTCTCTGTTGTTCCTCAGTTTCCATGCCCCCCCCCCACTCATAGTACAAGATTAGGCCTCTTACTGGTGTCTCTCTTTCTTCCACCTCCCCACATACACCACAGCCCAGAAGGATCTTTCTAGAACATGTATTAGCTCATGTCACTTCTCTGTTACCTCCTTTCCATTCACCTTTGGTCACTCCTGCTCATTCCCCTAGACCCACTCATTAACAAGACCATGTCCACCAACTCCCCAAACTTCTTTTCTTATGCAAGAGCAAAAGAGAGAATGGCTGCAACAACAGCCACGCAAGCGAATTCCAGATGCATGTGCCACCTTGTGTATCTGGCTGGCATGGGATCTGGGGAGTCGAATATGGGTCCTTAGGCTTCACAGGCAAGTGCCATAGCTGCTAAGACATCTCTCCGTCCCCAATTTTTTTTTTTTTCAAGGTGGGGTCTGGCTCTAGTCCAGGCTGACCTGGGATAATTCACTCTGTAGTCTCAGGCTGGCCTCAAACTCACAGAGATCCTCCTACCTCTGCCTCTCAAATGCTGGGATTAAAGGTATGCGCCACCATGCCAGGCTCACCCACGCATTTCTGGTTGTTTTTTTTTTTTGTTTTTTTTTTTTAGGCAAGCCCAACAAACTGGCCTTTTTTATGCATGAGAAAGAGAGGGAGAAAGAGATAATTGGCACACAAGGGCCTCAGCCACTGAAATTGAAATCTAGGTGCATGCACCCCCTGTGCACATGTGTGGCCTTGTACACGCGTTGCTGTGCATCTGGCTTATGTGGGACCTGGAGAGTCAACATGGGTCCTCAGGCTTCGCAGGCAAGCGTCTGAACTGTTAAGTCATCTCTCCAGCCCCCAAGCACACATTTCTGCACTGAGCATCACACAAGGGGCAAATGCAGACCACCCATTTGGTATCTTTGTCCCCACACTGTGAGGATCCGTTTAGCTTCCATGTCCATGCACGCCCACAAACTCATATGGCTTCAGGAAGTCAGGTCCAACCAATCTCCTATCCCTGAAACTCACAGACTTCAACAAGTCCTCCGCAAATCGCTTAAAGCTCAGCTACCTCGGGGTGCTTGGCAGTCTGGGGAGATGAGATCCATGTAGGTCTTGTGGTTCAAGACTGGCAGCAGCTGGGAAATCGTGAGTGCATTCTGGAAAGCTCCACCCTGCAGGCTGGCCACCAGAGCTGCCTTCGCCTTGCTGCATGCTGTACCCAGCTCTACCCCAGGCATTGGGGAGGTCATCAGCAACTGTGACAGCATGGGAAAAGAGAGGAAGGAGGGTCAGCCACTGGTCAAGCCTCAGACCATTCACCTCCAGGGACCTCCAAGGTTTCCATGGCTCCAGGCTCTCTGTCCTACCTGCAGTGCCAGTGGGGTGCTGTAGACGTTTCCAAAGTAGCCCTCAGGAGTCTGAGCCCTCAGGATCTTCTCTCGCGCTGTTCCGATGGCTGTGGTGATCCGTGGTCTCAGATCAGGGTTGAAATTGAAATGCTCCAGACAGGAGAGGGCCAAGCCAGTCATGGCCACTGTGTCTGGGTGGGGAAGGGGAACCAGGATGAATGGGACCATGCCAGGTGAGGATTTGGGAGTCAACCTGGTAGGGTCAGCGAAGGCCACCAATCCCTAGCGTGGACACTGAGCAGCCTATGCCCCAGCAAACCTCTTGGTTTGGTCCTGGACAAGCTGACTTGGTTAGCCATGCTACACCTGGGGGGCGGGGGCTCCCTCAGGTCAACTGGGGACATTAGATAAGACACCCAAGAGGACTGGATCCTATACCATCTATTCCTAAGCCAGGGTGCACAAACCCCAGGGAATGTTTGCTTGCTCTGTGTGTGTGTGTGCGTGTGTGTGTGTGTGTGTGTGTGTGTGTGTGTATAGACCCAAGGTCAATGTCAGATGTCTTCCTCAGTAACATTCATCGTTTTTTTTTTGTTTTTTTTTTTTTGAGGTAGGGTCTCACTTTAGCCCAAGCTAGCCTAGAACTCACTATGTAGACGCAGGCTGGCCTTGAACTCATGGCAATCCTCTTATCTCTGCCTCCTGTGTAATGGGATTAAAGGCATGTGCCACCACGCTGGCTCTCCACCTTATTTTTTTTTATATATTGTATTTATTTATTTATTTGAGAGAGAGAGAGGAGCATATATATAGGGAGAATGGACATGCCAGGGCCTCTAGCCACTGCAAATGAACTCCAGATGCATGCGCCCCCTTGTGCATGTGGTTCACGTGGGTCCTGGAGAGTTGAACTGGGATCCTTTGGCTTTGCAGGCAGACGCCTCAACCGCTAACCCATCTCTCCAACCTACAGCTTATTGTTTTAAATATTTATTTATTAATTTGTTTGCACACAGAGAGAGACAAAGAGGAGAGAGAGAGAATGGTGTGCCAGGGCCTCTAGACACTGCAAACTCCAGATGCTTATACCACCTTGTGCACCCAGCTTTACATGGGTACTAGGGAATCAAACTCAGATCCTTAGGTTTGCAGGCGAGTGCCTTAGCCACTGAGCCATCTCTCCAGCCTTCTCCACTTTTTATTTTTTTGTTTGTTTTTGTTTTTCGAGGTAGGGTCTCATTCTAGTCCAGGTTGACCTGGAATTCACTACGTAGTGTCAGGGTGGCCTAGAACTCATGGTGATCCTTCTACCTCTGCCTCCCGAGTGCTGGGATGAAAGGCGTGCACCACCACGCCCAGCTCTCCACTTTGTTTTTATTTTTTTATTTTTTTAATTATTTATTTGAGAGCAACAGAGAGAGAAAGAGGCAGTGAAAGAGAAAGACAGAATGGATATGCCAGGGCCTCCAGCCACTGCAAACGAACTCCAGATACGTGCGCCCCCTTGTGCATCTGGCTAATGTGGGTCCTGGGGAATTGAGCCTCGAACGGGGGTCCTTAGGCTTCACAGGCAAGCGCATAACCGCTAAGCCATCTCTCCAGCCCTGCACTTTGTTTTCTGAGACAGACTCTCTTGCTGAATCTAGAGCCCACTGACTTAGCTAGCATAGCTAGCCAGTGAGCCCCTGAGACTCCCTGTCTCTGTCTCCCCAGCACTGGGACTACAGCACACACCACCGTGTCTGGCCTTTACATAGGCGCTGGGGATCTGAACTCAGGCAAGCACCTTACGCACTGAGCCATTTCCCTACCACGCCTGGTTTCCCACAAGCCTCTAGGCCATAGTGAGCTCCATGCGGCCGGAGTCCTGCTGCCTCTTCTCTGGGAACCTGTCTATCCACCTCCCTCCTTCTCCATCCTGCCCACCCTAAGAGAGGCACACCCTTGCCCACTCACAGAACACCAGGTCTAGTAGAGACCTTTGATTCACAATGGCAAGAAATGGAAACAAAGGCAGCTGAGGTGCTTGCCTTCAGAGCATAAGGAACCATGTTCTACTCTCCGGATCCCACATTACCCAGACACACAAAGGTGAGGCAGGATCAAGGCCGCACATGCCCACTAGGTGGTGCAAGCATGTGGAGTTTGATTTCAGAGGCAGAGGCCCTGGAGCACCAATTTTCTCCCTCTCTCTGCCATTCTCTCTTCCTCTAAAATAAAAACTGAAAGAAAGAAATGGAAATGAGAAAAGTAGATCCAAATCCACATTCCAGGCTCCCTGGCTTGTGTCATACTGAGATCTCAGCTAGGCACCTGGAACTTTCTCCATGCCTGGCACGTGCTAACCCCTCTGTTTGTTAGGCACCATTTTGTTTGTTGTTTGAGGAAGAGTCTCACTCTAGCCCAGGCTGACCTGAAACTTACTCTGTAATCCCAGGCTGCCCTCAAACTCACAGTGATTCTCTTACCTCAGCCTCCCAAGTATTGGGATTAAAGGCGTGTGCCACCATGCCTGGCAAAGCACCCTTTATTGAGATACTGCCAGAAGGTCGTTTTATAAGAAAGGCCACTGACTTAGGGTGGAGCAGGGGAATGTCCCACAGTGAGTGTGTGATGGAACTGGGGTGAGGAACCCAGTCCAGCTTCAAAGCTGGCTTGCTGCCTCTACCCTAGAAGAGAGTCCCCATCATTTCATTCCTAAGGGATTTGATAAGGAGACACCCCCAAGGAAAGGTGAGTATGAGGGCCTTTAGTGGGGGGGTTGGGTGTAGGTCGGTGCCAACCTGGCCATGGCAAGGTTTGGCCCACTTACCCACTGAGAGGTGGCCCTGGTGGAGATGGTGGTCATGTTCCACAGCATACAGAAGCTTGCCCACCACGCTGTCATGGACTCGTTTCTGGTGAACACACAGGGCCAGGATGCTGAGGCCATACTGGTAATAACTGGTCCGGGGACGGCCCTTGTGATTGTGCCCTGGAGGGAGAAAGGAAAGGTATGGGGGGGGGGGCATGTCGTACCTGAGGGCTTGTTTCTCTGCCCCTCCTAACAAGTAGCCCCATCGCTCACAGGACCTCATGGCCTTCAGGTCTCAACCTGTTCCTTTGCGATCATGGCACCCTTCAATCCTTCAGTGCCTGGCCAAAGCCCCAGTGCCAGGTTCTGTGTTCAGAGGTGGCAATAGAGGGTGTTAGCTTAGCACTGTGCAGATATTTTTAACCCAACACATGCTCGCAGAGAAAACGTGATTGTGACAGATGTGTGGACCAAGGTCCCTGCAGCCACATATTAAAGGTCTTCAAGCAGCCGGGAAGTCAGCACAGGATTCCTCATAGAAGGAATGCTGGTGAGTGGGTGTGGGGGGGGAAGATGGAGCGCAGTGAGCTGGGAGGGGAGGGGACATTTATGTGAGCTTGTGAGCTAAAAGCTGGTGTGTGGGCTCTGGTCTGGCAATGAGAAATTCCTTTAATCCCAGCACTTGGGTGGGCGGGGAGAGCAGAGGTAAAAGGATCGCTGTGAGTTCGAGGCCACCCTGAGAATACAGAGTGAATTCCAGGTCAGCCTGGGCTAGAGCGAGACCCTACCTAGAAAAACCGAATACTGCTAATAAATAATAATTTAAAAATGAATGAAAGAAATCCCTGGAAAGGAGAAAAGGGCAGAAAGGCTGGCCTTGAAGGCTATGAACTGAGTGGTCAGGGCTTAAACAGCATAGTAAGAAGAGGTTTATGCTGAAAAGCCTTGGTCCAAGGCAGGATGCCCGAAAGCTGGCAGAGAAAGGCTGAGGAGCATGTGGAGAGGAAGCCACACAGGTGCCCCAGATATGGGTAATCAGGCCAGTTTTGGTGGCTGGGCATCAGCGTTTGCCAACACAGTGTGCACGGGGTACACACGAGGCTAGATCGTGCATGGCTACTGGGTCATGCCCAGGCCTCTGTGTGGTATGTGGGTAGGGGATGGGCAGTAGAAGAACAGAGACCTGGAGAAAAAAACGTCAAAGTTCTGATTCTCATCAAAAATCTCAGGTGATGAAGAAGATGGTGAGTTTGAGGGCAGCCTAGCCTACGCAGTGAGATCTTGTCTCAGAAAGCGCCCCCTCAAAAAAAAAAAAAAAAAAGCTGGGCATGGTGGCACACGCCTTTAATCCCAGCACTCAGGAGGCAGAGGTAGGAGGATTGCTGTGAGTTTGAGGCCACCCTGAGACTCCATAGTGAATTCCAGGTCAGCCTGGGCTACAGTGAGACCCTACCTCAAAAAAACCGAAATAATAATAATATAAAATAAATAAATAAATAAATCTCATTTTAAAAAGCCCACCAGCAACAATAAAAGGAACACCTGATGAGGCCTCCCAGCTGGTCCCCGTCCCCTGAAGTTAGTGTCCCCTCACCAATGGCACTTTTCTCATTCTCCAGGAACAACTTGAGCTGGGACACCAGCCTGTCTCCCTTGTGGCCACCAACAAACTCGCAGTTGGCCCTCAGAGCCAGCAGGTATAAGGCCAGCTGGCCCATGGAAGGCTTGGTCGGGCAGTCAGTCTTGTCATCACCGGAGGCGGACCTAGGACAAAGTCAGAGAGTAACATGTACCTCGATGGGAAAATGCTGCCTTGGCAAACCTGGCTTGGGGGCATATCCACTTTTGGCACAAAGAAAAGAACAGCTGGAAAGTTCAGCTAGGATTCCTGAGTTAATAATCAGCTCTGCTGTAGTGAGATGTATAACGTAGATATTTTAGAAGAAGAAACAGCAAAGTCAGGAATAAGCTGTACTTGGCCCACACTTGAGCCATCCGCTGCCACTCTCCATCTTCTCCTTCCCCTGTACCCGTTTCTTGGGAGGGCGCCTCCAAGCAAGAAAGGTGCCTCAAGACCATTTGGGATTCTTCAACCTCTCATTCAAGCTCAAGCAAAACCTTAATGCTCCTCAGAGAGGGAGTATAGAAACATGCTGCTGCTTCTCTGGACCCACCTCCCATAGCCTTTGACTGTGTTGATAAAGGTGGTTTTGTGAGAAAAAAAAAAGAGAGAGAAGAAGAAATATGCTGCTCCCAGACTCAGTACAAAAGTGTGGTCACGGATTAGTGATGTCTGCTTTAGGCACAGAGGAGATTACAGAAAGAGGTGTTGTTCCTGGACTCAGTATGAAAGGGTGGTCATGGAGCTGGGCGTGGTGGCACACACCTTTAATCCCAGCACTCGGGAGGCAGAGGTAGGAGGATCGCCATGAGTTCGAGGCTACCCTGAGACTACATAGTGAATTCCAGGTCAGCCTGGGCCAGAGTAAGACCCTACCTCAAAAAAACCAAAACAAAACAAAACAAAAAAGTGTGGTCATGGATTAGTGATGTCTGCTTTAAACACAGAGGCGATTACAGCAATCAAAGGCCCAAACCAGAACCCCAATCTTCTATCACTTGGGATATGAAAGACATGTAGAGAAAGAGATGGCGGCAGTACCCCAGGAGACACTGCTGATAATTGAGCTTGAGGCGGTGCAGGTAGAAGGCCTCCTTGGTCCCAGCCTGCATGCTGGAAAGGCGCAGGCCTACAAAGATGCTGGGGTTCAGGTCCTCCTGGGAAACGCGGTCCATCCATGGCAGAAGATGCTGGCCCAGCTTCTCTACCAGTTGGCTGTCCATCCGTGGTATGACTTGGGAGAGAAAATGGCACAAGAGAAGCCTCAGCACCAGACCACTAACAGGCAACTGCCCTGACCTCCTTACCGGCGCCTTTCCCGAGGAACTAATGTCCCTACGCCCATCCCCACCCAGCCCATACCTCCTTTGCATGGAGAAATACTTCCCTCCTGAAAGGCAGTGGGTGAAGAGGAAAGCAAGTATACTATAAGAGCAGTTAGAGAGGCGGGTGTGGTGGCGCACACCTTTAATCCCAGCCCTTGGGAAGCTGAGGTAGGAGGATCGCTGTGAGTTGGGGCCAACCTGAGACTACATAGTGAAACCCAGGTCACCCTGGGCTACAGTGAGACCCTACATCAAAAGAAAAGAAAGAAAGAAAGGAAAAGAAAAGCTGGGCGTGGTGGCGCACACCTTTAATCCCAGCACTTGGGAGACAGAAGTAGGAGGATCGCAATGAGTTCAAGACCAGCCTGAGACTACCGAGTAAATTCCAGGACAGCAACCTAGGCTAGAGGGAGACCCTACCTTAAAAAAAAAAAAAAAAAAATAGGAGCAGTTACAGTGGGACAGAGAGGTGGGAGGTGGAAGGTAGTGGGCTGAGATCAAAGGATACGGTTGCCAGTCAACCCCCTCACCCATCAAGGGTAACAGTAAAGGGCTGGAGAGATGGCTTAGAGGTTCAGACACTTGCTTGCAAAGCCAAAGGACCCAGGTTCAATTCCCCAGGACCCACATAAGCCAGATGCACAAGGGGGCACACACATCTGGAGTGTTCGTTTGCAGTGGCTGGAGGCCATGGCGTGCCCATTCTTGCTTGCTCGCTCTCTCCCTATTTCTCTCTCTCAAATAAATAAACATATTAAAAAAAATAAGAGTCACAGTGAAGCTGGGCATAGTGGCACACACCCTTAATCCCAGCGCTCAGAGGATCGCCGTGAGTTCATGGTCACTCTAGGACTACATAGTGAATTTCAGGTCAGCTTGGGCTAGAGTGAAACCTTACCTCAAAAAACTAAAAAAAAAAAAAAAAAAGTGACAGTGAGACGATGCCAAACTCAGTTGTATGCCCCGGGCATTGTATCCTATTTCGCCTGGCCCTCACCCTAGCCCTGTGATATAGATACTGTCATCATCGCTTCGTACAAAAGAGGAAATAAGTTCAAAGTCCCTGTTCTCCATGAGGCTGCCCAGCCAAGGCTGGGTCACCCCGCAAGCCCCCTTGAATGCATGTTCTACCCATTGGCAGCCCTCACAGCGTGTGTTCCACATCGAATTTTCCTACGCTGCAGGCTGCCAGCTGGTTCCCTGGGGCTGCTTGGTGAAATTCCTCTATGCAGACTTCAAAAGGATACTTTTCTACCATCTCTGTTTAAGTGAAAATTTGGAGGGCCAGCTACCAGCAAGCTGTCACAGTTTGCAGCCATTTGTCTATGTGTGTGGGATTTACTTGAAACTATAGAACCATGATACTGATATGCCTTGGAAACAGAGACTTCTGAGATAGTTAATATTTCCCAGCTCCAGTTGATGGCTGCCTTCCTCCCTTGGGGAACAATTTGTACTTTCTGCCTCCATGTCCTGACTCCCAGTCACTTCCTGTGTAATTGCCTGCTGGTGGTCTATACCCTACTGCATCCCAGGGCACTAAAGATTAAAAAAAAAAAAAAAAAAAAGTCATAGGATGGGCTGGAGAGATGGCCAGTTAGGGCACTTGCCTACAAAGTCTAATGACGCAGGTTTGGTTCCCCAGTACCCACGTAAGCCAGACACACAAGGTGGAGTACGTGTCTGGAGTTTGTGACTAGAGGCCTTGGAGTGCCCATTCTCTTCTACCTTTCTATCTGCCTCCTTCTTTTTCTTTAAAATATTTTGTTAAAAAGTAAAAACTGGAGGCCAGGTGTGGTGGCACACGCCTTTAATCCCAGCACTCGGGAGGCAGAGGTAGGAGGATCGCCGTGAGTTCGAGGCCACCCTGAGACTACATAGTGAATTCCAGGTCAAGCTGGGCTAGAGTGAGACTTTACATCGAAAATTTTAAAAAATAATGACGCTGGGCTGGAGAGATGGCTTAGCGGTTATGGTGCTTGCCTGCAAAACCTAAGGATCCAGGTTCAATTCTCCAGGTCCCACATAAGCCAGATGCACAAAGTATCTGGAGTTCATCTGCAGTGGCTGGAGGCCCTGGTGTGCCCATTCTCTCTCTCTGTCTCTAACAAATAAACAAGTAAATCTTAAACAATAAAAACTGTCCTAGAGCCCTTTGCCCGCGTCCTGAGCTTCCAGTTCCCAGAATCAGGGTTCCTTGAACACAGACCCACCTCTCTGAGCTTAACAACACAGATGCCTGTCAGTGCGAGGGGACCACTTGCTGATAGAGTTCTGCATCATTCTTTGCTGGGTGGGGTCAAGCCAAAGCCTGTGGTCGGGTTTTCACTAACGTTTACTCCAACAGATGGAGCAAAGCTGAGTGTGCTGATAGAGGCCTGTAGTCCTGGTACTTGGGAACTGAAGAAGGAGTTCAGTTCAAGTTCAAGGCTTGGGCTGCATAGTGAGACCAGAGAGGAAGAGAGACTTTACAGGTGTCTATTTCTCTGGTGTCTCTAAATCTCTATATCTCTGCGTGTGTTTCTCTCTGGGGCCCTTTGACTCTGTCTCATTCTGACCATCTGCCCTGCAAGAAATTTTTTTCTCTTTCTTGCTTGTTTGCTTGCTTTCCTTCTTTTTTCTTTGAGACAGAGTCTCATGTAAGCCCAGGCTGGCCTCAAACTCATTAGGATGGCCTTGAATTTCTTTTTAAAATAATTTTATTTTTTTCCATTTATTATTAGAGAGAGAAGAGAGAGAATGGGCATACCAGGGCCTCTAGCTGCTGCAAATGAACTCCAGATGCATGCGCCACCATGTGCACCTGACTTACATGGGTTCTGGGGAATTGAACCTGGGTCCTTAAGTTTTGTAGGCAAGAACCTAAACTGCTAAGCCATCTCTCCAGCCCTGATCTTGAATTTCTGATCTTCCTGTCTATACCTACCAAGTGCTGGGATTACAGACATAAGCTACCTTACTTGCTAGGGCTTTGTGTTTTCTAGGCAAGCACTCCACCAACTCAGCTACATCCCCAGCTCCAGAACTCCTCTTGTCTCCTTTCCTGAAATTGGTGAGGAATCTTGCAGGCTCCGCCCTGGGCTGTGACCTCTAGCTGAGTCATCTGGGGTTAAAGTGATAAGGTGAAGAGAGGGTAATAAAGAGGCTGATCGCCAGTTCACTCTCCTTAGAAGGAAGAACTAGGGCAGATTCATCCAGGCTAATTAGAATGGCCTTGAGTAAGGGACCAGCACCCACCCCCCCATACCAGGGCCTCCTCTGCACAGTATTGCCCAGCCCTGACAGTTGAGGACTGGCTGACATTGGCACCCAGAAGCACAGGAGCCTGACAGTTTCATAGCATCCACAGCCCTATGCTGGCCAAGCAGATGCTGTGGGATCCTTGCACCACATGGAGGAAGAAGGAAGTGGAGCATTCTTAGCCCATTTTACAGATGAGAAGACTGAGAGCAATGAGGTGACTAAGCATGGCAGGCTGCACCGGAAACCCTGAGGTTCTCTGATGATGTCGGGCATATAGGCTGAAGTCCAAGGCTAAAGACTGGGCTGGCCAGGTGGGCAGGAGGGGAAGCTCTGGCTAGCTGAACCCACAGACTCATAGGGACTGTCTAGATAGACTGTCTAGATGAAACACGGGCCCAATGATGAGGGGTCTTATTGTTCTTGTAGGACACAGATCAAAGGCTCCTGAAGGCCAGGGAGACTATGGCCTGAAGACTCAAGAACTGAGTCTAGCCCTGGCATGGTGGTACACGCCTTTAATCCCAGCAGTTGGGAGGAGCAAAGGTAGGAGGATCGTTTTGAGGTAGGGTCTCCCTCTGGCCCAGGCTGACCTGGAACTCGTGATGATCCTCCTGCCTCTGCCTCCCGAGTGCTGGGATTAAAGGCGTGTGCCACCACACCTGGCTTCAATTTTTTTTTTAAATATTTTATTTATTTGCAAGCAGAAAGAGAGAGAGAAAGCAAGTAAAAGAATGGGCCTGCCAGAGCCTTTAGCCACTGCAAACGAACTCCAGGTGTATGCACCATTTTATGCATCTGGCTTTACATGGGCACTAAGGAATCAAACCCAGGTCATTATGTCTTGCAGGCAAGAGCCTTAACTAATGAACCATCTCTCCAGCCCTATTATTATTTTTTTTTTCCTATTTACAAGCTGAGAGATGGAAAGAGAACGAGATGAGAAAGAGAAAGAATGGGTGCATCAGGGCCTTTTGCCACTGCACTGCAAAAAATCTCCAGATGCATGAGCCATTTTATGCATTCGGCTTTTATGTGGGTACAGGGGAATTGAACCCAGATCATCAGGCTTTACAAGCAAGCACCTTTAACCTCTGAACCATCTCCCCAGCCCTAAGTTGGCTTCTTTTTTAAAAATTTTATATATTTATTTATTTATTTGAGAGCAACAGAGAGAAAGAGGCAGAGAGAGAAAGAGAGAGAATGGGCATACCAAGGCTTCCAGCCACTGCAAACGAACTCCAGACACATGCGCCCCCTTGTGCATCTGGCTAACGTGGGTCCTGGAGAATCGAGCCTCGAACCGGGGTCCTTAGGCTTCACAGGCGAGTGCTTAACCACTAAGCCATCTCTCCAGCCCAAGTTGGCTTCTTTTGCAGCTCTCAGCATAACCCGATGTTATTTTTCCAGCTTACATGGGTACTGGGGACTCAAACATGGTTCATTTGGCTTTGCAAGCAAGTGCCTTAACTGCTGAGCCATCTCTCCAGTTCCAGCATAACCCAATTTAGCATTGAATTTCTTTTGTCTGTCCTCTTCCTAGGACATAGCTCCTAGGAGGGAAGGGCTCAGATACATCTGCTCTTTGTTCTTCCCCCAAACCAAATACTGGGCCTGGCCCAGGCAGATCTCTATGTATGCACGTGGGATGGGTATAAATGAACAAAATACTTGGATGGATAGAGGAGATCTTGTCTGGCGGGAAGTCAGGTATGTAATTAAGCGCCAGCCAGCATGCCAAACACTGAGGTCCAGCTAAGCCCAAACTGCCCTGATACGTTTCCTCGTCCACCCCCGAGCCTCAGTTTCCCCCAGATATATAACAAGGTGCTTGTCCCTCCCTGATATCCGGGATGTAAGAGGTTCAACTGGGCAGCTGGCTACTCACCACAGATTTCAGCGAGAGTCCCCAGGGCCCCAAGCAGCAAGAGGAAAACCTCAAGACGCGCCATGTAGGAGCAGGTGGGCAAGCAGCAGGTGGGAGGCAGCAAGTATTCCCGGGGCTGGCCTGGCAGGGGCTCCTCTGACCACAAGTGTCCCTTGTT
Source organism: Jaculus jaculus (assembly GCF_020740685.1). Lineage (NCBI taxonomy): Eukaryota > Metazoa > Chordata > Mammalia > Rodentia > Dipodidae > Jaculus > Jaculus jaculus. The sequence goes on along the minus strand of NC_059114.1, from coordinate 10,665,201 downwards.
CGGATAGAGGCTGTTTCCTGTCACTGATTAATCCTTCCACGCCCCAGCAGCGTGTTGCTAAATCAGCAGAGAGAAAGGGGAAAGGTCTGTTATGGCTGCAGGAGGCCAAAGAACAGAGGGGGAAGGCAGGCAGAGCAGCCTTCCTCAAGGTTAGAGAACAAGGGGAGAGGAAAGACCTGGTGGGACCCCATGGGACAACTTGAAACCAACTTCCTCCTGTCCTCACTGCTTAAAGAGCCTGGGACCAGAGGAGAAAGCTAGTTTGCCCCACGTCTATCCAAACAGGACTATCTGGCACCCTTCTAGATCTTCCAGCAATGGATCTTCAGGACTACATGCCTACCTGGTGCACCTCACAGAAAGAGCCCCTCTAAGCGACCACCCTGGGTTCCAGACGAGGAGCACCTCCAGGAACTGCGGTGGTGGTCACATGAACAAGCGCTCAAGTCAGCTGTTCTGAGCAGCCAGCCCAGAGAGGCGGGGCAGCTGCTGGACCCCGACCAGACCGACAAGTTTCCTCACCCAGCCCAACGCAGCTGGGGCTTCTGGGACAGAGAAAAACAACACACGTTGAAGGATGAGACTGTGTCATTGTGAGCCACAAAACTACGGGGCTGCTTGCCAGGATGAGGGAAATGACTTAAAAATAGCCCCGCAGAAAAGGCAAGGAGGAAAGACTTTGGCCAAGTTTTTAAACTGTTCCTCTTGTAAGACATGAGAGGGTTGGCCCTTCGAATGGATTCTTTTGCAGCTCAGCCTGTGAGGAGGTTAGGATTGTGTAACAGCTCTGATCATCTCCAAATGAGATATTTCTTGTAATTAGTTTTTTGGCAAATGGCCAGGAGCCATTTCTTCAGAATGACCTATTAACTATTATCACAAGTCAAGCTCTCAACATAGATAAATACAGGCTGTACATCTGTTTATTTATTTATGGATTTGCAAGCAGAGAGAGTGAGAGAGAGAGAGCATAGGTATGCTAGGGTCTCTTGTCAATGTGAATAATTCCAGATGCATGCAACACTCTGCATCTGCCTTTACATGGGTCCTGGAGAATTGAACCCGGGCCATCGGGCTTTGCAAGCAAGTCCCTGCTACTACTTTTTAAAACTGAGATTTCTGTCTCTTACCCCTAAAATCAAAAGCTATCAGAAGTTTGCTGTTCAAAAGCATTTTAGTAAGAATGAAATTCCAGCCTAAGGTAGCCAGGTCACTTTGACACAGACCAGCAGTCTCAGGAAAGGAATTTCTCAACTGCACATTCCACACCTATCTTAACTTTGCAACTTCCAAGAAAACAGACTCTCTGGGACTATTTTATTGTCCAGACTTGAAGCTGACCCTTTCCACAGTGCCCTGGTTGCTCTCTCCCCTTTTCTCTATCAAATAAATAAAAACATATTTAAAAGGAAAGAAAGAAAAAAGGAAGGAAGGAAAAAAGCCAGATATGGTGATACATACCTTTAATCCCAGCATTCAGGAGGCAGAGGTAGGAGGATCACCATGAGTTCTTGAGTTCAAGGCCACCCTGAGACTACATAGTGAATTCCAAGTCAGCCTGGGCTACAGCAAGACCCTACCTTGAAAAAACAAAAACAAAACAAAACAAAAAGCTGGGCATGGTGGCACACACCTTTAATCCCAGCATTCGGGAAGCAGAGGTAGGAGGACTGCTGTGAGTTCAAGGCCACCCTGAGATTATATAGTGAATTCCAGGTCAGCCTGGGCTAGTGAGACCCTACCTCGGAAAAATAAAAATAAAAATAATTAAGGGCCAGAGAAATGGTTCCATGGCTATAGGAACTTGCTTGCAAAGCCTGAGTTCAATTCCCCAATACTCTGCCTCAAAAAAAAACTCTTTTTTTAAAGTTTTTATTAACATTTTCCATGATTATAAAAAAATATCCCCTGGTAATTCCCTCCCACTCCCCCCCCCACTTTCCCCTTTGAAATTCCATTCTCCATCATATTACCTCCCCATCTCAATCATTGTACTTACATATATACAATACCAACCTATTAAGTATCCTCCTCCCTTCCTTTCTCTACCCTTTATGTCTCCTTTCTAACTTACTGGCCTCTGCTACTAAGTATTTTCCTTCTCACACAGAAGCCCAATCACATATGAGAGAGAACATGTGGCGTTTGGCTTTCTGGGCCTGGGTTACCTCACTTAGTCCATTTATTTTTCTGCAAATTTCATAACTTCATTTTTCTTTACTGCTGAGTAGAACTCCATTGTATAAATGTGCTACATCTTCATTATCCACTCATCAGTTGAGGGACATCTAGGCTGGTTCCATTTCCCAGCTATTATAAATTGAGTAGCAATAAACATGGTTGAGCACGTACTTCTAAGGAAATGAGACGAGTCCTTTGGATATATGCCTAGGAGTGCTATAGCTGGGTCATATGGTACATCAATCTTTAGTTGTTTTAGGAACCTCCACACTGATTTCCACAATGGCTGGACCAGATTGCATTCCCACCAGCAGTGTAGAAGGGTTCCTCTTTCAAAAAAAATTCTTTATGAGCAAAGAATTCTAGCACTTGGGAAGCAGGGGGATTGCCAAGACTTTAAGGCCACCCTGAGCTAGATAGTAAGTTTCAGGTCATCTTAGACTACAATGTAAGACCCTGTCTCAGGAAAAAAAAAAAAAAATTCACTCTGTAGTTCCAGGCTGACCTCAAACTCACAGTGATCCTCCTACTTCATCCACCCAAGTGCTTGGATTAAAGGGTAAGAAGATTGCTGTGATTTCAAGGCCAGCCTGGGCTAGAGTGAGACCTTTCCTCGAAAGCACAAAAAAGAGCTGGGGAGATGGCTCAGTAGTTCAAGGACCTAGCTTTAGAAGTCTGCTCACCTTGGTTCAATTCCTCAATACGCACATAAAGCCAGATGCACAAAATGGCATATGTGTCTGAAGTTTGGTTGCAACAGCAGGAGGACCTGATGCACCCATACTCTATATGAATGAATCAATCAATAAATAAAATTTTGGAGGGGGGTTGAGATAAGTCTCATTCAAGCCCAGGCTGACCTGGAATTCACTATGTAGTTTCAGGGTAGTCTTGAACTCATGGCAATCCTCCTATCTCTGTCTCCTGAGTTCTGGGATTAAAGATGTACACCACCACAACCAGCTAAATAAATACTTTTTCTTCGTTAGTTTTAAAATTTTTATTTGAAAAAGGCAGAGAAAGAGAGAGAGGGATAGACAGACAGAGAGAGAGAGAATGGGCATGCCAGGGCCTCTAGCCACTGGAAATGAACTCCAGGTGCATGTGCCACCTTGTGCATCTGGCTTATGTGGGTCCTGGGGAATTGAACCTGAGTCCTTTGGCTTTGCAGGCAAATGCCTTAACTTTTAAACCATCTCTCCAGCCCTAAATAATTTTTTTTTTTTTTTTTTTGGTTTTTCAAGGTAGGGTCTCACTCTGGTGACCTGAAATTCACTCTGTAGTCTCAGGGTGGGCTCGAACTCTCAGCAATCCTCCTACCTCTGCCTCCCGAGTGCTGGGATTAAAGGCGTGCGCCACCACGCCCGGCTAAATAATTATTTTTTAAAAGCACAAAACAAAAAAATAATTTAGAATATCAGGAGACCCTAAGATGGAATGTAGAATGTGTCAATCTCACTGTATTATGAGTGTATGGAACAACTCATTGAAGAGGATAGAGGACAGAGAGGCTGGCCTAATTCACTCTGAAAGTGAGTTTTTTTTTTTTAATAATTTTATTTATTTGTTTGAGAGTGACAGACACAGAGAGAAAGACAGATAAGAGGGAGAGAGAGAATGGGCGCGCCAGGGCTTCCAGCCTCTGCAAACGAACTCCAGACGCGTGCGCCCCCTTGTGCATCTGGCTAACGTGGGACCTGGGGAACCAAGCCTCGAACCGGGGTCCTTAGGCTTCACAGGTGAGTGAGTTTTATTAAAAAGCCAAAAGTGTGGGCTGGAGAGACGGCTTAGCGGTGAGTGAGTTTTATTAAAAAGCCAAAAGTGTGGGCTGGAGAGACGGCTTAGCGGTTAAGCGCTTGCCTGTGAAGCCTAAGGACCCCGGTTCGAGGCTTGGTTCCCCAGGGCCCACGTAAGCCAGATGCACAAGGGGGCGCACGCGTCTGGAGTTCGTTTGCAGAGGCTGGAAGCCCTGGCGCGCCCATTCTCTCTCTCCCTCTTATCTGTCTTTCTCTCTGTGTCTGTCACTCTCAAACAAATAAATAAAATTATTAAAAAAAAAAAAAAGCCAAAAGTGGGCTGGAGAGATGGCTTAGCAGTTAAGGCGATTGCCTGTGAAGCCTGAGGACCAAGGTTCGATTCTCCATGTCCCACACAAGCCAGATGCACAAGGTGGCACATGTGTCTGGAATTAATTTGCAGTGGCTAGAGGCCCTGGTGAGCCCATTCTCTCTCTGTGTCTCTATTAAATAAATAAAAATAAATCAGAAAATTAAAAAAAAAAAGCCAAAAGCATCTATTCCTAAAACTCTACTATTGCTGCTATTTCATGTGTCTATGGGTTAAAAAATATCTGTGGATTTTGGGTTCTTTTGTGACGATATCACGTAACTCAGGCTGGCCTCAAACTCCATTCAGAGTTGAAGATGGCTTTGAACTCCTGATTCTTTTGCCTCTATCTCCCACATGCTGGGATGATACTGAAAACTTAAAACAGGGGTAGTCATGAGCCCTACGTGTGTAACGTCTGCTGCTGTCTGACTAAATGCCTATCAAACTGCCCAGTAAGCACTTCTCTTAATGTTCACACCCTTATATTAATGCTACTCTCACTTTGGGTAGAGAATCTTCTCTTTCCAGATGGCAGCGACCTTGGGATGACTCAGAAGGCATCATGGTGCTGAGAAGAAGTGACAGGAGTGCTCAGCACCACAATATCTCTATCACACCTTCCAAGGCTCAGAGTCCATAGCGGAAGAGGTGGTGGAAAGAATGTCAGAGCCAAAGGAAGGGTAGGACTCTTTACAACATGCTCCCCTGAGACACAAAATGGCCTGGATATCCATGACCTCACAGTGCCTGACATCACCTACATAAGATCATCATAATAGAAGGAAAAGATCATGACATCAAAATAAAAGAGTGACTGATTGAGAGGGGGAGGGTATATGATGGAGAATGTAGTTTCAAAGGGGAAAATGGGAGGAGGAAGAGCATTACCATGAGATTTTTTTTTTATTTTTATTTTTTAAATTTATTTGAGAGCGACAGACACAGAGAGAAAGACAGATAAGAGGGAGAGAGAGAATGGGCATGCCAGGGCTTCCAGCCTCTGCAAACGAACTCCAGACGCGTGCGCCCCCTTGTGCATCTGGCTAACGTGGGACCTGGGGAACCGAGCCTCGAACCGGGGTCCTTAGGCTTCACAGGCAAGCGCTTAACTGCTAAGCCATCTCTCCAGCCCGATTTTTTTTTTTATAATCATAGAAGATGTTAATAAAAACAATTGAAGAAAAAGAAGAATTAAAAAGGTCATTAAAGGTGTGACAACAGGTACTGGCCAGGAGACTTAGGAGGAATTTGAAGCAATTTGGAATTGGATCTGCTGAAATGAATGTGTAAGTGTGTGAGTTAAGGATAGAATTGTCATTGTCAGAGCCTGGTGTGGTGGCACAGGCCTTTAATCCCAGCATTTAGGAGGCAGAGGTACAAGGATCTCTGAGAGTTCGAGGCCACCTTGAGACTACATAGCAAATTCCAAGATAGCCTGAGCTAGAGTGAGACCCTACCTTGAAAAAACAAAACAAAAAAAGAAAAAGACTTGTCATTGTCAGAGAAGTATAAGCTTATGACTTTGGAAAGCAGGAAAATCTCAGTAAATGTGAGGGAGCCCTTGTATACAAGAGAACGAGTTTTACTTCAGAGGAAATAAACAAGGTCCCATGCAGAAGCCTAGCTAATAGGAATATGTCTAGAGGAATTATAATGCAAAATTGCATTATAAAAAAATAATAAAAATATATAATGCAGTTGGTTACAGAGATGACAAGTCATACACAGAAAAAGATAAGTTGGCTCTTTTAGTTATTTTTAGATTTTCATTTTTAAAATTTATTTATTTATTTGAGAGAGAAAGACAAAGAGGGGGAGGAGGGAAAGGGAGAGAATGGGTGTGCCAGGGCGTCTAACCACAGCAAATGAACTCTAGATGCATCTGGCTTACGTAAGTCCTGGGGAATCCAAACTGGTCCTTTGGCTTTGCAGGCAAGCTCCTTAACCACTAAGCAATTTCTCTGGTCCTATTTTGTGTTTTGGGTTTTTTTTTGAAGCATGGTCTCAGTCTAGCCCAGGCTAACCTAGAACTCACTCTATAAGACCCAGGCTGGCCTTGAACTCATGGTGATCCTCCTACTACAACCTCCCAAGTGCTATGACTAAAGGTGTTAGTAATATGGGCTCATTTTTATTTTTTTAAATTTTTTTATTTATTCATTTGCAAAAACACAGAGAGAAAGAGAATACCAAGGCCTCTTGCCATTGTAAATGAAATCCAAATGCATGCATTGCTTTGTGCAATCTATCTTTTTGTGTGTATTGGGGAATCAAACCCTGGCAGGTAGGCTTTGCAAGCAAGCACAAACTCTGCAGCCCTATTTTTAGATTTATTTAATTTGAGGTATTAGCTCTAGCTCAGGCTGACCTGGAATTCGCTATGTAGTCTCAGGGTGGCCTCGAACTCTTGTTGATCCTCCTACCTCTGTCTCCCTAGTGCATTAAAGGCATGTGCCATCATGCCTGGTGGGTTAGATTTTTTGTTTTTAAGCCAGACAAGGTGGCCCACACCTTTAATCCCAGCACTCAGGAAGCAAACGTAGGAGGATCACTGTGAGCTCAAGGCCACCCTGAGACTACATAGCAAATTCCAGGTCAACCTGGACTAGAGTAAAACCCTACCTCAAAAAACCAAAAAAAAAATAAATAAATAAAAAAATTTTGTTTTTAAACAAAGGTGAGATCCTAATGAAATTATATGCTTTTATACTTATTTACTTAATGTGTGGGTGAGTGTACCAGTGCATCTTGGCACTGCAAATGATCACCAGACTCTTGCACCATTTTCTGTGTCTGGCTTATGTTGGTGGCTTGGGTTTTAAAGACTTTTTTTTTAAGGCAGAGAGAGGAATTGCTCTTTGTTTACTTTTTATTTATTTATTTACTAGAGAGAGAGAGAGAGAGAGAGAGAGAATGGGCACATCAGGACTTTCAGCCCCTGCAAATGAACTCCAGATGCATGTGCCACCTTATACATCTGGCTTACATGGGTGCTGGGGAATCGAACCAAGGTCCTTTGGCTTTGCAGGCAAGTGCCTTAACTGCTAAGCTATCTCTCCAGCCCAAAGACTGCTGTGAACACATACAGATTGGCAACCCTTACAAGCAAGTGCCTTTAACCTCAGAGTTACCTTCCCGGCCCCTAAGCTATTTCAAAAGGCTAATTTAACCAGCCTGGGACTGCAGAGTGAGTTCCAGATCAGCTTGGACTGGAGTGAGACTCTACGTTGGAAAAAGACAAAAACAAAAAGGTTAATTAATACAGCTTTAACTTGCAGTGGCAGGCGCTGTCCATGATCTCATCATTGATGACCTTGGTAGTGTGTGGTCCTTGTGCCCTCTACAGGGCAAACTAGTTTTCACCTACAAAATGTGCCTCTGCTGTTTCCATATAACAAAGCTGCATGCCTTTGCAGCATCTCACATTTTCATCTCATTTCTTTTTCTTCTTTTTTCTTTTTTCTTTCTTCTTTTTGGCTTTTCGAGGTAGGGTCTCATTCAATCTAGTTCAGGCTGACCTGGAATTCACTATGTAGTCTCAGGGTGGCCTTGAATTACCTCATTTCTAATGTAGCATTAAAACATTATCTTGAGGGCTGGAGAGATGGCTTAGCAGTTAAGCGCTTGCCTGTGAAGCCTAAGGACTTCAGTTCGAGGCTTGATTCCCCAGGACCCACGTTAGCCAGATGCACAAGGGGGCGCAGGCATCTGGAGTTCATTTGCAGTGGCTGGAGGCCCTGGCGTGCCCATTGTCTCTCTATCTATCTGCCTCTTTCTCTCTCTCTCTCTCTGTCGCTCTCAAATAAATAAACAAAAATGAACAAAAAAATTATCTTGAGCGCCAGGTGTGGTGGCGCACGCCTTTAATTCCAGCACTCAGAAGGCAGAGGCAGGAGGATCACTGAGAGTTTGAGGCCACCCTCAGACTACATTGTGAATTCCAGTTCAGCCTGGGCTAGAGTGAGACCCTACCTAAAAAAAAAAAAAAAATTATCTTGAAAACAAGTTGTGTCTGTACTGAACATGTACAGACAGTTTTGAATTCATGCATCCTATTTTCCTGCTTTCTTTTTTACTTTTAGGTTTTTCGAGGTAGGGTCTCGCTCTAGCCCACGCTGACCTGGAATTCACTATGTAGTTAAACTATGGGTGATCCTCCTACCTCTGCCTCCCAAGTGCTGGTATTAAAGGCATGTGCCACTATACCCAGTACCAGCCTCTTTAATTAAATTAATTAATTTATTTATTTGAGAGGGAGAGAATGGGTGCACCAGGACCTCTAACCACTGCAAAGAACTCCAGACACATGTGCCACCATATACATCTTGCTTACGTGGATTCTGGGGAATCGAACCTGGGTACTTGGGCTTCACAGGTAAGCTCCTTAACTGCTAAGCCATCTCTCCAGCCCACCCTTTATTTTTTTAATTTATTTTTATTTGAGACAGAGAGAAGGAGAGAGAAAAAGAGAGGATGGGCACACCAGGGCCTCTAGCCACTGCAAACAAACTTCAGATACATGCTCCACCATGTGCATCTGGTTTACATGGGATCTGCAAAATTGAACCTGGGTCCTTAGGCTTCGCATGCAAGTGCCTTAACCATTAAGCCATCTCTCCAGCCCCCACCCTTTAATTTTTAATTTTGAGACATTGTCTCACTAAATTTCCCAAGATGGGTTTAAAGTGACCATCCTTCTGTCTCAGCCTCCCGAGTAGCTGGGATTACAAACCTACACCACCAGCCCTAGTTAAGGCATTTTTCTTGTCACTTCTTAAATGCTAGAGCCTAACAATTATTTGCTCAGCATTTACACTTAATAGGTACTTCAAATCATCTAGACATGATTGACAGTATATAGGATGGAGATAGAGATGTGACCCATTTGACAGAGTATTCCATAAACCAGACGTGATGGTTCACGCCTATAATCCCAGCACTCAGGAGGTGAAGGCAGGAGGAACAGGAGCTCAAGGTTACCCTTGGCTACATAGCAAGTTGGAAACCAGCCTTGGGTACATGAGACTTTGTCTTGAAAGAAAAATATAACAGGTGCTGGGAAAATGGCTCAGTGGTTAAAGGCGCTTAGTTAAAAAGCATGTTGGAAGCTGACCATGTGGTGCACGCCTTTAATCCCAGCACTGCTCAGGAGGCAGAAGTAGATCTATCACTGTGAGTTCGAGACCAGCCTGAGACTACATCGTGAACTCCAATTCAGCTAGGAAGAGGGAGATCCTATGAGGAGGGGGGCTAAGGTATATGGGAGAATATATGTAATTTTTGTGCCTATACTACACTATTGTATCTAAGGGATGTAAGCATCCTCAGATTTTGGCATTATTGGGTGGTCCTGGAACCAATTTCCCCAACTGTCAAAATTACCAAGGGGCAGGCTGGAGAGATGGCTTAGTGGTTAAGGCATTTGCCTGCAAAGCCAAAGGACCTCGATTCGATTCCCCAGGACCAATATAAGTCAGATGCACAAGGGGACACATGCATCTGGAGTTTGTTTGCAGTGGCTGGAGGCCCTGGCATGCCCCTTCTCTTTCTCCCTCTCTGCCTCATTCTCTCTCTCAAATAAATAAATAAAAATAAAGATTTTTTTTTTTTTAATTACCAAGGGGTAATTTTATTTATGTCCCAACACGTTAGGATAGTGTTGCAGTCAGGTTCACATTGCTGGTAGAAATCACCCAACCAAGAGCAGCTTGTGGGAAAAAGAGGTCTGTTTTGGCTTACAGCCTCAAGGGGAAGCTCCATGATGGCAAAATGATGGCATGAGCAGAGGGTGGACCTCATCCCCTGGTTCACATCAGGTGGACAACTGGAACCGGAGACTGTGCGAAACACTAGCAAGGGGACACTGGCTATAACACCCATAAGCCTGTCCCCAACAATACACTTCTTCCAAGAGGTGTTAGTTCGCAAATCTCCATCAGCTGGGAACCTAGCATTCAGAACACCTAAATTTATGGGGGACACCTGAATCAGACCACAATAGATAGGAACTAAGAGTTTTTTTTCAAACTTGCACCAGGCAATAAAAGTCCCTCCTCTTTCCCAGAGAGAGAAAGCGGCCTTCTTCCTACATACATAAAAGGGAAAAGCCCATTGCTCTGCATCCCTCATTTATTGTGTTCCCATCAACTCTCACGGCATTATCTGTGGGTCCAGAAACAGGGAGCCTCTGGACTCATGCCTACAATTCTAGCTCTCAGGAGGCTGTGTCAGGAAGATCAGGAGTTTGATGCCAGCCTGGACTACATTAGTCAGGCCCTGTTACAAAAGAAAAACAAAACAAAACACAGCAGCAACAAAACCCGGGAACCAACGCAGCATTGTCTCTTGGGCTATTCATTGGATTGTGAGGATCAAGAGCTCTTTTTGTGAGCTGGGGAGATGGCTTAGCAGTTCTAGGCACTTGCTTGCAAAACCTGTCAGCCCAGGTTCAATACTCCAGCACCAATGTAAAGCCAGACCCAAAGTAGTGTATCTGGAGTTCTTTTGTAGTAGCAAGAGACCCTGGTGAGCTCTGTATACATGTGCAAATACTTTTTTGAAAAGCTTGAATGTGTTAATATACATTAAAAAAAAAACACCATGAATTCTCTAATTCTGTTCTCTCTTTGATTTTTTGATATGCTTCTGATGGGTTTTTGTTGCAGTTTAATTTTTTAATTTTATTTTTTTGGTTTCCTATAGTAGGGTCTCAGCCTAGCTCAGGCTGACCCGGAATTCATTATGTAGTGTCAGGGTGGCCTCAAACTCTCAACGATCCTCCTACCTCCGCCTCCCAAGTGCTGGGATTAAAGGCATGTGGCACCATGCCCGGCTTTGTTGCATTTTTAATTTTTTTTTCTGATTTTATTTATTTGGGACAGGAGAGGGGAGAGAGAGAATGAGCACACCAGGGCCTCTAACAACTGCAAATGAACTCCAGACACATGTGCCAACATGGGCATCTGGCTTATGTGGGACCTGGAGAATGAAACCTGGGTCCTTAGGCTTTGCAGGCAAGCACCTTAACTGCTGAGCCATCTCTCAGCCTTTGTTGCATTTTTAAAGCACATATATATATATTTTCTTTTCGAGGTAGGGTCTCACTCTAGCCCAGGCTGACCTGGAATTCACTATGGAGTCTCAGGGTGGCCTCTAACTCACAGCAATCCGCCTACCTCTGCCTCACGAGTGCTGGGATTAAAGGCGTGTGCCAGCACGCCCAGCTAAAACATATTTTTAATTTTTATTTATTTGAGAAAGAGGAAGAGAGAGAGAGAGAGAGAGAGATAGCTATTGGGTACACCAGGGCCTTCAGCCCTGCAAATGAACTCCAGACACATGCCACCTTGTGCATCTGGCTTACATGGGCCCTGGAGAATTGAACTTGGGTCTTTTGGCTTTACAGGCAAGTGCCTTAACCACTAAGCACTCTTTCCAGCCCTGTTTTTAAAATATTTTTATTATTTGCAAAGAGAGAGGGGGGGAGGGGGAAGGTGCAAGTGCTTCCTGCCACTGCAAATGTACTCCAGATGCATGCATCACTCTGCAGCTGGCCTTATGTGGGTACTGGGGAGTCAAACCCCAGCTGACAGACTTTGCAAGCAAGTGCCTAAACCACTGACCCATCTCTTTAGCACCCCCATTTTTTTTAAGGTAGGGTCTCTCTCTAACCCAGGATGACCTGGAATTCATTATGTAGTCTCAGACTGGCCTCGAACTTACTGCGATCCTTCTAACTCTACCTCTACCTCCCGAGTGCTAGGATTAAAGGCGTGCAGCACCATTCCCAGGAGAGAGGGAGGTAGAGGGAGGTAAAAGGGGGTAGAGGATGGATGGAGGAAGGGAGGGACGGGGTGAGGGGGAAAAGGGAGGGAGAGGGGGGGGGTGGGGGAGAGAGAAAGAGAGAGAGGGAGAGAGCATGCCAGGGCCTCTAGCCACTGCCAACGAACTTCAGATGCATGGCACCACTCTGTGCATCCGGCTTATGTGGGTGCTGGGGAATCGAACTCCGGTTGTTAATCTTTGCAGGCAAGCACCACCACGCCCGGCTCCTTCCTTCATTTTTCATGCCACGCAAAAAATTTAAGTGTTCTCTTAGCTCTCTATGTGCGTGAGGGAAAAGCAAGCTTTTGCTCTATTTTATGTTTTCGTTGTTGTTTTGGATTTTTTTTTTTTTTCGAGGTAAGGCCTCGCTTTCTATTTTATCTTTTTTCAGAGCAAGAAAATCAAGAAACGGTGGCGGCTAGGACCAGCCAGGTTAAACATCGCCGAGCTACCGTTGCCATGACGACACAGTCCCATCACACACCGCAGAAGGCCCCTCTGCATCCCAGAAGGCACCTCGCTGTCTGCGCCTTCCGCCCCGCTCCACCCCTATAGGTGAGCGGAGCCACATTCCCAAGCGACCTCTATTAGGGTGTCTATAAAAATGCCTGAATTTTCACGTTCTCATAACTGCCTAAAACAGAGCGACGTGTGAAAAAGATCTCGAAAGACCAGACCTTTCTCGTTTTGTAGTGATTTATCTTTAGATTTTCGTTGTTCCTAGCTCTGAAGCCTCATTTTATTCCCTGCATTATTACAGGCACTTAATTGGGCAGCCCCGTCGGCATGGGGGGCCCTTGAGGGTCCTAGGCAGGGCGCATGCGGGAGGAAGTTGCGCTGCCTGTCCGCCGAGAGCTCGGAGGACTTTACAACGTGGAGCCATGGGCGGCCTGGAGAAGAAGAAGGTGAGTGGGAGAGAAGCTGGTTTTTTTTTTCCCCCGTGGGTGAGAGACAGGGGTGGCGGAGTCTGGGGGTCGTCTCTCTCCCCGGCTTCGTCTTCTCCTGGAGGACCGAGAAGTCGGGGTACAGGCGACGGGAGCTGCTGGAAGGGGGTGTGAGGCTAGACCAGGGACTGCGGTGCATGGGCCGGTGAACTCTCGGGGAAGATCTGCGAAAACAGCCGTGTCCTCGGCGCGGGAAATGGAGAGGTGAACGAGCCAGACTGCGGCCCGCGCTGTGCCGGCGGCTCACGCTGGGAAGGTGGACACAGGAAGTAGCCAGATGGAGTGACCACAGGTTGTTTAAATGTGATCCGCACCAAAGCCGGCGAGGAAGGCATAGGGTGGGGACTGTAAACGGACGCTCACGAGAGTGCTTAGCGGAGGAGCCCGGCGGTGGAAACTGAACGCCGAGAACCAGTAGATAGGAAGGGCTTGCAGTGTGTAAGGATGTCAACATTTGTGGCTGGGATATAGTCCACCAAGGAAACAGTGTCATCTCGTTGAGGGTGGACTTGGACAAAGGGGCGGGTCGTGTAAGGCCTGTACACCACGAAGAGCTTGAATTTTATTCAAAGTGGAGCAGACGGCTAAAAGAGATCGCGGCATTCGAAATTTTTTAAATCTATTTTTATTTACTTTTGGTTTTTCGAGGTAAGGTTTCACTGTAGCCCAGGCTGACCTGGAATTCACTGTGTAGTCTCGGGGTGGCCTTGAACTGTCGGCGATCCTCCTACCATTGCCTCGCGAATGCTGGGATTAAAGTCGTGCACCACCACCCCCGGCTCCAGATTTTTTATTATTTTTTATGTTTTAATTGTTTTTTGTTGTTGTTGTTGTTGTTTTCGAGGTAGGGTTTCACTCTAGGCCAGGCTGACCTGGAATTCTCTATGTAGTCTCAGGGTGACCTCGAACTCTTGGGTATCCTCCTACCTCTGCCTCCCAACGGCTGGCATTAAAGGCTTGTGCCACCACCCCCGGGTAAAATTCGAGTTTATTTATTTATTTATTTTGGTGTTTTAAGGTAGGGCTTCATTCTAACTCATGCTGACCTGGAATTCACTACGTATTCTCAGGCTGCCTCAAACTCATGGTGGTCCTCCTACCTCTGCCTCCCGAGTGCTGGGATTAAAGGTGTGCACCACTACACCCGGTGTCATTCAAGATTTTTAAGGAGTTCTTGTTGCTGGAAGGATAATCACCTTTGTGTCCTGAAGAGACTGAAGAGATAGTGATGAGGAGGACAGATTGGCTCAGGCCTTCCTTCATTGTGAAAGTTTCTGTTTTCCGTTTGCTTTGTAACCCAGTACCCTGCTGAGTAGGTGGTAGCCATTGGAGCTACAAAGTATAAGATGAGAAGCCTGCCCTTGAGGTGCAGATCTATAAACAAGTCATCACATCTTTTTCAAGCAGGTTTCAGGACTATTTTGACATTTGGGGCCAGATGATTCTTTGTTATGGAAAGGACCTGCCCACTAGGCAGCAGTAGCACCTGACAACAAATAATGTCTCCACAGGGCTGGAGAGATGGCTTAGAGGTTAAGGTATATGGCTGGGAAGCCTAAGGACCCAGGTTCGATTCTCCAGGTCCCACATAAGCCAGATGCACATGGTAGGGCATGCGTTTGGAGTTTGTTTGCAGTGGCTGGAGGCACTGACGCACCCATTCTCTCTCCCCCACCCCCCTACCACCCTCCCCGTCTCTAATAAATAAAAATCTTAAAAAAAGACTCCAGATACTGCTGAACACAGCCCCCTCCCACAGTCCAAGGAGTAAAACATCTATGTTGAGAGCCAGTTATCTCCTTAATTTTCAAAAGGATAAACATGATGCCATAAATATATGCAGCATAAGACAGTGGGCAACTTTTTTATTTTTTTAAAGCAAACATTTTAGCTGGATGTGGTGGTGCTCGCCTTTAATCCCAGCCCTCAGGAGGCAGAGGTAGGAGGAGTGTTGAGAGTTTGAAGCCAACCTGAGACTACATAGTGAATTTCAGGTCAGCCTGGGCTAGAGTAAGACCCTACCACAAAAAACAAAGAAAAAAAATTATTTGCAAGCAGAGAGAGACACAGAATGGGCGTGCCAGTACCTTTAGCCACTGCAACGATGCATGCGCCTCTTTGTGCATCTGGCTTTTATGTGGGTACTGGGGAATCAAACTCAGCTTGTTAGGCTTTGTAGGCAAGTGCCTTAACTGCTGTGCTCTCTCCCTAGCGTAACTTTTTTTTTTTTGGTGGGTGGAGTAATAACACAGGGTCTCACTGCGTACCTTAGGCTTCAGCCCCCTGAGTGCTGGGATTTCAGGTGTGTACCACCATGACCAAGTCAGTAGAAAACACTTCTAGGCCCTAGAGCGATGGCTTAAGGGTTAAAGGAAGGCACTTGCTTGTAAATCTTGATGGCCAGGTTCAGTTCCCCAGTATCCATGTAAAGCCAAATGCACAAAGTGGTGTATGTGTCTGAAGTTCATTTGCGTTGGTGGCATGAGGTCCTGGTGTGCCCATAATTTTCCTCTCTCTCAAAATTTTAAAAATACCTTAAAAATTCTAAAAAGAAAAGAAAACACAATTTAAACTGAACTTCCAGAAATAACATAAAGTTCATCTTTGGCTCTCTGGGCTTAGCAGCAGTCTGCTCCCCAATAGACAAACACATCGCTACTTGGCTTTTTGGCTAAGATCAAGTGTACAGCTAGCTCAGGAGACTTCAGCTTTGACTTGTTAGAGCTGGTCTTGGTCATCAAAGCCCCCTCCGTCTCACTGCAGGGGTAGATGATCTTGTTTGGAGTGGACATGGGTGTGTGGTGTAGCACACTGTTCCTCTCTAGCCAGGAGACAGAGTGGTAAATACAAAGCAGCGTCTTAGCACCCCAGACGTGCAGATGCATGAACAGATAACATGCTTCTTGGAGACAAGGAGAAACTAGTTCCTGTTGTCTTTATTGCCTCGTAGCATCTAGCTTAAATGCTCTGAACATGGTAGAGAACCTGTTGCTGTTTGGTGAATGAGTGTGTGTGTGTGTGGGGGGGTAATGAATGAATGTGGCCTAGGGCATGAATTTTCAGTTAGGCTGATATCACTATTAAGAGAGCAAAACTGGCTGGAGAGTAGCTTAGCTATTGCAGTGGCTTGAGATCTGTTATAAATCTCTGGTTTTAATACTTCATGTGGCTGGGGAGGAAGGGGTGAGTGATGGGGCCTGAGGAGATACAGATAGTTCAGTCAGTGAAGTGCTTGCCCTGGAGGCAGGAGGATCTAAGTAGTTCCATTCCCATAGTCTACATAAGAATGCCAGGTTTGGTGGCGTGTGTTGCTAAACCTAGAGCTGGGGAGGCAGAGACCAGTAGGTCCCTGGGACTTGCTGGCTAAACAATGTGGCCTAATCGGCAAGCAAGCCCCAGGCCGGTGAGAGACTGTCTCATGAAAGGTGGAGGGTGTTCCTAAACAATGACACCAAGATTGTCCTATGATTGTGTTCCTGCATGAGAACACACACACACCCATATACATTTCTTTTAAAAGTCTTACACTGTTGATGGAATGGGGCAGAAACAATTGTGAACACAAGATTAGTGGCAGGATGTGGACTCAGACACAGTTTTGAATCCCTGCCTCGGCTTTTAAGCGATGTGACTTGGACGGATGATTTCACTGTGCTGCCTTGTGAAGTCGAGGTTCTGATGGCACCAATCTCAAAGAATCATGGGAATTAAATGAATTGTGGAAATCACTAACTATACTAGGAAGGATAGAGAATGAGAACTAAGTACCCAGCACAGCATCCAGTTCACAGCATCCTCCCAGCCCCAGCATCGTGTGAATGGATGTGTCCTCTGTGCTGGCAGCTCTCTCCCTGCACAGGTTCCCATTCCAGAAACACCTGGACCATCTGCCCGGAGTAATAGCTGCTTCTGGAATTCTGCATCCCCAGCATTAGATGCCACTTACTGCAGTCGTTACTAACGAATGTTTTGTCTCCTCCCTAAGTATGAACGGGGCTCTGTCACCAACTATATAACTCGAAACAAAGCCCGGAAGAAGCTGCAGCTGAGCCTGGCTGACTTCAGGTGAGGTTGGAGAGGAGTGGGATGGGGTCCTCTGGGAACCAGGAAGTGAAGTGCACAGCCACCGCCTAACCTTACCTGATCTGCCTCCTGCTCTGTCTGGACTTGGAGTGTCTTCCTCTTCCTTGCCTGGCTTGGCTGCTGCGCTGTGCCTGGCTAGGTGTGGTCTGAGGGAAAGCTGGAGGAGAGCATCTTCAGAATGGGCTTGCCTATGTCTCTGCCATTCACCTCCTTCACTTCTGGCTGAAGAAGTCCTTGATCCTAAAGCTAGGGATTCTTGTAGAGACGTCTGCAATCTGTGGGCCCTTCCATCAGGCAAAGCCTGACTTCTGCGTGCTCTCCTGGCCCACTCACAATGCTTTGTACATGCCAGTCTTTGTCCTTCCTTCCCCCATGCCCTTGTTTTCTTTTTTCAGTGCTAGGGATCAAATCCAGGGCCTCAAGCACTCTACCACTGAGCTACACAGCCCCTGACATGTTTTGTTGTTTGTTGGAATGGGGTCACTGGGTAATCCAGACTGGCTTCAAAATTATGATCCCCTTGCCTCAGCCTCCTCAGTGCTGGGATTACAGGTCTGAACCACCATTCTTAGATGTCTTGGAATGTTCTCTCTACCTTTTATTTTTTTTTCAGATTAATTTTTATTTATTGAGAGAGAGACAGAGAAAGGGGCAGATATATAGAGGATGGTCATGCCAGGGCCTCTAGTCACACTGCAAAGGAATGTCAGAAGCATGCACCCTTTTGGGAGTCTGGCTTCTGTGGATACTGGGGAATCAAACTTGAATCCTTAGGCTTTGCAGGCAAGCACTGTAACTGCTGAGCCTCCTCTCCAGCCCAAATGGTAGATCTTTTGTTTTGTTTCAGTTTTGGTTTTCTGAAGTAGGGTTTCACTATAGTCCAAACTGACCTAGAATTCACTATGTAGTCTCAGACTGGCCTTGAACTCACTCTGATCCTCCCACCTCTGCCTCCCAAAGTGCTAGAACTAAAGGCATGTGCCACCTTGCCTGGTCTTCCTCTACTATTTTTTTTTGGGGGGGGTCGGTTTCCGAGGTAGGGTCTCTCTTCTAGACCAGGCTGACCTGGAATTCACTATGTGGTCTCAGGGTGTCCTCTAACTCCCAGCGATCCTCCTACCTCTGCTTCCTGAGTGCTGGGATTAAAGGCATGTGCCACCGTGCCCATCTAGGATGTAGCTCTCTTAAGGTCAGGGTCCTCATGCATCCTGTCCACTCTTGATTTCTAGGTCTAGTTGTGGTTGGTGCTTCTGTCAGCTTTGCTAACCAAACAAATAACTTATGTGTTCCAGACGGTTGTGCATCTTGAAGGGCATTTATCCTCATGAGCCCAAACATAAGAAGAAAGTTAACAAGGGCTCCACAGCAGCCCGAACGTTTTACCTTATCAAAGACATCAAGTTTCTCCTCCATGAACCCATCGTCAACAAGTTTCGGGAATACAAGGTAAGGCCTGGCCTCTAACTCCTGTTTAGGTCTCTGTTGTAGCTCCATAGCTCTCCAGCTGACTTTGGGCAAGGTGCTGATTCTCTCTGAGCTCATTTATTTGGAAATCATTTTCTCAGGACAGGTTTCCCCTTTCTTTTTCTTTTTTTAAATTTTTATTAGCATTTTCCATGATTATAAAAAATATCCCATGGTAATTCCTTCCCTCCCCCCCACACTGTCCCCTTTGAAATTCCATTCTCCATCATATTACCTCCCCATCTCAATCATTGTACTTACATATATACAATATCAACCTATTAAGTATCCTCCTCCCTTCCTTTCTCTTCCCTTTATGTCTCCTTTTTTTTTTTTTTTTTTTTCTATTTTCTTTTACTTTAATTTTTCTTTTCATTTTTTTTTTTTTTTTTAATTTTTATTAACATTTTCCATGATTATAAAATATATCCCATGGTAATTCCCTCCCTCCCCACCCCCACACTTTCCCGTTTGAAATTCCATTCTCAATCATATTACCTCCCCATTACAATCATTGTAATTACATATATACAATATCAACCTATTAAGTATCCTCTTCCCTTCCTTTCTCCACCCTTTATGTCTCCTTTTCAACTTACTGGCCTCTGCTACTAAGTATTTTCATTCTCACACAGAAGCCCAGTCATCTGTAGCTAGGATCCCCATATGAGGGAGAACATGTGGCGCTTGGCTTTCTGGGCCTGGGTTACCTGACTTAGTATAATACTTTCCAGGTCCATCCATTTTTCTGCAAATTTCATAACTTCATTTTTCTTTACCGCTGAGTAGAACTCCATTGTATAAATGTACCACATCTTCATTATCCACTCATCTGTTGAGGGACATCTAGGCTGGTTCCATTTCCCAGCTATTATAAATTGAGCAGCAATAAACATGGTTGAGCATGTACTTCTAAGGAAATGAGATGAGTCCTTTGGATATATGCCTAGGAGTGCTATAGCTGGGTCATATGGTAGATCAATCTCTAGCTGCTTTAGGAACCTCCACACTGTTTTCCACAATGGCTGGACCAGATTGCATTCCCACCAGCAGTGCAGAAGGGTTCCTTTTTTTCCACATCCCCGCCAACATTTATGATCATTTGTTTTCATGATGGTGGCCAATCTGACAGGAGTGAGATGGAATCTCAATGTAGTTTTAATCTGCATTTCCCTGATGACTAGTGACGTAGAACATTTTTTTAGGTGCTTATATGCCATTCGTATTTCTTCCTTTGAGAACTCTCTATTTAGCTCCTTAGCCCATTTTTTGATTGGCCTGTTTGATTCCTTATTAGTTAACTTTTTGAGTTCTTTGTATATCCTAGATATTAATCCTTTATCAGATATATAGCTGGCGAAGATTTTTTCCCATTCTGTAGGTTGCCTCTTTGCTTTTTTCACTGTGTCCTTTGCGGTGCAAAATCTTTGTAATTTCATTAGGTCCCAGTGGTTAATCTGTGGTTTTATTGCCTGAGCAATTGGGGTTGTATTTAGAAAGTCTTTGCCAAGACCAATATGTTGGAGGGTTTCCCCTACTTTTTCCTCTAGCAGTTTCAAAGTTTCCGGTCTGATGTTAAGGTCTTTAATCCATTTGGACTTAATTCTTGTGCATGGCGAGATAGAAGAATCTATTTTCATCCTTCTGCAGATATTTATCCAGTTTTCAAAACACCATTTGCTGAAGAGGCTGTCTCTTCTCCAATGAGTATTTTTGGCATTTTTATCGAATATCAGGTGGCTATAGCTACTTGGGCTTACATCTGGGTCCTCTATTCTGTTCCACTGATCTACATGTCTGTTTTTGTGCCAGTACCATGCTGTTTTTGTTACTATGGCTCTGTAGTATAGGTTAAAATCAGGTATGGTGATACCACCAGCCTCTTTTTTGTTGCTCAGTATTATTTTAGCTATTCGAGGTTTTTTATGATTCCAAATGAATTTTTGGGTTGTTTTTTCTATTTCCATGAAGAAAGCCTTTGGAATTTTGATAGGGATTGCATTAAATGTGTAGATTGCTTTAGGTAAGATTGCCATTTTCACGATATTGATTCTTCCAAGCCAGGAACAAGGGATGTTTCTCCACTTTCTAGTGTCTTCTGCAATTTCTCGCTTGAGTGTCTTAAAGTTCTCATTGTATAGATTCTTTACTTCCTTAGTTAGGTTTATTCCAAGGTATTTTATTTTTTTTGATGCAATTGTGAATGGGAGTGATTCTCTGATTTCATCCTCTGTGTGTTTGTTGTTAGCATATATGAAGGCTACTGATTTCTGTGTATTTATTTTGTATCCTGCTACATTGCTGTAGGTTTTGATTAGCTCTAACAGCTTGCTAGTAGAGTCTTTAGGGTCCTTTATGTATAGAATCATGTCATCTGCAAATAGTGATAACTTGATTTCTTCCTTTCCAATTTGTATCCCTTTTATGTGTGTCTCTTGCCTTATTGCTATGGCTAAGACTTCCAAAACTATATTAAATAGAAGTGGAGACAGTGGACACCCTTGTCTTGTTCCTGATTTTAGTGGAAAAGCTTCCAGTTTTTCCCCATTTAGTAATATGTTGGCTGTAGGCTTGTCATAAATAGCCTTTATTATATTGAGATATGTTCCTTCTATTCCCAGTCTCTGTAGGACTTTTATCATGAAGGGATGTTGGATTTTGTCAAATGCTTTCTCTGCATCTAATGAGATGATCATGTGGTTTTTGTCCTTCAACCCATTTATGTGATGTATTACATTTATAGATTTGCGTATGTTGAACCATCCCTGCATCTCTGGGATAAAGCCTACTTGGTCAGGGTGAATGATCTTTTTGATATACTCTTGTATTCTGTTTGCCAATATTTTGTTGAGAATTTTTGCATCTATGTTCATGAGGGAGATTGGTCTGTAATTTTCTTTTTTTGTTCTATCTTTGCCTGGTTTTGGTATCAGGGTGATGCTGGCCTCATAGAAGGAGTTTGGTAGGATTCCTTCTTTTTCTATTTCCTGGAAAAGCTTAAGAAGCAATGGTGTTAGCTCTTCCTTAAAAGTCTGGTAAAATTCAGCAGTGAATCCATCCGGGCCTGGGCTTTTTTTAGTTGGGAGATTATTGATAACTGCTCGGATCTCCATGTTTGTTATAGGTCTATTTAAGTGATTAATCTCATTTTGATTTAATTTAGGTAGGTCATATAGATCAAGGAAATCATCCATTTCTTTCAGATTTTCATACTTGGTGGAGTATATGCTTTTATAGTATGTCCCTATAATTTTTTGAATTTCTCTGGAATCTGTTGTGATGTTACCTTGTTCATCTCTGATTTTATTAATTTGTGTCTCTTCTCTCTTTCTTTTGGTCAGATTTGCTAAGGGTTTATCAATCTTGTTTATCCTTTCAAAGAACCAACTCTTTGTTTCATTAATTCTTTGGATTGTTCTTTTTGTTTCTATTTCATTAATTTCTGCCCTAATCTTTATTATTTCTTCCCGTCTACTACTTTTTGGTTTGCCTTGTTCTTCTTTTTCCAAGGCTTTAAGGCGAAGCATTAGGTCGTTTACTTGCGACCTTTCTAATTTCTTAATATAGGCACTTAAGGCTATAAATTTACCTCTTAGAACTGCCTTCATTGTGTCCCAGAGATTTTGGTATGTTGTGTTCTCATTATCATTTGACTCTATAAATTTTTTGATTTCCTTTTTGATTTCTTCATTGACCCACTCATCATTTAGTAGTGTATTGTTTAGCTTCCATGATTTTGTGTATGCTCTGTAGCCTTTCTTGCTACTGATTTGTAGTTTAATTCCATTGTGGTCAGATAGAATGCAAGGAATTATTTCAATTTTCCTGAATTTGTTAAGATTTGCTTTGTGTCCTAATATATGGTCTATTTTAGAGAATGTTCCATGTGCTGCTGAAAAGAATGTATATTCTGCAGCCTTTGGATGAAATGTCCTGTATATATCTGTTAGGTCCATATCTTCTATGACCTCATTTAGTCCAGATGCCTCTCTGTTTATTCTTTCCCTGGATGACCTGTCAATTGATGAGAGTGGGGTGTTAAAGTCACCCACCACCACCGTGTTTGGTGTTATCTGTGACCTTAGTTCTAATAGTGTTTGTTTGACGAATTTGGGAGCCCCCATGTTAGGTGCATATATGTTTAGGATTGTAATGTCCTCCTGTTGGAGTGTGCCCTTAATCAATATAAAGTGACCTTCCTTATCTTTTTTGACTAACTTCGGGCTAAAGTCCACCCTGTCTGATATTAGGATAGCAACCCCTGCTTGTTTTCTAGGCCCATTTGCTTGAAACACCGTCTTCCAACCTTTCACCCTAAGATAATGTCTATCCTTTGTAGAAAGGTGAGTTTCTTGAAGACAACAAATTGTAGGATCCTGCTTTTTAACCCAGTCTGCAAATCTATGTCTTTTCGTTGGGGCATTGAGACCGTTGATATTAAGAGATATTATTGAAAGGTGTGTATTTATGTTTGCCATTTGTGTGTGTGTGTGTGTGTGTGTTACTTGTTCTACCTGTGCTCTCTTCTGTTAACTGGTATTTGAGTATGGCTGGTTTTTTCTAGGTTCCTTATATGTGTGCTTTTCCTTTTGTTCAGCATGGAGGATTCTATCAAGTATTTTCTGTAGAGCTGGTTTTGTCTTCAGATATTCCTTTAACCTGCTTTTGTCATGGAATGTCTTTATTTCTCCATCTATTTGGATGGATAACTTTGCAGGATAAAGTAACCTTGGTTGACAGTTGTTATCTTTCAGAACTTGGAATATATCACTCCAGGCCCTTCTGGCTTTAAAAGTTTGTGTTGAATAATCTGCTGTAATCCTGATGGGCTTGCTTTTGTAGGTAACTTGATTTTTCTCTCTAACTGCTTTCAATATTTTTTCTTTGGTTTGTGTGTTTGGAAGTTTGAGTATAATGTGGCGAGGAGAGTTTCTTTCTGGGTTTTGTCTGGCTGGGGTTCTAAAGGCTTCCTGTATCTGTATTGGCACCTCTTTCCCAATTTGGGGAAAATTTTCCTCTATGATTTTGTTGAAGATGCCTACTATGCCTCTGGAGTGGAATTCTTCTCCTTCTACTATGCCCTGAATTCTTATATTGGATCTTTTCATAGTGTCCCGAATATCTTGAAATTCCCACTCATACTTTTCTATAAGTTTGTCTTTCTCTTTGTTGGACTGCATTAGGTCTGCCACCTGATCTTCTAGCTTAGATATTCTGTCCTCTCCCTCATCCATCCTACTGGTGAGATTTTCTACAGAGTTTTTTATTTCATTAACTGTGTTCTTCATTGCTAGTAATTCTGACTGGTTTTTCTTTATTATTTCTATTTCTCTATTTATGTCTTGTATTGCCTTCTTTATTTCATTAAATTGGTGACCTGCCTCTTCTTTGATTCCTTTGATTTCCTCTTTGATTTCCTCTTTGATTTCTTCTTTGATTGTTTTCATGTGTTCTTTGACCTCTTTGAACATATTTATAATTATTCTTTTGAACTCTTTCTCAGGCATTTCCTCTAACTCTTTCTCACTGGAGGACATTTCTGATGCATTAATACTTTTAGGTGGATTTATATCGTCTTGCTTTTTAGTGTTTCTTGTGTTATAATGTATATATTTTTGCATCTTGGATTAAGTGAATGCTTGGATTTTCTAGCTAGCTGTGTATTCTTAGCTGTATCAATTGATTTGGTGTAATATATTTTCAGGGTAGGACCTTAAGGTAGTGGAATAATATACTGGTAGATTCTAAAATTTAGCTAAACACTGTACCCATTCCATCAAAAACAGCCCCGAGTATGTATGCAAGAGTAGTTATTATAATGACCAGATCCTCTATCAACAAAGAGGTTTAGATTTCTGGTCTGTTGAGGTATCCAAGTCAGCTTGTGACCAAGTGAGACCCTTCCCTGGTGCAATCCCAGTTACCTTGGGTGATTGTGGTCTCAGTCAAGTTGCTGCCTGGGTCGTCGGGCTGCTGTTCTGATTTCTGGAGCTGGGCACTTGCTTTTCCTACGGGGCAAACCGAGCCGCTGCCGCCGTCTCTGCAGCTGTTGTAGACGCTACCCCCGGAGCCCCCACCGCTGCTGAAGCTGCCGTTGCCGTGTCCACCGGTGCTGCTCCCCCGAAGTCGCTGCTGCGGGATCTGTCACCGCTGCCGCTCCTGGGTCCGCTGCTGCTGGGGCCACTGGTACCGGTGCTGGAGCCGCTGAAGTTGCTGCCAAATTCTGCTCCTGCTTGGGTCCCGCCGTCAGCCCAAGTTGGCGTGGCCGGGTCCCGGGCCGCTGCTGTGTTCGCTGGAGCTGGGTTCAGGCGGCAGGGGAGGGGAGGGAGCCGCGCTGTTCTGGTTGTATCGTTTCTCCACGTGTGCTTTTACTTCGCGGTCTGCTCCTCCCTCCGTTGCTCGCTGCCGCTCTCCCCTCACGTTTCCCGAGTTGCGGAGAGCGCGGTGTGAGGGGAAAATCCCGCACCTGGCTTGTCCTGCGGCTCGAGCCGAGAGTCCGGCGGTTTTCTGCCGATCCGCGGTTGCGGCGGGTAGTCGAGCGGCCCGGAGCCGCTGTTCCCGCCTGTGCAGGCTCTGGATGCTCTGGAACTCTTCTACTTCTCCGCTGCCGCCTCAACTTCCTATACACCTCACTTTTTAGTAAAAGTGTGTATTTTGCTGAGTTTTTTTTGGTCTTCCCCCCCCAGGCTGTTTTGGCGTGGTACCTACGCCGCCATCTTAACCGGAAGTTCCCTTTATGTCTCCTTTTTAACTTACTGGCCTCTGCTACTAAGTATTTTTATTCTCACGCAGAAGCCCAATCATCTGTAGCTAGGATCCACATATGAGAGAGAACATGGGGCACTTGATTATTTTGCCCCGAGTCAAAAGTTGTGCTAGTTCCAAGAAACAGCTCCTATTCTGGTTCTTTGTGAGATTCCCAGTAGACCCAGGCTTGCATCTCACCAATAGAAATCATTACTCAAATTCCATAGGGATAGCAGAAACCATGTCTGTCATGTGCAGATAATAACAAAGCACCTCTGGCTGGGAGCAGCCCCTTGTGAGGAGTGGGCGCCATCTGGTGGCCCTGAGGAGACTAGGCAGCAGCTGGAGTGGAAAATGAGTGTCTGATCTGCTGTTTATATATAATCCCAGATGCTGTTTGACCTGAGGAGCCCTAGGGCTGGGCCTGAATAGTTCTTAGAGGGAAAATAACAGTTGGTTTGGAAGACTTGGCCACACAGAATGTTTCACTTGCCTTACTCTGAGTAACATTGTTTCATCAGAACCCATAACTCCTTTTATGGGATGCAGACAGAAGCCAGAAACAAAGCCAGTCTTTCTGACTGACCTATGTGAATGGCAAGTCCCTTTGGGAGGCTGCGTCCTTCCTGTGTGGAGGAAAGGTGTGCAGCAGCCGTTTGCCCAGCATCGGTGGTCCCTTTCCGTCTTCTAGGTATTTGTTCGGAAGCTCCGGAAGGCCTATGGAAAGAGCGAGTGGAATGCTGTGGAGCGCCTGAAGGACAATAAGCCCAACTACAAACTTGACCACATCGTCAAGGAGCGGTGAGTCAGATGCCTCACAGAACACCACAGTCTCGCTGCTGGACTCTGTCGTAGCACTGGGGCACAGCGTGGGCCAAGACCCAAGTTCTTGCTCAGAGCTTGCATACTTTTGGAGGAGACAGACCAAAACCAAAGTAAAAGTAAACCACTATCATGATTACAAGTCACACTGCGGGGTACCATAAAGGTTGTAGCAGCACGAAGAGAACCGGAGGATGTGTGTTGACTGCCTATTGTCAGTGGTCTCTGGAAAGTGGCGTGTTTGAGCCAGCCAGGGAACTGCATTGCAGGTAGAAGAAACAGCAAGTGCAGACGCTCCATAATGGAGAGAGCCAGAGCCACGTGTTCTTGGCTTGCATCCAACGTGGAGACACTTCTGACCCTAACCATTCTTTGCCTGGCTTTTTCAGAAGTCTCATTCCCTAGCTAAGTCAGTGATTAAAAAAAGAAAATGTGTGTGTGTGACTTTTCTTTCTCAATTTTTATTAACATCCTCAATGATTATAAAATATATCCCATGGTAATACCCTCCCTACCCCCACTTTCCCTTTTGACATTCCATTCTCCATCATATCCCCTTCCCATCTCAATCAGTGTCTCTATTATTTTGATGTCATGATCTATTCCTCCTCTTA
Source organism: Jaculus jaculus (assembly GCF_020740685.1). Taxonomy (NCBI): domain Eukaryota; kingdom Metazoa; phylum Chordata; class Mammalia; order Rodentia; family Dipodidae; genus Jaculus; species Jaculus jaculus. The sequence goes on along the minus strand of NC_059114.1, from coordinate 10,638,413 downwards.
AGATGGTCTTGTGTAGGTAGTGATAGGCACTGTGAGGTCATGGATATCCAGGCCATTTTATGTCTGGAGGGAGCACGTTGTAAGAAGTCCTTCCTTTGGCTCTTACATTCTTTCCCCCACCTCTTCTGCATTAGACCCTGAGCCTTGGAAGGTGTGTTAGAGATACTCCAGTACTCCAGTCACTTCTTTCCAGCACCATGATACCTTCTGAGTTGTCCCAAGGTCACTGCCCTCTGAAAAGAGAAGAGTCTCTACCCAGAGTTAGACTAGCATTAATATAAGGATATAAACATTAAGAGAAGTGCTTACTGAGCAGTTTGATAAGCATAGTATATACATTTAGTCAGACAGCAGCAGACATTACAACCCTAGGGCTCATGACTACCCCTGTTTTAAGTTTTCAGTATCAGGGATGTATTCCCTCCCATAGATCAGGCCTCTAGTCCAATTAGAGGGCAGTTGGTTTCCACCATGATAGATGTGCCACTATTGCACCCGTTGGCTCATTTGGCCTGGCTGGCCAAATATAAGGCTTGCAGTGTTCACTGTTGAGTATCTTCACTGTTGGTATCTCTTTCTCCCATCGAACTGCATGTAGAATGGCTTCTTCCACCTTTCTGTCAGCTGTTCGTATGTGTGACTTTTTGAGGTAAGGTGTCAGTCTGGCCCAAGCTGACCAGGAATTCACTATGTAGTCTCAGGGTGGCCTCCAACTCAAGGCAGTCCTTTTACTCTGCCTCCTGAGTGCTGGGATTAAAGGTGTGTGCTGTCACACTCAGCTGTAAAATATTTGAGAGAGAGAAAGGCAGATAGAGAAAATGGGTGCTGTGCCAGGGCCTTTAGTCACTGCAAATGGATTCCAGACGCATGTGCCACCTTGTGCATCTGGCTTTAAGTAGGTACTGGGGAATCAAACCTGGGTCCTTTTGGCTTTGCAGGCAAGCACTTTCCATCTTTCCATTCCCCAAGTTAGTGATTCTTAACCAGGGTGAGCTTGCCTGCTCCAGGTGACATTTGACAATGTTGAGATGCTTGCAGTTCCCACAGTTTGGGTGGGTATGTTTGCTGAGGCCTGGGTTTGCTGCTAAATATTCTTCAATGAGCTGGGAGTGGTGGAAACGCATCTTTAATTCTTGGGAGGCAGAGGTAGGAGGATTGTCATGAATTCAAGGCCACCCTGAGACTACATAGTAAATTCCAGGTCAGCCTGGGCTAGAGTGAGACCCTACCTCTAAAAAATCAAAGTAAAATATAAAATAAATAATTAAAAAAAATCTTCAATGTCTATGATAGCTCCCAAAACACAGTCTGGAATGGTATGTCAGTATTGGTTAATCTCTGAACCCCTGGGCTAGTGAGTCTCTCTATGGAATGATCTAGGCACACTTGGTTCTAGAATAGATAGACTTGGCTTCATTCCTGAGCAATCATGGGAAGGGTCCTGGATTGAGAGGTGAACATTGGTGTTCTTCTGGCCCTGTAGCTTGTGCCCTGGATAGCCAGAGGACGGTACCTAGTCTGAGTGAGTACTCATCACTGACAGAGACAGGAGTGCCTGTCCTCTGTGTGGCAAGTTAATGTGGAATGGATGGAAAAATCATGCAAGGAAAAAATAGAGCTAAGAAATACAGGTGGCCCAGAAGTGGCACATACGCCTGGGATGTTTGCTTTGTTGTGAGGTATGAGTTAGGAAACCATGAGACATCTGAGAGGGCTAAGGAAGGTTCCTACCTCTGCCCCAGGAACCCAGAAGCTTTCTTCTTTGTTGCCTCTTGACAGGTTCCTGCAGCTCTTTCCTCCATACTGCTCTGGGTTCTAAGACCTGGCAGACCTCTCTTGACTCATGGCAGTGAGGGGCTGGAAGTGCCTTGGCAGTGTCTGGCCTTGTGCCCTTCAAAGCCCTTTGTGAAATAGCAGACCTCGTCCTTCAAAGGAAGCTTCCCAGAGGCAGTAGCTCTGGGGCTGCCTGGCTGGAGGAGGAAAGCTGGAAAACCAGTATGTTCATCTGTGTCCAGAGTGTCTGAGGGAGATATGAGGCCCTGATTGTCTGGCTGGAGGGCCAGTTAGTTAGTTGGTTTTGAGACAAGGTCATATATATATTGCCCAGGGTGGCATGATACTCCTTTCTCAGCCTCCCAAGTACCAGGATTACAGACATATTCTGTCATGCCTGGTTCTAGAAAGAAACCTGGTATTTATTCATTTTTGGCACATGAGTATGTACTATGTAAACATGTTCATATATGTGTGGGTACATGGATGTGCATGTCTGTGTGAAGACCAGAGGTCAGTGCCAGGTGTGTTCCTCAATCATTGTAATTTTGTTTTTTCCACATAGGGTCTCTCTCTAGCCAAGGCTGACCTGGAATCACTTTGTAGTCCCAGGCTGCCTTTAACAGCAGTCCTCTTACCTTGGCCTTCCAAGTGTTGGGATTAAAAGATGTGTGCCACTACTTCTGGCTTCCACCCTAATTTTTGTTTTTTTGTTCTTTGAGGTAGGGTATCACTCTAGGCCAGGCTGACCTGGAATTCACTATGTAGTCTCAGGCTGGCTTTGAACTCAGCAATCCTACCTCTGCCTCCCAAGTGCTGGGATTAAAGGCGTGTGCCACCATGCCCGGCTTCCACCTTATTTTTTGAGATAAGGTCTTTCTCTGATCCTGGAGTTCACCAGTTCAAGAGTAGCTATTCAGTGAACCCCTGATCCTCCTGCTTCCACTTCGCCAGAGCTGGGATTATAGGCCTGTACTAGGTGCTTTAGACTGAACCATGAACCATATCCCCAGCCCCACCCAGTTTTTTTTTTTTTTTTTTAGGCAAGCCCAACATACTGGCCTTTTTTTCTGTTGTTGTGGTTTTTTTTTTGTTTGTTTGTTTTTCGCAGTAGGGTCTCATTCTGGCCCAGGCTGACCTGGAACTCAACTGTGTAGTCTCAGGGTGGCTTTGAACTCACAGTGATCCTCCCACCTCCGTGCTGGGATTAAAGGCATGTGGATTAAAGGCATGTGCCACCACACCCAGCTTTTTTTTTTTTTTTTTTTTTTTTTAATGAGAGAGAGAGAGAAAATTAGTGTGCCAGGGCCTCCGTCCACTGTAGTTGAGCTCCAGACACGTGTGCTACCTTGTGTGTATGTGCGGCCTTGTGCACCTGCATCACTTTGTGCGTCTGGCTTACAAGGGACCTGGAGAGTTAAACCTGGGTCCTTAGCTTCACAGGCAAGCACCTTAACCTCGAAGCCATCTCTCCAGTCTCCCTCCTAGTTGTAAATCTACAGACTGCTCTGGAAGTGCCATTTTCCAGATGAAGACAGCTGGATGAGGCCCAGTGACTGGGTCAAGATCACGGCTCAGAAGGAGCCTGGAATCCAGCTGTTGTGACTTGTGACTCAGTATCTTCTCTGTATCCACACTTCTGTCCAAATGGTCAGCTAACCACACATTGGTGGCTCCTGCCCATTACTACAAGGATCCTGGAAACATTAGTACTCTTAACTGGGCAGAGTTCCAGTGCCAGTGTTTTTTCCCCTGGTTCTGTCAACTAGACAGATCTAGCTGATGGAAGACAGGAAGATGCCCACTCTAGTTAGCTGTGGCCAGGCACCGTGCTGCTGGGCAGGCAGCTCCACCCTCCTTCCTGGCCCACTAGGGCAGCTGCCCATTTTTCCATCTATCTCCCCCCCTCCCCCCCACCTTCCTTTCTTTGTTTTAAAATTTTTGATTTTTATCAAGGTAGAGTCTTATTTCAGCCTGAACTCACCTGGAATTCTGTTGCTCCAGGCCGGCTTTGAATTTGTGGCAGTTTCCTACCTCAGCCTCGCAAGTGCTGGGATTATGGTATGCACCGCCACTCCTAGTTCATTTTCCCATTTTTCACTGTGGATCTTTGAAGGTTCTGCATTCAAAGAGAGTCAGATAGCACTGATTTGGTGTTCCCTCATTCCAAACAAGGTCGTAACTGGGTCAGGTGGTGCACACCTTTAATCCCAGCACTTGGAAGGCAGAGTTCTCCGTGAGTTTGAGGCCAGCCTGAGACTACAGAGTGAATTCCAGGTCAGCCTGGGCTAGAGTGAGACCCTACCTCATAAAACCAAAAATACAGCCGGGCGTGATAGTGCATGCCTTTAATCCCGGCACTTGGGAGGTAGGAGGATCGTTGTGAGTTCAAGGCCACCCTGAGACTATGTAGTGAACTCCAGGTCAGCCTGGGCTAGAGGGAAATCCTACCTTGAAAACAAACAAACAAAATAACCCAAAAATACAAAATGGTCACAGAAGTGGTCAAGGCTCTGTCTGTGATATGATATGTGATATGTATGTGATATGATATTAAGATCCTCTTAGGGTGTCCCTGAGGCTCAGGGCTTAGTGGGCACACACTGGTTCAGTGGTCTCAGGGTTGCTGTCAGGTCTGTGGCAGGCTTGGGGAAGTTGGTGCTACTACCAAATCAGATAGGCCTGGCTTGGGGAACAGGGTCTCTAGGGTGGCCGCTGGGGTAAGGCAAGGTGCCAGGGCCCCGTAGGTGGAGTAAGCTCATGAGTACAATGGTGCTGCCCTTGCAGGTACCCCACGTTCATCGACGCTCTGCGGGACCTGGATGACGCCTTGTCCATGTGCTTTCTCTTTTCCACCTTCCCACGGACCGGCAAGTGCCACGTGCAGACCATTCAGCTGTGCCGCCGGCTCACTGTTGAGTTCTTGCACTACGTCATCGCCGCCCGTGCCCTGCGCAAGGTGAGCTGGGGTTTTCCTGGGAACCCTAACCCTTGCCTGCTACTCTGCTCTTCATGTCTCCCCCTCCCTCCAGGTCTTCCTGTCCATCAAAGGCATCTACTACCAGGCTGAGGTACTGGGCCAGCCCATTGTGTGGATCACACCCTATGCCTTCTCCCATGACGTGAGTATACCTTGTGCTGGTTCCTTGACAGACACACAAGGAAGGGGATCTGTCTGGGCTGTCCTTCAGTCTCACCCTTGCTGGGCTCCTGATGGTTGGTGCAGGTGTGGATGTGGTGGTTGGAGATCGGGAATGGGCCCAGTAGCACTTCTCGTCACACACACTGTCACAGAATTCTCATTGCGGTACATAACTCACACTCATAACTACGAGCAGAAGCCCCCTAGCCTTCCCTTCTCTAGCGCCCTCCAGCCTGATGACCTTGGACATGTTCCTTCACCTCTCTGCTCAGTTAATATGCTTACACCTTGTCATGAGGATTTAAAGGAACAGAAGTCTCAAAAAGGCCTGGTACCTGACCCATTGTGGCCAAATGGGTAGTGAGAGCAGCTCTGGGGGGGCATCTTTACCTAGGATTCTGTGCATAGCCCTGCCCCCAGACCTCTGGGGCTTTGTCCCCACTCTGCCATTGGTAGGTGCCAGATCATAGCTAAGCTACTTCAGTTCTGCCTGTTTTCCCTGCTCTGTCCTCCTGGTAACCTGGAGGACAGGGTGACTCTGGGGAGGGAAGCATGAGAGAAGAGGGCCTGCCATGAGGAGGTGTGATGATCCTCAGTCCCCGTGGATCTAGCCTAGCCGGGTTTCCTTCTGACCTGTCTTTCTGTACTTGGCCCACCTTCCTCCTCATTCACTGAGTAGAAACAGGTGCCTTCCATGGAGAGCATACAGTGGGGTGGCTGGTGATCTGTGCCACCTGAGCTGCTGGGGGACCAGGGTTGAGCCCTGCCTTAACTACAGTACATTGGTGATGGGTCTTTGGTCTGTGGGTGAGAGAAAGATGTGACACTCATCAGTCCCTGTTCCTCTTCCTTGGGGTGAGCTTGGGTAGCCAGAGCCTTTGTCCCTTCTTCCCCTCCTCATTCCTCCACTCCTCCTCCTTCCTGCCTGCCTTCCTCGTTGGCCCTCTGTCCTTCCTTCCCTCTGATGTGCCATCCCCCTGCTGCTCAGACTGGTCTTTGTGTGTCCTCTGGAGTGGTGAATGGGGCCCTGTAGAAGGCCAGCCTCCACGCAGCCAGCCCTGGGGGAAGGGCACAGTCCACCCCACCCCCCTTCTTCCTGGCCTGCTTGCCGCCGTTGCTTCCTCTCCGCAGAAGGTAGAAGCTGAATAGTGCCGGGTTGTAGCGAGGGTCCTGGTGTGCCTTCCATCCACCCTTGCCCAGCAGCGGGACCCAGGGCCATGGCAATGGTGGGGGCAACTCTGCTGTGCTGTGGGAAGGCCCACCAAGCCTATCCAAAACCTTTGCAGGGGCCAATTACAGAGCTTACTGCCCGGCAAACAGCTCAGTCATGGGTATCTGGCAAAGGGGACACTGATGAGCCTGTGACAGGCATTAGAAGTAGTGGTACCGCTCTGATTTTGGAGGGTGAAGCCATTCCAGAGCTGAGACACTTCAGTCCAGGTTGAAGATCAGCTTCTCAGGGGCGAAAATGAGCATTTATCTTCTCTGCCTGCAGTTCTACCTCTGCCCAGTGTAGTCCTGGGCCCTTAGGCTGACCCTCAGATGGGACTGTTAAAATCTGAGCCTTGAGCCAGGCATGGTGGAGCACGCCTTTAATCCCAGCACTTGGGAGGCAGAGGTAGGAGGATCGCCATGAGTTTGAGGCCACCCTGAGACTCCATAGTGAATTCTAGGTCAGCCTGATCTAGAGTGAGATTCTACCTCGGAAAACCGAAATAAATACATAAAACTGAGCTTTGTCTCAAGACTTTATCAGGGTGTAGATGGGCTAAGTTTTTCACCTGCTTCCTCTAGATTGAGATTGGCCTTCAGAACACCTTGGGAAATCAGAGTCAATGTCTGCCATCTTTCTTAGGGGCCGTGTGCCGTGCCGTGCTCTGGGAGGGCTGCCTTTCTGGTGCACACGGTGTAGCGGATATTGTCAGATGTTAAGATGGGAGGTGGAGAGAGCTTGAGCTCTGCCTGGGTCGGAAAGCAGCCTCTTTGAGGCCACAAGTCAGTACTGAGACGTGGGGAGAGCCAGATTGCCTATGAGAACAGCATGGACCAGCCCTCCTTGTCTCTGTCCTGGCTCCTTTACCACATGGGGTTCTAGCACACATTCCCTAGCCTTTAGGACCCCTGCCAGAGCTTCACTTGTACTGGGAATGCCTGTGTGTGGGAGTGGGGCATCTCTCCTGGTGCCACCCCTGTACTCAGTCTGCTGATGTGCCTCCTTTTGTCCCTAGCATCCAACAGATGTGGACTACAGGGTCATGGCCACCTTCACTGAGTTCTACACCACCCTTCTGGGTTTTGTCAACTTCCGCCTCTACCGTTCACTCAACCTCCACTACCCTCCCAAGGTAGGGCCCTAGCTTAGCCCCTTCTCACGTAGCCTGCATTCAGCCTTTTCTCCCCATGCCGCAGTGAGAGGCTGTGGGTGTCCTCTTCTCTCTGACCCTCCCTTGTCTCCCAGCTTGAAGGTCAAGCCCAAGCAGACACGAAAGCCAGCGAGGGTGCCTACGCATTGGACTCTGAGAGCTCTATGGAGGTGAGAGGGCTTTAGGAACACAGGCCCTACCTCTCTCCAGAAGGATGGCCTCTGTCCCGACACATCTGGATTTCTGTGGCTAGGGAGTAGTTGGCCAAGTGGGAGGTCATAGGACTTGCCCTTGAGTCCAGGTAATTGGCCTGAGACTGTTACTGCTCCCTTCTACCCTTCCACTCTCCAAATGAGGGTCCCCACCTAAAAGCAGCCCACCCTGAAGCCTCCCTTCTTACCTGCAGAAACTTGCGGCCCTCAGTGCCAGCCTGGCCCGCATGGTGGTACCTGCTGCCGAAGAGGAGGCCGAGGCAGATGAGTTTCCCTCCGATGGGGTGAGTGAGCCACCGTGCTGCCGTCGGAAAGGGGCTGGGATCAGCTCAGCCCCTGAAAGCTGTGGGATCTGGAAGGAAGCTGAGGAGGGGGTGACCTCTGGCCCCTTCTTGGCAGGACATGGCAGCACAGGAGGAAGTCCGCAGGAAGGAACTGGAGGCACAAGAAAAGCACAAGAAACTCTTTGAAGGCCTGAAGTTCTTCCTGAATCGTGAAGTGCCCCGTGAGGCGCTGGCCTTCATCATCAGGTGCGGAGGCTAGCAGTAACCAGCTCACGTTCCTGACTTTGTTGTGCCCTGCTCTCTGTGCTTCCTGGCCTGCAGGCCCGGTGGTGTCTCCATCTCCCCTTCCTACAAATCAGTGTGAAAGGAATGCTCAGTCTGACTCCAGACACGTACAGAGCAGCCACCCTTGGGTAGAGCTGCTGCTGAGATTCCCACTGGACCACGACTGTGGGTGTCAGCACTGACAAGAGGTCTAGGGTGGGCATGGTATGGGTACATCTTGTGTGGGTATGGCAGCCAGTGGGTGCCAGAGAGCCAGCTCCCAGGGCGGGCAGCTCATACCTAGAAGGGCCCTGTGGGCTCTCCCTTTGCCTGTAGGAGTTTTGGTGGAGATGTATCCTGGGACAAATCTTTGTGTATTGGAGCCACCTATGATGTCACAGACTCCTGCATCACCCACCAGATTGTCGACCGGCCTGGACAGCAAACGCCCGTCATTGGCAGGTAGGCCCCAGGGCTCCCGTGTGCCTTCTAGGGAAGAGGTCTGTGCCAGGCCTTGATGATGTACTAGGACCTCCAGCTGCTCCCGTGTGACCTGTCGTCACTGCCCACTCTGCACCAGGTACTACGTGCAGCCCCAATGGGTATTTGACTGTGTGAATGCCCGGCTGCTTCTCCCTGTGGCGGAGTACTTCCCCGGAGTGCAGCTGCCTCCGCACCTCTCACCCTTCGTGTCTGAGGAGGAAGGAGACTACGTCCCCCCTGAGAAGCTGAAACTGCTGGCCCTGCAGCGCGGAGAGGACCCTGGTGAGTGGGAGGCAGGTGCCCTGGCTCCTGAACCCAAGCTTTTCACTCCCCTTAGCCACTGAGCTTGCAGACTAAGGGAGAGGGTCGCAGGAGCAGGAAGCCCTTTGAATACACCTTTGGAACATTTGTATCTTACTCTGACATTCAGAATAACAACAGAATGGTCTGGAGTTTTCAGTGTTTGCGTGGGAGTCGGCAGTTCAAGAGTGAGGGTCTTAGGACTGGAGGGATGGCTCAATGGTTAAGGTGTTTGCCTGCAAAACCTGATGACCCGAGTTCGATCTCCAGTACCCATGTAAAGCCAGATGCACAAAGTGGTACATGCATCTAAAGTTCATTTGCAGTGGCTAGAGGCCCTGGCATTCCCATTCTCTTCCTCTCCCTCCCTCATCCTCTCTCTCAAAATAAATGAATAAATTTAAAGTTTTTTTTTTTTTTTTAAAGTGAAAGTCTTAAATTTTTCTTTTAAGGAAGCTCAGCTGGGGCTGTGGGGAAGTGTCAGGGCCACAGGGCGGAGCAGCCTTGAGCTGCTTTCAGACAGCAGGGTCAGAGAAGGTGGTACCTGGGGCCTGCAAGGGAACAGGTAGAAATTTGGAGTATACAGAAGTTATTGGTGTTCTGTAGGAAAGTTGGAAGAGTCAGAGGAGGAAGAGGAGGAAGAGGAGGACATTGATGGTGATGAAGGTGGAGAAGATGAGGAGGAGGACAACGATGCTGAGGCCGGTTCAGAAAAGGAGGAGGAGGCACGCCTGTCAGCCTTGGAAGAGCGAAGGATGGAAGGAAAGGTCTGTGAGCACTAGACTGAGGGCCCTGTCTGGGAAGCAACCTTTTTAGCCCAGTGAACCCATAAGCAGCTGCCCTGTGTCCCCAGAAGCCCCTGGTGATGGAGGGCACTGTGAAGCTGGAAGATAAGCAGCGGCTGGCCCAAGAGGAGGAAAGTGAGGCAAAGCGCTTGGCCATCATGATGATGAAGAAACGTGAGAAGTACCTTTACCGGAAGATCATGTTTGGCAAGAGGCGCAAAATCCGGGAGGTAAGAGCCCGCACGCTAGTGGAGTGCAGGATGCAGCTGTGCAGGTGAGCTCAGGCCTGCGGGTCTCCTCTGGGTAGGTTCTGGGTCTTGGGATTTTTCCTGAGATCACCCGCTTGGCCCAGGCTTTCCTTCCTTTTTTGGCAACACTAGGGATAGAGCTCAGGGCCGTGCTAGGCAAGCTTCTCGGGTTTTTTTCTTGTTCACAAAGCCACATGTGTTTACTTATACACACACCCCACTGTGACCTCACAGTACTGTGCCATGACTTCATAATTCCCACTGCACCATTATGGTGCTCCACTAAAACATCACAATACCTGACTGACATCATTCTCCACGGTGACATCACAGTTTCTCACCTGTGATACCATGACACCCTACTGTGAGAGCACAGAGCCCCACTGGGATATAGTTCAGTGCTAGAGCACTTGTGGAGCCTTCATGAGGCCCTAGATTCAATTCCCAGCACTGCGAAGGGCAGAGAAAGCAACTGTGACTTGAGAACTCTAACTTCTGGCATAGAAGTGGCTCACAGTTCTGCCTCTGGGGTGATCTATAGGACACCCCCCACACACACAGTTTCTGTTGTACGTGTGTACATGTGTAATATTATTTGCATTGGTCATGCTATGTATAGATTGTTTTGAAGTGTTTTTTTCCTTCCTTTTTTTGGGGGGGTGTTTCAAGGTAGGGTCTCACTCTAGCCCAGGATGACCTGAAATTCACTCTGTCGTCTCAGGGTGCCCTTGAATTCAGGGTGATTTTTGTACCTCTGCCTCCTGAGTGTTGGGATTAAAGGCATGCGCCACCACACCTGGCTGAAGTGTAGTTTTCATTTGGCCACAGCATGAACTTTCTGTGACAGTGTGTAATGTGTTCTGTACTGATGAGATGATACAGTTTTCTCTCTTCAGTCATGCTCAGAAAATGTTCCGGAGCAGACCCTGCCTACCTCTGAATGTTTCTTAGGAGCATATGTGTGGCCTGGGGAACATTCTTCCCTTCCCACTACCTCCCAGTGAAGGTTAGAATGGCACCTAGCTTTCCTTCAGTGGAGCTGGTGGAGGAGTAAGCAAGCTGCTTTCTGGGAGCCTAGATTGTCTGAGCTATTGGGACTGTCCCAGACAAGTAGAGCTTCCACAAAAGCTAACACATGGCCTCTCTCCTGGCTGGCTCCTGAACTTTGAGGTTCTGGTAAGCTTGGCCAAGACAAGGGACTCCCTCCTTCTCACATGAGCTCTTTTTTTTTTTTTTTTTTTTTTTTTGGTTTTTCGAGGTAGGGTCTCACTCTGGTCCAGGCTGACCTGGACTTAACTCTGTCATCTCAGGGTGGCCTTGAACTCATGGCGATCCTCCTACCTGTGCCTCCTGAGTGCTGGGATTAAAGGCGTGCGCCACCACGCCTGGCTCCCACATGAGCTCTTAAGAGCTTTCTTCTTTCTTTCTCTTTACTGTAATAAAAATGTCTCTAAACCTAAGAAAGAAAAGAATTAAAGAGAGAAAGAGAGAAAAGCTAACATAGAAACCATCATAGGAAAAACCCTAACTCAAGTCAGAGGGAGAAAAAAAGAATCCTTACCCTCTTTTTTTTTTTTTTAACTTTTATAACTTTATGTTTACACTCAAGAAATTAGTTCTCATCCACGTTGATAGTCTGTAGATTTTTGTTTTTTGTTGTTTGTTTGTTGAGGTATGGTCCCACTCTAGCTCAGGCTGACCTGGAATTCACTCTGTAGTCTCAGGCTAGGCTTGAACTCACAGCGATCCTCCTACCTCTGCCTCCTGAGTGCTGGGATTAAAGGTATGTGCCACCATGCCCAGCAAGTCTGTAGATTTTTGAATGTAGTAACAGGGACATAGGTCACCAAAGTATAAAGTTTGTGAATTTTCTTATTTATTTATTTATTTATTTATTTGAGAATGACAGACACAGAGAGAAAGACAGATAGAGAGAGAGAGAATGGGAACGTCAGGCTTCCAGGCTCTGCAAACGAACTCCAGACGCATGCGCCCCCTTGTGCATCTGGCTAACGTGGGACCTGGGGAACCGAGCCTCGAACCTGGGTCCTTAGGCTTCACAGGCAAGCGCTTAACCACAAAGCCATCTCTCCAGCCCAAGTTTGTGAATTTTCATCCTCATTTCATTTCTTGGACAACCGTACATGGAAACGATATGGAACATTCCTTATTCCCTTGGCCCAGATAGCTTTGTTGAGCCTGGTGTCAGTGCACACACCCGGAGTCCCCATCTCCTTCATGGCAAACTTCCAGATCTCTCTGAGGGCCCTGGGGGATGGGCCCACTTCTTGAAGCCCACTCCATGGATGCGCTTGTGAACGTTGACGGTGTACTCTCAGGTCGCCACCTCGTTGATGGCCCAACGGCCCTTCTTTTACTCGACACCCGTCTTAGCGGGAGCCATTCATCTGCTGTGCCCAGCTTCCTACCCTCTCTTTTATAACTCATTGTGGTATGGCCCACAAATCTCCAAGGAGAAAGGAGATTCCCTGCTCCTGTCCTCTCATCATTGCCAGCCTGATCTGCCCCTTTCTCCCTACAGGCCAACAAGCTGGCGGAGAAGCGGAAAGCCCATGATGAGGCTGTGAAGTCCGAGAAGAAGGCCAAGAAGGCAAAGCCTTTATGAGCACTAGTAACTTCCCGCTGGGCCAAGGCCAGCATGGCAGAAATATGGCAGAGGGCCTAAGCTTGGGGACAGACCAGAGTCATTCCTCTCCCCCTCCCCCAAGCGCAGTGTCCTCATGCTTCTTTCTGGCTGGATGTGTGGGTGACCCAAGCCTGCCTCCCTTGGGGTTCCTGCTTAGGGCTGGGAGGAGAAGAGCCCTCTGGACCCACTCCATGTCCACACTCGCCGGAGGCTGACGTGAGGGATGGGAGCAGGAGCCTGACTGTCCTCTTGGTGTCCCCATTCACCTTGGCTTTCCACAGCCTCCACCCACACAGTTGGACCCGTGATACCCGTGATACTCGGGGTGCTGTGATGGGGTAAGGGTGGGGAGCTTTTGTTATTAAATGGCTGGACTTTTGCAGCCAATTGGATTCTGTGTTGAGGAACCTTTTTAGGGTCGACGAGGGATCATCTGACTAGCCCAGGACCCCAGTGTCCAAGGATGCCAGGAAGGAAGCACAGAGGCATTGGGCTTGGACTCCATTGCCTTGGCCTTGGTTCCTGTTCCAGCCTAGGTGCTTAACTCTGTGAACCTGCTTTGTAAGGTGGTGGTGGCTCTCTGAAAGGACTGTCCTGAGGGTGACTTGATAGAAACGCAGTAAATGCTCCATAAACACCAGGTAGTTTTCATCATTTCTGGAGCTAATGGGCAAGTGAGAGCAGGTGCCTAAAGGATGTCTTGAGGGCAGGGACGTCCTAGCTTCCCATGCACGTGACCCCCATGTGGTCCTGCTGGTAGCCACACTTGTGACTTTGGGGGCCTGCCTTGCAGCTTTCCTCCTCCCCTAGCAGCGCCTCTGCTGCTGCCCAGGTGGGCAGCCCTCATCTGGAACTGGGCAGAGCGCAGGGCTCCTGATTGCGCTGTGTTGCTAAGGGAGGGAGGGCTGGGCTCCACCTTCCTCATCTAGGGACCTGACATCCGGCTTGGTGCCTGTCGAGTGCTGGCTCCAAGGAGAATGGTCCTGTAGCCATGGCCGCAAGCGCTCTTATGTGGACTCTGCCTTGGGGAGCAGAAAACCCAGGGCCCCACTGGTGGGCTTCGTGGCACGTGGGAAGAGGGCTGTATCTGGCGCCCAGTCTGGCATGGCAGCGGGAGGAGACTAGGACAAAGGGTCAGGACTGCGGGCACCTGCAGCCAGCCCCGGGGGTGACTCAGGCCTGTGTATCCTGGGGCCACAAAGTCAGAGCAAGCCCATCAGATACGGAAGAGTGCCTAGCAACCATGCTGATGTGGAATTTTCCCCATTCGAGTCACCCAGAATGCGGGAGTGTGGGACCTGATGTAGCCCATGCTCCGCTCCGCAGGGTGGCCAGCAGCTTGCATACTAGCCGGCTGGGGCTGAGAATTCCTAGGCAGGCCCCAGCCTTAGTTCTTTGTGTAAAGGAGGGCCGCCTGGGCTTGAAAACAGTCGAAACCGGAATAGAGCACCCACTATCCTGGTCCTGCGCTCAGCGCTGACGGGGACCCTGGAGAAGGAGGTCAGCCGAGACCTCCCAGTGACGGGCGCATTTGGAGCTCCCCGCCCAAGCTACTGTAGGTGCCCAAAAGGTGTTCCCTACTCTCACAACCTGGAGTCCTACCGTCCATTGGTTCCTGAGGGGCTCCCAATAAAGTTAAGCATCGCCTTTTTCCCAGCGCTCCGGCTCCCCTCCCAAGACCCCAAGCACCCTCCAGTTCTCTCTGGCGCTGGGGACTGCTGAGCCAAAGGACTGGTGGCAGGACAATGGCCCCTTGGCCTGCTGGAGACAAACAGGCCTTGTTGGGCTGGCGGCGGGGGCGCAGCATTGCGCCCCGGGGAGCTGAATGTGGCTTCTGTGCCTCCCCGGCAGGCGCTCGGGGGACAGGGTGGGGGGAGGGGGCCGGGGCACCCATTGGCCGCGGCGCCAGGGGCCGGGCCAGGCTGGTGGCCGCACCTGGGCAAGAGCGGGCGCGGCAGCCGCTGCGGCGGCGGCGGGGCGGGGGCATGGACCAGGCCTGGCAGAGCACGGGCCCCCGGCGAGTGCGCCCCGCCGCCCAGTGAGCGCCCCGGCGGCGGCGGCGGGGCCCCCGGGCCGAGCCCGCCACGCTGAGCCCAAGGAGGACCGGGCCAAGGTACGTCGTCGCGAGTCCAGCACCCACGCTGGCTTGTGCCCTGCCTCAGTCTACTCTCTGAGGCCCCTGCCCACACTACCCCAGTTGCCAAATTAGGACCCCATGCTTGCCTTCCAGGTGCCTCCTAGCTGCTCCAGGGCTCCGTGCCCCCAGGGCTCAGGCTGGCGCACGCCCGTGCTAGATTTTACCCCAGTCCCTGAAGGTGGGGTGGGTGGGGCAGGAGAAGGCTGGCTGCGCACTGGGCCGAGCTGTGAGTCCATTAATGATTAATGCTCTTGGACACTGTAGCCTGAGCCCTAGGGAAAGAGGGGGGCCGGAGTCTCCCCTTTACCTCCCTCCCCCAGAAGGGACTATCACAGCAGATAATGGGCACCATGTCCAGGGACAAAACCTTCTGCCTTTGGGGAGGGGGCCGGGTAAACGGCGTGCGGAAGGGTCCTGTGTGCAACTGCACAGCTCCTTCGTCCTGGGCCAGCGCTCAGCGCAGGGGCCACGCCGGCTGGCCTGGTCCCTGGATGTCAAGCTAGCACTTTGGTTACCTTCCGCACAGAGTATGACTGGTCCCTTCCCAGTTGGGACCCCTGCTTCCTAGCTGCCCAGAGCTGGAGAGGTGGCAGGTGCACATCTGGCTGCAGTAACCCCACTCTTGGAGGGAGGGCAGCGGGCATGACACCTGATCCCTGGCATTGCTATGGGGACAGGTGCCATGGAAATCTTCACGAGGAAAGAGGTGTGGAGGAAGGTCCGCTTGGGAGAATGCAATCGCTTTCTTAAGGGAGTGACCCTGAAGCCCAGGGAGTGCGAGGCTGGTCCAGGGTCACCCAGGGCCGGTGTGGGCCAGAGCAGTCCCTCTGCTACAAGAAAGCATTTCCACTTATCCCTATTATCTATCGAGAGGGGCGACACTGAGGCTCAGAAAGATTCAGTGACTTGTCCAAGGTCACACAGTTCAGAAGTGGCTCCGTTCTTAAATTACAAGAGTCTTGGCCTGGCCCTCACTTCAGGAGCCCAGCCTTAGGGAGCTGATGCTCAGTTGGGTCCTCTTAGATCTGTGTGAATGGCATCAAGACCCCCTCCCCTTTGCCTTCCTGGCTCCCAGCTCTGCCTGACACCCGGGTGGGGGGGGGCAAATTGTTACCCCAGAAGCAGAGACAACAGAGCCCTGTTCCCAGCTGCCACCTCGGGCTGCTTTACTCCCGGCTTCTTGCTCTGGCACAGCCCTGCCTTAAGGAAACTCCCTGTACACAAAGAATGTCCGCTTCCCTCAGTGGGTTCCGTGCCCTCTTGTCCCCTAGCAAGGGAGGAATGTGTCCCTCGCAGCGGATTCCTCTGGGCTCCCAGGCACCAAGTCACCCTGTGCAGGAAGCAGTGATTAACTTCCGGTAAGGATGCGCAGAGGGAGGAACTCGGTCCGGCCTTGGGCTTTGACGGGCTGCTTCTTTTTTTTTTTGGGGGGGGGGTGGTGTTTCGAGATAGGGTCTCACTCTAGCCCAGGCGGACCTGGAATTCACTCTGTAGTCCCAGGGTGGCCTTGAACTCTCAGCGATCCTCCTACCTCTGCCTCCCGAGTGCTGGGATGAAAGGCGTGCGCCACCACGCCCGGCTTTGACGGGCTCCTTGTTTTGCTTGGTGTGGATGAGAAATATGGATGACTCCTTTTAGGACCCAGTTTTACTCCAGACAGGACAGGGCAGGATGGAACAGAGGGTTCCTCTGAGGGTCATCAGATTGAGGACGGCTGGAGCGGCCAGGAAGGAAGCACCCAGAGTACACCCGCTTTCCCACGTGCCACCTCCAGGGCACAGATAAAGGCTCCCAAGCAGTACCTTGACTTTCTGAGGTGCCCTGGGCAACTCCTTATCCGTGCACCACTTGTCAGATGTGGCATACGAGAGATGGAACATGGGGAAAATGGGTCCTTGGAAGGGGAGGGTGGCTTTCCAGGCATCTGCTCTGGGACAGCTTCCCTCCCCTGCCAGGTGAGATCTAGACTTATAAGGATCATGGTAGAAACCACACGTACCAGTGTGTGCCAGGTATCACACCATGGGCACTGGATGCCTCACATCATTGGAACCCTCTGCCACTCCGGCAGAACACAGCTGCACCTTTCATTATTAGGGAAATGACCAAAGAAGGATGTCTCTTGCCAGGGGACACCCTAGCTGGGGGGGACTGTGGGGGCAGGATTTGTAATTAGTGCATCTTAGAGGCTAAGAGTGGAGCGGTGGGTGTGCGTATCCAGGGCACTGTATGTAGCAAGCTTTTGACATCTTGTAAACCCTTTCTAACGCACCATATCATTATGCAAACAAGTGCATCACCATCTTCAAATATGATTGCGGGCATCTTATAAAGTATAGACAACGGTTACTCCTACACATTCACCCTCGGGGTCCTCAGTGAAGTCTTGGTGAAGTCTGTGATTTGCCACTCCCCATTAGAGCTGCTTTCGGGGACTTGGATCTGCCACCAGGAAGAGGGGAGGTTATTTAAAAAAAAAAATTTAATGTATTTATTAGAGACAGAAAAAAGGAGAGCAGGTAGAGGGAAAATGGGCATGCCAGGGCCTCCAGCCACTGCAAAGAAACTCCAGACACATGTGCCACCTTGTGCTTAGATAGGAACTGAGGAACTGAACCCGGGTCCTTAGGCTTCACAGGCGAACACCTTAACTGCTAAGCCATCTCTCCAGCCCAAGAATGGAGATTTTATATGGACAAGGCAGTGTCTGGGAAAGAGCTATGGACTTCTTTCTTGAAGTTCTAACCTTCCACAGTTACTAAGCCTGTTTCCCCACCAACAGAAGGCACTAAGAGGGTCTATTCAGGTTGCACGTCTGTGTATGCACCCTTTGAAACAGTAGAGGTTGCTGGATCTGGTGGCACACAGCTGTATTTTCAACATTTGGAAGACTGAGGCAGGGGGAATAGGTTGAGGCCAGCCTGGAACTACATAGTGAGCTAATAGTGAAAGCAAAACAAAAAAAAAAAAAAAGAGGGGAGGGGCTGGACACAGTGTGCACTTCTTACTCCTTTAATCTCCTTTAATCCCAGAAGCTGAGATAGAAGGATGTTTTCCAGGTCAG
Source organism: Jaculus jaculus (assembly GCF_020740685.1). Classification (NCBI taxonomy): domain Eukaryota; kingdom Metazoa; phylum Chordata; class Mammalia; order Rodentia; family Dipodidae; genus Jaculus; species Jaculus jaculus. The sequence goes on along the minus strand of NC_059114.1, from coordinate 10,620,711 downwards.
CCTGGGCTACAGTGAGACCCTTATTGAAAGCAAAAAAAAAAAAGAGGAGGGGGAAGAAAGAATAAAGGAACAGGAAATGAAGTAACGAGGAAGGGAAGATGACATTGTAAAACTGAAAACTGCTTTTTTTCTGAGGTAGGGTCTTGCTGAGGCCCAGGCTGACCTGGAATCCACTATGTAGTCTCAGGGTGGCCTCGAACTCATGGCAATCTTCCTACCTCTGTCTCCCGAGTGCTGGGATTAAAGGCGTGCGCCACTACGCCCGGCTTTAAAAACTGCTTTTTGAGTCATCAGAGAACATCTTCCTCTCTTAGTGGCCAAGCCTACCTGCACTTGGCACCTGTACTTCCATCCAACACAGCAGTAGGGGGCTGGAGAGAAGGCTTAGCGGTTAAAGCCCTTGCCTGCAAAGCCTAACCCAGGTTTGATTCCCTAGTATCCACGTAAGCCAGATGCGCAAGGTGGCACATTCATCTGGAGTTCATTTGCAGTGGCTGGAGGCCCTGGTGTGCCCATTCTCTGTCTCTCAAGTAAATAAATAAAAATGGCAGTAGGGTAACAGGATGTCAGGGCTGCCAGCTTGGAGGTGGTCCAGAGTTGAGGTCCAGTTGGTTTCTTTGACAATTCCTTCCACAATTAGGACACTGAGATTCAGAAAGTACAGGATTATGCCTGCCTCAGATATGGTACCGGGCAGGACCTGGCTCCCAGCAACTGTTTCTCCCTCCAGTCAGCCTAGGTGTTTTCTCTCTCTCTCTCTTTTTCTCTGTCTCTCTTTGTTGTTGTTTGGGGCAGGTTCTCACACTGACCCAACGTGACCTGGAACTCACTCTGTAGCTCAGGCTGGCTGGAACTCACTCTGTAGCTCAGGCTGGCCTTGAACGCAAGGTGATCTTCCTATCTCAGCATTCCAAGTGCTGAGATTAAAGGCATAAGCCACCATGCCTAGTTCAGCCTAGTTTTTTTTTTTTTTAAGAAATATTGTGTTTTAAAAAATTGTTTTTAGTCAAGTGTAATGCCACATGCCTTTAAACCCAGCACTCAGGAGGCAGAGGTAGAATTGCTGTGAGTTTGAGGCCAGCCTGGGGCTACAAAGTAAGTTCAGGTCTGCCTGGGCTGGAGTGAGACCTTACCTCAAAAAAGGAGTGTGGGCAGCCGGGCGTGGTGGCGCACGCCTTTAATCCCAGCCCTCGGGAGGCAGAGGTAGGAGGATCGCCGTGAGTTCGAGGCCACCCTAAGACTCCATAGTGAATTCCAGGTCAGCCTGGGCTACAGTGAGACCCTACCTCAAAAAAAAAAAAAGGAGTGGAGGGGGCGAGCGCAGTGTCCCACGCCTTTAATCCCAGCACTCGGGAGGCAAAGGTAGTAGGATCACTGTGAGTTCAAGGCCACCCTGAAACTACATAGTGAATTCCAGGTCAACCTGGGCTAGAGTGAGCCTCTGCCTCGAAAAATAAACAAACAAAAAAAAGGGGGTGGGGGCTGGAGAGATGGCTTAACAGTTAAGATGTTTACCTGCAAAGCCAAAGGATCCTGGTTTGATTCTCCAGGACCCATGTAAGCCAGATGCACAAGGTGGCGCATATGTCTGGGGTTCGTTTGCAGTGGCTGGAGGCCCTGGTGTGCCCATTCTCTCTCTCTGTTTCTCAAATAAATAAAATATATATTTTTGAAACCTTAAAAATTGTTTTTATTTTTACTTTTACATTTATTTCTTTGAGACAGGGCATCATTTAATGCAGGCTAGCCTGGAACTCTCTATGCAGCTGAGGATGACCTTGAACTTCTCATCCTTCTGCCTCCACATCTCAAGTGCTGGAATTCTAGGTGGGCAGCGGTGGGAATAGAAGCAAGGACTGGAGGAATGCTAAGCTAGTACTACACACTTAGCTACATCCCCAGTCCCTGGCATTTTTTAAAAAAAATTTATTTTTTTTTCCAAAAGTAATACAGACCCTTGTAAGATTATATCTATACACATGATTTACAGAATCAAAATGGGTTACAGATGGCAAATTATCCTGTTCCCAAGGAAATACAGTGTACACTTAGATCTATCTTTTCAGACCCTTTCGCTTCAGTGCAAATGTAAATGTATAGCTTTTTTTTTTTTCTATTTGAGTAAGTTCATTCTGTACAGTGAATATATTCAGACTTAACACTTGACAACTCTTTTTAACCTCTCCGAGCCTCTGCTCCCTTGTCTGCAAAGTAGAGATAAAGGGTCTGTGAACACGGAGCAGCTGCAGAGTATATTTAGAGGGGAGACTGCGGAGGTCTGCTCCCTTCACCTCATTTACAGTCACTCTGCTCATCTGTCACCGGATTCAGTCACATGAGGCTACAGAAACTGCAAGAGACGATGGTAATTGTAGTCTGGGTGGCCACAGAATGAAAAAAAAAGAACTGACTTTGGAAATCCTCTTCCAGAAAGCCTCCCTGAGGCCACTCCTAAGCCTCCACCTCCCTTGGATCAGGCGTCTTCTCTGCCGCAGCAAGCGGGCCTCAGCCCGTGACTCGCCCAGCACAGCTCTCTGCTCCCCATTTTCCTGTGAGCTCTCTGTAGGAGGGATTGCGTACCTCAGTGAACATCTATGGCACCCTTTGATTGTGGGGTTTGGCTTAGCACTTAAGTGTGCTTCTTGCCCAAGCAGGAGGGGGCCCGAGACCACTGGAGCTTGAATCTCCAGATCCCAAGTAAATGTCTAGGCATGGCTATACCAGCCTGTACCTCTGGTCTCACTAAGGGGAGACAAGTGACCAGGGACTCACCCAGGCCTGCAAAGAAATAGCAAGCTCTGGTATTAGCAAAGAGACTGGCTCAAATAACAACCGGTGGAAGCCGGGCACAGTGACTCACACCTTTAGTCCTAGTACTTGGGAGGCAGAGGTAGCAGGATCCCTGTGAGCTCAAGGGCAGCCTGGGCTGGAGTGAGACCTTACCTAAAGTGGGGCTGGAGAGATGACTTAGTGTTTAAGGTGCTTGCCTGTGAAGCCAAAGGACCCAGGTTCAATTCCCCAGGACCCACATAAGCCAGATGCACAAGGTAGCGCATGTGTCTGGAGTTCGTTTGCAGTGGCTGAAGGCCCTGGTGTGCCCATTCTCACTCTTTATCTGCTTCTCTCTTCCAAATAAAATAAGTTTGTTTTTTTTTTAATCCAGCCAAAAAGCTGGGCATGGTGGCGCATGCTTTTAATCCCAGCACTGGGGGAGACAGAGGTAAGGAGGATCGCTGTGAGTTCGAGGCCACCCAGAGACTCCATAGTGAATTCCAGGTCAGCCTGGGCTAGAGTGAGACCCTACCTTGAAACACCCCCCTCCCAAAAAAAGAAAACATCCAAAGTATGACATCATAAATACACTTAGAAGAAGACATCTATTTGGGCTTCATTTGCCTCCCCAGCCTCCCTATCTTGATCTCCCATCTTGTTGGAGAGCCTGAACTCCATGCCTCTGGTCCCTATAGGATGGAAGCGGCAACAGTAGGTCCCAGGGAGGAGTATGAGGGACATGGACAGGACAGGACAGGACAGAGTCCATGGCTACAGCCGGCAATTCTGCTCTTTGATGACAGGTCAGCCATAACTCACCCCATAAAGCTGCCAGAAGGCAGAGGAGCCAAGGGACAGCAGCAAGATAAAACAGCACTGCACAGAGAACCTGCTTCAGAACTTGGGGGGGTCTCTGGGTCTCCCCTGAACCACTTTGAGCGCTGGTATTTGGTGAATGCAGGCAGGACTCTCTGGCTGATAGAAAGAAGGGTTCAGGAAGGGGGAAATGGCTTAGTGGATAAGGCATTTGCCTGCAAAGTCAAAGAACCCTGGTTCTATTCCCCAGGACTCATGTAAGCCAGAAGTACAAGAGGGCACATGTGTCTGGTTCATGTGCAGTGGTTGGAGGCCCTGGCATGCCCATTCTCTCTCTCTCTCTCTCTCTCTCTCTCTCTCTCTCTCTCTCTCTATCTGCTTCTTCCCCACTCTGTCTCAATTTTACAAACACATAAGATATATTAAAAAAGGGTTCTGAGCAAGTGTCGGATGACCACTGTTCCCTAGGAGGAGCTGACCTGTGAAGAGAGCTCCATGGGGGTCAGTGACTCTCACTATCATACGATTGGTATTATTTTTATGACAGTGACTCACAGTGAAGCCCATGCCAACCTGGAACTCACAAGCCTCCTGCCCAAGCTTCCCTAATGCTAGGATTACAGCTGTATGCCATCGCATCCAGCCACACTATTATTAATTAATGATGACCTCCTGGGTCTCTAGAGCCCGCTGCCCAGGCAGGTCACTGTGAGGCATCAGTAATGAAGGGAGGATGGAGGAGGCCTTTCTGGATGCAAGGGGCTGCCTTTGACCAGAAATACAATCAAGTGGAAAGGACTGAACCTAAGATTGAACTGCGGGCCTCAGCCTGGGTTTAGGGGTTCCGGACCAGTGTGCCTGGAACTGCCAGGATGTCTCAACATCTCCGCCATCAACCCCAAACCTGCAAAGCTGGTCCAGGCTGCCCTTGTGTGCCCATCACTCACCCAGGCCATGGCTCCCGGACCCTCCCTGTGTGAAGGGAGTGCTTTGCTTCTTGTAGGCCTCCCGGGCTGTTGTGAGTGGCTCACACCTCAGCGCTCTGGCAAATGGGGGTCAGCCTAAGTCTCTGGTTTGTCTCAGAATCTTCCAAGCTGGGAAGCTGGAATGTCTGTGTTTGGATTCTGTTTCTGCTGGTCTCTCTGCTAGGGACGGGAGCAGGATGACCTTCACTTTCCCGAGCCTTGGTCTCTTTCCCTGGGGAGGGGGCTGAAGGGGGTGTGCTTGGCACACACACAGGGCAGCCAGGAGATGTGAGTTGCCCCACGAGGTGATCAACTCTCCTTCTGCCACCCAGTCTCTCCTGCAGTCCTCAAGCCTGTGCTTCGCCCTCTGCGGGACTCTGCAGTTGCTGCGCCCTTGGTCCAAGGACACCTGAAACTTTGCTGAGCCCTTGGGTGAAAGAGCTGCTTGAATGTTGGGGACGAGAGAGATAGAGATTGCCCAGGGCTGTCCAGCCAGGGAAGGGTCAGAAGCCCGGGCACCACCTTCACGGTGCCTGGGTATGCCACTCATTGTCCCCAGGGAGGGACTTATAAATATTCACACCCACTGGCATGGTGAGAAGGAGCCAGCCAGTTGCCTGCTGGGTGTCATTGGAGCATTCCTGTCTCCCAGTGACTTGCAGAGGCAGCCTGGGCATTGATTGAACCTGGCTCAGGTTGTGAGAGAAGGAGGAAGCCCAAGGTGAGTGGATTCCCTCTGTCCCTGCATGGGGGGGGGGGGGGCTGGGGTCTCCATACCTGCGACACTGTATATGAGTCACCTTTACCATTCTGGGCTTGGCTCCTCTGTGCGTAGGATGTGTTGAGTAAGTCCAGCTTCTATCCTGGCAGGTCCTTGCTGAACTGGACAGTGGCGAGGGTGGGGGGGGCTGGCTTTCTGCTAATGCTGGAAGCCGGCATGGCTCAAATAAGCCACAGGAGGAGGGATAGATGGGGAAACTTGTCTCTTACCTGGGTCTGCTACCATTGTGGGTGTGGAGGTGGGCGACCGAGGTTTTAGTCTCGCCTCTCCGGACACTTTGCTGGCTGACCTTGAGGGTGCCCCTACCCTCTCTGAGGGTTAGTGTCCTAGTTTTCTAGAGACCTTGAGGTTGAAATCGTTTTTCTTTTTCTTTCTTTCTTTCTCTTTTCAAGGTAACGTCTCCTTCTATCCCAGGTTGACCTGGAACTCACTCTGTAGTCCCAAGCTGGCCTCGAACTCATAATGACCCTCCATCCTCTGCCTCCTGAGTACTGAGATTAAAGGCGTTTGCATCCATGCCTGGCTTAAAATATTTTTTTTTTTTGTGATTCCACTGTATGTATATATTGCGTCATGGCCTCTTGCCACTGCAAGTAAACACCAGATGCTTGCACCACATTTTATTTTTATTTTTATTTATTCATTTGAGAGTGACAGAGAGAGAGGGAGAATGGGTGTGCTAGGGCCTCCAGCCACTGCAAACAAACTGCAGATGCGTGTGCCAACTTGTCACACCACGTTTTTACACCCAGTTTACATGGTAGCTTGAGCTAACAAGCTTTGCAAGCAAGGCCCTTTTAATCACCGAGCCATCTTCCCGGCCACTGAGATCTTTCTTGGACTTGAGACTTTTGGGCACAGGGCTAGTAGACGCGTGTGATTCTGTCTCGGGCCAGTGGACACCCAGTGGGATGGGATCAGTTTTGAATCCTGGGGGCTGTGGTCGATATAATAGCGGTGGTGGCAGGCCACACTCAGCAAGCATCTGCTCTGAGTCAGCCCAAGTGTTCCATGAAAAACGTTTAGCAGCCTGCTGTGGAGGGAACACTGGTGTTAATTTGGAGAAGAACTAGAGGCCCTGAGAAGACACAGCCTTGTTTAGGGCATGTGGCAAGAGAACAATAGAGAGAGGAATTTTTTTTTGGCATATATATGTATGTGTATGAGCATGTGTCTGTCCGTATGTTCTTAAGTGTATGGGCGCAACACATTTAAAAATTTTTTTTTTGTTTATTTAATTAATTAATTAATTAATTTTATTTATTTGAGAGTGACAGACAGAGAGAGAAAGAGGCAGAGAGAGAGACACAGAGCGAATGGGCGCGCCAGGGCCTCCAGCCTCTGCAAACGAACTCCAGACATGTGCGCCCCCTTGTGCATCTGGCTAATGTGGGTCCTGGGGAAGACAGCCTCAAACCGAGGTCCTTAGGCTTCACAGGCAAGCGCTTAACCGCTAAGCCATCTCCTCCAGCCTGGGCGCAACGCATTTGCAGGTGCATGTGTGTGGGATGTGAAGGCAGAGGTTGACGTTGGGTGTCCTCCTCAGGTGTCCTCCACTTTATTTACTGGGGGCGCATCTCTCACTTGAGCGTGAAGCCTGCTGACTCAGCTAACTGGCTTGCTCCCAGGGTCCCCTGCCTCTGCCTCCCGAGTTCCAGGATCACGGGTGGGCCGCATGAACGTGCATGCTGGGAACCTGAACTCCAGACCTCACATTTGCCCTGCGAGCACCTCAGCCACTGAGCCAGCTCCCGTATTCATTCATTCATTCGTGTGTTTAGAGACCGGGTCACTTTGGGTAGCCCATGGCTGTTCTTTTTTTTTGAATTTTTTAAAACATTTATTATTTTTTTTTATTGACAACTTCCATAACTGTAAACAATATCCCATGGTAATCCCTTCCCTCCCCCCCCACTTTCCCTTTTGAAATGCCACTCTCCATCATGTCCCCTCCCCCTCTCAATCAGTCTCTCTTTTATTTTGATGTCATGATCTTTTCCTCCTATTATGATGGTCTTGTGTAGGTAGTGTCAGGCACTGTGAGGTCATGGATGTCCAGGCCATTTTGTGTCTGGAGGAGCACGTTGTAAGGAGTCCTACCCTTCCTTTGGCTCTTACATTCTTTCCACCACCTCTTCTGCAATGGACCCTGAGCGTTGGAAGGTGTGATAGAGATATTTCAGTGCTGAGCACTCCTCTGTCACTTCTTCTCAGCACGATGGCGCCTTCTGAGCCATCCCAAGGTTACTGCCATCTGAAAAGAGAAGCTTCTCTAACCAAAAGTGAGAGTAGCATTAATATATGGGTGTGAACATTAAGAGAAGTGCTTACTGGGCAGTTTGGTAAACATAGTATATACATTTAGCCAGACACCAGCTGATGTTACACCCCTAGGGCTCATGACTACCCCTGTTGTAGGTTTTCAGTATCAGGCATGTATTCCTTCCCATGGAGTGGGCCACCAGTCAAATTAGAGGGCGATTATTTTCCCCCATAACAGATGTGCCACTATTGCACATTGGCTCATTTGGCCTGGCTGGCCTAGGGCTGTTCTTGAACTCACTGCCTTCTTTTTTCCAAGTGGAGTATCACTCTAGCTCAAGATGACCTGGAATTCACTAAGTACTGGCCTCAAACTCACAGTGATCCTCCTACCTCTGCCTTCCAAGTGCTGGGATTAAAGGCATTAAAGGCATGTGCCACCATACCCAGCTTTGAACTCAGTACCTTTTTTTTTTTCAAGGTAGGGTCTCACTCTAGCCCGGGCCGACCTGGAATTCACTCTGTTGTCTCAGGGTGGCCTGGAACTCATGGCAATCCTCCTACCTCTGCCTCCCAAGTGCTAGGATTAAAGGCATGCTCCACCACGCCCGGCTTGAACTCACTGCCTTCTTGTCTGTACCTCCTGAGTGGCTGGAATTGCCAGCATGAACCATCATTCAGAGCTGGAATTTACAACCAGGCTTCAATGTGTGTGTGTAAGTGAGTGCATGGTGTATGTGTGTGTGTGTGTGTGTGTGTGTGTGTGTGTGTGAGTGCATGGTGGCACACCCAGTGGATACCCCTCTACCCTCGTCACTTGATTTTGCGGGTAGAGAAACTGAAGCTCCAGGAGGCAACATGCCTTGCTGAGGGTCACTCAGCAAGACAGGATCAAGGCAGGAATTTGAGCCCAGGTCTGTGGACCTCCAAAATGCTTCCTGCTTTGTTCACAACAGCCTTTTCCTGGGTTACTGCAAGCCTGGGGGAGGGACGTGAGGTGCACAAAAGAAGGCTTCTGTCCCAGGAGAATGGCAGAGTCTGGCCCGGGCAGGCTGGGTGAGAAGTCACAACAAGGGGAGGGGAGGCAGAGGAGGTTCTGACGGCCTCCTGAAGTGTCCAAGGCTGGTCTCTCCTTCTCTGCCTGGCTTTTGTGAATTTAGCCACAAAACTCCCCCTCCCTGATCCTCAGTCTCCTCATACATACAGTGCCCATGTGGTAGAACGTCAGCACAAGCAGTCTTTGGGAACACAGGAAGAGCTGGGCAAACAGGCTGGAGAGGGGCTGCCTAGTGGCCAGGAGCCAGGCTTGAGTTCAGTTCCAAGGCTATGGGATTCTAATGAGAAGCCTCCATACAGATTAATTATTAATGGTGGTGATAATTAGCCATTGTCATCACTATTGACAGGGGCCCAGTGTGTCTCTTAGGAGAAGCTCCCCCCTGCAACCTGCTGTGGGTGATTCACCCCAAGGTCCCTGAGCCTAGCACCTGGTAAATGTTTAATAAAAGATGTCCTGGGGCCTCGGCAGCCCAGGAAGAGTGACAATAAGGCCAGGCAGCCACCACCTCACTGACAGCCACATGAGGGGATGGCTTAAGTATGAAGGAGCCATGTGGGTGAGCTAAGTGTGTATCGAAGCCCCCATAAACACTGAGGGAGGGTTGCTCAATGGTGAAGACCTTGCCTAGCATATGCCCAAGGCCCCCGGTGTGTTGGTTACTTTCTCGTTGCTGGGAAAAGGTATCAGAGCAGAAGCAACTCAAGGCAGGAAGGTTTCAGTTCAGCTTCTACTTCCAGGCCACAGTCCTTCAAGGTGGGGAAGGCATGGCAGCGGGAGCTGGGGCAGCTGTCCCAGTCAGTCCCCAGCTACGAATGAGAGCATGTCTGTGCTCAGCTTCAGCTTGCTTTCCCCTTTAAAATCATTTTTTTTTTGTATTTTACTTATTTATTTTTTAAAATATATTTTATTTATTTATTTGAGAGAGAGAGGGAGAAAGGGAAGAATGGGCACACCAAGGTCTCTAGCCATTGCAAAGGAGCTCCAGATGCATGCGCCCCTTGTGCATCTGGCTTTCGAAAATCCTGGAGAATGGAACTGGGATCCTTTGGCTTTGTAGGCAAATGCCTTAACTGCTAAGCCATCTCCCCAGCCCCTACCTATTTATTTAAGGGGGACAGAGAAAATGAGAGAGAGAGAGAGAGAGAGAGAGAGAGAGAGAGAGAGAGAGAGAGAGAGGAAGAGAGAGGGAGAGAGAGGGAGAGAGGGAAAGAGAATGGGCATACCAGGGCCTCCAGCCACTGCAAATGAACTCCATACGCATGTGCCACCTTGTACATCTGGCTTATGTGGGTCCTGGAGAATCAAACCGGGGTCCTTAGGTTTTGCAGGCAAACATCTTAAGCACTAAGCCATCTCTCCAGCTCCAGCTTTCTCCTTTTTATTCAGTCCAGGATCCCAGCCCATGGAATGAATGGTGCTGCCTTACACCTGGAATTCACTATGTAGTCTCAGGCTGGCCTCGAACTCATGGCAGTCCTCCCACCTTTGCCTCCCAAGTGCTGGGATTAAAGGCTTGCCCCATCACTCCTGGCTCTATGTTCCTTTGAGCCCATGTCCCTAACTACCTATGAAAGAGACTACCCTGTTCCTAATCTCTTTCAGTAACACCAGATGAAGGCAACTACCTACGAAGGAAAAGCTACACCCTTCAGTAAAGGCAATCATCCCCTAGGAGCCAGTCTTCCTGGGCCACCACGCAGAGCTAGACACGAGACAACCACCAAGCAGATATCACCAAGACGGCCCAGTGACGTATACCTCTTGTTCTCCGCTTTAAATTTTGTTTCTATTAACATTTCAGCTATGTTAATACCCCAAAGATGTGCCTGGAGCCATCAGAGCCTTCTTTTAAATAAATTATTTATTTATTTATTTGAGAGAGAGAGAAAGAAAGAGGCATATAGAGAGAGAATGGACGCACTAGGGCTTCCAGCCACTGCAAACGAACCCCAGGTGCACGCCACCTTGTGCATCTGGTTTACATGGGTACTGGGGAATCAAACCTGGGTCCTTAGGCTTCACAGGCAAGCACCTTGACCACTAAGCCATCTCTCCAGCCCCATCAGACCCTTCTATCCATGCTTTCATATGACCACATCCATTATACCTTTGGCCTTTGCTTGTCAGTTTTAAGTTATACTGTTGATCTGATTGTCTTCTTCATAGCATTCAGCAATTCATTTTTAAATATATTTTATTTATATTTATATTTATATTATTTTATATTATATATTATATATATTATTATATATCATTTATATTTATATTTATTTATATTTGAGAGAGAGAGAGATACAGAAATAGGCAGGGAGAGAAAGAGAGAATGGGCACACCAGGACCTCCAGCCACTCCAAATGAACTCCAGATGCATGTGCCACCTTGTTCATCTGCCTTACGTGGGTCCTGGGGAGTTGAACCTAGGACCTTTGGTTTTGAAGGCAAGTGCCTTAAACATGAAAACTTCTTTCCAGCCCACATTAAGCAATTCTTAATACCAAATATATACTTTCAAAATTATTACCTTTTTAAAAAATATTTTATTTATTTATTTATTTATTTGAGAGTAACAGACACAGAGAGAAAGACAGATAGAGGGAGAGAGAGAGAATGGGTGCGCCAGGGCTTCCAGCCTCTGCAAACGAACTCCAGACGCGTGCACCTCCTTGTGCATCTGGCTAACGTGGGACCTGGGGAACTGAGCCTTGAACCGGGGTCCTTAGGCTTCACAGGCAAGCGCTTAACCACTAAGCCATCTTTCCAGCCCAAAATTATTACCTTTTTTTGTTTTTGTTTTTGGTTTTGGTTTTTCAAGGTAGGGTCTTACACTAGTTCAGGCTGACCTGAAATTCACTATGTAGTCTCAGGGTGGCCTTGAACTCACGGTGATCCTCCTACCTCTGCTTCCCAAGTGCTGGGATTAAAGGCGTAAGCCACCATGCCCAGCTTATTACCTTTTTTGGTATGTGTATGTGTTTTCCTATAGACACATGTGCCACCTTGTGCGTCTGGCTTAATGTGGGTGTTGGGGACTTGGACTCGGGTCATTAGGCTTTGTAGGTAAGTGCCTTAACCACTGATCCATCTCTCTAGCCCTTTTAAATTTATTTTAAAAATATTTTAGAGGGCTGAAGAGATGGCTTACTGGTTAAGACACTTGCCTGAGAAGCTAAGTACCCATGTTTGATTCCCTAGTACCCACATAAATCAGATACATGCATCTGGAGTTCATTTGCAGTGGCTGGAAGTCCGACTGTGCATTCTCTATCTGCCTATCTCTCTTTCTTGCTTTCATATAAGTAAGTAAATAAATAAAAAGTTTAAGAAATATTTTAGGACTGGAGTGATGGCTTAGCGGTTAAGATGCTTACCTGTGAAGCCTAAGAAACCATATTCAGTTTCTCTACAGAACCCACCTAAGCCAGACCCACAGATGTGATGCACGCACAAGGTCACACAGGTGCACTAGGTGGCGCAAGCACCTGGAGTTCAATTGCAGTGGCTGAGGCCCTGGTCTTCCAGTTCTTTCTCTCTCTCTTGCTCTCTTTCCTCATAGAAAAAAAAAAAAAATTAGAAGCCAGGTGCAATGGCACATGCCTTTAATTCCAGCACTCACAAGTCAGAGATAGGAGGATAGCCATGAGTTTGAGGCCAGCCCAAGACTACAGAGTGAATTTCAGGTCAGCCTGGGCTACAGAGAAACCTTACCTCAAAACAGCAGCAACAACAAATATTTTAGCTGGGCATGGTGGTGATACCTTTAATCCCAGCACTAGAGAGGCAGAGGTAGGAGGATCATTGAAAGCTTGAGAGCTGCCTGAGAGTACATAGCCAGTTTCATGACATCTGGGCTAGAGCAAGACCCTACCTCAAAAAACAACAAAAACACTTTTATTTATTTGTTTGTGAGGAGAAAGAGAGAACAGGGATGGCAAGGCCTCTTTGCCACTACAAAAAAAAAAAAAACAACAAAAAAAAACCACTCCAGATGTTTGAACCATTTTGTGCATCTGGCTTTACATGAGTACTAGGGTTTTGGACCCAGGCCAAATCCAGCCACCAGGCTTTCCAAGCAAGCACCTTTAATCACTGAGCCATCTCACCAGCCCTTACTTGTTCATTAATTAATTTTTTTATTGACAACTTCCATAATTGTAAACAATATCCCATGGTAATGCCCTCCCTCCCCCCACTTTCCCCTTTGAAACTCCACTCTCCATCATGTCCCCTCCCCCTCTCAATCAGCCTCTTTTATTTTGATGTCATGATTTTTTCCTCCTATTATGATGGTCTTGTGTAGGTAGTGTCAGGCACTGTGAGGTCATGGATATCCAGGCCATTTTGTGTCTGGGGGGAGCACATTGTAAGGAGTCCTACCCTTCCTTTGGCTCTTACATTCTTTCTGCCACCTCTTCCGCGATGGACCCTGAGCCTTAGAAGGTATGATAGAGATATTTCAGTGCTGAGCACTCCTCTGTCACTTCTCAGCACTACGGCACCTTCTGAGTCATCCCAAGGTCACTGCCATGTGAAAAGAGAAGCTTCTCTAACCAAAAGTGAGAGTAGCATTAATATAAGGGTATGAACATTAAGAGAAGTGCTTACTGGGCAGTTTGATGAGAATAGTACATACATTTAGCCAGACAGCAGCAGATGTTATACCCCTAGGGCTCATGACTACCCCTGTTGTAGGTTTTCAGTATCAGGCATGTATTCCTTCCCATGGAGCAGGCCTCCAGTCCAATTAGAGGGCAGTTGGTTTCCCCCATAACAGACGTGCCAGTATTGCACCTGTTGGCTCATTTGGCCTGGCTGGCCAAATATAAGACTTGCAGTGTCCACTGTTGAGTACCTTCACTGGTGATTTCTCTCTCTCCCATTGAACTGCTTGCAGAATGGCTTCTTTCAGCTTTCTGTCAGCTGGTCTACAAGGAGGAGGTATTGAGCTCAGCTCCAGCAGGGTTTCTCAGTGACTTTGCAGTACATGTGGAATCTTCAGCAATAGGGTCTTACCATCTATTCCTGGTGTGAAACCAAGGGCCTGGGCAATGGCCTGTAATGTTTCTGGGGCATCTGGGACCTCCCTGGCCAACAACTCACTGGAAGGTATCCCATCTCTGGCATTGAAAATTTTCTAGTAACAATCTATGGCTCCTATGTGTTCCATTGCCCAAAAAAGTTGGTTTCCATATAACTTATTTATACCCTCTTAGCTTTTTTTTTTTAAATATTTTTTGTTCATTTTTTATTTATTTATTTGAGAGTGACAGACACAGGGAGAAAGACCGAGAGAGAGAGAGAATGGGCGTGCCAGGGCCTCCAGCCACTGCAAACGAACTCCAGACGTGTGCATCCCCTGTGCATCTGGCTAACATGGGACCTGGGGAACCGAGCCTCGAACCGGGGTCCTTAGGTTTCACAGGCAAGCGCTTAACCGCTAAGCCATCTCTCCAGCCCCCCTCTTAGCTTTTGATCAGCCCTCCCTCCACATTTCCTTTACTCAATCTCTTCCCCTGACCTTACATAGGCCTTTTCACCCCCATATTTTTTAACTTATAATGAGGGTGAACTATATTCCCTATGTTTACTTGTATAAATAAAAATAAACAACTTGGGCACTGGAGAGATGGCTTAGCTGTTAAGGATCCTGCAAAGCCAAAGGACCCAGTTCTATTCCCCAGGACTCATGTAAGCCAGATACACAAGGTGGCACATGCATCTGGAGTTTGTTTGCATTGGCTGAAGGCCCTGGCACACCCTTCATTCCCCTCTCTCTCTCTCTCTTTCTCTCTCTTTCTCTCTCTCTCTGTAAAATAAATAAATTAAATAAAATGCAATTTTTTTTTTTTTTTGGTTTTTTGAGGTAGGGTCTCACTCTAGCCCAGGCTGATCTAGAATTCACTATGGAGTCTCAGGATGGCCTTGAACTCACAGCAATCCTCCTACCTGTGCCTCCCAAGTGCTGGGATTAAAGGTGTATGCCACCATACATGGCTCAAAATATTTTTAAAAAATTAAAAAAAGAAAGAACCTGGCATACTCAACCACATTCCCTACCTACAGTAAACATCACTAGCTTCTCCCACATTTAAACCTAAGATAATCACATTGAGTTCTCCACCTGATTCAGACACTGTTAGTCGACCCAGAGTAGCCAAAAACTGGCCATGGGATGTCCCTGAAGCTCTGGTGACAATATTTCTTGTAGGCATTTCTTTTCTGGATTAGACACCATTTGTTAGTTTAGTACAAAGTTGAAAAATATGCCTAGATGTACAGAGCAGCTAGGTTTTAACCTCTTCCTTTTCTTCCTCCTCCTCCTCCTCCTCCTTTTCCTTCTGTTTTGAGGTAGGGTCTTGCTATAGCCCAGGCTATCCTGGAATTCACTATGTAGTTTCAGGGTGGCCTCGATCTCATGGCGATCCTCCTCCTACCTCTGCCTCCCCAATGCTGGGATTCAAGGCCTGCACCACCATGCCCGGCTTAGGTTTTGACCTCTTAGGAAATGTCAGCGGAGCCTAAATTTACCTATTTTTGGCTTTGAGAGTTATGGAACCTCAAAATGTCATCTAGTGAAAAGCTAGAATGACAGCTGGAAGATCAGAGTCTCCCAAGGAGAAAGGCTGGCTTTCAATATAGCACCGACAAAGATGCTGGCAGGGTTCCACTCCATAGAGGTTGTAAGGCAAAGGGGGCACACCTGCACTAAGGAGGGGAGGCAGGAGCCCTTTGTTCAAGGCTATCAGCTTTGCAGAGAACGCCTGATACTCGAGCCAAGCAGGCAGTGGGCACGGCAGCACCTCTTGGAAGCAGGGAAGAAAGATCAGAATGCCTTCCAGATTTTAGGGTCAGGCTAGAGAGATGGCTCAGTGGATAAAGTGCTTGCTTGCAAGTCCTTCTGGCTTGGGTTCAATTCCCTCACACCCATATAAAGCCAGACACAAAAACTAGCACTTTGTGCTGGGGAGATGGCTTAGTGGTTACAGCACTTGCCTGCAAAGCCAGTGGACCCACGTTTAATTTCCCAGGATCCACGTAAGCTAGATGCACAAGATGGCACATGCATCTGGAGTTCTATTTGCCTCTGTCTCTCTTTCAAGTAAATAAATAAAATGTATTTTAAAAATATTTTATTTTTACTTATTTATTTGACAGAGAGAAAAAGAGAGAGAGAGAGAATGGGCGTGCCAGGACCTCCAGCCACTGCAAATAAACTCCAGACACATGCTCCACCTTGTGCATCTGGCTAACGTGGGGCCTGGGGAATCGAACCTGGGTTCTTTGGCTTTGCAGGCAAACACCTTAACCACTAAGCCATCCCTCCAGCCCAATAAAATATTTTTTAAATATAGATTTCCTAGAAAAATGGCATTTGTATCTGGTGTTTAGTTGCAGTAGCAAGAAACCCTAATACATCCACACATGTGCACACATAAATCCACACATATACACACAAATAAATAAAAACTTAAAAAGATTTTAAGGTAGAGGGTGTAAGTTGCCATTTCTTTTTTAAAAATTATTTTATTTATTTATTTGCAAGCCAAGAGAGAGAAAGATAGACAGACATTGGGCATGCCAGGGCCTCAAGCTGCTGCAAACAAACTCCAGATGCATGTGCCACTTTGTGCATCTAGCTTTACCTGGTACTGGAGAATCAAACTCTGTTAGGCTTTGCAGGCAAGTGCCTTAACCATTGGTCAATCTCTCTAGTTCTGTCATTTCTTTTCCTTTCATTCTTTCTTTCTTCTTAAAGGTAGGATCTGCTTGGCATTCACTATATAGTCTCAGGCTGGCCTCAAACTCACAGCGATTCTTCTACTCCTGCCTCCTAAGTGCTGGGATTAAAGGTGTGCGCCACCACACCCAGCTGCCATTCCTTCCTTCCTTCCCTCCTTCCTTCCTTTCTAGAAAGTTTTTTTTTTTTTTTTAATTTTAGCCTGGCATGGTGACACACGCCTTTAATCCCAGCACTTGGGAGGCAGAGGTAGGTGGATCATCATGAGTTCAAGGCCACCCTGAAACTACATAGTGACTTCCAGGTCAGCTTGGGCTAGAGTGAGACTTTACCTCAGAAAAAAAATTAAAAAGTTATATAATACATACATACATACATATATATATATATATATATATATATATACATACATATATATATGTGTATATATATATATATATATATAATTTGAGAGGGAGAGAGAGAATGTGAATAATGCATGTGCCACCTTGTGTGTCTGGCTTACATGGGTCCTGGGGAATCAAATCTGGGTCCTTTGGCTTTGCAGGCAAGTTTCTTAATGGCTAAGCCATCTCTCCAGCCCCCGTTTCTTTTTTTTTTAAATTTTCTATTCAAGACAGAGAAAGAATGAATGGCTATGCCAGGTCCTTGTCTTGCTGCAAAAGAACTCCAGATGTATGTGCTAACTTGTGCACCTGGTTTTATGTATGTAGTGGGGAAGTGAACCCTGGGCCAGCAGGCTTTTCAAGCAAGAGCCTTTAAGCCAATCATCCATCTCCCCAGCCCCCAAGACATGTTCAACCAGACTCTTGTCTGCGGCTCCTTTTCCTTCTGATGTCCCTATAATTGCCCCTGTTTTTCTATACTGTCAGTTAAATGGAGAAGCCTGTGCCTTTGACCTGATTCCCAGCAGGATCTTAAAAGTGGAAGTTAGGGCCGAGCGTGGTGGCACATGCCTTTAATTCCAGCACTCGGGAGGCAGAGGCAGGAGGATCACTGTGAGTTCGAGATCACCCTGAGACTACAGAGTAAATTCCAGGTCAGCCTGGGCTAGAGTGAGACCCTACCTCAAAACAAATAAACAAATAAAAAGTGGAATTAGGGTTGGAGCAATGGCTCAGTGGCTTAGGCGCTTGCTTGCAAATCCTAAAGGCCTGGGTTTGATTCCCCAGCACACCCACGTATAAAGCTAGATGCACAGGGTGGTGTATGCAGTGGCGGGAGGCCCTGGCATTTCCCTTCTTTCTCTGTGCATGCAAATAAATAAATAGTGGAATCAAAGGGTGGAGGGGCCCAAGATTCGGCTGGTGAGGTTGGAAGACCAATAGGAGTCTGGGTGACAAGAAACAGCCCCGTACTGTCTTGGGCCAGGCTCGGTGGCGTCTGATTGGCAGTTGGGAGGTTAGTCTGCCCCCTGCTGCCAGACCTCCATCACCGTATCCTCCCAGAGTTCCAGAAAGTTCTCTGGTGAGTGGGGCTGTTGGGCCAGGGTGTGGCTGCTTGGGATTTTCGAGTGGGCCCGTGGCAGGAATCTTGACTTCGCTTCCATTCTAATGCCAGCGAAACGCAGGCCCGGGGCCCCGCCGTGCGATCGGGACCCGGCCCGGGGCTCAGCCCTGGCTTTGGGGAGCCGTAGGCCGCGGGGCGCACCGCGGTCCAGGTGGGGCTGGTGGATGGTCGGCGCCCTCACCCCCACGGGCTCGGGGGGCGCAGCGCCCGCGTGCTGAGGGCTGGCGGGGCGTGATGACCCGTCCCAAGCCCCCCGCCAGACCCCCGGCCCCAGTTCAGTTCCTCTCCGCTGCTGCGCAGGGCGCGGTAGGCTCGCCTGGTAATGGCAGCGCTGGACTGAAGGCCAGGCCCCAGGGATGCTGAGCCTGAGGTTGGCATCTTTCCCCTTCTGGAACCCCTCTTGACTGGCTTAACCCATTCCCTTTGCTTCAACTTGCTGGGTGACCCCCCCCCCCCGCCTCAACTCCCCGCCATTGTGAGACAGTGTCTCACTATGTATGTAGTCCAGACTGGCCTTGAACTCACCGTGCTGCCTCAGCCTCTTAGGGGATTAAAGGCATGTGTCATCATGCCTGATTTGTTTTAAATACTTTATTTATTTAATTTACTTTCATTTTTTATTTTTGGTTTTTCGAGGTAGGGTCTCACTCTAGCTCAGGCTGACCTGGAATTCACTACGTAGTCTCAGGGTGGCCTTGAACTCACAGCGATCCTCATACCTCTGCTTCCCCAGTGCTGGAATTAAAGGCGTGCTCCACCACGCCCGGCTAAATATTTTATTTTTATTTATTTATTTATTTGACATAGAAGGAGGGGATGAGAGAGAGAGAGAGAGAGAATGAAAATGAGTAAATGGGCACGCCAGGGCCTCCAGCCACTCAATGCAAACGAACTCCAGATGCGTGAGCCCCCTTGTGCATCTAACAACCTGGATCCTTTGGCTTTGGAGGCAAATGCCATGACCGTTAAGCCATCCCTCCAGCCCCTGATTTGTATTTTGTAAACTTTTTTTTTTTTTTTTTCCCGAGGCAGGGTCTCACTCTAGCTCAGGCTTACCTGGAATTCACTATGTCGTCTCAGGGTGGCCTGGAACTCGCAGCGATCCCCCTACCTCTGCCTCCTGAGTGCTGGGATTAAAGGTGTGCGCCACCACGCCCGGCTTCTTGTAAACTTTAAAATGCAGGTGCAGGTGTCGCTAGCAGTAGAGTAAGTGCTATGCTAAATGTAATATGCTGCATTTCCCTTTATTCTTTTTTGGGGGGGAGGGTTTCAAGGTAGATTTTTTTTCTTTTTTTTACATTTTTCTTATTAAAAAGTAAGATGTGGGCCTGGAGAGATGACTTAGCAGTTAAGGTGCTTGCCTGCAAAGCCAAAGGACCTCGGTTCAATTCCCCACGTAAGCCAGATGCACAAGGTGGCGCACGCATCTGGAGTTTGTTTGCAGTGGCTGGAGGCCCTGGTGCGCCCATTCTCCCCTCTCTTTATCTGCCTCTCTCTTTCTCTCACTCTCAAATAAATGCATACAAATTTAAAAAAAAAAAAAGTAGGATGTGATCTGGGCGTGGTGGCACACACCTTTAATCCCAGCAGTGGGGAGGCAGAGGTAGGATGATCGCCATGAGTTCAAGGCCACCCTGAGACTACATAGTGAATTTCAGGTCAGCCTGGGCTAGAGTGAGACCCTACCTCAAAGAAAAAAAAGTGGGATGGGTAGGATGTGTCTTTTTAAAAAGTGTACCCACTAAGAAAATGTATACTTTAGAGAGCTACCCTTCTATATTTCTCTTCCAATTGGGCTCAGAGAGTAGTACTCTTGATTAAAAAAAAAATTATTTACTTATTTATTTGAGAGAGAGAGGGGCAGAGAGAAAGTGAGAATGGGCTCGCCAGGGCCCCTAGCCACTGCAAACGAACTCCAAGCACATGTGCCCTCTTGTGCATCTGACTTACGTGGGTCCTGGGAAATCAAACCAGGGTCTTTAGGCTTCACAGGTAAACACCTTAACTGCTAAGCCATTTTCCCAGCCCAGTACTCTTGATTGTTTTTTTTTTTTGTTGTTGTTGTTGTTTTGGCTTATTTGTTTTTGAGGTAACATCTCACTCTAGCCCAGGCTGACCTGGAACTCACAGTAAGGCTCCAGGTAGCCTCGAACTCACAGTGATCTTTCTGCCTCAGTCTCCTGAGTGCTGGAACTGAAAGCATGTGCCACTACGCCTGGTGGATAGTACTCCTGAAATGTAGAATTCAGGTTGACTAACTTTAACCCAAAATCTGAAATTTAGGCTCTACAATCTGAAATGATTGCTAATGTTATTTATTTATCTATTTAATGAGAGAGAGAGACAATATGAATGAGCACACCAGAGCCTCTAGCAAACGAACTCCAGATGCATGTACCATCGTGTGCAGCTGGCTTATGTGGATCCTGGGGAACCAAACCTGGGTCCTTAGGCTTTGCAGGCAAGTGCCTTAACTGCTAAGCTATCTTGTCCAGCCCTGAAATATTTTGAATGTCAACATAATGCCATAAGTGAAAAATTGTACACCTGACCTATTGTAGTAGGGTGACCTTTGAGGCATGGGCACACTGAAAACCTTGTATATAACTCCTTCAGGCTATGTGTTTTAGATATATGAAAAATAAATGAGTTTTATATCCAGACCTGTGAGCTATCTCCCAATATCCCTTCATAGATATTCAAATATTCCTAAATCCAAAAAAGAAAAAATCTGAAATATTTCTGGCCCCAAGCAGTTTGGGTAAGAGCTACCCAATCTGTACTGCCCTCACATTGCTTTATTCTGGAGACACACACATACGTACATATGTGTGTGTATGTGTATATATATATATATATATATATATAGAGAGAGAGAGAGAGAGAGAGAGAGAGAGAGAGAGACAGACAGACAGAGAGAGAAAGGGAGGGAGGGGAGAGGGGAGAGAGAGACAGAGCTTTTTTTTTCTTTTTTAAATTTTTTTTATTTATTTATTTGAGAGCGACAGACACAGAGAGAAAGACAGATAGAGGGAGAGAGAAAGAATGGGCGCGCCAGGGCTTCCAGCCTCTGCAAACGAACTCCAGACGCGTGCGCCCCCTTGTGCATCTGGCTAACGTGGGACCTGGGGAACCGAGCCTCGAACCGGGGTCCTTAGGCTTCACAGGCAAGCACTTAACCACTAAGCCATCTCTCCAGCCCAAGAGACAGAGCTTTTTTAGAAAACGTTTTTTTTTGTTCCTGAGGCAGGATCTCACTCTAGCCCAGGCTGACCTGGAATTTACTATGTAGTCTCAGGGTGGCCTCAAACTCTTGTCGATCCTCCCACCTCTGCCTCCCAAGTGCTGGGATTAAAGGCATGTGTCACCACGCCTAGCTTTAAAACCTTTTTTAAGTTTTCATAATTATAGACAATAAACCGTAATAATTCCCTATCCTCCCCCACTTTCCCCTTCACAAATGCACTCTCCATCATATCCCCTCCCTCTCTCCATTAGTTTCTCTTTTATTTTGATGTCATCATCTTTTTCTCTTATTATGAGGGTCTAGTGAAGGTATTGCTAGTCACTGTGAGGTCATGATATCAAGGCCAATTTCTCTCTGAACAATTGCATTGTAAGCAGTCCTACCCTTCCTTTGGCTCTTACGTTCTTTCCTCCACCTCTTCCGCAATGGACCCTGAGCCTTGGAGATGTTTCAATGCTGAACACTCCTTGAGACAGAGCTTTTTGTATCCCAGGCTGACCTTTAACTAGCTATGGAGCCAAGGTTGGCCTTGAACTACTGACCCTTTTGATTTCATCTCCCAAGTGCTGGAATTTCAGGCATACACCACCATGCCCTGCTTCTTTCTTTTTCCCTTTCCGTCTTTAGTGCGGGGGAATTGAACTGAAGCTTGGAGGATACTAGACAAACACATAGATCAGTGCATCTTTTCAGTCTGAATAATATATATATATTATTCATTTGAGACAGAAAGAGTGGATATGGACACTCCATGGCCTCCTGCAAATGAACTCCAGATGCATGTGCCACTTTGTGCATCTGGCTTTATGCATGTACTGGGGAATTGAACCCAGGACATCAGGTTTTGTAAGCAAGTGTCACTAACCACTGAACCATTCCTCCAGCCTGCTTCTTTTTTTTTTTTTTTAATGACTCCTGAGAAAGGATTTATGTCATGTTTCCTGGCTGATAATCACTGAGGGTCTTTCTAATCTTTGGGTTTTCGAGGTAAGGTTTCACTCTAGCCCAGGCTGGCCTGGAATTCATTATGTAGTCTCAGAGTGCCCTCAAACTCACGGCGATCCTCCTACTTCTGCCTCCCAAGTGCAGGGATTAAAGGCGTGCACTACCACGCCTGGCTCTCTAATATATTTATTTATATATTTTTGTTTTTATTTATTTATTTGAGAGTGACAGACAGAGAGAAGAAGAGGCAGATAGAAACAGAGAGAGAGAGAATAGGTGCGCCAGGGCCTCCAGCCACTGCAAACGAAGTCCAGACGCGTGCGCCCCCTTGTGCATCTGGCTAACGTGGGTCCTGGGGAATCGAGCCTCGAACCGGGGTCCTTAGGCTTCAAAGGCAAGCGCTTAACTGCTAAGCCATCTCTCTAGCCCTTTAATATATTTTTTTAACCAGACTGCCATGAGCATACATGTGACCTTCCATAGAACAGAGAGAGGTCAGGGACACCCCCATTCTCTGGGACCACTCTCCAAGCCCTCCCTCCCCCAGTCTAGTCCACCTTGTAGAGTGAACAGGGGTGTCAAAACAAAACAAAACAAAACAAAACAAATCAAAACAAAACGAAACGAAACAGAGGCCCAATTCCTTCTCATTTGGTTTCTTCCTTTGCAAGTCGCTTATGTCCTTCCTCTCTCCTATGAGGAGAAATTTCTAGACAATAAACCAAGGGTTCAGAGGTCAGTGCCACCTCATAGGGGAAGGTGTAGAAGGCCCGTGTCCAGCAAGCAGTTGTGGACACCTTGGGTAATTTTCCCCCTCTGGATGGTCAGTTTGTCTGGCTTCTGTCCCCAGGAGCGGTGGCAGTGTTCCAAGCATGTGGTCACAGGGCAGCACGTAGAACCTCTTGAAGCCTCGGGGTCTCTGGAGCGTGAACTAGGGTGGATGTGGAAAGTTTCGCAGCTAAGGGGAGGTTGAACGGTGCTCCCTCCAACCAGTCCCAAGTCTCTCCTGGACCCCAGTTCTGAAATCTGAACCTCTCCCATTACCACCTGTGTCCCAATCTCCTGTTGGTAATTCCATTCAGATCCTCCCACAAACATAAAAACCCCAAGATATCCTGTTAAGATGGAAGAGTAAGCAATTGTTAATATAAGTACATTCCAGGCAATATTTGGGATATACTTATACAGATATGTATATATGTGTGTGTGTGTATGTGTGTATATATATATATATATATATATATATATATATATATATAAATAATTTTTTTTTTGCATAGTGTTTTGCTTGAAATTCACACTTAACTGGGCAGGTCTATCTGTTGGCAATCAGAGATGACTATGTGGACAGTGGCTGGTTAATTGGGTGACCCAAGCATTTTTTTTAACTTTGGCTTTATTACTTGATTTTTTTTTTTTTTTTTTTTTTTTTGCTTTTTCGAGGTAGGTTCTTACTGTAGCTCAGGCTGACCTGGAAATCACTCTATACTCTCAGGGTGGTCTCGAACTCATGGCGATCCTCCTCCTTCTGCCTCTCGTGTGCTGGGATTAAAGGTGTGCACCACTACACCCGGCTTAATTTATTTGAGTTTTCGAGGTAGGGTCTCACTCTAGCCCAGGCTGACCTGGAATTCACTATGGAGTCACAGGGTGGCCTCAAACTCATGGCAATCCTCCTACCTCTGCCTCCCGAGTGCTGGGATTAAGGCATGCGCCACCACACCCGGCTTGGTTTAGCTATTAAAATGCCTGCCTATGAAGCCTAAAGACCCAGGTTGGTTTCCCCAAGACCCATGTAAGAGCCAAATGCACAGGGTGGCACATGTGTCTGGAGTTTGTTTGCAGTAGCTGGAGGCCCTGCCACACCCATTCTCTCTCTCTCTCTCTCTCCAATAAATAAAATAAATAAAAAATATATTTTTATAAAAGAAGTTACTTTGAAAAACTATTTTATTTCTGTATTAGAGAGAAAGGGGCAGATAGATAGAAAGAAAGAGAGAATGGGTGTGCCAGGGCCTGTAGCCACTGCAAACGAACTCCAGACACATGTACTACCTTGTGCATCTGGCTTACATGCGTACTGGGGATTTGAACCTGGGTCCTTAGGTTTAGCAGGCAAGTACCATAACCACTAAGCAATCTCTCCAACCCTCTTCTTGTCCTTTTTACTTAGGAATATATCTCATTATGAAGCCCAAAAGGTCTGCAAATAAGGCAATGATCACTTGAATATTTTCAATTTGTTTTATTTTATTTTTGTTTGTTTTGAGGTAAGGTCTCATTGTAGCTCAGGCTAGCCTTGAGCCCAAAGTGATTTTCCTATTTCTGCCTCCCCAAATTCTGGAATTACAAGTATGCACCAGCATGCCTGGCTATTTTATTTTTATTTGTTGGCAAGCAAGCAGACAGACAGACAGACAGACACACACACACACACACACACACACACACACACTCACACACACACGGAGAGAGAGGTGAACTCGGGCCTCCAGCCACTACAAATGAACTCCAGATGCCTGTGCCACTTTGTGCATCTGGCTTCACATGGGTACTGGGGAATGGAACTTGGGTTATCAGACTTTGCAGGGAAGCACCTTTGCCGCTAAGCCATCTCTCCAGCCCTACTTGAATCTTTTCAATCAGCTAAACATTTAAACAGAATCACATGAACAGAGAGAGGTAAGAAACACCGTTGTTCTCTGGGACCACTCTCTGAGTCCTCCCTTCTACCCCCAACTTAGTCCACCCTGCAGAGTGGACAGGAATGTAAAAAGGAGGCTAAATTTTTTCTTCTTTGAATTCAGACAGAACCTGTTTCCCCATCCTGTTCTTCAGTTAAGCCTGTCGTATCTCTGTGTGTTTGTCTCTGTGTCCCTATCTGGGCCCTGCTCTGGGCCTACGGAGCTTCTGAAGGCAGGTCCCTGTTGCCCGGCCTGCAGCCATGGGATATCCCGGGGCCAGCCGCCTGACCCTTGCCTTGCTCTGTGCTGTCCCCAGTAGGTGCCCGACCGAGATGCGGCTGCTGCTGAGGAAGCGCTGGGAGTCCATGGCCAAGGGGCTAGTGCTGGGGACTCTTCTCACCAGCTGCCTGCTGCTGCTGTACTCCTACGTGGTCCCCCCACTCCACGCAGGCCTGGCTTCCACGTAAGTGGCCCCCGGGGGGGTGGGATGGGCCGCAGTGAAGTGACCACAGTACCTGATCTCTGTGACAGCTTTCTTTTCCCACTGCAAACAAACTCCAGAGACATGCACCACTTTGGTCATCTGGCTTTACGCGGGCACTAGGGAATTGAACCCAGGCCGGCGGGCTTTGCAGATAAGTGCCTTTAACCACTGAGCTCCCGCCTGCAGCTTCCTCTCAGATGGCCACCTGGCACCGTCCTGTGCCCAGCACGCATTCCACTACCGCAGGTGAACTGCCTGCGCAGACTGGCCCCCGGTGTGTTCCTCTGCACAGTGGGTGTAAGGACAGAGCCTGGGGCTGGAGAGATGGCCTAGCGGTTAAGCGCTTGCCTGTGAAGCCTAAGGACCCCGGTTCGAGGCTCGGTTCCCCAGGTCCCACGTTAGCCAGATGCACAAGGGGGCGCTCGCGTCTGGAGTTCGTTTGCAGAGGCTGGAAGCCCTGGCGCGCCCATTCTCTCTCTCTCCCTCTATCTGTCTTTCTCTCTGTGTCTGTCGCTCTCAAATAAATAAATTTAAAAAAAAAAAAAAAAAAAAAAAAAAAGGACAGAGCCTGTTTCACAGATTAGAAGAATCACCTAACACTATGGCCAGGGTTCAGATTGCCATTGAGACTTCAACAGGAGTTGGAGTGTGATGACCCCCGAGCATCCTGTTCAAGGCCTGAACTTCAGTCCAATTACGGGTGAGGTCATCCTGTTTAGATCAGACTGCCCCCACTTACCAAAACAAATAGCACAAGATGCCAAGCCACTCTGTTAACATGGAGGAGTAAGCCTTTTATTTTATTTTATTTTAGAGAGAGATACAGAAATGGGGAGAGAGAGAGAATGGGCGCACCAGGGTCTCCAGCCACTGCAAATGAGTGCATGCACCTCCTTGTGCATCTGGCTTATGTGGGTCCTGGGGAGTCAAACCTGGATCCTTTGGCTTTGCAGGCAAGCGCCTTAATGCTAAGCCATCTCCTTAGCCTGAGTAAGCCATTTTCCCCCCTACTTTTTATTAACAACTTCCATGATTATAAAAAATATCCCATGGTAATAACCTCACTCCTCCCACTTTCCCTTTTAAAACTCCATTCTCCATCATATCCGCTCCCCTTCTCAATCAGTCTCTTTTATTTTGACATCATGATCTTTTCCTCCTATTATGATGGTCTTGTGTAGTGTTAGGCACTGTGAGGTCATGGATATTCAGGCCATTTTGTGTCTGGGGGGAGCACGTTGTAAGGAGTCCTACCCTTCCTTTGGCTCTTACATTCTTTCCACCACCTCTTCCACATTAGACCCTGAGCCTTGGAAGGTGTGATAGAGATATTGCAGTACTGAGCACTGCGGTCACTTCTTTCCAGCACCATGATACCTTCTGAGTCATCCCAAGGTCACTGCCATCTGAAAATAGAAGATTCTCTACCAAAAGTTTGAGTAGCATTAATATAAGGGTATGAACATTAAGAGAAGTGCCTACTGGACAGTTTGATGAGCACAGTATATACATTTAGCCAGACAGCAGCAGACCTTACACTCCTAGGGCTCATGACTACCCCTGTTTTAAGTTTTCAGTGTCAGGGATGTATTCCCTCCCATGGAGCGGCCTCCAATCCAATTAGAGGGCAGTTGGTTTCCACAACCAAGTAAGCCATTTTTAATGTAAATACATTCCATGCAATATTTGGGACACAATTATACAATGTAGATTTTTTTTTTTTTGAGGCAGGGTCTCACTTGAGCTCAGGCTGGCTGCAGACTCACAGCAATCCTCCTATCTCTGCTTCCTGAGTGCTGAGGTTAAAGGTATGTGCCAGCACACCTGGCTAACTTAATTTTTTTTATTTGTTGCTTAACCTAAAATTCAAATTTTTCTGAGCCCAAACTCAAGTCTGTGTGACCCTAGACTCTGCTTCTACAGCATAAGCTATCCCACTTTCTTACTTGTTCAAATTGATTCGTAGGATGCTGTCAATAACTGATCTTTTTTTTAATTTACTGAATTTTTATTTTTATTTTTTATTAACATTTTCCATGATTATAAAATATATCCCATGGTAATTCCCTCCCTCCCCACCCCCACACTTTCCCATTTGAAATTCCATTCTCCATCATATTACCTCCCCATTACAATCATTGTAATTACATATATATAATATCAACCTATTAAGTATCCTCCTCCCTTCCTTTCTCTACCCTTTATGTCTCCGTTTTAACTTACTGGCCTCTGCTACTAAGTATTTTCCTTCTCACGCAGAAGCCCAGTCATCTGTAGCTAGGATCCACATATGAGAGAGAACATGTGGCGCTTGGCTTTCTGGGCCTGGAATAACTGATCTTTTTAAGGTTTTTTTTTTTTTTTTTTTTTTTTTTTTTTTTTTCCCAAAGTACAGTCTTGCTCTAGCCCAGGCCCAGGCTGGCCTGGAGTTCACTATGGAGTCTCAGGGTGGCCTCAAACTCATGGTGATCCTCCTACCTCTGCCTCCCAAGTGCTGGGAATAAAGGTGTGCACCACCACACCTGGCTACCTTTTATTTTAACCTATAAGATGGCAATTTCATGCCATCTATCCTAATACTATTTTACAATACATGTAGGACATGGTGGCTTTGAAGGAGACAACAGCCTGCATGCCTAGTCTCGCTTGTCTCTCACACCAACCCTGAAGAGGGCACAGATTGGGAAACTGAGGCCAGAGAGGCTAAAATCATCGACCTCCCAGGCCACTCCCAGCTCTCTGCCACCCAAGGCTCCTGTATGTCACATCTGGGGCCCTCAATCAGCTCTGAATGCTGCTGTCTCCATCCTCTATTTTATTTTATTTTATTTATTTATTTATTTTCAGTTTTCCTAGGTAGGGTCTCACTCTAGGCTGACCCCGTAATTCACTACTAGTCTCAGGGTGGCCTCGAACTCCTGCAATCCTCCTACCTCTGCCTCCTGAGTGCTGGGACTAAAACCATGCACCACCAAGCCCGGTTTCTTATTTATTTATTTATTTAGGGGAGAGAGAGAGAGAGAGAGGAAGAGAAATATGGAATGAATGAGTGTTGGAATGAATGGGTGTTCCAGGGCCTCCAACCATTGCAAACGAACTGTACATGCATGCATCACCTTGTGCATCTAGCTTACATGGGTTCTGGGGAATCAAACTTGGGTCCTTTGGCTTTGCAGGCAAGCGCCTTAAGCGCTAAGCCATCTCTCCAGCCTCTCCATCCTTTCTCGTCTCCTCCTCAGGACCTCGGAGGCCTCAGCGCCCTGTTCCCCGGACCCCCACCGTGACAAGCCCGAGGCCACCGCCGCCACTCCCGCCGCCAACGGTTCGAGGACGGGGGCCGGAGGTTGTCATCCTCGTCGCGACATCGTGTTCATGAAGACGCACAAGACGGCCAGCAGCACGCTGCTCAACATCCTCTTCCGCTTCGGCCAGAAGCACGGGCTCAAGTTCGCCTTCCCGAACGGGCGCAACGACTTCCACTACCCGTCGTTCTTCGCTCGCAGCCTGGTGCAGGATTACCGGCCGGGCGCTTGTTTCAACATCATCTGCAACCACATGCGCTTCCACTACGACGAGGTGCGCGGGCTGGTGCCCCCGGGCGCCGTCTTCATCACGGTCATCCGGGACCCGGCCCGGCTCTTCGAGTCATCCTTCCATTACTTCGGGGCCGTGGTCCCGCTCACGTGGAAGCTGTCCGGGGGCGACAAGCTGGCGGAGTTCCTGAGGGATCCGGATCGTTACTACGACCCGAGCGGCTACAACGCGCACTACCTCCGCAACCTGCTCTTCTTCGACCTGGGCTACGACAGCGGCCTGGACCCGGGCAGCCCGCGCGTGCGCGAGCACATCCTGGAGGTGGAGCGCCGCTTCCAGCTCGTGCTGCTGCAGGAGTACTTCGACGAGTCGCTCGTGCTGCTGCGCCACCTGCTCTGCTGGGAGCTGGAGGACGTGCTCTACTTCAAGCTCAACGCGCGCCGCGACTCGCCCGAGCCCCGGCTCAGCGGGGAGCTGTACCGGCGCGCCACCGCCTGGAACCGGCTGGACGCCCTCCTCTACCGCCACTTCAACGCCAGCTTCTGGCGCAAGGTGGACGCCTTCGGGCGGCAGCGCATGGAGCGCGAGGTGGCCGACCTGCGCCGAGCCAACGAGCGCATGCGGCGCATCTGCATCGACGGCGGGCAGGCGGTGGACGCCGCCTCCATCCAGGACTCGGCCCTGCAGCCCTGGCAGCCGCTGGGGGTCAAGTCCATCCTGGGCTACAACCTCAAGAAGAGCATCTCGCGGCAGCACGAGCAGCTGTGCAGGCGCATGCTCACGCCCGAGATCCAGTACCTGACCGACCTCGGTGCCAACCTCTGGGTCACCAACCTCCTTAAGCTCCTGAGGGACTTTCTGCGGTGGTGACGTCTCCCCGTGCCCAGCAGCCCTGCCGGCTTCTGTCCTTCCTCCTGTTGGCGAAGAGGCTGGGCAAGGGATCTGCTGGCCATAGCCTTCCCTGACCCCTCCTGGTGCCACCCTGGGACACAGGGTGTGGGGGGGCTCTCCATGGGACTAGACCCATGGCACAAGAGAGGGCCTACCAGAGATCAGTATTTGACTAATTATGCCATTTTTTTTTTAAATTAAACCCCTTTCCCTCTATTTCCGGTCTCCCCTTTAGGGAGACCTCAGAAGTAAAGGAATTGGTTGTGTTTTTGTTAATTAGTCTCACTGGTGACCGAAGGGGCTCTGAGGCGGTGGTGGTGGGTACTTGAGAGAAGATGTCTGTGGGACACAGCGCCATGTGGGGAGGCAGGGACCTAGTGTGTGTTACATGCCAAAGCCCTGTGTGTGTGGTTCAGGAGCCTTCACTAGCCACCAAGACCTGGAGTGTGTGGAGTGAGGGCTGTTCACCGTGTGACTGCGCCCTGGCTATGTGCCTGGCATTAGGCAGAATGCTTTGTGGGCATGATCTGAACTCTACAGGAACTTAGCTACCTGGGGGCTATAATGATCTTATAAATATACTGGGAACAGGCTGGAGAGATGGCCTAGCAGCTAAGGCTCTTGCCTGTGAAGCCTAAGGAAGCATGTTTGATTTCTCTCCAGGTCCCACATAAGCCAGACCCACCAAGGTGATACAAGTGCAAGGTCACACATGTGCACTAGGTGGCGCAAGCGATCGGAGTTCGATTGCAGTGCCTGAGGCCCTGGCTTTTCCCTCCCTCCCTCTCTCTCTCTAAAAAAGTAAATAAGTAAAAATATTCAAAATAGCCCAGGAAGAGAGGGGCCCAGAGAGGAATACACTTCATTAAAATCACAGAACAAGAGCCAGGCATGGTGGCGCACGTCTTTAATCCCAGCACTTGGGAGGCAGAGGTAGGAAGACTGCCATGAGTTCAAGGCCACCCTGAGACTACATACTGAATTCTGGGTCAGCCTGGGCTAGAGTGAGACCCTACCTCGGAAACCACCCCCCCCAAAAAAATCACAGAACAAGTGCTCACTGTTCTGAAGGGAGGAAGTGAGGTGGCTAGAACAGAGCAGAACTTGAGAAGAATGTGTGCAAGTGTGTGCACATGTGTGTGACAGGGAGGTTGGGAGCATTCAGCAGGTCGTTGGGTCCTTAGCCAAGTCTATACCATCTCATGAATCCTCACAATAGGGGCAGTAAATCTTTGAGGCAGGCTCACTTACTGTCTTAATTCACAGGTGGAAACTGACATCTGAGGAGGGGGCAGGAGTTGCTGAGGAGTCACATCACAGAGTGAATACAATGCAAAATGCAAATCCCAAATTGTTTCCACCATTTCCAGTGCTCATTCATCCCATCCCTGCTGGCCACTCCCTGGCTTCCAGCACCCCTTGTTTTCATCACCCCTCCGACTTCTCTACCTTTTTTTTTTTTTTTTAATTTTAATCAGAGAGAGAGCGTGAAAGCAAGAGCGAGAGAGAATTGGCATGCCAGGGCCTCGAGCCACTGTCCTCAAGCTCCAGATGTGTGTGCCATCTTGTGCCCACGCGCGACCTTGTGCGCTTGTGTCACTGGGCATCTGGCCTGTATGGGACCTGGAGAGTAGAACATGGGTCCTTAGGCTTCACGGGCAAGCGCCTTAAAGGATAAGCCATCTCTCCGCCGCCCATTTATTTTTCTTAAAAAAAATTATTTATTTATTTGCAAGGAGAGCAAGAGAGAGAGAAAGAGGGGGAGAGGGAGAGAGAGAATAGGTGCACCAGGGCCTTTAGCCACTGCAAACTTCAGACACATGTGCCACTTTGTGAACCTGGCTTCGCATGGGTGCTGGGATTTGAACCTAGGGCGCCAGGCTTTGAGGGCAAGTGCCTTAACTGCTGAGCCATCTCTCCAGCCCCACCTCTCTAGCTTCTGCTACCACACCAGGTTGTGCCACACAGTTACACACTTCATGTCAGGACTCTGCAATTAATCCATAAACAAATATTTGAGGGCTGGAGAGATGGCTCAGTGGTTAAGGCGCTTGCCTGCAAAGCCTAAGTATCCAGGTTCGATTGTCCAGGTCCCACATAAGCAGATGCACATGGTGGCGCATGTATCTGGAGTTTGTTTGCAATGGCTAGAGCCCCTGTCATGCCCATTCTCTCTCTCTCATAAATAAATAAAATATTTAAAAAATTGATACCCACACAAATAGCACATTTGTCTGGATCCTCTTGTTGGCCTGTGTCCAGAGTTGAAGATGGCTGCCTAGTTGCCAAGGCATGCTTGTGTCACTGACCAGAGCAACAATGCATTGGGCTTTAACTCCCCTGCCTCTTTCAGCATCCCCAGAGGGGGGGGGGACAAAGCCCTTTTGGGGGTACAAGATGCCTTAGGAGCTCACATCTAGGTCTGAATGGCTGAAGTCACAGCCAAGGGCCTATAGACCTCCTTGTGCAGACTTAAGGCTAAGTGCCTGCACACCATATGTGAGAATCAACAACCCACAGGCTTCATAGACCAAACTTCAGTCACAGGGCCAATTAGCACCAAAGCCAGGACTCAGTATGAGAGCTCCTAAAACCCTCACTGGGTTGGGTTAATTCTGTCTCCTGGGACATCTGACCCAAGCAAGATGGGGAGGAGTTAGGGTGACCAATTGTCTCCAGTTTTTGGGACTATCATGGCTTTATTTAAATTGAATTGATTCATTGAATTATTAAATTGATACTATTGAAATATCCCACATGCCAGGAAACTCCTCAAAGAGCCCAGAAATACTAGTGATTGTATTATAATTTACAACATTATTTATTATTATTCTGATTGGCACAGGTAGGCTTTTGGGGATTCAGGGAGAACGAGTGTGGCAAATGGCAGGTCCCAGGGATGTAACTTACTCCCTCGGCCCTTATTGTCTGCTGCTTCCAAGAGCACTACCATCATTAATTCATTAATATAATTAATATTTGAATATGCAGTTTCTGGGTAGTGAGCAATGTGAGAATGGGCGTGATCCCCTCTGCTTCCCTAAGGCAATAAAGCCGACCTAGACAGGCTGAGCGCCGGCTGGGGAGATGGTTCAGTCAGTGGATAAAATGTTCACTGTGCAAATATGTGGACCGGAGCTGGAAACCCGAGCACCTATGTAAATGAGGAGTGAGTGTGGCAGCCTGCTTATAGAGAAAAGCAAGGGGTCCCAGGGTTAAGCTAGACTAGCTGTATTGGTGAGCTGTGGATGTGAATGATAGATTCTGTCTCAGTCTGGAGAACAACCTCTGGCCTCCATGCGCATGTGTACACACAGGTGCAAAAAAGTGGGGTGCTGGAGAGATGGCTTAGCTTTTAAGGTGCTTGTCTGCAAAGCAAAAGAACCCAGGTTTGATTCCCTAGGACCCACGTAAGCCAGATGCACAAGTTTGTTTGCAGTGGCTGGAGGCTGTGGCACACCTATTCTCTCTATCTGCCTCTTTCTCTCACTCTCTTTTGAATAAAAATAGATAACAGAGGCTCAGCCAGGCGTGATAGCCCGCACCTTTAATCCTGGCACATGGGAGGCAGAGGCAGGAGGGTCCCTGAGAGTCCGAGGCCACCTTGAATTCCAGGTCAGCCTGAGCTACAGTGAGACCCCCTACCTTGAAAAACCAAATATTGAAATAAAAGAGGCTCAACAACCATCCCAGAGACACAGAGCCAGGCGACCAGAGAGGAAACAGGATGAAAATCT
This sequence comes from Jaculus jaculus, assembly GCF_020740685.1. Classification (NCBI taxonomy): domain Eukaryota; kingdom Metazoa; phylum Chordata; class Mammalia; order Rodentia; family Dipodidae; genus Jaculus; species Jaculus jaculus. The sequence goes on along the minus strand of NC_059114.1, from coordinate 10,587,289 downwards.
AGACCCATCTGAAACCAAGGCAGGGCCAGACACCATTTGGCTGGCCTCCACAGACCTGCTTTTCAAACATTTCAAGCGCTCTCAACCTGCTTTTGCTACACCTGACCAGCAGAGGGTGCCATAGTACTGGGTTTGGTCTTGTCCAACACTGACCTCTCTGGCCTGCCCGTCAGCACTTGCCAGTGATCAGGCATCTGCTGGCTGACTTGTGAAACACAGAGCCGGGGACATGGCTGCCCTTCCAAGAAAGTCTGTGAAAACCGCCTCTTCCTCTCAATTATAGGTTGGGTTGAATTCCCCTACCTAAAGATATGCTGAGGGCTGGAGAGATGGCTTAGCGGTTAAGGTGTTTGCCTGCAAAGCCAAAGGACCCTGGTTTAATTCTGTAGAACCCATGTCAAGCTAGATGCACAAGGGGACGCATGCATCTGGAGTTCGTTTGCAATGGCTGGAGGCCCTGGCGTGCCCATTCTCTCTCTCTTTCTGCCTCTTTCTCAAATAAATAAAATAAAATAAAGATATGTTGAGGTCCTATCCCTTAAAGGCCTCTGACCAGGACTTTACTTGGAAATAACGTCTTTATAGATGCAATCAAGTTCAGATGAAGACATTCTGTGGTCCGTAATCCAATATCGCTGTTGTCCTTATAAGAAGTGAAAATAGGGGGCTGCAGAGATGGCTTAGTGGTTAAGGGATTTGCCTGCAGAACCAAAGGACCCAGGTTCGACTCCCCAGGACCCACATAAGCCAAATGCACAAGGTGGCACATGTGTCTGGAGTTTGGTTACAGTGGCTGAAGGTCCTCTGCCTCTGCCTCTCCCTCTCTCTATAAAAAAAAAAGAAAGAAAAAAGAAAAAAGAAAATGGGGCTGGAGTGATGGCTTAGCCCTTAAGGCATTTGCCTGCAAAGCTAAAGGACCCAGGTTAAATTTCCCAGGACCCACCTAGGCCAGATGCACAAGGTGGCACATGCATCAGGAGTTCGTTTACAGTGGCTGAAGGTCCTGGCATGCCCATTCTCTCTCTCTCTCTCTCTGCCTCTTTCTATCTCTCTCTCAACTAAATAAAATTTAAAAAACACACACACACACACACACAAGAAACAAAAAAGAAGTGAAAAGGGGGGCTGGAAAGACGGCGGCTAAAGGAGCTTGTTTGCAAAGCCTGCTGGCCCAGGTTCAGCTTCCCGGCATTCATGTAAAGCCAGATGCGCAAAGTGCCACAAGCATCTAGACTTTATGCATGCCCCATATTCTCTCTATTTCTCTTAAATAAATAATAAATGTTTTTTTAAAAAAAGTGGAAATGAGACTGGGAGATAAACTCAGTGGTTAAAGGTGCTTGCTTGCAAAGCCTACCTGCCCAGGTCAATTTCCCAGTACCTATGTAAAACCAAGTAGATGTACAAAGTGGGCATGTGCCAAAGTTTGTTTGCAGGGACATGAGGCCTAAGTGCACCCACCACCCTAGCCCTTCCTCTCCTAAATAAGTGAATATATAATATATATTATTACATATAATATAAACATATATTAAATATTTTTATTTATTTGCAAGAAGAGAGAGATAGAGATGGACACAGAGAATGGGTGCACCAGGGCTTCTAGCCACTGCAAATGAATGCCAGATACATGCCCCATCTTGTGTATCTGGCTTTACATGGGTACTGGGGAACTGAACCCAAGTCATTAGGCAATTCAGACAAGTGCCTTAAGTGCTGACCCATCTCTCCAGCTCCCAAATATTTTATTTTTCTTTCTTTTTAAAAAAAGATTTATTTTTATTTATTTATTTGTTTATTTGAGACAGAGAGAGGCGCAGGGGAGAGAGTACAAATGAACTCCAGACACATGCTCCACCATGTGCATCTGGCTTACATAGGACCTGGAAAATCAAACCTGGGTCCTTAGGCTCCGCAGCCATGTGCCTTAACCACTAAGCCATCTCTCCAGCACCCCATTTTCACTTTAAATAAAATATTTGGGTGCTGGAGAGATGGCTAAGGCGCTTGCCTGCAAAGCCTAAGGACCCATGTTCAACTCTCTAGATCCCATGTAAGCCAGATGCACAAAGGTGAAGCAAGCACAATGTCACACATGCCCACTAGGTGGTGCATCTGGAGTTCGATTACAGAGGGGGAGGCCCTGGTGTGCCAATTATTTCTCTTTCCTTCTCTCTCTTCCTCTCTCTAAAATAAAAAAAAGGGGGGCTGGAGAGATGGCTTAGCGGTTAAGCGCTTGCCTGTGAAGCCTAAGGACCCCGGTTCGAGGCTCGGTTCCCCAGGTCCCACGTTAGCCAGATGCACAAGGGGGCGCACGCGTCTGGAGTTCGTTTGCAGAGGCTGGAAGCCCTGGCGTGCCCATTCTCTCTCTCTCCCTCTATCTGTCTTTCTCTCTGTGTCTGTCACTCTCAAATAAATAAATAAAATTTAAAAAAAAACACAAATACCCTTTAAAAAAAAAAAAAGGGCTGGAGAGATGGCTTAGCTGTTTAGGCCCTTGCCTGCAAAGCCAAAGGACTTACATTCCATTCCCCAGGACCCATGTAAGCCAAATGCACAAGGTGGCACATGCATCTGGAGTTCGTTTGCAGCAGCAGCTGGAGGCCCTGGTGCGCCCATTCTCCCTCCCTCTCTCTCTCTCTCTCTCTCTCTCTCTCTCTCTCTCTCTCTCTCTCTCTCTCTCAATACAATACAGTACAATACAATACAATACAATGCAGTGCAGTGCAGTACAGTACAATACAAGAAAAACAAAGTGAAAATGGAAACCTGGCATGATAGTGCACACCTGTAGCCCAGCACTTGGGAAGCTGAGCCAGGAGGATCATGGGTTCAAGGATGGCATGGTGGGGCACATCTATTACCCCAGCACTGGGGAGGCTGAGACAAGAGGATCATGAGTTGGAGGCCAGTCTTGGTTATACAGCGAGAACCTGTCTTAAAAAGTGGGGAGAGGGGGAGGATGCTGTGTGTGGGGGGGGGCACTAGGGATGTAGCACAGTTGACATTGTGCTTGACTAGCATGCAGGACACCCTGAGTTCCACCCACGACACTGCATGAACCCCACAGGCATGGCCTAGTCCTAGCATTTGGAAAGTAGAAGCAGAAGGATCAAGGCCACTCTCAAGCTACATAGTGAGTTCAAAACCAGCCTGGGGTACATGAGATCCTGTCTGAAAGGAAAAAAAGAAGAAACACCATATGAAAGTCAGTATGTGGGCTGGAAAGACGACTCAGTGGTTAAAGGCACTTGCTCACAAAGCCTAACAGTTTGAGTTCAGGCTGGTTCAATTCCCCTACACCAACGTAAAGCCAGATGCACAGAGTGGCTAATGTGTCTGGAGTTCATTTACAGTAGTAAGAGACACTCTCTTTCCTTGCAGATAAACTTCAAAAAAAATTTTTTTTAGGGCTAGAGAGATGGCTTAGCAGTTAAGGTGCTTGCCTGTAAAGCCTAAGGACCCAGGTTCAACCCCCCAGAACCCATGTAAACAAGATGCACATGTGTCTGGAGTTTGTATGCAGTGGCTAGAGGCCCTGGAATGCCCATTTGCTTTTTTATTGTTTTTTCCAAAATAATATTTATTTATTTGTAAGCAGAGAAATACAGACACACACAGAGGGGGAAAGAGCGAGAGAATGGGCAACATTAGGGCCTCTAGCCCCTGCAAAGGAACTCCAGATGCATGTGCCACCTTCTACATCTGGTTTTATGTGGGTACTGGGGAACTGAACCTGTGTTGTTAGGCTTTGCAGGCAAGCACCTTAACCACTGAACCATCTCTCCAGCCCCAATAAAAAATAATTATTTTTTTAAAAAAAATCTGGACATGATTTTAATCCCAGCGCTTGGGAGGGAGGCAGAGATAGGAGGATCGCTGTGAGTTCGAGGCCAGCCTGAGACTACATAGTGAATTCCAGGTCAGCCTGGGCTAGAGTGAGACCCTCTCTCAAAAGAAGAAGAAGAGGAGGAGGAGGAAGAAGAACAGGAGGAGGTCAATACACATAGGGAAAGGCCTTGCAAACATAGACAGGGATAGGAGCCCAAATGCAATGTCAAGGAGCCAGGGCAGCATCGGAAGGGAAGAAGAGGCAAGGAAAGGGCCTACGGAGTCTCAGAGGGAACAAGGCTGACACTTTGATTTTTAGATGTCTAGTCTAGAGCTATGGAAGAGCAAGGTTCTGTGGCTTGAAGCCACCCACTTTGTGGTACTTTTCTATGACAGACCCAGGACAGCAATGCTGTCTTCAGGGGCCAGCCCTCCCCCTCCCTCCCCCCTTCCGCCCCATTGTCTCCTCTACCTGCTGTCCAAGGCGGTCTTCTGTGCCTGGCCCTGGGGAGAAGCCACACTGCTGCTCCTCTGTGACCCCTCAGACCTTGCTCTCTCTCCATCTTTTTTTTTTTTTTTTTTTTCAAGGTAGGGTCTCACTCTAGCCCAGGCTGACCTGGAATTCACTATGTAGTCTCAGGCTGGCCTCAAACTCATGGTGATCCTCCTACCTCTGCCTCCCGAGTGCTGGGATTAAAGGTGTGTGTCACCACGCCCAGCATTTTTTTTGTTATTTGACAGAGAAAGAGGGAGAGAGAGAGAGAGAGAGAATGGGTGCCAGGGCCTCCAACCACTGCAAACAAACTCCAGAGGCATGCACCACCTTGTGCATCTGGCTTACATGGGAACTAGGGAATTCAACCTGGGTCCTTTGGCTTTGCAGGCAAGTGCCTTAACTGCTAAGCCATCTCTCCAGCCCTGTATTTTACTTTTTATATTTATTTATCCTATTAAGGCTTTATATAAATTATCTTTGTAAATTCTCACAATTTTACTCACCACCCTAAGGGAGGAAATGGATGTTTGCCAAGGTCCCAGCTAAGTCAAGAGTGGGCACTGGTCACAAATCCAGGCGGTCTGACTCCCCTGCTTGACCATCATGTTTCAGAGCAGAAGCCACTGCGCTTGCCCAAAGGGTCAGAACCAGCTCCCTGGAAGATGGGCCACGGGGCTGGGCTGTGCCCAGTTGTCTCCACGCTGGCAATGATGGCCGTTGTCCTTATTCCAGGTGCCCTTCTCCAGGAGTTCATTTGTAGTCGCTGGAGGCCCTGGTGAGCCCATTCTATCTCTGTTTCTTCTATCTTTCTCCGCTTGAAAATAAATAATCAATATATATTTTAATTTAATTAATTTATTTATTTAAAAGGGGGAGAGAGAGAGAGAGAGAGAGGGAGAGGGAGAGAATGCGTGCTCCAGGGCCTCCAGCCACTGCAAACGAACTCCAGACACATGCGCCATATTGTGCATCTGGCTTATGTGGGTCCTGGGGAATTGAACAGAGGTCCTTTGGCTATGCAGGAAAACTCCTTAACTGCTAAGCCATCTATCCAGCCAAATAGTATTTTTTAAAATGTCTTTTCTAAGCTTATTTTATTTGTTTTGTTTTGTTTTTTGTTTTTTAGGTAGGGTTCTAGCTCAGGCTCTCCTGGAATTCACTATGGAGTCTCAGGGTTGCCTTGAACTCATGGTGATCCTCCTACCTTTGCCTCCTGAGTGCTGGGATTAAAGGTGTGCGCCACCATGCCCAGCAATGCTTATTTTTAGAGAGAGAAAGAGGAAGATGAGAGAGAGAGAAAATGGGTGCACCAGGGTCTCTGAGCCACTGCAAATGAACTCCAGAAGCATACACCACTATGTGCATCTGGCTTATGTGGGTACTGGGGAATTGAACCTGGATCCCAAGGCTTCCCAGATAAGCTCCTTACATGCTATTCCATCTCTTTAATCCCTAACTTTTTTTTTTTTTTTTCCTAGGTAGGGTTTTACTCTAGCCCAGACTGACCTGGAATTCACTATGTAGTCTCAGGGTGGTCTTGAACTTATGGTGATCCTCCAAACTCTGTCTCTCAAGTGCTGGGCTTAAAGGCATGCACCACCATGACCAGCTAGTCAAATAAATGATTTTTTAAAAATAAAAATAGTCATGTTGTGAGAGTCCCTGGTTCCTCAGGGGGCTGTTGCCTACCAGCTCCCTGGAGGTGTCCAGGCAACTGTGTAGCAGGATTTTGAGCGGCTATGAGTGTGACGGGAAAAAAAAAAAAGACACCTGGGAGGCAGCTCGTTTATTTGTCAGGGGAATGGGTTTATAAGCATTTGTGAAAGAGCGGGAAGAGGTACCGGTCATAAGGGGATTGATTAGTATAAAGGTCCCATTGATGCCTAATTAGCATCTAGTGACGTCCTGGGTGCGTGAGAAAGGGTCACAAGGTCTAAGTAGTGGCAGGAAAAAGTATAGGGTATGGGTTGAGGGGGGATTGGCTGTGCGAAGGCTGCTGGCTGATACCTCATTAACATATAGGGACGTGCCAGGCAAGCGGCAAGAGGTCACAAGGCTCCGGGAACAGCAAAGCCTAAGTCTTTCCCGGGCTGAGAGAGGGAGCGGCCCTGATCCTGTCCTCCTTGGGACCCAAAGCTGTCAGGGTCTAGGCCAGCTGCGACCTCCTGGGGCCTGGGGCCCTTACCTGTGCCCAACAATGTTGTACGTTAGGGTTTGGGTGGGGATTGTGTCATCATTGGGCATATCCAAGTGACCAGAGCACCCAAGGTGTGCCAACTCCCTCTGCCACACTGAGATAATCCTCTCTGAAAAGGAGCCAACCGACCTCAAGCCAGAGCTAGTACTATGCAGAAGACAGACACATGCCAGCTGCCTTGGTGGGGCGGACGTATAATCCCAGTGGTCAGGAGGGTCTCGAATCCGAGGCAGTCGAGGCGACATAGCCAGATTCTGTCCAAAGCAAAGAGGGAAGTAGGAAGGAAGGCAGGAAGAAAGGAAATCGAAGGGGGAAAAGTAGCCGGATCGTACTCCTGATACCACAAGTAGCCTAAGCGCATGGCGGTTTTCATCCAGGCCTAGCATGATGCCATCTTGGAGTAAAGTATATTTTGAGGGTGGGGGAGATGGCATAGCAGTTAAGGCACTTGTCTGTGAAGCCAAAGAACCCAGGTTTGATTTCCCAAGATCTGTATAAGCCAGATGCACAAGGTGGCGCATGTGCCCCAAGTTTGCAGCAGCCAAAAGGCCCTGGTGTGTCATTCTCTCTCTCTCTCTCTCTCTCTCTCTCTCTCTCTCTATTTATCCATCTATCTATGTATGTATTATCTATCGTCTGCCTCTTTCTCAAATAAATAAATTAAATTAAATTTAAAAATGTCTGGGCTGGAGAAATGGCTTTGCAGTTAAGGGGTTTACCTGCAAAGCCAAAGCAAAGGACCCAGGTTTGGTTCTCCAGGATCCATGTAAGCCAGATGCACAAGGGGCACATGCATCTGGAGTTTGTTTGCAGTACCTAGAGGCCCTGGCATGCCCATTCTTTCTCTGTCTGCCTCTCTTCTCCCTCTCTCTCTCTCTCTCTGCTTGCAAATAAATAAATAAAATTTAAAAATTTAAAATGCCTTGGCCCATGGCAACTTTGGAGCAGAACAGTACAGAGATGGCCAGGTCTATGGCCATGGAAATAGAGCTATTGCCGTTGCTAGGAGATGGAGGGGGAAGGGTCACACGACCCTCACCTGAGGTTTCAGCTATGGCTCCTCCTCGTCCTTTCCCCAACTGCAAGTGATCTTGGGAGATGCTGGATTCTATGAGTAGAAGGGTTTCCCAGAAGTGGGACTTCATCATGATGTAGCTTTTATAATGTTGCCATTTATAATGGGGTCACCCACACTCCTGTCAATTACCCCCACCAGTGTTCTGCAGGGAACCCCAAGAAACTCACTGGCTCACTGAAATTGGATTTCTGGTACAACCGTGCTTTGTTATTTGTGTCTTATCTGCGTGAATAGACATGTGTTTCTGTCTCTTCAGGAAAACCATTTCATGGGCTGGACAGATGGCTTAGCGGTTAAGGTGCATGCCTGCAAAGCCTAAAGACCCTGGTCTCATTCTCCAGGTCCCATGTAAGCCAGATGCACATGGTGGTGCACGCGTCTGGAGTTTGTTTGCAGTGGCTAGAGGCCCTGGAGCACCCATTTTTTTTTCTATCTCTCTCTTTATCTCTCTCCCTCTCTCTCTACTTAAAAAAAAACAAAACCCTCTAAGAACTCATTTCACTTAACAGTGGACAAGTGGATGATCAGAGGCCATCCCAGGAGCCAGTGGCCCAGGTGAGTAGAGGGAAAGCTAGAAAGAGCCTTAGGGCTGGAGGGATGGCTTAATGGTTAATGTGTTTGCCTGCAAAGCCAAAGGATCCTGGTTTGATTCTCCAGGACCCATGTAAGCCAGATGCACAAGGGGGCACATGCATCTGGAACTCGTTTTCAGTGGCTGGATGCCCTGGCACGCCCATTCTCTCTCTCTCTCTCTCCCTGTTTCTCTCTCTCAAATAAATAAATAAATAAATAAATTAAATACATTTAAAAGGAAGAGTGTTCAATCAGCCTCAGTTTCAGTTTCTCCTTCGCACAAGGGGCAGAACTAAGGTTGCTGAGATCCCTCTACATGCGCAACAGCTCTAAGTTTCGTCCCAGCCCTTAAGGGCTCCATGGCCAGATGTCTCACCAACACGAGCCACTGGAAATATACCATGAACCACAGACACAAGCCATGCATGTTTTTCAATAAAACTAGAAAAACAAACAAACATGGGGTTGGGGATAGAACAATTACTCAGACTGCAAAGCCTGCTGGTCTGAGTTCAATTTCTAGGCCACTTACATAAGCAGGTGGCAAAAAGTGGCACAAATGTCTGGTGTTTGTTTGCAGTGGCAAGAGGCCCTGGTACTGTTGGAAATACCCACTTCTCTTAACAAAGAAACCGACAAGAGACTCTGAGCCATGAAAGGGAGGATTTTTAAAACAGATTTACTTATTTACTTATTTATTTATGAGAGAGAGAAAGAGAGAAAGAGAACGGGCATGCCAGGGCCTCCATCCACTGCAAATGAACTCCAGATGCATGTGCCACCATGTGCATCTGGCTTACATGGATACTGGGGATTCGAACCTGGGTCCTTAGGCTTCACAGGCAAATGCCTTAACTGCTAAGCCCTCTAAGCCCTCTCTCCAGACCCCCACCCTTGTTTTGATCTTGTAAGTTCAGGTACCAATCAGGGATTTGAAGGTATAGAACAGCTTTAATATATATATATATATATATATATATATATATATATATATATATATATATAATATTTATTTGAGAGAGAGAGAATGGGTACACCAGGGCCTCCAGCCATTGCAAATGAACTCCAGAAGCATGTGCCTCCTTGTGCATCTGGCTTACGTGGGACCTGGAGAGTTGAACCGGGATCATTTGGCTTTGCAGGCAAATGCCTTAACCACCAATCTATCACTTAGGTCCCCCCACCCCTTTCTTCCTTGGCTGAGTACTCAGGGAAGCACATCTTTCCACGACCTTATGCCTATATTCGTAACAAAGACCTTCTTGTGAGTTTATCTTTCTTTCTTTTTCTTTTTTTTTAAAATATTTTATTTATTTATTTATTTGACAGAGAAAGAGGGAGAGAGAGAGAATGGGCGCACCAGGGCCTCCAGCCACTCCAAACGAACTCCAGACACATGTGCCCCTTGTGCATCTGGCTAATGTGGGTCCTGGGGAATCAAGCCTCGAACCAGGGTCCTTAGACTTCACAGGCAACCGCTTAACCGCTAAGCCATCTCTCCAGCCTCATGATGGTCCACTTTCAAGACAAAAGTCCCTTAAGTTGGCTTCGATCCAGTTCCAGGTAAGCAGGAGACACTGAGCCCCCTGCCTGTGTCTGCTTGTCAGGGCTCTCTAACCCCTTGTCTCCTTAACCAAACTAAAGAAAGATAAACTCAGGCTGGAGAAATGGCTTAGCGGTTAAGTGGTTGCCTGTGAAGTCTAAGGACCCTGGTTCGAGGCTTGATTCCCCAGGACCCACATTAGCCAGATGCACAAGGGGCACATGTGTCTGGAGTTCGTTTGCAGTGGCTGGAGGCCCTGGTGCACCCATTCTCTCTCTCTCCCTCTTTCCCTGTCAAATAAATAAATAAATAAAATATTTTTTTTTAAAAGAATTAAATCTTGGGCTGGAGAGATGGCTTAGCGGTTAAGCGCTTGCCTGTGAAGCCTAAGGACCCTGGTTCGAGGCTCGGTTCCCCAGGTCCCACGTTAGCCAGATGCACAAGGGGGCGCACGCGTCTGGAGTTCGTTTGCAGAGGCTGGAAGCCCTGGCGCGCCCATTCTCTCTCTCCCTCTATCTGTCTTTCTCTCTGTGTCTGTCACTCTCAAATAAATAAATTTTAAAAAATTATAAAAAAAAAAAAGAATTAAATCTTGCCTGGTGTGCTGGTGCACACCTTTAATCCCAGCACTTGGGAGGCAGAGGTAGGAAGGATCGCCATGAGTCCAAGACCATCCTGAGGCTACATTGTTAATTCCAGGTCAGCCTGGGCCAGAGTGAGACCCTACCTCGAAAAAAAAAAAAATCTGAGGTAGGGGGTTCGGGCAGCACTTATTGGCATTGTATGGTGTGATGGTAGGCAAAGTGTATGTGTTGTAAATTCAGAACCAAGATTGCAGTGAAACTGGGCAATGTAACATGGGCAGGTGCTGCCTCAAACACCTTGCATTCATTATATGTCTCATTTTGGAGTATGTGTGTGTGAGTGTGTGTGTGTGTGTGTGTGTGTGTGTGTGTGTGTGTGTAGACATACTGCCTAGAGCTCACCAGGTAGCTAACTTCTGATTCTCCTGCCTCCACCTTCCAAGCGCTGGGATTACATGCATGCACTATCACACCGAGCTCACACATTTGATTTTGAATTGATTTTTGCCCAGAAACCTCTTACTTGTCTTTAAATTTTTCACAACACCCACATTCAGTTCCAGAGCCCCACGTAGGGCTGTGAGCTTGTTCACGAAGGCAGAGCTGAAAGGAAGAAAGAAGGGCTGGGCGTGTGGTTTCCGAGGTTCAGCCCATGGTCATTTGGCTCTGCTGGGTTTTGGCATGTGGCATGTGGTAGAGAAAAGCTGCTTGGCTCCCAGTGGACAGTTCAGTGACATTGTTAGTCTTATTTTTGTATTGGGGAAGACAAGGACTCCTGGGCCAGAGCAAGACCCTATCAAACAAACACACATAGAGTCGCTTCTGAATTGGTTGGGGTCAATAGTCAGGAATGTTTATATATGAACAGGGCATGGGGGCCAAGGTTTGACACATGTTCAGGAATGTGAAACAGTCTTGTTGCTTCCATGAGCAGCTATTAGCTGATATAACTTTGTGTCAGAGTATGCAGCCACAACTTTAAGCCAGACAAGGACAGGAAAAAAAAAAAAATCAGGAGGTAAAGTGAAATCAGGTGAGGTGTTTAGAAACAGACTTAGACTTAGTCATAATTGCATACATTTTGAAATCATGTTGTAATGGTTGCTCTTCTTGCTATAGTCAAATGCCTGACAAAAGACAACTTGTGGAGGAAAGATTTACTTATTTATTTATTTTGGTTTTTCGAGGTAGGGTCTCGCTCTAGCCCAGGCTGACCTGGAATTCACTATGTACTCTCAGGGTGGCCTCGAACTCATGGTGATCCTCCTACTTCTGCCTCCTGAGTGCTGGGATTAAAGGCGTGTGCCACCACGCCTGGCTAAAGATTTATTTATTTTTTTAATATTTTTGTTGTTTATTTTTATTTATTTATTTGATAGCGACAGACAGAGAAAGAGCAGAGAGAGAGAGAATGGGCATGAGAGGGTCTCTTGTCACTCCAAACGAACTCCAGATATATGTGCCACCTTGTGCATCTGGCTTATGTGGGTCCTGGGGAATCGATCCTTGAACCGAGGTCCTTAGGCTCCACAGGCAAGCACTTAACTGCTAAGCCATCGCTCCAGCCTCTATTTATTTATTTATTTATTTTGCCCATGGTTTGAGAAGATAGAGTCCATCATGCTCAGAAGGAATGGTGACAAGGGCATGAAGTCAGTGGCTGGTCACATTGCATCCAACATCAGTGGACAGAGAGAGGAACGCCAGTGCTCAGCTGGCTTCTTCAATCCAGTACCCCACCACCACCACAGTCTCTACTCAGGGTGAGTCTTTCTGCCTCAGTTCACCCTCTTGGGGAATGTCCCACCCCCATGGACACACCCAGACGTGTCTCCTAGCTAATCCCAACTGCAGTCAAGTTGACAGTGGAGCTTGACCACCACACATACGATTTCTGTGCTTGCTGTTCAAGCTAACAGGAAACTTACTGATAGAGTCTGCTCTGAGAAATGCATCATTAGGGCTGGAGAGATTGCTTAGCTGTTAGGGCACTTGCCTGAGAAGCCTAAGGACTCGTTTGACTCTCCAGGTCCCACGTAAGCCAGATGCACAAGGTGACAGACACATGCACACAAAGGCAGTGCACGCATCTGGAGTTCGATTGCAGTGGCTGGAGGCCCTGGCACACAATTCTTTCCCTCTCTCTCTTACACACACACATTAAAAAAAGGGCCAGCCAGGCGTGATGGTGCACGCTTTTAATCCCAGCACTTGGGAAGCAGGAGGATCACCATGAGTTCAAAGCCACCCTGAGAATACATAGTGAATTCCAGGTCAGCCTGAGCTAGTGAAACCCTACTTTAAAAAAAAAAAAAAAAAAAAAGAATTCATTGTTAGGTGGCTCTACCTTGAATGAAAACCATAGACTGTACTTACCCAAAGGAAGGTGGCATGACATCACTAGGCAGTCCGGTATTATTAATTATTATTATTTGCTTATTGATTTACTAGAGAGAGAGAGAGAGAGAGAGAGAATCTACTCACCAGGACCTCCTGCCACTGCAAACCAACTCCAGACACATACACCACCATGTGCATCTGGCTTATGTGGGTCCTGGAGAACTGAACCTGGGTCCCTTGCCTGTAAGTGCCTTACCTGCTAAAATGTCTCTCCAGCCCTACCATTTACTTTTTTTTTTAAAGAAGATAGACGATGAGAATGACAATGCCAGGGCCTCCAACCATTGCAAATGAACTCCAGAAGCGTTCACCACTTTGTGCATCTGGCTTTATGTGGGTACTGGGGAATTGAACTCAGGTCATTAGGCTCTGCAGGAAAGTGCCTTTGCCACCAAGCCATCTCTCCAGCCCCTATTTACTTTTTTTTTTTTTTTCCAAGGTAGGGTTTCACTCTAGCTCAGGCTGATGTGGAATTCACTGTGTAGTCTCAGGATGGCCTCGAACTCACAGTGATCCTCCTACCTCTGCCTCCCGAGTGCTGGGATTAAAGGCGTGCGCCACCACGCTTCCTATTTACTTTTTTGAGACAGGTGGCACTATGTAGCCCAAGCGGCCTCCGACTCAAAATCCTCCTGTCTCGAAGTGTCCTTTTGCATTTTATATATAGAGACATATGCAGAAGAGTCACCTACGATGGCTGTGGTGACTCAAGCCTATAATTCCAGCCTGGGCTGCAGCATGAGCTCCAGGTCAGCTGTGCTAGAGTGAAGCCCTATCTCAAAAACAAAACAAAATGCTGAGCAAAGTGGCGCACGCCTTTAATCCCAGCACTCGGGAGGCAGAGGTAGGAGGACTGCAGAGAGTTCAAGGCCACCCTGAGACTACATAGTGAATTCCAGGTCAGCCTGGGCTAGAGCGAGACCCTACCTCAAAAAAGCAAACAAACAAGCAAAAAAAAAAAAAAAGAGAGAGACTCATCTGTCATGAATCAGTAATTTACAAGTAGAGCACAGCTCCCCTAGAGTTAAGGACAGCCCCCCTGGCCGTTCATAGTCCCAGATTAAGCTTGCCAACAGGACTCCGACGTGGGGCAGAAGTGAGGTGCCAGCCTTCTCCTGTGTCCTGGTGGCGGTTCTGAGGCACTCTCCCACACCCACAGTGAATTTCTGCAATAACTTTGTGACCGGTTTTCCCGCTCTCAACATCTGATATCCCAGTTTCACACCAAGCTGTCTTCCTGGCCCGGGTATCATTATGTCAGTCTCCGCCTCTAAGAAAGGAAGGAAGTACCCGTGTCTCCAGCGGAACCTGACGTTCTTTGGTGCCCTGATCTCAAACTTTTTGAGCCCTGTGACCTCATGGAATCTCTCCTCTTTCTCATCTCTGTGGCTTTCTTTCTTTCTTTCTTTCTTTCTTTCTTTCTTTCTTTCTTTCTTTCTTTCTTTCTTTCTTTCTTTCTTTTTGTTTTTTTGAGGTAGGGTCTCACTCTAGCCCAGGCTGACCTGGAATTCACTCTGTATTCTCAGAGTGGCCTTGAAATCACAGTGATCCTCCTACCTCTGCCTCCTGAGTGCTGGAATTAAAGGCGTGCGCCGCCACGCCCAGCTTTCTTTCTTTTTTTAAAGATTTTATTTTTATTTATTTATTATAGTCAGAGAAAGAGTGAGAATGGGCGCGCCAGGGCTTCTAGCCACTGCAAATGAACTCCAGACACATGTGCCACTATGTGCATCTGGCTTATGTGGGACCTGGAGAATTGAACCTGGGTCCTTAGGCTTCACAGGCTAAGCCACCTCTCCAACCCCCTCTATGGCTTTCTTACAGAAAGTACTCTGGCAAATTTCACTCAAGAGGCTTAGCACTAGCTGGGTGTGGTGGTGCACGCCTTTAATCTCAGCACTCGGGAGGCAGAGGTAGGAGGTTCACTGTGAGTTTGAGGCCACTCTGAGACTACATAGTGAATTCCAGGTGAGCCTGGCCTAGAGCGAGACCATACCTTGAAAAACCAAAACCAAACCCAAAAATTAAAGTAAAAGAGAGAGAGAGAGTGGGTGCTTGCTACACAAGCATGAGGGCCTGGGAAAGCCTGAGATCGCCCTGAGTTCAGCTCCCTAGAACCCCCACAGTAAGCTGAGCACAGCCATGGACGTCTGTACACACTAGTCCACCACAGTGGAGGGGGTGAAGGCCAGAGAATTGCCGGGGGTGACTGACCACAAATAGCAGCTCTAGGCTGACGGGGAGGCCACTGTTATGTCCATGCACTGATGAGCAACAGAGATGTCCGTAGTTCTCCTCTGACCACCACATGCATGTGCATGGTGCATATACCGTGTGCACAGAAGGCACACGTGTGTATACACACACAGAGAGAGAGAGAGAGAGAGAGAGAGAGGGAGAGTGACAGTCACAACAAGCAATGTCCAATCTCCAATATACTCTGAGAAAAGAAGCGGGGTTCTGTTTGGAGGACATCTGTCCAAGGGGTCACTCCCTCGGCAGTAGTTTGGGGAGGCGCAGGAAGAGTGTTGCACTGAGAAAGAATAGCAGGCGGAACAGCCCTGGGGGAGGCGGAAGTAGTCGGGGAGACAGGCACTCTCCTCCCCTGGCACCATGTGGCTTCAGCACCTCGGGACCTTTTAGCTTTTGGAGAAGAAGAAAGACAGAAGTCCAAGGGTGGTCAGAGGGCCCTACACCCTTAATCCTACCCGGTCCTGGGTCTCTTGTACAATTGGTCAGCTTCCCTCGCTCACCCTTCTCCTTGCCATTGTGACCAAGGTGCAGTATGGGTGAGGCCACATAAGGTCACTCTGAGTGATAGAACCAAATCGCTACCTCCTGGACAGTCCCAGGTATGAGGCCAACTGCCCAGACTCAGTGGCCGGTAGATAGTCGATCCAAACCCTCTAGGCAACCACCACACAGCGAGAGGAACATCCAGAGTCAGCTGTGTGGCCAGGACATTCTTGTGTGTGTGTCAGGGTGGGGGAACTGTGGAAGCAATGATGTGGGGGCAGAGGAAACGGGGTTCTACAAAGCCTCATCACAACCAGACGCCATGTACCCCCAAGGCAGGCCACCTGCTTTCGCTGCAACTTCCAGTGGAGTACCTGTGACCCATGAGAGAGGCCAGGGCTTTAGAAACACCTATGGCCTATGGGGTGCAGGAATGTGGGTCATAGCGTGTCACCACCGACATCCAGCTTCTCGGCAAAGAAGGCAGAAGGGACCCAAGGCGTGCAGTGGGAGAGAAGGGAACACCATGAAGGAGGATTGCCTGGGCTGGAGAGATGGCTCAGAGGTTAAGGCCCTTGCTGGAAAAGCCAAAGGACCTAGATTCGATTCCCCAGTACCCATGTAAAGCCAGATGCACAAGGTGGTGCATGCATCTGGAGTTTGTTTGCAATGGTGGCTAGAGGCCCTGGTGCGCCCATTCTCTGTCTCTCTCTAATAAATAATTAAATAAAATCTCTCTCTCTCTCTCTATTTTTTTTTTAAAAGAGGATTGTCAGCTGGAGAAATTGCTTAGTGGTTAAGGCGCATGCTGGCAAAGCCAAAGGACCCAGGTTCAATTCCCCAGGACCCATGTAAGCCAGACGCACCAGGTGGCACTTGCGTCTGGAGTTCATTTGCAGTGGCTAGAGGCCCTGGCGCGCCCATTCTCTTTCTCTCTCTCACTCTTTCTCTCATAAATAAAAATAAAATAAATATCAAAAAAGAAAGCCGGGGGCTGGACAGGTGGCTTAGTGGTTAAGGCTCATGCCTGTGAAGCCTAAGGACCCCAGTTTGATTTTCCAGGTCCCACATAAGCCAGATACACAAGGTGGCACATGCATCTGGAGTTCGTTTGCAGTGGCTGGAGGCCCTGGCGTGCCCATTCTCATTTTCTCTCTCTCCTCTCTGTCTCTAATAAATAAATAAAAATAAAATCTTAAAAAAAGAAAGAAGGAAAGAAAGAAAGAAAGCCAAGTATGAACCTATGGATGCCACAACCTTCTCCTTGGAGGCAAAGTGTCCATCTACCGGGCACAGGAAGTAGAAAGGCCTGCAAATGCATTTTTTTTCCTGTGGCTGCTAAAGAACTTAATTTTTTTTTTTTTTTGAGGCAAGTTCAACAGACTGCCTTTTTTTTTTTTTTATTATGCGCACGTGAGGAAGAATTGGCATGCCAGGACCTCCAGCCACTGCAATCGAACTCCAGAGGCAGGAGCCCCCTTTTGCACATGTGTAACCTTGCATGTTTGCATCACTGTGCATCTGGCTTATGTGGGTCCTGGAGAGTCAAACATGACTCCTTAGGCCGCCTTAAGGC
This sequence comes from Jaculus jaculus, assembly GCF_020740685.1. Classification (NCBI taxonomy): domain Eukaryota; kingdom Metazoa; phylum Chordata; class Mammalia; order Rodentia; family Dipodidae; genus Jaculus; species Jaculus jaculus. The sequence continues at coordinate 10,570,275 of NC_059114.1, read as the reverse complement.
AGGCAAGCGCCTTAACCCCTAAGCCATCTCTCCAGCTCTGCTAAAGAACTTAAAATCACCCATGTGGTTTATATCGTTATTCTTCTGGCCAACACTGTACTAATATTGACAAGCCCTTTAAGAGCAGAGCCTGGTAAATGAAAAGCACCCGTAAGTGCTGGTTAAATAAAGGCTTCTCTTTGCCGGTGATTTGTTGCCTATGGCATTTGACAATATGATTTTTTCCATTCCTCAGAGACTAGGAAAAGTTCAAGCAAATTTATTTTCTTGTTCAACACTTTGATTTAGTTTACCCCCCAGAAACATAAAGAACATATTGTCAGTCTTTTTTAATTTTTTATTTTGAGGTAGGGTCAGTCTTGCTCTAGCCCAGGCTGACCTGGAATTCACTATGTAGTTCAGGGTGGCCTCGAACTCATGGTAATTCTCCTATATCTGCCTCCGCAGTGTTGGGATTAAAGGTATGTTCTCGTTCTCTCTCTCTTTCTCTCTCTCTCTTCATATATATATATGGCTCTTCTATTCTTTTTATTGACCTCTCTCTCCATATATATATATGGCTCTTCTATTCTTTTTATTGACCTCTCTCTCCATATATATATATGGCTCTTCTATTCTTTTTATTGACACATAGTTATTTATTTGCAAGCAGAGAGACTCTACTTCAAAACACAACAAGAGCCAGGCATGGTGGCACACACTTTTAATCCCAGCACTCGGGAGGCAGAGATAGGAGAATCAGGCCACCCTGAGACTACACAGTGAATTCCAGGTCAGCCTGAGCTAGTGACACCCTACCTCAGAAAAGAGAGAGAGAGAGAGAGAGAGAGAGAGAGAGAGAGACAGAGAGGGAGGGGGAGAGTAAAGGAAAAAGAAAAAGTTAAACTGCTGGACAGATGGCTCAGAGGTTAAAGGCACTTGCTTGCAAACCCTGCAGGCCCAGGTTTGATTCCCCATTACTCACATAAAGACAAAGACACAAAGTGGCATAAGCATTTGGAGTTCGTTTGCAGTGGCAGAAGACCCTGGCAAGCTTATAATCACTTTCTCTATCAGTCCTCATAAATAAAAATATTTTAAAAACTTTTATTTTATTTATTTTCAGGAAGAGAGAGAAGGAATGGTGTGCCAGGGCCTCAAGTCACTGCAAACAAACTCCAGATACTTGTGCCACTTTGAGCCGCTGGCCTTATGTAGGTAATGGGGAATCAGATCTGGGTCGTCAGGCTTTGCAAACAAGTGCCTTTAACCACTGAGCCATCTCTCTAGCTCCAACCCCCACTTTCAAAAATTTATATTTTTATTTAGTTATTTGCAAGGAGAGTGAGAGGAGAAAGAGAACGAGAGAGAGAAGGGATGTATTTAATTTTTTTTAATTATTGAAAAATGGGTGAAAATAAGTGTATTTTAATTGTATGTATTCCAATATACCTAAAACTATCATGGTAACAGAATCAATGGGGGGTGGGGGAGTCAACAAAAATAAGTTAATGGATGAACTATTATACTATTTTAGCATTAAGTTGTTGAAATTTGCTTTGCAGTTTACTCTCAGGGCAGTCAATTCTCACTGGGGATGGATCACTTTTCCAGCACTCACCAGAGCCCAGGCAGGAGTGGCCATCTCGCACCTAGAAACTTGGTTTAACCCCATGGGACCCAGAGAGGTCAAAGGTCTCTGTGGCCTGCTTTACTACTCCCTTTCCTTCCCTGACAGTTCAAGCCAAGCCAACCTGTGCTTCCTTACCCAGTGGTGACAGCCACCTGGCACTCTCCCCCGCCCCCACCCAGATAGGCGTCGTACCCAGGAGCGCACCACCTGGGCCATCCTGGGACCTCCCCCGCTGCAGCTCCTGGCCCTGGTGACAGCCTCAGTAACAATTATGCAACCCAGCAGCCTACACTTAATGAGTGGAACATGCCAGGCATTCTGCTAACTCACGAGGCCAGTCCTTATCTAATCCTGTCCAACATCTCCAGGGCTGGAGCCATTTGGCACACGCGGGCTCTCCTCCCGGCCCGTGAACACTGACAGAGCCCAGCCTGTGTTCGGGGTCAGGGAAGGGGGGTGGGGAGCTCCTCGGGCAAAAGGACCGCGGGGATGGTGACATCCTAACCGGCCAGTTTGCTCTGAAGGGCATGTGAGCCACGTGCACGTGTCTGGCACCCCTGTCCCGTCCCATTTACCTGCCACCTGGAAGCTGGAGTGGAGAAAAGGCCCGGAGGTGGGAGGCACTTGCTGCCCCTGACACGGGCGTGCGCTCCTGTCCGCCTCTTAGGGGCAAGTCACCTCTCCGTCCCAGGTAGGTTAGGCCTGGTGTCCTGGGTAAAATAAAAGGGGAGAGGGGCTGGAGAGATAGCCTAGCGGTTAAGGCGCTTGCCTGTGAAGCTTGAAGACCCAGGTTCGATTCCCCAGATCCACATAAGCTAGCCAGCTGCACAAGGTGGTCCATGGGTCTGAAGTTCATTTGCAGTGGCTGGAGGTGCACCCACTCTCTTTCTCTCTGTCTCTCTCTCTCTCGAATAAATAAATATAAATAAAATGTGTTTTTAAAGGTGGGAGGGGAAGGAAGCACTGGGCAGGGCAGGGCGGGGCAGAGGCCGGGGCAGTTGCTGTCCCTCTGGGCGGGACCATCGTCTGATCCAGCAGGGCAAAACTCGCTGACGGCGGCGACAGCGAGGCCGGGTGGTGGTCAGGACAAAGCCCGCTGCTCCAGCCTGGCACCATGAGCGGCCGAGTGGGGGACCTGAGCCCGCAGCAGCAGGAGACGCTGACCAGGGTGAGGGGCACGATGGGCGGGGCGGGGCGGAGGTGTGGCCGGGCCGGCACCCTGGGGACCCAGGCATCCCGCTGCCCCGGTCCCAAAGTCGCTGGGCGCAGCAGCCTGGACCAGGGACCCTCTCTTTCTAATGGGACAATTTCAGCCTTCCATCGTCCACGGGCTCCCCGCCATCCAGTCCTGGCCCTTGCGCCCCGCTTGCGGGGGTGGGGGGGCACTGCCATCCAGCGGCTGGGAGCCTGGGGTAGATTCGGACATTCTTGCGACATTTGTTTGTTTTGTTTGGTGTCTGTCCCCCGGGTCTCAAGCCTTCCTCCTATGTTTCTACTTTATTATATATTACTATTGTCTTGTTGTTGTTGTTGTTATTAATTATTATTATTATTATGAAATAGAAGGCTTGGGGATATTTTTGGGATTATCCTACAGGCTTTACCTGGGGAGGGGAGGGGCAGGGCTAGGGGAACTTTCCAAGTCTTAGGGGTCCTGCTCAGTCAATGTGAAAGGCAAGCTTAAGATTTGTGGGTGAAACCCAACATGGAGACACTGACCTGTATTCATGGTACTTGGGAACCAGAGGTAGGAAGATCACAAGTTCAAGGCTAGCCTGAATTGACTAGTGAAACTGTGTCAAAGAGCAACAACACCTAGGTTAGCCAGATGCACAAGGGGGCGCATGCGTCTGGAGTTGATTTGCAGTGGCTGGAGGTCCTGGTGCGCCCATTCTCCCTCTCTCTCCATCTGCCTCTTTCTCTCTCTGTCTGTTGCTCTCAAGTAAATAAATGAAAATAAAAACAAAAAAAATTTTTTAAAAAGAGCAACAACAACAATAAAAAGCGGGGAGTGGGGCTGGGGAAATGGCTTAGTGGTTAAGGGATTTACCTACGAAGCCTAAGGATCCGAGTTCGATTCTCCAGGACCCAAGTAAGCCAGATGCACAGGAGGCGCATGTGTCTGGAGTTAGTTTTCAGTGGCTGGAGGCCCTGGTGCCCCCATTCTCTCTCTCTCTCAAATAAATAAAGAATTTTTTTTTTTTTTTTAAGTGGGGAATGGCTAACTTCGAAGTGTCTCCACTAGGGAAGGGCCCTGCAGGGAGGGAAGAGGACCCTACCTGAAGGAAAGGAAAGTTGAAAATTCACCCAAGACTCCTCAGGTGAAAGAGGGGTCCTATAGCAGAAAAATCCCCAGCTGAAGGAAGGACAAGAGGCCCCCTGGTGAGCATCTTACTGCTGGTGGCCTTAGGAAGAGCCAGGCACAGAGCTACAGAGGAAAGGGACACTTGATCTCTGAGCATAAACTGTGCCTGTTGGCCAGAGTGCTCAGTGATGTGGAAAAGCTTATTCCTACCTTTTCCCTTATTTAAAAGTATTTTGCAGCCAAGCGTGGTGGCACACGCCTTTAGTCCCAGCACTCGGGAGGCAGAGGTAGGTGGATCACCATGAGTTCCAGACCACCCTGAGACTCCATAGTGTATGTCTATGTATGTGGTGTGTGTGTATACAGATGGGCGTACATGTGGGTATACATGTGCGTGTATGTGTGTATGCATGCCGAGGCCAGAGGTTGACATTGATTGGCCCTCCTCTTCTTTTCTCACTTAAACCCAAAGATCGCTGATTCAGCTAATCTAGCTGGCCAGCTTGTCTTGGGGGTGTGTTTGTGTGTGGGGGGCGGGTCTTCTGTCTCCTCCCCCTGAGCTCTGGGATTACAGGAGCCACCATGCACACCTGGTCCTCATGCTTTAACCACTGAACAATCTTCCCAGCACCAGATGCTTACTATTTTAAAAAACTAGGTGGGGAAAAAAAAAAAAAACTAGGTGATAGAGAGCAGCTGGAGAGATGGCTCAGTAGTTAAAGCACTTGCTTGCAAAGCCTAACAGCCTGGGTTCAATTCCCCAGTACCCAAGTAACACCAGATGTACTAAGTGGAGCATTCATCTGGAATTTGTTTGTAGTAGCTAAAGGCCCTGGCCTGCCCAATTTCTCTTTCTCTGTCAAATAAACAAATATTTTGAAAATTAGGGGGAGGGCTGGAGAGATGGCTTAGTGGTTAAAGCACTTGCCTGTGAAGCCTAAGAACCTAGGTTGGATTCCTGAAAACCCATGTAAGTCAGATGCAGCATCTGGAGTTCATTTGCACTGGCTAGAGGCCCTGGTGCACCTACTTGCTCTCTATATATCATAAATAAAAATAGGGGGAAATAGAAAAGGAAGAAGAGGGAGAGGTTATTCATGGTCTCAAAACTCAAGAAAACTGAGGTTGGGCATGCTGGCACATGCCTTTGATCCCAGCACTCGGGAGACAGAGGCAGGAGGATCACTGTGTATTCAAGGCCCCTCTGAGACTACATAGTGAATTCCTGGCCAGCCTGAGCTAAAATGAGACCCTAACTCAAAAAAAAAAAAAAAAAAAAAAAGGCTGAAGAGATGGCTTAATGGTTAAGGCGCATGCCTGTGAAGCCTAAGGACCCAGGTTTGATTCTCCAGGTCCCATGTAAGCCAGATGCACATAGTGGTGCATGTGTCTGGAGTTCATTGGCAGTGGCTGGAGGCCCTGGCGCACCCATTCTCTCTCTCTCTTCCCCCATCTTTGTATCTCAAATAAGTAAATAAAAATAAATCTCTGTCCTTCTCTCTATCTGCTCTGCCTCTAGTATGTTTCTTTAATAATTTTTTTAAAGAGAGAAACAAACAAACAAAAGAACTCAAGAAAATTATGTCTGGGATCATTTCCTTCTAGATTTTTCCTGAGCCAAGTGTCGACCGCATGGGATCACATTGTCAGATACTGCAGTCCTCATATGGCATCCTAAGACAAGTTGTTCCCAAGGTACTTCAGACTTTCCCAGCACCTGTATGGTGCCCTTCTGTTTCACTGTTTGTTTTTTTATGTGAGAGAGCGAGGAGGTGGGGATTGGCACACCAGGTCCTCCAGCCATTGTAATCAAACTCCAGATGTGTGCACCCCTTGAGCATGTGTGCGACTTGTGTACTTGTGTCTCTGTGAGTCTGGCTTACATGGGACCTGGCGAGTTGAACATGAGTCCCTAGGCTTCACAGGCAAGTGTCTTAACCACTAAGCCATCTCTCAAGCCCTTTTCTCTTTTACTTAACGTGTGTTCCAAGGGCAGTGGCCTTGCCACTTCCTTTGCTCTATCCCCTAGAAAGATCCTCCACCACTTCAAGTTCAGTTTCCTCATTTGCAGAACAAGGATGTGCTCCTGTAAAGTTTAAATGAGGGAACCCGGTCACCTGGAAGGGCCGAGACATGCAGCGTCATTGCGTCACTGGAGGCACCATCCCCTTCCACCCCCCCAACACTTCCTTCAGCCCGGGAGGCTACAGATGCGAGAATTTCCTTTGCGTGTTGAGAGTCATGTAGTTCATATAGTGTGCTGCTTTTATATATATATTTTTTTTATTTTTTGAGATAGAGTCTCACTCTAGCTCAGGCTGACCTGGAATTTGCTCTGTAGTCTCAGGGTGGCCTCGAACTCATGGTGACCCTCCTAACTCTGCCTCCTGGGATTAAAGGTGTGCACCACCTCACCCAGTTATTGTGCTGCTTGAGATTTCCAGTGTCCACTGTTTTCACTGCTGATGACGTCTGTCTCCCATAAGACTGCATACAGTGCAGCTTTTTCCAGCTTTCAGTTGCCTGGGCTACAGGGAGAGGTTTTCTGCTCAGCACCAACTTGATTTCTCAGGCATGTGAAGTCTTCAGCAATAGGGTCTTACCATCTCTTTCTCACGGGGATTATTTTTACTTTTATTTACTTATTAGAGAGAGAAGGAGAGAGAGAGAGAGAGAGAGAGAGAGAGAGAGAGAGAGAGAATGAGCACACCAGGGCCTCTGGCCACTGCAAATGAATTCCAGATGCATGCGCCATCATGTGCATCTGGCTTATGTGGGATCTGGAGAATAAAACCGAAGTCCTTAGGCTTTGCAGGCAAGCACCTTAACTGCTAAGCCATCCCTCCAGCCCTCTTTATCTCTCTCTCTCTCTTTTTTAAAAATATATTTGCAAGCAGAGAGAGATAGAAGAGAGACAGAGAGAATGGACATGCCAGGGCCTCCAGCCACTGCAAACAGACTCCAGATGCATGTACCACCTTGTGCATCTGGCTGTACCTGGGTACTGGGGAACTGAACTCAAGTCATTGGGCTCTGGAGACAAGTGCCTTAACCACTGATCCATCTCTCCAGTCCAAGGCAGGCTTTCTTATTCACTGCTGCATATTCCAGGATAGCTGGTCCATGAGCTACCAAGAATCTTCTGGTCTCTGTTAGGAGTAGGGGGTTCAATAGAGGCTTAGAGACCATTATGTGGATTAATTAATTTTGGGCTGAAGAAGATGGCTTAGTGGTTAAGATGCTAGCCTCAAAGCCAAAGGACCCCGGTTCGATTCCCTAGTACACACGTAAGCCAGAATCACAAGGAGGAACATGTGTCTGGAGTTCATTTGCAGTGGCTGGAGGCCCTATAGCATCCATTCTCTCTCTCTCTCAAGTATATATATGAATATTTTATTATCATCTCTGAGAAATGGATAGGGGGAGTGAGGCTCATAGTAGCATAGCTTGAGGGAAGGGGGAAAGGTGAGGAAGGCTGGAAGAGAGGTCCTGTGGCCAGCCGCAGGCGTACAGTGCCCACAGCTGCAGGCTACAGGAGGGTTGAAGGCACCAAAGCAAGCTGAGGGAGAAACAGAGGAGGGAGGGAGAGAAAGAGAATGAGGGAGAGAATAAGGTGCACATAAGAACGAGCAGTAGGAAGCTGAGGGGGACAGACAGGAAGTGATATTCACCTGGTAAGCAAAAGAGGGACAGAGCCCAGCGTGGTGGCGCTCGCCTTTAATCCCAGGGCTCGGGAGGCAGAGGCAGGAGGATCTCGGAGAGTTCAAGGCCACCCTGAGACTCCACAGTGAATTCCAGGTCAGCCTGAGCTGGCGTGAGACCTTACCTCAGAAAACAATAAAAAGAGGAGAGAGAGAGAGAGAGCGGGACAGAAAGAGACTGAAGGAAATGGTAGCCGGGCTTTTGTGTCCATACCCTTGGGGTGTGGCCGACTGACCAGTGGAGGGGAGACTTGTGGGTGTGGCGGCAGTGCTGGGTGAGGGGGGGGGGACGGGGACGGGATGTCTGGACACGCAGCGGCATAGGTCCTTTGGAGGGAAGGAAGACCTCGGTTTCTTCCAGTTGGGAGTGGGAGGGAGCGCGGAGACTCCCGTCTCAGCGCAGGCAGCTGGGACTCTACACATGCGTTAATGACTGTATTCAGCTTTATGTGAATTCGGGGGTCTGGGCTCAGGTCGTCATATATGCACGGTAAGCCCTTTTACTCACTGAACAACCTTCCCCACCCTCTTTTTTGTTATTCCACCTTAACAAAAATTATTTGAGCTGGGCGTGGTGACGCACGCCTTTAATTCCAGCACTCGGGAGGCAGAGGTAGGAGGATTGCCATGAGTTCGAGGCCACCCTGAGACTACATAGTGAATTCCAGGTCAGCCTGGGCCAGAGTGAGATCCTACCTAGAAAAAACCAAAAAACAAAACAAAACAAAACAAAACATATATATATATATATGCATGTATTTGAGAGAAAGAGAAAGAGGCAGAGAGAGGTGGGGAGAGAGAATGAGTGCACCAGGGCCTCCAGCCACTGCAAATGAACTCCAGCCACGTGCGCCCCCTTGTGCATCTGGCTTATGTGGGTCCTGAGGAATTGAACCCAAAGTCCTTTGGCTTTGCAGACAAATGCCTTAACCACTAAGCCCTCTCTCCAGCCCCTTTTTTCCAGTTTTTGAGAGAGAAGCTTCATGTGTAGTCCAGGCTGGCACAGTCTTCCAGCCTTAGTTTCCTGTTGCAGTGAGCTTTGTGTTGCTGGCAGAAAACACCCGCTCAAGAGCAGCTTGTGGGGGACAGACTCAAAGGGAAGCTACACGATGGCAGGGGAAAACAATGGCATGAGCAGAAGGTGGACATCACCTTCTGGCCCGTATCAGATGGGCAACAGCAACAGGAGAATGTGCCAAACACTGGCAAGGGGAAGCTGGCTATAACATCCATAAGCCCACCCCCAACAATACACTGTCTCCAGGAGGCTCCAATTCCCACATTGCCACCAGCTGGGGACCTAGCACTCAGAATACATTAGTTTGTGAGGGACACCTGAATCAAACCACCACACTTTCCAAAAGTGGGTTCAGAGGTATGTACTACCATGTCTGGTTTATATTTGTGTTTTCCTTTTTTTTTTTTTTTTTTTGAGGTAGGGTTTCACTCTAGTCCAAACTGACCTGGAATTCACTCTATATTCTCAGGGTGGCCTCGAACTCATGGTGATCCTCCTACCTCTGCCTCCCAAGTTCTGAGATTAAAGGTGTGCACCACCATGCCTGGCTTGCTTTGTTTTTTGGAGGCAGAGTCACACTGTAGCTCAGGCTGGCCTCAAACTCATACAGTGATTTTCCTATCTCAGCTTTCCAAGTAATGGAATTAAAGGCATGTGCCACCATGCCAAGCTTGGTTTACATTTGTTTGTTTTTTCAAGGTAGGGTCTCCCCCGGGCCCAGGCTGACCTGGAATTAGACTCAGGCTAGCTTCTGACTCACAGCGATTCTCCTATTTCAGCCTCCCAAGAGCTGGGATTAAAGGTGTGTGCCACAATGCTGGGTTGGTTTATGTTTTTGTTTTAAACATCTTACAGCCTTTGATTGGCACAAGTTTGTCGCTATCTTCATTTCACAAATGAGGAAACTAACTCTCAGAGAGGTTGAGTAACGGGCAGATCCATACCCCTTGGCCCATCTGCTTAGTTATGCATACCTAGTTCTCTAGTTAAACCTACACCTCACGACTTGGGGAGTTACTGGGCCTCTTCCTCTTTCTATTATTTTTATTTTATTTTTACTTATTTGAGAAAGAGGGGCGGGGGGGTTGGGGAACGGGCTTGCCAGGGCCACTAGCCATTGCAAACAAATTCCATACACATGTGTCACCTTGTGCATCCTGGGGAATCAAACCTGGGTCCTTTGGCTTTGCAGGCAAGTGTCCTAATCGCTAAGCCATTTATCTAGTCTTTATTTATTTGAGATAGAGAATGGGTGTGCCAGGGCCTCCAGCCACTGCAGATGAACTTCAGATGCATGCACCCCCTTGTGCATCTGGCTGACATGGGTCCTGGGGACTCGAACTGGGATCCTTTGGTTTTGCAGGTAAATGCCTTAACTGCTATGCCATCTCTCCAGCACTGTTCCTCTTTCTAACATGGCCACATTGAATCTTCTTTCTCTGCTTTTCACTATTCTTTCTTTTTTTTTGTTCATTTTTATTTATTTATTGGAGAATGACAGAGAGAGGGAAAGAAGGACGCAGATAGGGAGAGAGAGAGAGAGAAAAGGAAAGAATGTGCGTGCCAGGGCCTCCAGCCACTGCAAACGAACTCAAGACACGTGCACCCTCTTGTGCATCGTGGGTCCTGGGGAAATCGAGCCTCGAACCAGGGTCCTTAGGCTTCACAGGCGAGCGCTTAACCGCTAAGCCATCTCTCCAGCCCTTCACTATTCTTTCTTTAATTGGCCTATTGAAGGCAGGTGGGCAAGCCCAGCTTGTTTTGGTTCCCAGAGCTCATACTTTGACACCCCAGTGACACTCTGACCACCCACTGTATCCCGCCCCCTCCCTTAGTTCCGAGACAGCCTCCAGGATGTGCTGCCCACCCTGCCCAAGGCTGATGACTGCTTCCTCCTGCGCTGGCTCCGAGGTGAGACCACAGAGTGGGGCCAGGGAGGGGGATTGTTTGGGGGAAAGGGAACAGGACACTTCGGGGTGTTGCCCTGCAAGAACGTTAGCCGTTAGCTGGGCGCAGGTGGAGTCAAAGGCTGCTCTGTCTGAGCTCCTTGTGCATTAAATGTGCAGCCCAGAGTCTCTGCTGAGCCTTGTTTCTTTGTACAGTGGAAATGAGCCGTTAGGTGAGCATACAGTTGAACTGAGGTTAGAGTTTCTAGAGGCAGACCCTGGCGACTTCAGTGATGTTCATGCTTTAAAAAAAAAATTATCAGGAAAGCCAGGCATGGTGGCACATGCCTTTAATCCCAGTATTCAGGAGGTAGAGGTAGGAGGATCACCATGAGTTCAAGGTCACCCTGAGACTACAGAGTGAATTCCAGGTTAGCCTGAGCTAGAGTGAGACCCTACCTCAAAAAAACAAAAATAAACAAGAACAACAAAAAATTCAGGGGCTGTGGTAATGGCTTAGTGGTTAAGGCATTTGCCTGTGAAGCCTAAGGACCATGTTCAATTCCCCAGGACCCACGTAAGCCAAATGCACAAGGGGGCGCATGCATCTGGAGTTTGTTTGCAGTGGCTAGAGGCCCTGGCATGATCATTCTGTCTTTCTCTCTAGCTGCCTCTTTCTCTATCTCTCAAATAAATAAAATAAAATAAAATAATTCAGCTGGGCATGGTGGCACACACCTTTAATCCCAGCACTTGGGAGGCAGAGGAAGGCAATTGCCATGAATTTAAGGCCACCCTGAGACTACAGAGTGAATTCCAAGTCAGCCTGGGCTAGAGTAAAACCTACCTGGAAAAACCAAATATATATATATATATTCTGAAACTTGAAAAAGTTAACAAACTGTATGAAAAAAATAAACAAATTTATTTGCAAGCAGAGAGGGAGGGAGGGGAGAATGGCCATGCCAGAACATCCTGTCACTGCAAACGAACCCCAGATGCATGTGCCACTTTGTGCATCTGGCTTTACATGGGTCCTGGGGAATCAAACCCAGGTCATTAGGAATTTTAAGCAAGCAATCATGCCTTTAACTCTGAACCATCACCCTAGCCCCAAATGAATATTTGTGTATATATATTGGTTTTTCCTTTTTACAAAATTTTTTTTATTTTTATTTATTTGAAAGTGACAGAGAGAGAAAGAAGGAAAGAGAGAGAGAGAGAGAGAGAGGGTGCACCAGGGCTTCCAGACACTGCAAATGAACTCTAGACGCATACACCCCTTGTACATCTGGCTAACCTGGGTCCTGGGGAATTGAGCCTCGAACTGGGGTTCTTAAGCTTCACAGGCAAGCGCTTAACCGTTAAGCCATCTCTCCAGCCATATATTGGTTTTTCAAAGTAAGGTCTCACTCCAGCCCAGGCCGACCTGGAATTCACTCTGGCCTACTTTAGAACCACCCAGTGCCTTTAACCATTGAGCAATCTCCCCAGCCTGACCTGTGATGTCTCCTACAAACATCTGGAGCCTAATTCCTAATGACCCTCACCCCAAGTGGACAATCTCAAGAGAAGACAGCTGGTGTTGTAAACTTCACTATCAAACAAGATAGTGAAATGCCTGTTTTCCTTTTCAAGTATGGACCCCACACAGCCAAGTAACTTCTCTCTCTCTCTCTTTTTTTTTTTTTTGTTTTTGGTTTTCCGAGGTAGGGTTTCACTCTAGCCCAGACTGACCTGGAATTCACTGTGTAGTCTCAGGGTGGCCTTGAACTCACTGCGATCCTCTACCTCTGCCTCACAAGTGCTGGGATTAAAGGCGTGCGCCACCATGCCTGGCTTACTTTTCTTAACAGGGAAACGAACAAAAATCCGAACCGGCCCCCCCCCCATCCCTTCTGAGTCATGGAATTCAGTATTCTGTCTCTGCAAATTCTACTGGTAGTGATTTTCTTTAATAAATATTTTCTTAAAAGATTTTTTTTTTCTTTTGTTTTTGTCAAGGTAAGGTCTCACTCTAGCTCGGGCTGACTTGGAATTTGCTATGTAGTCTCAGGGTGGCCTCAAACTCATGGCGATCCTCCTACCTCTGACCCCTGAGTGCAGGGATTAAAGGCAGGTGCCACCATGCCTGGCTTAAAATTTTTGTTTATTTATTTGAAAGAGAGAGAATGACATATCAGAGGCTCCAGCTACTGCAAATGAACTCCAGACACATGTACTAGCCTGTGCATCTGGCTTTACATGGGTACTGGGGACTCGAACCCAGGTTGTTAGGCTTTGTAGGCAAGTGCCTTAACTGCTGAGCCATCTATCTCTCCAGCCCCTAACTAGTTTTAAAAACTTCATCTCTCTCACTCTCTCCTTGCAAATAAATAAATACAAATATTTTAATTTTTTTATTATTTTAAGCCAGGCATGGTGGCATTCACCTTTAACCCCAAACCTTGGGAAATTAGGTAGGAGGACAGCTGTGAGGTCAGTGCCAGCCTGGGACTACAAAGTGAGTTCCAGGTCAGCCTGGGCTAGAGTAAGACCGTACTTTGAAAACAATCATTTTTAAAAATTATTATTTCTGTAAACTATTTCTTGCATGTGTATTAGGTAAGGTATGTGCACATATGTGTCTGTGTATTTTTATGGGTACACACGTGTGTTTGGGTGTGTGTACAAGCATGTGGAGGGCAGAGGCTGACATTGGGGACTTTGGGTCTTTTCCTTTATTAATCTCCATCTTTTTTTTTTCGAGGTAGGGTCTCACTCTAGGCCGAGCTGACCTGGAATTCGCTATGTAGCCTCAGGCTGACCTCAAACTCACATGATCCTCCCACCTGTGCCTCCCAAGTTTTGGGATTAAAGATGTGTGCTGCCATGCCTAGCACCACCATATATATATTTATTTTATTTTATTTTATTATTATTTTATTTTATTTTTGAGAAAGAGAATTGGCATGCCAGGGCCTCTCAGCCACTGAATTTGAACTCCAGACGCTACGCCACCTAGTGGGCATGTGCCGCCCTTGCACTTGCCTCACCTTTTGCATCTGGCTAAGAGGTGGGATCTGGAGAGGCAAACATGGGTCCTTAGGCTTCGCAGGCAAGCGCCTTAATCGCTAAACCATCTCTCCAGCCCTGGTTTTTTGTTTGTTTTTTTTTTTTTGAGATAGGGTCTCCTGTAGTCCAGGCTGATTTGGAACTGACTCTGCAGTCCCAGGCTGGCCTCAAACTCATGGTAATCCTCCCACCCTATATTTTGAGATAGGGCCTGTCAAAGAATTTAGAATTCACTGGCTGAGCTAGTTTAGCTAGCAAGTGAGCCCAGGGATTTTTCTGTCTTTGCCTCGCCAGCACTGGGAATCCAAACATGAGCCACCATGCGGCGTTTTCATGAGGCCTGGGCATCCAAACGCATGGCCTCGAAGCGCTTCACACACTGAACCATCATCGGCCCAGTTCGTAGCTTGGACTTTTTACAATGGTTTTAGATATTCAGTGTTGTGCACCATCCAGCAATGTTTGGATAAACATGAAATGAACACACACCAGGCAAAATACGATTTAGTCAGGGGAAGGTACTCTAGTGCTCCCGAACTGCCTGTACTGACAGCCTTTTTGTTTGTTTGTTTTGGTTTTTCAAGATAGAGTTTCACTCTAGCTGAGGCTGACCTGGAATTCACTATGTAGTCTCAGGGTGGCCTCGAACTCTCGGCGATCCTCCTACTTCTGCCTCCCGAGTGCTGGGATTTAAGGCGTGTGCCACCATGCCCAGATAGCTCACAGCTCTTTTTAAAAAATTATTTTTATTTATTTATTTGAAAGTGACAGAGAGAGAAAGAGGCAGATAGAGACAGAGAGAGAATGGGCGCGCCAGGGTCTCCAGCCACTGCAAACGAACTCCAGGCCCATGAGCCCCCTGTGCATCTGGCTAACGTGGGTCCTGGGGAATCAAGCCTTGAACCAGGGTCCTTAGGCTTCACAGGCAAGCGCTTAACTGCTAAGCCATCTCTCCAGCCCCAACTCACAGCTTTTATTTAGATTCAGGCAGCCAAAACTATGGGGCATCAGAGCATAAAACCGATAATGAGTTTTTATCAGACCAGATCATGAGTTGTTTGTTTAGGTTTATTTCATCAGGAAATCTTTGGAGAAGCTGTGAATTTCCCCATCTTCGAGAAGCTCCACATAGCTATGTGTCATCATGCCTTTAATCTTGGGAGGCAGAGGAAGGAGGATCACTGTGAGTTCAAGGCTATCATGAGAGTACACAGTGAATTCCAGGTCAGCGTGGGCTGGAGTGAGACCCTACCTCAAAAAAAAAAAAGAAGCTCCCAAGGCTCCCAGTTTTCCAGGTCCCCAGGCTTAACCCATGCAAACATTTTCCTTTTTGCAATTAGCTTAGGACTGGAGAGATGGCTTAGTGGTTAAGCATTTGCCTGTGAAGTCTAAGGACCCTGGTTCAAGGCTCGATTCCACAGGACCCACATTAGCCAGATGCACAAGGGGCACACGCATCTGCAAATGAATGCCAGATGCATGCGCCCCCTTGTGCATCTGGCATTTGTTTGCAGTGGCTGGAAGCCCTGGCGCACCCATTCTCTCTCTCTCTCTCTCTGCCTCTTTCTCTCTCTCTCTCTTTTGCTCTCAAATAAATAAATAAAAATCAACAAATAAAATAAAATAAATAAATAAACATAGAACTAGAGACCTTTGCCAATCAATGCTCTAAGGAAAGAATAATAGCATAAAGACCAGGAATTGTTTTGTAGTTAAATTGCTTACCTTACTCAAAACCCAACAAGATTAGCAGAAAAACCTAAGATCAAAGAGGAATTTTATCACTAATACCAAATATAAAAATCAAAATTAAGAGCCAGGTATGGTGGTGTACACCTTTAATCCCAGCACTCAGGTGGCAGAGGTAGGAGGATCGCCGTGGGTTCAAGGCCACCCTGAGACTGCATAGTGAATTCCAGGTCAGCCTGGGCCAGAGTGAAACCCTACCTTGAAAAAAACAAAACAAACAAACAAAAAAATCAATAGTAGCTGGGCATGGTGGCACACGCCTTTAGTCCCAGCACTCAGGAGGCAGAGGTAGAAAGATCGCCACCACCCTCAGACTACATAGTGAATTCCAGATCAGCCTGGGCTAAAGTGAGACCCTAGCTCAAAAAAAAAAAAAAAAAAAAAAACAACCCCAAAAATAAAAAAAAAAAAATCAATAGTGTTCCTCTCTGTAGAAATAACAAATTATAGCCAGGCATGATGATACATGTCTTTAATCCCAGCACTGGAGATGCAGCTATAGGAGGATTTCTGTGAGTTCTAGGCAAGCCTGAGACTATATAGTGAATTCCAGGTCAGCCTGAGCTAGAGCGAGACCCTACCTCGAAAACAACATATAATGTGGGGATCCAAACTGACATCTTTATGTTGTGTGACAAGCACTTTCCCCACTGAGCCATTTCCCCAGCCCCTAGAATTTCAATTTAGAACACAAAAGACCTACCCAGAAAAAAAAAAAAGTCTTTAAATTCGAGATATATTTAGAACTTCTCTGTTCAGTATGGTAGCCTTAAGATGTATGTAAGTACTAAAATTAAATTAAATTAAAACTTCAGTGCTGGAGAGATGGCTTAGCAGTTAAGCGCTTGCCTGTGAAGCCTAAGGACCCTGGTTCGAGGCTCAATTCCCCAGGTCCCATGTTAGCCAGATGCACAAGGGGGCGCACGCGTCTGGAGTTCTTTTGCAGAGGCTGGAAGCCCTGGCGCGCCCATTCTCTCTCTCTCCCTCTGTCTGTCTTTCTGTCTGTGTCTGTCGCTCTCAAATAAATATATAAATAAATTAATTTTAAAAAAACCCTTCAAGTTCTCAGTCACACTAGCTAGGTTCCTGCTGCCCAATAACACAGCACAACCACTGACCACCACACTGAACACCTGGCCGGGCTTATCCTGCATCAGAGAACATTCTGTTGACCAGCCCCGATGCAGGCGGTTTTAGTAAGTACATAGTCAGCAGAAAAGACCAGGCAGGCGAACTTGATGTCTTATCTTTGGATATTCGCAAAGGTGCCCCGTTGACAAGCAGCTACCTATATTTGTTTGACTTCTGACAGAGGCTGGAGCCACTTATGAGGGAGATTGGGCTCAAAGCCACTGAGGAATGGAACAGGCTGCTTGTATGGGTCAAGAATTCCCAAGCACAGGAGATAACGAAGGCTGAGTTAGTGGCTTCCGTGGTTATTTCATGGATCAGGGCAGAGAAAGCCTGGGGAGTCAGTGAGGCCCCTTCCCTTTGAAAATCTCTGACCTTGCATTTCGCTGCAGCTCCATCCATGGCGAACTTCAACAGTGAGCCTGTGGCCTTTGAGAGTAACTGTCCTGGTGTTTCTAATCTAGAGGAGGACCAAGTACTAGGGGCTGGCTTACAGTGCCAGCTACTTGGGAAACTGAGGCAGGAGGACCACCTGACCACGGGATAAAGGTCAGCCTGGTTAAAGATAGCAAGACCCTGTCTCAAAAATGTATATATGGGCTGGAGAGATGACTTAGCATGTAAGGTGTTTGCCTGCAAAGCCAAAGGACCTAGGTTCAATTCCCCAGGTCCCACATAGCCAGATGCACAAGGTGGCGCATGTGTCTGGAGTTTGTTTGCAGTGGATGGAAGCCCTGGACTGCCCATTCTATCCTCCTCCCCCCCTTCCTCTTTCTCAAATAAATAAAGAAAGTTTTAAAAGTATATATGATAAAATATAGTAGAGCATCACTTTTTTTTTTGAGGTAGTGTCTCACTATAGCCCAGGCTGACCTGAAATTCACTATGAAGTCCTCCTACCTCTGCCTCCCAAGTGCTGGATTAAAGGTGTGTGCCACCATGCCTGGCAAACATCACATTTTAAATTAAAGTATACCAATTTCTTCAAGAGGCCTAGAATTAGAAACCAAACCAAGGGCCCAAGGGCCCTGTAGAGCCTTCCACAGGAGTAAATATCCTTGTTTATTATTTATTTATTTATTTTGGTTTTTTGAGGTAGGGTCTCACTCTAGTCCAGGCTGACCTGGAACTCACTAAAGTAGTCTCAGGGTGGCCTTGAACTCACGGCAATCCTCCTGCCTCTGACTACTGAGTGCTGGGATTAAAGGTGTGTGCCACCACGCCCAGCTCTTTCATTTGTGTTTTGAGATGTGGTCTCAAGTGCTCCAAGCCAATCTTGAACTCACTATGTGGCCAAAGATGCCACCATTCCCAGTATATAGGGTTCTACGCATCAAACCCAGGGTTTTGTGATGCTAGGCAAGCAATCTACCAACTGAGCTACATACCAGTCCGAGATCCTTGCATTAAAAAATTCTGGGCTGGAGAGATGGCTTAGTGGTTAAGGTGTTTGCCTGAGAAGCCCAAGGACTCATGTTCAACTTTCCAGATCCCATGTAAGCCAGATGCATAAGGTGATAAAAGCATGCAAGTTTGCACACACTCACAAGATGGTACACATGCCTGGAGTTTGATTGCAGTGGCTGGAGGACCTGGCACACCAGTTCTCTTTCTCTCTCTCTCTCTCTGATAAAAAAGAAACAAAAAATTCTGGGCTGGAGAGATGGCTTAGTGGTTAAGGCCATTGTTTGTAAAGCCAAAGAACCCAGGTTCAATTCCCTGGGGCCCATGCAAGCAGATGCACAAGTTGGCACATGCGTCTGGAGGTCATTTGCAGTGGCTGGAGGCCCTGGCGCATCCATTCTCTCTCATTTTCTCTCTCAAATGAATAAATAAAAGGTTTTTTTAAATTTCCAGACCCTCATTGTATTCTTGGGGTATCCAAAAAAGATCAGGATACCTTCTACGTCATAACAATCCTCGTTCCAGATATAACCTTATCTTACCATCTTCTTATAGCTCGGAACTTTGACCTGAAGAAATCTGAGAACATGCTCCGGAAGGTAGTAACCCCTGCCTATGTGCTACCTTCCACTGCACCCCAGGGTGTCCCTTCTCAAGTCTCTTCTTTCTTCCTCCTTGGATTACTTTTTGCACTAGGCCGGGGTCCCAACCCCCTTAGACCCTTTCTTGTCCCCATCCTCAATTCTGTGGAGCCTGGAAATGCTTGGGCAGGGTCTTGTGGCTGTGGGCCGAGGGACCTGGCCCAAGATCTCGGGGTGTTTGCAGAGGCCTTCGGGCAGGCAGAGTCTGAATGAAGTTCCTGTCATATCTCTGCAGCATTTGGAGTTCCGGAAACAGCAGGACCTGGACCACATCCTCTCGTGGCAGCCTTCGGAGGTGAGCCCAGATGAGCATCCTTCCGGCCAGCTGATGCTCCCCTCCAAATCCAGCCACCTGACGTGTCGTGGTCCGGACTTTGCCCCTGTGCCCAGGTGGTCCAGCTGTATGACTCAGGTGGTCTGTGTGGTTATGACTACGAGGGATGCCCTGTGTGGTTTGACATCATCGGGAGCCTGGACCCCAAGGGTCTCCTCCTGTCAGCTTCCAAGCAGGAGCTGATCCGGAAGCGCATCCAGAACTTGGAGATACTTCTGCGGGAGTGTGAGCTGCAGAGTGAGAAGGTAAGGGACACGGTGCGGGAAGGAGGCGTACGTGCGTGGTGGCCCTGGGCTGTCCAAGGGTGTCACGGGGTCCCAGGAAGGTGTATTACCTTGTCTTCCCGCTTCTCCCCAGCTCGCAGCACTCAGAGCTTCTCCTGCTATTGTCTCTCCACAATCATCAAGGCGTGCATGGCACTGTGCTGACATGAGTCAAGGCCCCCCAGAGCCCTTGCCCTCTGCATGCGACACTGACCTGCTTGGATGCGGTGGAACCTCTTAGCCCTGTTCCCAGGACCTCTGGGAACAGCAGACAGTCAGCTTGGTTCATGGAAAAGATAACATCGCCATTGTAATTCATATAACTATGAACACCATTGTGTGAGCTATTAGTTTGTGCGCCCCCTGTGGGACTCCAGAAGCTACTAAGGAGTTACTCAGAAAAAATATGGAGGTGCTGGAGAGATGAGTCAGCATTTAAGACACTTGCCTGTAAAGCCTAAGGACCCAGGTTTGATTCCTTAATACCCAGCAAAGCCAGATGTCACATGTGTCCGGAGTTCATTTGCAGTGGCTAGAGATCCTGGGGTGCCTAATGTCTCTCTCTTTCTGTCTGTCTGTCTATCTATCTATCTATCTATCTATCTATCTATCTATCTATCTATCTATCTCATTCTCTCCCCCTCAAATAAACAAATAACTATTTTTAAAATGTGGAGGCTTATGCCAGGCATGGTAGCACACGTCTTTAATCCCAGCACTCAGGAGGCAGAGGTACGAGGATCGCCATGAGTTCGAGGCTACCCTGCCAGATCAGCCAGGACGAGAATGGAACCCTACCTTGAAAAACCAAAAACAAACAAAAAAGGGGAGGCTTAAAGAATGAGGCTTCTCGTGCAAGGTCTCCGTGCCCATCTGAGCAGATCACTTCTCTTGCCTGCAAGCTAGCTTCTAGACTCCTACACATTCTTGAATCTAACACCAAGGACAAACATTTTTTTTTAATTTTTTTGCTGGACGTGGTGGCACACACCTGTATGAGACAGAGAGACAGAGAGACAGAGAGAGAGAGAGAGAGAGAGAACCCTCCAGCTACTACAACTGAACGCCAGATGCACGAGCCCCCTTGTTGCGCACGCACGACCTTGTGCAAGCATCACCTTGTGTCTCTGGCTTACATAGGATCTGGGGAGTTGAACAAGGATCCTTAGGCTTTGCAGGCAAGCGCCTAAACCACTAAGCCATCTCTCCAGCCCCATTTTGGTTTTGAGTCTGAGTAGAGCCCAGGAAAATGCTCCCTGGTCGAATTCTTCCATCACTGGATCATGACTTGGCTAATGGCTAACGTCACAAAACAAGATCAGGGTCTTTGTCACCAATAGCGCTGGACCCGGAATAGGCCCATGCAGAAACTCGTGACTACCATGAGTGAGTTGTGTGCTCCGCATTGAGTGCTTGGTTTGAGCGCATTCGCATCGCTCAGACAGGATTGCTAACTTCATAGGGTCCACCCTGTGACTTCCATCTCCTGGATGGATGTTACCAACTGGAGCTAATTAAATTAGGGTGATGATTATGGAAATAATGGCATCTGGTATTTATTGGCTAACCACATGCCAGGCATAGAGCTCTTTGAGCATCATTTTTATTACATTCTCATAACAATGAAAAGGTGATTTAAATTACAGAGGAAGGGGGATGGAGAGATGGCTCAGCAGTTAAGGCACTTGCCTGTGAAGCCTAAAGGACCCAGGGTTCAATTCCCCAGTACCCACATAAAGCCATATGCACAGGGTGGTGCATGTGTCTGGAGTTTGTTTGCAGTGGCTAGAGGTCCTGGTGCACCCAGTCTCCCTCTTTCTCTCTCCACCTCTTTTTTGCTCTCCCTCAAATAAATAAATAGCTGGGTTTGGTGGCACACACCTTTAATCCCAGCACTCGAGAGGCAGAGGTAGCAGGATCACTGTGAGTTCAAGGCCACCCTGAGACTACGTAATGAACTCCAGGTCAGCCTGGTCTAGAGTGAGACCCTACCTTGAAAAACCAAAAATAAATAAATTAATTAACTCAAATAAAATAAAAATTTTCAAATAAATAAATTAATGAAAATGCATGGAGGATAAATGCAGGCAATATGCAAATGTCGTAGCCTTGTATAGAAGAGATTGGAGCATCTATAGATTTCGTTATCTGCCCGGGGTCTTAGCACCAATCCTCGTGAATACTAAGGGGTGACTTATAATGTGTATGGAGGCGCCCAGTGCATCCTTAACTCAGTGAGGCGATAGTGTTAAGCAAACTGTGATGACACCTCACGCATCCACAGACTCTGCTGGAGCCCGGATTCATCAAGGCCCTCACACCCTGGGCGAAATACCCTATGTCTGGGACATGTTCTAGATTGCCAAGCACCACTACTGGGGGGGGGGGGTGGTTGCGGGTGTCAGGAAGGTGGGAAGAGGTGGCTGGGATCTCCTGGTAGGAACAGCAGTCCATCTGAGTGATGCCCCTGCTCCGTCCCATGCAGCTGGGCAGGAAGATTGAGACGATGCTCATGGTATTTGACATGGAGGGGCTGGGCCTGAGGCACCTGTGGAAGCCAGCTGTGGAGGTCTACCAGCAGGTAAGGCGGGTGCCTGGCTTGAGGCTGCAGCAGCAATGGCTCTTGGGCCAATAGGCCCTAGCCACAGCCCCCACCAGCTTCTAGTCATGGGGGGAAGAAAAAAAAGCATTGCCCTCCTTGGTCCCCACAGGCCAGCCTCAGAGCCACCCCACAAGGAGGGTGAGGAGCAAGAAGGACCCAGAGGAGGATGTGCATGCTATGGGGAAGGCTGGGCTGGGCATCTGGGAGCCAGGGATGCAGGAACATAACCAGAGGTGTCTTGACTTCACAGTTTTTTGCCATCTTGGAAGCAAATTATCCAGAGACGGTGAAGAATTTAGTTGTTGTCCGCGGTGAGTCCACGACCAAGATGACCACCAGGGAAAGGGAGAGATGGGAGATGGTGAGGGAACAACAGTAGAAAGGCCTTTGAACTCAGGCCTGCTCACAAGTCATCCTTGGCCGGGCGTGGCGGCGCATGCCTTTAATCCCAGCACTCAGGAAGCAGAGACAGAAGGATCGCTGTGAGTGAGGCCATCATGAGACTCCACAGTGAATTCCAGGTCAGCCTGGGCTAAAGGGAGACCCTACCTCAAAAAAAAAAAAAATCCTTGATGAAGAATCACAGTTTTACTTTCTTTTCTTTTCTTTTCTTTTCTTTTCTATTCTATTCTATTCTATTCTATTCTATTCTATTCTATTCTATTCTATTCTATTCTATTCTATTCTATTCTATTCTACTCTTTCTACTCTATTCTATTTATTTTGGTTTTTCGAGGTAGAGTTTCACTCTAGTCCAGGCTGACCTGAAATTCCCTATATAGTTTCAAGGTGGCCTCAAACTCATGGTAATCCTCCTACCTCTGCCTCCCAAATGCTGGGATTACAAGAGTGCACCACCACACCCGGCTAAGAATCACAATTTTATTTATATTTTTACTTCCATTCCTTTACAGACTGATATTTTTTTTTTAATTTTTTTGTTCATTTTTTATTTATTTATTTGAGAGTGACAGAGAGAAAGACAGATAGAGGGAGAGAGAGAGAATGGGCGCACCAGGGCTTCCAGCCTCTGCAAACGAACTCCAGACGCGTGCGCCCCCTTGTGCATCTGGCTAACGTGGGACCTGGGGAACCGAGCCTCGAACCGGGGTCCTTAGGCTTCACAGGCAAGCGCTTAACCGCTAAGCCATCTCTCCAGCCCCCAGACTGATATTTTTTTGAATATTTTATTTTACTTACTTATGAGAGAGAGAGAACAAGCACGCCACGGTCTCTAGCCACTGGAAGTGAACTCCAGATACATGTGTCACTTTGTGTATCTGGCTTACATGGGTCCTGGGGATTTGAACCTGGGTCCTCTGGCTTCACAGGCAAGCGCCTTAACAGCTAAGCCATTTCTCCAGCCCCAGAATGGCATTTTTGAAATACCCAAATTCCTGCCTGGTATGTTGTAGCCAGCCATGTTAAATCAGCTCCAAGTTTCAAAATATTTGCCATTAGTTTCTTTCCTTACCTCAGGAAGAACTGGCCCATGGACCATCCTGGCTAATGGCACTGTGAGCAGGAATGGTGCCCTGTCCTTGATGGCTGTGTTAGGAAAGTTTACCCTGTGTGCCCTGGAGACAGAGGATCTGGGTTCAAGTCTAGCTAGCTCTGTAACTTTGAGCAAGTCTAAATTTCATGTCACTGAATGAAGCTCAGTTTTCTCAATCTGACAAATGGGGACACGATTGATTGCATTGCCCCCGGAAGACGAGTCTGGGAGAAGAAACAGCAGAGCCTGGCCTGCGGGAAGTGCTGGGTGAGCCAGTGTACTTAGGGTGGGACAGGGCGTCTAAGGCAGATCTCCTCGTTCCATGAACCCTAGAGGATGCCATCTGGGAAAACCTTGAGCATGGGAAAGTAGCGGTACCCTTGGGAAACCATCGATGCTGATCCCAGACTCAGATTGTGCCCAACATCTTAACAACCGGATCAGGGCACACAGCTGTTTATCGCGAGCCAGGCACGGTGGCATCGTGTCATCTCCATTTTACATCTTACCTCTGGACAGCACTAGGACTCGGAGGGGCTGAGTCCCTGCTGGTCACACTGCAGGGCACGGCAGAGTCCAGATCTGTCCAGCTCTTACCCAGAGCATGCCGTTGGCCATGCCCTGTAGACTAGAGTCTTCTCTGGTCTAGCTTCCCAAGGAAGTTTTATGTGTTTTAGCCCCCAAGCTTTTTCCAGTGGCCTTCAACCTAGTCAAGTCGTTCATGAGTGTGGAGACACAAAAGAAGATACTGATTCTGGGAGGTGAGTAACCTGACCCTCAGCTTCTAGAAAACAGGGGACACTTTGCTGAAAGTCCTCTTCTATCTGGCTCAGTCCTTACACGCAGGGCGAGGCGTTGGGTCCCAGGCTATGGCCTGGAGCCACCGAAAGCAAGCTTGTGGGTGCTGAAGGGTAGATTGTCAGGGGAGCAGGGCTCCTCCCTGTTGGTTTTGGGGAGCTCCTCAGCAGCCCCTCTGGCTCTTATGCAGGCAACTGGAAGCAGGAGCTTTCCAAGCTCATCAGTTCTGACCAGCTGCCTGTGGAGTTTGGGGGGACCATGACTGACCCTGATGGCAACCCCAAGTGCTTGACCAAGGTACAGGGTCCTAGAGGATGGGACATGTGGGGGATGGGGAGACCACTGTGGCCTATCTCTTGTTCACCCGCTCCACCCACAGATCAACTACGGGGGTGAAGTACCCAAGAGTTACCACCAGGGCAGGCAGGAGAGCCTGCAGTATGAGCACACGGCGCCGGTGGGCCGGGGGTCCACCCAGCAGGTGGAACAGGAGATCCTGTTCCCGGGCTGTGTGCTCAGGTACGGGGGGGGGGGGGGCAGGGGCAACAGGACACCTGGGCACAGCTGGAGGGGCCTGCAGAGCCTGTGCAGGTGGTCATCAGTGGGACTCCGTCTGCCTCAGGTGGCAGTTTGCCTCGGATGGTGGAGACATCGGCTTTGGTATTTTCCTAAAGACCAGGATGGGGGAGCGGCAGAAAGCTGGGGAGATGGCAGAGGTGGTACCCAGCCAGCGCTACAATGCCCACATGGTGCCCGAGGATGGGAGCCTCACCTGCCTCAAGGCTGGAGTCTGTAAGAACTGCGGGGGTTTTGGGTTTTGTTTTGTTTTGTTTTTTTCCTATGTGAGGATAGAATAAAGTGTTAGATCAAGGAGACTCCAGAAAGATTGCCTCCAGGGTCTTGGATCTGTTGTGTGGCATCTATGGGTGGATGCCAAGGGCAGAGACACATCACAGAAGAGTTGAGGCTTAGAGCTCAGGCAGGCTAAGAGACAGGTAATTAAGGCTGGAGAGATGGCTTAGTGGTTAAAGTGCTTGCTTGCAAAGCCAAAGGACTCAGGTTTGATTCCCAAGTACCCACGCAAAGCCAGATGCAAAAGTGGCACATGTGTCTGGAATTTGTTTGCAGTTGCTGGAAACCCTGGCATGCCCATTGTCTCTCTCTCTTCCTCTCCCTTTCTTTACCTCTCTCTGCCTTTTTCCTCTCTCTTTTTCTCACATAAATAAAAGTTTAAAACTATATTAGAGATTTTTTTAGAGACAGGTAACTAAGCAACTATGAACTTATGCCAGAGACCTCAGCGAGGGGCCCACCCAGTTGTCTGAACTGCCTCCACCCCAGCATCCAATAGAAGTAGCTTTTTTCTAGTTGTTTACCCTAAGTTCCAAGCCAGGGGCAATTTGGTCCGTTTCAGTAGTAGCAGCAGGGCCCAGTGTCTTAGCCAGCTTCCCATTACTGTAACAAAATACCCAAAGCCATTAAGTTAGAGAAAAGTCTTATTTTAGTTCACAATTCTGGAGGTCCCAGTGGAAGATTGAATGGCCTTCCCCCACCCACACCCCGTTACTTTGAGCCTCTCTGACAAGGGTGGTTCGTGATGGCAGGAGCACGTGGAACCCAACCACCTATATCACAAGGCAGGAAGCAAAAAGGAATAGAAAAGAAGAAACTAGCCGTGATAGTACACACGTGTAATCTCAGCACTCAGGAAGCTGGGTGGATGGTGAGCTCAAGACCAGTCTGCACTGTATGGTAATGAGACCATGGTGGGGAAAAAGAAAGAAAGGGTGCACACAGAGAAAGTGAGAGAGAGGGGGAGGGAGAACGGAGAGATGAGAGACAGACACTGGCTGGGTCACGGGGCATGCCCCCTCCAACGGCATACGAACCTACCCTAAAGCCCACGGGCTGCAGTTACTGCCGCCCCACAGTGCCACCTTGGGGACTAAGCCTTTAGCCCATGGGCATCTAGAACAAGCTCAATGACCACCTCTCCAGGGGCAGCGAGAAGGGCTCAGGAGCTGTGAAGTGCTGACGTAATGCTCAGGGCACAGAAGGCATGCGCGTGCTGGTGGTCACCACGGTGTCCTTACGTAGGCATTCCTCCCAGGAGGTGGTTCTGAGCAGCGGGTTTTGGGGGCAGAGCAGTGACAGATTCCCCATGACGCGTCACAGCCCTGGACAGCCTGTGTTGCAAGATCAGCGGGCCCGCAGGCATGCATGTGACGCTCTGCTCTGCTTGTCGCCCCTCTCTGTACTTGCAGATGTCCTACGTTTTGACAACACCTACAGCCTGCTGCACCCCAAGAAGATCAGCTACACGGTGGAAGTGCTTCTCCCAGACAGGGCGTGCGAGGAGAAGTTACAGGGTCTCGAGGCCACGAGACCCCCCTCAGGGCAGTGAAGAGCCGGCCGCCTCTGCTCCTGCTCCCTCCAACTCCTTTGCACCCCTTTCCTGCCCCTGTCCTCTGGGAGGGGTGGTGCTAAAGGGGGGGGGGATCTGTTGAGAGCCACTTACCCAGATTGCCATCTCTTCCACTCCCCCATGGCCCAGTGACTAAGCAGGCATGGAGCGGTGACCCCAAAGGTTCAGAGCAGCCCTTCCCCCTCTATTCCTAGAGAAAGAGGCTGGGAGTGACTGTGTGTTCACTGAGGAAGGATCCCGCCTACAAAAGCTGTTCTTGGCGTCCTCCTGAAAAGGTCTGCCCACCCAGGACTCAGCTGTGGCTGGTGTCCCAGTCAGCGGGTAGTGCATGTGGCCTTAACTTTCAGGTTGTAACAGTTTCAGGGGAGCCCTGTTCTCTCCATGTAAGAGGTCAGCAGGGATGGACGGGGCTGACTGGGTGGGACACAGGGTAAAGATGAGAGTCCCAGCTTCTTCTAAGCATCAAGACCTCTCAAAATTCCGTCTTTGGAAGAAAAATTACAAGCGGACAGGCAGGACTTTGTCAGGGAGGTCTACAGTTGTGAAAACGTCTACAATCAGCTTTACAGGGGTGAACAAGGAAAGGCTGAGTTTCCAATGGCAACTGCTCCCAATGCACACCTGTTGGGGTCCTGGTGACATTCAACTTTGGTTCTTTTTTTTTTTTACGTGAGGCAATAGCCTATCCCAGGATGTCCTTAAACTCACTATGTAGCACTAAGCTGGCCTTGAACTCTTTTTTTGTTTGTTTTTGAGGTAGGGTCTCACTCTAGCTCAGGCTGACCTGGAATTCACTATGGAGTCTCAGGGTGGCCTTGAACTCATGACCATCCTCCTACCTCTGCCTCCCGAGTGCTGCGATTAAGGGCGTGCCCCACCATGCCCGGCCCTGGCCTTAAACTCTTTTTTTATTGACAACTTCCATGATTGTAAAGGATATCTTATGGTTATTCCCTCCCTCCCCCAACTTTCACCTTTGAAACTGCACTCTCCATCATATCCCCTCCCCCTCTCAATCAGTCTCTCTTTTATTTTGATGTCATGATCTTTTCCTCCTATTGTGAGGGTCTTGTGTAAGTAGTGTCAGGCACTGTGAAGTCATGGATATCCAGGCCATGTTGTGTCTGGGGGGAGCACGTTGTAAGGAGTCCTAGCCTTCCTTTGGCTCTTACATTCTTTCGTCCACCTCTTCTGCAATAGACCCTGAGCCTTGGAAGGTGTGACAGAGATATTGCAGTGCTGAGCACTCCTCTGTCACTTCTCAGCACCATGGTGCCTTCCGAGTCTGGCCTTGAACTCTTAATCCACCTGCCTTAGCCTTCTAGATGCTGCCGTATACTGCCTGTCTAACTTTAATTCTTTCAGACCTGAGCGGGGGCCCAGAACCAAAGCCAAGCTGGAGAGAGAATCTAGTGTTAGGGTGCAAGGTGCGAGCTGTCATTCTGGGGTCTAATTTGCTTCTTGAAGACTTGTCCATCTCCATCTTACCAAGGAAAGAGCCAAAAGCCAGCGGCCAACATCTCGCTCCCATGTGACCCAGGAACTGGCCCTTGATGGATTCTGCACATGACTTTACAAAGGCTGTCCTGGATTCTGTGGCCCACAGTGAGACCCACCACCTGCTCCTGCCCCGTGGGGTGGAGAGACCCGATGGAAAGCGCAGACCCTGCCCGGGAGTGAGCTGAGGAAGGAAGTTGCCAGGATCAAGCCAGTGTGGCTCTGGTGGTAAAACTCCAGAAGCCAGGAAGCCACCACCTGGGACCCAGGAGCCTGGGCCCTGCTCTTCCCCTAACCACATCTGAAAACCCCTATCGCATGCAGGGCAGCTTGGGCCCGACTCAGGTTTCCGCCCTCCTTGTCGATGCTTCTGCATTGCTGTCCAGCTGTGGTAGTTGGCTCCATGTCACTGGGATGAACATCCAAACCAGGCACAGTCCTGGGGAGGAAGGGCTTTATTCCAAGCTTACAGATCTAGGGGGAATTTCCATCAGTGGCAGAAGGAGTTGCTTCCATCCATCCAAGCAGGGAGAAACCATCACCAGCCAGCTGACACCTAAAGCAACACACACACTCACACTCACACACACTCACACACACTCTCACACACACACACTCACACACACGCACACAGCGGCGGCAAGGACCCCGCCAGAGCGCAAACTTCTCTGCATACCTTTAGGCTGGAAACTAGATCTGCCCCAAACACACCTTGGGGATGTACCCCCAGTGACATCCTGTTGCAGTCAGGTTTGCATTGCTGGTAGAAATCATCCAACCAAGAGCAGCTTGTGGGAAAAAGGTTTATTTTGGTTTACAGGCTTGAGGGGAAGCTGCATGATGGCAGGGGGAAATGATGGCATGAACAGAGGGTGGACATTACCCCCTGGCCAACATAAGGTGGACAATAGCAACTGGAGAGTGTGCCAAATATTGGCAAAGAGACCCTGGCTATAACACCCATAAGCCCACCCCCAACAATACACTGCCTCCAGGAAGTGTTAATTCCCAAATAGCCTTCAGCTGGGAACCTAGCATTCAGAACACCTAAGTTTACAGGGGACACCTGAATCAAACCACCCCATTCTGCCCCTGGCCCCCACAAACTGATATTCATACATGATGTAAAATACAATGCATTTGGTATGACTTTAAGAGTCCCCATAGTTTTTTTTTTTAATTTTCTTGTTTATTTTTATTTATTTATTTGAGAACAACAGAGGAAGAGGCAGATAGAGAGAGAGAATGGGCACGCCAGGGCTTCCAGCCACTGCAAACGAACTCCAGATGCGTGCGCCCCCTTGTGCATCTGGCTAACGTGGGACCTGGGGAATCGAGCCTCAAACCGGGGTCCTCAGGCTTCACTGGCAAGCACATAACTGCTAAGCCATCTGTCCAGCCCTCCATAGTTTTTTTTTTTAATCAATCCTAATGATGTTCAAATATTCCCATAATCCAAGGTCTTTTAACTGAGCCATAATACCAAAAAATGTCCTCAAAAAAACCATACTGGCACAGAATAAACATTCATTGCAAAAGATGGAATTGGGCATAGCAAAGAAATACTCAAACAATACATGATTTAAGCAGGGCAAACACCAAACTCTGTAGCTCCAAGTCCAACAACTCTAGCCAGTGATAAGTCTCCAAGTCCAATAATTCAAAACAGCAACAAGTCTCTGGAGTTCCAATTCCGCCCCTCCAGCTAGGCTATTCACAGTCCTGGAAAACTTCATCGGGGCCGGCAGCTGTCCTTGGCAGCCGTCTCATGGTTCCAGCATCTCCACTGGGTCTCCACTGCAAGCCACGGTTCATCCTCACAGCTCCACAGGGTCTCCATGCAGACATCCAGCAAGCCTGTTTCACACCACCCATGGCCATTTCCAAAACATAAGACCATGTTGCAAACTCAATGACCCTCTTTCCTGCATTTCTTATACTCCACTATACCAGGGAGGAATAAAGCAGACTTTGAAGAACAGGACACTCCTTGAGCACTCAGACCCGTTCAAAAAGAGTCTACATTCTTCCTGTTGCCCCAGTGCAGGTCAGCTGGCCCAATCTCAGAGGTTTTAATCTCTCAGTTGCAGCTGAACAGGCAGCAGTTCACCCAAAGGTTTCATTTTTTCTCTGCCATATTCCTCTATTCATACCAGTTCATTTCTTCACAATGCAACCCTGCACAGGACACAGGCATAACAGCAAACTTCTCACACAAACTGCTTGTAGCCCAGTCCAAGCAAAGCTTTTCTCACCCTCATAAGCCAAACCTCACAGTCCATAGTCCTTACTGCATTCAGGTCTTTCAACTCTGACCAGAATAGTCCATCAAACTGTATTTACAGCACTGCAAGGTATCTCTTAGGCCAAGGTTTCAAATCCTTCCACATTGCTCTTCAAAATCAGCTCCAAAAGGCCAAAGCCACACAATCATGTATCTAGCAGCAATCCCACTCCTCAGTACCACTTTACTGTTGCAGTCAGGTTTGCATTACTAGTAGAAATCACCCAACCAAGAGCAGCTTATGGGAAAAAGAGGTTTATTTTGGTTTACAGGCTTGAGGGGAAGCTCCATGATGGCAGGGAAAATGATGACATGAGCAGAGGGTGGACATCACCCCTGGCCAACATAAGGTGAACCATAGCAACAGTAGAGTATACCAAACACTGGCAAGGGGAGACTAGCTGTAACACCCATAAGCCTGCCCCCAATAATACACTGCCTCCAGGAGGCCTTAATTCCAAAATCTCCATCAGCTTGGAACCTAGCATTCAGAACACCTAAGCTTATGGGGGGTGCTGAATCAAACCACCACACACCACCTCTAGCCAGGCAGCTGGAGACCCAAGTGACAAACTCAATAATACACTTGAGTCTATGGGGAACAATCATTCAAACCACCACACCACCCAACTAATGGGAGCAAGTAATAAGATGTCTCTGCAAAATGGGTCCTTGCTGCAAAGTCACCAGCCTGGATACCAACAGGTTTCAGATACCAGAAGCCTGGGGCATGTGCCACTGTTCAGATGCCTTGCAAGAAAGATGTCAGGCTCTGCTCTTTCTCCTGTTCTCAGAATGGCATGTGATTTTCTCCACTTACTAGAAACCTTCTTCATTATCCATTTAAAGGTGAAAATGGGGCTGGAGAGATGGCTTAAAGGTTAAGGCACTTGCCTGCAAAGTCTAAGGACCCAGGTTCGATTCCCAAGTAAGTCAGGTGCACATGGTGGCACGTGTATCTGGAGTTCATTTGCAGTGGGTAGAGGTCTTGACATGCCCATTCTCTCCCCCTCTTTCTCTCTCATAAATAAATAAAGATAAAGATAAAAATGACTTGGCTTGAAGATGTGGGATGCTATTTAGGGGTGGCCCTGGCACCTGCTGGACTCTTTGAGGCCAGGGTTTAGAGCCTGCCTAGAGCCTCTGAGGCACTGCAAAACTCAGCTAAATGGGCAGGAAAGATGGCTCAGTGGTTAAGGAGCTTGCCTGCAAAATCTAAGGACCAGGGTTTGATTCCCCAGTACTCATGTAAAGCCAGATGCACGAGGTAGCACATGCATCTGGAATTTCTTTGTAGTGGCTAGAGGCCCTGCAACATGGTGTGCCCATTCTCTATCTGCCTGTCCCTCTCAAATAAGTAAATAAAAATTTTTTTTAAAGGGCTGGGGTGCTGGAGAAGCGGCTTAGTGGGTAAGGGTGCTTGCCTGTGAAGCCTAAGGTTCAATTCTCCATGTCCCATCTAAGCCAGATGCACAAGATGGTACATGCATCTGGAGTTTGTTTGCAGTGGCTAGAGGCCATCACACACCCATTTGCGTGCTCTCTCTCAAATAAAAATAAATTAAAAAAATTTTTTTCAAAGTAGGGTCTACACTGTAGCCCAGGCTGACCTAGAATCCACTCTATATTCTCAGGGTGGCCTTGAACTCACAGCAAATCTCCTACCTCTGCCTCCTGAGTGCTGGGATTAAAGGTGTGCACTACCACGCCTAGCTTTAGAAAAAAATTTTTTTAAGGGCTGGGGAAATGGCCTAGTGGTTAAGGGGTGCTTGCCTATGAAGCCTAAGGACCAAGGTTCAATTCCCCAGGACCCAGAACTGGAGTTTGTTTGCAGTGGTGAGAGGCCCTGATGCACCCATTTTTTCTCTCTCTCTCTCTTTCAAATAAATGAATAAATAAATAAACAAATAATATTAAAATATTTTTTATAAACCTCGGCTAACTGCCTGGAAGCAGCGCTGTGAGGAATGTCTGCCCAACAGTGGGTTAAGCAGATTGGCAAGGAGACAGTCGCAGGACATCCTCAAGTCCAAGGGCCACTCCTGAATCCATGGTGTGGCAGTCAGCTCCAAAACTGTCTCACCACACACACCGCCAGGCTCCCTGCGCCAACCAGAGGCCCTCTGCCCTTCCCAGCACATTCCGTGGCTGGCTGGGAGGGGGTGTGGCCAGCTATAATTGGCCGATTCGTGCCAGATTCCACTCATTCCACTTGTCCTGATGGGGCAGCAGGTAACAAGGGGCCAATTGCAGGCACCAGGGACTCTGCGTCCCAGAGCTGGCCCATCATGCCTCATGGTTAGGCAATGAGCACAGAGGTCAGGTCACCCAAAGAGGTGACAGCAGTGAGACCTCAACACAGAGTACGTGCCCTCAGCAACCTCGGGCCCTGGTGCATGGTAGGCAAGCACTCTTCCACCGCACGACCTCCCCACTGGCACTTTTGTTTGGTTGGGTTGGGTTTTGGTTTTTCGAGGGAGGGTCTCACTGTAGCTCAGGCTGACCTGGAATTCACGATGTCGTCTCAGGGTGATCCTCCTACCTCTGCCTCCCGAGTGCTGGGATTAAAAGCATGCGCCACCATGCCCGGCCTCCTTTTTTTTCTTTTTGAGGTAGGGTCTCACCCTAACCCAGGCTGATCTGGAATTTACTATGTAGTCTCAGGGTGGCCTCAAACACAGCGATATTCTCCTACCTCTGCCTCCAGAGTGATGGGATTAAGGGTGTGCACCACCATACCCGGCATTGTTACTTTTTTAAAAGTGTTGCCTAGAGAGAATTGTTTATTCGCTTATCCACTCATCCTTCAATACTCAGTGCTTATTATTTGCTCAGCACCTAACAATGTGATCCCTTGGGACACCAGGCTGACTTACCTCTGCTGACGAAAGCTTGCTCACATGGAGGGAGGCAAAGGTGGCTCCAATGGTCAGTAATCATGTCATGTACATGTTGTTGCTTGTGTCTTGGGACAGCAGAAGCCAAATTCTGAGGCGCACCCAGCAAAGAAACCTGATGGAGAAGGGGCCAGATAGCCCCTTGGCCCAAGGAAGGGATCACTAAGGGATCATGAGGAGGGTGGGAAGAGCAAGCCTTGGGTCAGGAAGTAATCTATCCTGCCACACAACATAAAATGGAGAAGGCAAGCTGTGGACTTCAGGAGTCAGGTAAGGAATAGGGTTCAATGGTAGAGTGCTTACTTAGCTAGTGTACGGCCCTCAGTTCTCAATCCCCAGTACCACAGAAGAAAGAGAGAGAGAGAGAGAGAGAGATGGAGGGAGGAAAGGGGTGGAGGGAAATAAAGAGAGACAGAGAAAGAAAGAAAGAAAGAAAGAAAGAAAGAAAGAAAGAAAGAAAGAAAGAAAGAAAGAAAGAAAGAAGAGAAGAAACTTACTGAAACTGAGCTGAAAGCCTCCTTCATGTAGACTAGCTGACAGAAAGCTGAAAAAACTGATGCATGCAGCTCCATGGGAGAGAGTGAATTCCCCTGTGGACTTAAGCTACAGTGAACACTGCAAGCCTTGAATTTGGCCAGCCAGGCCAAGTGAGCCAATGGGGCCAGGCACGCCTTTAATCCCAGCACTCAGGAGGCAGAGGTGGGAGGATCACCATGAGTTTGAGGCCACCCTGAGACTACATAGTGAATTCTGGGTCAGCCTGGGCTAGAGTGAGACCCTACCTCAAAAAGAGAGAGAGGGCTGGAGAGATGGTTTAGCAGTTAAGCACTTGCCTGTGAAGCCTAAGGACCCCGGTTCAAGGCTCGGTTCCCCAGGTCCCACGTTAGCCAGATGCACAAGGGGGGCGCACGCGTCTGGAGTTCGTTTGCAGAGGCTGGAGGCCCTGGCGCGCCCATTCTCTCTCTCTCCCTCTATCTGTCTTTCTCTCTGTGTCTGTCACTCTCAAATAAATAAATTTAAAAAAAAAAGAGAGAGAGAGAGAGCGTGTGCGCTAATGGGTGCAATAGTGGCATATCTGTTATGGAGGAAACCAATCGCTCTCTAATTGGACTGGAAGCCCACTCTACAGGATGGAATATGTGCCTGATATTGGAAACCTATGATGGGGGGAGTCATGAGCCCTAGGGGTGTAACATCCACTGCTGTCTGGTTAAATGTATATACTATGCTCACCAAAAGGCTCAGTAAGCACTTCTCTTAATGTTTATACCCATATATTAATGCTACTCGCACTTTTGGCTAGAGAAGCTTCTCTTTTCAGATGGCAGAAACCTTGGGATGACTCAGAAAACACCACAGTACTGAGAAGAACTGACAGAGGAGTGTTCAGCACTGAAATATCTCTTTCACACCTTCCAAGGCTCAGGGTCCATTGCAGAAGAGGTGGTGGAAAGAATGTAAGAGCCAAAGGAAGGGTAAGACTCCTTACAATTTGCTCCTCCAGACACAAAATGGCCTGGGTATTTGTGACCTTGCAGTGCCTGACACTACCTACACAAAACCCACATAATAGGAGGAAAAGATGATGACATCAAAAATAAGCCGGGCATGGTGGCGCACGCCTTTAATCCCAGCACTTGGGAGGCAGAGGTAGGAGGATTGCTGTGAGTTCGAGGCTACCCTGAGACTCTATAGTGAATTCCAGGTCAGCCTGGGCTAGAGTGAGACCCAACCTCAAAATACAAAAACAAGCAAAAATAAAAGACTCAGTCTGGAGAGAAGGCTTAGCAGTTAAGGCGCATGCCTGCGAAGCCTAAGGACCTTGGTTTGGTTCTCCAGGTCCCACATTAGCCAGATGCACGTGGTGGTGCATGCATCTGGAGTTTGTTTGCAGCGACTAGAGGTCCTGGTGCACTCATTCTCTATCTCTCTCTGTCTTCCTCTCCCTCTCTCTATCTCTAATAAATAAATTAATTAAAATAAATATTTTAAAAAATTAATTTAATTTAATTTAGAAAAGAAGAGGATGACGAAAGAAAGAAAGAAAGGAAGGAAGGAAGGAAGGAAGGAAGGAAGGAAGGAAGGAAGGACGGACGGAAGGAAGGAAGGAAGGAAGGAAGAAAGGAAGAAAGAAGGAAGGAAAGTTAGCTGGGCATGATGGTGCATGCCTTTAATCCATGCCTTTAAACTCAAGAGGCAGAGAAGTAGGAAGAACGCTGTAAGTTCAAGACCAGCCTGGGACTACAGAATGAGTTCCATATCAGCTTGGACTAGAGTGAGACCCTACCTTGAAAAATACTCCCTCCAAAAAAGAAAGAAAATGATATGAACTTGAATCCATGTGTCCTGTGGAAGTGGCCAAGCTTGGTGGCCAGCTGGAAGCAGAGCCATCCCTATGGCCATGTGACATCTGTCTTCAGCCAGCAGAGGGCGTGTTGGCCTTGCCTTTGCCCACCTGGGGCCTGAGTAGGGTCTACTTGCATTCTGCTCACTGACTAGCAGCCTGACGCCCTGCAGCTGAGCCCCAGGGCTTCAAGCTCATCAGCCGCAGGATGTTTAAGGCTGCTCCCAAAGGCAGAAAGGGCTGGGCAAGGGCGTGGTGGTGTGCGCCTTTAATTCCAGCCCTTGGGAGGCAGAGGTAGGAGGATCGCCCTAGTGAATTCCAGGTTAGCCTGGGCTGAGACCCTACATCATAAAACAAAACAAAACAAAAAACCAAAAAGGGTCCTCAAACTGAGGTCCTTAGGCTTCACAGGCAAGCGTCTAACCACTAAGACCTCCCTCCAGCCCTTGGCTCAATTTATTCTACTTCTCACCTCCAACAGGCAGCCCAGGCTACACTCCCCATAATGCTGAGCCAAAGAGAATGGATCCATAGACTGAGTACCTGCCTTGCCTGCTAGCCCTTCCCTTTTTGTTTGTTTGTTTTGTTTTTCGAGGTAGGGTCTCCCTCTAGCCCAGGCTGACCTGGAATTCACTATGGAGTCTCAGGGTGGCCTCGAACTCATAACGCTCCTCCCACCTCTGCCTCCCGAGTGCTGGAATTAAAGGTGTGTGTCACCATGCCCAGATTGCCATTTTCATTTTGTGGAGAAGGAAAGTGAGTCTCATAGACACAGTCAGTGGCAGCAGTGGTGGTACTAGAGTTATAGCTCAGGACATCTGACTCCATATTCATGGAACATACATTCATATATTCATGCGCCTCTTTGTTAGCTTGCCATCACCAAGACAAAATATATTTGAGGTAGTTAACATATAAAAAGAAAATATTGAAAAAGAAAATCTTGCTGGGTGTGGTGGCACACGCCTTTAAGCTTAGGCAGAGGTAGGAGGATCGAATGAGTTAAAAGCCACTCTGTGACTACATAGTAAATTCCAGATTAGCGTGGACTAGAGTGAAACCCTTCCTCAAAAAAACAAAAAGAAAATATTAACTGGGTGTGGTGGCGCACGCCTTTCATCCCAGCACACTGGAGGCAGAGGTAGGAGGATCACTGTGAGTTCAAGGCTGGGAATACAGACTGAGTTCCAGGTCAGCCTAGGTTAGTGAGGCCCTACCTCGAGGGGAAAACAAAAGAAAAACTGATTAGAGATGACAAGAGCAGCAAGGTTGCAGAAAACAAGAATAATAACCAGCAATAAGTTGTCCTACACACCACCAATAAATAGCCTGAAAGTGGAAATAAAACAATTTCAGAGCTGTGCAAGATAGAACATTCTTATAATCTCATAAGGTCGAAGCAGGAGGATGGACAGTTTAAGGCCAGTGTTGGCTACTTAGTGAGTTTGAGGTCAGTCTAGACTAATTGAGATCTTGTCTCAAACAAGGGGGAAGGGTGGCTGCAAGAGGGATGACTTAGTGGTTAAGGCGCTTGCTTACAAAGCCAAAAGACCCAGGTTCAATTCCCCAGGAAAACCAAAGTTCCCGGTTCAATTCTCCAGGACCCACATAAGCCAGATGCGGGGTGGGGGGTGCATGCGTCTGGAGTTGGTTTGCAGTGGCTGGAGGCCCTGGTGCACCCATTCTCTCTCTCTCTCTTAAATAAATAAAATATGTTTTTAAAATTGTTTATTTATTTGAGAGGAAGAGCGAGACAGAGTGAGGACTACACACCTCCTGCTGATGTACCGGCCGTTCGGCTGCTCCTGTCTAGAGTCACTCAGCTGGCCCTGCAGGACCAGGACCACTCTAGGGAAAGTGGGCAGGAATGTGAGGACGCTGGGGCCCAGGGGCAGCCCTTGCTCGTTTCCTAGTAACGTGGGAGGAGGGTTCTTGATCTCAGAGCAAGCTGCTTTGTCAACACCTCAAACCTCATGTTTGTTTATGTTGTGGTTGTCACCTTGGTCCCCTGGATGCTTGGCAAATGAGTTGATACACACAAGCTGGGGGTGTTTACTCGGGGACTCTGAATGTGTTTGGGATGGTCTCCTGCCCCTGGCCCTTTGTTTCAAAGGAGGGAACTTAATCCCAAGCACTGTGCAGTCAGAAGGAGAGAGGGCCCCTTCATGCTGTCCTGGGCTTTAGGGTTTTAACTTACTATGCTTCCTTTTTAAATGTTTATTATTATTATTATTATTATTATTATTATTAACAACATATTTCGTGTGGATACGTCATGTGTTGGTACCCTCTTTGCCCTTGCCCCTGCCCCCATTCCATCAGGGACGCTCCTCAGTGGGGTTGCAGGGATTCTCCATAGGGTTATGGTGTATGCCTCATGGGAACAGCAGTCAGTTATTCGGGGGAGGGGGTAACTTACTAAGCTCCAGGCCCTACAAGCGACGGGAAGACTTGCAGCAGTTCCAATGCAGGCGCCAGAATCAGACAGATTTGGGTTGAGATTCTGCCTGTGTGACCTTCAAATCAGGAGATTTTTATTTTTATTTTTATTTTTACAGAGAGAGAAAATTGGCATGCCAGGGCCTCGGCCACTGAAATGGACTACCATATGCTTGCACCACCTAGTGGGCATGTGTGACCTTGCACTTGCCTCACCTTTGTGCATCTGGCTTATGTGGGATCTGGAGAGTCAAGCATGGGTCCTTAGGCTTCACAGGCAAGCACCTTAAACACTAAACGATCTTTCCAGCCCCAAGTTTCTTTCTAAAAATATTTTATTTATTTATTTAAGAGAGAGAGCAAGAAAGAGGCAGATAGAGAATGGGCACCTCAGGGCCTCTAGCCACTGCAAAGGAACTCCATATGCATGCGCCACCTTGTGTATCTGGTTTACGTGACTGCTGGGGAATCGAACCTAGGTCCTTAGGCTTCACAGGCCAGTGCCTTAACAGCTAAGCCATCTCTCCAGCCCCAGAGAAATTTCTTGATTTCTGAATATTCATTTCTTTGGCTGTATAATGGGAATACTCGTGGATGCTTCCAGATGGTTTGATAAGGATGTAAAGCTCTCTCAGCCCAGAGGAAAATGATTAACAAACGCATTGAAGGGCTAATTCAAGATACTCAGCGTAACATCCCTGCCACTCCCCATGAGGGTCTCTCTCTGTTGTAGTCTAGAAAACCAGAAAGCTAATGTCCACAGCTGGTGGTGCAATGAAGAGGCGACTGGACCATGAGGAAGCTAACTTACTTCAACAGTGGGTTCCTCCCTTGAGGAGTTCATATTGAATGAGATGGATCACTGGAGGTGACCTGTAAGTCCCACAGCTCCTAAACTGTCACTGCCTCTCCAAGCCCTTCTTGCCTCGCCCTTGATGCCCCCAGAAGTGACTGGCAAGCCTCCCACTGGAAGGATTAGGGAGAGAAAGGAGACTGGTGAGAAACAGGCAAGATTAGGAGCTCATGAAAGAGCAGCTGGGGAACCCAATCTCCACAGGCCGCCAGGGCCGCGTCTGCCTGGGGGGAAGTGGGTGTGGACGCAACCCTGGCTTTGCAGAACTTGAGGTTGGAATGTGAAGGGAGGTGGGTCTGAGGTATGGGGGTTACCTAACTGCTCTGGCGTGACACAGCAGGGTTCCCCAGACAAAGGGAAATGGTCAGAGGTGGCCCCTCCCACTCCGAGAGACCCAACTCCATCAGGGGCCCAAGTCAGGAGAGATGCCAGGGCAGGTTCTGGAAACTGTCCTATAGTCATCTGTCTAAAGAAACCCCAGATAGCACAGAAAAGAGGCCCATGGTGGCCCAAAGATTAAACACTAGGATGCTTAGGGGTGGGGGACCCCGGAGAATCTTGGGCAGAGTAGCTTGGGCTGACCTAGCTGGGTAGGCTGAGGCTAGCCCGAAGAGGGCTTTTGCCCATCCAGATTCCTTTGAGGTTTTGTTTGTTTCAAGACAGAGTTTCACTATGTAGACCAGGCTGGCCTTGAACTCATGATGCTCCTGTCTCTGCCTCCTGAGGACAAGGATTCCAGACAAGCACCACTATCCTTGTTTTTTTTTTTTTTTTTTTTGGTTTGTTTTATTTTATTTTTTTCCCTGAACTTTCCAAATGTTATTAAAGAAAAAAGCAATGGTGGTAAATCTCTAGAACATAGTCAATTTTCTGGGATTCCTCCCTTGAAAATGTGACATTTGATTTCCAAACACATGCCAGCAGTGTACATGGTTCCTAACAGTGCTTAGTAGGTAAGAAGTTGAAATTCTGACATGTTCATTTTCCAACTTTGCCCAGTCTGTGATCTGTCTTTGGATCAGCAATAATTGCCTGAACAGCTACTATGGCTTCATTAATTTTTGTCTGCAGCTCTCTGAGCTCTTCTATATGCAGCAATCACAGAATCTGAGCAGCTTCATTAAGAACTGTATCTCCTGTGTCAAAACCAAGAATATGTTTGTCTAAAGCAACAGGTAAGCCCTCTTTTGTTTGATTTGCTTTAGCAACTGCATCCTGTGTCAGACGCTCTTGAACCAAAATGCGAATTGCCTTAAGCATCACCAGATAATCATCGTGGCGCTGGATCTGAAGGAGGTTAGCCAAAACCATTACACCAGCCTTAAAATCAGGATTATTTACATCCAAGTTGATCAATGGCTCCGCATTTTTAGCTGCATTGTCAGTATTCTTTGTATTATCAGGTACTAAGTCCTTGTATTTTTCAGCATTATCTCCATATTCACGTCTAACAGCTAAATCAAGAAGCCAGTCAATTGCTTCTTGTCAATCCTGAATCTTGAAAGGACAGTTAACATCTTTGAGATACTTTTCAAAAAACTTGGGCCAGTCACTGCTGTGGATGTTTGTTAAATTACCTCTGTCTTCAATCTTGTAGTGTCTGATTTTCTGGTCTTCCAGCCAAACAATAAAGTTTCTAAATTCTGTTTCATCTTTGCAGTTGAAGCCGGTCGGGTTGTGGTAGTCGAGAGCAGTCAGCTTGTGTCGGAACATGGTCCCCGCTTCTCGCTCAGGGGCCCCCAGGGCCTCCGTGGGGAGGGGAGAAGCGAGGTGGAGCGGGCGGCACAGGCGACGCGGCGAGAGGGAGGGCTGGCTCCCGACGCCTGTTTTATTTTTTGTATTTAATTTAATTTATTTATTTGAGAGAGACAGAGTGAGATGTGGGGGATGGGGGAAGAATGGGCACCAGGGCCTCCAGCTGCTGCAAATGAACTCCAGACACAAGTGCCAAGTTTTGCATCTGGCTTGCATGGGTCCTGGGGAATCAAACCTGGGTCCTTTGGCTTTGCAGACAAACACCTTAACTCTCTCCAGCCATGCTTTGCTTTTTATTTATTGTTTATTTGCAAGAAAGAAGAGAGAGAGAGAAAGAGACAGAGAATGGACATTCCAAGGCCTATGGCACTACAAATGAACTACAGACACATGCACCACTTTGGGCAACTGTCTTTATGTGGGTACCGGGGAATCAAACCCAGGCCATCAGATTTTGCAAACAAGAGCTTTTAACCATTGAGCTACCTCTCCGTGGGTGTTTGCTACAACTGAAGGGCATGAGCCTTCCCCACCTCTCAACTCAGCGCAGGAGCCATTCAGTAGACTCCTATGTTACGAGAGATGGTGGAGGCTCTTTGGACAGCTTTGGGGGTGTCTGTATTAGAGAGACAGGGAGACTGAGACTTGTGGGGAAATGGTATCCACTACAAGTGAGGCTATTTCCCTCCTGAAACTCCCCATTGTCTAGGGCAGTGGTCACTGGCAGTTAGGGAACAATAAGGGGGTGCCTGCAGACACCACCCCAGGCTCTCAGAGGCAGCCAGTCTCTTTTCCCTCAAGGTGGCTTCCCCTTGCAGAGAATTTCTGGCACACTCTTCCAGCCCATCTTCCCCTCAGACCTGTCCCAGAGCCAAGCACGGGACCTCACTTAATCCCAATTATGTAACGCACAATCCAAACAGTTGGCCCAGAGGAGGGACTTGGAGCCATGCCCAGGAGTGAGGGCAAAAGGCCCCAACAAAGTCTGGGTTGACAGCCGAGGCTAGGCCTCTGCCTACAGGGACCACTGCACCTCAAACTCAACACCATGAGTGGCCGAGTGGGAGACCTGAGCCCCAAGCAGGCAGAGACCCTGGCCAAGGTAAGCTCCCTCCACCGTGGGGCCCCCAAGGGAAAAGGGGCCAGGGGTGGGATGGAAGGCACGATTAGAACCCTGTCTCACGCTGTTGATTCTGCACATCTTGAACATTGCTTCTCTGTGTTGTCGCCCCTAAAAGGGCCAAGTTCCACACAGCCCAGTGACATCAGCCTGGTCCAGAACAGAGGTTGAGGGGGAGGCTCCACTTCCGGCAATAGGGTGGGTGATGCATCCAGAATGGGGCCCAACCTCAGCCAGGAGCCAGACCCCGAGAGCTTCCCTTGGCAGGTGCCCCCACCACCTCTTCCCTCCCAGGCCCCTAGGGGGAACTGAAGGAGGCAGCCTGTCTGCCCTCTGACCAGTCCTTTCTCCCTGGGACCCTGAAAAGAAAACCAAACTGTCAAATCCAGATCAGAGAGAGAGAGCAGAGCGTTGTCACGGCTACAGCTGATGGAGAAGAGGACCCGCAGTCACTAACCATGGCTTTGCGGAAGTGTAATGGCACAAGGTCTCGGCGGATAAACACTTGGAGGGAACCATCCAGGCTGCCATCCACTTCCCACCAACCCTTAGCTTTTCTTCCCTCTGTCTGTCCATCTTTCCATCCACCAAGCCATCTATTCCTTCTTAGACTCATTCACCCATCTCCGTCCCTTCTGCTTAGCTGTTCATCTCTCCTTCATTCACCTATCTGTGTATCCAGCCATTGATTCTTCCACTCACCCACCCATTCATTTTATTATTATTATTTTTTTTTTATTGAGGTAGCATCTCGCTCTAGCCCAGGATAACCTGGACCTCACTATGTAGTCTCAGGCTGGCCTCAAACTCTGCCTCTGCCTCCTGAGTGCTGGGATTAAAGGCGTGTGCCACCATGCCCGGCTCTTTCTCCATTCTTTTTTCTCTTTTCCATGTGTAGGTGGTATGTGTGAGGGGAGGCATAAATGTTCATATGTGTGTGGTCACACATGTGCATGTGAGCCCACACACATGTATGAGCACACGTGTATGGAGACCAGAAGTAGACATATGGGGGTCTGTTTCCTTATGTATTAAGGACAGGGTCTCTCACTGAACCTACAGCACACTGATTCAGAGAGGCTAGCTAGTCAGTGACTACAGTTACCCAGAGCCGGGGTCATTCCCAACATTAAAAAAATTTATATATATATAAATATATATAAAATAACAGGTTATACTCTTTTTTGTTTTGTTTTGTTTTGTTTTTTCAAGGTAGTGTTTTGCTCTATCTAGCCCAGGCAGACGTGGAATTCACTCTGTAGTCTCAGGGTGGCCTCGAACTCACAGTGATCCTCCTACTTCTACCTCCCGAGTGCTGGGATTAAAGGTGTGCACCACCACGCCCGGCTGGCAGGTTAAACTCGTATCTTCTTGCTCGCATTACCCTGGGGGACCTCCTCAGT
Organism: Jaculus jaculus; assembly: GCF_020740685.1. NCBI lineage: Eukaryota > Metazoa > Chordata > Mammalia > Rodentia > Dipodidae > Jaculus > Jaculus jaculus. The sequence goes on along the minus strand of NC_059114.1, from coordinate 10,527,265 downwards.
GGGTTATGGTATTCACTGTGGGGTCATGAAGGCCTCGGTCAGTCCCTGTGGGTCTGATGGGGAGGATCATGCCTCAGGGTATTCCTACCCAGTCGGTGGCTTTTACACTCTTTCAGCCCCCTCTTCTACAATGTCTCCTGAGCCATGGCAGGCCTGTTGGCAATCTGACTTCGTGTTGAGTTCTTTGAAGCCTCTGGATTTCTGCTTTCATAGGTTTTGGTTGGTCACCTCTGTCACCATGGCCCTGAAACTGGTGTCAGGTTAGCAGTAAGAGCAGTGTTCATGCCCAGCACTTTTTATATGGATTCTAGGGATCTGAACTCAGGTCCTCATGCTTGTATGACGAGAACTTTCTCCACTTAGCCATCTCCTCAGCCCTCATTTTTCTTTCTTTCCTTCTTTCTTTCTTTCTTTCTTTCTTTCTTTCTTTCTTTCTTTCTTTCTTTCTTTCTTTCTTTCTCCCTTTTTCTTTTCTTTTTCTTTTTCTTTTTCTTTTTTTTTTTTTTGAGATAGCGTCTCGCTCTAGCCCAGACTGACCTGGAATTCACCATGTAGTCTCAGGGTGGCCTCTCAAACTCACTGCAATCCTCCTACTTCTGCCTCCCGAGTGCTGGGATCAAAGGGGTGCACCACCACACTCGGTCCCATTTTGCTTTTGATACATATACGCTGCATTCTTCCACATGTCCACCTATGCACATCTTTCCTTCTGTCCGTCCATTACCAATACCTTCAACCAAGTGGAGGGGATGGAGGGACGGGGGGGGGGGGAGAGCGAGGCTGTTTGTGAGGCAACCACTTTAACCAGCATCTCTCTTCCCAGTTCCGAGAAAACGTCCAGGATGTGTTGCCCGCTCTGCCCAACCCGGATGATTATTTTCTTCTTCGTTGGCTCCGAAGTTAGGGTCGAGGTGGGGGCAGTCAGGCTGAGGGGCAGTGGGAGGAGCCAAACCCCCACAGAATCACCCCCTCTCCAGAACAACCGGGGCTATCAAGACCCAACCGTACCATTTGCTTCACGCACTGGGGATTAGGGGAGGGGATGGGGAAGTCAGATCCTACCCAGGCACTTGGGTCCTCCACACTTCCCACTGGTCAGAAGCAAGACAGAGCAGCCCCTGTCCCCCCTCACGTTCCTCCTCCATCTTCCCACAGCTCGGAGTTTCGACCTCCAGAAATCAGAGGCCATGCTCCGCAAGGTGAGACCCACCCGTCCTCGAGATTTGGGGCAGGCTTCATGGGGGGGTGGAATCCATGCCTCATGCCCTTATTTCTTTTTTTTGTAATATATTTTTAAAAATTATTTATTCATTTATTTGAGAGTGACAGACAGAGAGAGAGAGAGAGAGAGGCAGATAGAGATAGAGACTGGGCGTGCCCAGGCCTCACTGCAAACGAACTCCAGACGCATGCACCTCCTTGTGCATCTGCCTAACGTGGGTCCTGGGGAACTGAGCCTCAAACCAGGGTTCTTAGGCTTCACAGGCAAGCGCTTAACCACTAAGCCATCTCTCCAGCACCCCCTTATTTCTTTTCTTTCCTTTTTTTTGGTTTTGATTTTTCCAGGCAGGTTCTTACTCTAGCCCAGGCTGACCTGGAATTCACTATGTAGTCTCAGGGTGGCACCGAACTCATGGCAATCCTCCTACGTTGGCCTCCCAAGTGCTGGGATTAAAGGCGTGCACCACCACACCCAATCCTGTCCTTTATTTCTAAACCCTTCTCAGGACATGGGACGTCTATGGAGCATAATTTATCCCTTGCCTTTTTAGTACATGGAGTTCCGGAAAACCATGGATATTGACCACATCCTTGATTGGCAGCCTCCAGAGGTAAGCCCACCCCCTCAGACACCGTGGTCTTCATGGATAGGCCACTGAAGCAGCCTTTGGGCCTTTGGTCACTGGAGACCACAAGGGAAGGCCAGTCGATGGAGAAATCTGTGAAAACCCCAGGCCCTGTAGGTACCTTCCCTGCAGTAATAATGAATATTTCCTGGGGCTTTATGAGACCCAGCCCTGGGTTAAAAGTCTTTAATATGAACTCATTTAATCATCAGAAAAGAATAAATCGGGGCCAGGTGTGGTGGCGCACGCCTTTAATCCCAGCACTTGGGAGGCAGAGGTAGGAGGATCTCTGTGAGTTCAAGGCCAGCCTGAGACTACATAATGAATTCCAGGTCAGCCTAGGCTAGAGTGAGACCCTACCTCAAAAAATAATAATAAAAGAATAATTCAGGGCTGGCTCAGCAGTTAACGTGCTTGCCTGCAAAACCTAATGACCTGGGTTTGATTCCCCAGTACCCACGTAAAGCCAGATGCACATCTGGAAGTTGTTTCCCTCTCTCTTTTTCTCTCTCTCTCACTGCTTCTTCCTCTCTCTCCCTCAAATAAATAAATAAGCAATAGGCTTCACAGGCAGGCACCTTAACCACTAAGCCATCTCTCCAGCCCTGGCTCACTTATTTACTGACTGTGAACAAGGCCCCCTTCAGGACCCTGAGTTTTCTCACTCAGGACACCAATGCCACCCTCCCAGGGCAGGCCACTGCTTTGTCCTCTGGTGGATGTAGACTTGTTCCCTCGGGTTAGTCAGATCTGGGGGTTTGCAGGCAGGTGCGTAATGGCAAGTTTTGTGTCTCTTTCCATGTCCAGGTGATTCAGAAATATATGCCCGGGGGTTTATGTGGCTATGACCGTGACGGCTGCCCCGTGTGGTATGACATCATCGGGCCACTTGACCCCAAAGGGTTGCTCTTCTCAGTCACCAAGCAGGACCTGCTCAAGACCAAGATGAGGGACTGTGAACGCATCCTGCATGAGTGTGACCTGCAGACAGAGCGGGTGAGGCCCAGATGGCCTAGCGGGCGGGTGGCTGGAGGTCATGAAGCTGCCATTGGTTAGGGTTCCAGGACCCTGTGTTCTCTAGCATCCAGGCCATAGTGCTTTCAAGACAATTATCAGCTCTACTGCTTACCAGGTGTGGAGACCTTGGGAGGTCACCTCACCTCTCTGAGCCTCCAAAGCAGGACAATGACAAGCAGTGGACAGTAAACGAGGGGTTGCAAGTACGAACACTTCTCAGCTTCCAGTGAGCTTGCACCCTGACAAGCCCATGCGAAGCTGAAGATGTACTTATTCTATCTAACCCACGGAGCATTAAGGCTTTGCGTAGCCAGCCTTGAGCATGTGAAGGACACTTACCTTAGCCCTTAGCCCATGGCTGGACATCATGAAAGAGTGTTGTCCTGATAACCCAGGAAAGCTCAAAATTCAACATCGAAAGGATGGGTTTGGCTATCTATCACTTCTATGCCATCATTAAGTAAGAAAAGAAAGGGGGGTGAAGAGATTACTTAATGGTTAAAGTGCTTACCTGAGAAGCCTAAGGACCCATGCTCTACTCTCCAGGTCCCACATAAGCCAGACGCTCAAAGGTGAGGCAAGTGCAAGGTCACACATGCCCACTAGGTGACACAAGCGTCTGGAGTTTGAATTCAGTGGCTGAGGCCCTGGCATGCCAATTTTATCTCTCTCTAAAAAGAAAGAAAGAGAGAGAGAGAGAGAGAGAGAGAGAGAGAATGAGTGAGAGAGAGAGAGAGAGAGAAAGAAAGAAAGAAAGAAAGAAAGAAAGAAAGAAAGAAAGAAAGAAAGAAGAAAGGAAGGAAGAAAGACAAGTAAGTTGGAGATTGTTTGTACATGGCTTAATACAGGCCTAATACACATTTCTCAACAAGGGCAGCTGTTACTAGTGTTCCCCAAATCTTTTCTCCAAACACAACTCACAACTGCCTCTCCCCACTTTCACCTGCTCTGTCCTATCTATCCCGTAAGTCTCAAACTTACATACCACCTTCTCTGGGGTCCCTCCCCCAGTCTGGATCAAATCTCTTCTCTGCTCCTCAAGACCATGTGCTATTCCATAGCAGCACCTATCAAGGACCAGGCGTCCCTGTTTGCTTATCATTTCCTCAACCAGACGATGAATGTCTCGAGGACAAGAACTGTGGGATTATTAAGCATTCTCCATCATACTCCTACTGTCTGTCACAAACTAAGTGCTGAATAAACATCAGTTGGACAGATGGAGGATTGAATGAAGGAATCAATAGCAATATAAATGAATGGAGATTTTTTTTTTTTTTCGAGGTAGGGTCTTGCTCTAGCAAGGAATTCACTATTTAGTCTCAGGGTGGCTTCGAACTCACAGCGATCCTCCTACCTCTGCCTCCGGAGTGCTGGATTAAAGGTATGTGCCACCACGGCTGGCTTAAATGGAGGCTTGGGCGAAAGGAATGATGTTTGGGTGAGTGAAGGATGGATGGATATGTAGGTGGACGGGTAGATGATGGCGGGGCAGGTGGACGGATAATACAGATAAATAACTAGCGGGTGAAAGAATTTGTGTATAAGTGAAGGGAGAGAGGGGTGCGAAGATAGATGAGTAGTTGATAAATGGGTGATGGATAGATACATGAGTGGATGGGTAATGTCTGGCTGGGTGAATGGATGATGAAGTAATGACAGATGGGAGAACTGGTATATGGATGAATGAGAAGATGGATGGATGGATGAATCGATAATGGATAGATGAGTAGTGAAATGTATCCACTCTTGTCCACTCGCTCCTCTGAGGCCAAGAGTGGAGAGTTGGAAGAGCCCTTAGAGGTCATGAACTTGGGTCTCCATCTTCCAAGTGTCCGCCCTGACCCTGGCACTGCTCTTTTCCCATCCTCGCAGCTGGGGAGGAAGATTGAAACCATCGTGATGATATTTGACTGTGAGGGCTTGGGACTGAAGCACTTCTGGAAACCTCTGGTGGAAGTGTACCAGGAGGTGAGCAGGTGGCCGGGCACACACGCTCTCTCATACACACGCGCTTCCTTGGATGACCAGTTTGGCCTGCTTTGACCTAGCAGTTTACTCAGAACCAAATTAATAAAAGGTCGTTGGTGCCAGGCATGGCGGTGCGCGCCTTTAATCCCAGCACTTGGGAGGCAGAGGTAGGAGGATTCCCGTGAGTTCGAGGCCAGCCTGAGACTATATAGTGAATTTCAGGTCACCCTGGGCTAGAGCAAGACCCCCATCTTGAAAACAAACAAACAAACAAAAAGGAAGTTGCTCTCCTAGATCCCTCAAAAAAATCTTTAAGCTGTTTCCCAGAAAGTTCCACAGAACAAACTCCCAGACCAACATGGGGCCAGTTTCTACCAGCTAATTCCAGCCTGTCACCCCGACTGTCTGAGTCTCTGGCGAGTCAGTGCCTCACCTCCAGAATGGGGGCAGTGAGGTCGGGTTGCTCAGTGAGCTTTGTAAAGCGTGCACACCGTGCTCAGCAAATTCTGAGCGCTCGATAAGCTGTAGTCATAACTGAGATGTGGTGGCCCCTATGACATGTACGCTGAAATGATTATGTGATTACTACCAGGGTGTAGTCAAAAATGACATGCGGTGAACAGGTTCCCTCTAGTGGCAGTGGAAGTAATGAAAAATTGGAAAACCATTCTAAAATCTCCAGGCAGGAGAGGGGAAGGAGAGGAGGGGTGCTGATGGGATGGGATCTGTCTTGGTTTCACAGTTCTTTGGCCTCCTTGAAGAGAACTACCCAGAGACCCTGAAGTTCATGCTCATTGTGAAAGGTATGTGGGAAGTGAATTCCTACCTGGGCTCCCATTTCCTCATCATTTACCCTCAAGGAGATGGGCCCTTTGTCCCAGGGCAATTGTGAGGCAGGTGGCTTGCAGGGATATAAAGGGTGGGGGGGGGTGGGGAGGAGAGACAACAAATCACTTTAGTGTTTGCCACAGAGGAAGTGCTCAGAAAATTGTATCTCATACAGTACCCAACTCAGCTCCCCCAGAAATCTTCCCTTCTCCCACCCACGATGATCTGTCCTTCCTAGGACTATCTCCGGCCCCCACCTACCCAGGTTAGACTCGAACTCACTCTGTAGCCTGAATAGACCTTGAATTTGCCAAGCTCCTGCCTCAGCTTCCAGAGTAGTTGGGATCACAGGCCAGCGCCACCAGGCCTGGCCATATGAGCTCTGTTTGCCTGGCCAAGTTATCTGCTCCTGGAAGGTGGGCCTCACCCGTTGAGTACCTTCAGGCCCGGCACCGTACTGGCTGCTTACTAGGTATCTGAATGGCTGTTCTCTGGGTAGGTGGAAGGATGGATGTATTCAATGGTTGGTTGGTCAGTTGGTGGCTTGACTGGTTATCTGGTTAACTACCCAGCTGATCATCTGCCTACTTAGCCAACTACTGACAGTCTCGAGTGTTGGCTAGCTGGTTTTCAGCTTGGTTGACCGACTGGGTGGGTGGCTGCTTGGTGAGTTAGTGGTTAATTGCCTATTTAGATAGTAGACAGTCTCTTTCTCTCTGAAATAAAAATAAAATGTTTTTTAAAAATGGGCTGGAGCCAGTATGGTGGCACATGCCTTTAATCCCAGAATTTGGGGGGCAGAGGTAGAAGGATCATTATGAGTTCAAGGTCACCATGAGACTACAGAGTGAATTCCAGATCAGCCTGGGTTTAGAGAATGAGACCCTACCTCCAAAACACCAAAAAAAAGAACAAAAACAGGAAAAAAAGAAAGAAAGAAAATAAATGGACCGGATGACACACACTTTTAATCCCAGCACTTGGGAGGCAAAGTGAATACCAGGTCAGCCTCGTTACAGTGAGACCCTACCTTGAAAAAATAAAGGAGGAGGGCTGGAGAGATAGCTTAGCAGTTAAGGTGCTTGCTTGCAAAGCCCAAAGTCCCAGGTTCAATTCCCCAAGACCCACGTAAGCCAAGCACAAGGTGTCACATGCATCTGGAGTTCATTTGTAGCTGCTGAAGGCCCTGGTGCGTTGTTCTGTCTCTCTCTCTCTGCCTCTTTCTCAACTAAAACTAAAAAACATCTTAATAAAAAGATAGTAGGCAGGCTCTTTGAATGACTGGCTGACTGGAGAGAGTGTGTGGATAACTAAGCGATTGTTCACTTGACTGATTGACTTTCTGTTTGGCTGACAGTTTATTAAGTTTGTTCACGAGGCTGGCTAATCATAAGGTTAATACTAACTAGGCTATTTGCTAGCAGGTAGGTCTGGCTACTGGCGACTTGGTTGGCTGTTGGTAGATTGTCTGGTTTATCATTTAACCAGATGGGTAGCCGGTCAGGAGGTTGCATGTCCGCCTCACTTACAGTATGAGTGGGTAGTTGGCATACTAGATGGCTGTCTGTTGGCAGGTTTGTTGGTTTGTTGCGTGCGTGGCATTGGAACTTCCCAGGATTTGTCATGACACGTCAGTGTCATTGGCCACGGCCATTATGGAAAGAGTGCTCCAGTGGGATTCCCTTCTTGTGCTCTTCTTGTATCTCTCCAGCCACCAAGCTGTTCCCTGTGGGCTACAACCTCATGAAGCCCTTCCTGAGTGAGGATACCCGCAGGAAAATTGTGGTGCTGGGAAGTAAGTCGTTTCTACGCCCCTGCCCCATGCCTGTGTCTTGCACATAAGCTTCCTACTGGTAGCCCACCACACTCCCCAGAGATCAGCTCAGCACCTGGAACCCCAGAGTGACGTGGGTCACGCAGTGCAGAGCCAAGCCAGTTACCGAAGCCTTATTCCCTGCCTTGGCCCTCCGGTGAGTGGGACCTCCACCCAGGCTGACCTGGACTTCACTATGTAGTCTCAGGCTGGCCTCCTTACAGTGGTCCCCCTATCTCTGCCTCCGCACCCCCCCCCAATGTTGGGACTAAAGATATGTGCCACCACAGCCAGCTGTTTGTTTTTGTTTTTTTTTTAAAGATTTATGAACCGGACATGGCAGTGCACACTTTTTTTAAAAATTATTTATTTATTTATTTGAGAGTGACAGACACAGAGAGAAAGACAGATAGAGGGAGAGAGAGAGAATGGGCGCGCCAGGGCTTCCAGCCTCTGCAAACGAAGTCCAGACGCGTGCGCCCCCTTGTGCATCTGGCTAACGTGGGACCTGGGGAACCGAGCCTCGAACCGGGGTCCTTAGGTTTCACAGGCAAGCGCTTAACCGCTAAGCCATCTCTCCAGCCCTGTTTTGTTTTTTTTTTTAACTTTCACCTCAGGCGTTGTTTAAATATTTTATTTACTTATTTATGTATTTATTTATTCATTTTTAATCAGAGACAGACAGAATAGGTATGCCAGGGCCTTTAGCCATTGTAAACAAACTCTAGATTCATGCACCACTTTGTGCATTTTGCTTTATGTGGATACTGGGGAATCAAACCCTGGTTGTTAGGCTTTGCAGGCAGGTATCTTAACTAACCACTGAGCCATCTTGCCAGCCCTACTTTTCTGGGTTGTTTTTTTTTTTTTTGAGGTAGGGTCTCACTGTAGCTCAGGCTGACCTGGAATTCACTATGTAGTCTCAGGGTGGCCTTGAACTCATGGTGATCCTCCTACTTCTGCCTACCAAGTGCTGAGATTAAAGGCATGCACCACAGTGCCTGGCCTTTTCTCTTTATTTATTTATTTTTTTGAGGTGGGGACTCATGCAGCCCAGGCTGGCCTCAAATTCACTATGTAGCTGAGGATGACCTTGAACTTCCTCTCCTCTTGCCTCCACTTCCCAAAGGCTGAGACTACAGGCTTATGCCACTGTACCCAACAATTTGAGAGTGAATATTTAATGCATAGGAAATTCCACTAAGTAAAGGAAAAGTAGATTACAAAGCCATGTGGACAGTATATTCTTATTTTTCAAAGTCAAATGTAGAAGGAAAGACAAACAGAAGGAATTCTAAAAGGAAATATAATTGATATTGATTGGTTGATAACAAGAAATCATGTTTTATTATTTATTTTATTATTTATTTTTTTTAGAGAGAGATAATAGGCATGCCAGGACCTCCAGCTGCTGCAAATAAATTCCAGACATAGTTGCCCCCTTGTGCACCTGGCTTATGTGGGTCCTGGGGAATCAAACCTGAGTCCTTAGGCTCTGCAGGCAAGTGCCTCAACAGCTAAGCCATTTCTCCAGCCTGAAATTATGTTTTGTTTTATTTTTTTTTTAATTTTTTTTTTTTATTTGAGAGCGACAGACACAGAGAGAAAGACAGACAGAGGGAGAGAGAGAGAATGGGCGTGCCAGGGCTTCCAGCCTCTGCAAACGAACTCCAGACGCGTGCGCCCCCTTGTGCATCTGGCTAACGTGGGACCTGGGGAACTGAGCCTCGAACCAGGGTCCTTAGGCTTCACAGGCAAGCGCTTAACCGCTAAGCCATCTCTCCAGCCCTTGTTTTATTTTTAATGTGTGAGAGAGAGAGAGAATTGGCATGCCAGGATCTCTAGCCACTGCAATCAAACTCCAGATGCATGTGCCACCTTATGTGCATGCATGACTTTGTGCACATGCATCACCTGTACATCTGGCTTAAGTGGGATCTGGGGAGTCAAACCTGGGTCCTTAGGCTTTGCAGGCAAGCACCTTAACTGCTAAGCCATCTCTTTAGCCCAAGAAATCATGTTTTAAATCTCATTATTTGTATCTTTCTGTGTTTTCACAACTTGTATATTATAAGTAAGAAAAGACCTGAAGAGATGACTTAGCAGTTAAGGAGCTGGCCTGCTGTGTCTAAAGACTCATGTTGAGCTCTCCAGATTCCATGTAAGCCAGATACAGAAGGTGATGCAAGCACGCCAGGTCACACATGTACACAAGGTGGCATATGTGTCTGGAGTTCGATTGCAGTGGCTGGAGGCCCTGGCCTGCCAATTCTCACTCTCTCTCTTACTCTTGCTCTCTCTTTCATTAAAAAATTAAATAAGTAAATAAACATATAAGTAAAGCCAGATGTGGTAACACACACCTTTAATACCAGCACTCGGGAGGCAGAGGTAGGAGGATCGCCATGAGTTTGAGGTCACTGAGACTACATAGTGAAATCCAGGTCAGCCTGAGCTAGAATGAGACCTTACCTCAAAAAGCAAAACAAAACAAGAAAACTATGTATATGACAAAAGTTCTTTTTATTTGTTTGTTTTTGAAACAAGGTAGCCTCAAACTCACCCTTTTCCTGCCTCAGCCTCATAAATGCTAAGATTATAGTTAACTGCCACTTCTGTAATAAGAATTGTTTTAGGGCTGGAGAGATGGCTTAGCACTTCAGTGCTTGCCTGTGAAGCTTACACCCCCCTGTTCGAGGCTCAGTTCCCCAGGATCCACATTAGCCAGATGCACAAGGGGATGCATGTGTCTGGAATTTGTCTGCAGTGGCTGGAGGCCATGGCACACCCCTTTTCTCTCTCACTCTCTATCCGCCTCTTTCTCTCTGTGGCTATCAAATAAATAAATGTAAAAAAAAAAAAAAGATTTTAAAAGTGACAGAAGGGCTGGAGAGATGGCTTAGCGGTTAAGCACTTGCCTGTGAAGCCTAAGGACCCCAGTTCGAGGCTCGGTTCCCCAGGTCCCATGTTAGCCAGATGCACAAAGGGGCGCACGCATCTGGAGTTCGTTTGCAGAGGCTGGAAGCCCTGGCGCGCCCATTCTCTCTCTCTCCCTCTATCTGTCTTTCTCTCTGTGTCTGTTGCTCTCAAATAAATAAATAAATAAATAAATAAATAAATAAATAAATAAATAAATGTGACAGAAGCCAGGCGTAGTGGCGCACGCCTTTAATCCCAGTCCTCGGTAGGCAGAGGTAGGAGGATCACCATGAGTTCAAGACCACCCTGAGACTACATAGTGGATTCAGCCTGGGCTAGAGTGAGACTCTACCTCAAAAAAAAAAAAAAAAAAGTGACAGGAAGGGGCTGAAGAGATGGCTTAGCAGTTGAGGCACTTGCCTGTAAAGCCTAAGAACCCAGGCTCAAAGTGGTGCAAATGTCTGCAGTCTGTTTGCAGTAGCCAGAGGCCCTGGTTAACCCATTCTGCCTCTCTCTCTCTCTCCCCTCAAATAAATAATAAATAATTAATAATTTTTTTTAAATAAAAAAAGTGACAGGAAGGCCTAGTGTGGAGGCGCATGCCTTTACTCCCAGCACTTGGGAGGCAGAGGCAGGAGAATCCCTGCGAGTTCCAACCCAACCTGGCACTACAGAGTGAGTTCTAGGTCAGCCTGGGCTAGAGTGAGACCCAATCTTGGGAAAACAAACCAAAACAAAGTGACAAAATGTGAGCCAGGGACATTCCTCAGTTTGCCTAGCATGCATGAGGCCTTGGAGTCAATCGTCAGCACTGATAGATAGATAGATAAATAAATAAATTGTTATTATAATTAAAGGGACAGACATCCCTCCAAGACAGAGCTGTCCATTCCTCACCACAAACTCTGACTGAGTGACCCCAACAAGCTCCTAACCTCACAAGGTTTTAAAGTCCTCTTGAGTCAATCTTGAAGCAATTAAGCAGCTTCTAGCTTTACTACTCATGGCTGAAAGACCTCCAAGAACGTGCAGACCCATCACCCAAGGGCACATATGCTTCCATAGCAACTTGATGCCTGGAAAACCACTTCCGACATTCCCTACTCTCTGAGGTCTAGGAGGCCAGGAATTTGATCCCAACAGTGTAGTTCCCACAGGACCTGGAGAAGAACATTCAGAGCATCCTGGTGGATGTGGGAGGCTGGCTGGGCTCTCGACTGTGCTTGATAATTACCCTTCAATCTCCCTTCTAGACAGCTGGAAGGAAGGTTTGCTGAAACTCATCAGTCCCGAGGAGCTGCCTGCCCATTTTGGGGGGACTCTGACTGACCCAGATGGAAACCCCAAATGTTTAACCAAGGTACAAATAGTCCAAAGGCAGAGGAGGGGTTGGAAGAGAAGAGCTGGTTCTTTTCCCATGTACATATTCATTCCACAAACATCTACAGATAGACCCCCATGTGTAAAGACTAGGTGCTGAGCTGGACCACTCCAAAATATGGGGGCTCCTGAGCAGCTGTGTAGAAAAACGATAAATGAGCAGGTGTAGACTCAGGGATGAACTAAAAGGAGAAGCTCCCAGAAAAAGCTCTGGTACTGACTGGAGGGACAAAGGAGGCTCTAGAAGGGGGAGAGGGGACAGAAATCTTCCTAGAGATGGGGAAACTATCTCAGAGAGGATATATGACCTAACCCCCCCCCGCCACCACCCCTGCATCCTGCAGATCAACTATGGTGGGGATATCCCCAAGTCCATGTACGTGCGGGACCAGGTGAAGACTCAGTACGAGCACTCAGTACAGATCAGCCGCGGCTCCTCCCACCAGGTGGAATACGAGATACTGTTTCCAGGCTGTGTCCTCAGGTAGGGACAGGCCAGCACGCCTTCCCTGGCTGGGCTGTGACCCCTGGGGGGGCATCTGGTGGACAGCAGCCTACCCTCTCACAGGTGGCAGTTCTTATCTGACGGTGGAGACATCGGCTTTGGAGTTTTCCTAAAGACCAAGATGGGGGAGCGGCAGAAGGCTGGGGACATGGCAGAGGTGGTACCCAGCCAGCGTTACAATGCCCACATGGTGCCCGAGGATGGGAGCCTCACCTGCTCAGAGGCTGGTGTCTGTAAGTGTGTCCTAGCTGTGTGGGTAACAACTCCAAATGAAGGAGCCATCAGTTCTATAGTTTAGAGGAGCACAGAAAGGGGCAGAGGCCCTTGTCCGTCTCCCCCCCCCACACACACACAGGGCACATGGTCCAGATTAGTGTCATCCATTTACTCTCAAGCCACATTTGTGCACACCTGTTATGCACTAACAGCCAAAGACACAGGGTCCTGAGGTGTTGAGGGTACTTGGGCAGATCCAAAGGACAATAAGGCAGGTGTCACTTTTCCTGGGTCCCTGAAAAGTGAGCCAACCTTTGTTGTGTGCCACCACAAAGCAGACTGTGAGCTTAGCCTCCAAGCCTAATTCTGGAGCAGTCTGCCCAATCTAGGGAGGACCTTTGGTTGATTCACCTGTAGCCCAGGGTTTGCGATCCTTATATCTGACCTGATCTGACAACTATTTTGTCCAGGGCAGGAGGAGGGAGGACTGGGAACTCTCTGATGCTCTCAACGGTCCCTTTATGTCCATCATGTGAGTAGCCAAGTGTGAACACATTAGGATGTAACATAGAATACCTATTAGCCTCATTGCCAGTTGATGCAACTTGGGCACATGCTAAGGAAGTCAGGGTCCGTTCACAGGCTCTGCTCAGGGTGGCAGGTCCCGTGAGGAAGGGAGTGGTGTGGCAGGAACTCAGGCCAGTCTGGCAAACGAAGCGAGCGGGAACTCAAGGCTGTCCTCCCTCACAATCGGGTCAGTGGTGCAGAGCGTGAAGCCAAACCCTACCGCCCCTTCCCATCTGCCCCCCAGATGTCCTGCGCTTCGACAACACCTATAGTTTTGTCCACGCCAAGAAGGTGAGCTTCACAGTGGAAGTGCTGCTTCCGGATGAGGGCATGCAGAAATACGACGAAGAGCTCACCCCTATTTAAGCGCCCCGAGACCCCTGACTCTCTGTTTTCTCTCTATACACCCAACCCTCCACCCCTGAAACTGATTATTAGCCCTACTGACTAGTGAGTAGAGAAAGAGCTATCCTGGAGAAAATGTATTCGCTGTGGTCAGATCAAAAAAGGTATGAGCTGGGCATGGTGGCGCCCGTCTTTAATCCCAGTACTCCAGAGGCAGAGGTAGGAGGATCTCTGTAAGTTCGAGGCCACCCTGAGACTACATAGTGAATTCCAGGTCTGCCTGGGCTAGAGTGAGACCCTACCTCGAAAAAGAAAAGAAAAAAAAAAAGTGAAAGGGATGAAAGTTGTAGCCTCGTGAGGTAGCGAGTTTACCCAAGAGGAAGGAGCAGATGAGTCTCCTTGTCTCCCCCCCACTCCACCACCCCCCCCCCCCGGCATCCTAACATATTTGTGCTTGAATTCCTTCCCTGCAAGCTTCAAGCAACTTGAGCTGGAGAACCGTCCAAATCCTTTTATTTTTTTTTTTTGGTTTTTCGAAGTAGGGCCTCACTCTAGCCCAGGCTGACCTGGAATTCACTATGGAGTCTCAGGGTAGCCTCGAACTCACGGTGATCCTCCCACCTCTGCCTCCCGAGTGCTGGGATTAAAGGCGTGCGCCACCACGCCCGGCTCCAAATCCTTTTTACTTCCACTTCCGGTGTGGTAGATGCTTATCCTATACTTGTAGAGGTGAACACAGGACTAGAAAGTAGGAAGTGGTGATGTCACAAGGAGTCAGATTTCAGCACCTTGGACAAGGCCGAGGAGGCTTCTTTTCCTTGGAGACCGTGGGATCCAACTTTTAGATTCCTGGCAGTCCAGAGCCCCGAGCCTCTAATAGCAGTGCCCACTTCCTACCTGGCCTGACTCAGGGCACTCGACTTTTCCTAACCATTGTTCACACACTTCTTTCCTTTGGCACTCATGGCTCGTATTTTAGGTAATTGAAGGAATTTTCTATGAAGCAAAAGGAAGTCATATCTTACTCTAGCTACTGCTGGCATAATAGTAAGAAAACAAAATCCCACCCTGTCCCTTTAAAAAATAATATTGCTGGGAATGGTGGAACATGCCTTTAATCCCAGCACTCAGGAGGCAGAGGTTGGAGGATTGCCGTGAGTTTGAGGCCATCCTGAGACTACATAGTGAATTCAATCAAGGTCAGTCTGGACTAGAGTGAGATCCTACCTTTAAAATATATATATATATATATTTGTAAAGAGAGAGAATGAGAAGTAGGGAGGAAAAGAGAGAGAGCATGCCAGGGCCTCTTAGATGAACTCCAGATGCACGTGCCAGTTTGTGCATCTGGCTTTACATGGTATGGTACTTTGAATGTATGTCCCCCAATAGACTTAAATGTCTTATTAAACCTGTAACTGGATTTCCAACCACCTGGCTGGAAGAGGTGTCACTGTGGTCAGATCTGGGGTCCAGCCCTAAGGTGTTACTGGGGGCAGATCTGAATTCCGGCCTAAGGTGTGCAGATGCCTGAGTCCTACCTGGGCTCCCAGTGTGTGCTTGTTTTGACTGGTGCCAGTGGTGGTTTCTTCTGTCTGTGGATCTGCAGAAGGGGACCAGCTTCTTCTACCATTAGGGAACTTCCCTGGATCTGTAAGCCTGAAAATAAATCCCATTCCTCCCATAAACTGTGTCTCCTCTGGAGGTTCATCGCAGCAATGTGAAGCTGACTACAACCTAGGGTTACTGAGGAATCATACCCAGGTTGGCAGACTTGCAAGCAAGTGCCTCTCCCTGAGCCCCCGCCTGAGGTAAGATCTCACGCTAGCTCAGGCTGGCCTGCAATTCACTATGTCATCTCAAGGTGGCCTTGAACTCATGGAGATCCTCCAACCTCTGCCTCCCGTGTGCGGGGATTAAAGGTGTGTGCCCTCACGCCCAGCTGCAAGTGCCTTTGATCAGTGAGCCATCTTCCCCAGCCCCACACCTGGCTTTTGATAAATCCTCTCTGATCCAGACATGGTGCCAGGTGTGACCACAGGTGGTCTGGCAGCTCTGGACCTTCCTTCCCAAGGAGTAGCCACCTACATTTCCAGGTAAGGATTCCACCATGGTGCAGGTGAAGCATTCTGGCATAAAACAAGCCAGGGCCTCCCGTTGCTCTCCTTGCCTGGATTTCAGAGCCCACGCTGCCAGCTGTCAGGGTTCCCACATCATGGCTTTCAAGTCCATAAAATGGAAGGACTCTGCCCAGCGCCCCACCACTTAGAACAGGAAGCACTCAAACCGGATGTGGTGGCGCACATCTTTAATCCCCAGCACTCAGGAGTCTGAGGTAGGAGGATCACCATGAGTTCAAGGCCACCCTGAGACTACATAGTGAATTCCAGGTCAGCCTTGGCTAGAGTGAGACCCTTCCTCAAAATCACATGAGTGAGGAGGTGTGGCCAGACTCCAAGGGTCTTGTCCAACTACATGCTGAAGATGTTTTGAACCTGGGTGACAGACCTCCTTCTGGGCGCCCACACCCTGCTCCCAAAGCCACACCATGTTGAACTTCATTGTGGTTCATCTGTCCCCAACAACTGAGTACTATGGGGAGGAAACTACATCTGTCGCAGCCCCAATCTCTCTCCCACCCCCCTTTTTTTTCCTTAGGTAGGGTCTCACTCTAGACCAGGCTGACCTGGAATTCACTATGTAGTCTCAGGGTGGCCTCAAACTCACAGCGATCCTCCTACCTCTGCTTCCCGAGTGCTGGGATTAAAGGCGTGTACCACCATATATGCCTGGCTTCTCCTTTCTTTCTTTCCTCCTCTACTTTTTTTAAAAAAAATTATTTATTTGCTTGTAAGCAGAGAGAGAATGAATGGGCACCGCAGGACTTTTGGCTGCTATAAACGAACTCCAAATACATGCACCACTTTGTGCATCTGGCTTTATTTGGGTAATGCGAACCAAACCTGGGTTGTTAGGCTTTCTAGGCAAGTGCCTTAACTGCTGAGTCATCTCTCTAAACCCCCTACACACACACACACACACTTTTTTTTTTTTTGCAACAGGGCCTAATCATAGTCTAGACTGACATAAAATTCATTCTGTAGCTCAGGCTGGCCTCAGATTCACAGCGATCCTCCTACCTCAGTCTCCCGAGTGCTGGGATTAAAGGCGCGCGCCGCCACACTGCACTTGATTTTCTTTA
Organism: Jaculus jaculus; assembly: GCF_020740685.1. NCBI lineage: Eukaryota > Metazoa > Chordata > Mammalia > Rodentia > Dipodidae > Jaculus > Jaculus jaculus. The sequence goes on along the minus strand of NC_059114.1, from coordinate 10,510,655 downwards.
TCTCTGGGTATGAAAGCCTGGTGGCAGCACTGACTTAGAACTGTGATGGGCAGGACTCCATGGATAGCCTGAGACTACATAGGGAATTCTAGGTCAGCCTAGGCCAATGTGAGACCATACCTTGGAAAAACAACAACAGCAAAGAAGGCTAGAGAGATGGCTTAGCATCTGTGAAGCCCGAGGACCCATGTTCAACTCTCCAGGTCCCATGTAAGCCAGACACACAAGGTGACACAAGCGTGCAAGGTCTCACCTGTGCACTAGGTGGCCCGTGCATCCAGAGTTCGATTGCAGTGGTTGGAGGCTCTGGCACACCAATTCTCTCTCTCTCTCTCTCTCTCTGTCTCATAAAATAAGATTAAGAAAAGAATTTAAATCAGGTGTGGTGGCACATGCCTGTAATCCCGGCATCTGGAAGGCTGATGCAGGAAGATCAGATGTGGTGTGATAGTTGGGAAAAAGGAACAGGTGACCCCAAGTCCTGGCAGCCTCACCTCTCAGTGGAGGAAAGGCAACCTTGGGAAGTAGGGCTGCGTCTTAGCAGGGTGCCAGCAGAGTGAGCTAATCCCAAGCCAGCAGGAAGCCAGCTTTCTCCTGCTCATATTGCTAGGATGCCAAGATCAGCTCCTGCTGCCACCTGGGCTCAGGGCGATAGTTGTGTAGAAAGGACTCTCCGGGAGCACAAAGAGGCTCGGGAGAGACGGCAGGAGGAACAGCCCCACTCCACCTTTGAGACTTGCCCGGGATCTTACCAAGCCGTTCCCGGTGGGCAGAGAATGAAAGACAACTTGGTCCCCCACCCTTCTATTAGCCCAGAGGACGCTGAGAAAGAATAAGAGTCACCTGCAGGTGCACCCAAGACCTGACTGAGCGTGTGCATGTTCCCTCGCCCGTGACGCCCAGCCCGCCTGCAGCGCCTCGGCTCTTCCACAAGGCTCCAGTGTCCTCCTCCCTCATGCAATCCGCAAAGGAGGGAGAGAACTGATGGCAGAACGGCTTACCGTTAACTGAGTCTGAATGGGAGGAGGAAAGTTGTTCCCACCTTATAAAAACAAAACCAGAGCCAGGCATGGTGGCGCATGCCTTTAATCCCAGCATGCGGGAGGCAGAGGTAGGAGGATTGCTGTGAGTTCGAGGCCACCCTGAGAATACATAGTGAATTCAAGGTCAGCCTGGGCTAGAGTGAGACCCTACCTCGAAAACACAAGCTGGCCTAGAAGACACCACCCTCCAGCCTCAGTCTCCTGAGGGCCCTGCGACAACCGAGCTCACTCCAGGGACGTCGTAATGCAATACTCAGCCTTGTCTGCTGAGGATGTCACTTAAGAATTCTCATCCAAGTGTCTGGACGATGAGGAGAGCAGGGCAGATGACATTGTCTAAGGAAGTGGAACGTGGCCCTGGGGTTGGGCCTTGATGGAGAAGGAGGGAAGGAGAAAGAAGGAGGAGGCCTGGGAGGGCACTGCTGGTGGTGGCATGGCCTGAGCAAAGCCACAGAGTCTGAAGTAGAAGCTTAGAAGGACAGACGTCAGGGAGACAGAGGCTTGGACTCGGAGCTCTGTCATCAGTGCCAGGCTGAGGGGTTCAGACTGGATCCTGGAGGCCCTGGCATGCCCATTCTCTCTCCCTCTCTCCCTCTGTCGCTCTCAAATAAATAAGTAAAAATAAACCAAAAAAAAAATTAAAGCAAAAGAAAAAGGCCATGATAGAAACACATTAACTGTGGAAATGGATGTGGCAGGTTTTCCCATCGCTAAAGAAGCCAATGGTTAAGCACAGACCAGCACCGGCGGAGAGCAAACCTCTATTTCTCCGGCCCTCCTGACAACTAACTCGGAAGGTGGTTTAGACAGCATGATCCTAAATTTTATTGGGTTTATGATATTTTTATTTACTTGAGAGAAAGAGGCAGCGTGTGTGTAGGACTGTGCTAAGGCCTCTTACAGCTGCAAATGAACTCCAGACACATGTACAACTTTGTGCATCTGGCTTAATATGGGCACTGGGGAATCGAACCCGAGCAGCCTCTGCAAGCAAAGCCTCCTTAAGCATGAGGTCAGCCATTTCCTCAGCCCTAGACCTAAAAATTAAAGAACAGAGAAGTGAAGTGACTTGACAGAACCCTCACAGCAGACAGTCACAAATAAGAATCAGCCTGCTCTTCCGTCCCCCCTAAATGATCAAGCAGGGAAAGAGAACCTGCCTGGGCTGTGACCCCTGCCCATCCAGGTCCCTCCCTAGGGATGTCTTCTCACCTCTCTGCAACCCCAGAACACAGAATGCTCACACCCATTCCTTTCAATCTTGTTCCCAGTCCCACCACATCTCCTGTCTGTCCTAGCCCGGACGATGGCAGGAGCATGCTGTCGCCCCTGCTAGACTTAGTGTCCTGGCAAAGTTCTCAGTGTTGGAACATCAATTCCGCAACGCAGCAGTGTTTGGGGTGGCACCTAGCAGGAGGTGCATGGGTCATAGGGGGGCAGCCCTCAGGAATGAATGAATGTGTTGCATGACACTTTCTCCTAGAGGTATGCAAACACACATCAGGCACAAACGACAGACCAAGACGCAATCGCACCAAAATCCAATTCAGGCAACCCAGTGAGTTTACTGGGGTTACTTACAGAAAAAGGGAGAGGCGTTACTTATAGAAGCACAGGTGAGGGTTACTCACAGGGCACAGGTGAGGGTTACTCACAGGGCACAGGTGAGGGTTACTCACAGAGCACAGGTGAGGGTTACGCACAGAGCACAGGTGAGGGGTTACTCACAGGGCACAGGTGAGGGTTACTCACAGGGCACACGTGAGGGTTACTCACAGGGCACAGGTGAGGGTTACTCACAGAGCACAGGTGATGGTTACTCACAGAGCACAGGTGAGGGTTACTCACAGGGCACAGGTGAGGGTTACTCACAGGGCACAGGTGAGGGTTACTCACAGAGCACAGGTGAGGGTTACGCACAGAGCACAGGTGAGGGGTTACTCACAGGGCACAGGTGAGGGTTACTCACAGGGCACACGTGAGGGTTACTCACAGGGCACAGGTGAGGGTTACTCACAGAGCACAGGTGATGGTTACTCACAGAGCACAGGTGAGGGTTATTCACAGGGCACAGGTGAGGGTTACTCACAGAGCACAGGTGAGGGTCACTCACAGAGCACAGAGGACCCAAAGGCAGCTGCATCGCAGAAAAGCCCACACCAGCCCAGGCATCACCGTGACTGCATCTCTAGACACACTGTTCAACTTGTGGCAGCTTGGCTTGCCCGGCATCACTCTCTACCCTGACCCAAAGACATTCCCTGCTTCTCTAGCAATGGGGAGGGGTCTTGTGACTTCATGGGTTTCGGCTTTCCCAGGGAAGATTTCAATTAGGAGAAATTCTTATAAGACTTCAGCCATCAGGCTGAACATACTGGCACCGTGTTCTTGGATTTCCCAGCTCTTAGGGTTCTAGATAGAACAAATCTTTATTCTCCTTTTTTTTTAATTTTTAATTTATTTATTTAAGAGAGACAGAGAAAGAGGCAGATATATAGGGATGTAAATTGAGTGCTCCAGGGCCTCCAGCTGCTGCAAATGAACTCCAAATGCATGTGCCACTTTGTGCATCTTACATGGGTCCTGGGAAACCAAACCTGGGTCCTTTGGCTTTGCAGACAAAGGCCTTAACAGCTAATCCATCTCTCCAGCCCTAAATCTTTATTCTTAATAAATTACCTAGTCTCAGATATTTTGTGTCAGTGACAGAAAACAGGACACTCTTCTTCAAGCTTTTCTATCTCCCCAAACATTCCTTAAAATGTCTAGCACAGGGCTGGAAAGATGGCTTAATGGTTAAGGCACTTGCTTTTATAAAGCCTAAGGACCCAGGTTCACTTCCCCAGGGCCCACATAAGCCAGATGCACAAAGTAACACATGCATCTGGAGTTTATTTGCAGTGGCTAGAAGCCCTGGCAGGCCCACTCTCTCTATCTGCCTCTTTCTCTCAAAATCTTTAAAAAAAAAAATTGTTCAGCAGACTCTGGACTTTTTGTCATAGCTCTCAGAGCCCTTCATCATATGGATGGCACCCCACTGTGACCCACACACACATATAACACCCTCCCCACCAAAAAGCCTTCACTTCAGCCATTCATTCCTTTTTGGTTCCTTGGCTGGGAGACATCCCTTCCCCTTTCCTTTCCCCCATTCCTTCCCACAGGTTCAGAGGCTGGGGAGATGGCTCAGCAGTTGAGGGAACTTGTTTGCACGGCCTTTGGGCCAGGGTTCAGTCCCCCAGTACTCACATGAAGCCAGGTACAGAGTGGTACATGTGTCTGGAGTTTACAGGGACAAGAGGCCCTGACATGCCCATATACACATTCTCTTTCTCTCTCTCTAGTGAACTTTTTTTTTTTTTTTAGCCAGGTGTGGTGGTGCACACCTTTAATCCCAGCACTCAGAAGGCAGAGGTAGGAGTCTCAATGTGAGTGTGAGGTCAGCCTGAGACTACAGAGTGAGTTCCAGGTGATTAGCCTGAGCTAGAATGAGACCCTACCCTACCTCGAAAAAAAAGTGTATAGGTGTGTGTGTGTGTCTGTGTATATAATTAAAAAAGTCCTCCCCCAATGACACATCCCTGCTCCTCCCCAGAAGAAAAGAAAGTACAGCTTCTTAAGGATTTATTGGACCATCAGCAGGCTCGTGGCTGACCCGCCTGTCAGCCAGGCCCCAGGAGCTCCTGCAGCAGGGATGGGCTAGCCAGAGAATCTGTCCCAAGATGTCCCAAATGTTGTGCTTCTTCTCCCAGTAACTAAGCCACAATGGCAGCTGGTAACATCCAGATATCCCGCTTGCCACGTGATCTTGGGCATATTGTCTTCTCTGGGCGTCAGTCTCCCCATCCTCCATGGGAGGACGTTAGGTGTCCCATCAAAGTCAAGCTCACCCAGGGCCCACACCGGCCCAGCTGGGCTCAAGTCTGCTGCCAAAGCAGCCAGCAGTCAGCTTCCGCCTCTGGGACTTGCTGCAGCGGCCACTCCTTGAGACCTTCCATCTGGTTCAGACCCAGTCAAGTCAGATGCCAGGGCCACAGACCCAGGGAAGCCAGCATCCACATTCCCTTGTAGGAATGGGCCAGCCCACGGGCCAGGCACCAGGGCAGGGTCAGGAAGAGCTGGGCTTGCCTACTGATGGGTAGAGTTTGCGCAGGCTGGAATCTAGGAGAAAGTCCACTGACCTACAGGGAGAGGGAAAGGGAATAGGAGGCAGGGGTTTGGGCTAAGGGGAGGGTCTCCTAGATACAGGGTGCCTTTAATATCCATGCTGCCTCCACCTTGAGCTACTTGGGAAAGCCACACTCAGTCCCCTAGTTAAACAGCCATTTGCTTTTTTTTTGAGGTAGGGTTTCACCATAGTCCAGGCTGATGTGGAATTCACTATGTAGTCTTAGGGTGGCTTCAAACTCATGGTGATCCTACTACCTCTGCCTCCCAAGTGGCGGGATTAAAGGTGTGTGCCACCACGCCTGGCTTTTTTTTCTTTTTAACTTACCAGACTGAGTTTGGCTTCTGTCACCACTACCTCTCTGAAATCTACCTCTCCCGGGTTCCGGCTGTTTCATAACACTAGACCCTCCATCTGGGAACTTACTGTCTTCTGCCTCACACCCGCAAGGTGGTCTTCTTCCCTTACTGCCACGGAGCTGCCACAAAGGACAGATGCCTCAAGTATGAGCCTTGCCTCAACTCCCAGGGCTCAGAGCCCAGCTCTATCTACCCGCAATGTGGCTGGTCCCCCAGGACAGGAGGGCACCCACCTGTCGATGGGGTGGATGATGACAGGGATGGTCAGCAGTCCAAGCACGGTGGTGGTCCACTTGCGGACAGCCACGGGCCAGCGGGTGGCAGTGCCCAGAACATAGAGGGAGGCGGCACACACGCGGTTGATAGTAAAGCCTGGGATGGCCACAGAGGCCAGAGCCTGCCACACAAAGGTGTCCACCACAGCCACCGTCATCCTGGTGCTGCGGTCTGCCGCGGGGCTCGGCATCTGCTGGGCACAGGCACAATGAGCCCAGCTGGGGCAGAGGCAAGGGCACGAGTGAACATGAGGGTGGAGGGTGGATGGATTAGCAGCGGGTTCTGGACTGTACGATATTCGGGACTGGAGGGAATGGACTGCACCAAGAGACTGTGGCCGGATGGGGCGGGTCACCCAGGATCTCGACCACAGGCTGCGCATTGGGGCCACAGGAAGCACTGGGATGGGTAGGGGTTGGGAGGGTAAACTAACACTCACCTCTCCGGCCTTCTTGCCTTTGTCAATGGCATCAGCCACCACGTAGGAGCCCGACACGCCGTAGCTGAGCCACACCACAGCAGCAGGCACCAGGGATCGGAAAGCCTCCCCCACCTCATTGGCATAGCCTGCAAGGAGAGAGGGAGGGTTCCACGAGAGGGCACTAGAGAGACAGAGGAGAGAGGGAGCCGGTGCTACTCCTAGCTGGCCACACAGGGTGCCCTCAGTCTGGTGACTCTTTTACCTTTTCTGATTCCAGGCTGTGACCTGGTGTCACCGACGAGGATGTCCACTTTGACTCTAGCTGCCACGGTTAGTAGGACTGGGCACACACGCACTACTAACCTTGGCTCACTGATGAAAGCTCCCCGCTGTGGTTCTGGGCGTCTGCACTAATGAGGTGACAGGCGGCCAGGCAATGACTGGTCAAGGGTTCCACCGACACTGAACCAGGTGCCAGGTCTTTCTGGATCTAATATTGAAACTACCCTTAAAAATTCAACAAGCCGGGAGTGGTGGCGCACGCCTTTAATCCTCAGCAGAGGCAGAGGACGGAGGATGGAAGTGAGCACGAGGCCACCCTGAGACTACATACTGAATTCTAGGTCAGCCTGGGATACGTGGGACCCTACCTCAAAAAAAATTAATAAAATGAAAATTAAGGAAAATAAACCCAATGAGAGGCCCTCCTGCTCGGCCTCTCTTGCCCCCAGAGGGGAAAACTGAGGCCCAGGCAGAGCCCAGGTGAGTCCAGATCCCGTTGGCCCCAAGGCTACTTTTCCAGCATCACCCCGATCGAACCTCGGTTCTGGAAAGACTGGGGAGCCAAGGCAGGAATGAAGCCACCAGGGTTGTGTGACCTTGGGCAAGTCCCCAGCTCGCTCTCTCTCTGAGCCCAGTCTCTCCCGCCCAGGTCGAGGGGGAGCCATGACCTTTCGTCCAGGCTCCAGACTTGCATGGGGACGACCGAGCCCTGTCTCCCCCGGCCTCGGGTGATGGGGTCGCCCCGAGCTCACCCAGGTATCGCACCCACGTGTCCCGGTAGAGGTCGCGCTGGGCGCTCCGCGGCTGCGGCTCGGACATGACGCTCCCGAGTCACCGAGGCTCTTCTTCCAGGATCCGCGGCCACCTCCGCCTCCACCAGCGCTGGTGTCGTGCAGCCACCGCGAGACCCGCCAAAAAAAAAAAAAGCCAGAGTTGAAGGACAGATAAGGACGATTGCCACTGCAGGGAGCGTCTGCAAAGTGCCCCACTCACCCAAAGCCCCCGCTTCCCAGCCTGGGATTTTGCAGATTAAGGGTAAAAGCGTTATTTTTTTCTCTGAGGGAGGCGGGGGGGGGGGGGGAATACACACACACACACACACACACACACACACACACATATATAGAGTGGGGGGGGAGAATGTTCGCACCAGGGTCTCTAGCCACTGCAGACTGCAGATGCATGCGCTACCTTGTGAATCTGGTTTGTTTGTTTTTTTTCGTAAATATATTTTTGTTGTTGTTGTTTGTTTTGAGGTAGGGTCTCACTCTAGCCCAGACTGACCTGGAATTCACTATGTTGTCTCAGTGTGGCCTCGAACTCAAGGCGATCCTCCTACCTCTGCCTCCTGAGTGCTGGGATTAAACGTGTGTGCTACCACACTCGGCTTTTTTAAAATATAAATTTTATTTATTTATTTGTGAGCAGACACGGAGAGAAGAGAGACAGAGAATGGGCACACCAGGGCCTCCAGCCACTGCAAACGAACTCCAAAGGCATGTGTTCCTTGTGCATCTGGTTTACGTGGGTCCTGGGGAATTGAATCTGGGTCCTTTGGCTTCGCAGGCAAATGCCTTAACCACTAAGCCATCTCTCCAGCCCTGCAAGGATTCTGGTGGTTGTGACTTGGAACTCACTATGTAGTCTCGGGTTGGCCTCGAACTCATGATGATCCTCCTACCTCTGCCTCCCGAGTGCTGGGATCAAAGGCGTGTGTCACCAAGCCCAGGAAGGATTCTTTACAACTCATCATTTATTGAGTTCACTATCAGTGCCCAGAGGTTTGCTAAGAAGGACCCTAGAAAAAGCTTCCTTCCTTTAAAAAAATCTACCAGCATGAGGTGCTAGTTCACAGAAGAGGAAACTGAGGCACAGAGAGGGTGGGTCACAACAGCTGTTAATAGGGGAAGCTGGAATTTGAATCTGGACAGGATTAAGTTCAGATTCCGGTGACCTTAGGTAGGCTCAGGTAATGAGCCTGGGGAGTAAATGGTGTAGGGCCCGGAGGAGGTGTGTACCTGGGATCCGCATCATCCACACGGAGCTAATTGCATTAACCTACTCCCAGGTTGTGCTTCATTTTCAAAAAATTTTTTTAAATTTATTTGCAAGCAAAGAGTAATAAAAGAGAGACAGAAAGAATGGGCATGCTGGGACCTCCATCCACTGCAAATGAACTCCAGATGCATGTGCCACCCTGTGCATTGCTATACGTGGGTACTAGGGAATCGAACTCAGGTCGTTAGACGTTGCAGGTAAGTGCCCTAAGTGCTGAGCCATTTCTCTAGCCTGGTTGTGCTTTTTGAGGCCAGATATTGAATGAATGAATGAATGAATGAAGAGACACATGGCTCCAGATGAAATGAACACACTAAAAGGTGGAACCTGGTGTTTAGTGATTATAACAAGGGTAACACTTCCCATGCCAGACCTCAGTTTACCCATGTGAGCAATGAATACATGTCATTAAAAGCTTTGTGAAGCAGGGCATGGTGGCACACACCTTTAATCCCAGCACTCGGGAGACAGAGATAGGAGGATTGCCATGAGTTCGAGGCCACCCTGAGACTACATAGTGAATTCCAGGTCCACCTGAGCTAGGGTGAGACCCTACCTCCCGGGTGGGTGGGGGATTGCACAGCAGGGAAGCTTTGTGACTCCTCTAGGGATATCAGTGAGGCAATGGTGTGACCACTGGAGACAATCCTGGGTTCCAATCCCAGTTGTACGGCATGTTAAGACATTAGCCTCCTTGAACCCCAGGTTCAATATGGGGGGAGGAATGGGGGAGGGAGCGAGGTCTTTTGTAGTACTTTGCACTTACAGTCTCTTAATTTTTTAAAATATTTTATTTATTTAATTATTGGAGAGAAAGAGAGAGAGAGAGAGAGGCAGATAGAAGGCCTCCAGCCACTGCAAATGAACTCCAGACATATGTACTACCTTGTGCATCTGGCTTACATGGGTCCTGGGGAATCAAACCTGGGTCCTTAGGCTTCACAGACAAGTGCCTGGACTGCTAAACCACCTCTCCAGCCCATTCTCTTAGTTTTTGCAACACTCCCAGGAGTTAGGAAAGGGGTTTTAGCCCCAGAGTGGTGGCGCACACCTTTAATCCCAGCACTCGGGAGGAAAAGGTAGGAGGATTGCCATGAGTTCGAGGCCACCCTGAGAGTACATAGTGAATTCCAGGTCAGCCTGAGCTAGAGTGGAACTGTAACTCGGGAAAAACCAAAAAAAAAAAAAAAAAAAAAAAAGTGGGGCGAGGGTTTGTAGATGGCCAGTAGAAATTAGCTTTTATCACCAACTGAGGACCCGAGAAAGGAAACAGCGGTTCCCTATCGAGGCCACCGTTTCCAGACAGTGTCTTTGTAGGATCCTATGGGGCTGTGGTAGGTCAGCGATTACCATATGGGGACTGTGCTGGATGAAAGGACGCAGAACTATCCCCAGCCCCAGCAACACCCGCAGGCCTGGAGCGGAATTAGGTGACGGTCCCTAACACCACGTGACTGCTCTCTCCCCGCCCCCTACCCTCCACCTTCGCACTCCGAGCCCACCGCAGACTCGTTGGTGCTGCGCACGAACCACCCGGCACGTAGAACACTCTGAAGGGGGCGGGGCTTCCGCCCTCACCGTGAAGTTGATCTGAATGCCCTGAGCAAAGATGGCGGACGGACCTTGGCTGAGCCAATCAGGAGGCAAGACGGTAGTTAGGGGCTGTCTCTCGGGGAAACGACACTAGTAGAGCGCTTCCGGGCATGCGGGAACCAGCTCCTTGCTCCGGAGGAGAGGGTGTTTAGCCGGCGACCTGAGGAGGTTTAGGGACGGCCAGGAAGCGAGCGGAGGACATTGAGCTGCACTCCCTGTGCACTGGACATTGCTTTATTCATTAGTGAACGTTGCTAACAAGCGTTGTAAACTGAGGTCAGGATGTCCTCCTGAGCGGTGGCGCCGGGGCTGGTGCAGCCACGGACTCTTCAGTCGCTTCGCAAAACCGCCAGGGCCTGGGTCCGCGGGAAAGGAAGTCCGCAAGGGCTTGGGGGAAGGGTCACCTGCCCGAGTTCTAGGCCGTCCACGACCTGGCTTTCATTGCAGGACGTGTGGGGTCAAGTGCCGAGGCTCTGATGTCGCCTGTGGCCGCCTCCGCCCCTGTCTCTGCGCTACGACTGCCCTACCTTTGGCCTCCTGCCCGGGCGACCCTTCCGTCCTGTGGCCACCTACGATCACGGGCACCCGTTATACACCTCCTACGGAGATGGGCCTGCCGAGGCCATGTTATGATTAACTCATGGCGGGCACCATGGGAAACTGACTGTGAAATGGCTTCTTGTGAATGCTGTCGCAGTGCCACCTTGTCTGGAATGATCACGTGGAGGGTTAGGGACCCTCCCAGCTGCCGTGGCACTTCCACAGCTGAGATCCCTGGAGGTAATTACCCTTGTGCTTTTGGGGGTTGTTGTGTTTGCATTGGGAAGCAGTGGCTGGGTACTAAAGTCCCAGGAAGCTCTGAGTTACTGGCGAGGATTAGTTTAATAAAAACAAAAAAGGCAAGCCAGCGAGGCCCCAGAGTTAGTGAAATTCTCTAGGGGGAGAGAGGGGCATGTTTGCTTTTCAGAGCTGTGCTGACTTGGGCCTCTCCTAAGATTTGGGGAAAGCCAAGAGATAACCCATTCTCATGATTAAAAAAAAAAAAAAAAAAAAAAGTTTGGAAGAGCCTCGGATCTGCACCGTAGCTGGCAGGCAGCCTGCCACATAGGCTGGGTACAATCACGAAGGTTTACTTCCTTGTGCATTTGGAAGCAAGTTCCTCTCCTGGAGCTGATTTCCCTGAGTGTTACACCCTAATCTCTCCCCCTCTTCCTGGTTGCCTCCACTGCCACTCCCCTCCCTGTCGTAATTGTCACGGGACAGGTGAAGTTGACAAGGCTTATAGGACAGACAGATCCTGTCATAGTGACCAGCCTCTGGGGATTCCTTAGTAATTTGAGAGGTAAGGAGACCCGCTCTAACTACCAATCCTCTTCTAATTCTCAAAGAAATCGCCCAGGTCCAGTCTGAAGTCTTCCTTCTAGCCTAGTTTCTTTGGGCTGCAGGGCTGTAGGAAAAATGACTGCTACAAAGAGACAGGAAGACGCCGAGAGACCCAGGCCTGCTTGTAGGAAGGAGACGTTATTTGGGGGTGACTTCCCCCAGCTGATTCATCTTCTCTTCTGCAGTTTTGTCTGGAAGCAGGACCTCCACAGTGAAACTGACCTTCTTGGCATGAATGAAGCTGTAGGTATTGTCAAACCGCAGGACATCTGGGGGAGCAGAAAACCAGACATGGAGGCTTTTCTGACAAGAGCTCAGGGATGGCGATAACGGTTGATGTTTATTTTTATTGACTGGACAGCACAGTGTGGTAGGTGATGTGGATGAGGGTAGCAAAAACAACAATAGTCTGACCTTCTGAAACTTACTAACAAGATGTTCACAGAAGTGCTGGAGAGGGGGCTGGAGAGATGGCTTAGTAGTTAAGGTGGTTGCCTGCAAAGCCTGAGGGCCCAGGTTTGATTCCCCAGGACCCACATAAGTCACATGGACCAGGGGCCCCATGTGTCTGGAGTTCATTTGCAGGGGCTGGAAGCACTGGCGTACTCATTCTCTCTATCTGCATCTGCCTTTTCCTCTCTCAAATAAATAAAATATTTTAAATATATATGTATGTATATATAAAGAAGTGCTGGAGAGATGTCTCAGTGATTAAAATGCTTGCCATGCAAACAAGAGTATCTGAGTTCAGAACCCAAGCTCCCACATAGAAAGCCAGACTTGGGCTGGCTACATGGCTCAGCAGTTAAGAACACTTCTGTACAAGCATGAGGGCCCAAGAAGGTCTGAGAGACTGCAAGTTGGATCCTTAGGACTCACATAAACAGGCATGGCCATGCATGTCTGTAACCCTAGTCCTGTGAAGAACACAGACCAGAGAATGGCTGGGACTCATTTATTTAAAAAGAAAAAAGTCTGGAGGGATGGTCTAGCAGTTAAGGCACTTGCCTGCAAAGCCTAAGGACCCAGGTTCAATTTCCCAGGACCCACATAAACCAGCTGCACAAGGCAGCACATGCATTGAGTTTGTTTGCAGTAGCTAGAGGCCCTGGCACATTCATTCCCTCTATATATCTGCCTCTTTCTCCCTCAAATAAGTAAATAAAAACTACAAGCTCCAGGCTGGGTGTGGTGGCGCACGCCTTTAATTGCAGCACTTGAGAGGCAGAGGTAGGGGGAGCGCCATGAATTCGAGACCACCCTGAGACTACATAGTGAATTCTGGGTCAGACCCTACCTTGAAAAAAAACAAAAAACCTACAAGCTCCAGGATCAATAAGACTCAAGTTAGGATGGCAGAAAAGCAATGTAGGGGACAACTATCATACCCTCTGGCCACCACAGGCAAATGCAGGGACAAGCTCATGGGCACATACACCACACACGCCATACCACATGCACCCGTGCATGTGTGCAAAAACAGAAAGCCACACAGTGGCAGGCCAGCCATACCTCCAGGAGAGAAGGAAGGCAGACACGGAGAACTCACCATGAGCCGGGTGGGGTGGCGCATTGGGAGGCAGAAGTAGGAGGATAGTTGTGAGTTCGAGGCCACCCTGATACTACATAGTGAATTCTGGGTCGGCCTGGGCTAGAGTGAGACCCTACCTCGAAAAACCAAAAAATAAGGGAGAGAGAGAGAGAACCCACCATGAAGCTTGGAGGCCAGCGGTGAACAACATGAGACCCTGCCTCAGAGAAGTTGAAAGGATGAACACCCAAACATTGTCCTCCAGCCTCCATAAGCACGCCTCCATATACACACGTGAACACAACACAGCACGTGTGCCCCACATGTGAGCACGCCTACACACACACACACTTGAATGTAAACACAATACGTGAGCCAGGGAGAAAAAAAATGATGATCATGGAATGGAAAATGTATGACACAAAATAGGCCAAACAAGGTAATGGGGGAAAAAAATCATATTTCTAATGGTTTGTAAGAAAAGGGTTCTGAGAGCTAGAGAGATGGCGTAGTGGTTAAGATGCTTGCCTGCAATTCGCCAGGACCCACATAAAGCCAGATGTACAAGGTGGCACATGCATCTGCAGTTGGAGTTTGTAGCAGCTAAAGGCTCTGGCATGCCCATTCTCTCTCCCTCTCAAAAAAAAAAAAAAAAAAAAAAAAAAAAAAAAAAGGCTGGAGAGATGGCTTAGCGGTTAAGCACTTGCCTGTGAAGCCTAAGGACCCCGGTTCAAGGCTCAGTTCCCCAGGACCCACGTTGTCCAGATGCACAAGGGGGTGCACATGTCTGGAGTTCGTTTGCAGCGGCTGAAAGCCCTGGCGCACCCATTCTCTCTCTCTCTCTCTTTCTCTTTCTCTCCCCCTCTTTCTCTCTCTGTCACGATCAAATAAATAAATAAATAAATAAATAAATAAATAAATAAATAAATAAATAAAATTTGTAAGGGTCTGAAAGCCAAAGTCAAGGCATTTTAACAGGCAGATCATGAGCCAGGCCAGACTTTGAAAGTAGTTGAAGTAATAATAGTGATAATAGTTCAGCATTAGCCCTGTTTTTTTTTTAAATGTATTTTTAATTATTATTTATTGCAAGCAAGGAGAGAGAGAAGAGAAAACATGTGTGCATGAGAGAAAGAATGGGCATGCCAAAGCCTCTAGCTATTGCAAACAAACTCCAGATGCATGTACCACCCTGTGCATCTGGCTTCACGTGGGTCCTGGAGAATGGAACCTGGGTTGTTAGGCTTTTGAGGCAAGAGCTTTAACCCCTGAGCCATCTCTTCAGTCCCATTAGTCCTGTTTTTTAGATTTTTGTTTGTTTTTATTTATTTATTTGAGAGCGACAGGCAGAGAGAAAGAGAGAGAGAAAGAATGGGTGAGCCAGGGCTTCCAGCCACTGCAAGCAAACTCCAGACACGTGCGCCCCCTTGTGCATCTGGATAACTTGGGTCTTGGGGAACTGAGCCTCGAACCGGGGTCCTTAGGCTTCACAGGCAAGCGCTTAACTGCTAAGCCATCTCTCCAGCCCCATTAGTCCTATTTTTTATGAAATAAATGGGAGATTTTGTGTCACACTGTGTGGGTGGAAATGGAGCTAGAATTTTCCTCTGATCCTGTCTGACTTGGGCCCTAGGAAGCCTAGCCCTGTTCAGTTTCTAACAAAAGGTAAAGTGTGCCAAACTTCTGAAGCAGAAATTAATCCTGCAGAAAGATAAATGGGACAAGGGTGCTCATTGGATGCCTGCTCCTAATATTAAAAGGATGAGATGTTCAAAGAATAATTGCTTAAGCAGTCTGTTGTAATCCATTTGATGGGAGACTGTTCTGATGCAAAAAGAAAGCTTGGGGGGCTAGAGAAATGACTCAGCACTTAAGGTGCTTGCCCGCAAAGCCTGACGACCTGGGTTCAATTCCCTAGTACCCATGTAAAGCCAGATGCACAGGGTGGCACATGCATCTGGAGTTTGTTTGCAGCAGCTAGAAGCCCTGGCATGCCCATTCTGCCTCTTTTCCTCCCTCCCTCTCTCCTTGCAAATAAATAAATTAATCAAACATTTTTAGAAAGAAAGCTTGGGCTAGAGAGATGGTTTAGCAATTAAGACACTTGCCTGCAAAGCCCAAGGGCCCAGGTTCGATTCCCCAGAACCCATGTAATCCAGATGCTCAAAGGTGGCACATATATCTGGAGTTCATTTACAGTGGCTGGAGGCCCTGGTGTGCCCATTCTCTGCTCTATCTGCCTCTTTCTCCCCCTCTCACAAATAAATTTATAGCTGGACATAGTGACACACATACAAAATTCCAACACTTATGAGGCTGAGGCAGAATTTCAAGACCAGACTGGGTTGCATCTAGGGAAGAAGGAGACGGGGGATGAGCTTCATAAAATGATTGAGGAAAATCTCTGAGATGTGTCCTGAGCCAAAGTAAGCTAAAGATTTGTCTGCAACATTTTTGCGCAACATTTTTGTGTATATATATGTATGTATGTGTGTGTATACACACACACACACACACACACACGTATATGCTTTTTGTCTATCTCCACTTACACATTCTCTTATATAATACCACTAAGTTTGATAGTGTCCCAAAGGGTAAGTTTTTTCTCAAACCCTGTGGTGAGTTTTATCATTTCAAACATCCACCAAATGACAGGCACCGTTCTTTGAGTATATCCATACGCATGTACCTTCCCTGCATATATGGAAAGCTGGTGTTTCTGGAGGGATGGAAAGCACTTGGTAGGATAACAGACAAGACCGTTAGCAGTGATTCACTCTGGGAAGAGGACCTAGACATGAAGTTGGCACGGAAAGCTTTCAAGCCTTGGCAACTGAACAGACTCGCTTTTAATCTAACCCCATTTCTTTGAGAAGTTGTTCCATTTCAGTCAAATGCCCCTTCAAGAGAAGCATGCATGGAAACAAAAACATTAGCTTTGCCCTTTCCTGTGCTAGACTTCTCTTGCTTTTCCCAGCAAGAAAATGATAAATAACTGTATGTATCCTAAAACTTGACCTTTTCCTGATCCTGGACAAAATGCATAGCTTAAAGACCGACAGTCCACATAACACCTGCTCCTTCCTGGCATGAAGTGTCAGTCACCTATTTTCTCCCCTAGTGTTTATGAGCTCCCCTGCCATAGGCTTTTTTGGGGGGGGTATTTTTCAAGGCAGGGTCTCACTCTAGCCAGGCTGACTGGGAACTCACTCTATAGTACCATGCTGACATTGAATTCACAGTGATCCTCCTCCTCTCGTCCCAAGTGCTGGGATTAAAGGCATGCACCACCGCGCCCAGTCATCTATCTCCTGCCTGTACCAGAGGTCCTGAAGGACCCCACTGTCCCTTCCCCTCTGCCCTGGATGACAAGACCTTGGCAACCAGGGCCCATGGTGCTTCAATTTCCTCGGACCACAAGTAAGATGGCTCTGCCCAGCAAGATATTCTGTTCCCAGCATCAAATAAGAGCTTGAGGGGCTGGGGAGATGGCTCAGTGGTTAAAGGTGTTTGAAGGTGCTTACTTGCAAAGCCAGCTGGAGTCAGGTTCAATTCCCCTGCCACCCATGTAAAGCCGAAAGGGCATTTGCAGCAGCAACCGACCCTGGTGTTCCTATACATGCAAATAATTATATTTATTTATTTATTTAATTTATTTATTTTGGGTTTTTTTTTTATTGAGGTAGGGTCTCACTCTAGCCCAGGCTGACCTGAAATTCATTATGTAGTCTCAGGGTAGCCTCGAACTCACAGCAATCCTCCTACCTCTGCCTCCTGAGTGCTGGGATTAAAGGCGTGCGCCACCACGCCTGGCCCTATAAGATAATTTTTAAGTAGAAGAACTTGAGAGGCACAGGGATTCAGTTTGACATTAGTCACTTATCTACAGGCTCAAAGAACCCCTAGAGATCCTTCAGCCTAGTGCTTGTTGGCTTTTGTTGAATATCTGGCCCCCTTGGGAATCTGAAGGCTGCAAACAATGGAGCCCATCATAGACCCTCTGGGCATTGGATCCCAGTGGGAAAGAACCTATTCTGAGGAGAAGTGGGGTAGCAGGTGTCATCTGGCCCTCTCATTTATATAATGAATATATACACATTTTTTTTCCAGGACTGTGGCTGGAGTTCAGTGAGAGAGCACTTGCCTGATGTGTGAAGCCCTGGTTTGATCTTAGCGTTTCAAAAGAGTTATTTCCATACATATATTTGAGAGAGAGAAAGAGGCAGAGAGAGAGTCCGTGAAAGGGAGAGAATGGGTGCGCTAGGGCAAACAAACTCCAGGCGCATGCACCCCCTTGTACATCTGGCTTACGTGGGCCCTGGAGAATCGAACTGGGATCCTTTGGCTTTGAAGGCAAATGCCTTGACAGCTAAGCCATCTCTCCAGCCTCAAATTATTTCCCTTTTATGTTACGGAAAGATGATGTTGATCTTTTCTTTTTTACCGAGGTAGGGTCTCACTCTAGCCCAGGCTGACCTAGAATTCACTCCATATTCTCAGGGTGGCCTCGAACTCACAGTGATCCTCCTACCTCTGCCTTCCGAGTGCTGGGATTAAAGGTGTGCATCACCACGCCCGGCTTGATGATGTTGATTTTTAAACTATGTGCCTAGGTGGGTTACACTGCCTATGAATTTTATTTCAGAAGAGCAATGGATGGAGGCAGTAGACACTATTTGTTATAAAAGAGAAGCTTGGACTTTAGGACTCAAAATTGCTGCTCTAGGGAGTCCATGGGCCTCTGATGATGATCTGCTTTAACCCACTTCCCTCATTTTATGGAGAAGGAAATCCAGCTCCCGTCTTTAGAGACACCTGCTCTGAACACTTGGAGAGCTGGCGGCAAAGCTAGACTTCCTCAGCAAGCAGGCCACCAGGCCTCTCTCCACCCCAACACTGTCTAACGCCTTCCTAAGGTGTTTCAGGTCTTCAGACCACATTGTACTTCCTGTGAAGTCTTCCTATTCCTGGTTGAGCATTCCACACCCAGTAGGTCCTCAGTAAACATTAGGTGGAAAGAAAAAGGTGAAATCAGTTCAAACCTGGACAAGCACGTGGATAAGGGCCAGACAAGCTAATGCGCTGCTGTCCACCTGCGGGCTTCATTTCTCTAGTTAGTGACGGCTCCACCTTGCAAAAGGCTGTCTAGTCCCCAGAGGCATTGACCCCAACACACACACACAGCAGTGAATTTGTAACCTAATCCTGGGATCTCCAGGTTCCTTCTAAATTTAGCCCTAGCACCCAGATGACAGCTAATCCCACCTCACTGCCTTCACACCTGAGAAGGGGGGGTCAATGTCATGGCCTGACTATGCCTTTTAAGAAGGGCCAGCAAGTAGGTAACAGGTAGGTAAGGCTCCTGTGGGAAAGAGATCCAAGTGGAGTTAAAGTTAATTCAGGATTAGCAGACCTGAGCCTGGTTTAAAGATTCACAGTCCCTTCTCAGGCTGCGTCATTCATCCTTCAGATACAAAGATATGAATGGGTTAGGGCTCTCCAACTGGCTCCGTGATCTTGCAGAAAGTCTGGTCTGGGGATCTACTCTCTTTGACCACATCAAAAACAGAAGTCCAGGGCTGGAAAAAATAGCTTTGCAGTTAAGGCGCTTGCCTGTGAACTCTAAGGACCCTGGTTTGATTCCCCAGTACCCACATTAGCCAGATGCACAAGGTGGTGCATGCATCTGGAGTTCCTTTGCAGTGGCTAGGGGCCCTGGTATGCCCATTCTTTATCTGACCCTCCTACTTCAGCCTCCCAAGTGCTGGGATTAAAGATGTGTACCACCATGCCAGGCTAAATAATTTTTTTTTTCTTTTTCAAGGTAAGGTTTCACTCTAGCCCAGGCTGACCTGGAATTCACTCTGTAGTCTCAGGTTGGCCTTGAACTCCTGGTGATCCTTCTACCTCTGCCTCCCAAGTGCTGGGATTAAAGGTGTGCACCACCAGACCCGGCTAAATTTAAAAAAAAAAAAAAGACAGAAGTCCATATCTTTTCTTCCTACTTCTGGTGCTTGTAACCACTGAGCCATCGCCACCGCCCCAAGACATCCTTTCCTTTTCCCTTTCCTTTCTTTCTTCTTCCTCCCTTCCTCCTTTCCTCTCTTTCTTCTTTTTGTTTTTTGTTTAAATATTTTTATTTATTTATTTGAAAGTGACAGACAGAGGGAGAGAGACAATGGGCACGCCAGGGCCTCCAGCAACTGGAAATGAACCCCAGGTGTGTGCGCCCCTTGTGCATCTGGCTAACATGGGTCCTGGGGAATCGAGCCTCGAACCGGGGTCCTTAGGCTTCACAGGCAAGTGCTTAACTGCTAAGCCATCTCTCCAGGCCTCTTTTGGTTTTTTGAGGTAGGGTCTTACTCTAGCCCAGGCTGACCTGGAATTCACTATGTAGTCTAGTAAACTGGCCTCAAACTCACAGCAATCCTCCTACTTCTGCCTCCCCAGTGCTGGGATTAAAGATGCACACCACCACCCCCAGTGAGGCTAACTTTTCTATACCTGTTCTCACATCCTTAAAGGAAAAGTGAAGCTTGTAGGCATGATGTGCTGTATCTTCTGTGGGTGACAAAATCTGGGCTGGGCTGGGCTACGAAGCCTTGTTCTTGCTGAAGCACATAGTATATGCCAGCTCCTGGTACCTGGCTGCTCATTAAGAAGAATGCCCACCGCCCCGCTCCACACCAACCTGGAGCCAGACTGTGCCACAAACCAACCATCTGTGGGGAGGGGCAGTAGGAACTGCAGGCTGCTGGGATGAAAGCAGACATCTGTGGGGTAGCGCAGATGCCCAGGCAGTGCTGCCTCAGAAACAGGGACCCAGGGCTTCTCATGACAACCTCCAGGGTAGTAGCCCTGCTCCCCCACTCATCCTAATGATAATAATGGCAGCCCCAGGAATGGACTGAGTGCGTGTTCTATGCCTTGAATTATGCCAACTGCCTCACAGAGCTTATCACATGTAATCTGGTCTGTAAAATGCCAGTTACAGCAATACAAAAACAGACTCAGCGAGGTTAAGTCACTTGCCTAAGGTCACGTGCCTAATCAGCAGACAAGTCGGCTTCTGGTCTAGGCATAAAGCCCTTGCTCTCCCCGTTTTTCACCTTTAGCCCCTTGGCTCTGTCAGAAAGGAAACTGAAGATTTGGCTGGCTTTGTTATAGGCTTATGTGTGCACCTTTTCTGCTTACAAATGTCATATACTAGCCAGGCGTGGTGGCGCACCCTTTAATCCCAGCACTCAGGAGGCAGAGGTAGGAGGATCGCTGTGAGGTTTGGCCGCCCTGAGACTACATAGTGAATTCCAGGTCAGCCTTGACTAGAGTGAGACCCTACCTCAAAAAACCACAAGAAAAGAAAGGAATGTAGTATAGTGCCATTGTAAAATACATTTGCAGAATAGAAGAAAAAAAAAAAACCTAGGAGCTAGTGACATGGCACAGTGGTAAGAGGGCTTGCTTGGGCAAGTGTGAGGCCAACCCTGAGCACGCAGGGGAGAAGCCAGGGGTGGCTTGCATGCCCGAGCAGGACGAAGACAGCATTGCTGGGCTCCCTGGTCAGCCATCTGACTAGAAAATGGCCAGCTCCAGCTCCAGTGAGCGCCGCCAAGGAAATAAGACAGAAGAGTGCAGCTGGAGACAGGGCTTACCAGTCAGGTGCTTGCCTGCAAAGCCAAAGGACCCAGGTTCGATTCCCAGAACCCACAGAAGCCAGATGCACAAGGTACATATGTCTGGAGTTCGTTTGCAACTATTGGAGGCCCTAGCAACCCTTTCTCTGTCTCTTTCAAATAAAAAGATTAAGCCGGGCATGGTGGCGCATGCCTTTAATCCCAGTATTCGGGAGGCAGTGGTAGAAGGATCGCTGTGAGTTTGAGGCCACCCTGAGATGACATAGTGAATTCCAGGTAGCCTGAGCTAAAGTAAGACCCTACCTCAAAAAAAAAAAATTCAAAAAAAAGGTAGAGCAAAGCATGGCAGCGTACGCCTTTCATCCCAGCACTAGGAAGGCAGAGGCAGGAGAATCACCAAGAGCTCAAGGCCACCTTGAGACTACATAGTGAATTCCAGGTCAGACTGGGCTAGAGCAAAACACTACCTTGAAAAAAAAATTAAGCTGGGGCTGGAGAAATGGCTCAGCAATGCAGTGGCAGGAGGTCCTGGTATGCCCGTTCTCTCTCTCTCTTTCCTCTATACCTCTCTCTGCTTGCAAATAAATAAAAGGATTTTTTATTTCGAGGTAGGGTCTCACTTTAGCTCAGGCTGACCTGGAATTCACTATGTCGTCTCAGAGTGGCCTCGAGCTCATGGCAATCCTCCTACCTCTACCTCCCAAGTGCTGGGACTAAAGGCATGCACCACCACACCCTGGTCAATAAAAGCATTAAAAAAAAAAAGATAGAAGGGGCTGGAGGGGATGGCTTAGCTGCTAAGGCGTTTGCCTGCAAAGCCAACAAGGACCCAGGTTCAATTCCTCAGGACTCACGTTAGCCAGATGCACAAGGGGACATACACGTCTGGAGTTCATTTGCAGTGGCTAGAGGCCCTGATATGCCCATTTTCTCTCTCTCTCTCTCCCTCCTTCCCTCCCTCCCTCTTTCTCTGTCAAATAAGTAATTAAATAAAAAAAAAATTTTAAAGATAGAAGAGTGATAGTACACGCCTGACATTCTTCTCTGGCCTCCATATATATGTGTATGGGGCCCATGCATCTGCACACACACACACATGCGTACACTACACACATACATGGTGAAAATCAAATAGAAAAAATAATGAAGGCTCTCTATAAGTATCCTGTCACCTCAGAGTTACTATTGGGGTTACTATAGATTTCCAAGAATTCCTGTCTACATATACTGCTTTCAGCCAAAGACATTTTGCTGTGTCTCATGTTTATTTAACATTTATTAGACATCTTACTGCCACCCTGAGACTACATAGTGAATTCCAGGGCAGCCTGGGCTACTGCGAGACCCTACTTTAAAAAAAAAAAAAAAAAAGACATCTTACTTGTCAGTATATTCTCTTTAATGACTACATGGGATTCCGCTGTCTAATTTATATAATTTATATTTGTATAGTATATAATTTATATAATTCAACAGGACCTTCGTATGTCCATTTGGCTTATTGCTAGTTTTACAGGCTGTTGGGAACATCCTTGTTCCTTTCTATCTTTGTCTTTGTGCAAATGTTTCTGTAGGATACATTTCTAGAAATGGAACTGCTGAGTCTGAGGCCATTTTAATCAATATTACAAAGTAAGCGAGGCTGAGCGCTTTTTCAAATGCCATTTGCCATTCTTATTTCTTCATGAGTAAACTGCCTCCTCACCTTCTGTGCCTGCTTTCTGGTCCATCTGGGAGTGAGTGATGCTCAGAGGGGTCAAGGCTGGGCGCTTTTCAGCACACGACTCCTCACGGGATCCCTACACCCACCCAGCCGGTTCTGCCTCTCTGACCTTTGCAGGAGGACATTCCCCAAGAAATGTCTGGACACTATCACAGGCCTACTTACACTTGGACCCACAAGCAGACTTTATTTCTTTTCTTTTAAGACTAGGTCTCTCTAGGGCTGAAAAGATGGCTCAGCAGTTAAAGGCACTTGCTTGCAAAGCCTGATGGCCTGTTTAGTTCCCCAGTACGCACATAAAGCCAGATGCACAAAGTGGTGCATGAGTTTGGAGTTCCTCTCTTTCTCTCTCTCTCTCTCCTTGTAAATAAATAAATACATAACTATTTATGACAAGGTTTCTCTGTAGCTCAGGCTGGCCTCAAACTTGTGATCTTGCCTCAGCCTTCCCAATGCTAGGATTGCAACGTGGGCCACCATGCCAACTTCCCAAAAGCACATGTCCTAAATCCCGTGGCGCACACCTTTAATCCCAGCACTTGGGAGACAGAGGTAGGAGGATCGCTGTGAGTCCGAGGCAACTCTGAGACTACATAGTAATTCCAGGTCACCTGGGCCATACAGTAAGACCCTACCTTGAGATACCAAAACAAAATCCCTGTGCTCACCTGTCACTATGACCCCACCTATACCTGGGAGTACCAGGTCAGAGTCCCATCCTGCTGTTGATATCTGGGTCGCCTTCAGCAAGTCAGTGCTCCTCTTCAAGCCTAGTTTCCTCATCTGTTGGCAGGAGAGATGGCCTGACAGAGTTTCCCTTCCTATTCTAACAGTGTGAGAGGTTTAGTCCATGGAGAAAGAGGGGCGTCACACACAGAAAGGTGGCAGGCTTCAAGCCCTGCCAAGACTGAGATACTTACAGATGCCCGGATCGCTGCAGGTGAGGGTCCCGTCCTCAGGGACCATGTGGGAGTTGTACCTCTGGCTGGGCAACACCTCTGTCATCTCCCCTGCCCGCTGCCGCTCCCCCATCTTGGTCTTCAGGAAAATACCAAAACCAACATCTGACCCCTCTGACATAAACTGCCACCTGCAGAGACATCCACCCGTTTAGACATGGCTCCATCTCTATGGGCATCTCTGGCAACAGGACTTCTCGCGCCCCGGCCCACCCACTGCCACCTACAGAAGAAAGGTTCCGGTCCCCTGGAAGGGCCTGGCCCTACCTGAGGACGCAGCCGGGGAAGAGGATCTCATACTCCACTTGATGGGAGGAGCCGCGGGAGATCTGCACGCTGTGCTCATATTGCTGCCTCACCTGGTCTCGCACGTAATACTTCTTGGGGATGTCGCCCCCGTAGTTGATCTAGAAGCAGACCGCGAACTGAGCTGGGCGGTACGCCCGAGCAAGGACTCCCTGCTCACCTCTGCCTGGCGGCCCGTACCTTGGATATGCACTTGGGGTTTCCGTCAGGATCAGTCATGGTCCCCCCATACGCCACAGGCAACTGGTCAGGGCTGATGTATTTGAGTAAAACCTCCTTCCAGTTTGCTGGCAGGAAAGAGAAGGACAGAGAGACATGTCACTTGGTAGGATTTCAGCCCCTGTTGATTGACACTAATAAGATAGGGAAGGAAAAAAAAAAAAAAAACTTCTCTTCCTTCTCCTCTAAGCAAAAAAAAAAAAAAAAAAAAAAAAAGGTTGGAGAGATGGCTTAGTGGTTAAGCACTTGCTTGTGAAGCTTAAGGACCCCAGTTCGAGGCTCGATTCCCCAGTACCCATGTGAGTCAGATGCACAAGGTGATGCATCATGCATCTGGAGTTCGTTTGCAGTGGCTGGAGGCCCTGATGTGCCCATTCTCTTTCTCTCCCTCTCTCTCTCTCTCTCTCTGCCTCTCTCAAATATATAAATAAAAATAACAAAAAAAAAGTGGGGGGAGAGGAACATGCATATCTGTACCAAGGAGGTTGAGGCAGGAGGACCTTAAGTTGAAAGGCCAGACTGGACTCCATAGTAAAACCCTGTCTCAGATTTTAAAAAAAAGAGGAGGCTGGGTTGGAGAGATGGCTTAGTGGTTAAGGCATTTGCCTGCAAAGCCAGAGGACTCAGGTTTGATTCCCCAGTAACCATGTAAAGCCAGATGCACAAGGTGGCGCATGTGTCTGGAGTTTGTTTGCAGTGGCTAGAGGCCCTGGCGTGTCCATTCTCTCCCTCTCTTTCTCTCCTTCCTCTCTTAATAAACAAAATGCTTGGGCTGGAGAAACGGCTTAGCGGTTAAGGCTCTTGCCTGCAAAGCCAAAGGACCCAGGTTTGATTCACCAGGACCCACGTATGCCAGATGCACAAGGGGGCGCATGCATCTAGAGTTCGGTTGCAGTGACTGGAGGCCCTGGTGTGCCCATTCTCTCTCTCTTTCTGCCTATTTCTCTCACACAAATAAATAAATAAAAATTTAAAAAATAAATATAATATTTTTTTAAAGAGCATGATGATTCACACACAGTACTGCAAGGGGGTAGGAAGAGCCATCACCCAGAGGATGGTGCTGCCTGAACCAGGAAACAGAAACCTGGCTTGCTGTTGCCATGGCCTCTGACCAGCTCAGTGGCCTTAGGAAACCACTTCACTCTGCATTAGATCTTCCTGCTGCACAGGGTGATGAAGAAATTGAAATAAACTAAGTATACTTGAGAGGTACCCTAATATGTACTAAGGTAGCCTAAATATGTTGTTTTTATTTACTTATGAAAGAGAGAGAGAATGGGTGCAACGGGGCCTCTAGCCACTACAAATGAACTCCAGACACATGTGCCACCATGTGCATCTGGCTTTCGTGGGTACTGGGGAAGTGAACCTGAGTCCTTAGGCTTTGCAGCTAAATAACTTAACAGCTAAGACATCTCTCTAGCCTTCTTTTTACATATTTTTATTTATTTACTTGAGAGAGAGAGATGGGGAAAGAGAGTGAGAGAGAATGGGCACACCAGAGCCTCTTGCCTCTTCAAACTCCTGACACATGTGCCACTTTGTGCATCTGGCTTTGTGTGGGTGCTGGGGAATGGAACACTAGCCTGGCAGGCTTTGCAAGCAAGTGCCTTTAACCACTGAGACATCTTCCCAGCCCTTGAATGGCCTCTTAAGTGGGTTCACTTGGCTTTACCCTAGCCAATCTCACTTCTACTCTTGTTGTTTGGGGCTGCTCGGCTGCTTTCTGTAATCAAATCCTCTCCTAGAAGTTGATTATATATACTATGTATATATAATTATATGTATGCAATTATGTATATATATTATCTAATGCTGAGAACCAGTCCATGAGTCCAGTTTCATAAAGAAATACCAGCTAAGTACAATATACTGGAAACCATTCCATGCTGACCTTCCCATTGGCAAGAAGCTCCAAACTACAGGGGACAGCCCAGTGTCCCCTGCACTATTGGCTGAAACCCTGAAGACAGTTCAAGTCTACAGGCCTGAGATGTTTCAGGACCCAAGATCCTACGACTCCTGGAAACACCACGCCTGTAGCCTTGACCTGATATCATCGGCATTGCTAAGCTCTACTGAGCAGTCTGGACTGAGTTTCATTTCTTTGTTGAAGATCCAGTTCCTAGCCCCGGGCAGGTTTGGTTGAAAGAGCTTTAGGTGTGGGTAGGAGAACAGACTGAACCTCCTCCATAGCTCTGCTGCCAGGAAACCAAACCATCTCATGATCATGGTGGGTGGTAGTAGCAGAAAAAATTAAAACCAGGCTGGTATAGAAGTTGTCAATTTAAAAAGAAAAAAAAAAAAAAGCTGGAGAGAGAGCTCCACGGTTAAGGCGCTTGCCTGCAAAGCCTAATGACCCTTGTTTGATTTCCCAGGACCCACGTAAGCCAGATGCACTAAGTGGCACATGCACGTGGAGTTTGTTTGCAGCACCTAGAGG
Source organism: Jaculus jaculus (assembly GCF_020740685.1). Lineage (NCBI taxonomy): Eukaryota > Metazoa > Chordata > Mammalia > Rodentia > Dipodidae > Jaculus > Jaculus jaculus. Next base: position 10,484,251 of record NC_059114.1, on the reverse strand, counting down.
TCCTGGCATGTCACTATTCATTCATTCATCCTCATCCTCATTCATACTCACTCCCCCCTTGCAAATATATATATATTTTTTTCTTTTTCTTTTTTTTTGGAGGTAGGGTTTCACTCTAACTCAGGCTGACCTAGAATTCACTACATAGTCTCAGGGTGGTCTCGAGCTCATGGTGGTCCTCCTACCTCTGCCTCCCGAGTGCTGGGATTAAAGGTATGCGCCACAACGCCTAGCTAAAAAATATTTATTTTTATTTATTACCTTTTCCCCAGTTCCTGCTTGCAACATTCTTCACATGGACCACGGCAATGGCACACGAACTGCTATCTGCCCTGCACAATCTTGCCAGTTCCGTGTCTCAGTTCAAACTCTGATTGTGGTGACTCCCCTGCCAAGAGCTTGTTTGTTTCCCAGTGGCCTGTAGAGTCATGCCCCAGCTTCTCGACATGGTGCCCTGGATTTTTTCTCCAGCTTCATCTCTCTCTGCGCCTCGCCTCATACTCCGTGACAACTGCCCGTGTCACCCTGAAGGAGGGCTTTGCTGGGTGTTCCTCTTTCATTCTTTCTTTCTTTTTTTTTTTTTTTTTTTTGGTTTTTCGAGGTAGAGTCACACTCTAGTCCAGGCTGACCTGGAATTCACTATGAGGTCTCAGGGTGGCCTTGAAGTCATGGCGATCTTCCTACCTCTGCCTCCTGAGTGCTGGGATTAAAGGCATGCACCACCATGCCCGGCTCTTATTTTATTTTTATTTATTTGACAGAGAAAGAGGGAGAGAGAGAGAGAGAGAGAATGGGCATGCCAGGGCCTCCAGCCACTGCAAGCGAACTCCAGATGCATGTGCCCCTTGGTGCATCTGGCTAACGTGGGTCCTGGGGAATCGAACCAGGGTCCTTTGGCTCTGCAGGCAAACGCCTTAACTGCTAAGCCCAGGTGTTGCTCTTTTCTGTCAAGCAGCTTCCTACTTGAGTGCATGGGACTGACTCTTGCTTATCCTGTATGGGGTTTAGGCAGGCACCACTGTGGGGGGGATGTGTGTCCCCTGGCTCTACACCCTGTGGTTTCCCTTTGCTTCCTTTTGTCATGTCATGCTGATAGGCATCTGTTTGTTTCCCTCCCAGAGAGCTGTTCAAGAAACTTAGCCCTGGGCCTGGCGCTTATGGGAGTGGAGCCACTCATTTGCCTCCAACTGACCTCCGTGATGCCATCTTCTCAATCAATGACCTTTCTAGTGCCCTAGTGCCTTCAAGCTTTTTTTTTTTAGGCAAGGTCTCACTCTAGCCCAGGCCAAACTAGAACTCACTCTATAGTCCTCGCTGGCTTCAAACTCCCTCCCGATGATCCTCTTACCTCAGCATCCCAAGTGGCATGTGCCACCACACCTGGCTTACTTTACAGCTTTCTCTCTCCGTAAGCCCCTTAAAGATAAGGACTGCAGCCGGGCGTGGTGGCGCACGCCTTTCATCCCAGCACTCGGGAGGCACAGGTAGGAGGATCGTTGTGAGTTCGAGGCCACCCTGAGACTACAGAGTGAATTCCAGGTCAGCCTGGGCTAGGGTGAGACTCTACCTTGAAAAAAAAAAAAGATAAGGACTGCAGCTGGAGGATTCATCTTTAAAACTACAATGGTAGGTGACCCCAGTGCTTGCTTCAAGAGTATCCAAGAAAAATGTCTTTATTTGCCAGGTGTGGTGGCGCATAACTTTAATCCCAGCACTCGGGAGGCACAGGTAGGATCAAGGCCACTCCGAAACTACACAGTGAATTCCAGGTCAGACTGGGCAAGAGCAAGACCCTACCTTGAAAAACCAAAACAAAGAGGAGGAGGAGGATGGAGAGGGGGAAGAGGAAGAAAAGGAATAGAAAATAGACAGGAAGGCCCAGTTCTGCCCCACTTGCCCCCTGGGCCCAAACTACCATAAACCAGAAGAGAAGCCTTCGGCCTGGTGGCTATAACCATGCTTCTAAAGCCAGCACTTAATGTGGTCCACACGCCAGTCTAGAGTTGAGAAGAGTCTGGGCCACTTACCTCCTAGGACCATAATCTTCTTACGAGTGTCCTCACTCAGGAAGGGCTTGATAAGGTTATAGGCCACAGGAAACAGCTTAGGGGCTGGAGAAAGAGACCAGGCCATGTGTCAGTCAGTCCCTAAAAAGGTGTCATGTACCACCCACCTCTCTATAGCACCTCCATCCCATGTCAACACATATGTTCCCTAGTGCTATACCTGAAACAGCCCTGGATGCAAAGCTCAGCCTGGTTTGTTTGAGGCTCAATTCCCCATCTATATGATGGGTATGCCCAAAAGATCTACTGTGGCATCACCCACCCACATCCTGTGAACTGTAAAGCATTTGTCCATGTCAAGGCCAAGGTCAGACTCCTGAGTATGTCTTTAGGTGCCTCCTTTGGCTCACTACTTCACTCAGTCTTCCCTCAAGAAATATTTGGGGGGATGCTGGACATGGTGGCCCACACCTTTAATCCCAGCACTCAGGAGGTAGAGATAGGAGGATCACTGTGAGTTCGAGGCCACCCTGAGACTAGAGAGTGAATTCCAGGTCAGCCTGAACTAGAACAAGACCCTACCTTAGAAAACAAAAAACAAAAACAACAACAACAAAAGAACAGCAAAGAAAAGAAATATTTGGGGGCTGGAGAGATGACTCAGCAGTTAAGCTGATGCTTACAAAGCTTGAGGGCCCAGGTTCAATTCCCCAGTACCCACATGAAGCCAGATGCACAAAGTGGCGCATGCATCTGGAGTTCGTTTACAGTACCAGGAGGTCCTGGCACGCCCATTCTCTCTCTCCTTACAAATAAATAAAACTTAAATTAAGAAAAAATAGAAAAGGAATATTTTGGGCACCTATTCCCATTTGGCTTCATTACCAGAAACTCCCAACTTACCTTTAACAACAAACAGATGCTTCAGTGTCTCGGGATAATTTTCCTCAAACATGCAGAGAAACTGTGGAGGCAAAATGGCTCTAGTTCCAGCAGACTCAGGCCATTGTGCCAGGCAGACAGGACCTGAGATCTGCACTGGCCTGCTCCCATCCCCTGGGCCAGCCTAGCCGAGGAGGACCCTCTTGCTTCTGCTCCTCTTGCCCCTCACCTCTCCATAGGCTTCCACTGCAGGTTTCCAGAGATGCTTGAGGCCAAGCCCTTCACAGTCATAAATCATGGTGAGGGTCTCTATTTTCTTCCCCAGCTGCAGGGGACAGACAGACAGACAGCAGGAAGTCATGCAACGCTGCTCCACTGTGTACTCCAAGCCCAGCACGGTTTACACCAAGCATGCAAAGTGACCAGGTCAGACCCACTCTGGACCCAAGGCGCTCCAAATGGGCATCATCGACCCAGGCCTTAGTTCTGTGACCCTGGCAAACATTTACCAGATGTTTTCATCTGGTAAACTCAATCTAGGTCACATCTGAGGTCCCCTCCCTCTTACAGGTTTGCCTGGTAGCCACCTCCTCTGAGTCACAGTGTGCCTTGTGCACAGCACCCAGATGGCACCTGGGCCTGAGCCACTTCTCCCTCGGGCACAGAAGCTTCTGTCCAACCTAAGACGTAAGGGTGTATTCAGGTTAAGCCCCCCTGTGTCCCCAGCCCCTCAGGGGTCTCTGCACCCAGTAGATACTCTGCGAACGTTTATACACGGCAGTGCTGAAATGTCCCCAAGCTTTAACACATCCTTTGCAAGTGCTGGGAGGACGAAAGGCAAGGAGGTCATGTGGCAATTCCAGCTTGTTCCTCAGTCTTTTCCTTAGCAAGGAGATACTCTATCCTGGTCTCTTGCCAATCCACTTGAAGGGTCTTGGAATCTGAGCTCATCTACACCACGGGTCCTTCAATATTTGTCCAAAGGTGGTTGGTCCATAAGATTTCACCAGTCTTCACATAAATAAGAGAAATAACAATAACCTTCCCACTTGCCCTTCCTTTCTCTCTCTTCAAATCTTTCTTTATTCCAAGCCGGGTGTGGTGGCACATACCTTTTATCCCAGCACTGGGGAGGCACAGGTAGGAGGATCCCATGAGCTCGAGGCCATCTTGAGACTACATAGTGAATTCCAGGTCAATCTGGGCTAAAATAGGATCCTACCTTGAAAAAAAAAAATCTTTCTTTATTCCTTCCTTCGTTCTTCCTTTCTCCCCCCCCCCCTGCCTTTTTTTTTTTGAGGTAGGGTTTCACTCTAGCCCAGGCGGACCTAGAATTCATTCTGTATTCTCAGGGTGGCCTCGAACTCTCAGAGATCCTCCTACCTCTACCTCCTGAGTGCTGGGCTTAAAGGTGTGCACCACCATGCCCGGTTCCTTTCTCCCTTTCTTGTGCTGGGCATAAAACTCAGGTTTTGACTAGTGCTAGAAAACTGTATGCCACTGAACTAGTCTTTGTGAATTTTTTAGTTTCTTTTTTTTATTTAAAAAAATTTTTATTTGAGGTAGGGTCTTCACTCTAGCCCAGGCTGACCTAAAATTCACTATGTAGTCTCAGGGTGGCCTCATGGCAATCATCCAAGTGCTGGGATGAAAAGCGAGAGCCACCACGCCCGACTTTATTTCTAAATATTTTAATTTATTTATTTGGCAGAGAGAGAATATGGGCATGCCAGCACCTTTTTGCCACCGCAAACAAATTCCAGTTGTATGTATCACTTTGTGCGTCTAGCTTTCCGTGGGTACTCGGGAATTGAACCCTGGGCTGGCAGGCTTTTCAGGCAATCAGCTTTAGCCGCTGAGCCATCTCCTACCCTCGGTTTCTTTTTTCAGGGTTTCTCTGTGTAGTCCAGGTTGGCTTCAAACTCAAGATCCTCTTGCCTCAAACTCCTGAGTGCTAAGATTACAGGTGTATACCGCTGTGCCCCACTGTAGTGTGTGTGGTTTTTTGTTTGTTTGTTTGTTTACTTTTTTTTTTTTTTTTTGCAGGAGTGGAAAAGGAACTCTACAACTTAGATATAGTCCCAGCCCTAAAGGGAATTTTGTTTTTTGTTTTTCTAGGTAGGGTCTCACTCTAGCTCAGGCTGACTTGGAATAGTCTCAGGGTGGCCACGAACTCATGGTAATCCTCCTACCTCTGCTGCCTCTCCAGTGCTGGGATTAAAGGCCACTACACCCGGCCTTTTTTTTTTTTTTTTTTGGTATTTTTTAAGGTAGGCTCTCACTATAGCTCAGGCTGACCTGGAATTCTCTATGTAGTCTCATGGTGGCCTCAAACTCATGGCGATCCTCCTACCTCTGCCTCCTCAGTGCTGGGATTAAAGGTGTGTGCCACCATGCCCAACTGAAAATCTTTTTTTTATTATTTTATGTTTTTATTTACTTGTGTGTATATGTGTGGATGTGTCAGGGTCTCTTGCCACTGCAAATAAACACCAGATATAAGTGTTGCTTTTTTAAGGAAATCTATCTTTAAAAAAAATTATTGTATTTATTTACTTGAGAAAGGGGCAGATGGAGCTCCAGATGCGTGCTCCACCTTGTGCATCTGGCTTACGTGGGTCCCAAGGAATCAAACCTGGGTCCTCTGGCTTTGCAGACAAGCACCTTAACTGCTAAGCCATCTCTCCAGCACAAAGTGCCAGCGTTTGTGTCTGGCTTTACATGGGTGCCTTGGCAAAATGAAAATGTGGCAGGCTGGGGTTATGGCTTAGTGGCTAAGTAGAACACTTGCCAAGCATGCATAAGGCCCTGGATTCAACCTCCACGGGGAGGGGATAGTTTTGTCAGTCCTAGGACTTTGAGATTTCAGTGGTCTATGAAATCTGAAAGTCCTCCCTGTGGTCAACTCGTTCTTGACCGTGGGATGGCCACGCACCTTGGTGGTCTGGTGGGCACACTCCTGCAGGAGCAGCTCACAGTCCCGCATCTTGGTCCTGAGCAGGTCTTGCTTAGTGGCTGAGAACAATAGACCCTTGGCATCCAGGGGCCCAATAATGTCATACCAGACTGGGCAGCCCTCCAGATCGTAGCCACACCTGCCTCCGGACAGATACTGCTGGATCACCTGGACAAAAGATAGAGTGACCTGGTGGGCATCCATTCCTTCCCTGCGTCATGACGCTTGATTGTGGGTTCATTAGTCTTTCCCTCCGAGCCCCTCCCCCCAGATGCCGACAGATACCTATTTTGGAACCATGGCGTTATCAGACTTGTCCTCAGAGGACCCAAGTCCAATCGACCAGGACACAGGCTGTGGGAGTAACAAGAGTCCCCCTCGTAGGGATGGGGTGGGATAACATGTTCTCACCTCTGGAGGCTGCCAGCTAATGATGTTGTCAATGTCCTTTTGCTTCCGGAACTCCACATGCTAAAAAATACGCACAAAGGTTCAGTAAGCAGGAGGTGGAAAGGGAGGTGGGGAGGGAGTGATGGGGATCCCAACTAGCCATGAGTGACAGCATGAACTGACCACAAGACTCTAGATGGGCCCCTGCAAGACACTGGACAGAAGTGGAAAAGGAGGCCCTGCCTTCTTTAAGATCTAACAAGATGATCATTCTTGGCTGGCCTGGAGCTCTACATTTTCAAGGAAGGAAATACGCTTTGTCCAAGGAGGAAACTATAGCAGCGGCCAGCTGACCCCCATGTGTCTCACAAACCGAAGCTGCATTTGGAGTAGATGGGGGGAGGGCAAAAGAAGTCCAGGCAAAGGGATGGAGAGATGGCTTAGTGGTTGAGGCGCTTGCCTGTGAAGCCTAAGGACCCCAGTTCGAGGCTCGATTCCCCAGGACCCACTTTAGCCAGATGCGCAAGGGGGCGCATGCATCTAGAGTTCGTTTGCAGTGGCTAGAGGCCCTGGTGCGCCCATTCTCTCTCTCTTTCTCTCTCTGCCTCTTTCTTTCTCTGTCTCTCTCACATAAATAAATTAAAATGAACAAGAGAAAATTAAAAAAAAAAAAAAAGAAGAAGAAGTCCAGGCAAGGTGTGCTTCTGATAGGAGGAAATGAGGCCATGGTGGGTTTTGGAACCAAATGGGTCTCACCTTCCGGAGCATAGCTTCTGACTTCTGTAGATCAAAACTTCGAGCTACAATGGAAACACGGTAAGGGTTAGACCAGTTGACTCTCAAATGTGATTCCCAGAGGACCTCCACTGAAGACCTTGTGGAATACCACAGTCCCGAGTTAGTGGGAATGAGATCAAGTTCAAGGCAACTGGGGTGCAGAATTGCAACGTCAAGGGTCAGAGAATGGCTCAGGTGGATACAATCAGGTGAAAGGTGTTATCTCAGAGAAAATGAACCCTGGAACGCCTTATCATTTGGCCATCCCCACACAGGACAAACTTTATTTCCTCCCCAATGTTAACATCCAGCTCCAAGAAATTGACCCATAGTTCAAACATGAACATGACTGTCCCAGAATCTGGGGCATGGCTGGCTGAACACCCCCACTGAAATAACGGGGTCCATGAGCCTCCAGCCAATTGTGCCAGCTCCCTACAGAATCCACAGATTCCTTAAAGTAACACAAAGGGCTCCTGAAGTTTCTGAAGCAAAGCTCACTTGAACCCACACTTCATTTTATCATGCGCCCCCAACAAGTTGTCCTGTTCAAGTGTGAACACAAGACTTGGACACAATACCTCACTGTCCCCCAAGACCACTTGCTCCCAGACAACTGGGGCTGCCGTCTGCACAGACTTCTTTTTCCCCCTGGAGATAAGGTCTCACTGTAGCCCAGACTGTCCTGGAACCCACTGTGTGGTCCCAGGCTGGCCTCAAATTCACAGCAATCCTTCTACCTCTGCTCCCCAAGTGCTGGGATTAAAGGCATGAGCCACCACACCCAGCTCTTACTGGCTTCTTAAAAGAATATTTTATTTATGTATTTACTTGAGAAAAAGACAGAGGAAGAGGCAGAGAGAAAATGGGCACTCCAGGGCTTCCCCAGCCATTGCAGGCAAACTCCAGACGCATGTGCTCCCTTGTGAATCTGGCTAACATGGGTCCTGGGGAATCGAACCTGGGTCATTAGGCTTCGCAAGTAAGCGCCTTAACCGCTATATCCCCAGCTCCAGCTTCTTTTATTTATTTATTTATTTATTTATTTATTTGAGAGCGACAGACACAGAGAGAAAGACAGAGGGAGAGAGAGAATGGGCGCGCCAGGGCTTCCAGCCTCTGCAAACGAAGTCCAGACGCGTGCGCCCCCTTGTGCATCTGGCTAACGTGGGACCTGGGGAACCGAGCCTCGAACCGGGGTCCTTAGGCTTCACAGGCAAGCACTTAACCGCTAAGCCATCTCTCCAGCCCCCCAGCTTCTTTTTTAAATGTGTGTTTTAACTTTATTTTCAAGGATTGAGAAAGAGAGAAAGAATGGGCACGCCAGGGACTCTGGCAACCTCAGACTCATGCACCACTTTGTGCATCTGGTTTTACGTGGGTACCAGGGAATTGAACCCAGGTCATCAAGCTTTGCAAGCTGCTGAGCCATCTCTCCAGCCCTATTTATTTATTTGAGAGACACGGAGAGAGTATGGACATGCCACGGCCTCCTACCACTGCACATGAACTCCAGGCACATGCACCACATTCAGCATCTGGCTTTACATAGGTATTGGGGAGCCGAACCCAGGCCATCAAGCTTTGCAAGCAAACGCTTTAACCATTGGGCCATCTCTCCAGCTTGCACTGGCTTCTTATGCAAAACTGTAATCTATTGCAGAGACATCACAAGAACACGGAACTTTCTCTGCCACGTAACAGCCCTCCCAGGACAAGTCATTTCTAGGCTGTTATTAGCCTGCACTTTTTCTTCCCATCATGCATCCTTGGAGACTTTAAATGCTGCTCACGCTTGTATTCAAGACCATCCTAATAACTTTCCTTTAGATGTCGTCCACCTTGTGGCAGTGTGTGTTTGGGGGGGCTCTTAGGTAAGCCCCCAAGCTGAGCTTAGCCCCAGGTGTTATTTGTCTACTCCAACAAACCCTAAGAATTCTCTTAGCAACACCTTTAGCTCAGGAGGAGCTCAGAGTCAAACGAAACTCCAAAATCCTCTGCACCTGTGTTGTGGGCTAAGCCTCCATCCCCTTCATAAAGAGGTGACACTTCCCAAAGCAGCCCTCTCACGTTCCATCCCAGTACAGTCCACCTCATGCCATCCGTGGAAGGGCTTCTGAGATCCTGAGCAACTCGACTGTGTGACCTATGAACCGTCCCTCCCAGCCGCACGTCCTCCGTGGATTCGGTTGGCATCTAGATCTGCTGACAGCCCAGGAACTTGGGCCAGGTAGGCTGCCCTCTGGACTGTCGCTATTATCTCTTCATCGTCATTCTCTGAGAGCAGCTAAGCACACTCCCTCACTCTATGGTCGTGAAATCCAATACTCTTTCTTTTTTATTTATTTGAGAAAGAGAGAGAGAATGGGCATGTCGGGCCCTCTAGCCACTGTAAACAGGCTCCAAACACATGCGCCACCTTGTGCATCTGGTTTACGTGGGTCCTGGGGAATGGAACCTGGTTCCTTTGGCTTTGTAGGTAAGGCCTTAAACCACTAAGCCGTTTTTCAAACCTCACTCCTCTCTCTTGAGCCAGGTCTGTGCAAAGCCAGGTATGGTGTCTCAAGAGACTGAGGTAAGAGGATCTTGAGATGAAGGTCAGCCTATAGGAAGGTCAGGCTAGCTTGGGCTGCATATTGAGACCCTATCATAAGAAGAAGGAAACCATGGGTTGGCCAATGCAATATCCATCACGGGTGCTGGGTCCTTTCCAGCAGAACTGAGCAGCCACTCTTGAGAGTTGTCTTAGGAACATGCCCATGCCTTGCCCACCTGACTACCACCCTTCCCGTGCCCTGGAACATCGTGGAGCATCTCTGAGAGGAACTTAATGTGGGTCTGCACCTCAGATCTCCTACCTTGTGTGTTTGATCTTGGACAAGACTGTTGCAAGCCGGGCGTGGTGGTGCACGCCTTTAATCCCAACACTTGGGAGGCTGAGGTAGGAGGAAAACCATGAGTTCGAGACCTTCCTGAGACTACATAATGAATTCCAGGTCAGACGGGGTTAGAGTGAAACACTACCCAGAAGAAAAAATAAAAAAAGCTGGGCGTTGTGGCACACGCCTTTAATCCCAGCACTGGGGAGGCACAGGTAGGAGGATCGTCATGAGTTTGAGGCCACCCTCAAACTACATAGTGAATTCCAGGTCAGCCTGGGCTAGAGAGAGACCCTACCTCGAATAAAAGAAAACAAAACAAAACAAAAAAAGAGAGCAAGAGAGCAAGAAAAGATCATTGCATACCCTGACCAGACCATTCAGTCCAGAAAACAGCATCCTCTCTTGATAGAGAATTAGACCATGGAAATGGGAGTCTCCCGTAGAAAGAGGTCGCCTCCAGAGGACAGGGGACGGTCCTGGTAAACTGTGAGCCCTCTTATCTTGGGAGAGCCACACCAGCTAGGTGTCTTTGCAAGGGCCCTCAGCTACAAACTGGTGCTGAGTCAGGCCTCTCCAGGTTCCTGGTGGAACCTGGTTCAAGGGAAGCTCAAAGCCTGGCATGGGGCATTGGCAAGGTTAATCCAACCCAGGAGCAGCCGCTCGGTCTCCGGCTTGCCCGCCCCATAGTCCTGCCAACCACACAGACTCACACCTCTCCTGCTGTTAGTCAGGGTCCATCACCTCCTTGTGCCCTCTTGCCCAGTGACCCTCTTTGCTGGAGTACCCAGAGTGGAAGGGGGCAGTGAGGACTTACATTCCTGCTTTCAGGGTCTGGAGGCGGCCAGCAGAAAACTGAACCCCCAAGCTCACACCACATTCTGCTGGTGTATGCCTTACAAACGCCTCCTTTAGAATCAAAGGGAGAAAGAGAAAAGGTGGCTTTTTTTTTTTTTTTGGAAGGCAACAAAAACTCTAATTCAAATTCATAATAGGGTCTGACCAGGCTTGAGCTCCAGCCCAGAATGTGTGAGACCCAAATGAAATACAGAGAAACTAACTCTGCTTGAAAGACTTTTAAATTGGGGGGGGTGTAGCTCAGTGGTAAGTTGCTTCTTTAAGCATGTGCCAGGCCCTGAGTTCAAGCCTCAGTGCTGCAAAGACAAAACCGAGGGCTGCAGAGATGAGTTAGCTAGCAGTCAAGGCATTTGCCTGCAAAGCCAAAGGACCCAGGTTCAATTCCCTAGGACCCACATAAGCCAGATGCACAAGGGGGCGCATGCATCTGGAGTTCGTTTGCAGTGGCTGGAGGCCCTGGTGTGCCCATTCTGTCTCTCTTTCAAATAAATAAAAAATAAAAATGAATAAAATTTTTAAAAAAGCACGATCAAAACAATTACTGAGCCGAGCTTGGCTTCTGGAGCTTTCTGGAAGGGGGCTGGCCAAGAATCTGGAGCCCTGAGTTCTGTCCTGATTCTGCTTTCGTGGACTGTGTGCCTTCAGGTAAATTCATTCCCCTCTCGGAGCCTTTGCTTTCTCATTTGGAAAATGAGGACAATCACACTCTAGTATTCCTATGAGGATGCACCTGGTACCAAATGGGGGTTCTTGGTGAACTAGCAAGCCTTATGCAAGAAAGGGTTAGGACTTGGTGGTGGTGGTGGTGTTAGTTAGTGTGTGTTTAATGTCTGGGAGACCAACTGCCAGGACCCCACACCCATCTCGGCCTGAATAAAACAGAGCGACATAGCTGGTCAGCAGCTCCCTGGAACCACACTTCTCTTCCTCCTACCAGCAGCAGCAGCTCCGTAGCGGGTTAGATCATCTTGCAGCTGGCCCTTTAACAGGGCCTTTGTCTCCCACTCTCTCCACCCACCCATTCTAGATCCAGCCCTTTGGCAAATGCTTGGCCAAAATTTCCTCCGGCCCAACTGACTCCACAGCTGCCCTTCCACCCTCTCTAGGTGGGCTGGGGAAGGCACAGGGTTGCATCTTGGGAAGGAAATGGGCAAATGGCATGCCAGAGGCCCATGGACTCCACATGGTGCTCCTGGGTACACCTGGCCTCAGGTGTTTCTAGCAGGCTTTTAAGAACATGCCAGCTCGGGCTGGGGAGATGGCTTACTGGTTAAGGCACTTGACTGCAAAGCCAAAGGACTCAGGTTTGATTCCCCAGGACCCTCAAAAGCCAGATGCACAAGCTGGCACAGGTGTCTGGAGTTCGTTTGCAGTGGCTGGAGGCACTGATGTACCCATTCTTTCTCTCTCTCTCTCTCTCTCTCTCTCTCTCTCTCTCTCTCTCTCTCTCAAATAAATAAAAATAATGTGAATTCTTAAAAAAAAAGAACATACTAGATCTATTACATTCCTGTATAGCAAAAAGTAAAAGGAGTCGGACACGGTGGTGCATGCCTTTAATCCCAGCACTTGGGAAGCAGAGATAGGAGGATCGCCATGAGTTCGAGGCCACCCTGAGAGTATATAGTGAAATCCAGGTCAGCCTGAGCTAGATTATGTATTTTTACCTGTCCTGAGACCCCTAAGGGCACGAGGTGTGTGAATATGTCTACAAATAAGAACAGGGCATGGCTTGTACATTTTAGGATAAGATTCCACATAACAACTTGAACCCTGCTGGTAGACAAGAGTAGAATTTTATTTTTTATGTCTGATAATAAAGTTTCTACAAAGAAAAATAAAAGTGTGTCAAGACAGCCAGGAAGGGTGGCACATGACTTGAGCGAAAGAGGAGAGGGGTCAGGACAGAAAGGTCTTTGGAGTTGGTGCTGAGTCTGATCCTGCTGCTAGCAGCAACATGTTCCATCATCCCACGGGCAGCTTGTCACGCTATGTCTTGCAAAGGGCAGGGCACTCTGTCTCATCCTGTGTTTTCAGAGGAGGAGCCTAGGGAATAGCTGTGATCTTGGCTCAGGTGCCACAGCCAGGCCAGCATAGAGACAGAACTAGGATTCAGGACCCTCGAAGCCTGGCAGAGGGTGGAGGAGAATTCTTCTCCCTTCATATTTCCTATGCATATGACAGTAGAGAGAGCTAGCCTTTCCCAGGGACCAGGACCCTCGTTCTAACCTCAGCTCTGCCTTCAACTTCAAGGCCTCTCAGTCCTTCTGCAGAGCGGACTTGTGGAGTAGATAGAAAGGGCACAGGGCTGACAGTTTATACCCAGGGGCCTCTAGTCTTCTTGCTCACCTAACAAGCCACTTCAATCCTCTAGGTCTCATGTCTGTACCCAATAGAAGGGCTGTGGGTTTGTGATTGCCACATGGTTTGTGATTGCCACACATCTTTTTGACTCTGAGCTCCCCAAGTTCTCAGATGTTCAGGAGATATCATTCTGTTGTCCAGAATGCGCCCCTGCCCCAGCTTCCCACAGCCCCTCTTCCCTTACCTCGGAGCCAGCGCAGGAGAAAATAGTCATCTGGATTCGGCAGGGTGGGCAGCACATCCTGGACATTCTCCCGAAACTGTAGGGACAGGCAGATGGGTGAGTGGAAAGCCCCCCCGGCCCACCTTCTGCCAGGACACTCCTCTGACCTTTACCAGAGCACACTTTCTTTCGTAGTTTGTTTTGTTTCTTTTTTTTTTTTTTTTTTTTTGGTTTTTTGAGGTAGGGTCTCACTCTGGTCCAGGCTGACCTGGAATTAACTCTGTCATCTCAGGGTGACCTTGAACTCATGGCAATCCTCCTACCTCTGCCTCCCGAGTGCTGGGATTAAAGGCGTGCGCCACCATGCCTGGCTGTTTTGTTTCATTTTAATGTGAGAGAGCAAGACAGACAGAATTGGCATTCCAGGACCTCCAGCCACTGCCATCGAACTCCAGATACATGTGCCATCTTGTGCGCATGTGTGCCTGGCTCACGTGGGATCTGGAGAGTCGAACTTGGGTCCTTGGGCCTTGCAGGCAAGCGCCTCGACCGCTAAGCCATCTCTCCAGCCCCAGAGCACACCTTTATACACCAATGCTGCAGACACTGGCCGAGCACGTGCACTGTGTGGGGTGCTCCGTGTCTCGATGGGGGTGCCTGGTAGCAGGGCTGCATAGGAAGGTAATAGCCTATCGCTCTGCCTTACTGTGGGTACATTCCCACACCAATCGGGTGAGCAGGTGGATGTGTTCCCAGCTAATGGTGATAGCTGGCACTCTGGTGCGCATGCCACCGTGAATGCCGCCTGTGTACCTAGCATCCTCTCATGTGTACCGCGCTGACCATGGCTCTGTGCCATATACCTCACTCAGAGCCCCTACAGGTATCATTGTCCCCATTCTACAGATGAAAGAATGAAAACTCAGAGAGGCTCTGCAACATGTCCAAGGTCAAACAGATAGTAATAAGCAGAGTTGGGATACAGATAAGGGTCTATCTGAACCCAGAATCTTTCCACTGAGGTCTTCCACTCCCTTGAAAATGAAATGGAGGATGGTGTGCTGGGAGCAGAGGGAAGGAAGAGTGTGGTCTCATAACTTCATTCAACAACAGCATTGGAGCTGAGTTTGAAAAACAGCAGAGGGTGGGAGGTGGGGAATCCAAGTGGGGGGGACAGTTCCAGTAGAGAGCCACGAAAGGGGAAAGTACAAAGAAAAACCAATCCAAGGAAGCAGAGAGAGTGACCCCAGGGGACAGCCACACCCACCTCCAATCTCTCACTACCCAGTAGTTGAGCAGGTCCACTTGGGCCTTCCCCAAACCTTATGCTCCAGCCACTCACTTTTCCCTGGTCACTGACCTGTAGGCCAGCCCCAGAGATGACCAATGAGGACTGAACACCTCTTGCCTAGGTCAACTAGGAGCCCATCCCCCAAAACAGCTCCCAGAACTAAGGGACAATGGTCATCCGAATGGCAAGCATTGAAACCACCCTCACCAAGGACCATGCCCAGCCCCCAATTTCCAGTTTAATCTCCACCTAATCCGTCTCTGCTGGACTTCCCCTGTAGGGTAGCAGTAGACCTGGGAGAGAGGAGGTTCTCAGACATCTGCAGTCCCCACTCAGCAACAGAAAACTGCCCAGCCACGGAGCCGTCGCCAAACCTTAGGGCTGGACACAATCAACCCTGGCCCAGAGGACAACCATCCTTCTCTTGTCCCCGAGGGCAACAGAGGAGATTCACTTTGGTGGTGTGGCCCTTGAACTGTTTGCCCCTCCTCCGTGAAGCCTGGTTGGCCTCCTGAGGAACATCACTTAAGTCCCCTGTCAGGCAGGGAGGAGTCTGGATTGCTAGAGAGAAGGATCCTTCTCGTTCAAATTAGCCCCAACCTCTTATTCCCTTCCTATGCCCAGTCGCCAGTGGTCTTGAACTTTCAAACACTATCCCTTCAGCATCACTGGCTGGTCCAACCTCTTTCATGCCATCAAAGAGCAAAGAGAGCAGGGTTTGAGCCCAGGAAGGTGGCACAGAGACTTGATGATGCCTCCGGGCAAAGCCTTCAAGAGTTATGCAAAGGAGCTGTCCAGGGCCCTTCCAGCGGCCACTAGCCCCCTCCCTCCGCAAAAGGAGAGCCTCCCGGAAATGGGAGGAAACCTGGGCCCCTGCCCCGGTCCCAGTCCCTGCCAGCCCGGAGGATGAATGTTGCCTTTGTGCCCTTAGCTGCCTTCCGAGGGTTTCCAAGCAACCTCTTCTTCCCCGGTGACACCTCCGAGGCTGCTGGCTTGGGGGGAACCGGGGGACCGCGGCAGCCAAACTTCTCAGGGGTCTCCCAGGCACGGCGAGGAGTGATCCTCTGGGCACCGGGTCCAGCCGGGGAGGGGACGACAGGCGGCCGCTCCCGGGGGGACAGTTCCTCCCCCGCCCTCCCCTCCACCCCCGCCGGCGGGAGGGCGAGGACCAGCAGCCGGCGAGGCCCGCGGCGGGCTCACCTTGGCCAGTGCCTCCTGCTGTTTGGGGCTCAGGTCGCCCACTCGGCCGCTCATCGTGCCTCGACTCCGGGGGGCTCGGCGCTGCGGCAGCCCGAGGGAGCTCCGAGTCGTTTGTCGCCGCAGCAGCCGGTGTAAAAAGTCCCAGCCTTTGGCACGGGCCCCGAAGGGACAGGCGGCCAAGCCCCGCCTCTTAAAGGAGCCCTAAGGGGCGGGGCGGGGCGCGGCGCACACGGGTCACCCCCACCCCACCCTCCATCCATCCGCCCGCGGTGGTACCCGACCGTGCGAGAGGCGAGCGGAGGGACAGAAGTCGGGGATCCAGCCTTGGCTCTTAGTGACCTTGACATAAGCTACCTGAGCTTCTTGCCTCCCTCCCCACCTTTCCCCACTCTTCTTTATTTTTTTTTTAAATTTTTATTTTCAGTACATTAAATTTACTCATAAAAACATTCTAAAAGCGTACAATTTTTTTTTTCCTTTTTAAAAAAGTATAAGAGGGGTCTGGAGAAGATGGCTTAGAGGTTAAGCAAAGCCAAAGGACACCCGGTTCGATTCCCCAGGACCCACGTACGCCAGATGCACAAGGGGGCCCGTGTGTCTGGAGTTCGTTTGCAGTGGCTGGAGACCCTGGCGCGCCCATTCTCACTCTCTCTCTACTTCTTTATCTCTCTCTCTCAAATAAATAAATAATTTTTAAGTATAATAAAACATTTAAAAACCAAAAACAGAACTTGGATATTTTTACAATTCAAGAGCAAATTAGAACACTATTAAATATTTACAAAACTCTATCTTTTAAAGATATTTATAAGGTTATGTGCAATTCTGTAGAATTGACAAAAGAATGACTCAAACTGAGAGAACTTCCTTCATTCCTAAAAAGATAATACATATGCCCAGCTGGGCTTGGTAGTTCACCCTGTTAGGCTCAGCACTCGGGAGGCAGAGGTTGGAGGATTGCTGAGAGTTCGAGGCCACCCTGAGGTTACACAGTGAATTCCAGGTCAGCCTGAGCTAGAGTGAGACCCTACATTGAAAAAGCAGAAAAAGAAAGAGAAAAGAAAAGATGCCCTATAGAAGCTTTCAGTTTTGGTACCAATATCCATCCCATCTTTGCGTGCGTGAGAACTGGCCTGTGCTGAGGGCTCACTTCTGCCAATGCAGGGCTGGGCTGGGGACTCACCCCCACAATAGCAGCAGCACAATATATAGTTTATATAGCCAAATAGTGTTGACTAAAGATGTCCATGGTTTTTTGTTTTGTTTTGTTTTGTTTGGTTTGGTTTGGTTTGGTTTGGTTTGGTTTGGTTTGGTTTTTCGAAGTAGGGTTTCACTCTAGCTCAGGCTGACCTGGAATTCACGGTGTAGTCTCAGGGTGGCCTGGAACTCACAGCGAGCCTCCTACCTCTGCCTCCTGAGTGCTGGCATTAAAGGCGTGTGCCACCACACCCGGTTCAGCCTCCAATCCTCATGGTTTCCTGTGCCATGTGACTTGCTCTTCGGGTCCTGTGCACTTTGGAACCCTGCCTGGGTTCCCCAGGACCATCTTGGGGAACCAGGGTGAGCAGGGAGCTGGATTCCCTCACAACCGTTGTGACTTCAGCCAGCAGTGTCTCCCCATTCTTCTATATAGTTCAAGATGGGCCTCTTCTCATGAATGAGCTCTTCTAAGGACCTGGCTGGACATTTCTTCTCCACTCTCCTTCCCTCAAGATGGTAGGAGCGCTCCTTGTTGTGCCCCCTGTAAGGAGATGTCCCCTAAGCCAATGGTGCAGTTGTGGCCTGTCCAACGTTCCTCGAGGCCCTGTCTGGCCTGCCATCAGTTTAGACCGCTGCTACCAACCCAGCTTGGGGCCCATTCCAAGCTGATGCAATTTTTTTCTCTCCCCCCGCATGACAGGCAGAGGGGCAGGGAAGCAGACACCCAGGTGTCCCCCCTCCAAGACCCTGTCCCAAAGCTCTCCCCACTCAGATGGCAGGCAGTACCTAGAAATCAAGAGGTTTAGGTCTGCATAGCAGTGTCCCATGTCCTTCTATGCCTCTCTATTTCTATTGATTTATTTGAGATAAAGAGGTAGGGAGAGAGAGAGAGTTGGTGCACCAGGACCTTCAGCCAATCCAAACAAACTCCAGACGCATGTGCTACCTTTTGCATCTGGCATATGCGGGTCCTGGGGAATCCAACCAGTGCCTTTTGGCTTTGTAGGCAAACACCTTAACCACTAAACCATCTTTGCCTCTAAAATGCAGTGCCTTCTTTTTAAAAAAAAAAAAAAAGTTTTATTTATTTATTTAAAAGAGAAAGAGAGCCGGGCATGGTGGCGCACGCCTTTAATCCCAGCACCCGGGAGGCAGAGGTAGGAGGATCACAGAGAGTTCGAGGCCACCCTGAGACTACATAGTGAATTCCAGGTCAGCCTGAACTAGAGTGAAACCCTACTTCAAAAGAGAGAGAGAGAGAAACTAGGCACACCAGGGCCTCCATCCAGAGCAAATTCCAGACGCATGCACCACCTTGTGCATCTGGCACCTGTGGGTCCTGGGGAATCAAACCTGGATCCTTAGGCTTTTCAGGCAAGCACCTTAACCACTAAGCCCTCTCTCAGCCCCTGCAGTGCCTTCTCACTAACTGGTGGTGACCATCGGTCTGTAAGCCAGCAAAAAGCTAAAGGGAATTAATGCATGTTCTTCTCGGGCTTGGCTTCTTGTGGCCACTTCCTAGCCTGCCCTGCCCAACCGCCTTTTGCTGCTTGCCTGGCCAGACCTCAGCCTTAGGACGGGCAAGGAGGAAGCCATGGTGAAACCCAGCGCCCAGGCTTTGTAGGTCTGCCATCAGCTGATCTGCTTCCTAACTGCCTGTGGGCTCCCGGCTGGTGGCAAGTCTAACTTGTGGGTGGATTCCCTGGCAGCTGCAGCCCAGTGTCCTCTTCATGTCCAGTCACACCCTGGTCACTGCCTCTGAATCCAGTGGGCAGGCTCGTGCCACCGAGGTCTTCCACTCCCTTGGTAATGGAATAAGGAACAAAGCTCAAAAAAAAAAAAGAGGAAGAAGCAATTTCTTGCCAGGCGTGGAGACACATGCTTTTAATCCTTGCACTCAGGAGGCAGAAGTAGGGGGGTCGCCATGAGTTTGAGGCCACCTTGAGACTACACAGTGAATTCCAGGTCATCCTGTACTAGTGAGACCCTACCTTGAAAAAAAAAAAAGAAAACAAAAGCAATTTTCTCTATTCAGAGCTCAACTCTACGGTAGGTCCCTTCTCACTCGGATCCTCCCGAGTTTGGGGGAGCACCTGGTCACGTGTCTTGGACCACTCTTTCTTCCTACTGTGCTCAAGGCAGTAGGCACTGATCAGGAACCCAGAAATGAACCTGACACCACTCTGCCCTTCCCAAAATAATCAGCAGAAATACGTTCTCTACAGCCCACGCACAAGCGAAATACCCAAGGAGAGGAAGCAAATGGCTAGAGGCTTAGAAAGGGCAGAATTTGCTTTGGGGTCGGAGAATCCCAGAAGGCTTCAGGAGGAAACGGATTTGACTTAGCCTTAAAAGGTGGGGGATATGCCGGGGGTTGGTGGCACACGCCTTTAATGCCAGCACTTGGGAGGCAGAGGTAAGAGGATCACTGTGAGTTCGAGGCCACTCTGAGACTCCATAGTGAACTCCAGGTCAGCCTGGACTAGAGTGAGACTCTACCTCGAAAAACCAACCAACCAACCAACCAACCAACAAAAAAGTGGAAGGTATGGAAGGGAGATTTCTCATTCTGGGCCAGTCCCAGTGGCAGAAGTTAAGTTGTGGAGGTGGATTGGAAGGGTGGCCACAACCAGAGAGGTGATGAAGAGACCCAGGTGGGAAGGATCCTCAGAGCCTCGGTGTGACCTTCCTTGCTTAGGAGCATCTTCCCTTCTGCAACACCAGGTCCTTGGGCACAGGGTCCTGCTCTACTCACGAATGCCCCATATCCTCCAGCACAGCCTCCTGCCCACAGGGATGGTTAACAAGTGCATGCTGGAGGACGAGGGACACAGCTCAGTCACTAGAGTGCCAGCCTAGCATGCACAAAGCTCTGGGTTTGATGCCACACACCACATAAACTAGATTTGGAAGCTGGGCATGGTGGCACATGCCTTTAATCCCAACACTTGGGAGGCAGAGGTAGGAGGATAACCATGAGTTTGAGGCCATCCTGAGACTACAGAGTGCGTTCCAGGTCAGCCTGGGCTAGAGTGAGACCCTACCTCAAAAACCAAAATAATAATAATAATAATAAAAACCTGCCTTGGTCATACACACCTGTAATCCCAGCATTACAGAGATTAAGGCAGGAGAATCACTGTGAATTTGAGGTTAGCATGAGACTACAGAGTGAATTTCAGGTCAGCCTGGGCTAGAGTGAGACCCTACCTCGAAAAAACAAAAAAAGGGCTGGAGAGATGGCTTAGCGGTTAAGCACTTGCTTATGAAGCCTAAGGACCCCGGTTTGGGGCTTGATTCCCCAGGACCCACGTGAGCCAGATGCACAAGGGGGCGCAAGCATCTAGAGTTCGTTTGCAGTGGCTGGAAGCCCTGGCGTGCCCATTCTCTTTCTCTCTCTTTCCCTCTCTCTCTCTCTCTCTGCCTTGAACTCACTCTGTCTGTAGCTCTCAAATAAATAAATAAAATAAACAAAAAAAATTTAAAAAAAAACCAAAACCAAAACAAAACAAAACAAAAAAATCCCTGGCATGGTGATACACGCTTTTAATTCCAGCACTTGGAAGGCAGAGGTAGGTGGATCACCATGAGTTCAAGGCCACTCTGAGACTACAGAGTGAATTCCAGGTCAGCCTGGGCTAGAGTGAGACCCTATGTTGAACCCCGCCCCTCCTCACAAATAAATAAATAGACTGGGATTGGTGATACAAGCCTGTAGTCCCGGCACTCAGGAGGCAAAGGTAGGAGGATTGCTGTGAGTTTGAGGCCACCCTGAGACTACATAGCGATTCCAGGACACCCTGGGCTACAGCAAGACCCGATGTCGACCCTCTTCCAAATAAACAAACAAACAAGCAAACCGGCTCGGTGGTACAAGCCTGTAATTCCAGCACTCGGAAGGTGGAGGCAAGGGGATCAGAAGTCCAAGGTCTTCCTGCCATACTCCTGGAAATGGCGAATGGCTATACTACCAAAAGTCATGTACACATTCGACACAGTTCCTTACCGTCAAAAGGACAATGAAGCTGGGCGTGATGGCACATGCCTTTAATCTCAGCACTCAGGAGGCAGAGGTAGGAAGATCGCCATGAGCTCGAGGCCACCCTGAGACTGCACAGTGAATTCCAGGTCAGCCTGAGCTAGAGCAAGACCCTACCTCAGAAAACAAAACAAAACAAAACAAAAAGTCCAATGATTCTCCTCACTGAGGTAGGAAAAAGAATCCAGGAACTCATATGGAGCCACAAATGATCAACAAAATCCTAAGGAGAAAAAATACGACCAGAGGTGTCGCGATAGCCAATCTCGTTATACTATAACAGTGTAACAGCAATAAGGTGAAATCGTATAACAGTAAGAGAGACAACACGATACTAACACAAAGCAGACACACAGAGCAATGGAATACAAGGGAGGAAGCAGAAATAAACCCACACTCTTTTAGCCACCTAATCTTTGACAAACGAGCCAGAAATATTCAGTGGAGAAAAAAAAGCTAGCTTATTCAACAAACGGTGCTGGCAAAACTGGATGTCCACCTGCAGAAGAGCGAAATTAGATCCATACCTCTCCCTGTACAAACACCAAGTCAAAGTGGATCCAAAAACCTGAAACAAGGTGGTGACGCTCGCCTTTAATCCCAGTGCTCTGGAGGCAGAGGTAGGAGGATCGCTGTGAGTTTGAGGCTACCCTGAGACTCCATAGTAAATTCCAGGTCAGCCTGAGCTAGAGTGAGACCCTACCTCAAAAAAGAAAAAAATCGAAGCACAGAAAGTGCTAGAGGAAAAATCTAGGCAACACTCTCCAGGATGTTGGCATAGACAAGAATTTTCTGAACAGGATTCTAGTAACACAGAAAATAGTTCCAAGAATCAACAAATGACACAACATGAAATTTAAAAGCTTATGCACAGCAAAAGACACCATCCATCAACAGGCTGAGGAGATGGCTCAGCAGTTACAGAAACTTGCTTGCAAATCCTTCCAGCCCAGGTTTGATTCCTTAGTATCCGTGATAAGCCAGACACACAAAATGGCACATACATCTGGAGTTCATATTTTTTTAAAAATTAGGGGCTGGAGAGATGGCTTAGTGCTTAAGATGTTTGTCTGTGAAGTCTAAGGACCCATGTTTGAGTACCCAGTACCATGTAAGCCAGATGTGCAAGGTAGCACATATGTCTGGAGTTTGTTTGCAGAGGCTAGAGGCCCTGGTATGCCCATCCTCTTCCCTCCTCTCTCTCTCTCTCTCCCTCAATTAAATTAAATTAAATTAAATTAAATTAAATTAAATTAAACTTAGAAAAAAATAAAGCCAGGCATGGTAGTGCACGCCTTTAATCCCAGCACTCAGGAGGCAGAGGTAGGAGGATTGCTCAAAGCCACCCTGAAACTACATAGTGAATTCCAGGTCAGCCTGAGTTAGAATGCGACCCTATCTCAAAAAATAAATAAATAAATATTAGCTGGGCATGGTGGCCCATGCCTTTCATCCCAGCACTTGACAGGCAGAGATAGGAGGATTGCCACAAGTTTGAGGCCAACCTGAGACTACATAGTGAATTTCAGGGTGCTAGAGGAAAACTCTACCTCAAAAAAAAAAAAAAAATGGTATGGGGAAATGGCTTAGCCATTAAGGCATTTGCCTGTGAAGCCTAAGGACCCCGGTTTAATTCCCCAGGACCCATGTAAGCCAGATGCACATTCAGGTCAGCCTGGGCTAGAGTGAGACCCTACCTCAAAAAACAAAAACAAACCAAAAAAGGTTAGAATTATGGGGGGGAGGAGGGAGGGAATTACCATGGGATTTTTTTTTATAATCATGGAAAATGCTAATAAAATTTAAAAAAAAACTTTTTTTAAATTAGAATTTTTTTAAAGTTATATATTTTTTTAAGTTAGAAATAGATCTTCCCACAGGACCTAGCTATACCACTCCTGGGCACATACCCTAAGAGCACCACACTCTAATATAGAGGTACTTGCATGCCCATGTTGATCGCAGCTCTATTTACAATCACTAAGAATTGGAAGCAGCCAAGATGCCCAGATTAATGGGTAGTGAATGGATAATGAAATGGATTGACAAATGGATAATGAAAATATGGCACATATACACAATGGGATTAAATTTAGCAGTACAGGAAAGCAAACTTATTACATTTGCAGGAAAATAGATGGATTTGGAAGGAATCATATTAAGTGAAAAGATAAACTCAGAAAGACAAAAACTGCATGTTATCTCTGATAGGAGGATCCTAGCTTGTAATATCTATGAGTATGTATCTGTGGGGGAGCAAATGTGAATTAAATTTATAAATATAAACTGGGCATGGTGGCACACGCCTTTAATCCCAGCACTCAGGAGGCAGAGGTAGGAGGATCGCCATGAGTTCAAGGCCACCCTGAGACTACATAGTGAATTCCAGGTCAGCCTGGACTACAGTGAGACCTTACCTCGAAAAAAAAAAAAAAAAGATTTATAAATATAGCACAAGCTGACCGAAAAGTTGTGCTTCTCTCGTTTTAGTTGGAATTACAGGTGTGCACCATCATGTTTTACTTGTGTTTGTGTATTCCTTGCACTTATGTAAATGGTAGGTACTTTTTTGATGTGTTGTGTATGTGTGTAGCACGTTCTAGGGTCTTGGGTGAGTGTGTATATGTGATGTGGGGCACATGCATGTCATAGCACACACTATATAGTGAGACCTTAAAACAAAAATAGGAGGGAAGGGCTGGAGAGATGGCTTAGCGGTTAAACACTTGCCTGTGAAGCCTAAGGACCCCGGTTCGAGGCCCAATTCCCCAGGACCCACGTTAGCCAGATGCACAAGAGGGCACATGCATCTGGAGTTCGTTTGCAGTGGCTGGAGGCCCTGGTGTGCCCATTCTCTCTCTATCTGTTGCTCTCAAATAAATAAATAAAAATAAATTTAAAACAATAGGAGGGAAAGGCCAAGCATAGTGGCATACGCCTTTAATCCCAGCATTTGGGAGAGGCAGAGGTTGGAAGATTGCTGTGAGCTCTAGGCCACAGAGTGATTTCCAGGTGAGTTTGGGCTAGAGTAAGACCCAACCCTGAAAACAATAACAACAACATAAAAAGCCAGGCATGGTGGCACATGCCTTTAATTCTAGCACTTGGAAGGCAGAGGTAGGTGGATCACCATGAGTTCAAGGCCACCCTGAGACTACATAGTGAATTCCAGGTCAGCCTGAGCTACAGTGAGACCCTACCTAAAAAATAAATAAATAAATAAATAAATAAATAAATAAAGGCTAGAGGAATGGCTTAGCAGTTAAGGCATTTGTCTGCAAAGCCAAAGGACCCAGGTTCGATTCCCCAGGACCCATGAAAGTCAGATGAACAAGGGAGATCACACATCTGGAGTTTGTTTGCAGTGGCTGGAGCCCTGGCACACCCATTCTTTCTCTCTCTCACTCTCTTTCTCTCTGTCAAATAAATGAATAAAAATAAAAATAAAAATAAAAATATTTTTAAATTTTTTTTTTAAAAAAGGAGAGAAAAAGCCCAAAGAAAAGAAATCCTCCAAACTAAGCAGGACTTGGGGGTATCCCAGGAGGGTGAGACAAGCAGTAGTCATATAGGGTTCACAGAGCTTGCTTCATTTAACATCTAGAAAAACTGGGGCCCAAAGAGGAAGGCATTAGTGACATGACAGATTTGAGGTGCCCAGTGCCTGGCACCTGTAAAAAGAGCTCAGGTAGACCCTCCACTGCCTCCCTGGAGTTAATCTCCCAGATGGGCCTAGCTTCCTCAAAACTCAAGTCTCCAAGAGGGTAGAAAGCACTATTCCTGTGTCTGTCCTCATCCAGAGGTGGTGGAAGGCAGAGGCAGCTGGCCTGACTTTTCTTTTTTTGCGAGGTAGGGTCTCACTCTAGCCCAGGCTGACCTGGAATTCACTATGGAGTTTCAGGGTGGCCTCGAACTCACGGCGATCCTCCTACCTCTGCCTCCCGAGTGCTGGGATTAAAAGCATGAGCCACCATGCCTGGTTTGGCCTGACTTTTTTAAAAAAACAAACAAACAATATTTATTTATTTATTTGTGAGAGAGAGAGAGAGAGGCAGATGGGAGGTGAGGGGGAGGGGAGAATGAGCATGCCAGGGCCTCCAGTCATTGCAAATGAACTCCAGATGCACACATCTCCTGGTGCAGCTGTCTTATGTGGGTACTGGGGAATCAAACCTGGGTTCTTAGGCTTCGCAAGTAAGTACCTTAACCACTAATCTCTCCAGTCCTGGCCTTGCTTTTTGTGGTCCTGCTTAAAGAAAAAACAAGAGCTGGATGGGATGGAGAGATGGCTTAGCAGTTAAGCGCTTGCCTGTGAAGCCTAAGAACCCCGGTTCGAGGCTCAGTTCCCCAGGTCCCATGTTAGCCAGATGCACAAGGGGGCGCATGCATCTGGAGTTCGTTTGCAGAGGCTGGAAGCCCTGGCACGCCCATTCTCTCTCTCCCCCTCTATCTGTCTTTCTCTCTGTGTCTGTCGCTCTCAAATAAATAAAAAAATAAATAAATAAATAAGTAAAAAAACAAGAGCTGGAGAAGATGGCTTAGCAGTTAAGGCATTTGCCTGCAAAGCCAAAGGACCTCAGTTTGATTTCCCCAGGACCCAAGTAAGCTAGCTGCACAAGGTGGCACATACATCCGGAGTTCGTTTGTAGTGGCTGGAAGCCCTAGTACTCTCTCTCTCTCTCTCTCTCTCTCTCTCTCTCTCTCTCAAAAAAAAAAAAAAAAAAAAAAAAAAAAAAAAAAGCCAGTTGCAGGTGTGGTGGCGTACACCTTTAATCCCAGAATTTGAATTTGGGAGGCAGAGGTAGGAGGATTACCATGAGTTAGAGACCACCCTGAGACTACATAGTGAATTCCAGGTTAGTCTGGGCTAGAGCAAGACCCTACCTCAAAAAAAACAAACAAAAAATTATAATTTATTCATTTGAAAACAGAAATGGGGGATGGGCACACGAGGGCCTCTTGCCACTGCAAACTCCAAATGTATGTGATTCTGGCTTCACATACATACATATATATCTATATATCACATATATATATCTGAGCCACCTCTCCAACCCTGCATCTGACCTTTTTAAGACTCCTGGAAGAACTTTACCGTGCCCTAGTACTGACTCTGCCTTAGAGATATGCTGCAGCCCCCACCTCCGCAGAAGTTTCCAGCAATCAGCAGCCCCACCCTGGCTAAGGCTCCCCGGCTTCTGGCTTGGGGCTGCCCTCTCCACTGACCATAGAGCTAAGGTCTTTAAGATCCTCCCAGAGGTAACGTACTCTTTATGGAGTAGCACCTACTCAAAGGGAACTAGAACAGCCCTCACGTGGCCTAGGCCCTTACAGTTTACAATGGCCTTTCAGATCTAGCTTCTCATAGTCTAGAGTGGCAGGTCAGGTGATATTGGAGATATAAGGAGAAGGCTGGTTCCAGTGAGAACACCTGCTGTGAAACAAACTTCCAGGCCATTTGCTTCCACATGCCCTCAGGGACCAGGTGCAGACTGACCTGGGAGCTGCCTACAAGGGCTGCCTAGAAAGATGGTCACCCCAAAGGAAATGTTCTCCAGCCCCCTACTCCCAACTCCTTCCCCAAGCCCCAGGACCCACGTTAGCCAGATGCACAAGGTGGCTCATGTATCTGGAGTTCAGGTGCTGGAGGCCCTGGTGCCCCCCCATTCTCTCTCTCTCTCTTTCTCTCTGTCAAATATGTAAATAAAAATAAATACTTTTTAAAAAAAGAATAAGAACTCTCCTTTCTGCCTGCCCTTCCAGCTCCATAGCTGTTCACTTCTTCCACTGAGATTTACCTATGGCGGGCCCACTGGGAAGCTGCTAATCCTGATAATATAAATCCTAGATAAATAATCTGGTGAACTCCTCCAAGCTGGTTACTAAGAGCGACTCTTCTCCCTTTTCCTCATTTCCAGGCCTCTGCCCTCCACGCTCCTGCCCTGCGCAAGAACCTTCACTGACTTCCCACTTCTTTCAGATGTCAGCTCAAGCCGAGGTGTTGTAGCGTAAGCCTTTAGCCCCAGTATTTGGAAGACAAATGTAGAAGGATCACCATGAGTTCAAGGCCAGCCTGAGACTGCAGAGTGAATTCCAGGTCAGCCTGGGCTAGAGTGAGACTCTGCCTTGAAAAAAAAAAAAAGGCGGGGGGGGCGGGGAGAAGGAGGAAGAAGAGGAAGAGGAAGGAGAAGAAGGAGGAGAAAGCTCAATCCTTCTGACTGGTTTCAAAGCCAACTTGGACTCTACCTCTTCCCAGCATTCTCTGGTCTCAACTACCAAACACCCACACCCACTTTCCAGGCACACTTTGATTTCAGTCAGAAATGCTCCCTACCCGGCTGGAGAGATGGCTTAGTGGTTAAGGCACTTGCCTGTGAAGCCTAAGGACTCATGTTCAACTCTCCAGATCCCACGTAAGCCAGACACACAAAGGTGAGGCAAGCACAAGATTGCACATGCATGGCGCAGGCATCTGGAGTTTGATTGCAGCAGCTGAGGCCCTGGCGTGTCAACTTTCTCTCCCTCTTTATTCTCACTCTAAAACAAAAGAAAAAGGGGGAAAAAAGAAAAGAAAAGAAAGAAATGTTCCCTACTATTCCTTACACACACCTCTGCCTTTATGTCTCTGTCAGAGTTTTGTTGTTGTTGTTGCTTTGTTTTTTTGATGTAGGGTCTCACTCTAGCCTAGGCTGACCTGGAACTCACTATACAGTCTCAGGGTGGCCTTGATCTCACGGTGATCCTCCTATCTCAGCCTCCCGAGTGCTGGGAATAAAGGCATGCGCCACCACGCCCGGCTCTGTCAGAGTTTTTGCTCTCTCTTACTTCCTCCAGTCAGCCCCTCCTCAGGCCCTTTCTTCTGCACCTTGACAGGGTCTCTATTGTGTTCTCATGGTACAATATCTGGGAACAGCCTGGTCTGACAGGAAGAACCCGGTCAGGCAGCCTGGGGGGAGAAACATTTGTAATGAAGGTTTGCGTGGCTGAGTGGACTTTGCTGGGTATGTGGCCGAGAGCATGAACAACTAGGCCTGGAGAGATGACTCAGCAATTAAAGGCGCTTGCTCACAAAGCCTGATGGCCTGGGGTTTGATTCCCCAGTACCCATGTAAAGCCAGATGGTGCAAGGAGCAGGTGACTCTGATGCACCCATTACCCCCTCCTCAATAAATAAATAAACAAATATTTTAGGAGCTGGAGAGATGGCTTAGCAGTTAAGGCGCTTGCCTGCAAACCCTAAGGACCCAGGTTCGATTCCCCAGTACCCATGTAATCCAGCTGCACAAGGTGGCGCGTGCGTCTGGAGCTTGCAGTGGCTGGAGGTCCTGGCGTGCCCAGCTTTTCTCTGTATCTGCCTCTCCCATGCTCTCTCTCTCTCACCAAATGGAGGGCACTGGCTTCAAATCGAGAGCTCCTCCCCCTGTTCCCTGACCTCAGATCTCCTGATGCCAATAGCAGAGGGGGTTGGCACAGGGATTGGCACCGTGATTTGAGACTCAGCAGAGCCGTCTTTTAAACCCCTTGACAAATATTTGTCAAACACTCTACTTCCATGGGGCCGGGGCCACATAGGAACTTTCTGGAAAGCCCTTGGGCTCATGGCCCTGATGCGAATCTCCCTTCTCCCCTCCGCCCAGTTATGTGCAGCTGCAGTGGCTTTAGGTCACCTGCCTTTCTTGGGTGCCAGTAGCCTGGGGTGAAAGCTAATCCTTGCCTTTCTCCCTGGGACCAGCGTGATGATTCCAAGTGATATAATCACTGGGAACATAGATGAAGTACAGGGTGAGGGACTATTATGAATTGGTACTCCCGTGGCTTGGTTCTGAAGGCACAAGAGAAACTGTGAACTTGAGCCCCCCCTGCTCCTCCCCTAAAGCCTCAACTTCCTCCTCACTTCCGCAGTCCATCCCGGCTTTGTAAAGACACAAATCCTCTCCCAACCCTACTTCCCACACTCGAGCCGCCCCCCCCCCCCATTAAGTCGCTCACCTGCCTGGGTATCACTGTCTAATCCCTAAGTCCTTTCTCACCAGTCTCTAGTTGCCGCAGAGAATCAAATCCCTTTAGAATGGAGTGGCCCAGTTTGCTGTGAACTGAGAGGCTGGGGGTGGGGGACAGAGGGGACTGGAGAATGGAAAGGATCTCAGAGACCCCCGATCCAGCTCTGGCATTAGTTGGCACAAGGCCTAGAGATGTCCCTGAAGGAGGGTGGGCCGCCATTTCTGCTCCCACCTCCAAATCCAAGATGGAGCCCAGATCCTACCACTAAGCCTGTTCACTCCATACCATGGACTCAGAAAAGTAGAATGATGCAGAAAGGGGACAAGAGTTGGGGGATACACTAACTCTGGAACCAAATCACTGGGTTCTGTCATCTAGCAAAGTCACCTTAGCACCTCAGTTTCCCATCCAGAAAAATGACAGTGAGAATTTTACCTCACTCCCCTGGTGTGAAATGTGAGGTAATTTATGACAAGCACCCTAGCTAGAGAATGTGTCTGCTTTTTTTTTTTTTTTTCTACTTGAACTTCCTGTTTCTTCCCCCAGATATTCTTGCCATGCAGGCATCCACCCCCACATCTTCTCATGCCCATCTTGAGGACAAAGTTGTCTCGACTCTCAGTCCCTCCCTAATGCTGTCTGGTCTCCTTGTGGCATTTATTGTGGTCTGAAATGGTCTTGCAGTGCCTGTGGTTTAAGTTTTCCTCTCTTCTCAAGGGCAAGAGCCATTGCTGATCAGCTGATCACAGCTATGTGCCCAGGCTGTATGGTAGGACCCAACACTGATCCTACCCCAGGGAAGGAACTGGTCTCCTGTCTACCTCCAGCCCTGTGTTACTGGGTAAGTCATCAACCCTCTCTGGGCATCCAGGTAATCAGAGGGAAGAGGTGATGGAACTCGGCCACCAATGGATGGCTAAGAGTTCCCTTTTCTTTCTTTCTTTTTAAAATTTTTATTTTATTTTATTTATTTAGTTAGTTTTTCAAGGTAGGGTCTCACTCTATCCCAAACTGACCCAGAATATACTATGTAGTCTCAGGGTGGCCTCGAACTCACAGCAATCCGCCTACCTCTGCCTCCCCCAGTGCTGGGGTTAAAGGCGTGCGCCACCACGCCCGGCTAGATTTCACTTTTCTGTTTGACATCCTGGATTTCACGGCTGCAAGGTGAAGGGACTTCTGAGTTCCAAAATTACCACCCTTCACCCAGCCTCAGTGTCTGTCACTGGCACTAAACTTGAAGCCCCTTCTGCCAGAGGGGTTCCATCCTTCCATCCAGGTACTCCCTTCTTCAAGACCCTTTCCCTACAAAACAAGAGACCAACCATGGGTCCCTCTTTCCCAAGAACCAGCCTGCCATCTAGTGGCAGCTTTATGACAGTGGCCCTTCATGTGGATTTGTCTTCTCTGCCCTTCCTGCTTCTGCCAGCATCCTGGTTCACCCCAGTGACATCTACATAGCAAAGGAAATAAACTAGAAGGGGACTAGTATTTGTGAGATTTCTGAGCCTCATGGTGCACCCACTTCTGGGGCCCACCCCACCCCCATTACCACTGGAAAACAAATCCCCTGCCTCACCCTTTTTTATTATATTTTTATTGATAACTTCATAATTGTAAACAATATTCCATGGTAATTCCCTCTCTTCCCCCACTTTCCCTTTTGAAACTCCACTCTCCATCATATCCCCTCCCCATCTCAATCAGTCTCTCCTTTAATTTTGATGTCATGATCTTTTCCTCCTCTTATGATAGTCTTGTGTAGGTGTGTCAGGCACTGTAAGGTCATGGATATCCAGGCTATTTTGTGTCTGGAGGAGCACGTTGTAAGGAGTCCTACCCTTCCTTTGGCTCTGACATTCTTTCCGCCACCTCTTCCGCGCAATGGACTCTGAGCCATGGAAGGTGTGATTGAGATAGTTCAGTGCTGAGCACTCCTCTGTCACTTCCTCTCAGAGCGATGGTGCCTTCTGAGTCATCCCAAGGTCACTGCCATCTGAGAAGCTTTTCTAACCAAAAGTGAAAGTAGCATTAATATAAGTGCTTACTGGGCAGTTTATTGAGCATAGTACATACTTTTAGCCAGACAGCAGCAGATGTTACATCCCTAGGGTTCATGACTACCTCTGTTGTAGGTTCTCAGTATCAGGGATATATTCTCTCCTATGGAGCAGGCCTCCAAATTAGAGGGCAGTTGTCTTCCCCCATAACAGGTGTGCCACTATTGTACCTGTTGGCTCATTTGGCCTGGCTGGCCAAATATAAGGCTTGCAGTGTCCACTGTTGTCACTTTTTTTTTTTCTTTCTTTCTGGTTTTTCGAGGTAGGGTCTCACTCTAGCCCAGGCTGACCTGGAATTCACTATGGAGTCTCAGGGTGGCCTCGAACTCACAGTGACCCTCCTACCTCTGCCTCCCTAGTGCTGGGATTAAAGGCATGAGCCACCACGCCCAGCTTCTCTCTCTCTCTCTCTCTCTTTGCAAATAAATAAATATATATTTTTAAAAAGCTGGACATGGTGACACACGTCTTTAATCCCAGAACTTGAGAGGCAGAGGTAGGAGGATTGCTGTGAGTTTGAAGCCAGCCTGGAACTACAGAGTCAGTTCCAGGTCCGCCTGGGCTAGAGTGAGACCCTACTTTGAAAATAAAATAAAATAAATTGGGGGCCAGCATCCTTTAGTTTCTATCTGGTATCAGATTATAACCTATTAGAATCATGGGTATAACACAATTAAAACAAGTTACAAATGTAACAGTAAAAAACAACAACAACAAAAAGGCTGGAGAGATATATTAGTGGTTAAAGTATTTGCCTGAAAAGCCAAATGACCCAGGTTCGATTTCCCAGGACCCATGTAAGCCAGATGCACAAGGGGTGCATGCGTCTGGAGTTCATTTGCAGTAGCTACAGGCCCTGGCGTACCCATTCTCTCTGTTTGTCTCTCTTTTCTGTCTCTCTCTCTCTCTTGCAATCTGCTTGCAAATAAATAAAATTAAAAAAAATTAAAAATAAAAGGCCAAAATAAAAAACAAAATAAAAATACCCACATAAGATAACTTTAATATCAATCATTCGAATGAGAAAGTGGAAAAACATTAAGAAAATTTCTGGGCCAATATCTTAACTTCTGATTATTCAAACATTTGATTATGTACCTGTCTTCCTTTGTAAAGCCCAATACTCCCTTTGGTCCTCACAATTAAGAAACACTCGGTTGGCTGTGCTCGTGAGACAACCTGTAATCAATTCATTTTGGAGGAATAATATCTTGCAATACATTGCCTGACCAAGAAGGAAGAGAAAGTTGGTACTTTGGGGGAAAAAAAAAAAAAAACTCAAATGAGAAAAACACACATTACCAAGTGAAAAGCCTTTTTCTTCTAAAGGAATGCTGCACCCATTTCCTTAAGATTAGAAATCCAGGTTAAAGGCACGGGGATGTACTCCACCATGAATAGACTCTCAACTACATGGGACCTATCTGAGTCTACTGCAGTCAGCCCACTGCTCATGAGTATTTCCAGATTTCTTACATCAAGACTAATGTCAATTTAACAAGTTTGAATTCATTTATAATACAACTAGTTTTATAAAAATATCCAGAGTTGCTAATAAAGCACCAAGAAAAGAGAGCCTCAGGGAAGGACTCAGCTCCTTCCGACAAGGTCACCCCTTTACAGTTGTCTCCAGCAGGACCTCCAGAATGACAACAGTAATCTCTGACATGTCCTACCTATAAAATCTTACGGATGTAGAACATAGCTATGGTGACTATACTCAAATACCAATTTTCATTATAAAGAGTTAAGAGATATAAGTTTTCATGGCTTAGTCTCAAAAAGGTAAAATAGGTGCAATTTTCCTTTAAGAAAGTTTTTATTCTGTAATATACCATTAATATTTAGATGTTCCCTTTTGTAAACATTGATATAACTACATTGGGACTACCAAAGAATTGTGGAGTATCTACAAATACTGTGTTCTAATAAAAAAAAAAACACAGTATTTGTTGTACATTTTAAGAAAATATCGTACAAAAAATTATATAAACCAAAATCTCAAAGAAATATCTGTCACAAGGTTATCGACTTAAAATGACCAAACACCATAGCAAATGAAAAGATTTCTAAACATGATGTAAACATAAACAGTAATGCAAAACATGAAGGTATTCAAATCTACTGTATTGCTATTTTTTTAAACATTTATTTATTTGAGAGCAACAGAGAGAGAAATAGGCAGATATAGAGAGAGATAGAGAGAATGGGCACGCCAGGGCCTCCAGCCACTGCAGACAAACTCCAGACGCGTGCACCCCTTGTGCATCTGGCTAACGTGGGTCCTGGGAAATCGAGCCTCAAACCGGGGTCCTCAGGCTTCACAGGCAATAGCTTAACCGCTAAGCCATCTCTCCAGCCCCTGTATTGCTATTTTCACCCTTAACATATCATTCTACATAGCTTTCTCCTTTTGGAACAGTATATAAGGGGCAG
Organism: Jaculus jaculus; assembly: GCF_020740685.1. Taxonomy (NCBI): domain Eukaryota; kingdom Metazoa; phylum Chordata; class Mammalia; order Rodentia; family Dipodidae; genus Jaculus; species Jaculus jaculus. Next base: position 10,450,749 of record NC_059114.1, on the reverse strand, counting down.
GACATTGTTTTCATAACCTTATGCCATCAAATCAGTTAACACAGATGCACGACACATTCAATTATACCAAATCAAGTTGTTTCAAAATACAAAATTAATGTTGATATGTAATTAATGAAAAAAATAAGATGTTAAAAAGATAACTATAAGAATACCCTGCCTGGCGTGGTAGCACACGTCTTTAATCCCAGCACTCAGGAGGCAGAGGTAGGAGGATCGCTGTGAGTTCAAGGCCACCCTGAGAATGCAGAGTGAATTCCAGGTCAGCCTGAACTAGAGTGAGACCCTACTTCAAAAACACCAAAAAAAAAAAAAAAAAAAAAAAAAGAATACCCAGATATATGCTGTATTCCCACTTATATAGATCTGATCAATAAAACATCAACACATTCACTCAGATACTGATTTAATTCATGGATCAAGGCCATATTTTCAAAGTATTTTAAGGATGCCAGGACACTGCAAAAACTGGAGAAGAGAGTTGAGGAACAGTATATGCTTGCTAAACAAGAACTATGTTTATTTAGCTAGTGAATACCTAGAATAACAAAATTTTTACTTCATGATGGCAATCAGGCTTGCAAACACCCAGAAATAGGAATTAAGGGTTTTAAATGTAGTTATAAAGGTCATAAAATGTCTGATTAGACTGAGGTACATTTACTCAAATTTTTGAGGTTCATTAAGTGGTAGAAACAAAATAACTCCTCAGACAAATGCGCATTTCTCAGTATACATATAACTGGGGGAAGAACAATGTGCAGTAACTGGTGAAATCCACCAAGCTGCATATCAATATTCTGTTACAACAAACAGTTTGAAGACAAGGGAGATGTTCCAATATTATTTCAGATTATGTTTCATTTGGCTAAAATAGAGCTTAAGGTTGCTTTGCCATATTAAAAGTTTACCACAATATTTTTTCACATAAACATTTAGACTTGAACTCCAGGACTAAATATGGCATGATTATTTTGCTTTTAATCTTGTCAAGTAGCTAAAAATTGATAATTTAAATGCTACAACAAAGCAAACGTTGAAGCAGTGTGACTCTTACATCATTGAACCACTTCTAATGGTTAACTGTTAGTATTTAACAAATTTCAAGTTAATGAATCCTTGCCTTCATTCAGTCTTCTGTGCCTTAGCTAGGGTGCATAATTACAAAAGACAGCAGATATTGGTAAAAGCTTCAGGACAGAAAGTGTTTGATAAAGTTACAGTTCTCAAGTGTGTTTGGTGAGAGTATAAGGGCAAATGTGCTGATGAAAACCATTACAAGAGTCAATTTAGTGTTAAAGTGGTCAAAGATGTCACCTTAAGCAGAAAAAGAATGCTTTAATAACGTCTTCTTTGACTTATCAGGCATTTCCAGAGTCTACATCATTAGTGTTACCATTTTGAACAAGACATCTTCATACTGTGGTTACTGTTTGTTTCTATTTCTTTCTTTTGTATAACGTTTTGCAAGCTTAGCATCATACCAAGTTCTCCTTTCATCTTGTCTCTGTTTGCACGACATTCTGCCAAGTATCTAAGAGCAAGCAAAGCTGAATGCGCAACAGGGGGGTTGGGATGGTCCATAAACAAAATCAGGCCAGGCAGACATCCCTGATCTTGGACGATGGCTCTTCTATCTAGCGGATCTGCCGCTAAATCCCGTAGCTGGTTAACTACTGACAGAGCGTCAGGTTGTTCATTCATGGTGGAGGAGGAAGAATTCATCTTCTACATCATGCACTTAAAATCTTCCTAAATTCCTCCAGAGGTTGAGGCGTCCAGGGCCCGCCGAACCATCAGGACTTCTCCCACGGTTGAAGCAGGGGTTCCGGGCGCTCGTCCTGGCCCAGGAGCCACAGAGCCCGGGCGCTGGCGGCAGAGGCGCTGCAGGCTCCCCCCCTCATCCCGTGACCTAAAATAATATTATTTATTTGCAAGCAGGGAAAGAGGCAGAGAGAAGACAGAGAGAATTGGGCAGGCCAGGGTCTCCCAGCCATTGCAAACGAACTCCAGATACATGCACCACTTTGTGCATCTGGCTCTATGTAGTTACTGGGGAATTGAACTCCAGTCCATAGGCTTTTCAGGCTAGTACCTTAACCACTGACCCTATCTCCAGCCCTCCCAAAATACATTTTCTAAAAAGATTTGCTTGTTTTTTTAATTTTATTTAATTTTATATTTTTTATAATTTTTTTTATTTATTTTATTTGAGAGCGACAGACACAGAGAGAAAGACAGATAGAGGGAGAGAGAGAATGGGCGCGCCAGGGCTTCCAGCCTCTGCAAACGAACTCCAGATGCGTGCGCCCCCTTGTGCATCTGGCTAACGTGGGACCTGGGGAGCCTCGAACCGGGGTCCTTACGCTTCACAGGCAAGCGCTTAACCGCTAAGCCATCTCTCCAGCCCAAGATTTGCTTGTTTTATCCAGCCTCATGCCCCCTAGCCCCTGTCCAGTTTTTCCTCTAGGATCCTTGTCCCAATCTCCCCCATCTGTTTCACACGTTTGATCCTATAAAGAAATAATGGCTCGCCGATGGCCCACGCCTTTAATCCCAGCACTTGGGAGGCAGAGGCAGGAGGATTACTGCGAATTCGAGGCCATCCTGAGGCTATATAGTGAGTTCCAGGACAGCCTGGGCTAGAGTGAGATACCACCTCGAAAAACAAAAAAGAGAGAGAGAGAGAGAGAAGGAAAGAAATATTGGCTCAAGGAAGAGGGGAGTGTGACATGGACCTGTCCACACCGTGGGATATTCAGCCCAGAGGTCCCTCACTCTTGTCCTTCTGTCTCAGTCCTCCGCCCACACCGCACTAACAAACGTGAGCATCGCCACCGGGCTCCGCCCCCTTTCCCAGCTCCCCTGGGCCGCCGACAGTGGCAGGTTTCTTGGTGGCCACCAGGAGGCGCGCGCGAACCCGCCCCTTCCCAAGCTATGCCCCGCCCCGGCCGGCCTTGGCCCCGCCCCCTCGCCGTCACGCCCCGCCCCTCACGCTACCCTGCCACGCCCCGCCCAGGCGGGCCGCGGCCTCGCTCCGTCCTCTCCCTCCCTCGTCCGCCGGTGCTTCCCTCGCTAGCTCGCCGGTGTGACCATGGGTCCCGCCGCTCGCCCTGCGCTGAGGTCGCCGCCTCCTCCGCCTCCTCCTCCTCCTCCGTCGTCGCCGCCGTCGCCGCTACTGCTCCTGCTGCCCCTATTGCCGCTGTGGCTGGGCCTGGCGGGACCCGGGGCCGCGGCGGATGGCAGCGAGCCGACGGCCCGGGCGGGGCGGGGTGGAGCCCGCGCCGTGCGAGTGGACGTGAGGCTTCCTCGGCTGGACGCTCTGATCCTGGAGGGCGTCCGGATCGGCCCCGAAGCCGACCCGGGGCCTCCGCTGGGCGGCCGCCTGCTGCTGGTGAGCGCTACCTTGCTTCACTAAACCTACCTCGGACCCAGAACCCCGTCTTCATCGTTGATCAAGCCCCTACACCCCCAGACCGCCCAGTGATGCTCCCCTGGTCCCCAGCATTCAGGGCTTTCACAAAACCTGAGATCCATATGTCCTCCTCGAAACTCCTTTCCAAACCCTGATCTGTTTCTTCCACCTCCCCTTGGTGCCCCCTCCCTCTGCTCTGTGGTCCCTCGTTACGCAGATGGATGCCCTGGAAGCTGAGGAAGAAGTGCCCGCAGAAGGCTGGATTGCAGTGGCATATGTGGGCAAGGACCAGGCGGCCCAGTTCCACCAGGAAAATCAGGGCAGTGGCCGCCAGGCCTATCCCAAGGCTCTGGTCCAGCAGGTGCAAGGGGTGTATATGGAGGAGGGGGGATCGGTGGATGGAAAGGGAATTCAAAGTATCTGATTTGGCATATCGTTTAAGGCACTTGCCTGCGAAGGCTAAGGACCCGGGTTCAATTCTCCAGTACCCACGTAAACTTTACAGTGGCTGGAGACCCTGGTGTGCCCTTTTTCTCTCTCTCTACCTGCCATATATGTTTTTTGAGGTAGGATCTCACTCTAGCTCAGGCTGATCTGGAATTCACTATGTAGTCCCAGGGTGGCCTTGAACTCATGGCAATCCTGCCACCTTTGCCTCCTGAGTGCTGGGATTAAAGGTGTGCGCCACCACGCCTGGCCAAATAAAATGTTTTTAAAAGCATGTGATTGAGCCAGACGATCAGGTGGCCTATAAGAAGGCCACCAGAGAAGCCCTGGACCGGAGTGGGTCAGGAGACCCCAGCATGGAGAGTGTAGGCAGTATTGTGTGGAAGCAAGGAGATAGGAGGAGGAAAAGCAGTTGCTCAGGAAGCTGTACCAGTTCTGAGAGAGTGAGATGGGAGTCAGTGAGGACACAGCCCTGCCAGGACCAGAGAAAGCTGGATTCTTCAGAATGGAATGGAGTGGAAGTTTCTGTTCTGGCCTCACACACACTAGTTTGTCCAGAGGACATGCTTACTCCAGAACTTGGGCCACCAGTGATGAGACAGGTGTGTGGTGGCAGGTTGCACGCTACTCTCCTACTTCCTGTCCTGCAGATGCGACGGGCCCTCTTCCTGGGAGCCTCTGCTTTGCTTCTCCTCATCCTGAACCACAATGTGGTCCGAGAGGTAAACTGGGGCAGGCTGTGAGGGGGGAGCAGGTTGAGGAATGGGGACCAAGGCCTCCTGACCTCCCTGTCCCCTGCAGCTGGACATATCCCAGCTTCTGCTCAGGCCAGTGATCGTCCTCCATTATTCTTCCAATGTCACCAAGCTGTTGGAGGCACTATTGCAGTGAGTTGGGATTTGGGCTTGGAAGCCCGGGTGCTGAGGGTCCCCTGGCTCTCCTGTGGGCTCTGTAGTGTGTGTGCATGTGTGTGTGTGTGTGTGTGTGTGTGTATGTATGTGTGTATGTATGTATGTGTTTTTGTGTCTTGGGAGTCCTAAAACTATTATCCATGGTTGAAAATGGGAAGGGGATGCAAAAGGGGAGCCAGAGCCTGGAGAAAGAAGAGGACATATATACAGAGAGGACTGGCCCAACATGAGGAAACCAGATGCCTGACTGGGCAAGAACTGGAAAAACCAATAGCCGAGAAAGGCCTGTGAGCTGGAGCAGGCCTGCAACAGTGATATTCTAGGGTTTCCACCAGAGCAAGGTGGATGAATGTGGTCCCTTTTTGATTCTGCCACCCAGGAGGACTCAGGCTACAGCTGAGATCACCAGTGGAGAGTCTCTGTCGGCCAACATCGAGTGGAAGCTTACCCTATGGACCACCTGTGGCCTCTCTAAGGATGGCTACGGAGGCTGGCAGGACTTGGTGTGCCTGGGAGGCAGTCGGGCCCAGGAGCAGGTGAGTCCCAGTGGATTTGTACAGGATCCCGGAAACAAGCTCAGGTGGGACCACAGATCCACCTTATCTCCTGTATCCTGTGGTTACTCCCTGCCTTGATGGTGGGGACAGCCCTCCTCACCTCAAAGAGCTGTTCTGTTTAGTAACATGGTATCGGTGGACACTCAGCATGGCACCTGGCCAGGTGACCCAGAGTCATGCACAGCGGTTCCTGTCATGTTCTCCTGCTCAGTAGTGTTCACAGCTCTATCACCCACTTGTATTCTTTCTTTCATTTTTTTTATTTTTCGAGGTAGGGTCTCACTCTAGCCCAGACTGATCTGGAATTCACTATGTAGTCTCAGTGTGGCCTTGAACTCACAACGATCTTCCTACATCTGCCTCCCAAGTGCTGGGATTTAAGGCGTATGCCACCATGTCCAGCTCAATTTTTTTATTTTTAAATATTTTTTTAGTTAAGAGAGGTTGGGGGGTGGGTGTGCCAGGACCTTCAGCCACTGCAAACGAACTCCAGACGCATGCTTCACCTTGTATATCTAACTTACATGGGTCCTGGGGAATCAAACCTGGGTCCTTTGGCTTTGCAGGCAAGTAAGTATCTTAACCACTAAGCAATCTCTCTAGCCCCTTTTTCTTTCTTTCTTTTTTGCCTTGCATTGGGAATTACAGTGAGAGGGTGAGGTTGTCTGGTACAAAAGACAAAGGTGCCCAGCCATAGCAATGCTGCCAGCACAGATGGGAGTGGCCCGGGCAAGTGTTGTGTGGCACCTGCAAAGCAATGTCCAAAAGGTGGCTGGACAAGCATCTTAGGTAGTAGGCCTGAGGAGCACTGGGCTGTCATCCCTGACTCTAGGGTCCATGGGTCACCATCCTGCACTGGCTATTTAGTGCCTGTGGCAGTCCAGAACTTTAGCATGTTATCTGGAAGCTGTGCTGAACCACATCCTTTTTTGTTTTTTTTTCTTGAGGTAGGGTCTCACTCTGGCCTGACCTGGAATTCACTATGTAGTCTCAGGGTAGCCTTGAACTCTCCACAGTTACCTCTGCCTCCTGAGTGCTGGGATTAAAGGCATGTGCAACCAGGCCTGGCACATTTCTTTTTCAAAAGAATTTTATTATTAATTTATTTATTTGAGAGAGAGAGAGAGAGAGAGAGAGAGAGAGAGAGAGAATGGGTACACCAGGGCCTCCAGCCACTACAAGCGAACTCCAGATGCATGCGCCACTTTGTGCAGCTGGTTTACGTAGGTCCTGGGGAATCGAACCAAGGTCCTTTGGCTTTGCAGGCAAATGCCTTAACTGCTAAGCCATCTCTCCAGCCCAAGATTTCTTAGGATAAGGAAGTATATGAAAGGTTTCTTAAGATAGGGAAGGAGAAGGGACAAAGATGGAGACAGGAAGGCATGCAACAGGGTCAGGTTTGCAGGTGAGGTTCCTCGGCCTGTGGTGAAAAATGGGTGGGTGCTGTGAAAGGGTGGACGATCACAGGATGGAGGAGGGGCTGTGAGGTCTCTAGGACAGCAGAGCCACAGAGCCGGGAAAGGGACTTCAGGTGTGACCATTCAGCCTGGATGAAGGTGAGTGGAGCACAGCGGGGCCTGAGGACAGGCCAGGATGAAGGGTAGGGTGGGGCTGGGGCCGCAGGATGCTGAGGGTCAGTGTAACTGGGTCCAGGACAAGCTGCACAGTAGGTAGTGGAGGGATGGAGACTTCAGAAGGACAAGTGAGAAGCCGGTAGAGACAGAAGCCCTCAATCTCTTGTCTCATGTCTCTTGCCTGGCCCTTGGCATTCCGGAGCGTGCATGTTCCTGGAGGAAGCTTGTGGCATGGCCCAGCCCCTTGATACCTGCCTCCCTCCGCAGAAGCCCCTGCAGCAGCTATGGAATGCCATCCTGTTGGTGGCCATGCTCCTGTGCACAGGCCTCGTGGTCCAAGCCCAGCGACAGGCATCCCGGCAGAGCCAGCAGGAACCCGGAGGCCAGGTGAGAGACTGTGGAAGCCCTGGTGTCTCCAGCCTCTGGGCCTGGAAGACTATGACTGTCCTTTTCCCACAGGGGGACCTGTTCAAGCGCCAGGTGGTTCGAAGACTGGCATCCCTCAAGACCCGGCGCTGCCGGCTGAGCAGGGCAGCACAAGGTCTCCCAGACCCTGGCACTGAGACTTGTGCTGTTTGCCTGGACTACTTCTGTAACAAGCAGGTTAGTACCTGGATGAGATCAGCCATCAGCTGACCTATGATGTCCCCAATCAGATTCCAGAGAGTCCCTGGAACACTCCCAACAGGTCCTTCTCCCAGTCCCCGCCAGGGCTGCCAAGAGCAGGACAGAGGGGTAGACCTTGGGGATGCTCAGCGCCCAGCTTGTGAGGGGCGTGGGCCTCGCCCCTATATGGATCCTGAGGCCCTCTTCCCCACCCTGCAGTGGCTCCGGGTGCTGCCGTGTAAGCACGAGTTCCACAGAGACTGCGTGGACCCCTGGCTGATGCTGCAGCAGACTTGCCCGCTGTGCAAGTTCAATGTACTGGGTGAGCACCATAGGCCAGGCGGGTCCCTGGACCCATGGCTGCTGACCCCACCTGATGCGTCCCTCCTGCTCTTCCTCCCCTGCTGCAGGGAACCGCTACTCCGACGACTAACCCCAACCCCAGTGGGGACTCTTCACGGGGAATGGATCCCTCCTGGCCTGCAGCCTGGGCTCCTGGAGAGAGAGAGAGGATGGTGGGATGGAAAGGCCAGTCAGCCCTGTGGGCAGAGGAAAGACTCCACCATGCCTGTGCTGGGTAAGAGGGACTCAGTGCCTCAGGCTAAGGAGGCAGAGCCAAGACTTTGCAGCAATGAAGCAGTCTGTCTGCAATCCTGGGACGTCTGTGTCTGCCCTCTTCACAGGCAGCTCCCAGGGCTCTGAGGAAGGAGAATGTGGCCAGTACATCTCTCCCCAGTGTTCTGGGGCTACAATGGCTGAGTTTTATGCTATTTATTGGTGGGTAGGAGGAGGGAAATGCTGTGTGGTTTTGGGGCCTACTGGACTGACCATCTTTCTAGATACAGCTTGGTCAAATCAAGGCTGTGAGGTTAACTGCCCGCTGTCCTCATCTTGGGCACTGGGAGTCATGGGTCTTGCTGCCTGTCCAGCTGGGCTCCACCCCCAATCTAGCTGGAATCAGAGGCCTTAGAAATTGAGTGCTGCACTTCTTGGTTGGACTACATGTTGCTTGACCGGGATACTTGAAGCCACAGGATAAATGTGGTGCATCTTCCAAGGACATCCATTTTTTAAAACAAAAACAGTTGGGGTGGGGAAGTTTTAATAATAAAATAAACATGAAATATATTTTAAGATGTAAAATTTGTTTTAAGATTTTATTTATTTTTGTTTTATTTATTTATTTATTTTTGGTTTTCGAGGTAGGGTCTCACTCTAGCCCAGGCTGACCTGGAATTCACTATGTAGTCTCAGGGTGGCCTCGAACTCCCAGCAATCCTCCTACCTCTGCCTCCCGAGTGCTGGGATTAAAGGCATGTGCCACCATGCCTGGCTATTTTTGTATTTTTGAGGTAGGGTCTCACTTTAGTTCAGGCTGACCTGGAGTTCACTATGTAGTCTCAGGGTAGCCTAAAATCATGGCGATCCTCCTACCTCCCCAGTGCTGGGATTAAAGGTATGTGCCACCACGCCCCTCTGTTTTAAGATTTTAAAATGAGCTGGGCAAGGTAGCACATACTTACCACTGTGGAGACAGAAGCAAAAAGATCAATATTCAAGGTCAGACTGCTTTAAAAAAAATAAAGGGCTGAAGCCAGGCGTGGTGGCACACACCTTTAATCCCAGCACTGGGGAGGCAGAAGTAGGAGTGAGTTCGAGGCCACCCTGAGATAACATAGTGAATTCCAGGTCAGCCTGGGCAAGACTCTACCTCAAAAAACCAAATAAATAAATAAAGGGCTAGAGAGATGGCTTAGTGGTTAAGTCACTTGCCTGCAAAGCCAAAGGACCTTGGTTCGATTCCTCAGGACCCACGTAAGCCACATGCACAAGGTAGCACATGCATCTGGAGTTCATTATCAGTGGCTGGAGGCCCTGGCATGCCTGTTCTCCCTCTCTCTCAAATAAATAAATAAAATTAAAATAAATAAAAGCCAGGTATGATGGCACATGCCTGTATTCCCAGCCCATGGGAGGCAGGAAAATTAGGAGTTTAAGGCCAGTCTCAGCTATATAGCAAGTACAAGTTTAGGCTACATGAGTCAAAAACAAAAATTATCTTGGGTTCGACTGCTGGTGGTAGGTGGAATTCTGATGGTCCTCACGGTCCCTGCCTTACAGTCTCTAAGGGGTTTTACCCCTGTGAGTACACAGTGGGTCTTAAGAGAAGAAAAGCATCTGATTGGCACATGGGCCCATGAGAAGCAGAGCTGCCCTGGCTGGTGGAAGAAGTGTCAAAGTGCCGGGCATTTAGCGCAGGAGACATTTTCTGCTGCTGACTTGAAGATGGGGGATGAGAGCAAGGTGGCCACAAGGACTTCAGTCCTACAGCCCTACATGTTCAATTCTGTCAGTAACCAGCATGAGTTTGGAAGGGGGTTCTTTCCCAGAGCCTCTGAGTGGAGCACACCCTGGGTGGTAACTTGACTGGCATCCTAGCACCCTCAGCAGAGGGCCTGGCCATGCAAGGCCTACACTTCTGGAGTGTTTGGTGCTTTTTTTTTTTTTTTTTTTTTTTTTTTTGAGGCAATCTCCCTATATAACTAGTCTGACTTGAAACTCATGATCCTCCTGCCTCAGCTTCCTGAAGGCTGGTATGGCATTATAGGCATGTGCCAACACACTTGCAAGGATCTGGATTCCAAACCCGCAGCAATGAGAGATAAGAAAAGACACTGAGTCAGTGGAGACCTGAGAGGCTCTGCTGTGAGAGGGCCTGTCCCCTGGACTTGGGTGAGGCCTTGTACCAAGGAGCGTGTCCCAGGGCTGGGTCTTCTCCAACAGGGTGACCACCTTCCATGGAGACTAGGTGATTCGAGACAGGTCAATGGCTTCCTAAAGAAAGTGGCTGATGACATCCTGAACTGGATGGGCTCTGAGGTAAAGGTCTCAATCAAACTGTGTGTGGCTAAGGCATCCCAAGCCCTGGCCATGCCTTTGGTGGCCTCACAGGACTCTGACCTACAGGACTTGAAGGGAACTTTGATGAACTACAAGAGTCCCTAAAGGTGAGGAGTTCCTTAGTGAGAGATGCCTGTTGCCCTCAGTTCTGATGCCCCAGTCCTGGGTTCAGAGCCAAGGTAAAAGGCCGAGGCAGCACTGTTCTCAGCCTTCCCTGGAGAGCCAGAGGCAGGGTCTTGGCCTCTGATTCCTTGCTTGCCTCACATGTCCTCCCTGGCCCTTAGCCTGCACACCCCCACCCTGACCTTTCTTGGTGCTGGTCAGTAAGTCCAGGGTTACCCCTTGGTCTTTGCTGTGGGGTGAAAAGGCTGCTCTTCACCTGGCCCAGGGATGAGGAGCTTCTTTCCCACCGTTCCTGTCAGGGAGGAGGCGGGTTACTACTGGCTGATGACCTTCATGGTGGGGTCGTAGACTACCCTGCCCAATAAGGAGGGGAGGTTGTTGTAGCTGCTTAGCCATGCTGAGGCCAGGTCGCTGCGGGCCGGTGGCTGGCGTTTTATTCCATGCGGGATTTGCCAGCTAGCAGCCCTCCAGCCCCACCCGCCCTTGCTGCAGGCTACATGGGCCGCTCCTGGGACTGGTGTATACAGCCAGACTGACCCCGGCTCGGCGAGAGTCTCCTCCTGAGCCTGGCCAAGGCCCGGATGGGGTTCTGGGCACAGGTCGCTGAGACAGTCCTGTTCTCTGGGGAAGGCTTGCTGCTGGGCTGCTGGGCTGGGGATGCTTGAGGCCGGCCAGGCGGGGTCTTGCCTGCACTGCCTGTTCTGCTGCCAAGAGGGTGCTTCCTGCTCACAGGCCTGAGGGAGGACCGAGTCACAGGTGTCCTTGGGAACAAGGGGACCACACCACCCATCTGCCTTGCCTCAGGATAAGCCTCACTCACCGAGAGGATGCACTCTGGGCCTGTGCTGGGGGTGCTGCTCCCTGGATGTCCTTGTGGGGAGGGGACCAGAGCTGGTCCTGTGGGATCAGCTGCAAAGAAAGGCAAGCTCAAGGACCCAGTATTCCCCCCCACACACACTGTTCTGGGGGTGTCATAAGCAAGGACGGAGGCACAGCCCAAGCCCCTGCCCCACTGTCTTTTCCACCAAGGAGCAGGGCTTGGAAGGTCATTCAGGGTGGTCCCCACCTGCAAACCCTCAAGCAGGCAATACTGTTCCTCTGATGAGGATCTAAAGTAAGAAAATGAGGCTTTAAAGCTATCTGGAGCTGAAAGGCCCAGCCAGGGTCTTTAATAGCATCACACCACACTGAGTAAGAAAGTAACTTTGGAGAAATGTGGTCTAAAGCCACATGCCATGAGGCAGGCCCCCAGGGCAATCTAAAGACCTCAGCCAGGTAGGTGCCTCCTCCAAGCCCCCAAGCTCACCTTGAGGCCTCCCTGCTGGGCCACCTCTTGGATTTTGGTCAGCATTGACTGGAGTCGCCCATTCTCCTCCTTCAGTACCTGGATACGGATATTGTTGGCCTGCACTTGCCTCTCCATGTCGTAGGTAACATCGCCAGAGCCTGCAGAGAGATGATAATCTGTGATCCCCAGCTCACTGGGTCTGCTGCTTGTGCCTAATTGGACAGGGCCTCAGGATGGGGGAAAGGGCTGCTGGGCATTGTCCTAGGCCTTTCATCTTCTGAGGCCTTGGTCCCGTTCCTGTCACCACCCACTGTGAAGGTGATAACTGTAGTTTTAGGACTTGAGAGTTAGGTGTGTCCTAGAACGCAAAAAAAAATTGGCAATAAAGTAAAAGTAAATTTCTTCCAAGGCTACCTGTTTTGGACAGGCCAGAGAGGTATAGTAAATTGCTCGACAAGTCACCCACCAAGGCCCCAGCATGAACTCAGCAGCACCCCCAGTCCCCTACTTTCGATTTGAGCCTCTGTGGGCCTGTTGAGGTCCGGGAAGGCCACCAGCAGTCGCTCCCTCTCCCTCAGCTCGGCCACCTCCCGCTGCAGCTCTGAGACGGTCAGCCGCAGGTCTGTGCTTGCCTGTTCCAGCTCCTGCTTCTCTTGCTGCAGGCTCTGCAGCAGCTCCTGAGGTGAGGAGAGGCTCAGACCTGGCCCCAGTGGGGCTTCGGGCTCCCCTGGGGACACCATCCCATGGGGCCTGAGACGTGAAATGGGACCAGGGACACTGCAGGCTCCTCTGATGAGAGGGAAGGAGCTGCCCCTTCCCTCGCCCACCTGCTGGGCCTGGAGTTGGCACTGCCTGTGCTCTCTCTCCATTTGTAGGGTCTGCAGCTGCTGCTCCACCTGAGCCCGCTGAAGCTCAGCCTCATCCAGGCTTCCCCGCAGCTCATCGCGCTCCTGGTCCAGGCTGTCCAGCTGCTGTAGCAGGGCCCGCTGTTTGGCCTGCAGAGACTAAGTGGGAATGCACTGGTCAGGGTGGCTATGGGACCCTCAGGACCAGACCAGGCACATGGGCCTGAGGAAGCTTTGGTGTCTACGGCTCTCTGTGCCTTTCTCTTGTGCCATGTCTTCTTTAAATTTTTTAAAATACTTCTTTATTTGCTAGCAGAAGGAGAGAGAAAGGGAAGGGATGTACCAGGGCTTCTTGCCACTGCAAAGGAACTCCAGATGCATACACCACTTTGTGCCTCTGGCTTTATGTGGGTACTGGGGAATTGAACCCAGGCCATCAGGCTTTGCAAGCAATGCCTTAACTGCTAAGTTATTTCTGTATCTCCCCTGGTGCCATGTCTGTATACAGGGAAGAACATAGATGGGGAGAGGGACCATAGCATGGAGATGCACCCCAATCTGGACAAGGCAGGCCCTCCATGCTTGCAGACCCTGAACCCTTACATGGCAGTTGGCTGATGCTGTCATTGCCCCTACTTTCCATTTACACACAGTTCTCACCTGAAGAAGATTCTGGAAAACAGGCTTTTCTTCTGTCTCCAGCATATTAGCCTGAACCATGGAACTCACATTTACTGACACCCACTCAACAGAAACACTTGACTCTGCCTCACTAGCTGTGTGGCCTGTGCAAAGCTCCTTAACATGACCATGCCTCAGCTTCTCATCAGGAGTTGTGACAAGGGGGTAAGCAGACAGAGCTGCAGAGCAGGCAGCCCAGTGCCTGGACTGCACCTCTCACCTCCTGATGGCGGACCATGCTGTCAACGCGGGCCTTCTCCTTGTCCAGCTCTGTGCTGGCCCAGCGGATCTGCTGGCCAGCTCCATCCAGCCGCCCTGCCAGCACCTGCACCTGCTCCTCCAGCACCTGCACCTGCTTCTCAGCTGCTGCCCTGCGCTCTCCTTCCTCCTGCAGCTCCTGAGACTTTGCCTCTGCCGAGTGAGCAAGCAGGAGCAAAAGGGGAGGGGCAGCCTGTGTACCCTCTGACCCAGCATGACACTGAGGGAAGGTCACATCACAGCTCTAAGCCTCAGCCACAGGCAGCATGGGGTTTTGGACCCCATAAGGTGTCTGAAGCACAGATGGTGCTCTCGGCCCACTGAGACCCTGGGTTGGGTCATCACCCAGCAGTGTGGACAGTCAGACTCACCCTCCTGTGGTTCCCTTTCTCTGTCCTGACAGAAACTGAAGGTGCACACCCAGCCACACAGCAGGGCTCCTCACCCACAGCCTGCATGGACTCCTGCTGGTCCTTCAGCTGCTCCTCCAGGGTGGCCACCTTTGTCTTTAGGTCACACGTTTCTATGGCAGAAATGGAGAGACTCTTCAGAGAGTCACTTGGGCTTGCCAGTGGCCTTCAAGCCCAGTGTACCCTGCAGAGGAGAGGCATCTTTGCTGGGTGCGGCAGGCCTGGCACCCTGCTCCACTCTCCCTGACTGGCTGCCATATGCCTACACTTCTCTGGGCCTGGGTCCTCCACGGAGGCAATGGTGAGACTGGGAAATGATGATGACTCGCCCTAGTCCCCTAGATCTCTGAACAGTGAGCACTTGGGACGTCCAGTGCCAGGGGCTACACCTCTTTGCTTAACAGTTTTTGCCAAAGCAGAAGAATCTATGTTGAGTGGAGGAGCCAGAGACATGAGCTACGAGCTACCTGAAGCACCTTCAAGAATCACCAGGAGTAAGAGTGGGATAACACTCCAGCTCCCTCCCTTCCTGATGGGACAAGTCTGAGGCACACGTGTGACTGAGCTCAGCTGCCCAGTGTCTCCCGCTTGATGGTCACACCCTCCGTAGCTGCCTTCCCTTCTCAGCCGCTCGCCTGCCCATTCTCCAACCTGGGTCTCTTCTGTGAAAACTATTGGAACTCAAAATCCTATCTCATGACCTGCTTGGTTGTGGAAGGAAGGGGATGACCATGCCAAAGCTATGGCAAAGCCCTTGGGCACCAAGTCTCTCTGGCTGTGGGGTGGGGAACAGACCTGTGAGCAGCTGCTGTCTGTCACACTCCCACTGTGCCAAGTGCCGCTCAGCCTCCTCCGTCTGCCGCCGTCGCTCCCTCTGCTCCTGCAGCAGGGACTGCTCCAGCTCGCCCACCTGCTGCCTCAGTCCATCCTTCTGCCCCTCAGCCTCCTCTAGCTGGGTCCTGAGGGGCCCGACAAGCTGAGTGAGGGCCCCCACGTGCTTACTGAGGCGTGTCAGGTCTTTGCTCTGTTCTGCTGCCCAGTGGCCCATGGTAGCGGCTGGCAGGGGCCTGAGCCCCATACTGTCCTGTACCAGCTGCTGGAATTGGCCCAAGGATGAGGGCAAGTTCTGGCTCTGACATAAGCTGATGACCACCTTGCCCACCTCTCGAAGACTGCCCTGGACACTGGTGCAAGCGTCACAGGGTACCAATGCTGTTTCGATGGTCTGGGAGTGGACGCTCTTGGTGTTCTCGGATGTCCCGGCTGGGCACCTCAGGGACACTCTGACAGGGATGGTCTGCAGCCCTGGGCAGGTATGGGGCAAACCTGGTACTGGGGAGGGAGGTTTGATGAACTTGGCAGTCATACATTCAGGGCTCCTGGCAGGCTCGCCTTTGGCCATGGGCTTGGCAGTGAGAATCTCTCCTGGGTTTTGCCTTTTCTGGGGTCAGGGAAAGAAAGGGAAGGGAAGTGAGAATGGACCTGGGGGGCAACTGTTTCCCTGGGGATGCTGGTGACAGCCTTGCCCAATGCTCAGACCCTTTAATGTGGTTTTCTGATACCGACTCCAGTCAGAGACCCTTCTGCCTCTTTTCCCATGATTCAGTCTGTCAAGCCCAGGCTTCTTTCCTGCTGTCCCCTTCCCAGGTCCAGGCTTGATAGGATTACATGAGCATGGTACCACAAGGGTGACTTGATAAATTGCAACTGATTGTCACTAGGCCCTTACTTGCTCTCATGCCCCAGTAACCACTCTTTTAGTTCCCTCTCCCTCACAGCTGTCCTTTCCCACTGGGTGGCCATGAGGATTATGGGACTGCCTGCATTGAGTGTAGCTTGCTGCCCCTATTGCATAGATGAACAAACTGAGGTTCAGAGGTGGTAGGAGTTTTCCAAAGTTGCCAAGACATTGAGCACGAGGCCTGCATTCTCAGCTGTCAAGTCCGGGGTCCTTATCTGGGAGGCTCGAGGTTTGTGTTGCTCCTTTTGGGCAGCAGGGAGCTGGACAAGGAGTGTGGCAACTGCAGCTACCACAATTGGGGGCCGTGGACAACCTACCTGGGGAGCCGCCAGTTGGTAAAGCTTGCCCAGCCTCAGCAGGCTGTTCCAGAAGCGCCGCACTGTGAGCCCCACAGACATGCAGGGTCCTGGATCTCGGGCGCGGGGCATCGCCTGCTCCAAGCCAAGGTTTTCCAGGTAGCTGGAACAGCTCTGCAGCAGCAGCAGGAGCCTGTCGAGGGAGTTGCCGGGGTGAGCTCGGGCTGATGTTGGTGCCAGTGCACGTGTCACACCACTTAACTAGGGGGTTCTGGCTTGAGGGGAAAACGGTTGAGACATCAGGGATATGGAGACCCAGGTCAGCTTCAGGTTTAACCAGGGGCCACCTCCTCCAGGAAGCCCTCTTGTGGGCTTCCTGGGTGGCAGGCAGCACTTCTGTCTGGTGATTCCCCACTTGACCTAGGGGATGAGCAAGGCAGCCTGGCCCCACCCACGATGTATCCTGAGTGCTTGGTAAGTTCTCGGTGAGCAGGGCAGGCTAGGGGCACACTCATGCTCTTCTAGACCTACTCAGGCTGAGTTGCCTCTGCGACAATGGAGACTCGGGGCCGGGACAGCTAGGTTGCTGCTTACAGTTCAAAATTAGAAGCAGGTACTCATGGACAGGAACTGGGGTAATGGAAAAGGAAGTGGACATTTGCATGTCCAGAAATTATTTTAAGAGCAAGAGTAATCTGGGCATGGTGGCACATGCCTTTAATTCCAGTACTTGGGAGGCTGAGGTAGGAGGATCGCTGTGAGTGCGAGGCCAGCCTGTGAGACCCTACCTCTCAAAAAAACAATTTTTTTTTTTTTTTGGTTTGGTTTTTCGAGGTAGGGTCTCACAGTCCAGGTTGACCTATGTAGTCTCAGGGAGGCCTCAAACTCACCGCGATCCTCCTACCTCTGCCTCCTGAGTGCTGAGATTAAAGGCATGCACCACCACACCTGGCTCCAAAAAACAATTTTTAAAAGCAAAGGTACTTTGTTTATAACATATACTTGGAAGGGAAGTGATCTTATTGCAGATCTTATTATTCATGCCAAACCCCTGGGGCCCTGGGGAGGTGGCCACTTCTTCCAGGCCTGCCCCTCTGGGCCAGTGTGGACAGCAGCAATGAGGAGTGGGGATGCAACTGCAAGGTAGACACAGTATGTTCTCAGCACAGCCATCTGTCTGCTTAGACAAACAGGTGCTATGCTAGGAGATGCTGCGCTGTTTGTACCCTTAACCCTGGGGATCTAAAATGCCACACTGTTGGCTAGAGGTCATGGCCCTGACCCTAGGGTTCCTGGGCTCAGTCTCAGTGGCTTCTGGCAGGAATTACTTATACATAGAAGAGGCCCGAGCTAATTTAGCCAAAGGTGGGCAGAGGGCTGGCAGGGTGGAGATACAGCCGCAATAGCTTTTCTGGGAAGGGGTCAGTAACAGGGACTTGGTGGGTATGGGAGGCTGGACCACAGCAGCAAGGGGTACAGTGCAGTGCAGAGCCCTGGGAGAGGAGTGCTCCGTGCTTACACTGCCCAGCTCCTCAGAGGGTGCAACTGTTTTTGTATTCAGGGCTCCTCCTGGCTGCAGAGAGGTACCCTGCCTCTTCTGATCTCAGGCAGGTCATGGGAGCCTAAGTTGTGGTCCCCAGATGGTGGGAAGCCAGTGGCCATATCATTTAATGATGGCATAGAAGTGGTCGGGCTTCAGGGACTCCGCTGGCCTCTTCCCACCACAGCCAGAAGTTGGGAAAACGCATCCCACGTCCTGCGTCATGATGCACTGATGGACTACAGCGCACAAGGTGCCAGGAAGGGGTCTGAGGTGGAAATGGAGCAGGAGCTACGAAATCCCTAACCCAGAAGCTCCGAGGTGACAGTGGTCAGAGCTGTGGCACTGTGGAGACCTCAGTGACTCCCTGAGGCAGGCAGGACAGGATGGCATGGCATAGCCATGGAGCGCAGAGTAAGACCTGAGAGCACCTTGAGTGTCCTGAGCTATGGCCCCTGGCAGGTGTTCAGTCCATGGTGACTGGTGCTGCCTCTACAGTCACCACTCCTACAAGGGGCTACTGGAATGAGCAGCAGATTCCAGCATCCCAAGATGTCCAGGACTGGCCAAGGCCTCACCTGTCGATGACCAGCTCCAGCAGCACAGTGTGGGACAACTGCGTGAACTCAGGGTCACCTGGCACGTGGTCATAGTGCTCCAGCAGGGCTACCATGTCAAGGTCACAGGCCACACGGTCAGGGAACTTCCACGAGGGACAGCGCACAGGCCCAGCACGGGAAAACACGTCCACGATGGTCCCCTGCAGGTCAGTGAGGTCTCTGCGCAGGCTGTCTATGCAGGCCTGGCTGCCTAGCAGGTGTGCCATCCCCACAGCTCCTGGGGTGGGAACAGAGGTATCCTGGTCAGCCACAGCAGTGTGGGTCTTCTGGGGGAATCTTCTAAAAACCCTAGTCCACCTGGGTGCTGCACAGTGAGACATCCGTCTCTGCTCTTGAGAAGTTTACCCTCCAGTCCTGGGTGGCAAGTCCTCTTAGGACCTAGCTCTTGATCTCTTGGCCAGTCTCCCTTTAACTCCCTCTAACACTGTGCCCATTCCACTATTTTCCAAGGCCTTCCCAAGAACCCTTGTGCCCTAGGCACCTTGTTAGATGCAAACAGCAAAGTGCCTCTTCCCCTCCAACCAAAACACACATAAGTCTGCAGCATGACAGGCAGCCACTGTCATCTTCTGCTTAGACCATGGCCACAGCTTCCAGCTGACCAATACCAGCCTGCTCCAGTCTGATCAACTTAAGCTCCAGAGATTTGTACCAAATCCTATCTGACCCTGTTATGCTGCAGAGTAGCTCTGCTTACTGACCCCTTCCATGATTACTGTCTGACCAACTTAAGCTCCAGAGACCTATGCCAAACCCTATCTGGCCCTGATCTGCTGCTAACACTCCTCCCATGTGGAGACCCTGTAACCACCTCTGGCCACAGTCCTCACCTCATAGTTCTCCCAAGCACCCCATACTCCCCGCTTCAGCTACGAGCTGTGAGCAGCAGTTAGTTATGGGCCCTGCATGCTCCTTTTTGCAGTCTTGCCTCTCTGTCCCCAGTGTACTCAGGCTTCCCCATACCGTTCCCATGTCACAGCATCCCCCCTCAGGGTTCCTGGACTTCACCTCCTTCAGGGAGCTTTCCCTCAAGCCCCCAGGATTGGTTAGAACAATTCATCCCTGACCTCTTCCTGATGGAATAGTCTCTCCAGGCCACTCAGTCCCTGTGGGATCCAAGCATGACCAGCCTATGGACTAGCCCATTATGGATGCATACTGACAAATGAGTAAGTAGATGGAAAAAATAAAAGGCAATGCAAAGAAAGTTTAAACTGTACCAACATTTAGGAAAAACAAGTCCTAAAGGTCAGAGAGGAAAGCCTGAAAACTTATATTAAGACTTAGTCACTCTGGTGACAGACAGGGAGCACATTACATCCTGACACGGAGTCCTATCCTTGCCCTCATGGCCGCTAGAAAGTCATTAAACCCTTTGCCACCAGCTGTATCAGCTGTACAGAGGGGGCAATGATTCCAACCACATATGGTTGTTGTGAAGACTTGAGGAAAATTCCTCACAGGGCAAGGTACCAGGAGAAGTACAAAGCTCATCCTTATCCTGAGGCCACACCTAGCTCCTATAATTCCTAGAATCTCCCCAGAATGCTTCTGGTCCGTTTGCAAGAGCCTGTGGACATCTCAAGACAGGCATGGGGATAATCAATCACGGCCTTCCCAAGGTGGGAAAGTGAGGACAGTCCTGGCCCTTCCTGCGGCCCTGCTCCCTCCACCCCTGCGGGTGTTGGGCAGCTGGGTGGATACTGAGCCCCCTCGACTCATCTCTCCCATCTTGTCAGCACGGACCCCTGGACTTCCCAATAGCAGGAAGCACCTCCTTGTACCACTGCAGCCCCACCCTGAAGTGTAAGAGCTGCTTGGGAGTGTTCAGTTCTCAGCCGCTTCAACCCTAGGAGGGCCAGGCCCATCTGGGAACTGTCTCTTCTAAACCTCTTCTCTCTGCTTTCAGCGTCTCGGAACGTGGTACCCACTGGTTACTGCAGGCCTTGACCCACAGCGGGACACTTCCTTTCTATTTCTTATTTTTTCAAAGCAGGGTCTCACTCTAGCCCAGGCTGACCTGGAGCTCATGTCAATGCCCATACCTCAGCTTCCCAAGCGCTGGAACTAAAGGTGTGTGCCAGCACACCTGACTCTGGGCACTTTCCTTGAAGCCTTTCCTCTAAGTGCTGTCAATCCCACAACCAGACCACACTGGTCCCAGGGGTGCGCTCCACTGACCCTGCTCCTGACCTACCTCCAGACTGCTGCCATAGCCTCCCAAAGGGCTTGTTCACTTTCCTTCTGCCCAGCTCCACCTAATCCATTTGTTTTTTCTTTTTAGTTTTTCAAGGTAGGGTCTTACTCTAGCCCAGGCTGACCTGGAATTCACTATGTATCTCAGGGTGGCCTCAAACTCATGGTGATCCTCCTACCTCCGCCTCCGAAGTGCTGGGATTAAAAGCGTGTGCCACCATGTCCAGATTTTTTTAACTTTTCTTTTTTTGTTTGTTTTTCAAGGTAGAATTTTGCTCTAGCCCAGGCAGATGTGGAATTCACTCTGTTGTCTCAGGCTGTCCTTAAACACACAGAAATCCTCCTACCTCTGCCTCCCTGAGTGCTGGGATTAAAAGTGTGCACACCACCATGCCTGGCTCTCCACCTCAGCCATTTCTGCACAGCAACTTACCCCTTGCTTCCAGACTTCTCACAGCTCCTCCAGCACTAAGTTTTGGAGCACTTCCTGGTTTCATGATCCAGGACATGCCCCTGCCTACTTCCTCCAGATAAGACACCTCCCTCAGGTCTCTTCCCGAACATCTCATCCTCAGAGTGGTCCTCCCCTGGTATCTTGGGCGGTGTGAGGTCCTCTATTGCCCATTCTCAGAGCACCCTGTCCTTTTCATTCATTCTCCCCCCCCCCCCGCCACCCCGAGACAGGCTTTTGCTCTAGCCCAGGCTGACCTGGCTAGCCTTGAACTCATAGCAATCCTCCTACCATGGCCTCCTGAGTGCTGCGATTAAAGGCATGCATGCCACCATGCCTGGTGGCTGCTGCTTTTCCTTTTTTAAATTATTTTACTTATTTGCAAGGAGAGAAAGAATATGAATGCATGAGAACAGGCATGCCAGGGCCTAGTGCCACTGCAAGCCAACTCCGGACACAGGGGTCACTTTGTGCATATGGGGGGCGGGGTTTCAAGGCAGGGAGGCAGAGGTAGGGTCTTGCTCTAGCCCAGGCTGACCTGGAATTCATTCTGTAGTCTCAGGGTGGCCTTGAACTCATGGAAATCCTCCTACCTCTGCCTCCCAACTTCTGGGATTAAAGGCGTGTGCCACCACACCTGGCTAATTTTTGTTTTTCCAGGTAGGGTCTTGCCCAGACTGACCTGGAATTCATTATGTAGTCTCAGTCAAGACCACCCTGAAAAGCTTTGAAAAAAAGGGGGAGCTAGAGAGATGTAAGCACTTGCCTGCAAAGCCTAAGGACCCATGTTCTACTCTCCCGATCCCACATTAGCCAGATGCATAAAGGTGAGGCAAGCACAGGTTCGCACATGCCCACTAGGTGATGCAAGCATCTGGCGTTTGATTGCAGTGGCTGAGGCCCTGGTGCACAGCTCTCTTTGTCTCTCTCTTTCTGTGTCTAACAAAATATAAGCAAATAATAAACAATTGAAAGGAAAGGAAGGAAGCAAGCAAGCATGCACTCTGGATTTCTCTCCTGAGAAGGGCATGAAGGAAATATAACAAACGAGAAGGCTACAACCTGGGGGCGGAAGAGATGGCTCAGTGGTTAAAGGTGCTTGTTTGCAAAACCTGCTGGCCCAGGTTCAATTCCCCAGCACCCATGTAAAGCCAGATGCTAAAAAATGGCAGCAAGAGAATTTGGTGTTTTCCCTTATACAAATAAATAATAAAATATTAAAGATACCATTAAGGGCTGGCGATGTGGCTTAGCACTTAAGGCACTTGCCTACAAAGCCAACGGACTCAGGTTCAATTCCCCAGGACCCATGTAAGCCAGATACACAAAGGAGTTAATTTGCAGTGGCTGGAGGCCCTGGCATGTCCATTCCCCAACCCCCACCCCAGCCTCTTTCTCTCTCTCAAATAAATAAATAAGAATAAAAAACTTAATTTTTTTTATTAAAAAAGAAGCCCCAACCAGGGAAGGAGTATATTCAGGAAGCACTGAAAAATATTTATCCGTTCACCAGGGCTGTCTTGGATACCAACTCCCAAGAGATTCTGATTCACACAAACTGTAACAGATATGAAAGCATCAAGAGTATCCAAGGTTGGGCTGGGCATGATGGCACAAGCCTTTAATCCCAGCACTCAGGAGGCAGAGGTAAGAGGATCCCTGTAAGTAGAGGCCAACCCAAGACTACAGAATGAGTTCCAGGTCAGCCTGGGCTAAAGCAAGACCCTTACCTCAACTCTGCCCCCACCCAAGGTTGGGCTGAAGTTGTGGCTTGGTAGTAAAGGACCTGTCTAACAACATACGAGGCTCTGGGGTCAATGCTAGCAACAGAATACCTAAAGTTACCATATGCTGCTGCATCTGGAAATAGAGATTATACAGATGCATGGTTTGAGAATCACTTAGATGGGTGTCAAGTGAAGGAGCCTTTGACACAAACTTTCTCTGAATTCTTTTATTTTTTTTAGTTTTTCGAGGTAAGGTCTCACTCTAGTCCAGGCTGACCTGGAATTCACTATGTAGTCTCAGGGTGGCCTTGAACTCATGGCGATCCTCTTACCTCTGCCTCCCAAGTGCTGGGATTAAAGGCATGCACCACCACGCCTGGCTATAATTATTTTATTTAAATGTTTTATTTGGGCTGTAGAGATGGCTTAGCAGTTAAGGCGTTAGCCTGCAAAGCCAAAGGACCTGGGTTCAATTCACCAAGACCCACATAAACCAGATGCACAAGGTAGCGCATGCGTTTGGAGTTCATTTGCAGTGGTTAGAGGCCCAGGTGCACCCATTCTCTCTCTCTCTCTTTGCCTCTTTCTCTCTGACTCTCTCAAATAAATAAACAATTAAAAATATTTTATTTATCTGTGAGAGAATGAGCACACCAGAGCCTCTAGCCACTGCAAATACATGTGCCATCTTGAGCATCTGGCTTTATGTGGGTACTGAGGAATTGGGCTCCTGTCCCTAGCTTTGCAGGCAAGCACAGTAACCACTGAACAATCTCTCCAGCCCTCTCTGTAATGTTTGAATTTTGGTGACTGAAACTGAGTCAATATTGCCCTAATAGGGGCAGCAACTAATTTTGTTCATTCATTGGGGCATTGTGTGTAATATATATGCATATACATATACATATATATATATATATATATATGAATGAGATGTGTGTCTATGCATGTGTGTGGTGTGCACATATGTGTGCACATACATGTAGAGGACAAAGGTCAGCATCAAGAGTCTTCTTCAGTAACCTTCACCTTATTTTTGTTGTTGTTTTTCTTGAGGTGTGGTCTCACTTTAGCCCAGGCTGACCTAGAACTCACTCTATAGTTCCAAGTTGGCCTCAAACTCAAAGCGATCCTCCTACCTGAGTGCTGAGCCTCCTGAGTTCTGGGTTAAAGGTGTGCACCACCATGCTCAGTTTTTTTGTGTGTGTTTGTTTGTTTGTTTGTTTGTTGAGGTAGGGATCTCGTTCTAGTCCAGGCCAACCTGGAATTTACTATGTAGTCTCAGGGTGGCCTTGAACTCATGACAATCCTCCTATCTCGACCTCCCAAGTGCTGGGATTAATAACATGCACCACCATGCCTGGCTTTTTTTTTTTTTTTTTTTTTTTGAGACCTGGTCTCTCACTAAATCCACCAATTTGGCTGGACGAAGGACCCTCCTGCCTCTGCAGCACTGGGATTACAAGCACATGCTGCCAAGCTTGACTTTTTATTTTTATTTTATATTTATTAGCTTGACGTTTTTTAAAAAACATTTTAAATTTATTTGAGACAGAGAGATGGAAAGGGGGGCGGAAGACTGGGCGTGCCAGGCCCGACACATGCACCACCATATGCATCTGGCTTATGTGGGACCTGAAGAATTGAACCTGGGTCCTTAGGCTTAGCAAGCAAGCACCTTAACTGCTATGCCATCTCTCCAGCCCCCAAGCCTGACCTGGGCACTCTTCCCAGCCCCATCCCTGGGGCTTTTATGACTCCCAGAGAAGAACAGGAGCCTTTCTTGCATTCCCACTCAACATTCAAGCCATCCCAACAACTAGCACCCTACTCCACTGGGGAAGACTATACCTGCTTCCTAAGAGGTGGGCTCACTGGGATTTGGTCACCACCAAGAACACAATTTGGGAACTCTAACCCCGCCTGCATGGTAGTTGCCAGTCTGACCTGGGATTGCTATTGACTGGACCCCTTGGAACGCAGAAGTGATAGAGCGAAGACACAGTAATAACCATGAGCAGTAGTGGAGAAAACTGGGTTGAATATGGATTCTTGCTCTTATTCCTCACTTCATGGTCCTTGTCTATAAATAGCTTACAATAAAGAATGCCATTGAAGCCGGGCGTGGTGGCACACACCTTTAATCCCAACACTCGGGGGGCAGAGGTAGGAGGATCACCGAGAGTTCAAGGCCACCCTGAGACTACATGGTGAATTCCAGGTCAGCCTGAGCCAGAGTGAGACCCTACCTCGAAAAACCCAAACAAACAAAAATAAAAGCAAAGAATGCCGTTGATGCTGGAGAGAAGGCTTAGCAATTAAAGCACTTGCCTGCGAAGCCTAAAGACTCAGGTTCAGTTCCCCAGTACCCACTTAAGCCAGATGCACATGGCAGCATATGCATCTGGAGTTCATTTGCAGTAGCTCGAGGCAGCTCATTCTCTCTCTCTAATAAGTAAATTTCAAATGATGTTAGGCCAGGCATGGTGACACACGCCTTTAATCCCAGCACTTGGGAGGTCAAGGTTAAGAGGATCACAGTGAATTTGAGGCCACCCTGTGACAACAGAGTGAATTCCAGGCCAGCCTAGGCTACAGCAAGACCCTACCTCGAAAAACCAAACCAAACCAAACTAAACCAAACCAAGACTGATGTTACACATGTAGTGTTGGACAGAGGGTTTTGTTTTGGCTCGCAGCACATGTTCAGCAAATCATAGCCGTCATTACTCTACATTGATAATAACAATGATGTCCTGGGGTGGAGACTCACTCCTCTAATCCTAGCACTAGGGGAGCTGAGCTAGGAGAATTACCACGAGTTCAAGGACATCGTAGGCTACAGAGTGAGTTCCAGGTCTAACTTGGGCTACAGTGAAACCCTGCTTCAAAATAACAATAACAACAATGAAGAGACCCGTGGGGATTAAGAGTGTTGGGTGTGTAAGGCGGATCCCAGAAGAGGGCAGCTCTTTAAAATTTAGGTCCAAGACAAGCAGCAGGATCGGGGAAGAGGGGGTGGCTTGGAAGGCGGGGTCCCGGGAAGAGAACCGGCCCGTGGAGTGAGGCTGTGGCCAGGGCCGCGAGATGAGTGCGCCCGGCGTCCAGTGGGTCATGTGCAATAATGGCTCACCTGCCCCGACGTCGCAGACTCAGCTTCGGTGTCTGGCCAGTTCTTGCAACTTTCCCCCCTGGCCCCCGCCAGCGCCTGACTCTCCTCGAAACCCCTTAGCTCAGGTCCCAGACCGCTGCCATGGCAACCGCGTCTCCAGCTGCTGCCGCAGAGCCCGCCGGGAGGAGAGGGAAGCACGCCACGGCGAAAGAGGGCGGGACCGGAAGTACGTCATTCGGACCTCCGTCGCGTCTCCGTGGGCAGCCGCCATCTTGCAGACTCGTCGTAGCGTCGGTGCGGAGGGTCTCGTCGTGACGCCGTACCCTGTCGTCTACACCGAGGCGGACTGGCAGCCCTGAGCGTCGCCGTCATGCCGGCCGGACCTGTGCAGGCGGTGCCCCCGCCGCCGCCGGTCGTCACTGAGCCCAAGCAGGTACCGCGCCACCCCCGCCCCCAGCACGTAAACCTTCAGCGCGAGCCTAGGCCGGGCCCCTCCCCTCCGGCTCTGGCGCTCTGGTTCTTCTGCGGGAAAGATGCCTCCCGGGAGCGCCTGGAGGGACTACAAATCCCAGGAGGCAGCGCGGGCGCGCTGCCCTCTGGTCCTGAAGAGCCCCTTGAATATGAGCTGTTCAAAGTAGCCTGCCGGCCAGCTGTATTAACATCACCCGGGAGCTTCTCAAAAATGTGAAGCCTCCACCCAAGACTTTCTAAGTAGGAATCTGTATTTTAACAAAATCTCAAGGTGGTTTATTAAAATTTTGAGAATTTGATCCATTCCATTCATTGGTCTGTGGCAGTTGGGCCTACCCGTCCCTCAGTCTTTGCCCACCTAGTAATCCCTGACTTAACTAACCTGCACGGTATAGTTTTGTTTTAAAATTTTTAGGAATATACTTATTTATTTGAGAGAGGGAGAAAGAGAATGGGCACACCAGGGCCTCCAGCCACTGCAAATGCACTCCAAATGTATGCATCACCTTGTGCATCTGGCTTACATGGGTCCTGGAGAATCGCACCTGGGTCCTTTGGCTTCTCAGGCAAGCGCCTTAACTGCTAAGCCTTCCCTTCAGCCCCACGGTATCTTTTTGGGTGTTCATAGGATCTGTTGGGTGCTCACCCATAAACTAGATCAGGTGCTAGTTTGCAACATTACCATAATGAAAGAGGCATAACCCCTGCTTTAGGTGAACTCCCCCAGACTAATGGAAAGGTAGGCATACAAGAGCACTCAACGCTTATTTTGATCAGAATGGTAAAGTGCCAATCAGACTTTAAAAAGCTTAAGAAGCTGCCAATGCTGGGCACATGACATACATCTGAATTCACAGGACTCAGAAGGTTGAGGTAAGGGAAGTTCAAGGTCAGCCTAAGCAACCAGAGTGAAACTTTTTCTCTAAAAAAGAAAAAAGAACTCCCTTCCCAACTCTTAAACTGCTGCAAGGGGAAAGGTGTGCCTGAATAATTGCAGTCCAGTTACTCTGTGTTGCAGTCAGGTTCGCATTGCTGGCAGAAATCACTCGACCAGGAGCAGCTTTTGGGAAAACAAAAAAGGGGAGAGGGTATTTTTGCTTACAGACTCGAGGGGACACTCCACAATGGTAGGGGGAAATGATGGCATGAGCAGAGGGTGGACATCACCCCCTGGCCAACATAAGGTGGATAATAGCAACAGGAGAATGTGGCAAACATTGGCATGGGGAAACTGGCTATAACATCCATAAGCCCACCCCCAACAATACACTGCCTCCAGGAGATATTAATTCCCAAATCTCCATCAGCTGGAAACATATTCAGAACACCTAAGTTTATGGGGGGGGGCACCTGAATCAAACCACCACACTATGCAAATGAGCCTACAATTTAATCAACATTGCTTGTGGGAATAGAGGTGAGATAAATGTAGAGGAAGTGCATAAGAGTTTCTCAGAAGAGTGATTAAGAAGAACAGAAACTTGTATGTTTCATTTACTCAGCATACATTTATTGAGCACATACTGTATGCTCATCACTCTTGGGTTCAGACTGTAACAAGGACCATGACAATGAGGCCCGTTCCACAAACAGGTATGAGATTGTCTGTATCTTACTAGTATTGTCTTGGGCACCGGGGAAAATAAATAAGGTGATGCTGCATAATGAGAAAAACACAATATAAGAATCAGATAGGACCTTTGTAGTCAGGGTCAATGAGCCAAGCATGGCTGAAGTGCAGACTTAAGATGGTGGCAGGAGATGAAGTGGATAGGATTTGATCATGTCTTTGAAAACAGTGGGAGGTCATGACATTTGTGCATCAAAAACAGGCTAAGGGGCTGGAGAGATGGCTTAATGGTTAAGGCACTTGTCTGCAAAGCTTAATGACCCTTGTTCAGTTCCCCAGTGGCCATGTAAAACCAGACACACAAAGTGGCACAGGCATCTGCAGTTTGCAGCTTCAAAAGGCCCTGGCGCACTCAAACACTGTCTTCCTCTATCTTTCTCTCAAATAAATGTTAAAAAAGGCACTCCGGCAATGATGTGAAGAAGGCAAACCTGAACTAAATTTTAGTTAAGGCAGATGGACAAGTGCCCGGCACAGGATGGTTTGTAATACAGGCTCTCAAGCCAGAGTGATGTGCTGGAATCCTGATACCGTCCATAGAGCCAGTGAAGCCCTTTGTCCTTCAGTTCTGTCTTCTGCAATATGGGGATAGTAACTTGTATCCCAGTCATAAGAGTTAATATATGTATCTATTTACTTATTTATTTATTGGTTTTTCAAGGTAGGGTCTTGCTCTGGCCCAGGATGACCTGGAGTTAATATATTTAAAGTGCCTAGGGTCTACTTTGTAGTTGATAAATGTTACTGATAAGGAGATGGAGGAAAGATGAGGAGGCCTGGATTTGTGGCTTGCATAACTGGGAAGCCATTCACAAGTTTGAGATGAACATGCCCAGACATTTCCGAGATCTAATACTGTGTAGCATTAAAGAGTGTTGAAGGAGGTGATGGATTTTGCCTGGATTATTCAGCCTAAAATGTTGAAGGGAAGTGGAGGGCATGCTTTTTAGTGCCTGACTGAGGACAATATGAACACTGAAGAAAACATAAGACAGATTTTTGAAAGCCTTCAGTATTGTAGGTCAGGAGGTACAATAGAAGCCAGAAGGAAAGATGGGACTAGGAAGATAGCTCAGCTGTTAAAGGTACTTGCTTGTTAAACCTGCAGGCCCAAGTATTCAGTTCCCCAGTATTTAGGTAAAGCCAGACGCATAAAGTGGCGTCTGCATCTGAAGTTTGTTTGCAGTGGCGAGAGGCCCTGACACAGTCTCATTCTCTCCCCCCCCCAATAGATGAAAATACTTTTAGGGTTGTAGAGATGGCTTGGCAATTAATGCACTTGCCTGTGAAGCCTTAGGACCCCTGTTCTACTCCCCAGATCCCATGTAAGCCAGACACACAAGGTGACACATGTGCAAGGTTGCACATGTGCACAAAGTGGCGTACATGTCTGGAGTTTGATTGAAGAGGCCCTGGCATGCCAATTCTCTCTCATAAGGAAAAGAAAATGTTTTTAAAGAAATTTAAAAGAAGGACTGAGCTGGGTGTGGTGGCACACACCTTTAATCCCAGCCCTTGGGAGGCAGAGGTAGGAGCATTGCTGTGAGTTCGAGTCCACCCTAAGACTACGTAGTGAATTCCAGGTCAGCCTGAGAGCCTACCTCGAAAAACCAAAAAAAAAGGACTGGCGAGTCGGCTTAATGTTTAAGGGACTTGCCTTCAAAGTCAAAGGACAAGGGGAGGGAGAAGGTAGCAGCTGATATGAGAACTTATGGGACTGTTGACTATTCCAGTGCAGTTTAACAAAACATTTGTGCATTGAATGGTGGCTAGGTCTATGGAATGGATGTAGAGGGGAAAAGACAATAAAAGAAATAGCTGCCACCCAGGGTTTTTCTTTCTTTTTGTGCTGGGCTTGGAACCCAGAGCACACATTACACACGGAGCTGCTGCTGCTTTACTCAGTAAATAATAAGTATTCCAAGCCAGTTACAGTACTGATTCAGGGCTACAGACATAGTCTTCTGGATTCTAGAATGTGGTTTCTTAGGTTATAGCCAGCAGCCCTGAATCTGAGTCTCCTGGACACTTAGTAAAAATGCAGAATTCTAGACTAAAGATGTGGTACTGTGTTTGCTTGGCACATGTGAGGCCCTGTGTTGGCTTCTTAGCACCACAAGCAAAAATGTAGTTTTCTGGACCCACTAGATCATGCAAGCATGGTGGTATGAGAATTACCTATCTTTTAAATTTTTAAAAAATATTTTATTTTATTTTATTTTATTTTATTTTATTTATTTGAGAGAGAAAGAGCCAGATAAAGAGAATGGTGTGCCAGGGCATCCAGCCACTGTAAATGAACGCTAGACACCTGAACCACCTTGTGCCTCTTGCTTACAAGGGCCCTTGGGAATTGAACCTGGGTCCTTTGGCTTTGCAGGCAAGCTCCTTAACTGTTAAGCCATCTTTTTAGCCCGAGAACTGCTTCCTCACCACCACCAAGATAGGGTCTTACTCTAGCCCAAGCTGACCTGGAATTCACTATGTAGTCTCAGGGTGGCCTCCAACTCATGGCGATCCTCCTACCTTTGCTGGGATCAAAGGCATGTGTCACCACGTCTGGGTGAGAACTGCTTTGATCCTAGCCCAAGGAGGTCTTCAGGACCTCAGTCTGTTCTCAGCAGTACGCTATAGGAATGGGGTGATGATATTCAACCATATCAAGGACTTGAAGACCTCACTTCCTTTTTCTGTTTTCACAGGCAGCTGAAGAAGAAGCATCTTCAAAGGAGGATTCCACCCCTTCCAAGCCAGTAGTGGGGATAATCTACCCTCCTCCAGAAGTCAGAAATATTGTTGACAAGACCGCCAGCTTTGTGGCCAGGTAACGTAGGTACTTCCACACAGTGGGTCAAGGGAAGATGGTAGCATATAAAACTGTTG
The DNA here is from genome assembly GCF_020740685.1 of Jaculus jaculus. Classification (NCBI taxonomy): domain Eukaryota; kingdom Metazoa; phylum Chordata; class Mammalia; order Rodentia; family Dipodidae; genus Jaculus; species Jaculus jaculus. Next base: position 10,420,066 of record NC_059114.1, on the reverse strand, counting down.
AATCGGCATGGGAGCAGCCTGGGATTTACACAGAAGTGTTGCCTTAGGCCTGTTAGTTCCTCCAGAACCACAGCAGGGCAGTGAGATGAGCAACAGACAGGACTGGTGTCTTTGACATAGTACAACAGTGAGCAGCGTACCCAGCTGTGTAGTCATCAAAAGCCTCTGCTTCCAAAGCAGGCCTGTGGAAATTCCTGGAACACTCCTTTGTCACTATATGTATGTCTGTGTCTGGGCTGTTGACCTGAGAAATATAAAAGGGGAGTTGTTTGTTCTCGTTGTACAAGGACCACATTCCACAGAACCTCAAGACCACACAAAATTCAATAAAATGTGACCCTGTTGTGGAGCAGGAGATAGCTGATTGCTTAGTCACTTCATGCGAGTTCTAGCTGTCTTCCCAGACAGGCGGCAGTTGGTCAACATTCCTCTTAGTCTCCCCATCCTTAAACATACTCACACATCCTTACGTGGAATCTTCTTGAGGGCCACTTGACTCCCAGGTCAAAACATCCCCCATCTTAAGGCAGTTACAGAATATTCTTTTGGCAGCCAGCAGGCTATGTCCAGTCTACAAATGTTTTGTCTTTACACATTTTTTGTAATTAAGATAGCTCGTAGGGGGCTGGAGAGATGGCTTAGCGGTTGAGCGCTTGCCTGTGAAGCCTAAGGACCCCGGTTCGAGGCTCGGTTCCCCAGGTCCCACGTTAGCCAGATGCACAAGGGGGCGCACGCGTCTGGAGTTCGTTTGCAGAGGCTGGAAGCCCTGGCGCGCCCATTCTCTCTCTCTCCCTCTAGCTGTCTTTCTCTCTGTGTCTGTCGCTCTCAATTAAATAAATAAAAAATGAACAAAAAAAAAAGATAGCTCGTAGGTTACTAGACCATTAATATACACAAATGTTAATGCATACATATCTTGATATGTAGTTTTCCATTAATATGTGACATATGACATTCAGTTATTAAAACTCATACATATTTGAAATCTTTTACTAGGTAAAACAATGATACCTTAGGTGTTTTTCTTTATTTTTTTCTCTTAAGTTTACTTACTTGCTTGTGTGTATAATATGTAATATATGACATATTGTTATTAAAACTCATACATATTTGAACTCTTACTAAATAAAACAATATTACCCCATGAAGATATTTTTCTTAATTTTTTTCTCTTAAGTTTATTTACTTGCTTGTTTGTGTTTACATGAGCACACCAAAGTCTCTTGCCACTGCAAGTGAATACCCAGCCAGCAAGCAATCACCTTTAACCAGAGCCAATTCTCCAGCCCTTTGACTTTTTTTTTAAAATTATTTATTTATTTATTTGAGAGTGACAGACACAGAGAGAAAGACAGATAGAGGGAGAGAGAGAGAATGGGTGCGCCAGGGCTTCCAGCCTCTGCAAACGAACTCCAGACGCGTGCGCCCCCTTGTGCATCTGGCTAACGTGGGATCTGGGGAAGCGAGCCTCGAACCGGGGTCCTTAGGCTTCACAGGCAAGTGCTTAACCGCTAAGCCATCTCTCCAGCCCATCAGCCCTTTGACTTTTGACAGTTTCCTTCATGTATATATTCTGATCACACATATACACACCATTGCCTTCTGTTAGCTCTTCCGACTCTTGCTAGACCACTTCTTCCCAGCTAGTCCCATAGTCCCCTTCCTACCCACAGAGTTCAGTAGGATAGTTTGCATAAGCATGGGTGGTGGTGGGGTGGATTTCTGGTGTCCCTTGAGGACTTGGCCTGCTCCTTGTGTGGAAGCAGTAGCTAGAACAGTAGCAGAGCAGACTGTCTGAGACCCACACCTTGACAGTCATTCCAGTAAAACAGCATCTCTGGCACCTTTATCTAATATTAAATAGCTCTTTCTGGGCTGGAGAGATGGCTTAGTGGTTAAGCGCTTGCCTGTGAAGCCTAAGGACCCCGGTTCGAGGCTCAGCTCCCCAGGTCCCACGATAGCCAGATGCACAAGGGGGTGCATGCGTCTGGAGTTCGTTTGCAGAGGCTGGAAGCCCTGGTGCGCCCATTCTCTCTCTCTCTCCCTCTATCTGTCTTCCTCTCTGTGTCTGTCGCTCTCAAATAAATAAATAAATAAATAAATAAAAATTAAATAGCTTTTTCTTCCTTTTCCATCCTCTTAATAAAATGAATCATAGAGATTACCCTGGTCGTCTATCACAGGTTCTGCTCAAAAAGGATTTTTAAAAATTTTATGTACTAACTTGTGAGAGTGAGAGAGAAGCAGAGAAAGAGATAGGATGGGTGTGCCAGGGCCTCCAGCCACTGAAAACGAACTCCAAATGTGTGTGCCACCTTGTGCATCTGGCTTATGTGGGTCCTGGGAAATCAAACCAAGGTCCTTTGGCTTTGCAGACAAACGCCTTAACCACTAAGCCATCTTTCCAGCCCACAATAAGGATTTTTTTTTCTTTTTTTTGCTGGTCCAAGATTCTTTTTTTTTTTTTCTCAATTTTTATTAACATCTTCCATGATTATAAAAAATATTCCATGGTAATTCCCTCCCCACCAAAGGATTTTTTTTTTAATATTTGTTTCACAGAAAGAGAAAGAGTGTGTGAGTTTGGACATGCCAGGGTCTGTAGCTGCTGCAAACAAATTCCAGATGCATGCACCTTGCACTACTTTATGGTATTTGGCTTTATGTGGATACTGAGAAATCAAACCCAGGCTGTTAGGCTTTGCGAGCCAGCACCTTTAACCTCTGAGCCATCTCCAGCCCCGTCTCATCATATTTACTAGCTTTAATTAACTTGAGTCTTCAGTTTAAAGCTGCTTTTTTTTCTTTTTCATTTTTAAAAAGAGAGAAAGTGAGTGCAAAAAGGCTTTTTGCCATTGCAAATGAACTCCAGATGTAGGCACCACTTTGTGCATCTGGCTTTACATGGGTACTAGGGATTTAAACTCAAGCCAGCAGGGTTTGCAAGCAAGTGCCTTAACTGATTAACCATCTCACTAGTCCTGCTCTGTTTTTTAATAGGCATTTATTATAGGGCACCAGGTGTCGTGTTTAATTGGTTAATGTTTCATTGAACCCTCGTGCCTTCCACCTTTCCCGTTATATTAATAAATGGGAAGAGGATGTTGGGTAAAGAATCAGTGCAATCTCATTCCCAGAATAATTTCTGCCAGCTGTTTTCACTTTTTCCTGTTTCCTTCTGGCCCTTGGCATCCTGTTTTAAAAGCCTGGTTGCTCACAGGGAGGGGTGTGTGTGTGTGTGTTTTTACTTTTTTATTTTTGAGAGAGAAAAAAAAACAGATAGAGAATGGGTGTGCCAAGGCCTCTAGCCCCTGCAAAGGAACTCCAGACATATGCACCACCTTGTGCATCTGGCTTAACATGGGTTTTGGAGAATTGAACTAAGGTCCTTTGGCTTTGCTGACAAGTACTTTACACTAACCCACCTCTCTAGCCCATAATGAGTTTTATTACTAGTTTTTAAAAATATTTTTATTTATTTATTAGAGGAAAAGGGAGAGAGAGAGAGAGAGAATGGGCGCACCAAGGCTTCTAGCCACTGCGAAAGAACTCCAGATGCATGTGCCCTCTTGTGCATCTTACTAACATGGGTCCTGGGGAATCGAACCAGGTCCTTTGGCTTTGCAGGCAAACATCTTAACTGCTGAGCCATCCCTCCATCCTGTGACTCGTTTTTTGCTTGTTTGTATTTTTCAAGGCATGGTTTTACTTTAGTCCAAGCTGACCTGCACCTCACTCTGTAGCTCCAAGCTGGCTTGATAGGCATCCTGTTTTAGATCATTCTCATACTAACAGAGAAACTGTCCTGGCTCTTTTCCCTTCCACACTAAGTTGCAATCCTTTTACCATAATACTCCATGATCTCCCTCATGCTGCATTCTCTCATTGAAAGGATACATCGTGTGTCCAGGCAGTGGACTGGCCTTGACTTAGATGTCTCCTGTGTATTTTCCATTGAGATTGTTTTCACTTGGCCAGTGAAGCTGCAAGGGGTCAGCATTTCCCTTTCACATTGTCTCATAAGAAAATCTTGTGTGACTCATTATTGACTGAGCATTTTTAAAAAGATTTCTAGTCTGGGCTTGATGGCACACACCTTTAGACCCACCACTAGGGAGACAGAGGTAGGAGGATTCTGGAAGTTCAAGGCCAGTCTGAGACTACATAGTGAATTCCAGGTCAGCCTGAGCTAGAGCGAGACCCTACCTTGAAACCCCCCCCCCCAAAAAAATAAGTAAATAAAAAATGCAGGGGCTAGTGAGGTGGCTCAGTGGTTAAAGGCACTTGTTTGCAAAGCCTGCCACCTCAGGTTTAGTTGCCCAACATCCACATAAAGCCAGATGCAGAGCTACTGGAATTCATTTGCAGCAAGAAACCCTGACATACACAAACACACACGGGGCAAATGTATAATTTAAAAAATATATATATATATATATATTTATATATTATATATTATATGTACACACACATATTGCTGGGTATGAATCCCACCATTGGGAAAGTTGGGGCAAGAAGATTGGAAGTGTGAGACCAGCTAGCTACATGGTGTAAAACAAACATGGGTTTATAGCTTAGTGGCAGAGTGCTTGGCTCTATCCCTAACACTGCAAATATATATATATATATATATATATATATAAATTCTACTGTTTTTGTTGTTGTTGAGTTTTTCGAGGTAGAGTCTCCCTCTACCAGGCTGACCTGGAATTCATGATGTAGTCTCAGGGTGGCCTCAAATTCACAGTGATCCTCCCACTGCCTCCCGAGTGCTGGGATTAAAGATGTGCAGCACATACCTGCTCTCCACATAAGTTTTCAGCCATGGTGATCACTTCTGCAAGCATTCTAAAATCTGAGCTCACTTTTGCATACGGTGAAGGGACAGGCCAAGGTCCCACTCTGGGAGAAAGCCAGCATTCAGGTGTCTGCTTTGCCTCTGCCAGGCCATACATATTGTGGAGCAAGCAACAGTTACCTACAGCCAAGTCTAATTATCCAAAAGGAGTTTTTTGTTGTTTTCTCCTCTGTCTTGGTCTTCCTAGTCCCTGCATTTTCCCTTCAAAAAACTAATTTGGAAATCCCTTAAAAAGTCCCACCAGCTGGACTGAATCAGAATCATGTCATTTTCTGCTGAAATCTATTCTTTGTCTTGGAAGCGCTCTAAAATTAACAGTAAGCCAATGTGAGCAACAGAATCACTTGGAATGCGTGTGCCTGTATTCTCATTGTTGTATCTTCCCAGTTGTTTGCAGATTCGTTGAGGTTATAACTCTTAGGGGGTAGCAATGCCAGAGACAGCCAAAGCCTCCTTTTCCAGCAGCCATCTGCCATGGGCAAATGGTGACCTGGTTTAACAGTATCAGAGTCTGTATTTATCCTCCTCCTTGTGTGTGGTTGGCATTATTTAGGGAGGTGGAAAAATGCTTCTTCCCAAAGCATGAGGAACCAGTTAAGACAAATGCATGGTCAAATTGAGACCTCATGGTGTTAGTCACGCTACAGGGTGTGACCAGAACTTGCTAGGGGCCAGCCCTCCTTGCGCAGTCTGTTCCACGGCTAGCACAGATTGTTGTGGTGGCTAAGCTGCAGCACAAAGTTGCCTGCATTTTGTCTGCTGCTCTGTGAAACTGATAGGGCTAGGGATGCAAAAGTACAAGAGTTGAGTGATCTGGCTGGCGCCAGCCGCTGGAGCCACGCCTTGGTGTGGTCAGCATGCCTCTTGAGTACAGGGTTCTGAGCAGAGCGGAGGAAGCCCCACAAAAGCCTTTCCGAGTACCAGTCACAAATGTTTTTGGAACTTTCTGATTCATTTGCTATGTGGCTCAAAGACATGAGCATCTCCTTAACTAATTTGGTCTTCTTAATAATATTTCAAGGTACAGAGAGAAGGGATATTAGCTATATTTTGAAATCAAAGCAAGTAAGTACTTTGGTTCTTGTGCTAAGTCAGAATAAGTAGTAAAGATGAAACTTGAATGTGTTTTAAGGTTTGTGTACTTTCTGGATGTCACAAGGTGTTATATGTAAGTATAGCTCCTCAAGCTGAGTATCCCAACATGTAGCAGGTGGAGGCAGGATGATAATGAGTTCAAGGCCATCCTCAGCCACATAAGAAATTTGAGACCAGCCCGGACTACTTAAGAAAACGAAAGGAAAATGTGACACCTTATATTACTACTATTGGAACTCTAAAAGTCAGGATTCCCTAAACATGGTAACTAGGACATGTTTGCATTATTGAGAGGTTTTAAAACATGAAAGTTGGGAATATGGGTTTATCTGCAGATCCATTCCAGGTAGAATGCTGATAGACACCCTCGTACCCCAGCCTGTCTTACCATACCCTTGTCATCAGAATGTGCCTTACACAGCTTTATAGATCTGGATCCTTACAAAACAGTGTTTCCTAGGTAGTAGTTGATAATTTTATTTATTTATTTTGGGGGGAGGGGTTGAGGTAGGGTCTCAAGCTGACCTGGAATTAACTATGTAATCTCAGGGTGGCCTTGAACTCACAGCCATCCTCCTTCCTACCTCTGCCTCCCAAGTGCTGGCATTAAAGGCATGCATGAGGGAAGGTGTCACTGTAGCCCTGGCTGATCTGGAATTCTCCTTGTAGCCCAAGTTTGGCATTGAGCTCACAGCAATAGATCCTCCTACTTCAGCTTTCTGAGTGACTGGATTATAGATGAGCCATCATACCCAATTGCTAGGCAGTACTTGAACAAGACATTAAATGAAGTCCTCTGTATTTTCTTCCTTTTTTTTTTTTTTTGTTTTTTTGTTTTCATTACCCAGAGGGCAAAGTCTCAATGTGGTCCTAGCGTATCTTTAACATTTCTCCAGCACTTACTAATCCCCTTTAGTTAAAAGAACTAGCTTGTCTCAGCAAACTTTAGGCGTAGCTTGGATAGTATCGCTTTGCTGTCTTCACTGGTAATGCCTTTTGTTAGTGAAGGCATACTGGTTTTTATTTGGAATAGTGGTAATATGCACCCCTTGTTTTTGAACCCACCCATAAAAGCTGCACATAACTAGGTTACATTTGCAAATCTGGTCCCACAGGGGTTAAGAGACCTGAGAACTGTCAGAGCCAGGGTCCTTCAAGCTCCAGAATCAGTACAAAGAGATCCCAAGCAGAAGTATTAGGGAGCAGGACACCAGGCATTCCACTCTAGTCACTGTAGGTGAGCCAGTGAGGTGTGTTGACAAGGGCACATACACATGCATATACACACAAGCCAGAAAAGAAAAAAAGAGAAGAAAAGAAAAAGCCAGGTATAGTGGTATACACCTTTAATCCAAGCACTTAGGAGGCTGAGGTGAAGGGATCTCTGTGAGTTTTAGGCCAGCCTGTGACTACATAGTGAATTCCAGGTCAGCCTGAGCTACAGCGAGATCCTACCTCAAAAAGCCAAAAAAAAAAAAAAAAAAAAAAACAGGGCATGGTTGCACACGCCTTTAACCCCAGCACTCAGGAGGCAGAGGTAGAAGGATTGCTGTAAGTTCAAGGCCATCCTGAGACATAGTAGAGTGAATTCCAGGTCAGCCTGAGCTACAGTGAAACCCTACCTTAAAAAACTAAAAATAAAGCCAGGCATGGTGGCACACACATTTAATCCCAGCACTCAGAAGGCAGAGGTAGGAGGACTACTGTGAGTTCTATGCTGGCCTTAGACTACTTAGTGAATGCCATGTCAACCTGGGCCAGAGTGAGACCCCACCTCAAAAATAAATAAATAATAATTAAAAAAATCTGCAGTCCAGCTGGTTGTGGATATTGCAGAATTGGCAGTGAAGCTAAAGAATGTCAGATGTCAGGGAGGCCCTGTAGCAGGTAGAGGCAGCCTGGACCAGGTCCCCTGAAGCAGTTGGCACTGTTCCCTGGAAACTGGAGGAACTCTGCTGGTTTGAGTAGTGGAAGAATGCAAAGGAGAAGGCTGCAATGGGTGTGGGTTTGAATCTAAGTAGTCACAAAGGTTGTGGTGTTAATTCTTCTGTTTTGTGTTCTTTCCAGAAATGGACCTGAATTTGAAGCTAGGATACGTCAGAATGAGATCAACAACCCCAAGTTCAACTTCCTGAATCCCAATGACCCTTACCATGCCTACTACCGCCACAAGGTCAGCGAATTCAAGGAGGGGAAGGCTCAAGAACCCTCAGCCGCCATCCCCAAGGTCATGCAGCAACAGCAGCAAGCTACCCAACAGCAGCTGCCCCAGAAGGTTTGGAGCACAGCCCCTCTTCCCAGACTTAGGAGGCAAGAGCAGGGAGGGGGTTTCATAATTAACTCTGCTGTCCATACCTCATCACCACCCAGGAGCAGAAATAAAGCTGCTGTCCCCATCTTTCAAAGGCACACACTCAATGCTTTAGGAGTTTTGGCTCACTGACTCCTCGGGCTCTGCATGAGGAGGCTTGGCAGAATGACTGCTTTACAAATGGTGAAACTAAGACCTGGTCAAGTGTGGCTGATCCAAGACTTTGACCATGGCATGAGGACTAGGACTGTGGAGTGTGGACAACTTCGCTGGCTGAGCTGAAGATGAACTGGCCTGAAGTTCCACTTAATGCTATCCCTTCTCTTCTCTTTGGGACTGCCTGAATTCTAACATCTTCCCTGTGCTGGGCTTAGCACCAGGGACTATTAGGAATGTCAGTGAAGCCAGAAAGCCAGTATGTTTTGTCTTCTATGTAGCCCTGGCTTGTCTTTTGTTTTCACTTTGGTGGCATAGGTAGCCCCTTATTTTGCAATGGGAAATAAAGGTTGAAGTTATATTTGAAGACCTTACATTGCAATTTGCAGCTCAGAGGGCCTCAGGCTACCTTAAATTTGTTCATCTGTAAAAAGGCTTGATAGCACCTGCTCTGTCCATGCACGGTATGGTAGCTTTATTTCACACATGTGGGCATCTCCACCCCCCCTCAGGTGAAATTTTAAAAGGCAGGTTCCTGTCAGGTCTTTTGGCACTCAGTTTAGACCTTTCAGGACAGTAGCAGAAAGACAGATGGGTGAGGTTCTCAGTTGAAACCAGTCAGGGAGTTGAGGTACCACTTGGGTGAGAAATTGGTGCTTTTATGGGCTAGGATTCTCAAAGCAGGTACCAGTAGTGCCCACAACTGACGGAACATAGAGGTTCATAGCCTTCCTGTGGGGAAACTAGTCCACCCCTTGCACCTCTTACCTCACACCCTCTGTGTCCTAGGTCCAAGCCCAGGTGATCCAAGAGACTATTGTGCCCAAAGAGCCCCCTCCTGAGTTTGAGTTCATCGCGGACCCTCCCTCCATCTCAGCCTTTGACTTGGATGTGGTGAAGCTGACAGCTCAGTTTGTGGCCAGGAATGGGCGCCAGTTTCTGACACAGCTAATGCAGAAGGAGCAACGCAACTATCAGTTTGACTTCCTCCGTCCGCAGCACAGCCTCTTCAACTACTTCACAAAGTTGGTGGAGCAGTATACCAAGGTGCTGGGCAGGGCCTGGGGTGGGCCCTGGGAGGATAGATTCTCACCACTGGGAGCACTGTGTCCACTCAATCTGTAAGGACACCATCTGCCCTGTGGAGCCTCTGGACAAATGTTAGGAATCCCAATGTAATAATGTAAATTCTTTTTTTTTTTTTTTTCTCCTTGAGGTAGGGTCTCACTCTAGCCCAGGCTGACCTGGAATTCACTCTGTATTCTCAGGGTAGCCTCGAACTCACAGCAATCCTCCTGCTCTGCCTCCCGAGTGCTGGGATTAAAGGCGTGTGCCAGGCCCATGCCCAGTGTAAATTCTTGGTCATTTTTTTCTGATCATTTTTTAAATTGTGTGTGCCATGTTGCAATGTCAGAGGACAACCTCGGGATATTTCAACCTGCTCCTTCCACCCTCTTTTGAGATAGGACTTCTCTTGTTTTGCTGTGGCTACTTGAAGCTTCCGGGTTCTCCTGGCTCCACTTCTCATCACTGTAGCATGTTGGAATTACAGACACATCCACCACTTTGCATCCCACATGGGTGCTATGGAGAATTGAACGGCAGACTTGCAAGCTAGTACCTTTAATCACTGAGCCATCTTCCCTGCTCCAAAATCTTGGTTTCTATTTTAGTTATTTCTTTAAATGTAATACAGACCTTTTAAGGGCTGGCTACAGTGGCGTACACATTTAATGTTAGCACTCAAGAGGCAGAGATAGGAAGATCGCTATGAGCTCAAGGCCAGCCTGGAACTACAGAGTGAATTCCAGGTCAGTCTGTGCTAGAGTGAGACCTTACCTTGAAAAAACAAACACAAAAAAAGAGAATACAGACCTTGCTCCTAAAGAGCACTCGAGCATGTTTTTCAGCTGGTATCAGGTGATTGCCTGCTGTGTTACATGACATGGCCAAGTAGCACCAACTGCTTGACTAAAACCTTTGTTGTTTTTTACCCTATAAAGTAACTTAAATTAGAAATATTATTAAGTAGGTATTTGGAAGTGCTTATTAATAAGTTAGTATAAACTAACATTGAGAATATACACATGCAACATCTTCCCTTGTAGTCCCCGGCAATGTGTAAGGTCGCCATTATTCTCACTACAGAGAAGTTAACTGAGCCAATGTTGTGTGCCAGGAGATTATAGAGAGAGGACTGGAAATCTGGCATTTTTACTATAGCCTGTCAGATCTTAATTACCAGGTTGCCCTGTTGCAGTCAAGAATCTGGGCCTGGCAAGCCAGACAGGTGGCACATGCATTTAATTTCAGTACTCAGAGGCTGAGACAGGAAGGTCACTTAGTTTGAGATCAGCCTGGGCTGCAGAGTGAGACTGGCTAAAAACAAAGTATAATATAAAATACCAAAGCAATGACAAAGAAAGAAACCGGACCTGGTAGTCTGGTATTTAATCAGACAGGGCTAGAGAGATGGCTCAGCAGTTCAGGTACTTGCTTGTGAAACCTAAAGGCCTAGGTTCCACTCCCCAGAACCCATGTAAGCAGATGTACCTGGTAGCACATGCATCTGAAGTTAGTTTCCATTGGCTAAAGATCCTGGCGTGTCCATATTCTCCTTCCCCATAAATAAATAAATAATTTTTTTTTTTTTTAGAGCAGATAGGTGAGTATGGTGGCTCATGTCTTTAATCTCAGGCCTTAGATAGGTTGAGGAATGAAGATTGCTAAGACTTTGGAGGGAAGCCTGGTCTATAATGTGAGAGACCTTGTCTTCACTACACCTCTAGCCAACAAAATCTAAAATAACTAATTTATGAGCTAGGGAAATGGCTCAGTGGGTAAAGCACTTGCTGTACAAGCATGGGGGCCTGCATTGAGTTCAGACCCCTGTCACCTGCATGAAATGCCAGGCGTGGCGACATTCCTTTGTAATCCCAGTGTTGGGGAGTTGGGAACAGGCAGATCCCTAGGGCTCGCTGGCTAGTTATAGTGTAATTGGTGAGCTCTAGGCTCAGTAAGAGACTGTCTTAAAAAGATAAGTAGAGGGCTGGAGAGATGGCTTAGCGGTTAAGCGCTTGCCTGTGAAGCCTAAGGATCCCGGTTCGAGGCTCGGTTCCCCAGGTCCCACGTTAGCCAGATGCACAAGGGGGCGCACGCATCTGGAGTTCGTTTGCAGAGGCTGGAAGCCCTGGCACGCCCATTCTCTCTTTCTCCCTCTATCTGTCTTTCTCTGTCTGTCGCTCTCAAATAAATAAATAAAAAATTTAAAAAAGAAAAGAAAAACTAAAAAATAATAAAATAAAAAAAAAGATAAGGTAGAGAGCTAGAGAGATGGCTTAGTGGTTAAGACACTTGGCCTGCAAAGCCAAAGAACCCAGGGTCGATTACCCAGGGCCCACGTAAGCCAGATGCACAAGGTGGCACATGTGTCTGGAGTTTGTTGCAATAGCTAGAGGTCTGGCATACTCATTCTCTTCCCCCCATAAATTAATAAATAAATAAAATTTAAAAATAAGGTGGAAAGCAAAAGACACCTGATCACACATGTCACACTTGAATACACATGCAAAGTCATAATATAAAGTACGCTGGGCGTGGTGCCTTATGCCTTTAATCTCAGCACTTGGGAGGCAGAGGTAGGAGGATTACCATGAATTTGAGGCCACCCTGAGACTACATAGTGAATTTCAGGTCAGCCTGGACTATAGTGAAACCCTACCCCCCAAAACCAAAACTAAAATAAAATCAAAAGGCCAGGCAAGGTGGTGCACGCCTTTAATCCCAACACTCAGGAGGCAAAGTAGGAGGATAACCATGAGTTTGAGGCCATCCTGAGACTACAGAGTGAGTTCCAGGTCAGCCTGGGCTAGAGTGAGACCCTACCTCAAAAAAAACAAAAATAATAATAATAATAATAATAATAGTAAAATTAAAAGGCAAGGAAATGGAACTGGAGAGATGGCTCAGTGGTTAAGGCACTTGTTTGCAAAGCTTTATGGTTTGGGTTCAATTCCCTAGTATCCACTAAGGCCAGTTGCACAAAGTGGCTCATGCATCTGGAATTTGTTTACAGCAGTAAGAGGCCCTGGTGTGCCCATTCTTTCTCCATCCCCCTCTCTCTGCTTACAAATATTCTTTTTTAAAGATAAGGGATACAGATATAGAGAGGCAGAGGGTGGAGGGTAAGGCTGCAGTCATGAGTTGGACGTAAGAGAGGCCTTAGCAGCACTTTCAAAATGATAGATCAGTGTCACCTGAGCAGCCATAACATACTGGCCATCTTCTGGGTGACCTGTCAGCACTTTGCATACTTTTCTGCAAGTACTGGAAACAGTCTTCTAAAGTTGATGGTGTCCACTCTTAAGTGGTTGTGTCACCATCTGTAGAAGGGTACCCAACGTCCCACAGCCAAGTGGAGCTGGGATCGTCCCATCTTCTGTAACACACCCAACAAGGCTGCCTCTTTGCCTCATGATGTGACTCTTCCTGTTTCAGATCTTAATTCCACCTAAAGGTTTATTTGGGAAGCTCAAGAAAGAGGCTGAAAATCCTCGAGAAGTTTTGGACCAGGTAAATGGAATAGGATTTCTTGTAACCACTTATTGAAGGAACAGGTTCTACTGGGTAGGATTTGTTAAGTGTTTGCAAACTCTCCAAGGTAATACAGGTTGACCTCCCTAGTCCAAAATTCAAAATATTCCAAAGGCTTCAACTTGCTAGATGTAATAGCTCACTCCTATGATCCCAGCACTTAGGAGACGAAGGTAAGAGGAGCTCTTTAATTAAAAAAAAATTATAGATTGAGCTATAAAATGAGTTCCAGGTCAGCCTGTGTTAGAGTAAGAGCCTTCCTCAAAAAATATCAAACAAGGGCTGGAAAGATGGGTTAGCAGTTAAGGCACTTGCCTATATAACCTAATAATGACCAGAGTTTGATTCCCCAGTACCCACGTAAATCCAGATGCACAAGGTGGCACGTGCATCTGGAGTTCCTTTGTAGGGGTTGGAGGCCTTGGCATGCCCATTCTGTCTGTTCTCTCTATCTCTGTGATTGCAAATAAATAAATATATATTTTTTTAAATAACAACCAAAAAAAAAAAACCTACATCAAACAATTAATAGAAGTTTCCAGGCATGGTGGTGCATACCTTTAACCCCACCACTCGGGAAGCAGAGATAAGAGGTTCATTGTGAGTTCAAGGCCACTTTGAGACTGCATAATAAATCCCAGGTTAGCTTGGGCTAGAGCAAGACCCTACCTACGAAAACAAAAACGGGCTGGAGAATTGGCTTAGAAATTAAGACGCTTGCCTGCAAAGCCAAAGGACCCAGGAAGAAAGAAAAAGAAAAGAAACTTTTTGGACATACCTACATGATACCACAAGAGGAAATTCCATACTTGACCTCATATGATTGGTCACATGGTATACTAAAAATGTATAAAGTCACCTTCAGACTATGCATGTGAAGTATAAATGTATTTTCTTTTTAGACTTTGCTCCTGTACCCATGGTTATATATATGCAAAGATTCTAAAATTAAAAATATTTGTAGCCTTCAAGTACATCAGGTAATTATAGTAGTCCCCATGTACCACATTTGGTTCAGGTTGGTGAGGAGAAAGGCCGCCTCATGGCTACCAAGGCCAAGAGAACTTGGATGTCCCATAATGAATGCTACTTTCAGTTTTGCTCTCAGCTTGAGCACTTCTCTTTTTTTTCTAAACTTTAGGCAGAAGACCACCTCCCCAGCAGGTCTTCTGCTGATAGATGACTTTTTGTTTTGTTTTTTGGTTTTTCGAGGTAGCATCTTACTCTATCTCACCCTGACCTGGAATTCACTATGTAGTCTCTGGGTGGCCTTGAACTCATGGCAATCCTCCTACCTCTGCCTCTCAAGTGCTGGGTTAAAGGTGTGCGCCACCACGCCTGGCTGATGACTTTTGGAGTCTCCAGATAATCAGAATCAAGCAGGACTATTGATGCTGGCAGATTGGGCGGCTGTGTGAAAGCTTCTGTTTCTCAGGCCACTTCTTTTGAAGATACTAGGTTTTCCTGCAGACCTCCTCGAGAAGGTTGGGCTACTGGGAGCACAGAGCCCTGTGCCAACTGCAGTAGGACATTGGAAGCTCCCCTTGTAGGCAGAGCAGCGTCCTTGTATGGGGGTGATGCTGGCTTTGGGGACTGCCCTGAAGCTTCCCTGAGAATACTCTGCTGTTTCCCATCCCCACAGGTGTGTTACCGAGTAGAGTGGGCCAAGTTCCAAGAGCGGGAGAGAAAGAAAGAAGAGGAGGAGAAAGAGAAGGAGCGTGTGGCCTATGCTCAGATTGATTGGCATGATTTTGTGGTTGTGGAGACAGTGGACTTTCAGCCCAATGAACAAGGTAAGTCTAGGAGGAGAGGGGAGCCAGGAGCCCCGAGCGATCTCTAGACCTCATGCAGGTGTTTTCAGGGCGCAGAGGATCTTACTTGTTTCCCACTGTCCCATAAGACTTTTTATTTCTACCACTTTGCCCAGATTAAATGCAATTCAGCAACTGGTTACTATGTCTGACCCTGGTGGCTTCTACAGATAGTTAAACAATTCCCCAGCCCCCAGAGATCTCACAGACAGGGCAAGGAATGCTTCTGGCTGGCTCGACTCTGCCAGAACAATTTTGACTCTGGCTTGCCTCTTCCAGGAAACTTCCCTCCCCCGACCACTCCGGAAGAGCTAGGAGCCCGTATCCTCATTCAGGAGCGCTATGAGAAGTTTGGGGAAAGTGAAGAGGTGGAAATGGAGGTCGAGTCTGATGAGGAAGATGAGAAACAGGAGAAAACCGAGGAGCCTCCTTCACAGCTGGATCAGGACACCCAAGTGCAGGACATGGATGAGGTAAGCTCCCAGGGGCCTGAGGACTGTCCTTTCCTCTGGAGCCCATGAGGACGAGTGATGATCTCTGTTGAGTCCAAAGTCCAGTTCCTTGTGTGCCTCAAAACGACAGTGTGCGCCTCAGACAAGGGCAGACTGAGTGCCCCTCTCCAAGCACGGTCAGCACAGCCCTTCTCTCCAGCTCCAGCAACAAAGAGTGATTCACAAACAAGGATCTAAACGCTTTGCCAGCCTTGTTCTTTGGCCTTCCCTTTGGCTCATAGGCCCTGGTGCCAACCACCCCCTTATGGCTTTCATGCTCTTTGGCCCAAAGCAGTTCCCAAAGCTTTTCTAAATGTAGCCTACACATCCTTTCAGACATCCCTACCCCCTTCTAACCTGGCCTTCCAAGTAGGCACAGAGTCTCCAGAGCCAAGTTGCTCTCCCCCCTCAGAAAGAATTTGTGTGCAGTCTGAGAAGAAAGGGCCTCTGTGTTTGTGGGAATTGACTTTTTCTTTCCCTCCCAGCATTGCTGCAGGAGCAGTACCATTGAGTGCTGACTCGCCTACCCCTATCCCTCCCCTGCATGTTAAGGGCCCGTGGCCTCTTGGGACTGCCTGGTGCCAGCTGCTGGAAATGCCTGGGAGGAGTGTTAACACCCTGGCCTCTGACGCTCCCATTCATGCTGTGAGGAAGCAGCTTGGCCAGCTGCCGGCTGGCCTGGGCTGCCCCAGGAGGCTTAGCACATGGATGCTGGCTGGCAGGCTCCTTACTGCCCTGAGAGGTGCCAGGGCTCAGCTGCAGGGAATTATCCTCACCCTCTTTCTGACTCCTGCTTTGCTTCCCAGGGCTCAGATGATGAAGAGGAAGGGCAGAAAGTGCCCCCACCTCCAGAGACGCCCATGCCTCCACCTCTGCCCCCAACTCCAGACCAAGTCATTGTCCGAAAGGACTATGATCCCAAAGGTAGGGCCTGCCTCCCAGCCCTTGCACTGCCCCTGAGGGTCATGAGTGGTCTTATATGTTACTCAAACTGGGCTGTTTCAGGAGGTCTTGAGGTGACCCCGTGTTGTGGTGGGGATGGTTCCTGACAGAAGGGTGCCACCAAATGGATATGTCTTCAGTGGGTGATGCCTGAATGAACTACTCAATCTCATTTAGTATTCTCACTTGGATATCTTGTTTTCTTTCAGCTTCCAAGCCCCTTCCTCCAGCCCCTGCTCCAGATGAATATCTTGTCTCCCCCATCACTGGGGAGAAGATCCCTGCCAGCAAAATGCAGGAGCACATGCGCATTGGGCTTCTCGACCCCCGCTGGCTGGAGCAGCGGGATCGCTCCATCCGGGAGAAGCAGAGTGATGATGAAGTTTATGCTCCAGGTGAGGTGGGGTTCCAACCCACAGGTTGCTTCACACAAACAGAAAACAACAGGCTTTTGAGAATAAGCACAGCCTGTGACCTTGTAAAAGAACTATTTTCCAAAAAGAGTCTTCCAAAAAAAAGTCTTCCAGAGGCTGGCACTGACAAAGATACCACATATCTGTAGATACCCACAGCAAGATCTGGCAATGACTGGGAGTAATGTTCCGTCCTTTGCTCACTTAGACTCTTGATTGGAGTACTCTTGCTCCAGGATGCGGCAGGCTTAGGGAGATAGCCACCGAGGGCAGGGACCTTGGCTGTCAGTCCTGACTGCTGCTTCCTCACCTATCCCCATCCTCACGGCTGCCATCTCTGGCCCACTGGTCTTTATCAGTCAAAGGTTAGACATACACTGGCTCTCTCTTTGTTTATTTGGTTTTTCAAGGTAGAGTCTTGCTGTAGCCCTGGCTGATCTGGAATTCACTATGTAGTCTCAGGCTGTCCTTGAACTCATGGCAATCCTCCTACTTCTGCCTCCTGAGTGCTGGGATTAAAGTTGTGCACCACCATACCCAGCTTTATACTGGCTTTTTTTAAAAAATTTTTATTTATTTATTTGACAGAGAAAAAGATGGGGAGAGAATGGGCATGCCAGGGCCTCTAGCCAGTGCAAATGAACTCCAGATGCATGCGCCCCCTTGTGCATCTGGCTAATGTGGGTCCTGGGGAATTGAACCTGGGTCCTTTGGCTTTGCAGGCAAGAGCCTTAACTGCTAAGCCATCCCTCCAGCCCTATACTGGCTTTCTTAAGTCTAGTACTGATCTGGTAGCTTTCCCCAGACTCAGGATAGAAGTGACATGTTGGGGCCCAGAATCAACTATGTATCATTGGCTTCACCTTGAATTCCAGAGAGCTGCTGCCTTGTTGGGAGGGCACCAGGTTTAACTTCCCCTCTCCTGTCCTGTTGCATATAGGTCTTGATATTGAGAGTAGCTTGAAGCAGTTGGCTGAGCGACGTACTGACATCTTTGGGGTAGAGGAAACAGCCATCGGTAAGAAGATCGGAGAGGAGGAAATCCAGAAGCCAGAGGAAAAGGTGTGATTTTAGTGGATCCTGAGAGCCCCAGGGTGACTTCCCTGCCTTCCATCTCCCACCTATGGGATCAGTTCCGAGAGCCCTGTCAAGCCATATCTTTGCTTTCCCTTGCAGGTGACCTGGGATGGGCACTCAGGCAGCATGGCGCGGACCCAGCAGGCTGCCCAGGCCAACATAACCCTCCAGGAGCAGATTGAGGCCATCCACAAGGCCAAAGGCCTGGTGCCAGAAGATGACACCAAGGAGAAGATTGGTCCCAGCAAACCTAATGAAATCCCCCAGCAGCCACCACCTCCATCTTCAGCCACCAACATCCCCAGCTCGGCACCACCCATCACCTCAGTTCCCCGGCCACCTGCAGTAAGCCAGCAGCCACCCTGTGACCAGTTTTTCTTAAAGCTTGGTTCTTGGGGTTGGGTGCTATTGTCTCAGAGGACTGTCTACTGTAGATCAGGGCCTGAGTGGTTGTGGGTCAAGTCAAGAGAGAACAGACCCTTGAAATGGAAGTGGAAACTTTTAGCCTGGTCTTCCACCTGCAAAGGAGGACTGGAGCACGAGGGAGCTGAGTGGCAAATACGGAACATAGGTTTGAGGCAGAGAAGTACTGTGAGCCTAACAGGGCTTTAAGAACTGCTGGCCAGTTCAGGGGGCTGAGTTAAAGTCAGACCCCTTAATGGGTCTGTCTGCCATGAGGAGCCAGTAGTGTCAGACTTACCAAGTCCCAGGTAAAGAGAGTGTCACCCTGCATATCGCTCTCAGCAGCAAGTTTCTGTCCTGTGAGGCTTCAGCTAGCAGAGTCCAAGCTATCTAACTGCTACCTATGCTCAGTGGCTAGTGCTAGACTAGTTGTATGCACCCTTGGAACCAAGCCTTGGCTTCCTGTGACCCCTGGGTCTCTTCCCCCTCCCCAGATGCCACCTCCAGTCCGTACTACAGTTGTATCTGCAGTACCTGTCATGCCTCGGCCACCAATGGCATCTGTGGTCCGACTGCCCCCAGGCTCAGTGATCGCTCCCATGCCACCCATCATCCATGCACCCAGGATCAACGTGGTACCCATGCCTCCTTCAGCACCTCCTATCATGGCGCCTCGCCCACCTCCCATGATTGTGCCAACAGGTCAGTTTCTGGTATTGTTTTTCCAAGCACTGTCCACAGAGTCACGTATAGTGTTAATGAAAGCTGTTCCATTTGGGTATCTAGCCTAGAAGAGAGCCCTGGCTTTGTGTGTGAAGATGCCCAAGCTGGGAACTGGGAGCCATAGCTCCTCGGGGAGACAGGAGGCTGATATGGGATGGCTTATGTCTTCACTTAGGGGCTAGGCCCTCGACAGGCTCCGAAACCTGACAGATGCCACCTGCCAGTCCATTCTCAGTATTGCTCTTCCTGTAATCCCATGCTTCCCAATCTGGGTAGTCTGTCTCCTGAGGCTCCTACCAGGGAACTTGCTGGTTGCCAGACTAAACAGTGAGTGGTACTTCACACTTCTATGGAGCAAAGCTTTTGCAATCTCACTTCTCAAAATCTCAAGCTGGGCATGGTGGTTCACACCTTTAATCCCAGCACTCTGGAGGATGGAGTAGGAAGATTGCCGTGAGATTGAGGCCTGCCAAGTTCCAAGTCAGCCTGAGCTAGAAAGAGACCCTACCTCAAAATGAAACACAATCTCGTGGGCCTGTATCCTGGGCCCTTGGGCTCCTTCCTCCTCCACTCAGTGGCTGCTGTTCCTTATCTTACAGCCTTTGTGCCGGCCCCACCTGTGGCTCCTGTCCCAGCTCCAGCCCCAATGCCCCCTGTTCACCCCCCGCCTCCCATGGAAGATGAGCCTCCCTCCAAGAAATTGAAGACAGAGGACAGCCTCATGCCTGAGGAAGAGTTCCTGCGCAGAAACAAGGTCTGTGGCTCAGAATGCTGCCTGTGCCGTTGGAGCATCTGGCAGGAGGGAGAGGGGTTGTCCACGTTCCTCACACAGTTTTGGCTCCCAGGGCCTAGGTCAGCCATTTGAAGAGTCTGAGCATATGTTAACTATGAAGTCCAACACCTCAGGGAACAGAAGGTTGTGGTGGCGGTGGTTCCCATGGTGTGGACCCTTACAGAAGAGGACTGCTTGGAGATCCACATGCTTAGACAAAATGACCTGAGTGTGACAGGAGCCCTAGACAATTAGAGGAAATCCTGGGTACTGGTGTTTATTTATTTATTTATTTATTTTTTTTTTTTTTTGGTTTTTCGAGTAGGGTCTCACTCTGGTCCAGGCTGACCTGGAATTAACTCTGTAGTCTCAGGGTGGCCTTGAACTCATGGCGATCCTCCTACCTCTGCCTCCCGAGTGCTAGGATTAAAGGCATGCGCCACCACGCCCGGCTATTTTTATTTTTTAATAATTTGAGAGAGAATGAGCATGCCAGGGCCTCCAGCTGCTGCAAACTCCAGGTGTATGCACCACCTCACACATCTGGCTTATGTGGGTCCTGGGGAATTGGACCTGAGTCCTTAGGCTTTGCAAGCAAACACTGTAACCACTAAGCCATATGTCCAGCTCATGGGTACTGTTTTAAATTCAGACTTTTCCCTCAGCTGTAGTCATTGGCAGGACTACCTGTTGGAGTAAGATTCTGTTGGTGTGCTAGAGTAAGGATCCCACCTTAGGACTGCAGGTCACTAGGAAGACTGATAGGCTTCAGTAAAGAGGCACAGTCACAGCCCCACTCCCCAGAAGATTTGACAAACTCTGTTTTGTTTCTAAGACTCATGCCTTTTATTTTTGGTTTTTCAAGGTAGGGTCTCTCTCTAGCCCAGGCTGACCTGGAATTCACTATGTAGTCTCACGCTGGCCTTGAACTCATAGTGATCCTCCTACCTCACCTCCCGAGTGCACCATGCTCAGCCAATCGGCTAATGATTACGTTTTCTTTTTTTCTTTCTTTCTTTCTTTTTTTTTTTATCATGCCTATTGATCACCTACTCAAGGTCCTAACTTCACAGACTCTTCACTTAGTTCTCAGCAACCTGGTTTACAGTCACGTGACATAGAGACCCAGGCCTTAGTCAGCTTTGGATCTGAGCTGGAAACCCAAGTCTTCTTACTTCACAGGCCACATTCTTTTCTGTATTGTTGCTTCTTGAGGGTTGCAGAACATTTTTACCTTCTACCTACTTCACCTTAGCTCCAGATTCACTGGGAGGGAAGGCAGGGGTCAATTTATAAAGAAGAGAAACAGGGCTGGCAGGATGGCTCAACGGTTAAGGTGCTTGTTTGGAAGGCCTGATGGCCCTGGATTCAATTCCCCAGTATTCACATAAAGCCAGATGTACAAAGTGGTGCTTGCATCTAGAGTTCCTTTGCAGCAACTGGAGGCCCTGGTGTGCCATTCTCTGTGTCTCTTCTATCTCTCTGTGCTTGCAAATAAATAAATAAGAATATTTCATAAAAAAGAGAGAGAGTGTGTGTGTAAAGCTCGGCGTGGTGGCACACATCTTTAATCTCAGCACTCAGTAGGCAGAAGTGGGAGGATCATCGCCATGAGTTCAAGGATACTCTGAGCCTTCATAGTGAATTCCAGGTCAGCCTGAGGTAGAGTGAGACCCTGTCTCAAGAAAGCAAAAGAGAGGGCTAGGGAGATGGCTTAGTGGTTAAGTTCCATGCCTGTGAAGCTTAAGGACCCAGGTTTGATTCTCCAGGTCCCACATAAGCCAGATGCACATGGTAGCACGTGCATCTGGAGTTCATTTGCAGTGACTAGAGGCCCTGGTGTGCCCATTCTCACTCTCACTCTTTCTCCAATAAAAAATAAATAAATAAATAAAATCTTTAATTAAAAAAGAGAGAGAAACAAAGCTGGGCATGGTAGTGTATGCCTATAATCTAAATATTCCAAAGGTGGAGGTAGGAAAACTGCCTCAAGTTCAAGGTCAGCCTGGGCTACATAATGAGACTCTTATCTTTAAAAGGGGAGGGGCAGGGCTAGAGAGATGGCTTAGCAGTTAAGCACTTGCCTGTGAAGCCTAAGGACCCTGGTTCAAAGCTCCATTCCCCAGGACCCATGTTAGCCAGATGCACAAGGGGTGCACATGTCTGGAGTTCATTTGCAGTGGCTAGAGGCCCTGGCGTGCCTATTCTGTCCCTCTCTTTCTCTCTATCTTTCTCTTGTTATGTGCTGCTTTTTGTCTGTCGCTCTCAAGTAAATAAATAAAAATAAAACAAAAACAAATTTTTTAAAAAGGGATAGCTGATGTAGAAAGGTTACCTTGAATTTGAGGCCAGTCTGGTCTACAGATTCAGTTCTAGGTCAGTCTGGGTGAAAGCAAAACCGTGCCTCAAAAACAATGATGATGATGATGATCATAATGATGATGATGATCATAATGATGATGATGATCATAACGATGATGATGGTGGTGGTGGTGGTGGTGGTGAAGAGGAGAAATGAAATCTTGTGACAGGGGTCCAGATGTGCAGAGTATACTTCGTGGTTGGTTTAGGTCCCCTCACTCATAATGTCCACTCTCATTTACAGGGTCCAGTGTCCATCAAAGTGCAGGTGCCCAACATGCAGGATAAGACGGAATGGAAGCTGAATGGACAGGTGCTGGTCTTCACCCTCCCGCTCACAGACCAGGTATGGGCTACCACCACCCACTTGTGCAGGTGCCAGGCGTCAAGGGACCAGGACACTTTCCAGGTGGCTTTAGCGAAGGAATGAATGACCTCTCCTTGGTTCCACAGGTCTCTGTCATCAAGGTGAAGATTCATGAAGCCACAGGCATGCCTGCGGGGAAGCAGAAGCTGCAGTATGAGGTGAGTCAGTTCCGCCCCAGTTCTGCCCCTTCGGTCCCAACACCTCTGCCATCCTAGAAACTAATTCTCCTTTGGGAGTGCAGAACAAGGTGGAGAGAAACCTGGGGGTAGTAGCCATCTGGGTCCATCTTAGAAGTGATATGGGATAGCATCCTCTGACAGTACGGTCTAGCGTGGGGTCCAGAAAACTCTTTGCCTCTATGATCAGGAGCTGAAGGTCTAGAGCTTGGGTGTGCCCTGATGGTTCCTGACCCAGTGTGGGGTCAGCTCAGCCCAGATCTGTGTTGATGCAAGGGGTATCTGCCAGGTCTTATGTGGTTTTACATTCTTTTTTGGACTTGAGTGTATCCACACTTCAGGCCTCATTTCCTCTATAAAGTGAGGCTGATGGGCAGGTTTGGTGGTGCGCACCTTTAATCTCAGCACTTGGGAGGCAGAGGTAGAAGAATTGCTGTGAGTTCAAGGGCAGCCTGGAACTTCAGCATAAGTTCCAGGTCAGCTTGAGCTAATATGAGACCCTGTCTCACGGGGAAAAAAAAAGGATGATGGGGTGAGGTTATCACTAATGGTCTAGTGACATCAGGGTCAATCAGCCCTCCCTGGGTTTGGTTAGGGCCAGCATCTTGGGGAGATCAGCTTTGAGCCAAATGTTGACAAAGCATTCTGTTACTGCATCAGGTGGAAGGAAGGAAGGAAAATCATTGTAGAGGGAACTGGAGCCCTACAGTCTACTTCCCTCCTGCCTCCCCTAAGCGGCTGCTAGGTTCAGGGAGGTGCTTGTGGTCAGGGTCAGGTGCCTTACACTAAGGCATGCCTCTGTTTTCCAGGGTATCTTCATCAAGGATTCCAATTCACTGGCTTACTACAACATGGCCAATGGTGCTGTCATCCACCTGGCCCTCAAGGAGAGAGGTGGCAGGAAGAAATAGAGCGAGAAAACCTGTCCGGTCCCTGCTGTTGGGCCTCTCTTGTCGCCCGTGCTGCCATGTCCCGTCCCCCCGCTTTTAACTGTGATCTGAGAACTTTGCTGGGACCTCAAGCACTGCCTGTGTATTTTTCCCCTCTTAGTTTGGAAATTGACATTGTCCTTTTAAGGTTCCCCCCACCCCATCCGCAACTTAGCACTCCCCAACACTGTTAAGAGAAGCAAAGCTTTGTAAGCTGTTCTTTGGAATGTTTTTCTTAGGGTCTGGAATTTAAATCTTTCAGGCAGTCCAATAAGAAGTGGAAGCCCAGGAATATCCTACAGAATAACTTCACAGTGCCACGTGACACTTGGCGCATAGAATATGATTATTGTCATTGATTGTTTTGTATCTTGCTGTGGTCTGTAATAAACCTCTTGGATGCTCCTGAAAGCAGTGTAAAAAGACCTGTCTCTTGGCCAGCTGTGTCCACTTCACAGTGCTGTGTAGCTCCTGTGGTCTGAGAAGTCCTGGTGTTTGTATATAAATTTGTGTGGCAGTCATCATATCTTTGAGGTGTTAAGTGCTTCTTGTAAAAAAGTACTATATTGCCTTTAAAACATGGAGGCCCTCCAGAAGACCAAACATGTATTAAAATGAGTAGTACAGGATGCTTTCAGCATGCTGTGTCCCACTGACAAAAGACAGCTCGCGGGGTGGTAGTTTCCTGCGGGCTTGGGATCACCTAGTACAAGCAGATGTGATGAGTGTTCTGTAAGATACAGACCAGTAAGTAATTGTACCAAGGCCGTGCACTGTTGTCAGGACTTCATAAAGCCCACTTTACTACTTACTACTTTAAGTACTTTGTAAACTTTTTAATCCTAACGTGAATCTTCCTGGTTGACCCTGAGGAGCAAAGAAGGCAGGTCACATGCCCACAGTCACATGGTACAAAGATGAAAAGAATGTGTTCAAAACACTTGCCACAGTCTTAGCACCTGAGCAAGGACTAATTGCAGATTGTTTTTGGAACTGTGCTATCTCGAGGGGAGATAGGTGCTGCTACGGGTGTTCAGAGGAAGGGAGGTGAGAACTTGTTGATAGCTGTTGACTGGCTTTAAACCTGAAATAGACTTCCTGATGAGAATTAACACTTCTGAGAGCTCCCAGTACCTTTTAAAAAATAATTTATGTATGTGTGCATGAGCATGCCTGGCCCTCGTGCCTGTGCACATGAACTTCAAACATGTGTGCCACTTTATGTGTCATATCTTTTTTATTTATTTTTTTGAGAGAGAGAAGGAAGCAGAGAGAGGGAAAATGGGCACACCAGGGCCTTTCAGCTACTGTGAACGAACTCCAGACACTTGCGCCCCTTGTGCGCACGTACGACATTGTGTACTTATGCATCTGGCTGTATGGAACCTGGAGATTCGAACAGAAGTTCTTTAGCTTTGCAGGCAAACACTTTAACCGCTAAGCCATCTCTCTAGCCCATGTCTTATCTTCGTTTATTTTTTATTTATTTGAGAGCAACAGAGAGAGAGAATGGGCATGCCGGTGTCTCTAGCCACAGCAAACAAACTCCAGACGCGTGCACCCCCTTGTGTATCTGGCTAACGTGGGTCCTGGGGAATCCAGTCTCAAACAGGGCCCATAGGCTTCACAGGCAAGTGCTTAACCGCTAAGCCATCTCTCCAGCCCACCATGTCTTATCTTTATGTGGGTACTGGGAATCAAACCTAGGCTGGTGGGCTTTGCAAGCAAGTGTCTTTAACTGCTGAGCCATCTTCCTAGCACATTTGTTTGAGAGAGAAAGGCAGATGAGAGAGAGAATGGGCACACCAGGGCCTCTAGGCACTGCAAATAAACTCCAAATGCATGTGCCCACCATTTGCTTCTGGCTTCATGTGGGTACTGGGGAATCTAACCTTGGTCCTTAGGTTTTGCAGGTAAGCACTTTAACCGCTGAGACATCTCTCTAGCCCATTAGCACCTTTTTTGCAGTCCCTTCATTTGACTATCTGCCTCACATCCTTCCCAAGTCTCAGAGGTAAAACCACTCAAAACTGCCCAGCACTTTGCTCCATTGCAAACTGCTGGGTCCTCACATGTTTAACCTTATGTCATGGCATTTCCTACCCTGTATGACATTTGCCTCCTACCTAGTTGCTAGAAGTTTGCCCCAGGGGTCAATACCAAAGTTTGGCTTGATGAAGAGTACTTTCTGGGTTGGGGCCTAAAAGTGAGCTCACTACTAGGTACTTCTCCAGGAGCAGTGCAGAATCTTCCAGAATGCTACCTCAGCTCACTCCAAGAGAAAAGGGCATCCAGAGGCCTGAGAGAGCCTCACACCCAGGCTCTCCTTTCTGGTAACGGGGGCCGGGCATGGTGTCAGAACATACGCCTCTACAGACTGCCAGGCCCCACAGTGAGGCTATGACAAGAGGCCAGGAATGTTGGGCGTAACAGGCAAGTGAATGGGCCCTTTGAGCTGCACTCTCAAGTGAGCAGTTTCCCGGAGCTCCTGAATGAACATCTGTCCTGGTTTAGGCAGTTGCAGAAGGCTCATTGACCTCAAGGCCTTGTGACTGTCAGCAGCTACAGACCCAGTTTGTTTCCTGACATTACACTTCCTATTCAGAAGGTGGATAGGGTCTCTCTCTCTCTCTTTATTGATATACTTAGTATAGATACATCATTGATACCATCTTTTCCTTCATCCTGGGTTGTTTTTTTTTTTTTTTTTTTAGGGGTTGGGTTAAAGGTAGGATTTTGCTCCAGCCCATGCTAACTCAGCTTCCTAAGTGCTAGAATTAAAGGCATGTGCCACCACACCTGGCTCTCTCTGTCTCTTTTAAATAAATAAATAAGTTTTACAAGCTAAGGAGATGTCTCTACAGTGCTTATTGCACAAGCATCATGAGAACTTGAGTTCACATCCCGGACCACATCCAGGACCTACATAAAGGCTGGGCTCTGTAGCATGTGCCTGTAACTACTGGGGAGGTGGAGACAAGAGGATCCTTGGGGCTTGCTGACTAGCCAGTCTAGCAAAATCCAGCTCCAGGTTCAGGGAAAGACCCTAGCTCAAAAAACAAGATGGAGAGGCTGCAGAGATGGGTTAGCGGTTAAGGCGTTTGCCTGCAAAGCCAAAGGTTCCTGTTTCGATTCCCCAGGACCTACATAAGCCAGATGCACAAGGAAGCACATGCATCTGGAGTTCATTTGTAGTGACTAGAGGCCCTGGCACACCCATTCACACACACACACACTCTCTCTCTCTGCCTCTTTCACTCTCTCAAATAAATAAAAGTAAATAAAAATAATTTAAAAAAAAAAAAAAACAAGATGGAGGGGCTGGAGAGATGGCTTAGCAGTTAAGGTGTTTGCCTGAGAAGCCAAAGGACCTCGGTTCTATTCCCCAGCTTCCACAAAAGCCAGATGCACAAGGTGTCACATGCATCTGGAGTTTGTTTGCAGTGGATGGAGTGGTTGAGGAAGATGCCTGGTACCTACTTAATGGCTTCCACATGCACAAGTACCACAGACATGGACAAGCAAACACATGTATGCACACCATATGGCCAAAAAAAAAAAAAAAAAAAATCCAAAAACAAAAGTTGCATACACAGCTTTTCTAATTCTCAGTGCCAACTCCTGAAGACTATTTTAAAAGATTTTTATTTTATTTACTTGTTTGGGAGAGAAGAGATGAAAGTGGGCACACGAGGGCCTCCAGCCACGACAAACTCCAGACACATGTGCCACTTTGTGCATCTGGCTTTAAAAAAATTTTTTTTTAAGATTTATTTTTATCTATTTATTGGAGAGAGAAAGAGAGAATGGGCGCTCCAGGGCCTCTAGGCACTGCAAACAAACTCCAGATGCATGTGCCACCATGTGTATCTGGCTTACATGGGACCTGGAGAATTGAACCTGTGTCCCTAGGCTTTGCAGGCATGCACCTTGACCGCTAAGCCATCCCTCCAGCCCTGCATCTGGCTTTATGTGGGTACTGGGGAATTGAACCTAGGTCCTCAGGCTTCATAGGCACTGTCTTAACCACTAAGCCGTCCCTGCAGCACACACACACCCTTTTAATTTCTACATTTTTTTCAGCTTTTTTTTTTATTAAGTAGTCAGTTTGTCTGGACACATGTCCCTCTTCCTTGCCCCCATTCTGATGGGGCCCCCCTCAGTGGGATTGCTGTTATTCCCCTTGGGGTTGAGAGTTACGAGATGTGAGAGCATCAGTCATTGTTAGGGGGAGGGCAGTACCTCTGGATATTCCCTTCCACTCTGGCCCTTACAATCTTTCCACTCCATCCTCCACAAAATTCCCTGAGCTGGAGAGATGTCTTAGCTGTTAAGGCAGTTTTTCTGGGAAGCCTAAGGACCTAGGCTTAATTCCTTCCCCCAGTACCCGTGTAAGCCAGATACACAAGGTGGTGCATGTGTCTGGAGTTTGTTTGCAGTGGTTAGATGATCTATAATTATGAAAGCTGTCAATAAATTTTTAAAAAATGTTAAGATCTTTGAATCATTAACTTTATATCTGATTTGGGAATTTGTCTGTCACTTCTGCATTCCTTATGTAAAGGAGGAGATGCACTATTCTAGGTATCTCTGGGCCCTACAGTCCATGAAGCAGGACAAGATAAACTGTCCCTTACATCATTACAGAGAAAGTACTACAGTTGCCTTTAAGCTCAGTTCAATTAAGTGGTCCTTGTCCTTTAACTGTGCTGATTAGATCAGGGATAGGCATCTGACTCAGTGTAAGTGGTGGACGTTACCAGAGAATGGATGCAGCCTCATCTCTTCAATAGCACCTTCCAGAAGGTGTGTACATGTGAAGAAAGGTAAGTGGCAGCCGGGCATGGTGGCACACACCTTTAATCCTAGCACTTGGAAGACAGAGGTAGGAGGATTGCCAAGCGTTGGAGGCCACCCTGAGACTATATAGTGAATTCCAGATCAGCCTGGGCTACAGTGAGACCCGACCTCAAAGGAAAGAAGAAAGAAAGAAAGAGAGAGAGAGAGAGAGAGAAGTGGCATGGAACTGCTTGCTTCTAAGGGATGCAGACTGACAGGATTCATGGACACAACCATGCAAAGGGCCTGATGCAGGGTCTGAGAAGAGGAGCATATGTGCGTGAGTGCCTTATCAACACGTTCCTGTAGTCCTACTGTCTTCACTCCTCTCCAAAAGAACGCCCCTCCTACCCTCCAGCAGCCAATCCTGCAGGTGTCTCACTGCATGGCCTCAGGCCTGTTGCCCTTTGAACTCCAGTAAACCATATAAATATGCGGGGCTTTGCTTCTTTAATTTTTAATTTTGTCTTGGTTGTTGTTCCAGAGGTAGGGTCTCACTCTAGCTCAGGCTGATCTGGAATCACTGTAGTCTCAGGGTGGCCTTGAACTCACAGTGATCCTCCTACCTCTGCCTCCTGAGTGCTGGGATTAAAGGCGTGTGCCATCATGCTTGGCTTTTCTTATTACTTAGTATGAGTGTGCCAGGGCCTCTTACTACTATAAATAAACTCCAGATACATGTGCCACTTGGTTCATCTGGCTGTATGTGGGTGCTGGAGAATTGAACCTGAGCCAGCAGGCTTTGCAAACACAGGCCTTTAACAACTGAGTCATCTTCCCAGGGGCCCCTTTTTAAAAAAATTAATATATTTTATTTATTTATTTGAGAGAGAGAGAACAAAAGAAGGAGAGAAAGAGAGAGTGGGAGGGGGAATGGGCATGCCAGGGCCTCCAGCCACTGCAAACAAACTCCAGATGCATGTTCCCCCTTGTGCATCTGGCTTATGTGGGTCCTGGAGAATCGAACCAGGATCCTTTAGCTTTGCAGGCAAATGCCTTAACCGCTGAGCCATCCC
The DNA here is from genome assembly GCF_020740685.1 of Jaculus jaculus. Taxonomy (NCBI): domain Eukaryota; kingdom Metazoa; phylum Chordata; class Mammalia; order Rodentia; family Dipodidae; genus Jaculus; species Jaculus jaculus. The sequence continues at coordinate 10,390,734 of NC_059114.1, read as the reverse complement.
TCCAGCCCCTGAGACCCCCTTTTTGGGGGTGGAGGTGGGATTTGTTTTGAGGCTGTGGTCTTGCCATGTTGTCCAGTTAGCCTCAAATACCAGGACTCAAGCTGTCTTTCCACCTCAGCCTTCCAGTTAGCTAGGATTACACACCGCCATACCTGGCTTGGAATTCCCCTTCTTTGATCATTTATTGATGTGTTCACTGCTCCCCTGCTTCCTCACTCCAATCTAAACACACCGTCTTCTGAACTGTGCCTTCTTCAAGGAGAGTCTCTTTTTTTTAAAAGACATGTATTGGAGAGAGGACGAGAGAGAGAGAGGGAGGGAGGGAAGGAGGGAGGGAGGGAGGGAGGGAGGGAGGGAGGGAGGGAGGAAAAGAAGCAGATAGAAAGACAGAATGAACACCAAAACCTCCAGCTACTGTAAACAAACTCCAGACACAAGCACCACCTTGTGCATCTGGCTTACATGGGTCCTGGGGAATCAATCGAACCAGGGTCCTTAGGCTTTGAAGGCAAGCGCCTTAACCTCTAACCAATCTCTCCAGTCCCAAGGAGAATCTTTATACCTTTTGGGTGCTAGGGTCCAAACCCAGGGCCTTGCAACCACTGAGCTAAATCCCCAACCTGCCCTGCTTCTTGTATACAGTTCTAGATGCCTCCCCCGCCAACCAGGGCTCCCTCATTTCTGTTTGCTTCCCACTGCCAGCCCTGTCCCACCACTGTCCAAACCTTACTCTGCTTGGTTTTCTTCACACCACCTGACAAATGCTCTACACTTGTCCATGTTCTCTTCACTCCGCTGACCTCTAACCCTCTGCTGAGCTAGAACTTCGTCGTTCTTTCTGTGGTGCTGGGAATTGAACCCAGGGCCTGAAGTATGCTAGGTAAGTGTTCTGCTGAGCTGTCTCCCTGCCTTTCTTATCTCTTGTCCACTGGAGTATTGTCTGGCCCCTGATAGGTCTATTAAATTAAAGAGCTCAAGCCTTTTTAACCCTAATCCCAGCATCCAGGAGACTGAGACAGGATTGTGAGTTTTGCGGTTAGCCTGGGCTACATAGCTTAAAAAAAGAAAAGCTAGGGCTAGAGGGATGGCTAAGTGGTTAAGCGATAGCCTGTGAAACCTAAAGACCCCAGTTCAGGGCTCCATTCCCCATGACCCACCCTAGTCAGATGCACAAGGGGGCGCACATGCGTCTGGAGTTCGTCTGCAGTGGCTGGAGGCCCTAGTGCACCCATTCTCTCTCTCTCTATCTGCCTCTTTCTCTCTGTCTGTCGCTCTCAAATAAATCAATAAAAATAAACAAAAAAAAATTTTAAAAGCTAGGTGTGATGGCATATTGGAATTCTAGCACTTGGGAGGTGGAAGGAAATATGAACATCTGGAATTAAGGTTATCTTCACCCACTGAGCAGGTTCACACACACACTAAACTATGTGAGATTTTGTAAAAACAAAACAAAACAAAACAAAACAAAAAACAACTGAAATGTCCTAAAATTTGAGTAAAAGAAACCTAACATTAGCAGGGTGTGGTGGTGCCTTTAGCATCAGTACTAGGGAGGCTGAGGTAGGAAGATCACTATGAGTTTGAAGCCATCCTGGGGCTACAAAGTTTCCAAGTCAGCCTGGACTAGAGACCCTGCCTTTAAACAAAATGCTATGCCCTGAGGCTTTAGCTCACTGACTCACCAAGTCATTATCAACATTCCTATTTTTTTTTTAATACTTATTTATTTACTTACTTGAGAGAGAAAGAAAGAGAGGAAGGGAGAGAGGGAGAGAAAGGGCGTGCCAGGGCCTCTTAGCCACTGCAAAGGAACTCCAGGTAGATGTGCCACCTTGTACATCTGGCTTTACATGGGTGCTGGGGAATTGAATCTGGGTCATTAGGCTTTGCAGGCAAGCACTTTAACTGCTGAGCCATCTCTCCAGCCCCAACATTTCTTTTATTTGTTCTGAGGTAGGGTCTTGCTCTAGCCCAGGCTGACTTATGTAGTCTCAGGGTGGCCTTGAACTCATGATGATCCTCCTATCTCTGCCTCCCAAGTGCTCTGATTAAAGGCATGTGCCACCATGCCCGGCTTCAACATTTCTTTTTTTTTGTTGTTGTTGTTTTGTTTTTTTTGAGGTAGGGTCTCACTCTAGCCCAGGCTGACCTGGAATTTACTCTCTAGTCTCAGGGTAGCCTGGAACTCACGGCAATCCTCCTACCTCTGCCCCCCAAGGGCTAGGATTAAAGGCATGCACCACACCTGCCTTCATTGTCAATTTGACAGGGTTTTCCATCACCTAGGAAACACACCATTGGGCACCTATGGGAGGGTATTTCCAGGCAAGTTTAACTGAGGAGGGATGACCTCCCCTGACTAGGGGTAGGTTAGGGTCCTGGAATACATATAAAGCAGGAAGGGGGGAGCTTTACATTAGCATTTATCTCTTTCTGCTTCCTATCTGGACACACAAGGTGACCAGCTATGTCCTGGTACCCCTTCCATGCTTTCCTCACCATGACTCACAGTCGTACTCAAACTATAAGTTGAAATAGACCCTTCCTTCCTTGAGTAATATAGTCAGTATACAATGCCCTTTTAGGAATATGTTTGGGAGCTTTAAATAACCTTACTAGGACCAGGATGCCAAAGTCGAAGGGTTGTAAATACTTTGCCATGTTTGGGGCTTTACATCTGTTCTGGATATATATGATTCATCTCTTTCCTTTTCCTGGGATAGGTCTACACCCTGAGGCAAGGCCCACTCTGCTTTTCCTGGGAGCTGGAACTAAAAGTCAGTACCTCTGTCTAGTCATTGGAGAGGAGGAATATTCTCCTAAATGGAGGACTTAAGGACAAATTGCCTGTGCCCACTCCCATGTCTGTCATGTGTCCATTTGTGACAAACCAGAATGCCACGGCATGTAAAGACTATGCAGAAAGGGACTGGAGAGATGGCTCAGCGGTTAAGGCACTTGCCTGCAGAGACTAATGACCCAGGTTCAGTTCCCCAGTGCCTGCGAAAGCCAGATACACAAAGTGGCACATGTGTCTGGAGTTCATTTGCAACGGCTGGAGGCACTGACACACCCATTTCTACCTGTCTCTCTCCTTTCTCTGTTTGCAAATAAGTAAATTTTTAAAAAATCTTTTTTTTTTTCCAAGGTAGGGTCTCACTCTAGTCCAGGCTGACCTGGAATTCACCATGTAGTCTCAGGGTGGCCTCGGACTCATGGCGATCCTCCTGCCTCTGCCTCCCAAGTGCTGAGATTAAAGGCATGCACCACCATGTCTGGCTTACCACTTTTTATTTTATATGAGAGAGTGAGAGAAAGGGCACACCAGGGCCTCTAGTCACTGCAAACAAACTCCAGACACATGCACCACCTTGTGCTTCTGGCTTACTGGGGTACAAGGGAATTAAACCTGAGTCCCTTGGCTTTGCAGGCAAGTGCCTGAACTGCTAAGCCATCTCTCCAGCCCCTATTTATTTATTTGAGACAGACAAAGAGAGAAAGAAGCAGATAGAGAGACCATGGGCAAGCCAGGGCGTCCAGTTGCTACAGATAAATTCCAGACACATGTGCTACCTTGTGCATTTTGCTTATGTGGGTCCTGGGGAATTGAACCTGGGTCCTTTGGCTTTGCAGGCAAATGCTTTTTTTTTTTTTTTTTTTTTTTTTTTTTTTTTTTTTTAAGACTGTGCAGTGAGATCTTCAATCAGAGAAACAGTGAATTTCTCAAAACTTAAATCCTCCCCTCTTGGAGCTTGCTTCTGGCCCTTTGTAGCCTGTCTTGAGGCCTGCAGCTCAGGCTGTCTCTTCTAGTCCCTTCCTTTCCTGGGCCGGTCTTCCCCCAGGTATGTAGGGAAGTGTTAAATGGCACCATAGCTGTGACTTGTAAACTGTAAAATACCAAACTTAAGTGAGGAACTGTCATTACAGCTGTAAGAGTTGACAATCTCTAGTGCAGAATTTGGCTGCTGGGGGCAAGTCCATTGGCCCCCAGTCTTGCTAACAGAAGCATTTGGTTTGGTGAGAACTGGGTTTGAGTCTTGGGTGTGTTTAATTCTGGGACTTCGAAACACTGTGACTTTATTACTACACAGACTCTCAATTCTTCTACCTATAAAATAGGACTGATTATATCTGCATATACATAATTATTAAAAGGCATAATTAAAGGAAAGCGGGTGTGGTGGCACACGCCTTTAATCCCAGCACTCAGGAGGCAGAGGTAGGAGGATCACCATGAGTTCAAGGCTGCCCTGAGACTACATAGTGAATTCCAGGTCAGCCTGGACTAGAGTAAAACCCTACCTCAAAAAACAAAAACTAACAAAAGAGAAAAAATACGAAAGCCAAGCTGGTGCCACATGCCTTTAATCTCAGCACTGGGGAGGCAGAGGTAGGAAGAACGCCCTACCAGGAAAAACTGGAAAAAAAGAAAAAAAAGAAAAAGAGAGAGAGAGAAAATGAGAGAAGCTGGACACAAAATCCACACATTATGATTACGGTTCCACTTAAAAAGGAAAAGTCCAGGGCTGGAGAGATGGCTTAGCAGTTAAGGTGTTTGCCTGTAAAGCCAAAGGACCCAGGTTTAATTCCCCACAACTCACATAAGCCAGGTGCACAAGGTGGCACATGTGTCTGCAGTTCATTTGCAGTGGCTGAAAGCTCTGGTGCACCTATCATCTACCTCTCTCTCTCTCTCTCTCTCTCTCTCTCTCAAATAAATAAAATAAATACTTTTTTTAAAAAGGAAAAGTCCAGAAAAAGTAAGTCTATTGGCAAAGTAGTGACTTAGTGCTAAGGAACAGGAGTTTCTTTTGGAGATGATGAAACGTTCTAAAATTAGATTGTGGTGATGGTTGCACACTATAAATATACTAAAAATGGAATTGTATGTTTTGCTATTATTTTAATTTTTTACTTTAAGGTTTTTTGGGGTAGGGTCTCACTGTAGCCCAGACTAACTTGGAACTCACTGTAGCCACAGGTTGGCCTTGAACTCACAGTGATCCTGCTACCACAGACTCCCATGAGCTGGGGTTAAAGGTGTGTGCCACTGCACCCAGCCTGGTTATTTTCCTTTTTCTTTTCTTTTCTTTCTGTCTGTCTCTCTCTCTCTCTCTTTTTTGAGATATGGCCTCTTATTGTAACCAAGGCTGGCTTCTCACAATCTGTGTCATCCTACTGAAGGCTGAGATTATGGGCATGTCCTACAGTGACTGGATTATTATTATTATTGTTTATTTTTATTTTTTGTTTCTCGAGGTAGGGTCTCACTATAGCTCAGGCTGACCTGCAATTTACTATGTAGTTTCAGGGCAGCCTTGAACTCATGGTGATCCTCCTACCTCTGCCTCCCGAGTGCTGGGATTAAAGGCGTGCGCCACCATGCCTGGCTCTATTTATTTATTTATTTATTTTTTGTTTTTCGAGGTAGGATCTCACTGTAGACCAGGCTGACCTGGAATTCACTATGTAGTCTCAGAGTGGCCTCAAACTCATGGCAATCCTCCTACCTCTGCCTCTTGAGTGCTGGGATTAAAGGTGTGTGTCACCATGCACAGCAGGATTATTTTTAATTTTTTAAAAATATTTTATTTATTTGAGAAAGGTAAGGAGAGGGAGAGAGTCAAAGAGGTGGAGAGAGAATGAATATGGGCATACCAGGGCCTCCAGCCTCTGCAAATGAACTCCAAATGCATGTGCCTTGTGCATCTGGCTTTAGGTATGTATTGGGGAATGGAATTCAGTCCTTCAGATTTTGCAAGTAAGCACCTTTAACCATTGCGCCATCCCTGCAGACCTTTACTTTTTTTTTCTTTTTTTCCCCCAAGGTAGGGTCTCACTTGGGCTCAGGCTGACCTGGAATTCACTATGTAATCTCAGGCTGGCCTCCAACTCATGGCGATCCTCCTACTTCTGCCTACCAAGTGCTGGGATTAAAGACATGCACTACCATGCCTGGCTGACCTTTAATTTTTATTTAACTATAGTTTTTGGTGGTAATGGGGTGCAGACCTATGATGTACGGTAAATATCCAGTAAAACTACTGAAGAGCCCACACTTACAGTCCCAGTATTGGGGAGACCGAATCAGGCATCACCCTGAGCCACAGAGTTGAGAGTTGTCTCAAGAAAGTGAACAGGGGCTGGAAGGATGGCTTAGCCGTTAACGCCCTTGCCTGCAAAGCCAAAGGACCCAAGTTTGATTGCCCAGTATCCAAGTAAAACCAGATGCACAAGGTGGTGCATGCGTCTGGAGTTCATCTGCAGTGTCCATTCTCTATCTGCCTCAATCTCTCTTTCTCTCTCAAATGAATAAATAAATAAATAAAACCTTAAAAAGTACATTTTTTAAAAAGCAACCCCCCCAAAAAAAACATAAAACTACCCACCAAAACAAAAAGTTATCTTGGAAACAAGATATCAAGAGAAAGTACATAGAGTTTAAGTCAGTAAATAAATGTAAATCATTCTTTTAATTTTTTAATATTAAAGTTATTCATTGGGCAGAGACAAAGAGGCAGGAAAGAAGAGTGAGTATAAACACCATAGGTCCTCCGCCAATGCAAATGAACTCCAGACAAATGTAACACTTTGTGCATCTGGTTTTTACTTGGGTACTGGGGAATCGAACCGGGTTCGTCGGGTTTTGCAAGCAGATCATCTCTCCAGCCCTGAACATCATTCATAAATAAGGTCTTCCACAAGCCAATTTAAAAGTCTTCTAAACAGTAAGCAAGGGAGGTGGGCCTTTAAGCCGAATCCCTAGACCTATTTCTCTATTCGGGTCTCTTCAGCGGAAACCATCCCATTCACGACTCAGGGGTTTCCCGCAAGGCGCGGGCCTCCGGAAGCCAGCAGGGCGCGGGGCCGAATCTCCAGGGATGCCCTAAGGGCCTAGGCCTGCCTGAAAGCTGTAAAGATGACAGACCTGGTTGGAGCCAACCCGGAAAGGCCAGAGCAGCTTGTCCAGGTGAGTTCCCATGACTGACAGCGGGGGCGGGGAGGGGTGGGAGGAGGGTCCCGGGTGACGGCTGCCCCGCCCCCTCACGTCCGTCCCGTTGGCGCCAGCCTGGAAGGTGGGCGGGGCCTGCAGCCCTTGGCGTCTATTGGGCGTGAACTCGGACGTTCCCGCCCACAGCCTTGTGCCAGCCAATGGGCGCGGCGCGTGGGCGGGGCATAAGCCGGGGCGGCTGAGGTGGCTGAGGTGGCCGCTTGGGGTTCTCGTCTGTGGTGGCGGGCGCGGCCGGGATGGCGAAGAGCAGCGGAGGAGAGGATGGGCCGCGCGCGCCTGCGGACGACGGGAGCCTGTCGGGGACCCGGGAGAATCTGGTCCAGGGCGCCGACGCCGTCACCACCGATGAACTCAGCTCTCTGGGCTCTGACTCCGAGGCCAACGGCTTTGCGGAGCGCCGCATAGACAAGTTCGGCTTCATCGTGGGCTCGCAAGGCGCCGAGGGCGCGTGAGTAGCGCCGGGGGGCGGGGAGGAGGAGGGGGGCGTCTACCTATAGGCCCTCCCCCCCGGGAGATCCGGGGATGGGGGGGGCGGAGGCGCGGGATCCGCGCAGGCGTGGGACCTGGGCGGACCTTGCCGCCCGCCGTCGTCGGTGGTGATGGTGGGGGTGGGACACACACACACACACACACACACACACACACACGCCACGACACTTCTCCTTCCCAACCAAGGGGACACGGGACCCCGGCTTTCCTCCGCTGTCCTGTCCCATCCCCACAGTCCCGCCCGAGGCTGCAGTTCTACTTCCGATCTAGGGCAGGCCAACCCCTCCTCCCTGCCCCCAAGCCCCTCCCTCCAGAGACACCGACCCGCCCCCCAAGCCCCCAAGGAAGGACAGGTCGTTGTCCTGCCCACTGCGAGACCACCATGGACACCAGCTCCAAACCCACCGCTGTCACCCAGGCCTTCTGAGCAGATCGACTTTACCCCCCCCCCCCCATGGGCTCACGCAGATGGTTTCCTCATCTCTCCCCACCCCCAGTAGACAGCTCTTGGCCATCCATCCACTCCCCAACCCTGGAAGCCCTAGGCAGACTTTAGAAGGACCTCCTTCTCTGCTGCCCGCCCCCAACCCCATTCCAGATCACACTAACTAACCCTCCCGCTCCTCGCCTGGGTTGAGACTAGCCAGCTTCCTCCCCGACCATAGTCCCATCTTGACATTGACCGGCTCTTTTCTCCTCATGGAAAGGGTCAGAGAATGTCACCCTCACACCTATTCCTCCACCAGCCAAAGGCAGTTTTCTCCCTTGTCGTAGGCAACAGGTGGGACCCTACTACTTCTTTACCTCAGCTTCACAGGCAGCATGCTGACTCCTGGGATGCTTGTGGGTGGGAGTAGTAAGAAAACCGCAGGGACCCCAACTTGCGTAGCACACCCAGGCACCCAGATGGCAGGCAGAGAAAGGTCAGGCAGTAATCAGCGCCTTCCCTGCAACATGGGCAGGCTGGGCCCCAGCTCTCTGCCACACACAACTCCCCCTGAGCTCAGTCCTCCCAGGTAAGTGCTCGCAGTCTGGTGGTCCCTTAGGAAAGGTGGCGTCTAGTTCCCATCCTGTCCTAGCTGTCTTGGCATACAAGGCTAGTGGCATGCACAGAATCATGAGGAGCTCCCAGTTAACATAGAGCCCCTCATAAGTCAACAAGGAGGCCCCACTCCAGTCATGACCCCCACTCTCTCCTCCTCTTTGATAGATTGTGACTGCCCAAGGTGCACCCACACACCTGTGGCTTATGGAAGTGCCTGGCTACCCCAAGACTCTACACCATAAAAGGTCACTTTCAGTCTCCAGACTCCACCCCCACACCCGCCCCAAAGCCTTCTAGTCACCAGACCTCCTTCTTAGGAGAAATATATAGAAAATTAGCTCTTCTTCTAGAGGGAGTCTCCTTCCAGTTAGTAGATCCAGCCCCTCCCCACTAAGAGCAGGCCAAGCCTACAGAAAGCATCCCTCATTCTTAGCCCTCACCCTGAACTTGTAAGGACATAGGGTGTGTTTGAATTGGGGCATAGTCTCCAGGGATCAGGGAGCCAGGGAGGGGTGGGGTCTTGAGAGGGTGGGAAGTTCTCAGTCTCATTTGTGGGGCCTTGGAAGTAGCAGTGCAAATTTGCTGGTTAATAATAATAATAGTTGTTATTATTATTAATTATTTTAGTATTTTGAGGTAAGGTCTCACTCTGACCAGGAATTCACTATGTAGTCTCAGGCTGGCCTCATACTGCGATCCACCTACCTCTGCCTCCCGAGTGCTGGGATTAAAGGTGAGCACCACTACGCTCAGCTTGCTGGTCAATTTTAAGCCATGGGAATTCCTCCTCCATGTTTATCAGGCATTTGACCAGATTTCAGAGTGAGGTTAGCATGATATAGTGAAGAGGGGCCAGACTTATTGATCACGCTTGTGACCATGGGCAGATCCTCTGAGTCTGTTTACTCACTCTGAAGGGCACCAGTAACACCTATATCTATCTAACATTACTGAGGGGAGTCAATGAGAATCCAGGTATATAAAAGCATCTAGTACTATGCCTGGCACAATTAGTAGCTAATAACATATTTTATTTTTTTCCTTCTAATGGTCTGAAAAGTGAGAAAATGAGGGTGTATCTCTGGTATTTGTGGGCAGAAAGAGGCCCCAGTGGGAGAGCCTCCCTTTGGCTGTGGTCTCCAACCAAGCCGCCAGACATCTGTCTTCCCCACCCCAGACCGCATATCCGATGTGGCTCTGCAACATGCCCACTGTATCTCTGGTGTCTATAAGGCCAAGGATGCAGTGAGATGCCAAGACCATTCCTCTCTCCCTGCCTCACTTTTTTGGTGATGGTTAGCAAAAGCTCTGATACTGGAAAACTTGGGTTTTCCTTGTTTAGTTTATATTGTGGTTCCCAGAAAGCCAAGAGTAAGTCCCAGCTCAAAGCCATAAGGGGGGAAGTTGTGGGAAGTTGCAGGGTGACCGCCCTGAACCTAGTCTCGTGGTTGAAGGCTAGGAGTCCATGTGCTGTCTCAGAGAAGTGAAACATTAGCACTGAAGGCTGCAGTGGAGATGGTGGGGACTCTGGCTCCAGATTAAAGGTCCATTTTAACCACTCTGGGCTAAAGGTTGTCTCAAAACAAGTCAGTTTTGGTAGTTGCCAGGGGCTGAGAGCATGAGAAAGAAAACAATCAGAGGCTACCTTAGGTGTCTGTTAGGTACCTGGCATGAATAGACAAGTATAACATAAAACCATAGATTGATTGAGCTGGAAGTGATTTTAAGAGATTGACTAGGGGCGGGGGGAGGGGGCGGAATTCAACGAGGCTAGCATTTACTTACTGTATAGAGAGGAAATGGAGAATAGAGAGATGAATAACTTACTAAAGATCACATAGCATATTTCTGGCAGAACCAGGACTTGGGCCCAGGGTTCCAGAATTCCAGGTCAGGACCAGCTGCATTGTCCATAATTGTGTCCTTTTGGCCCTAGCAAGAAATCAGGTGTCAGGCTGGAGAGATGGCTTAAGTGGTTAAGGCGCATACCTGCAAAGTCTAAGGACCCAGGTTCGATTGTGTAGGTCCCATATAAGCCAGGTAGATGCACATGGTGGCGTATGCCTCTGGAGTTTGTTTACAGCTCCCTCCCTCTCTCTATCTCTAAAAGGTAAATAAAAATAAATCTTAAAAAAAAATCAGGTGTCAAACAGACAAAACTAAAAACAAAACAAAAACCAAAAAACCCTATAGGAACCTCCAATGTCCTGGCTTAGCTCAGCGCTTTTCACTCCCTCAGCAGTGTCGGAGGCTAGTAGGTGGCTGTCATTATCCTGATCAGCTTATGGCTGCGACTATGCTTATTCTCACCTTTTCCTCCTCAGGCCTGCAGTGGAGTAAATGTTCAATATTTATTAACTGAATAAGTTAGACATTTCAAGTTGGAAAACTAAAAAGTGACCTTAGAGATGGCTGTTACCATTTGCAAAGTTATGACAGAAGTGATTAACTTTCCCTCTTCAGCCTATAAGGAGCAAAGCAGGATTCCCAGTTGTATGCTTTCACACTTCTTCACCTTCTCTCTGCTAGACTACTCTTCAGGGAACCTTTGGTAGGACCGAGATATTCCCTGTCTGCTCTTGAGCAATAGCCAGAAGCAAGAAAGCAGGTAGCCAGTGAATGACCCTGTGGGTGGTGTAGGTACAGATAAAGGACCTGGCAACATTCCTTCTAGCTTGGCCAGAAACCAACTTGGGCATTGTAGACCCAGGAAGACCAGGTGTTCTGAGCAGGGATAGGTAGGAGGAATGATGTTCCCCTTCCATAGCTCTTGGGGGTAGAAGGACCAAGCCTGAGCAAAACTCCTTCTGCAGCCTGGCAGGTCAGGAAGGGAAAGCAGATGTAAATTGAATACCAGATCTCCTTGCCTGAGGGAGATAACCTGAGAGATGAGTCTGGGACCTTTCTCTCCTTTTTTCCATGTGATATCAGGACTGGCCTGAGGCTAGAGCTTCCCACCCAGCCTCAGTCTACTCTACTCAGGCTGCAGGTCAGATGAGCTAGAGAGCTATGCTCCCTGGGATCCCGTGGGTGTTGACTTCCTGTTAAGGGATCTGAGTTGGGCTCTGGGAGAAACATCTGGAATAGCAAGCAGTGTTGCCTTCTTTAATTCCCTTGTTCCCTCTGCTTTCAACCAGTTAGGATATCCATAAAGTAAGAAATGGGAATCATAGAACTGGCTTAATTGGCATCCTTATATATGAATCTGTGCCAGTTTTGGTTGAGATGGGGCCAGGGCTCTCCTGGCAAGCCAGAGCCTGTTTCTTTGCCCACCTGCTACCACCACCTCTTGTTTGTAAGCTCAGAGCATCTACTTTTTTATTTTTTATGCAAGGGCAAGGAACTTTATTTCAGGCTTAAGCTTGGTCTCTTGACTTCACCAACGCAGTTTTTTTTTTTTGTTGTTGTTTTTGGACAGGTCTCGCTCTAGCCCAGGCTGACCTGGAATTCACTATGTAGTCTCAGGGTAGCCTCAAACTCATGGTGGTCCTCCTACCTCTGCCTGCATCTACATTTTTTTTTTTTTTTTTTTTTTGAGATCCCAGGAGAGCATGGGGCTGGCATTGAATGGTCCGTGGGAGGCCCATCTGGAAAAAGGCAGCTGCACATGTGGGCTTTGGTCTGTGACTGTGGACCATAGCCTCCCCCCCCCCCCCCCGTTTCTTTTCTCCTTCTTCCCTACTCTGAGCCTCAAAGGAAAATCTGGTTTGGTGGCCCTGTGGGTGTTCTAGGGCTTCTGACAAGACCTGACTTGGTAAAGAAGTGGGCAGCACCCCAGCTGCTGCCCTGGGAAGGTGCCTGTGTGTCCACCTGCTGGGAAACCCTAAGCTGTGGGAAAGAGATAAGGTGAAGGGGCCTGCTTGATGTTTGTCCTCCTAGCGTCTGTCTGAAACAGGACCTCCAGGGGGATGCCTGGCTCGGGTCTGGTCTCCCAGTCTGTTTACACAAGGGTGGGGGAGAGAAGGCAGCCATGGGCTTCTTCCTTAGGAGACCGTGGAGTCACCCTTGGACATGTGCCTCATTTCTGAGCATCAGTGTCTGTCTCACCTGTGAACTGGGTTAGCTAATGCTGACTTTACTTTGCACGGTTTAAATGAACTTAGGGTTGGCAAGATCCTGGAACAGAGTAGGTGTTCAGTGTCCTCATTATCTTAAATAAAAGCATTTATTTATTTATTTATTTATTTATTTATTTAGTTAGTTAGTTATTTGGGAGGGAGAGGGGGATATGAGTATGAATGGGTACACTAGGGCCTCTTTTTTTTCCGAGTCAGGGTCTCACTCCAGCTCAGGCTGACCTGGAATTCACTCACAGCAATCCTCCTACCTCTGCCTCCTGAATGCTAGGATTAAAGGCGTGAGCCACCGCGCCCGGCCACTAGGGCCTCTTGCACCACACTGTGTAACTGGCTTTCCCTGGGTGCTAGGGATTGGAATCTGGGCTGGCAGTCTCTGCAGCAAACACGTTTCACGGCTGAGCCATATTCCTAGCCCTGTCTTCATTTTCTACTTCCCCTCTCTGGCCATGATGATGAGTAGGCCCTTTTGGCAGGAGTGAATCCTAATCCAGTTGACCTCTCATTTCCTCTGAAAAGGGGTAATTATTCCCATTCTGTACATGAGCACTAAAGATCTAAGAAAAGAGTGCTGCAAATGTACCAGCTGATCAATGGCAGAGCTGGGACAAGAACATGTTTCTTGACATTGGCTCTAGTCACTAAGCCTTGCCTAGGTGGCAGCAGGCAGGGTGCTGGTTCTCCTTATCTCTGAGGACCCCCCAGCCAGGAGTTAGCAGGACCCTGGATGCCACCATGCCAGTGTGGAGGCCAGGGCATGCCTCAGTACAGTGAAAATCTGTGACTGTCCACGTGGGAGAAAAGCCTACAGAGGAAGATCCAAGATCCTTGGGCAGGCCCTGGAGGCATGGTCTAGTCCTTTGTAGGCTAGAGACAATACTGCATTGATGTTGACCTCCAATTGACCACATGGCTTTGATACCATTCTGTGCCTTTTTATTTTTTCCCCCAGTTTGTGCCTCTTTGGAAGATGTATTTGTAGTTTTTGTGGGCAAGGCAAGGATTTTGTTTCTTGTTCCAGCAAGGAGTCTGAAATGCAGACAAGTTGGGATTAGTTAAGAGTGGAGCTATGTGCCCTTGTCTACTCTCTTCGTCATTGTGGAGCCCATTGAGCCCCAGCCCAGGACCCATTGTCCCCTGAGTCTGGGCCCTCTCCTTCACTGGTGTCAGCGTATTAACTCATTACTTCCTTGGTCCTGCAGGAAGCACATTTGAGAGGGAGGCCTCCTTTAGCCACTTAGTTTACCCCTGGCATACGTGCTATTCTAAACCCTCTTAGAAGGGAGAAACTAGCCTGACTGCTTCACTAGAAAAATCCTGACACTTCACCTGCTTAGAAGCCTCTTGCCCAGGATTTTAGGGCTACTACTAACTTGGCTTTATTTATTTATTTATTTTGTTTTTTTCAAGGTAGGGTCTCACTCTAGCTCAGGCTGACCTGGAATTCACTGTGTAGTCTCAGGGTGGCCTCGAACTCATGATAATCCTCCTACCTCTGCCTCTCGAGTGCTGGGATTAAAGGCGTGCATCACCATGTCCAGCTTTTCCAACTTGGCTTTCTGTTTCATCTTCCCTTTGTCTAGTTCTCTCCTAACCTCACCCTCTATTCGGTTCCCTGTCCAGCTTCTCAGAGATTGTCAGAGCTTAGCTCTTTACTTTTGCTCAGGTAGGAAGGTAGGCAAGCCTCTGGGGACAGCCATTGAGGGTATTTTTTGCTAACTTTGACACTTTAGCAGTGAGCTTTTTTCCCCATATTCCTCTTTAGGTGCTGACTCCACTGGGTGCTGTGATTGGAATAAGAACTGAACTGTCTTGCTGCCCTCAAGGGCTTCAAAGAGTAGTTGGAAAACAACCACAAACAAGTCTTTACAGTGTTGAGAGACAAAAGCTGTAATTGGGCATGCAGCTACTTGGAGAGGCAATAGGAGGAAGCAGCAGCAAGAACTAGTATTTGATCCCAGAAAGTCATTCCACTGGAAGGGAAGGCTCCTATGTCCAGTGTTCCACCCCCAGACCCGCTGTTTGAAAGTATAGTGTGCCAAGAGCAGAGGTGGTCAGGAGAGTGGCAGGTAAGAGGAAAGAAGCTGGATAGGTTGGGGAAAGAGGTTAGGCCAGAGAGTTAGCTTTGAATGCCAGGCTGAGTCCTGGGTTTCATTCAGCAGGTTAGTTGTGGAAGATAGCGGAAAGAGGAGTTGGATCACAAGTGGTGAGATTGTTGGGAGAATCCAGGGTAGGCCAAAAGAACTGTGATGAGACCTGGAAAAGTTCTAGAGCTAGGAGGAGGACCAGACTGGTGAATCATTAGGCCTTGGACTATGACAGGCCCTCGTGAGCTATAAGGGAAGTGGGAACACATCACAGAGTCAGTCCATCCTGTAGCCTGGCTACATGAAGGCAGAGCTAGCTGCTCTTTCCTCTGTAGTGAGTGAGCAGTGAGCTGCTGCTGATTAAGGTCTGTCATAGCACTGGGCTTCCCAAGGTGCCTGGCTTGGCTGGTTGGCATGTGCAGGGCATATCAAGGGGCTCTTTGTCTCCAGCAGGAGAGTGGGTTGGCTGACCTGGTTGGGAGGGAGTGGGGCGAGGAGTACCAAGCTTTGTGGTCTGTGCCTGGTAAACATATTGAATGGCAAGAAGGCTGCAAGGAGAGCCAGATTCCTCTCCAGGGAGTGAGGCCGAGGACAGGAAAATGCTGCTTTAGGGTAGTGTGGCGGCTGGGAGGGTGGATCTGGGCTTTGGGGCACAGCATAGACTGGACAAGGGGAAACACATGACAACTGAGAACTAGCTTCACTTCAGCCAGGTAATTTTCTCTGGTCTCAGTGCTTCGTGCCGTGGCTGGGGCAGGTGGAAGCAAGCTCTGTACCTATGAGAGGCAGACCCTAGGGGCTCTACCAGTGGCTCTTAGAGATCAGAGATTTTGGCTAGAAATGTAGTGTTAGACTAATGTCAGAGGAAAGTGCTCTGATATAAGCACAGTATTAGCTGTATCAACTTCTCAAGTAACTCTTAGGGTTCATAGCTTAGGCATGTTTCCCATCCAACTGCAGGGTTAATGCCCCTGCTCTTCATCCAGCACTTACTGTGTGTGCAGCCTTGTGCCAGCCTCAGGGTAGACTGGTCTTGCGCTCATAGGACCTACAGCCTAGCAGGGAAGTCATACATTAGAAAGTAGTTATGGGTGTGGCTATGTATAAAGATTGTGAGGCTCAAACAAGGTGACTGGATTAGGAACATTGCAAACAAAGATTACTGAGCAAGGATCTGAAGATCCAGTCCTGGGCTTCCCTGAGCCATTCACTGGCTGTGTGACCTTGAGAAGGTTGCTTAATCTTTCTGAACCTCAGTTTCCCCACACCTATCTCTAACATTCTGAGACTGACCTTGGAACAATGCTTTGAGAAATTTTTTACATGGTAGGTGTCCCAACACAAGGGGTCATCGTGGCACATCCCGCAGGAACCAGTGCTTCCTGCAGTGCTCTGTTCCTCTCATATTCCTCTTTGTGCGCCAAGCCAGGGGCCCTTGTATCTGTGGAGGGGCGATCAGAGTGAAGGGTGCTGTGACATACCTAGCTCTTCCGTCTCCAGTATCCCTTACAAGAACAGTGGGAATTTGGTAAAGGGCAAAGATTATTTAGCCATGTTCACAGATAGGGAAGCTGAGGCTGAGGAGATGATGGAGCTGGCCCTGGAATCTGAGGATCCTCTTTCCCAATTTTCCTTCTCACCGAAGCTGGTGTCTACCTTGTGACCCCTCCTCCCATTTCCCGCCCCAGTCTTAGAAATTAGGCCCAGTCCCAAGTGTCTGTACTTTGCCTAATCGGTCTCTTGGTTTTTTTTTGGGGGGGTGGGGGGGTTTGAGGTAGGGTCTCTCTGTAGCTCAGGCCGATCTGGAATTCACTGTGTAGTCTCAGGATGCACTCAAACTCACAGCGATCCTCCTACCTCTGCCTCCCGAGTGCTGGGATTAAAGGCATGCACCACCACGCCCTGCTTCTTGGGTTGTTTTGGTGGTTGAATGTTACACAGAATAGAACTCCTCTCCCATGTCTGCACATACTCCTCCCTTCATATGTACCCCAAGATGAGGCAGGAGCAGGTTGTAAAGGGCCCAGGGAGGGAAGTGTGTGAGAAACTCTTTTATTGTGTCTGGGTCCTGGACACCATGGGTTTAGAATAATCTTTCTTGGCCTGTCTTTTTTGGAAGATGCTACTCCTATCCCCCTCCCCCATGTAAAATAAATAGGGCTGGAGAGATGGCTTAGTGGTTAAAGTGCTTGCTGCCAAAACCAAAATGACCCAGGTTCAATTCCCCAGTACCCATGTAAAGCCAGATGCATAAGGTGGCACATGTGTCTGGAGTCCCCTTGCAGTAGCTAGAGACCCTGGCATACTCTTTCTCTCTATCTGCCTCTTTCTCTTTCTCTCTCCCTTCCTCCCCCCACCTCAATAAATAAATAAAATATTTAAGCCAGGTGTGGTGGTGCACACCTTTAATACCAGCATTTGGGAGTTGGAGGTAGGAGGATTACCATGAGTTCAAGGCCATCCTGAGACTAATTCCAAGTCAGCCTGGGCTAGAGCAAAACCCTACCTCAAGGGCTGGAGAGATGGCTTAGCAGTTAAGCACTTGCCTGTGAAGCCTAAGGACCCCGGTTCGAGGCTCAACTCCCCAGGACCCACGTTAGCCAGATGCACAAGGGGGTGCACATGTCTGGAGTTCGTTTGCAGTGGCTGGAGGCCCTGGCGCACCCATTCTCTCTCCTTATCTCTGTCTGCCTCTTTCTCTGTCTGTCACTCTCAAATAAATAAATAAAAATATTAAAAAAAAACCTACCTCGAAAAAATATATATGTATGTGTGTGTATTTACATATGTGTGTGTGTATGTGTGTATATATATATATGTACATATATATATGTACGTATGTGTATATATAAATTATTTGGTTCATGAGGAAGCAAGGCAGCATGAGTATAAAAATCCAGCCTCCCTGATATGCTTTCTCCACAGATCCCCCCCCCCCCCACGGTACTGGGACAGACAGGAGCCAGTGCCAATCAGCTTATGGTCAGGAATTTTCTGGTCTACTAGGTCAGGTGGGAATCCTCCCCTTCCAATTCCTCACTGAGTCATTTGTAGTAGAACCCTTAGGCAGCCCTCACTCTGGGCCTATTCTTTCTTCTCCTCTACTCATGAATAGAAAGCAAAAGTGAGAGCAAAGATGGGTCTCCTGAGACCAATGTGTGACCAGAGGGCCACGTGGGGCCTCTGCTCTCCTAAGTAGTGGCAGTCACCATCTTCCTTCTGAGTGCCTTGTAGGCTTTTATCCTGGGCTTCTTGGCCTGCCGTAAGGTGACCTTCTCCATTCTCTCAGAATTGTCATCATAATGCCATTTCACAGAGAAATCTGTATACTGGACCAGGGTGTCACATACCGCACCTCATCTAATTCTATGAGATGTAGTTATCGTTATAATCCCCATTTTCCATAGAGGTAAATTGACTTGCCAAGTGCCACACAGCTGGCGGCTTGTGGTCCACTGAGCTCCAGGCTTCTGGAAGCTGAGCAGACAGCATCAAGGATGAAGTGGGTAAGAGCCAGAGAGGAGGAAAGGGCCTACATTCACCTGCCAGGGCCAGTGCCATGCCTGCTTGCTGTGGACTTGGATGGTGACTAGCATGCTGAGAAATCTGCCAAACGGGGTTGATAATTGGAGGATATATTTCTTGGGCTTGTTTCCAGGATTAAATGAAATGCTGTCAGTTAAGTGTTGAGCAGTATCTGGTGCAGAGCAAGTGCCTAGTAAGTGGTATAACAGACATTCAGTTACATTAATTGAATAGAACTGTAATGCTGTAAAAGACCATTGTGAAGCAGATCTGGCCTTAGCTGTGTGCTGGCCTTTAGCAAGATCTGGCGCTGGTGTTGGTCTGGAGAGGAGGTGCCCTTTACCACACTGTGACTGTGCTTGACCGACTACTCTCAAGGCAATCGGTATTCCCAGCACACTCCTGAGAACACTAAGACTTAAGACATCTGAGAGCACAGAACACATGAATTACTGGGTGCTGCTAGGTACCTGGGACACGCTGCAGAGAATGGGCCTGACTGAGCCCTCCAGGAGCATACCCCCTGAGCCAAGCTGCCTGGGCAGAGCAGGGCTTGGGTGAGGAAGCCAGACTCGCTCTGCTGGACTGCTCACGTTCCCTTACAAGCACGCCTTTCCTATTAGCTTGCACTTGCACATACTGGGCCTTCTGCCTGGTGTGTCCTTTTCCCTTTTTCAGCACGGCTACTTCCTGTCACCGTTCAAACCCCAATTTAAGTCAGGCTCCTCTTTGAAGTAGACACCCTCCGCCCTCACCCTGGGGATTTCTTGCAGGTGGCCAGCACTCATCCGCATGCTCTGTGCTGTCACTTCTGTGTCCTCAAGGGCAGGATCTGCATTTTATCCATCTTTGTAGCAGTCTGCAGAGAGGTGTATGGAATGTAATGAAGTGCTAATTGTGCTCTCCTGGATCAGGTAGGAGAGGCATTATAGAGGTGCAGGTAGCTCTAACCAGGCCTACAATGAATGGTGAGTAAGAACCAGTTAGTGGGGAGGCCAAAGGAAGTGGCTCATGGGGTGGGGCGCCTAGAGATAAGCCCAGGGGTGAAAGGAGTAATGGACAGGGAACAGGAGGGGGGAGAGTAGGGCCTACAGTTTCTACTGGAGAAGGAGGACGACAAGGAGCCATGAAGGAGTAGGAAGAGGGCCCTTGTGTAATCAGTCAAGGCAGTTAGGTGAGATCTATCAGTAAGACCTAGCAGTTTGGAAGAATAGTGAGGGGTCCATACATGAGTCCTGGGCGCCCATAGGGAGACTGTGACCTGAGAACCAGTTCCTGGCCAGAAGTTTCAAGCATTATTCTACCTTGTTGGGGTTGGGATTTGGGGGAGGACTATCTCCTGTTGAGAAAAGGCTCCACAGTTTGCTGTAGTTATTAGGCAAGGCTGCCCTGTAGGATTGTGCTGTCTGTGTCCTCCCCCAGTTGATTGGGCCAGATGAAAGGAGGAGAGCCCTTGGTTTTCTGGAGTCAGCAAGACTGGTGCCTAAAGGAGCCATTTCTTCTGCCTCACATAGAACAGGGTGGAGCTGAACGGAGTGGAGAACTGGACAGAGGCCCAGGGTGCCGAGGCCAGTGAAGGGTGGAGAGAACCTGTTTACCATTGTGCACTGACCCAGAGCCGGAAGGAGCAGAGCCAGGGAATGCCTCATGGGAAAGAGAGGCAGGCCCAGCACTTGCCTGCACTGGGAACCAGGGAAAAGTTAAGCAAGCCAGATTTTCTCATTCGACAGGGGCCTGACCACTGCCAGCTAGCTCCAAGGCAGGGTGGTCAGGCCATAGGAGGCAGTACCAGACTGCTCTAGACCATTACCTGTTCATACTACTCATGGCGTGGCCCTCAGACAGGCCGCTTCCCCCTGAGCTCCTGCCACCTCAGCTCTCTGGGAAGTGTGTTCTCTCAGCGTGATCTCACAGGCCTATTAGCCCATCACCAGCCTACCTTCTCCCACACTAGTTTCTCATCGTTCTTTCTATAGGGCTGGTTTACAAGTCAGTCATACTTTTAGTCATTACTCGCCTCCTAGGGTAATGAGCTCCAGAGGTTGTCACCCAGTGTGCAAAGTAGGTCAGTCTCTGTTGGTCCTCACTTTTCTTCCTGGATCCCCTGCCCTTACTGCCTTTCCATTCATGATTAATCATATTTTCTCTGTAAATCCCTGATTTTCCACACTTTGATGGATTTTCTCAGGGAACCTCTTTTCCACCCTAGAGACCCAGTTGTGCAATTGTGAAAGACCGCCGTCATGGTTTTCTTTTGAGGCAGGGTCTTGCTTTAGCCCAGGTTGGCTACATGAACTCACGAAGCTCCTTCTACCTCAGCCTCCCAAGCGCTGGGATTGTAGGTG
Organism: Jaculus jaculus; assembly: GCF_020740685.1. NCBI lineage: Eukaryota > Metazoa > Chordata > Mammalia > Rodentia > Dipodidae > Jaculus > Jaculus jaculus. The sequence goes on along the minus strand of NC_059114.1, from coordinate 10,370,152 downwards.
TGAGCCACTGGATCTGGCTTGTCATGTTCTTTATTCCTGCCCTTCTCAGCTCAGAGGGTTGTAAAGAGTAGGAAAGAGAATGTGACAAAGACTGAGGCTGTGTTGTGTGCAGCGCACTTTATATCTGTTGCATGGTTTAGCACCTGAGTATTAGCAACCACTTCCAGGATGTGCAGTGTGGGCAGATTACTGAGCTGTGCTGCATGTTAGAGTTCTTGCTGTAGAATGCAGGTAATAAAAGCCACTTCCTTGGTGACATTGTGTGCCTTGTAGTGCTTGGTAGTTAGCACATGGCCAGTGCTTGAAATGTGTCAGCTTTTGGCTCAGCAGATGAAGGTGCTTGCTTGAAATGCGTTGGCTTTTATTGCCTCCTGTCATCTTTACAGCTACATGCCACACATTAGTGACAAGGAACCGGAAGCTCAGAGAGTAGAGAAGCCCTTCCTTGTTTCATACAGCCATAAAATGGTAGGGCTAGAAGCTGCATGTGGTGGCGCACACCTTTAATCTCAGTGCTTGGGAGGCAGAGGCAGGAGGATCACTGTGAGTTCCAGGCCAGTCTGAGTCTACTTAGTGACTTCCAGGTCCAGCCTTGGCTAGAGCAAGACCCTACCTCAAACAAACAAAAAGTGATAGGGCTGGGAGAATGGTGGAAACCATGAATTATAGTTCATGTGTCACTGAGTAAGTTATATAATCTCTTGTGCCCCCATGACCTTGTAGCTCAAGTGGAGATAATTCTGCCCTGCCTCCCAGTCAGATGAGAAAGAGGATGTGAAAGTTCTAGCTGCAAAGATAAGTTGCCATCTAAGTGTCATTTTCTGGTGACCTACTAATATCTATTCGTCATTGCAGTCCTCTGTAACATGAAGTTTGCATTGTTTTAGAAAATGATTTTATCTAGTAGATGAAGGAACTTGAATAGATTACGAGGTCTGTCTTCAGGGACCCATTCCTTTTTTATCTTTTTTTTTGAGGTAGGGTCTCACTCTAGTCCTGCTGACCTGAAATTTACTATGTAGTCTCAGTGTGGCCTCAAATTCATGGTAATCCTCCTACCTCTGCCTCCTGAGTGCTGGGATTAAAGGCACATACCACCATGCCAGGTTTTTTTTTTTTTCTTTAGGTTTTTTAAAGGTAGAGTCTCTTTCTAGCCCAAGCTGACCTGAAATTCAGGTAGTAGTCTCAGGGTGGCCTTGAACTCACAGTGATCCTTCTACCTCAGCCTTGCAGGTGCTGGGATTAAAGGTGTGAGCCACCACACCCGGCTTTTTTTTCCCCCCTCATTATTTTGAAGCAGGATCTCACTCTTGCCCAAATTGACCTGGAACTCACTCTGTAGCCCAGGCTGGTCTTGAACTCATGGTGATCTTCCTACCTCCCTACTTCAGCTGAGATTTTGGGTATGAGCCACCACACCTGGCACATAAAAATAAAAGTCAGAAGGGCAGGGCTAGAGATATGGCTTAGCAGTTAAGGCATGTGCCTACGACAACACAAGTCAGATGCACAAGGTAGTATATGCATCTGAAGTTCATTAGCCATGGCTAGAAACCCTCCATGCCCATTCCCATCTCTTAAATAAATAAGTAAATAAATAAACGCCAGAAGGTTAAATCCCAGCATTTGGGAAGCAGAGGTAGGAGGATTGTGGTGAGTTCAGAGCCAGCTTGAGACTACATAGTGAATTCCAGGTCAGCCTAGGCTAGATCAAGATCCTACCTCAAAAAAAAAAAAGTTAAAGAATCTTTTGGGGCTGGGGAGATGCTTAATGATTAAAGGCACTTGCTTGCAAAGCCTGTGGTCCCAGGATTCAGTTCCCCAATACCCATGAAAAGCCAGATGCACAAAGTGGTAAATGCATCTGGAGTTTGTTTGCAGTAGCAAGAGGCTCTGGTGTGCCCACCACTCTCTGGTTTTATTTGTTTGTTTGTTTTTGTTTTTCAAGGTAGGGTTTCACTCCAGCCTAGGCTGACCTGGAATTCATTATGTAGTCACAGGGTGGCTTCGAACTCACAGTGATCCTCCTACCTCTGCCTCCTGAGTGCTGGGATTAAAGGCATGTACCACCGTGCCCAGCCCATCTCTCTTTCTTAAATAAATAATTGAGTTTTTTGGTTTTTCTTTTTTTTAAAAATTTTTTATTTATTTATTTGAGAGCGACAGACACAGAGAGAAAGACAGATAGAGGGAGAGAGAGAGAATGGGCGCGCCAGGGCTTCCAGCCTCTGCAAACGAACTCCAGACGCGTGCGCCCCCTTGTGCATCTGGCTAACGTGGGACCTGGGGAACCGAGCCTCGAACTGGGGTCCTTAGGCTTCACAGGCAAGCGCTTAACCGCTAAGCCATCTCTCCAGCCCAGTTTTTTGGTTTTTCAAGGTTGGGTTTCACTCTAGCTCAGGCTGACCTGGAATTCACTATGTAGTCTCAGGGTGGCCTCATACTCACAGCGATCCTCCTTCCTCTGCCTCCTGAGTGCTAGGATTAAAGATGTGCACTACTACGTCCAGCAGAGATTTCTATTTTATTGTATTGTATTTTTAATTTTTTTGGTTTTGTTCGAGGTAGGGTCTCACTCTATTCCAGGCTAACCTGGAATTTACTATGTAGTCTCAGGGTGGCCTTGAACTCACAGTGATCCTCCTACTCTGCCTCTTGAATGCTGGGATTAAAGACTTGTGCAGACATGCCTGGAAAAATTTAAAATATATATATTTATTTATTTGAGAGAGAAATAGGCAGGGAGAGAGAGAGAGAGAGAGAAAAAGAATAGGCATGCCAGGACCTCTAGCCACTGCAAACAAACTCCAGATGTGTGCACTTCCTTACGCATCTGGCTTTTATGGGTCCTGGGGAACTGAACCTGGGTCCTTTGGCTTTGCAGGCAAGTGCCTGAACCTCTAAGCCATCTCTCCAGCCTAGGATTTTTTTTTTTAAGGATATTTCGAGCTGGGCGTGGTAGCACATGTCTTTAATCCCAGCACTCGGGAGGTAGAGGTAGGAGGATCCTTATGAGTTCCAGGCTACCCTGAGACTAACGTCGTGAATTCCAGTTCAGCCTGAGCTAGAGTGAGACCCTACCTCGAAAACAGCAACAGCAACAACAAAAACCCAAAAAAGGATATTTCAATTTGATCAGTCAGGATTTCAGATAGTGCCTGCTCTGGCTATTAGGAATCCCTTTTACAATGAGCAAATCCTCTTCCTTCTCTGAGTCTCAGTTTCCCTATGTGCTTGGATAGCTGCATTGTGACTTGACCTCGAAAGGATGCCCAGAAAGGCTAAGGGCTGAAACTGGAATGAACTCACGCCTGCACATTGCATGGTGGTATGAAGGTCCTGACATAGAGTGTGAGCCAAGAGCTAATGAGAGAGAAGCTGACCCAACTGATCCATGGCGATGCCTCAGGTCAGGAACTCATTCACTTTTCCAAAAAGACCTCTTTCCTAAAGGAGGCCTAAGGATCAAAGAATCTATTCAAGCAAAGAATCTATTCAGAAGAGTTTTGGGATCCAGCTTCTATTGGAACTCCACCAGGGCTGGGGCTTTAATTACCTCCAGGGAAAGCCACCCAGCTAAGCAATTTTCTACCGCTAAAACTCTCTTTTATGTTATGCTGAAAATGTCCTGGTATTGAGCTGGGAGTGGTGGCTCATGCCTTTAATCCTAGGAGGCCGAGGTAGGAGTAGGAGGATCACTGTGAATTCAAGCCTGGGTACAGATGGGGACCGAACTCCAGTAAGTGGTTCTCTGGTCTTCACCCTCCTTGCCCTCCCCATGGAGTCGGGTTACACATGTGCATGACCCGCTCAGCTTCTTAGGTGGGTTCTGTAGAGTCCGTCTCGGGCCCTCATGCTTCAGTGACAGTCATTCTTAACCACTAAGCCAATGTCCCAGACTATTTCTGTTTCTTTTCTTTTCTTTAACAAGCCATCTGTCTACCCTAACCTTCTGAGTTTAATTTTAAAAATATTTTAATTTCATTTATTTATTTGAGAGAGAGAATGGGTATGCCAGAGCCTCCAGCCACTGTAAACAAACTCCAGATGCATGTACCACCTTGTGCATCTGGCTTATGTGGGTCCTGGGGAATCAAACCTGGGGTCCTTCAGCTTTGCAGACAAGTGTCTTCACTGCTGAGCCATCTCTCCAGTCCTAGTTTTTATTATTTATTTTTGGATTTTCAAGGTAGAGATTTGCTGTAGCCCAGGCTGACCTAGAATTTACTATGTAGTCTCAGGCTGGCCTTGCAGCGATCCTCCTACCTCTACCTGCTGAGTGCTGGGCATGTACCACTGCATCTGACTCAAAACATCTTTTGATTGACATATATATTAAAGCAATGGCAGTTTTTGTTTTATTTTTGTCTTTGTGAAAGTATCTTCCCAAATAAATGGTATAGCTTAAAATCAGTAGTGTCTTAGAATTCAGGAAATTTGGTCGTTTGTTTTGTACTCTATTGAAATTCTGGTTTGAGGTTTAACATTGGGGCCTTGAAACTGCTGAAGCTGTTATCTGGCATCAGTTAAAAGAACTCTCAACATGTTCCTCTGTGCCTTTGCAGTTGGGAAAGTAAGCTCTGAGTCTCTTGCAGTCCAGTTTTACCAGCAAACCCTAGGGCTGAGGTATCAAGTAAACTTAGATTTAATCACATCAGCATTATTGGGAAATGGGCAATTTCAAATGAAAGTTCTATAAGCCTCAGTTTCTTTTTCTGCACACTGTATGTGTGTGTGGGTGGGGGGGATGAGGGATGTTGGATCAGATGTTATCGCATCCATAAGTACCAGAACTTCCTGTTAACTCATGTGGATACCCGTCCCTTTAGTTACCTGGAAGGCTCATCCTTGACTTGTTGCATAAGTGAGTAGCTTGTGGGTATAACATCACCACAGCTAGTGATGTGGGGGCCTTTAGTTTCTGCTTCTCGTTTGTTTGGGGTTGCCTGAGTATGCATATCCTTTTGTAATTTTCTTGACCTTTTAAAGCCTAGGGCCCTCCTGTTTACTTTTTTTTTTTTTGTTTTTTTCTTATCAAAGAGAGAAAGGAAGAAAGTTATCCTTGTGCTTTAGTTCTGCATCTAGGGGATGAGAGACAGCAGTTTGAGGGAAGGTGACTTTTGTCAGTATATTAAAATCCCCAGTTTGTAGTCCCTCCTCAGCCAGAGGTCTGCTCCCCAGCTGCTGTCCGGCCTGGGCAGCTCCCCTGTGAACTGGAGCGCACTAAGAAGAGGGCTTGCCCTTTTGTGTCTTGGCTCTGCCAGGTCCCCTCCCTGTGCTCTCCCAACCAGTAAAAGTCATAGCAACATATTTCCTTCCGGCAAAGAGAGTCAGAAACTCCAGGCCTGGCCCAGGCCCCAGTTCCACCATGCCCTGTTCCTGAGAGCTTCTCAGAGCTGCCTTGAGCACCTCCCACCCTGTGCCCCTTTCTGAAAGTCAGGTAGGACTGAGTGCCAGCTCTAGGCTAGGACCTGGCTTGGTATTGAATCATTCCAGCTTTCTCACTCCTTGGAGACTTTGTGAACTCACTCCCTAAAGAAAGCCCACTCAGTGGATTTGCCTTCTGGCTAAGCCAAGGATTCCCGCTGCCTGCTTTGGTGCTGGTCTGTCTGCCTGGGCTGTCTTAGTGTCCACTAAATGTCAGTTCCACAAGGTCATGGGAATACATCCCTGTAGCCTGCTCTGGCCCAACATAGCTTTCAGACAACAGGTGTCATACAAATGTAAGCAGTGGCATTTAAATGGGCTTTGAAGTGTCTTATGATTTTATTTTTTTAATGTTTTAAATATATATTTTATTTATTTGAGAGAGAGGGAGAAAGAGAGAGAATGGGTGCTCCAGGGCCTCCAGCCACTGCAAACCAATTCCAGATGCATGTGTCCCCTTGTGCTTCTGGCTTACATGGGTCCTGGAGAGTCAAACTGGGATCCTTTGGCTTTGCAGGCAAATGCCTTAGCAGCTAAGCCATCTCACCAGCCCCCAGTGTCTTGTGATTTTAATAGATGGAGACAACTTGTGGAGCATTCTGGCCAAGGGACTGACATAAGTAGAGGTTGAGAGGTGGGGAAGAATCTGGGCGTAATTGGGGAAAGTCTGAGTAATTAGTTTGGCTTAGGTGAAGAGGTGAGCATGTTATTTCTGTACTTGTTTGACTGGTTTTTGCATCTAACTCTGCTTCTAGTACCCAGGTCCTCTGAAGAGGCTTATTTATGGAGGCAGGCCCAAGACAGGAATGTTTAGTTCCAGTGCACAGATGCACAGATTCAGCCTTTGCCCCTGAGAAGCAGGGTGTCCCTGGCCTCTCGACACACTGGGGAATAGGCACTTAAACCTGGTATTCTGATCATCTGCAAAGGGGCAGTATGAGTTTGCAGCCCTGAAGGGAGGTGCAGGGATGGAGAACAGCGGCCAACCAGGTTGGTTGCTGGGTCAAAGTCAAGGCCTTTGCTTCTCTTGCTATGTCTGATGGGCCTTGCTCTCTGCTCCACAGGCTGGAGGAGGTCCCTCTGGAAGTGCTGAGGCAGAGAGAGTCTAAGTGGCTGGACATGCTCAACAACTGGGACAAGTGGATGGCCAAGAAGCACAAAAAGGTGAGGGGTCGGCCTTGGACCTTGGGCTTGGAGTTGGCAGCCTGGGGAGGAAGAGGAGGAAGAGGGAAAAACTTTATCAGCTTAATAAACAGGGGCTTCTCCAACTGCCAGGCTGCCTTCGATGTCCTCTGTTAGCCAAATAGGGAATGTAAGCTGGCTGCTTGACAGGGGAAGATTGGGTCCTTTTACACAACTTCAGAGTTGCACAGAACTTTGTCCTGGAGGTAAACTTCAAAACCACTTGTAGCTGGTTGCCCCTCTAGGTAGCTTTGCTCCAGCCCTGTTGAGAGAAGGGCTGAAGAACTTCCCAATATTAGTAATAGATAACTTGTGGGGAACATTTTAAAGGTGATCATCCCGACTTTCAGGAGCCCTCTTAACACCTCAACAAAGATAGTAATAGTGACTTTATTGTTTTACTGATGATCCAAAGAGTCAAGATTTGAACCCTCTTCACCACCACAGTGAGAGCTTTCTTTACCATCTAGATTATTTAATGATTCTCTCTTGCCTCCTGGCCAGAGTTAAAAGAGAAAACCCTTAATCCCAGCACTTGAGAGGCAGAGGTAGGAGGATGGCTGTGAGTTCAAGGCCACCCTGAGACTACATAGTGAATTCCAGGTCAGCCTGGGCTAGAGCGAGACCCTACCTCGAAAAACCAAACCAAAAAGAGAGAGAGAGAAAACCCTATAGTTTCCAGGAGTCTTATAGAAATGAAAACACTCATTCCTTATCTAGTTGGGCTGTCCTCGGGTACTAACTTGCTCACACTGTAGGGACACCATGCTCACCTACCACTCTAACGTGTGTGTCAGTGCGCTTGACACCCTTTCCCAAGGTTTAGTTATTTGCTAGACTAGAAACCTTCCTGGGTCCTCATGGCCACAGATCCCAGTCTACAGAGTGAGTTGAACCACCACCTACCCCTCATCCCGCAATCATTAGGTGACACAATGGTTTAGTCCCACTGGTCCAGTTGGCAGCAGGACCTACTGAAAGCTCAGGACTGAAACAATGAGGGATGAGTCTTGGCTTATCTTCACACCCTTCCTTCCTTCACACCTAGGCCTGGCTGGGTAACTTTTCTCTCAGCCTTAGTGTCACTGGCCAAGTGGGAGTGATAGGCCTTTAAGAAGATGGTAACAGTGCTTCATAGACTGTGTCATGGGGGAGAGGCTTACACAGGCCTGGCTCTTTGTTACTGTCCTATGTGGACTCAAGGCAGTTATCTTTTACATTTTTAAAAATTTTATTTTTATTTATTTGAGAGGGAGAGAAAGGGGAGGGGGAGAGAGAGGGAGAGGGAGGGAGGGAGGGAGAGGGAGAGAAAGAAAGAAAAGGTACACCAGAGCCTCCAGCCACTGCAAACAAACTCCAGATACATGTGCCACCTTGTGCATCTGGCTTACGTGGGTCCTGGGGAATTGAACCTGGGTCCTTTGGTTTGCATGAAAGTGCTTTAACTACTAAACCATCTCTCCAGCCCTTTGCTTTTTTTTTTTAAATGTATTTTATTTTTATTTATTTGTTAAAAGAGAGATAAAGAGGCAGATAGAAAGAAAGGACATGCCAGGGCCTCCAGCCACTGCAAACAAAGTCCAGATTTCATGTGCTACCTTGTGCATCTAGTTTATGTGAGTCCTGGGAAATAGAACCTGGGTCCTTTGGGTTTGCAGGCAAGTGCCTTAACCACTAAGCCATTCCTCCAGCCCTGTTTTGCTTTTTTTTTTTTTGTTTGTTTTTTTGGAGGCAGAGTTTGACTCTAGTCCAGGCTGACCTGGAATTCACTATGCCAGATGCACAAAGTGGTGGATGTTTCTAGAGTTCATTTTCAGTGGCAAGAGGCCCTGGCACAACCATACTCTTTCTCTTTCCCTCTCAAATACATATAACTATATATATATATTTTAGTTTGTTTTTTGAGGTAGAGTCTTGCTCTAGTCCAGGTTGACCTGGAATTCACTCTGTAGTCTCAGGCTGTCCTTGAACTCACAGAGGTCCCCCTACCTCTGCCTCCCAAGTGTTGGAATTAAAAGTGTGTACCACCATGCCTGGCCTAATAACAATATTTTAAAGAAAACCTTTCTGGGCTATAGCTGTGGTACAGTGGTAGATCATGTACTTAGCATTCATAGGAAAAGAAATCTCAATCTCTCTCTTTCTGAGACAGGGTGTTGCTATATAGATTAGTCTGGCCCTCAACTTGCAGTCATCTTCCTGCCTCGGTCTCCCAAGAACTGGGATTAAAGCATGCACCACCATGCCTGGCAAACTCTCAGTATTTTAAGGAAGTTATTCTTCAACTGTTCTTGACTAACATTTTTTTTGGGTGGAGGGGCTGCCTCATTTCAGGCTCTTAACCTGAGCTGAAGCTAGCTAGCTCTTTGGGTCTCTTTTGTGCTGACTGGTGGTTGGCAGGAACTGGTGCTGGCCTTCTTGCCCTAGCTTCCTTTGCACACTGAAACTCCTGAGGGCAGTTTAGGAGCTCCTCTCAGATAGAGCTCAGCAGCACTTCCTCTTGTTTCCTGGCTGCCCATGTCCATCAGAGGCCTTCAGAGGTGTACTTCAACTCACCCTACCCAGAGGCCCAATTCAGGACTGCTACAGGACCCCCTCCTGCTTGCTCAGCTGCAGCCACACCAGGCCCAGCTGGAGGAGCTCTTCCTGTCTAGGAGGAGGTGTAGGCTCTCCCTCTGTTCTGGAAGTCAAGGCACAGTGAGGATTAGATCTGCTTTGGGCAGACCTGATACTTCTGTTGACTTCATCCATAGTCCTGCCAGGAGAGACCTTCCTCTCCGGCTCAACTGTGTTTAGGACAGAAATCTGGGCCTGTAGAGAGGCAGGGCTATGCCTTTCTTTTGCAGGGCCCTGCCACGCCAAATCAGGCAGCAAGGAGCTGTGGTTTCACTCAGCTTTCATCAGCAACTGACCTCAGAGATTGGTAATCCTTTGTGCTTTCTATGAACACTTCCTCATGTGTTAGCCCAGCTCATCCTCTCCGACCTCTCTAAGAGACACAAGAAGGTGGATGACCATCTCTGCCCCTTTGTGCTGAAAAGGGTTTGGAGCTGGGAAAGGCTGACTGCTCTCACCTTTTCTTTCCCTTGCCAGTTCTGCATAAGGACAGAGCTTTACGGTGAACCTCAGTGGACTGAGTATGTTCTACGTTTGCTTTGGAGAAGGCTAAGTGTGAGCTTGAAGGACCTGTGATCTGAGCTGTCCTATTTCCCATTGCCAAAGCCTGCCCAGAGTGGCTTCCTTAAGGTGACCCTTGTCTCACAGCAACAGGAAGCTGTTTCCAGTGTCAGGGCGGTTTCCTTCCTTTCCCTTCTCTCCCTGTTTCCAGGCAGTCTCAGAAGCTATAGCTTAGCTCTTATGAGCAGCCGGTGGTTCTTGCCTGGTGCCCGTGGCCTGTTGCTTGTCTCCTCCTGGTTCTTGACTTGCTCTGACCTCTGAAAAGTTTCCTCCTATTTGTATTGGTCATCAGGAAGGCCAGGGCCTGTGTGTTCTTCTTCTGAGAGCTTCCAGCGGGACTGCTTGAGGGACCTTTCCAGGTGAGGAGAAGTTAGGTGGGAGCTGAGGCCCTGGGGCTTCTGTGTCAAGTGTCCTTCTGGGATGAGGGTGGAAAGGGAGCTGTCACTGAACAGACTGAGTCAGACCTCACATTAAGCACATTTCCTCCCTTCTTCTTTTTGTTTGGTTTTCCGAGGTAGGTTCTCGCTCTAGCTCAGGCTAACCTGGAATTCACTATGTAGTCTCAGGGTGGCCTCAAACTGTTAGCGATCCTCCTACCTCTGCCTCTTGAGGGCTGGGATTAAAGGCATGCGCCACCACGCCTAGTTTATTTTCTCACTTCTATTTTATTTTATTTTTATTTTTCAAGGTAGGGTCTCACTCTAGCCCAGGCTGACCTGGAATTCACTCTGTAGTCTCAGAGTAGCCTCAAACTAAGGGCAGTTCTGCTACCTCTGCCTCCCAAGTGCTGGGATTTAAGTCGTGCACCCCGCCACGCCTGGCCCATTTCCTCACTTCTAATGGAATGCTTTGAGCAAGTCTTCAGAGTGGTAGGTAACCTCAGTTAGACCCTAAAGTTGGTGAGAAGTGATTGATCCAAATTTAGTGTGAGATTCAAACCCACACCACTGTTCTCATGCCTCAAGCACATGTCTCCTTGATGCTCAGGCCTGGGTGCTTAGTGCAGGGGTGAGACAATGCCACTGTCATCCAGCCCTTTCCCTCTATGAATATCTCACAGGCCTGGGCCTCTGCCTTTGTACTTGCCTACCTGATGGGCTAGGGAAGCTTCCTTCAGAGCCTCTTGCTAAGTTTAGGCTCAAGGGAGCCTACTCCTTCCCCTGTGCCCTGTCTATCTCTTGAGGAACCAGTGAGGTAGAAACTGCTATCCACTTTCTATCTGGGTCTTTTCTAGCTGTGTGGTACAGGTGGTGGTGGTAACATTTCTGACTCTGTAACCTTAGTTTTTCCCACTCTAGAGAAAAATTTCAGTTTCCCTTACTTAAAAGATACAGTAGTTTTTCAAACCAGGTTTTGCTAGTGGCAGCCTTTTTTTTTTCTGATAAAAGTAGCTAACCTGAATTGGAGACTAGCTGTGGGCCACGAGCTGCCTTAAATACTTCTTTCACTTCCCTATTTTGTGAATGGCAGGGAAGACATGGGCCATTTTAGCAAGCACTAGGATGTGTACTCAGCCACAGCCCAGCCACCCCAGGTGGGGGTTGGGTCCAGGAGCTCAGGGTCAAGGAAGGAGAAGAGAGGAATTCTGACCAAAACAAAGAGCATGCCATGCGAGCACCCAGCCCCTGTCTTCTGCGTTTGGCTGAGATTTCTCCTCTCCATTCTCATCTGGCTGGGTCCTGCCAACAAAGTTGCTTGAACCAACACTTTTTAATTTTTTTTTTGGTTTTTCGAGGTAGGGTCTTACTCTAGCCCAGGCTGACCTGGATTTCACTCAGTAGTCTCAGGGTAGCCTTGAATTCATGGCAGTCCTCCTAGCTCTGCCTCCAAGTGCTGGGACTAAAGGCATGTGCCACTATGCCTGGCTTAAAACAATACTTTTATGGCAGTGCCTGAACCAGGCATGGTGGCGCATGGGAGGTGAGGGGAGGGGAAGGGAAGGGAGGGGTGTGTGAACCATAGTTCTGAGCACGTTCTGGTTCATCTTGTAAGTGACCTTACCTCTGCCTGCAACTATGCCCATACAGTGCACAGCCTTTCCTAGTAATAAACCATGGGGCAGCTCAATTTATAGGGCTGTATTTTGACTCCAAAAACAGTCAGTTCTATTTGTGGGTCCACACTAGTGGATCAAACCAGCTGCAGATTGAAAGCAAAGTTGGACCAGTGAGGATTGCATCTATGGAACATGTGCACACCCTTGTTCCCTAAACAGAAGTCTAACAACTGTTTGCATAGTGTTAGGTATCTGGAGATGATTTAAAGTGGATGTGAGGAATCCAGGCTGGGAGGCAGCAGTAGTATGATCACTATCAAGTTTGAGGCCAACCTGGGGCTACAGAGGCAGCTCCAGGCCAGCCTGGGCTAAGTGAGATCCTACCTTGAAACAAACAAACAAAAATACATTATTTGCTAGCATATGTACTGGTTATGTACAAATACTATTCCTTTCTAAAAAATTTTATTTTTTCAAATTTTTACTTATTTATTTGAGAGAGAGAGAGAGAAAGAGAGAGAGAGAGGGAGGGAGGGAGGGAGGGAGGGAGGGAGATTGGGCATGCCAAGACCTCTAGCCATAGCAAATGAACTCTAGATGCATGTGCCCCCTTGTGCATCTGGCTTACTTGGGTCCTGGGGAGTTGAACCTGGGACTTTTTGGCTTTGTAGGCAAACACCCTTTTTTTTTTTTTTTTAATACAGTTTTACTTATTTTTTATTTGAGAGAGAGAGAGAATTGGTGTGCCAGGGCCTAAGCCACTGAAATCAAACTCCAGACATTTGCACCATCTAATGGGCATGTGTGACCTTGTGCTTGCCTCACCTTTGTGCAACTGGCTTATGTGGCATCTGGAGAGTTGAACATGGGTCCTTAGGCTCTCAGGCAAGCGCCTTAACCACTAAGCCATCTCTTTAGCCCCGAAATTTCATTTTTATTATTTATTTGAGAGAGGAAGTGGGGGGGGGAGAGAAACAGAATAGGTATGTCAGGTCCTCTAGTAACTGCAAACTCCAGATGCTTGTGCCACATTGTGTATCTGGATTTATTTGGGTACTGAAGAATTGAACCTGGGTCATTTGGCTTTCTAGGCAAGCACCTTAACACTAAACCATCTCTCCAGCCCCAATTTTCATTTTTTATTTAATCTCAAGCAGAGATAGAGAGACAGAAAGACAGAGAGAAGACAGGCATGCCAGGGTCTCTCTAACTGCTGCAAACAAACTCCAGATGCATGCACCACCTGTGGATCTGGCTTTATGTGGGTACTGGAGAATCAAACCCAGGTCATTAGGCTTTGGACACAAGTGCCTTAATTGCTGAGCCATCCCTCCAGCCCAACTATTCCTTTTTTTTTTTTTTTTTTTTTGGTTTTTCGAGGTAGGGTCTCACTCTGGTCCAGGCTGACCTGGAATTAACTCTGTAGTCTTAGGGTGGCCTTGAACTCATGGCAATCCTCCTACCTCTGCCTCCCGAGTGCTGGGATTAAAGGCGTGCGCCACCACGCCCGGCTTCCAACTATTCCTTTTTATATACAGGATTTGAGCAGAATTTGCTGTCCATAAGGGATCCTGGAACCAATCCCCATGAATACTAAGGGATGGCTAGAGTTATGGGGTCTAGAATTCTGTGACAGACCTCAGGAATACCTATGTCGTCATTGAAGGATGTGCCCTCTGCCATCACCTGATGGTAACATGTCTAACTGCAGTATCCTTTGTCTCCACCATAGGCTCTGTATTGTAGCAACAGTAGGAATGGCCTCTGTTCTCCTCTGTTTGCTCTTGCATTATGCTTACTGAAGGCCCACCAAGCCCTTGCAAAGGGCCAACCCTGAAAGCTGCTGGCGTGGATACATAGGCACAGCTGTCCTTTTGACTTTCAGATTCGTCTGAGATGCCAGAAGGGTATCCCGCCTTCTCTGCGGGGACGAGCTTGGCAGTACCTGTCAGGAGGCAAGGTGAAACTACAGCAGAACCCTGGAAAATTTGACGTGAGTTTCTTTCCTTCACCTCACTGTTCATGGTGTGTCTTCCTTTCCTGGGCATCTTCCCATGGAAGTGATTCCCTTGCACTGTCCTGGACCAAAGCAAGTTGGCAGTTGATAGACCCTTTACTCACAGGCCTGACTGTGACCCAGATTGGCCCATTCTAGGAGCCATGACTCCTAAGGACTTACTGTTCATCTCATGCTTCAGTCAGAGCAGGCCTCAGTGGGACAAACACATCTGCCATTCCAACTCTTTCTCTCTCTTTTTAAAAAGATTTTATTATTTTCTTTCTTTTTTTTTTTTGAGGTAGGGTCTCACTCTGGTCCAGGCTGACCTGGAATTAACTCTGTAGTCTCAGGGTGGCCTTGAACTCACGGCGATCCTCCTACCTCTGCCTCCCGAGTGCTGGGATTAAAGGCGTGCACCACCACGCCCGGCTTAAAAGATTTTATTATTTATTTGACAGAGAGAGAGAGAAAGAAAGAGAGAGAGGCAGATAGAGAGATAATGGGCACACCATTTGGGTCCTAGAGGATTGAACCTGGATCCTTTGGCTTTGCAGGCAAGTGTCTTAACCATTAAACCATCTCTCCAGTCCTCTTTCTCTTATTTACTTATTTGCAAGCACAGAGAGATGGTGGGGGGGGGGGAGAGAGAGACAGACAGATAAACAGAATGGGCATGCCATAATGGTGCATCCAGCTTTACATGGATACTAGGGAAATGACCCTAGGTCGTTAGGCTTTGCAGACAAGCACCTCAACCACAAAGCCATCTCCCAGCCACAACTCTTTTTGTTTGTTTGTTTGTTTATTTTTTTAATTTGAGAGTGACAGAGAGATAGAGAGAGAATGGGCATGCCAGGGCCTCCAGCCACCGCAAATGAACTCCAGACACATGTGCCACCTTGTGCATCTGGCTAACGTGGGTCCTGGGGAATCGAGCCTTGAACCAGGGTCCTTAGGCTTCACAGGCAAGCGCTTCACCACTAAGCCATCTCTCCAGCCCCAGCCACAACTCTTTCCCCTGACAGTCATTCAGGTTTGCTTTCTTGGGCTGTGTGACTTTGTAGCTCTTGGTCATCAGGAGGGGACTTTCAGACCAATTTCTTCTTTTTTAGCCAAGGCTGACCTGGAATTCACGGTGTAATCTCAGGTGGGCCGCAGACTCATAGTGATGCTCCTGCTTCTGCCAATTTCCTCTTTTGTTTGTTTTATTTTTTCTAGGTAGGGTCTCACTCTAGCTTCAGCTGACCTGGAATTCACTATGTAGTCTCAGGGTGGCCTCGAACTTGTGGTGGCCCTCCTACCTCTGCTGGGACTAAAGGTCCCCAGTGTCCTCCTTTGTCTTGAGTCTGTGCAGTAGGCCTTTACATTTTTTTTTTTTTCGAGGTAGGGTCTCACTGTAGCCCAGGCTGACCTGGAATTCACTATGGAGTCTAAGGGTGGCCTCAAACTCACGGTCGTCCTCCTACCTCTGCCTCCCAAGTGCTGGGATTAAAGGCGTGCGCCACCACACCTGGCTGCAATTGGCCTTTAGAAGCTTACTCGGTAGGACCACAAGACCCTTGACCCACCAGTTTGGCTTCCCAAGCTCTGTTTCCTGTCTCTAAGCCTGGTCAGATGTGATCCACGGAATATCTTGAGGATCTGTCAGTCCTGGGAGTAGCAGAGCCAAATCACTATCTTCAGGGGTCAGAAACCAACCAGTAACCACAGAGGATGTCTAGCCATGAGTCTGTCTCACCTACTGTTGTCACCACCTTGGCCATGATATCATACTCCTCTAGCCACTGAATGAGCCACTGAACCCGCTGTCCTAGGGAATACTGGGGAAGCAGTTGACTTCCAGGGGTTGCCTCAGTATCCCAGCAGGCTGCATCCTGAGAAGAGCAGGAGGTTCAGGGACAGGAGCCCCACCATAGTTGTATCAGACTGCCAGGGCCCAGGCATGAGATCTGAGACTATGGGTGGCCTGACCAGCCTCCTAGGTGAACTGTCCAGGTACGAGTGTCCATTGTGTGTGAGAGTGTGCAATGAAGCTTGGGGCTTTGTGCATGTGTGCATGGAATAGTATGCCTTGAGGGAACCGAGATGTCTGGGACGTTGCTTGTGTGACCTTGATGCTCTGAAGCTGAGTGGTGGGTCCTTATGCAGTCCTCAGGGCCCCAACAGTTTTTTTTTATTTTACTTCTTTTTTTTTTTTAATTTTTAATTTATTTATTTGAGAGCGACAGACACAGAGAGAAAGACAGATAGAGGGAGAGAGAGAAAGTGGGCACGCCAGGGCTTCCAGCCTCTGCAAATGAACTCCAGACGCATGCGCCCCCTTGTGCATCTGGCTTATGTGGGTACTGGGGAATCGAACCAGGGTCCTTAGGCTTTTCAGGCAAGCACCTTAACCACTAAGCCATCTCTCCAGCCCAGATTTTTTTTTACCTGAGGAAAGTCTCTGTTGGATAAACTTGATTAGAACATTTAAAATGCAGGGACCTACAATCAGTCCTGAAACTAACAGAATTATGAGTACAGAGATGGTGGTAATCAGAATGGTGAGCCAGGGTGACCAAGAAAACAAATTTTCATACAGATGAACAGGCAGCTGGTTTACAGAAGCAGGACATGACAGCTTGTACAGTCTATATGATTTAAAACATTTTTTTTTTTTTTTTTTGGTTTTTCGAGGTAGGGTCTCACTCTAGCCCAGGCTGGCCTGGAATTCACTATGGAGTGTCAGGGTGGCCTTGAACTCAACGGCAATCCTCCTACCTTTGTCCGAGTGCTGGGATGAAAGGTGTGTGCCGCCACGCCCGGCTTAAAACTTTTTTTTTTTTTTTGATATCATGTTGAATTCCTCAAGCTTTTGCATACATACATGAGTCAGCTTCCAGAGTGACTAGAGCAGGGCTGTAGTCTTTTTGTCAGGGGTAGGTGTCCTCTGAGCTTGACTCGGAGGGGACCCTCTGGGTTCCTGGTAATCTGTTACCAGCCCAGATTTTGTTTGTTTGTGGAAGCAGGGTCTTACTCTAGCCCAGGCTGACCTCCAGTTCACTATGTAGTCTCAGGGTGGCTTTGAACTCAAGTGATCCTCCAACCTCTGCCTCCCGAATGCTGAGATTAAAGGCATATGCCACAAACCCTGGCTATGAATTTGTACTTATTTATTTATCTATCTTTATTTATTTATTTAAAGAGAGAATGGGTACGCCAGGCCCTCTAGACACTGCAGATGAACTCTAGATGCATGTGCCACCTTGTGCATCTGGCTTACATGGGTCCTGTGAAATTGAACCTGGGTGTTTTGGCTTTGTAAGCAAGCACCTTAACTGCTAAATCATCTCTCCAGCCCAAATATATATATGTATATATTTTTTGAGGTATAATTTCACTGTAGCCCAGGCTGACTTAAACTCTGTAGCCTCAGTCTGTCCTTGAATTCCTACCTCTTAGCCTCCCAAGTGCTGGGATCAAAGGCATGTACCACCACACCACTTCCCATTCCATTTTTTTTTTAAGCAAATCAGCATTATTGCCAAACTGTATGGGAGTGCACAGGACATCCATAGACCCTTACTGGAGGGTCCCTTGGTCTCAAAAGGGCAACACTCCCTCCTTCCACTGTAGAAATCGCAGTCACTTCCTCTGTGCTCTAGCTTGAGCATTCCACCAGTCTTTCCTCTTAGTATTTACTTAGGTTCTGGTGCGATAGGCTCTTCAGTTAAACTATAGCTCACCTCCACTTTGGGCCATGAGAAAGAAAGGGCTCTCTCTGAGCCATGGCCCAGGCCTGGTCCTATACCATGAGGTGCATTCCCAGCTCACTCCCTAGGACCTTCCCTTATGTAGCCCTGAAGGCAGATAGTACTTGTTAAGTTCATTTCTGTTTATTCTTTCTTTTCTGAAAATTGAGGTGTGAATTTATCTAAAGTAAAGTGGACAGATCTTGAGTGTATAGTTCAGTGAGTTTTGACAAATAATATATAATGCACAGGGGGCTGGAGAGATGGCTTAGTGGTTAAGGCGCTTCCTTATAAAGCCTAATAACACATGTTCAAATCTCCAGGTCCCACATAACCAGACACACAGTGACACAAGCATGCAATGTTGCATATGCACACAAGGCAGCACACACATCTACAGTTTGTTCACAGTAGCTAAAAGGCTCTGGTATGCCCATTCTTTCTCTGTTTTTTTTTTTTTCTCTCTCTCTCAAAAATAATAAAATATATAATGTGGAGCCAGGTGTGGTGGCACACACCTTTAATCTCCCAGCACTTGGGAGGCAGAGGTAGGAGGATTGCTGTGAGTTCGAGGCCACTCTGAGAATACATAGTGAATTCCAGGTCAGCCTGGGCCAGAGTGAGGTCCTACCTCAAAAAACCAACCCCTCCCAATATATATATATATAAACAAGGGCTGGACAAATGGCTCAGCACTTGAAGGTGCTTGCATGCAAAGCCTGACAACTCGGGTTCAATTCCCCAGTACCCATGTAAAGCCAGATGCACTGTGGTACATTCTTTTGCAGTGGCTGGAGGCCCTGGCATGCCCATATTCATTTATTCTCCCTCTCTCTCCCCTCTCTTCCTAAACAGCAGCAGAGAAGCTGAAGTTAGTGGCTCTGAGTCACACTTGCCTTCAAGACACAATGCCACCATTTTTCTAACCCAAAGCCTTGGGCAAGGGGCTTTCATCTAAACCTCAGTTCCCTCACCTGTGAACAGGTTGTGATTAAAGGACCCATCATTGGGTGGGGAAGGACTAGTGACACTCTTACATGCTCTGTGCTTGCCTCAGCACCTGGCTCTGAGCCATGGAAATGGGTGGTAGCTTTGCTTGAAGTAGCTTTTCATCTTCAGGATGTGGTATCATTCCTAGATAGACTGGGTCCTGCCTGGAGTGCTCAGAAATTCTAGCCACAGTCATGATGGACACTTGTTCACAAGAGTCTCCGGGAGCGAGTATCCCTCTCAGACTCTTCAGGGTCTGCTCTCCTTACTGTTGCCCAGGCTTCCTCACCTGTCTTGAGGAAGATGCATTCCCACTAAGGGCCTGGCTAGTGACTCATCTGGTATCTGGGATAGTCATGTCCTTTCAGGAGTGCCCCTTGCAGGTCTCCCTGATGTGTGCCCTTGTTTTCAGGAGCTGGACATGTCTCCTGGGGACCCCAAGTGGCTGGATGTGATTGAGCGGGACCTACACCGGCAGTTCCCTTTTCATGAGATGTTTGTGTCCCGGGGAGGCCATGGGTGAGTAGGCTGGGTCTGAGGGCTGAGGGTGGCTCTAGGCCTTGTCCCTCAGGAGGTCAGAGGAAATATGGTGAAAAGAGTTTGGGACCATCCCAGGGGCTTAGAAGCAATGTGTCCAAAATTCCAGTTGTGGAGTTGGCCTTCTTTGTTTGAGTTTTTGGTACTTTTAGCATCATCTATGAGTCCTGGAGCAGCTCTCATCATTTATTATCCAGACTGCTAGGGCTTGCTTGGCCTGGCCTTGGATGAGAAGGGTGGATGGGTGGAAAGCATATAGGAGGGGAAAGATACGGTAGGTAAGAGGACCAAGTTGAAAGTCCAGGAACAAGCTTCCCAGTGAGGGACATCCCTCCAACCCCTTACACCTCCTTATTCTGTATCTGTCCAGCATCCTGCCCTGGCCCAATCCTGCTTTCTCTCTCAGTCCTGCATTCACCTGGTCACATGATCACCCATGTGCTGCAGTTGGGAGACTGACTCCTTGGTGACCATAGGCAGATCACCTCCCCTCTTCAGGGAAGGAAGGGCAGATTCTGAGGCAGGTCTGGTCCAGTGGGGCACAGGTGAGGGCAGTGGGCAACAGTCACCCCTGTCATTACCACCCTGCCTGGCCTCTCCATAGCCAGCAGGACCTGTTCCGTGTGCTGAAGGCCTATACGCTGTACAGACCCGAGGAGGGCTACTGCCAGGCCCAGGCGCCCATTGCTGCCGTGCTGCTCATGCACATGCCTGCTGAGGTACCTCAGGCCCTGGGTGGGTGAGAGGGCAGGCGGGCAGGGGCCCGACCCCAGCAGCAAGGCCTCGTGTCTTCTTTCACCTGCAGCAAGCCTTCTGGTGTCTGGTACAGATCTGTGAGAAGTACCTGCCTGGCTACTACAGTGAGAAACTGGTGAGTGCTTGCCTAGCCTATACCCACCCCAGGCTGGCTGCCCTCTTTTCTCTAAAGCCACTGCAGGCTGAAGTCCCAAGACCTGTGAGAGTCAGGCTGCTTTAGACACCAGCATCATCAGTTGCACTCTCACCTCCATACCTGCCTCTGGCTACTTGGCAGGATGCACATTCCTCCGGGCACCCAGCTCCTCCCTCCTTGGCCTTGGCTGAAGCTCTATTCTGCCCTCCTTCCCTGGAGGAACACCTCCTTCCCCTCGGCTTTGGCTCAAGCATAGAGCTGTCCTTGACCCTGGCAGGCAGGACCCTCCAGCATGTGCTTGAGGAGTGCTCCTGTTCCTGCCATGTGCAGGGCATTCAGCCCATTGTCCTGGTCTCTGTGTTCCTAGACTGCTTACATGCTGAGTTCCCTGAAGGACCAGCTATGTCTGGTTTTCTCTTCATGGTCTTCCAGTCCCCTGCAGGCCATAGCTACTTGATGAATTAATGAATGTCGGCCTGGTGCTAGGAGCCCCTGTGGGCTCTGGTCATGGCTCTGTGGTCTCCATGTTCCCTCAGGAGGCAATTCAGCTAGATGGCGAGATCCTCTTCTCGCTACTACAGAAGGTGTCCCCAGTTGCTCACAAGCATCTCAGCCGGCAGAAGATTGACCCTCTACTCTACATGACAGAGTGGTTCATGTGCGCCTTTGCCCGTACCCTGCCCTGGAGCTCTGTGCTGCGCGTCTGGGACATGTTCTTCTGTGAAGGTACTGGGTTGGTCTGGGTGGTGAGGAGTGCCAGGGAAGCCCCAAGAAGCCCCGTTGCACTCACTACCTGCCTGCCCTCCATGCAGGAGTCAAGATCATCTTCCGAGTGGGGCTGGTGCTGCTGAAGCATGCACTGGGATCCCCTGAAAAGCTCAAAGCCTGCCAGGGCCAGTATGAGACCATCGAGCAGCTGCGGAGTCTCAGCCCCAAGATCATGCAGGAGGCCTTCCTGGTCCAGGAGGTGCGGCCCTTACCTGTCCCTTGCCACGGGAGGGAGGAGAACTGGCAGGGACTTTGCTGGGAGCCTGGGAAGCCCCTTTCCCCAAGGATGGGTTGGTTACTCATGTCCGACCTCCTGCTCAGCAACCCAAGACCAGGTAGAGGGTGAAGAGATGGGTCATCAAGAGGCCCAGCTTTGCAGAGCCTTCCTTTTCTAGTCCACTTGGGAATTAATAGGAGCTGTGGCCTGTAACCCCCTCTTTTCTCTCTGTGGACAGTTGTCTCTCAGGGGCTATAATGAGATACCTGCACAGGTGTCTTCTCTGCTGCAGGGTCAGGGCAGGCTGTGGCAGTGTACAGGGAGCAGTAGAAGGCCATTCTGCAGCTGCTTTGCCAGTAGCTGCTGAGGACTGAGGAAATAGAGGCTCACCCAGTCAGGGTCTCACAGTGACTCCCCCTAGTCACCAGCCAGAAAGCTGTAGAGCTGTAATTTGAGCCAGCCTACCCTGGGCAATGGGGCTCATATTGCCCATCTGAGTCTTGCCCCTTCTGCCCAGTACCTAAAGTGAGTGGTGAGTTGTGGACAGCTTTCTCCTCTGAGGCAGTGGTCTTGTGTCTAACTCACCTGGTGCAGCTCTGAGACTTGAGCACACCTCCATCCTTCCTGACAGGAACTTTTAGCAGATGGAGGGGAGCTGTAACTAGAGGGGGCCAGAAGGGAAAGGCCTCTTCCCGGTGCTCACGTGCTCCTCACTGGTCCACAGGTGGTGGAGTTGCCCGTGACAGAGCGCCAGATCGAGCGTGAACACCTCATCCAGATGCGGCGCTGGAAGGAGACCCGGGGAGAGCTGCAGTGTTGCTCCTCACCCAGGCTGCATGGTGCCAAAGCCATCCTGGATGCAGAGCCTGGTCCCCGGCCTGCCCTGCAACCTTCACCTTCCATCCGTCTGCCTCCAGATGCGCCCCTCCCTGGCTCCAAAGCTACGCCACTCAAGCAGGTCCAGAAGGAACAGCGGAAGCACGCTAAGGCGAGTGGACAGCTGAACAAGTCCTCGGCTTCCGGTCATGCGACAGTGGTGGCTGCTGGAGGAGACGCATGTTCCCCGCTGGATGTGCCTCAGAGGGACCCAGTCTCCCAGGACCCAGCCCCCCAGGACTCTGTGCCCCAGGACCTAGCTCACCACCACTCCCGAGAGAGCCTGATCTCCCAGGAGAGTGAGGACACCTATTTGTAACCCCTGCAGCTCAGGCCTCCAGGGCGGGGTCTTCACACACTTAACTCGGTTCGGTTCGAAGACTGACAGACACTCCACGGCCGGCGCACCCGAGGGCCTGTGCGCCTGATGCCCTAGCCGTTTGGCTGCTGGACCAGGATGGAGTCTGGCCGGCCCAGCACAGATTCTGCCTGAGCCTCCTTATTTATTTTCTCTAGAGTGAAGCTCGAGCTGGCAGAAGCTACAGCCAAGCAGGCGGGGCCTCACTCAGTCCCCTCCTTTGGAGTCTCTTCTGGGGAATGCTCCCCAGACCAGCGTGCTGGCATGAAAGGAGCAGTGGGGTGCTCTTTGTGTAAAATA
The DNA here is from genome assembly GCF_020740685.1 of Jaculus jaculus. Taxonomy (NCBI): domain Eukaryota; kingdom Metazoa; phylum Chordata; class Mammalia; order Rodentia; family Dipodidae; genus Jaculus; species Jaculus jaculus. The sequence goes on along the minus strand of NC_059114.1, from coordinate 10,347,702 downwards.
GAAACATGATTTTGTACAGAAATAAACAAGCTTGTGTAGAGGACTGTTGTGCAGCCTGAGACCTGGAAGGAGTGCATCCTCTGTCCTGGGCCCCCAGCCCAGCAAGAATCCCTCTGAGAAGTGCCAAGTCCAGGGCCAGTCTCTGTTCTATTGCAGTTACCTTCCTGTTGCTGGCACAAAACACCCAACCAAAAGCAGCTGATGGGAGGAACAGGTTTATTTTGGCTTACAGACTCAACTGGAAGCTCCACGATGACAGGGGAAAGCGTGGCATGAGCAGAGGCTGGGCATCACCTCTGCCACAGCAGTGGAACATGGCAGCATGAGAATGAGCTGCACACTGGCTGGGGGAGCCAGGCGATAATGCTCATAAGCCATCCCCAACACCACGCCTCCTCCAGCAAGGCTTCAGTTCCCAAACTCTACCAGCTGAGGCCTGGCATTCAGAACACAGGAGTTTATGAGAGATGCCTAATTTGATTCAACCCACCACAGTTGTTTTTTTGTTTTTTCGAGGTAGGGGCTCACTCTAGCTCAGGCTGACCTGGAATTCACTATGCAGTCTTAGGGTGGCCTTGAACTCATGTAGACCCTCCTACCTCTGCCTCCCCAGTGCTGGGATTAAAGGTGTGTACCACCACACTTCTCCCCCCCCCCCCCTCTCTCTCTCTCTCTCGTTAATTTGGGAGAGAATGTATGGGCATGGCAGGCTTCTAGCCATGGCAAATGAACTTCAGATGCATGCAGCACTTTGTGTACCTGGCTTTAAGTGGGTACTGGGAAACTGAACCCAGGCTAACAGGCAAGCACCTTTAACCACTGAGCCATCTCCCCAGCCCCAGCCTCTGTTCTCGTCCCACTTTGCCTCTCCCTGCTTCCGCTGCCCCATATCTACCTTCCAGCAGGGATGAGGTACCCTGTGATCAAAGCCTTCCACTGGGGCCGATCAGGGCATGATTCCCAGGCCTTGGTCCCTGCTCTTCACTGAGGGGGAGCACTCCTCCAAGGTCAGGCCTGGATGTCACTTCAGGCCCCACTTAGCTTCTCAGCGTACTCATACAGGGTTGGGCTGCCTCCAGGCATGAGGCACTATGAATGTCCTCAATGCAGATGGGTGGGGAGAGAAGCCAGGCTGGGCTGGCTCTGCCTGACAGGTGGGAAATGTGAACTGAATGGAAAAAAGAATTTCATGCCCACCCAAGAGTCACATGTGTACCCAGAGACCCCCACTGAGCAACCTCTCTTGTCTAAGGTTTCAAGGCAGGTACTTGGTGACAACCTGATAACTGGCAAGGTTGAGAACTGGGTGTCCCTGGGAGAGGCCCCCCCCTACCCCTCTGCTGAGGAAGCAGCTTTCCCAATCAAACAATAGGGCTGTTCCTGGCCTGAGATCAAGCTGGGCCAAACCACAGCCGGGGCAGGCAGGGGAGGAACAAGCAGACTCCCCGGGGAGCCTTCAGGCATAGCCTAGCCCTGGAACATGTTGTCCAGGTACAATTGGGGATACTGAGGCTAAGGAGGTGAACGAGACCCAGGGCAGAGTACCAACTTCCTGCCCTGTCACCCCTGTGGTTTCCCATCTGTGGATGAGATGGGCTCAGCCTTTGGGAAGCACTCGTCCTCCCAGTCCTCTTGGGGACAGGCCAGGATGTGGCAGCTACACAGTGTTCCATGGGGTTCCCCAGAGCTGGAGAGACCGACGACGAGGTTAAGCCCAGCTTCCATCTGCCTGTGGTGCCCAGACCAGAGCCGGCAGGAGGCCTGCATAAGGCCTGCGTGGTCCTCAGCGGGCTTGAAACCTGCTTTAACCTGGTTCAAAGCCTGAGGGTACTTGCACCCAGCAAACAGCCCCTTGGAACACGCTGGACTTTGCCAATGGAGTCAACCTGAGCTTGCTCATGCCTGCTCAGCCTTGATGTCTCAAACCTGCACAGACCTGACCATTCCTCAGGTTGTCTGCCTGTGCTGGGCGCCTCCTTGGGCCTGAAGCCAATTTAGATGTGCTCAGGCCAGTTGAATTTTGCTAATGGCCACAGGCTTTGGGGAGGTTTCTTTTCTTTCTTGTTTTTCTACGAGATAGGGTCTTGCTAGCCCAGGCTGACCTGGTATTCACTATGTAGTCTCAGGATGTCCTTGAACTCATGGCAATATACTCCTACCTCTGCCTCTGGAGTGCTGGGATTAAAGGCATGTGCCACACACCCGGCTTGGGGAGGTTTCTTTTCTCTCTCTCTCTTTTTGGTTTTTCTAGGTAGGGTTTTGCTCTAGCCCAGGCCGACCTGGAATTCACTAGGTAGTCTCAGGGGAAGGTGTGGCCTGAGTAACCAGCAAGCCTCAACCACAAGGGCCTATCTCCCCAAAAAAGTCTGAGCCCTGGGCATTACAAGTATTTCTGGGTTTGCACTGCATTGAAACACCCTAAGCTATAGGCGTGGGCCACTTTCAGGAGGGCTCTACTTCACAGTATGTTGCTCATACCGAAGTGACCCAGGATTTTCCTTTCCTCTGTGCCTGTTGGGTAGCCTTCTACTCTGAAAGCTGGGTGATTAAAAACCTAGGCAAGATTTCAGCTGGTCAGGCCCACTCAAAAGGTAGGGAAGGACTGTTATCAATACCAATTCTAGGCAGTCCTTCCTTAGGGGACTTTAGCCCCCACCATTCCAGGCAGTTCTGGCAAACCCTGTGCCTCCCTCCCCCAGCAATCCCTGGAAAAGTAAAGAAAGGAGCTCTGTTGGGAACAAACCGCACGCTGTATGGGTTTGGAGACCGCGCTCCAGCCCCAGCCAAGCTCTTGAGACCCTTTCTGAGTCCTAAATGACCTCAATCCAGTGTCCACATGCGAGCCTCAAAGCACCCTTGGCTGCCCGCTTGTTGCCCCAAACTCAAAACAGCTGGCATGCAGCGGAAAGGGCGGAGCCTGGGAGGGGTGGAGCCAAGAGGAGATTTCCACGCCCCCCAGGTCAGGGCTAGAGTGGGTGGAGCTATCCCGGGTGGGGCTGAAAGGTGCGAAGTGAAGTGCTGGCGTCGGGAGGAGGCGTGGCCAACAAGAAGCTGGGCGTGGTCGGCGGCGTGGGTACGGCGGTACAGCGGCTCCTTTAAATCCCGGGGCGGCACCCGTGCCGCTCCGCCTCCGGCCCGGGTGTAGCTGGCGGCGGGGCCGGGGCAGCGCGATCGGCGATGGAGCTGCACATCCTAGAGCACCGGGTGCGGGTGCTGAGCGTCGCCCGCCCCGGTCTCTGGCTCTACACCCACCCGCTCATCAAGCTGCTCTTCTTGCCCCGTCGCAGCCGGTGCGCGCCCGGGTTCGGGGGCGCAGGTGGGGTGTGGGGGTAGTGGTGGTGGTGGTGGTGGTGGTCGGCTGTCTCGACTCTGGACGAGGGTCGGAGGATGAGGGTTTTTGCCTCGAGGCTACGGGGACGGGTGGAGAGAGGCACTCGCCCTCTGGCTGCCATCCGGCCTGGGCCTACCCTTCCTGGGACGCCGCCTATCCGGCCCCATAAGCGCCCCCCCCCCCATTTCTCCTAGTGCCAGGCAAGGCGCAAACAGCCTGGAAGTGGTCAATGCTTAACTCTAAATGGTATGCGTGGGGTCACTTCTCCACGGCTACTGCGGGCAGCTCCTGGCAGACGTCTCACATCGGGTGTGAGAACTGGCCTCGGGAGCCCAAGTTCCGGGCACCTCTTTTGGGGGGCAGGTCGCGAAGGTGGTTCCTGGAGGTGTCCACACCTCACGGCTCCCGGGGAGGGAACTGAGGCCTGAGGGAGCTGGTCAGGAAGGAGCCCAGCGAAGGGTCCTTTAGGGTGGAGGACGGAGCGAAGTCCACTGGCCCTCTCCAGCAATGGGAATTCACTGCGGGCTGAAATCCCCCTCCCCCCAGGTGCAAGTTCTTCAGCCTGACGGAGACCCCGGAGGATTACACACTCATGGTGGATGAGGAAGGCTTTAAAGGTGGGAGCTGGTCTCTAGTCCTCAACCTCTTCACGGGATTCTCACAGGGAACCAGCGTCCCCAAGAGGTTGGGCCTTTCAAGGCAGATGGGTCTGGGTTCAAATGTGCCACGATTCACTTGAGCAAATCATTCCCTTCTCTCGACTGCTTTCCATAAAATGAGTCTAAATTTATTGGTGGTAACCTAACATCTCAGGAGGGTTTTATAAACAAGACTCCTGAAGAGCTGATAGCAATCCTTCTGGCCAGCAAGGGGGCCTCAGTTACAGTTTCGGGCAAGAGTGTGTGTGGTGGTGGGGGATGTGGGGGGGGGGTTCCTGCAGCAGTTTTAAGCCACTTGTTATTATTTCCTCTTGGACTTATCTCCCCAGTGCCGGCCAGCTCCTCCCCTTGCTGGTCTGAGAACTCCAGGAGTCTGAGGGTTGGGGAAGGAATGCTGAAGCCGGCATCTAGCCCAGAGCAGGGTCCTGGGGCCTCCTGGCTGGGCTTGGGCGAACAACAACCACCTTGGCTCTTGTCCCTGCTCATGACTGGACGCTAGCCTGGTCCCTCCCTAGGCCCCGAAGATTTTTTTTTTTTTTTTTTGTTTCCACTTCTGCCTGCCTGGTCCTGTCCTCATAGGCCTGGGGTCTCAGACCAGCCACTTGGAGTTTGGCCTGATCCCCCTCTCCTCTCTCTGCTAGGACTTAGTTTCCCTGCAGAACATGCATGTTGGATCTGCAACGTGATCGGATGGTGCCCCTTAGTGGTGGCCATATAGCATGAAGCCCGTTAGTCTACAAAACAGTCCCGGGGAATATTTGTCATCCCATTTTATGGATAAGAAGCTGGGATTGTTTCAGCTGGATGTAGTAGTACCCTCCACCACTCAGGAGGCTCATTTGAGGCCAGCATTAGCTACAGTGTAAGAGACCCTGTCTTAAACAAAAACTAAAACAATTCTGAGACTGCAATTATTTGTCCTGAAGTCATGCAGCAAATAAATAGCAAAGCTGAGTTGCACCCAGTTCTGAATTTGAAGCTCTGATGTGAGCTGAGAAAGTTCGATTTCCCAGCCTAATAGCTGCTCTTTTTTTGTTTTGTTTTTCGAGGTAGTCTCACTCTAGCCCAGGCTGACGTGGAATTCACTATGTAGTCTCAGGGTGGCCTCGAACTCACCGCGATCCTCCTACCTCAGCCTCCCAAGTGCTGGGATTAAAGGCGTGCGCCACCACGCCTGGCCCCAGCCTAACAGCTTATGCACATGGAGGCATAAATACAGCGGGAGGCAGCTCCAGACTTGGCTTTACCTTGCAAGAAACCTTCAGGACACAGTTGGGGAAACGGGCTCCAAGGGAGGGAGGGAAGGACACCAACTCTGCAGACCTTAACCAGGCCCCATGCCCCTTACCCACAGAGCTACCCCCGTCAGAGTTTCTGCAAGTGGCTGAAGCCACGTGGCTGGTAATGAACGTGTCCTCTCACAGCGGCACAGCAGTGCAGGCTGCTGGGGTCACCAAGATCGCGCGCTCCGTCATCGCGCCGCTCGCCGAGCACCATGTGTCTGTGCTGATGTTGTCCACGTACCAGACCGACTTCATTCTCGTGAGCCTTGCTTGGCGAGTGCTGGTTTAGGGCAGGGTGGGTGAAGGTATCAGAGTGGACCCATGGGGGTGGACTCACCTGCCTTGGCCCAGGTGCGGGAGCAGGACCTGTCGGTGGTGATCCACACCCTGGCCCGAGAGTTCGACATTTACCGTGAAGTAGGCGGGGAACCTGTGCCTGTTACCAGAGAAGATTCCAGCAATGGCTTTCCGCGTGCCCACCATGGTGAGGTCTGCCCCCTAACACCTTCATTTGGGTGGGACCTCCTCCCCCAGGAACTGGTCCCCTGTAGGGGTGGTCCCATAGGCGAGGGGAACCTTACTTACTGTAAAAAAACACCGTCTCACACACTGGGAGGTGGGGAGGGCGCACCCATGCCCTTCCCTGTCTGGCCACTAGGGGTCGCCCTGGCCCACAGATACCTTTTCACCTGGCGCCCCGTCCATCCTAAGCAGGACCCAGCCCCACGGTACATCCCATTCAGAGCCCTCAGAACCGCTTCTGTGTCCTCACACTGGACCCCGAGACGCTGCCAGCCATAGCCACCACCCTCATCGACGTCCTCTTTTACTCACACAGGTGGGCTGTGTGTACCCTTCATCTCTAGCTTCATCCATACCAGTATTTCTGCACACTCTGACCCACCACCTTCCTCCCTCTGCTGCCACTCTGTGCCCTGCCCGGTGTCATGTGGTCCCTAGCAGCCCATGAGAGAGCCATGGGCCCTTCACCCATGTTCTAGAAGCTACTGCCCCCCCCAGAGACCGAGATGTGGACAGAGCCACCTCGGCAGCCCCTCTTCCCGTCAGGCTCTCTCTGCCCCAGTGTGCTTCAGGAAGTCAAAACTGGACAGGGTAGCAGAAGTGGCATGGCCTGCCCAGAGCCATCCACGGCAGCCTCTTTCTCCTAGGGTCTGGAGGAGGATGGGCAGGAAATGCAGCAGTCCCTTGACCTGTCCTCTCTTCCCAGTGTCCCCAAGGAGGCAGCTTCAGGTGATCCTGAGCCCAGCTCCATCCCATTCTTCGCCTTCTCCCTCATCGAGGGTTATATCTCCATCGTCATGGACGCAGAGACGCAGAAAATGTATGTGACCCATGATCCCTGTTGCAGTCAGGTTCGCGTTGCTGGCAGAAATCGCCCAACCAAGAGTAGCTTTTTCTGGGGAGAGGGAGAGGAAAAGGTTTATTTTGGCTTTACAGACTCCAGGGGAAGCTCCATGATGGCAGGGGCAAATGATGGCATGAGCCAGAGGGTGGACATCACCCCCTTGCCAACATCAGGTGGACCATAGCAACAGGAGAGTGTGCCAAACACTGGCAAGGGGACACTGGCTATAACACCTATAAGCCCGCTCCCAACAATACACCACCCCCAGTTAATTCCTGAATCTCCATCAGGTGGAACCTAGCATTCAGAACACCCAAGTTGATGGGGGACACCTGAATCAAACCACCACAACCCCCAAGTAGGCCACAGACACCAAGTCAGTCCGGGGGGAGAGAAGAGGGAGGGTGATATCAGCAGGAGAATCTACCTCAGGGCTTATAATGGGTGGAGAAGATTGGGGTACCCTACTCACCACCCCACTGCCTCTTCAGGTTCCCCAGTGACCTGCTGCTGACCAGCTCCTCTGGGGAGCTGTGGAGGATGGTGCGCATCGGAGGACAGCCCTTGGGTTTTGGTAAAGGCTGATTGGCCCCCCTGTGTTGGGCGGTGGGGAGGAGCCTTGGGGTGACCACGGCGGACAGGATGAGCCACATGTGTCCTCTGTCCTCAGATGAGTGTGGGATTGTAGCACAGATTGCCGGTCCCCTGGCTGCCGCTGACATCTCTGCCTACTACATCAGTACCTTCAACTTTGACCACGCCCTGGTAAGCCATGGGCTAGACAGGAGGCTTCTGAGATTCTGAGGCCCCAGAGGTGGGGACAGAAGGTAGTCCCAGCTCCCCACCCCCGCCCCCCAAGGGGATTGAGCAGCCTGGCCTGACATCCCTTCTTGCACACCTCCCGCCCACCCAGGTGCCCGAGGACGGGATCAGCAACGTCATAGAGGTCCTCCGGCAAAGGCAGGAGGGCTTGGCCTCTGGTGGCTCATAAGAAGCAGCAAGTTCCCAACTCTCTCTCTCGGCCGCTCGGCTTCCAGAGACTTCTCTAAGCTATTTCCCGAAGCTCTGGAGCTGAGACCCTGATCCTGCCAGGGACCCTTCGTTCCTCTGTACGTAAGCTGCGTGCAGGTGCTGGCTCCGGTGCACACGAGTGTGCGGCCGTCGTTGGTGTGCTGTGGGCAGGTGCTGCCCCCACAGTTTGTTTGCCCACACAGGGGCCTCGGTGCTTGGGGCTCAGGCCCTCCACCCATCACTCCCCAGCGTGGCCTCAGCTATTGCACAGTCCCTGCCTGAGGCCCAAGCCACGCCCCTCTGGCCCTGCAGGGGCTGGGTGGGTTTCCTTGCCAGATGAGTTCTGACAGTGCCCCCCGCCCCCAGGTTCCCAAGAAAAGTATTTTTTACATCTCACTTTTTTTTTTTGTTTGCTTTTTTGAATGACTGTTGAAATAAAAGACTTGATATTGACAAGACATTGACGGATTAGGCTGTGTGCCCTGTGTCCGAATGTCAGCCATGGCTTTGCCTCATGCCCCAAACGTCAGCTCCTGGCCTCGTGCAGTAGCTCACTCCAGCCAGTCACCCCACCTTCTTGGCTTCTCATAAGTATGTGAAATATGGCCGTGTGTCTCCGATGAGGAACTGAAGCTTCTAGCAGCCCAGTGACTTAGCCGGTCACGTGGTTCCTATCCAGAGCTGTCTGCCTCAGAAGCCTGGGGCTCCCTTCATTCCTTGCTGACTGCAAGAAACATGGGAAGTTTTTGATCTAGGCAACAACAAAATTCCCAAGGTCTCTTGTTTAGTGGTCCCCCAGCTGGGCTGCTTGGAACCCCATTGAGTACCCCAAAGTATCTTTGTCCCAGGCTCCTGCCTTCTTTCTTTTGGGCCTTGCTTGAGCTCTAATGTCCCTCTTACGGTGAAGTCATTCAGTTTATGCCACCAGGTCCCCTAGAGTGGTGGTCAGGTGATTATCCCCTCTGAGGCTCAGGGCTAGGAGACAAAACAGGACCCTTGAGGTCACCCGGGGCCTGTTTTGTCCTCCAGCACTGCATGCCTGGGCACATCTGGGTTTGGATTCTCCTGCCATCAGGGCCACCTCCCTTTTAGCAAGGCCAGACTTCAACTGCAGAGGTCGGGGTGGGGGTGAGCCCTCCCCACAGGCCCTGGGAGATTATCAGGTACCCTCAGCCCAGACCCGCCCGAGCTCGGGAAGGGAAGAAGGGTGTGACTTCTGTGTACCCAGGTCTCTCTGACTCCCCAGAAAAGCCAGAATGGGCCAGGCCGCTGGCAGTGCGCCCGCCTGGCTCTGGGAGACCACCCTGCCCCCCTCAAGGCTGGGCCTCCAGCTGCAGATGAGATGAGCCCAGAGCACAGCCCAGCCTGGTGAGTGAATGGTGGGGGACTTTGGCCGGCCCTTCCCTTCAGCCTGTTCTCCTCATACGCATGGAGACCCAGGAAGCGGCTCCTTCCAGAAGCCCGAGAGGGAGTATTTCCCTGGAGGTTTTCTGTGGCTACAAGTTGGATGGAGAAGTCCTGGTTCCTCTCCCTGGAGTGTCCTGTGTGGGTGCTGGCTTGGGAGGGGGCCTACCCAGGAGGCGGTGGCTTTGGGGCCAGGTCCCTCAGGGCTGCCTCTCATACCCCTTAGAGAGCTCCTAAATGCATGGTCCACGGGGGGGGGGGGGGGGGGGCGCGGGAATCTGACCACTCTTCTGTGTGCCTGTGAGTCACTGTCTGGTCTGGGTGCTTCTAGTTCTTAAAGGGTGTCAGGTCTCACCCAGTTCCTTAAATCGGGTCCTAGCCCAGCCCTGGCTAACTCTCCGAGCTGTCCACGGGCTGGTCCAGTAAGGGACCACAGGTATGGCCCAGTAGGCTAGTCTGACAGACCTAAGCCTGCGTGTTCATGTGGCCAGCAGTCTTTCTTGCCTACATCTGAGAGCGCCTGTGCAGAAGGGTCTTTAGTTCTTGGGTCATGAATGTCCTTGAGGGTCCCAAGGCCAGGTCCCAACCTCCAGTAGGTCACAGGTAGGGAAACACACTGACGAGTGCTGGGGAGTCTCAGATACACCTGGGGTCCCAGGCACAATATCTAGGAGACACTTTGGGGATGGGTCCCCACCTCATTGATGTTGATGCTCCAAGTCAGGCCTCAGGCTCTCCACACTTAGATGGAGACTCACGGAGCCTTCTGGTCCTACCTGGGAAGAAAAAGCTAGTGTCATCCGCTGGACAGGTATTGGCTTGTCACACTCCCTCAGGCAATAAAAGGGGATGCTCTGGCATCCCAGGGTCCAGTTTCTCTTGAGATGTGGGCTTGATTGGGTTTGTAAAGAAAGGGTGTGGGGATGCCCCAGCCAGAGCTATTTCTACCCTTTCCTGATGGTATACAGGAAACAACCTCTCGGGTCTTCCTCAGAGGTACAGGAGGAGAAACTGGAGGGTTCAAGATTCCATCCCCGCCCTGAGGGCTGCCTGGTCCCGGGCTTGCCAAGTTGTTCTACGGTTGTCTTTTTTTTCTCTAGTGGAGCAAGAAAGAGTGTGGGCTGAAGAGATGGCTCAGCTTTGCCTGCAAGGTCTGCCAACATGGGTTTGGTTCCCCAGTACCCAGGTAAAGCTGGGTTCAGAGTGGTGCATGCAGGTGGAGTTCCGTCGTAGTGGCAGGAAGCCCTGGCGTGCCTATTTCTCTCCCTCCCCTTCTCTTTCCTTGCAAAAAGTGTATAAACAAAACAAAACAAAAACAAAAACAAACCAACAATGTGCATGCTGTTTTCTGATACTACCATTTAAGAAAGGAGTCGGAGCCAGGCGTGGTGGCGCATGCCTTTAATCCCAGCACTCGGGAGGCAGAGGTAGGAGGATCGCTGTGAGTTCAAGGCCACCCTGAGACTACAGAGTTAATTCCAGGTCAGCCTGGACCAGAGTGAGACCCTTACCTCGAAAAACCAAAAAAAAAAAAAAAAAAAAAAAAAAAAGGGAGTTGGGAGGGCACTTCTCACACTTCTCATCCCAGCACTAGGGAGGCAGGGGTAGGAGGATCGAGGCCACCCTGAGACTATCTAGTAAATTCCAGGTCAGCCTGACTAGAGTGAGATCCTACCTCGAAAAGCCAAGAAAAGGTCCTGGGGCCAGTGGTGCTTGGGGGTGAGGGCAGGTGAGCGCTGTGCAGCTGCCTGGCCATGTGCACAAGGGAGCTGCGTCCCCCATTCACTTTGGTGCCCTCCTCTGTATAAGGGCTGGGGCAACATTAATTCATACACGTATTCAATGTGGACTTCATGTTGCCGTCACTTTGCATAGGCAGAAATGATGCACAGAGAAATCACGTGACTCCCCCAAGGTCACCCAGCCGGGCACAGCAGGACCAGGAATTCTAAAAGGTTACATGTGATCAAAGGAGCCTGGGACAGGGCTGGGAGTGTGTGTGTGTGGCTGAGAAGACACTCTAGCTGAACCCTGAAGGACAGAGGTTTTGCAAGATGCCTTGCAACCCCAATTGTCTGCGTTGGTGACTGGATGTCTGCTGCTGGTGGCAACGGGTACGTGGGCAGGCACGGGAGGCCTGGCACTGGCTTCTCCCTGACCCTGGGATGGATAGGGTAGGGGTGTTGGGCAATAGCCGTGGTTTGTGTCTTTCCCAAGCGGGTCCTAGTGCTGAGGCTCTGAGCTGAGGATGTTTATGGGGATGCCCAGAGCCTCCTTCCCAGAGGGTCACCTGGGACACTGTGTGGATGGGGGTGCTGCATGGGGGTGTGCATATGTGTTGGAGGAATGGTGTGGCCATTACTTTGTCCTCTGTGGCAGGTATCTGGACGTCTGTGGCTGTACATGCATTTCCTACTTGTACACATGTGCTTGTGTGTGTGCCAGTGGGCAAGGACTGACCTGTGTCTATAAGTGCTTCTGTTGGCAGCTGTGACTAGTTTTGGATGTGTGGGCATCACTCACATGCGAATATCTGTGTGCATGTGTTTCTTGTGCATCTCTAGGTGGATGGCATGTGTGTGCTGGGCCTGGGTGCCATGCTCTCTGCCCACACCCCTTCCCGGCTTCAGCTGTTCCAGTTTCCCCCACTCACTCACACTCCCTTGCTGCCACCAAAGCTAACCTACCCTGTCTTCTGCCCCCTGCACAATTGGTGAGGGTCCTGCCTGGATCCGAGATACCCCCCCACAACTCCTCAGCCCCTGCCCCTTCCAGGAGTCCTGATTAGCTGTCCTTGACCCCTGCTGCCCTCCCTAACTCAGTTTATTTAAATATTTTACTTAGAAAGAGGCAGATAGAGAATGGGCGCACCAGGGCCTCCAGCCACTGCAAGCGAACTCCAGACGTGTGTGCCACCTTGTGCATCTGGCTTATGTGGGTCCTGGGGAATCAAATCCGGGTCCTTTGGCTCTGCAGGCAAGTGCCTTAACCGCTAAGCCATCTCTTCAGCCAGCCCTCGGTTTCTTTTTCATCTAGCTGCACAAGTGTATTGTCCCAAACACAATCTTTGCAGGCCACAACTTGCTGCCAGCTGCTTGTGTAGTCTGGGTTTGAGAGCGCAGCCTGCACCACCTTCCCGTTGGAAGTGGGGAGCAGGGCCTCTGACTCACTCTGGTCCCCTGCAGACATTGACTTTCCTGGGGTTGCTGCATTCCTTCCCTCCCTTCCCTACTAGGGGTGAAGCAAGGCTTCTTACATGTTGAGCAATACCTCCAGTTCTTGTGTTTTTTAAATTGAGGTAAAATTCACATAATATAAAAGTAATTTTTTTTTCTGGAACAATGTCTACCTGTATGTATCTGGCCAGCACAGGACTTGTGATTCTCCTCAGGGCTGGGATTGCTGGTGTATATTGCCATGACTAGCTGACAGAGACATCTTGTATTTTATTTTTGGTTTCTTGAGGCAGGGTCTCACTCTAGCCCAGGCTGACCTGGAATTCATTCTGTAGTCTCAGGGTGGTCTCAAACTCACAGTGATCCTCCTACCTCTGCCTCCTGAGTGCTGGGATTAAAGGTATGTGCCACCATGCCAGGGTGGGGTGTGGAGGGGGGGTGGGGAGAGAGAATAGGTATACCAGGGCCTCTAGCTGCTACAAACTCACTCCAGATGCATGTGCCATTTTGTGCATCTGGCTTTATGTGGGTTTCTAGGTAATAAACTCGGGTCGTTAGGCTTTACTGGCAAGCAACTTAACTGCTGAACCATCTCTTCAGCCAAGTTAGCCATTAAAAAAAAAATTCATATTTGTAAGCAATGAAAAGACAGGATGGGCGCGCCAGGACCAGCTACTGCAAACCAACTCCAGACTCATGTGCCACTTTGTGCATCTGCTTATGTGGGTCCTGGGGAATTGAACCTGGGTCCTTTGGCTTGGCAGGCAAGTGTCTTAGCTGCTGCCTCTCTCCAGCCCCCCAAGTTATCCATTTAAAAATGAATAATTCAGTGGCATTGGGCACATTTACCATGTTGTATATACATCAGTTTTATTTAGTTCAAAGCATTTTCATGACACCAGCCCATCACCAGTCTATTCTATCTCTGCATTTACCTCTGTCAGGTACTTCACAAATATATATAAATATGAGAGAGATTTTTTATTTTTTGAGAGTAAGGGAGTGGGGGAGAGGGAGAAGCAGATAGGACGCAGTAGCTGGAGGTTCTGGTGCTCAAATGAACTCCAGTTGCATCTGGCTTATGTGGGTCCTGGGGAATTGAACCTGGGTCCTTAGTCTTCACAGGCAAGCACTTAACTGCTAAGCCATCTCCCTAGTCTGACTTTTATTTTTTTAATATGAGGGAGCAAGAGTGAGAAACAGAATTGATGTACCAGGGCCTCCAGCCACTATAATTGAACTCCAGATGTGTGTGCCATCTTGTGTGCATATACGACCTTCAGCATGTGTCACCTTGTGTATCTGGCTTATGTGGGATCTGGGGAGTTGAACTTGGACCTTTGGGCTTCACAGGCAAGCGCCTTAACCACTAAGCCATCTCTCTGGCCCTCAGCTCAACATTCTTGACTCGCCCACACTGTAGCATGGGTCAGTCAGCGTGTCATTCTTCATGGCTGAGTGCAGTTCATTGTACAGATAGACTGCATGTTACTTATTCATGATCTTTTTTATCTTTTACAAACTCCAGATACATGCACCACCTTGTGCATCTGGCTTATGTGGGTCCTGGGGAATTGAACCTGGGTCCTTTGGCTTTGCAGACAACCACCTTAACCTCTAAGCCACCTCTCCAGACCACTTATCTTCTGAAGTCAATTTTAGTTGTGTCCACCTCTCAGCAGTTAAACTTTGTCTTCTAGACTGTGGAGGTGCCCAGCATAATGCAGTACCGTTCTACCTTTCTTCCTTCTGGGTTCATTCTAAGATAAGGTGACCGGACACACATGGCCATACCCTGCTACCCACTAAATGGCTACTCATAGGTGTTTGGATACAGTGCATTTTGATGACCATTCCCTGTGGAACTACAAGATTTATTTCTATTTTTTTAATTTTATTTTATTGGCTTTTTGAGGTATGGTCTTATGTAGCTTAAGCTGACCTGGAATTCACGGCAATCCTCCTACCTCTGCCTCCTGAGTGCTGGGATTAAAGGTGTGTACCACCAAGCCCAGTTTATTTCTTATTTATTTATTTATTTTTGTATCAAAACACCCAGGGTGGGCTGGAGAGATGGCTTAGTAGTTAAGGTGCTTGCGTGCAAAACCTAAAGACCTAGGTTCAATTCCCCAGCACCCATGTAAGCCAGATGTAAAGGTGGCACATGCATCTGGAGTTCACTTTCAGTGGCTAGAGGCCTTGATCTGCCAATTCTCTCTCCAAAAAAATAAGCCATCTCTCCAGCCCTCTTTTTATTTAACAGTTAAGGCATTTGAGAAGCCTAAGGACCTAGGTTTGATTCCCTGGTACTCATGTAAGCCATATGCACAAAGTGGTACATGCATCTGGAGTTCATTTGCAGTGGCTAGAGACCCTGCTATGCCCATTTTCTATCTGCCCCTCTCATTTTAATTATGTACACAGTGTATACAGTCTTGTTGATACAATAAATTATTTTTTAAAATATTTGAGAGAGAAAGGCAGAGAGAGAGAAAGTGAATGAATATATGGGCATACCAGGGCCTCTAGCCACTGCAAACAAACTCCAGATGCATGTGCCCCCTTGTGCATCTGGCTTATGTGGGTTCTAGAGATTTGAACCAGGATCCTTTGGCTTTGCAGGCAAACGCCTTAACTGCTGAGCCATCTCTCTAGCCCCCTAATTTTTTTTGTTTTGGTTTTTTGAGATAGGGTCTCACTCTAGTCCAGGCTGACCTGGAATTCACTATATAGTCTCAGGGTGGCCTCGAACTCACTGTGATCCACCTACCTCTGCCTCCCGAGTGCTGGGATTAAAGGCGTGGGCCACTATGTCCAGCCTCCTCCCTTTTGTAAGGATTTCCACTCCTGCCTCGTGATATTGGGGGAGATTGGCTTCCCATGTTGACAGGCTGGTGGAGAACCCCAGCTATGTAGCAGAGGTGTGCTTCCTGCATCTGACGTCAGTCCCAGGGAAGGTTTCTGAGTGGTCCTGCTTGGAACACACAGGGATGCTGGAGGTCTCAGGGGAGGAGTGGGTGCCCGGCGCCTGGGTCTTCCAGGCACACGCTGGTATGGGTCTGTGTGCTCGTCCACCCTCCCAAATCCCGTTGTAAAAAAGGCTTTCACAGCAAACTCAGGCACGAGTTTCTTTTTGTCTTTCTTGATTTGTCTTTGTGCCCAACTCTTAAGTACAGGGAGGGACTGGAAAGCCACTACGATCTGTCTTTTGTATTTACAAAGAGCAGCATCCCTTCTCGCAATGGCCAGCCTCCTGTGAGGCCAGCAGGTGCTGCCTGTGTGGAATTGGCACTGAATTGGCACTATACAGGAAGCAGGAGAAATGGGTTGGCCTTTTCTTTTTCAGTTACTTTTCCTGGAAAGTGTTGCAATCTACAGTGGACCAAAAACAACAAAAAAAATTTTTTTTGAATTTGCTTTAAAAACAAAATGAAGGAAAAAGTCAGCGTCTTTTTAAGGCTGCCCAGAACCCGGATCACATGCTGGGTGCCTTGAAGATGGTGGGGATTCGACTTTCTTGGAACAGGAACCTGTGGGGCTGATGGAAACTGAGAGACGCTGCTCGCGCCGGCAGCTGCTGCTGGCCTTGCCAGTCTAGGAGCCTGGCCGCTGGGGTTCATAGATGCAGTACAAGGGCCGCAGCCCCCCTTTCTTGGAACTTCGGTACACATACCTGGATGGACATGCATCTATCTGAATTTTTTTTAATTTTATTTGAGAAAGAGGGTGAGGAGGCTTATCAGGGCCTCCAGCCACTGCAAACGAACTCCAGATGCATGTGGCCCCATGTGCCTCTGGCTTATGTGGGTTCTGGAGAATCAAACTGGGATTCTTTTGGCTTTGCAGGCAAACGCCTTAAATGCTAAGCCATCTCTCTAGCCCTCCATCTGAAGATTTCTTAATCACTCACTACATTCCAGCTCTCTACAATGGCATACCTTTTGGGATTTCTCCTGGCTGGGGAGACAATCCGAAGATACTGAAGTGGCCACTTCTGAGAAGTACTGCCCAGAGGGACACGCGGGCCACTCTGGGAGGGTCAGCGGAAGCAAGGACCAGCCTGGGGTGGAGGAATCAGGGAGGGCTTCCCCAGAGAGAAGTTGGACTGGACTTTGATGCCTGGATGGCAGCTCAGTGAGTAGAGGTGTTGAAGTGGAAAAACAGCACGTGCAGAGACCCTAAGATACGAACTCACCTCACCTGAGGGGCCGACGAAGGTCAGAGATGGCAAATGAAAGGCTATGGGGAGGCAAGAGGGTGTGGTGGTGTAGTAACACAATAGGAAATGGCAGAAGTGTTTGTGTGTTTAAATGTTTTATTCATTAGATTGAGAATGGGCATACCAGGGCCTCCAGCCATTGCAAATGAACGTCAGACTTGTGCCATCTTGTGCATCTGGCTTATGGGGAATCAAACCTGGGTCCTTAGGCTTCACAGATAAGCACCTTAACAGCTAAGCCATCTCTCCAATCCAAGAATCTGATCTTTCACATCAGCATTGTGTATTATCATGGAGAAAAGGTTAGAGGCGTGACTGGGCCTGCTGAGGGTGGCAGGGTTGTCCCAGAGCAGCCAGCCAGGCTGCAGTACCACCTCTGCTGTTGGCCTGTAACCTTGCTGTGGTCACCGTCACCGGATGTCCCTCGGACTCAGGTTCTCTGCGGCAAGTCCGATCTCTGGAGTTGTGGTCTCAGCTTGTGTGGAGGCAGTAGAGAGCCCAGCTGATGGCCTTCCCACACCCTTCTTCTCTGAACAGTAGTTTAGACCCCTGGGCGTCAGTCATTTTGGGAGGCAGCTGGGCCCAGGCATTGCATGGCTTCCTGTACCTGTTGACAGGCCGGAGGAGTCTGCAGCAGTGGGGGGAGAGGAATCCCTGGGCCTGGGTGACCTCACTGACCTGGGTTCTTGCTCACTCAGGGCTTACGTAACCCCGCCTTTCCCAACTGCCCCAGTGCTACCCAGTGACATAAACAAGTATAGTCCCTCCTCTGTGACAGGGGATGCTGGGTACATTTCACCAGGTCCGCTGAGGGTCAGACTCATTTCTATTTATTTTTACTATTTATTTGAGAGAAAGAGTCAAAGGAGAGAGAGAGAGAATGGGGGTGCCAGGGCCTCCAGCCACTGCAGACAAACTCCAGATGCATGCACTCCCTTGTGCATCTGGCTTACGTGGGTCCTGGAGAATCGAACCGGGAGCCTTTGGCTTCGTAGGCAAACGCCTTAACTGCTAAGCCATCTCTCTAGCCCCAGACTTATCTCTTGAATGACACTGACAGCCCTAAGACGTGGCCTGTGCCACTGCATTTTTTAAAAAGTGATACATTTATGAGCAGAGGGGGAGAGAGAAAAAATGAATATATCAAAGCCTCTTGATGCTGCAGACAAACTCTAGACACAGGCACCGCTTTGCACAGCTGGTTTTACGTGGGCAGGGGGGAATCAAACGGGGGTTGGCAGGCTTTGCAAGCAAATGCCCTTGACCACTGAACAATCTCCCCAGCCCCACCACTGCATTTTTATTTTTAAATATTCTCTTTATTTTTATTCGACAGAGAAAGAGAATGGGTGCTCTGGGGCCTCCAGCCACTGCAAACGAACTCCAGGTGCATGTACCACCTTGTGCATCTGGCTAACATGGGTCCTTTGGCTTTGCAGGCAAACGCTTTAACTGCTAAGCTATCCCTCCAGCCCCACCACTGCATTTTAAAAAAATCAGATGCAGGGCTGGAGAGATGGCTTAGCGGTTAAGCACTTGCCCGTGAAGCCTAAGGACCCTGGTTCGAAGCTCCGTTCCCCAGGTCCCATGTTAGCCAGATGCACAAGGGGGCGCACGCGTCTGGAGTTCGTTTGCAGAGGCTGGAAGCCCTGGCGTGCCCATTCTCTCTCTCTCCCTCTGTCTTTCTGTGTCTGTCGCTCTCAAATAAATAAAAAAAAATTAAAAAAAAATCAGATGCAGGGCTGGAGAGATGGCTTAGCGGTTAAGCGCTTGCCCGTGAAGCCTAAGGACCCCGGTTCGAGGCTCGGTTCCTCAGGTCCCACATTAGCCAGATGCACAAGGGGGCGCACACGTCTGGAGTTCGTTTGCAGAGGCTGGAAGCCCTGGCACGCCCGTTCTCTCTCCCTCTGTCTTTCTCTGTCTGTCGCTCTCAAATAAATAATGAACAAAAAAATATTTTTAAAAAAATCAGATGCAGGTCACATAGTATTTTTCATGTATTTAAGATTATCAGTCAAGTCTACTGTCTAATTCTAGAATAGTCTTTTCATCTCCCACAACCCCCTGCATGGCTGCTGTCATCCCTGGATTCCCCACTAACTCCCTGGTTCTCAGTAACACGCTGTCTATCTCCTGGGCGTGTCTGCCTGCCATTGAGTAAACGGCATTTCACCATCTGTGTGGCCTTTCCTGTTGCCTGCTTTCATTTGGCATCAGGTTTTCAAGGTTCACCTGTGTTGTTACTGTCAGTTTTGACGCTTTTTGTGACTTGATAATCATCCATTGTAGTATTGGGTGGGCTACATTTTGTTTATCCATTTTCTTTTTTTAATTTTTATTTGAGACGGAGATAAAGAGACTGAATGGGTGTGCCAGGGCCTCTAGCCATTGAACACGAACTCCAGGTGCATCTGACTTATGTGGGACCTGGAGAATCGAACCTGGGTCCTTAGGCTTTGCAGGCAAGAGCTGTAACTGCTAAGCCATTTCTCTAGCCCTTAAAGTTGCTTGATGCTTAAAAAAGTGTGCTCGCTGGTCGTGGTGGCGCATGCCAAAAAAAAGTTTTTTTGGGGGGTATTGTGGGCAGGCATAGTGGTACACATGTGTAATACCAGCACTGACAGAAAGATTGCTGTGAGTTCGAGGCTAGCCTGGGGTAGAAAGAGACAGAGAGACAGACAGGAGGAGAGATAATGGGTGTGCCAGGGCCTTTATCCACTGCAAATGAACTCCAGACACATGTGCTACCTTGTGCATCTGGCTTTGTGTGAGTACTGGGGAATCAAACCTGGGGTCCTTGAGCTTTGCAGGCAAGCACCTTAACCACTGAACAATCTCTCTATCCCCCACTTCCTCCTCCTTTGGTTTAGACTCAGGGTCTCTAACCCAGGCTGGCCTCCAACTACGCAGCAAGGATGATCTTAAACTCCTGATCCTCCTGTGTCCACCTCCTGAGTGCTGGGATCTCAAGTATAAACCAGCCTTAAAAAAAAAAAAAAAGACTATTTAGTCTTTATTTAGTTATGAGAGAGAGAGAATGGGCATGCCATGGCCTTCAGCCAGTTTAAATGAACTCCAGACACATGTGCTCCCTTGTGCATCTGGCTTACATGGGTCCTGGGGAATTGAACCAAGGTCCTTTGGCTTTGCAGGCAAGCACCTTAACCGCTAAGCCATCTCTCCAGGCCTAAGCCAGCCTTTTTTAAAAAAAAATTATTTGAGAGAGGGAAAGAGACCGACAGACACAGAGAGAGACAGAGAGAATGGGTGTGCCAGGGCCTCTGGCTGCTACAAATGAACTCACTCCAGACATGTGGTACCCCTTGTCCATCTGGATTATGTGGGCCCTGAGGAATTGAACCGGGATCCTTTGGCTTTACAGGAAAATGCCTTCACCACTAAGCCAGCCCTCCAGCCTAAGCCAGCCTTTTTTAAAGAAAAAAAAAATGGAAATTTTAATATATGAACCTGTTGTGAATTGGTCATATTCCCATAGGGTTATCTTGTTATGTCCCCTGTTCCTAGACCCCATGCCCCTGAGCGATACCCAGCCTTTTGCCCGTATTAAAATTGGGTTGTGGGCTGGAGAGATGACCCAGTGGTTAAGGCACTTGCCTACAAAGCCTAACAACCCTGGTTCAGTTCCCCAGTACCCACATGAAGCCAGATGCACAAAGTGGCACGTGCATCTGGAGTTCATTTGCAGTGGCTAGAGGCCATGAAGCACCCATTCTGCCTGCTTCTTCTCTATCTCTGCTTGCAAGTAAATTAATCAATAAATAAATTGGATTGCGTTGTGTCTTGCTATCGTTTAGTTGTGTCATTGCAGTTTATGAGGAGGGGAAACTGAGGCTCTGAGAAGGGACGTGACTTGGCCATGCATACTGGGCCCAAATTGAGACCGGAACTTGAGTTGAGGACCACCCCTGATGCAAAAGGTTGTAGTCCACCTTTTCTCTGCCCAGTGAAATATCCTGCTACTTCCACCCTAGGCTACCACAGGTCCTTTCCCTTCATTTCTATGTGCAGGACTCTCACAGCCAGAGGGTGGGCCGGAAAGGCTGGGCAACAGCAGTTCTAAGGAAGCAAGCTCGTCCTCTCTTAATCACGCGGGCCTGGTTGACGTGGCCCAGGAAGAGGGGACAGCCTGGGTCCTGTGGTTGAAGATCCTATTTATACTGGCTGTTGCAAGCTTTTCCTGCTAGTGACAGGGACGTCACTGGGCGCTGACCTCACCAGAAATGCTGACGCATCTTCCTTCACGCTTTGCCCAGATGGGATGGCTGTGAGGCCAGCCTCTGTACCTCTGGGCCACTGTCACCCACTCTGAACCCTCTGCCAATGTGCCCACTCCCTACCACTTTCAAGCTCCTCTTGTAAACTGTCATGGGTTTAATCACTCCCCCAACCCCAGGTTGTTGGTATAAGTCCTAATTCACAATATCTCAGATGTGACTTCTTTTGGAGATGAGACCTTTAAAAAGGTAATTATGGGCTGGAGAGATGGCTTAGCAGTTAAGGTCCTTGCCTACAAAGCTTAATAGCCCGGGTTTGATTGCCTAGTACCCGTGTAAAGCCAGATGCACAAAGTGGTGCATGCATCTGGAGTTCGTTTGCAGTGGCTTAGAGGCTCTGGCCCACCCTTTCTTCTTCCCTGCTCTCTGCTGGCAAATAAATCAATAAACACTTTTAAAAAGGTAACCATGGAGGCTGGCGTGGTGGCGCATGCCTTTAATCCCAGCACTAAGGAGGCAGAGGTAGGAGGATCACTGAGAGTTCAAGGACAACCTGAGACTATATAGCAAATTCCAGGTCTGCCTGAGCTGGCATAAAACCCTATCTCAGAAAACCAATAAAAAGGGTAACTGTGGGGCTGGAGAGATATCTTAGTGGTTAAGGCATTTGCCTGCAAAGCCAAAGGACCCAGGTTTGATTCCCCAGGACCCACGTAAGCCAGATGCACAAGGGGGTGCATGTATCTGGAGTTCATTTGAAGTGGCTGGAAGCCCTGGCATGCCCATTCTCTTCCTCCCCCAACCCACTCTCTCTCTCTGCCTCTTTCTCTCTCTCAAATAAACATTTTTTTTTAAATTGTAACTATGGAAAAATGAAATTATTGGGTGGGTTCTGATCTGATCTTAATAAAGGGTGGTTGTGGCTGAGCAGATTAAGAGTGCTTGCTGGAGAAACATTAAGACCTGAGTTTGAGCCAAAGCCTTCATGTCAAACACCAAGTGTGGCCACACATGCTTGTAACCCCAGAATAGCTTGGGCTCCCTGGTCAGCCAGTCTGACTGGAAGAAAACGGCAGCTCCAGATTCAGTGAGCTGCTTCCGCTCAAGGAGAAAAAGTGGAAGAGCTGCAAAAGATACCAGCCATCCTCCTGACACACACGCACGTGCAAAAGGTCCATTCACCTGCACATATGTGTTTTCACCTTACACCCTACACCACCACCCCACAATAAAAAAAAAAAAGAGGCAATTAGGGGCTGGGCTGGAGAGATGGCTCAGTGCATAAGGACTTTGCCTGTAAAGCCTAAGGACCCGAGTTTGATTCCCCACGACCCATGTAAGGCAGATGTACAAGGTGGTATATGCATCTGGAGTTCGTTTGCAGTATCTAGAGGCCCTGGCATGCCCATTCTCTCTCTATTGGCTTCTATTTCTCTTTCAAATAAATAAATAATAAATTAAAAAAAATTAAATTTATTTATTGGAGAAAGAGAACAGGCATTTCAGGCCTCTAGCACTGCATACAAACTACAGATGCATGTGCCACCTTATGCATCTGGTTTGCATGGGAATCGAATCTGTGTCCTTTGGTTTTGCAGGCAAATGCCTTAACCACTAAGCCATCTCTCCAGCCCTGATTGTCTCTTTTTTAAACACATATTTAGAGGCTGGAGAGATGGCTTAGTAGTTAAGCACTTGCCTGTGAAGCCTAAAGACCCCCGTTTGAGGCTCGGTTCCCCAGGTCTCACGTTAGCCAGATGCACAAGGGGGCGCACGTGTCTGGAGTTCACTTGCAGTGGCTGGAAGCCCTGGCGCGCCCATTCTCTCTCTTTCCCTCTATCTGTCTTTCTCTCTGTAACTGTTGCTCTCAAATAAATAAATAAAAAATGAACAAAAAAAATTTTTTTTAAAAAAGAGACAATCAGCCAGGCATGGTGGCGCACACACCTTTAATCCCAGCACGTGGGAATCAGAGGTAGAAGGCTCGCCATGAGTTCAAGGCCACCCTGAGACTACAGAGTGGATTCCAGGTCAGCCTGGACCAGAGTGAGACCCTACCTCAAAAAAAAAACAAAAAAGGCAATCAGGACACAGATAGCACATGGACCAACAGAGGGTCATATGAGGACACAGTGAAGTGATGGCCATCTGCAAACCAAAGACACGTGACAGTGCACACCTATACTGCCAGTATACTGGAGGTAGAGGCAGGAAGATTGCAAGTTCAGGGCTAACCTGGACTACATACTTAGTGTAGCCTGGGCTACATTGCGAGACTTTGTCTCAAAACAAACAAACAACAACAACAACAAAAGAGTAAGTAATTAATAGCCAAGAACAGAGGTCTGAGGAGAAACCAACCCTATTGACAGCCTGATCTCAAATTTCCAGCCTGTGGTACAGTGCCTCCACATGCATAGACTCTGCACCAGAAAATTCAAGTAAGCTGGGTGTGGTGGCACACGCCTTGAATCCCAGCAATTGGGAGGCAGAGGTAGGAGGATTGCTGTGAGTTCGAGGCCAGCCTGACACTACATAGTGAATTCCAGGTCAATTTAGGCTAAATTGAGACCTTACCTAAAAAAAAAAAAAAAAAAAAAAACAGATTCAAATAAGTAGGCATGGAAATTAGCCATGCCTGTGATGGTCTCCTCTGTGTGGAGCATGTGTAGAGTTTATTTTTCCTTCTAATTCCACAAGGAACACAATCTAACAAATATTTTCTTTTTTTTTTTTTAATTTGAGACAGTGAGAGGGTAGAGAGACAGAGATTGAAAGAGAGAGAGAGAATGGGCGCACCAGGGCCTCCAGCCACTACAAACGAACTCCAGAGTCATGCACCACCTTGTGCATCTGGCTTACATGGGACCTGGAGAATTGAACCTGGGTCTTTAGGCTTTGCAGGCAAACACCTTAACTGCTAAGCCATCTCTCCAGCTCCTAAAAACTGTCTTCATAGCATTCACCTTGTAGGAGGGATTCCTTACGTCATGTAGATGGTTTGAAATCTATACGAGGATCAGGTAGATTCCATACAAATACTGTGTCATTTTAAAGGAGTGACCTAAGCATATAGGGATTTTGGAGTCTTTGGAGCCAATCTCTTGTGGATCTGGAGGGACAGTTGTACCCCATTATGGCAGTCCTAGCCAACTAACATGCAAGTTGTCCTTGCCTTGGGTGACCTTGATGCCTAGGACCTGTGCAGAACATTATCATGGGCTCTGTGCTAAGAGTATGGTCCTCCAAATTAGATAGGTCTGGATGAATGCCACCCCTCTTTTTTAAGGAACCAGCAATGAACCCAAAGCCTCAAGCAGTTACCTTACCTTGACCTATACCTGCAGCCTGTTTTGTTTTATTTATTTATGTGTTTCTTCTTTCTTTTTTAAAAATAAAACACTTATTTATTCTTATTTATTTATTTATTAGAGACAGAGAGAGGGAGGAGAGAGATTGAGAGAGAGAGGGAGAGAGAATAGGCATGCCAGAACCTCCAGCCACTGCAAACGAACTCCAGATGCATGTGCTGCCTTGTGCATCTGGCTTACATGGGCTTGGAGACTCGAATCTGGGTCCTTAGGTTTTGCAGGCAAGCACCTTAACCACTAAGCCATCTCTCTGGCCCTTCTTTCTTTTCTTAAAAGGCCAAATGTCTCAATGTCAGGTGTCTTCCTCAGTTACTCTCCACCTTATTTAAAAGTTTTTTTAATTTTATTCATTTATTTGAAAGTTACTCTCCACCTTATTTAAAAGTTTTTTTTTTTAAATTTTATTCATTTATTTGAAAGAGAGAGAGAGAGAATTGGCACTTCAGGGCCTCTAGCCACTGCAAAAAAACTCCAGATGTATGCACCACATTGTGCATCTGGCTTATGTGGTACTGAGGAATTGAACCTTAGGCTTCACTGGCAAGTGCCTTAACTGCTAAGCCATCTCTCCAGCCGTGTGTGTGTGTGTGTGTGTGTGTGTGTGTGTGTGTGTGTTAGTATGTGTGTGTATATATAATGTTTTTCAAGGTAGGTTCTCACTCTAGCTCAGGCAGACCTGGAATTCACTATATACTCTCAGGCTGGTCTCAAAGTCACAACAATCCTCCTACCTCTGCCTCCAAAGTGCTGAGATTAAAGGTGTGTGCTACCATGCCCAACCTAAAATATATTTTTTGTTTATTTATTTGCAAGCAGATTCAGAGAAGGTGGGAGAGGGAGAGGGATAAGGAGAGAGAGAGAGAGAGAAAGAATGGGAACACCAGTGCCTCTTGCCTACAAACTCCAGATGCATGCACCATGTTGTGCATCTGGCTTTTTGTGGGTCTTGGGAAACTAAACCCTGGGCTGCTGAGCCATCTCCACAGACCCCAAACAGTGTGTGTGTGTGTGTACATACATACACACACACACATATATACATATATATGTATATATACATATATACATATATATGTATGTATACATACTCATATATACATTTATACATTATATATGTTTACACACACACACACACACAATTTATTTATTTGGGAGAGAGAGGGGAAGGGAGGGAATGGGTACGCCAGGGCCTCCAGCCACTGCAAATAAACTCCAGAGACATGTGCCCCCTTGTGCATCTGGCTGGCTTATGTGGGTCCTGAAGAATCAAACTGGGATCCTTTGGCTTTGAAGGCAAATGCCTTAACCGCTAAGCCCTCCCTCCAGCCCAATAAAAATATACTTCTGCCTCCCAAGTGCTGGGATTAAAGACATGCGCCATCATGCCCGGCTCCAAGCAGTGTTTTAAATTTTTATTTGTTTGTTTATTTTTATTTATTTATTTGAGGGCGACAGAGAGAAGGAGGCAGAAAGAGAGAGAGAGAGAGAGAGAGAGAGAGAACGGGCACGGCAGGGCCTCCAACCACTGCAGACGAACTCCAGACGCATTGCGTCCCCTTGTGCATCTGGCTAACGTGGGTCCTGGGGAATCGAGCCTTGAACCGGGGTCCTTAGGCTTCACAGGCAAGCGCTTAACCGCTAAACTATCTCTCCAGCCCACCAAGCAGTGTTTTTAAATGGGGGAGCTAACAAAGCCTCTATGAGCTAGGGGAGGACCCACTGAGACAACGGCATGGGGCTGTCCCGGGTGTGATGATCTGTCAGCAGAATCTGGGAAGGGCAAGGAGCTTTCCAGCCTTGAGTCAGCCTTGGCACTTCCCAGAGCTTCTGTCTCCTCATCTTCATGGTGGTGACGTGAGACAGCTCCCTAGTGGGAGTATGGGGAGCGGGGGCTATTGAAAGACGAAATCAGGGATGTGAAATGCAGAAGGATCCTCGCGTGGCCAAGGCTTAGGGGGTGAGGCAGAACTGAGGAATTTAGAGGAAGGAAGTCAAATCCTCAGGAAGCGGATCTAGCCCAGGTCGTGATTGGCGAAGGTGGGGTATCGCTGTCAACACGGGTGCAGAGGAGGGGGTGTAGATGGCAGCCTCCTGGGCTTGGAGGTTGGCTGGTTTAGCTGTATCCTCAACTGGCTGGCATGGGGCCAGAGAAGCTTGTTGAATGAATGTGAGCGTGGCGGGCACAACTGCAGAGTGGCAGGAAGTGGAGTCCCCTTGGTTGGCACTTTGCTGCCATCACTATTCCCAGATGGAGCAGCTCAGGCTCCTGGAAGCCCCTCGGGGTGCCATTTTTGTCCCCCAGGCTCCTTGGCACTGCCTCCCATTGGGCTCCTAAGATCAAAGGCTTGGGGGGAATATCAAGCATGGCCCGCGGGCCTGGGTCAGCTCCCTACACCAGAGTGCCTCTGGCCTCAGTTTACCCCATCATAAAGAAGCAGATCGACAAGGGCGGCGTTGTCTCCAGGGCCCCGAAGTTCTCACGCGCCTGCAGCTTTGAGACGAAGGGGACCAACCCACGATCGCTATCTTTCAGAGAAAGTGAAACCTGGCCTCCAACTGTCAGCACAGCCGTCCCCCACCCCTCCAGCTTCCCTTCTGAGCTCACTTCTTCCCCATCTCCTTCGTGCCTCCTCCCATCCCGTCCCCCGAAAACTAGTACTTGGAATTAAAGTTTCAACTTTTCTTTTTCTTTTCACAGTTTTTTTTTTTTTTTTTTTGCCTTTTATGTTCATATTGGCAATGGCCCTCTTCCCTTTCCCTTTACAGGTGGGGCCCAGAGTATAAGTGACTTGCCTCAGGTCACGTAGCATATCAGCAACCTGGTCTTTTTTTTTCCCTCTTGCTCCAAGTGTCCCCTGGTCCCTAGAAGATCCTATCTGTCAAGATGGGGCCTGGCATGGAGAGGCTGGTAGAGGTTGTCCATGAGAGAATGGAGGCAAGGGGAGTTGAACAAGGCTAGGGGATGCTAGCCCAGGGGTTAGAACCACAATCTCAGGGCTGCTGACCCAGGTCTGGCTCCGTGCCCAGAGTCGGGTGGTTTCCGCTCAGAGAAGTCCCAACATCCCCAGCGAGAGGGTGGGAAGGGCACTCAATAAGGAAGATGTCTTGCTCCTCTCGGCCCTAAACCTCGGTGTTCTGTGAGGCCAGGAGACTCCTGGGCTAAGGTCTGACTGGCACCTCCAGAGGCTTGGCTTGCAACTCCTCCTCCCACCCCAGGACTGACCTCCCCCTGAAGATGGCATGGACCCCCGTGCTGCCCGCCAGCCTCAAGAAAGCTGAGGCTGCGGTTTACATCATCCTTGGGCGTGGGGCTGACCTCGAAGAACGAATTCGAAGAAAACAGGAGGGGGAGCGGGCACGCCGCAGTGCCCAGCGCCCATTGGCCGCCCATGGAGACTTTGGTTTTTGGGGTCATGTTCCCAGAAGGCCTGCCCTCCCCCTCCCCCCTCCCCACCCACCTCACGAGGTGTTGGCCAATCACCCCAGCGGCCATAAAGTGGCTGTCAGCCCACAGGGCTCCCAGCCGGGACCTGTCACCCCCAGAAGCGCGGGCCGGAGCGTGGGCACCCAGCATGCAGGCCCAGAGGACCCAGCTCAGTAAGTGCTTCCTTCCTTTCTGCCAGCCCAGGACACAGCTGCACCAGATGGTGGGGTGCAGGGGCACCCTCTACCCTTGGGGAGATGCAGAGGCTGAGTACCTGGTAGAAGGATGCTGGAGAGACAGAGAGAGACAGGGAGAGAGAGAGAGTGAGAGAGAGAGAGAGAGAGAGAGAGAGAGAGAGAGAGAGAGAGAGAGGTTAGGCAAAGGAAGGGTCTTAGAGGACCTGCAGTGTCCCCACAGGTGATCACCAGGTATCCCACAGAGGCTTCCAGAAGGAAATGCTAAAGAGGGACCAGGGTATGAGAGGAGAGGATGGAGCCGGAAGAGGCTGGGGAAGTGGGAGGCAGGTAGCAGATGGGCAGGGCAGGGAAGGAAGTTGCAGAAACTCTCAGGAAGTGGGGCAATGTGTGCTCGGATGGGGCCTCCTTCTTGCCCGGGTTGGATTCTCAGGGTCTGGGGTGGGTGAGAAGTCAGCCAGGCCCAGGGGTCTTGGGGTCACTCACAGTTACCCATGCACATTTAATCACATCCACGTGGGGGCAGGCAAGCAGAGGCCGCGATGTCACCCCCAGTCCTCTCTCTCACCGGCTGGAGCAAGCTCACCTGCAGATCGGGGCCCCAGTGGACAGGGAGGTGCCTCCCACGGGCCCGGCCGCACACCACTGCAGGCACTTGCTGCCACGTGCACCTGTCACACGCCCCCCGCAGGCCCTTCACCCGGAGCCTGGCTGTGCTTGGGAAGTGGCAAGGAGGCCTTGTGGTTGGCAAGCTTGGGCGTCCAGCTCTCCCCAACAGCTGGTCCTTCCCATGGGGCTGGACAGTTTGTAGGAAGGGAAGGATGGTGTCACGGCCTTCCGGGCCATTGCGCCACAGGCCCCTTCCGACCACGTGGCTGCTGGTGCCTGTGTGTGTGTATGTGTGTGTGTGTGTGTGTGTGTGTGTGTGTGTGTGTGTATGTGTGTGTGTGGTGGTGGGGGGGAGTTGGAGGGCAGCAGCCAGGACTGTGCCAACTCTCAGAAACCTTCTCATGGGATCCCCAAATCCCTGGGGGTGTGTGTGTGTGTGGTTCTGACTGAGGGGCTATTTATAGAGAGAGGCTGAGGAGATCAGTGGCCTGTGTGACCTGGGCAGGACCTTCTCCTGTGACCTGATTTACCGGTCATAGAATGGGTATGAGCCCTGCATGACCCCTGGGGGGAAAGGGCATCTCTCTGAGCTCTGCATAGAGCTCAAGGGGTCTGTTGCTCCCGGGCTGCCCTCAAGGTTCTCTCCAGTCCCAACAGCCAGTGCTGGAGTCTGTGATGGGGATTTAGAAGACCAACGAGTCAGGGTACTGGGATGAGGTTGGCCTTTAGCCCAGGTGTCTACAGAGAGCTTGTCCCCTGCTTGCCTGCTGTCCCCAGCCCCCTGCCCCCTACCTCAGGTTGGGAAGGGACATGGGCAGAGTTTCATTCATCCTCTGCCCTTTAAAGACACGCTTGGGAAGTCCAAGCGGCTGCCTTGACCCCTCCCACCCTGCTCGGGTCCACTTGGTGACTCATTGGGGAAGGGGGTGGTGGCCCTGGCAGGTGGCCCCTGGGCCGTGCCACTTGCACCCTGGGCTGCACAGCCAGGTGCAGTGACCCCACCCTTCTGTGCCCCAGGTCTGGTCCTCCTACTTGCAAGTGCGGCGGCGGCCATGCGCGGCTGCTCCAGGTCTTACGCGCAGCTCCTGAGCCAGCTGCAGAACCAGGCGAACATGGAGGAGAACCCCAACTTGCTCCTGGAGCCCTATGTGAGCACCAGCCCCTGGGGTGTCTGAGCCTCAGAGAATTGTGGGGGTTGTTGAGAAAGCGCTGGGAGGACCAGTAAGGGGCGTGTGGGAAAACAGAATCACTGTTTTGTTTTGCTTTGTTTTCTGGTTTTTCGAGGTAGGGTCTCACTATAGCCCAGGCTGACCTGGAATTCACTTTATAGTCTCAGGGTGGCCTTGAACTCATGGCGATCCTCCTACCTCTGCCTCCCGAGTGCTGGGATTAAAGGCGTGCGCCACCATGCCCGGCAGTTCCCCCCCCCCCCCCAAAAAAAATCATGCCACTTTCCAGTTCCTAAACTCATTCTTAGCTCCTCTGCTTGTCTGGAGTGTTTGTCACACACCCATTGACCTCTTGTTCTGTCCCCCATGGTGCCATAGCCCTCTGACTCTGCCTTTGGTCGTCTCAGAGTTGCCCTCCCTGCCCCCCCATCTCTTGGGCCTCTTTTTCTGCATCTGTCCTCTGGGAAGATCACACAGACCCAGGGCAGGTCCGGGGTTCCAAAGGCAGTCAGGGAGGGCAGGCTCATCTAGGGCTACAGCATGCAATGGTCACTCTCTTGTTTCTCCAGATCCACCTGCAAGACCTGGACACAGATATTCTAAGAAATTCCTGCATGGTGTACCCCTCGGTCTTTCCCAGCGAGGATGCCCTGCGGGCACTGAGCAAGCCCGGCTTCCTGCACGCCGTCCATGCCACGCTGGGCCGGCTCTGGAATAGCCTGACTGCTCTACAGAAACAACTCTTGCAGGACCAGGACCTGCCGAGGCTTACTATAACCAAGCACAACATCCAAGGCATGAGAAACAACATCCATTGCTTGGCCTGGTGGCTCGGCAGCCCTCTGGAGACATCTGAGCCCACACAGGGGGGCTCGAGGGTCTCCCTGACTCCTACGCCAGCGCTCGATGTCTTTTGGTCCAAGATGAAGAGCTGCAGGCTCCTGTGGGGTTACCACCACTTCATAGGCTTGGTGGGGAGGGTCTTCAGGGAGTGGGAAGACAACCCAAACCGCAGCCGGAGACACAGCCCTCTCAGGCTTGTCCTGCCCAAGGGGACTCGCAAGATCCGACCCTCCAGAAGGGGCCAGAGGCCAGTGCGCAGGGCCCAGAGGCCCCGGTAGCCCCGATGAGGCCCCTCTTGCTGATTGAACAACAGCATGCTTTACAGATGCAGGGTGACGCCTCTGGGGAGTCTCCAGACATGCTCATCCTTCCCCAACATGCAGAAGAGCACTTTAAGGAGTGGAGCCTGGCCGCCCCCCCCCTCCTACCTCCATTGGGCTGGGGGGATAGTCAATAGTGGTGCCCTCCAAACCCCGAGTTCCCTAGTCCTGTTGCTGGGATTGGCTGGGTCAGGTTGTGGGCCCGACTTTCCATTGACACAAGGTGACTCATGCTGGGCTGATTCCCCCCCCACACCACCCAAAGGCTGCCTGCTCTTCCTTCTTATGACTTGCAGGCTTGTTACCCCCAGACTTCCTCCTTTCTAGGGTGGCAGGGTTCCAAGGGGGAGGTCAGGGCCTGAGCTGGTCTCCTATGCCTCATGGCTGCTCAGGCTAGACACCTGGTTGTCGGGGTGACCTCACTTTAGGCAGCTGTGACGGGAGTAGGGTGTTCTAGCAGAATGGCTGATGTGGGATCCCAGAGGTTTGGGGCTCAGGTCTCTCAGCTTAGCACCCAAACTCTCGTGTGACCTCCTTGGACCTGTCACTCTTACCACTCTGGACCTCAGTTTTCTATTTGGGAAGCTGGGCATGGGTGTGTGGGGGACTATGTAAGGCCCATTGTGTCTGTCAGTCGTTGGGACTCTATGACAGCAAGTTCTGTGTAAACTGGGACACAAGGTGCGAAGGGCTTGCATTTTGTGTTTTCTCCAGGGCCTGCAAACACCATCTTGGGTCTTTGCTGCTCGGTGCTTCCCCCTGGTGGTGGGTCATGGGATTTTTTTTCATATGCTGGAACCATTGTCCTCCTGAAAAGGGGACCCAGAAGTTGCTGGGCGATTCTCTGGAGCAACAAAGAGTAATTTATTGATTTTTTTTATCCTTTTTAAATCAATTTCATATTTATAAGGCTTATTTATGATATGTATTTAATGTTGATATTTTGCTAACATATATTTAAAATTTGTGTTGTTTCTAAAGCGAGTGTCTGTCTTTCCTTGTTGGAGAGGATTTGGGGGGGGAGACACTTGGGGAGCCCCAAGGTGGCAAGGCCAAAAGTGTTCACACTCTTGGGTGGGCTGGAGAGCTATGTAGCGTCAAGGAAGGGAAGTCATGTGCCACAGCCTTGTGGGGGCACTACAGCTGTGGGGTGTCTCACTTCCCTCAGCCTTTGGAGCTCTCCCCCTTCCCCAGGGGGAGAAGCCAGGCAGGAGGGGAGGAGGAAGGTAGGATGGACCGTGTGGGCTGCTAGGGGGTGACTGTGGTGGTGAGGCTAGGCCAGTGTGCTGGTGAGTGTGGGCGTCTTCATGGGCTTGTGTGCTGGTGTGTGTGTGTGTTTATGGGGTGTACTGCATGTTGATGGGTGTTACAGGGTATATGTGCTGATGGGTGTTGCGTGCTAAGCATGTGTGCTTATGGGACTATGTGTTGACCAGCACGTGTGTTGGCAGGTGGTGTGTACTTAGGGATGCGTGTGTCTTGATATGTGTGTATGTCTTGAGGGGTACTATGTGGTGATAGGTGTTGTATGTTGTATGTTGATGAGTGTATGTTATTAGTGTTTGTTTGTTTTGAGGTAGGGTCTCACTCTATCCCAGGCTGACTTGGAATTCACTATGTAGTCTCAGGGAGGCCTCGAACTCACAGAGATTCTCCTACCTCTGCCTCCTGAGTGCTGGGATTAAAGGAGTGTGCCACCATGCCTCATTAGTGTGTATTTTAAAAAAACTATTTATTTAGTTATTGTTACTGTAAACAAATTTCAGACACATGTGCCCCTTTGTGCATCTGGCTTTGTGTAGGAAGTGGGGAATCAAACCCAGGTCATTGGGCTTTGCAATCAAGTGCCTTTAACCACGGAACCATTGCCCCAGCCCATTTTTTTCTTTTTTCTTTTCTTTTTGGTTCTTCGAGGTAGGGTCTCACTCTAGCCCAGGCTGTCCTGGAATTCACTATGTAGTCTCAGGGTGGCCTTAAACTCATGGTGATCCTCCTGCCTCTGCCTCCCAAGTGCTGGGATTAAAGGTGTGCACCACCACGCCTGGCTTTTTTCTTTATTTATTTACTTGAGAGGGAGAAAAGGGACAAGAAAGTGGGAGAGAAAGAGAGAGAGAGAATGGGCACGCCAGGGCCTCCAACCACTGCAAATGAACTCCAGACACATGCACCTCTTTGTGTATTTGGTTTAGTTGGGTACTGGGGAATTGAACCTGGGTCCTTAGGCTTTGCAGGCAAGTGCCTTAATCACTAATCCATCTCTCCAGCCCACTTAAATTTATTTACTTATTTACTTGAGAGAGGAGCAGAGAGAGACAAAGAGAATGGGCTCCCCAGGGCCTCTTGCCACTGCAAACACACTCCAGATGCATGTGTCAGTCTGTGCATCTGGATTTATGTGGGTCCTGGGGGGTGGAACCTACTTGCTGCTGACCCATCTCCTCAGCCCTTGATAGATGCTCTGTGATGTGTACACTGATGGGTGTGTATTCTGATGAGTGTGTGTGCTAGTGAGGGGTTGTGTGTTGATGGACGGATGCGGTGATAGTGGCTGTACATGGTGGGTGTGTTTACTGATGGGTGTATGTATTGATGGGTGTGTGCTGATGGCTGTATGCATTGATGGGTGTGTGCCTGATTCCCAAATGCCCTGAGGATTTGGAAGTTACATGTATTTGCATCTGAACCCTGGGAGACTGAGCTCCTTCCAGGTAAGGGAGAGGAACCTGTAGGCCACTAACAGGGGAAGGGCCAATAGAAGCCAGTGAATCTGGAGTTTAATATCCCCATCCTTGGAAATGTAATAAATTTTGTGTGTTCTTTTTCCTATAAAAGTGTGTGGGGGTGAGGGTGTCTGGGGTCACAGCTCAATAGTAGAGTACTACCTAGCATGTGTAAGGCCCCAGGTTTGACCCCCAGCATTGTCAGAAAGAAAAGAAGAAGCTGAGGATGAACTTGACCTGATCAGTCCCCAGTCTCCCACCTCCCCACCCCCCCCGCCCCCACCGCCACCCCCACTTCCTGTGCTAGGAACCAAGATGGGAACCGGCTGTTTGCAGTAGAGGCGATCCACTTTGCAGACAAGAAGACTGTACCTCAGAAAGCCTGAGAGTCCTTCAGAGCAAAGTGGCCCCAAGAGGAGATGGTTAGGATTGAGGTTCTTCGGACCCTGGGGCAGGAGCATCATCGTGGTCCCTTCACCTCCCACCTCTGCAACTTGGCTGACAATTGCAAGAATCCCTGTGCTCCGGGGCAAGGGGCAGACAGGCAACAGACAAGCAAAAGAACCAACAGGAGCATCCGAGATTGCGTGAGAAGGGCAAAAAAAAAAAAAAAAAAAAAAACAACAAAAAAAAAAACAGTGGGGTGATGTAATACAGAGAACAAGAATCAGGCGACGTGGGTGGTCAGGTTGTGTCTGGAGAGATGACGTCCACACTGTGGTCTGAATGATGCAGGGGGCGGTGATGGGAGCAGCT
Source organism: Jaculus jaculus (assembly GCF_020740685.1). Taxonomy (NCBI): domain Eukaryota; kingdom Metazoa; phylum Chordata; class Mammalia; order Rodentia; family Dipodidae; genus Jaculus; species Jaculus jaculus. The sequence goes on along the minus strand of NC_059114.1, from coordinate 10,313,612 downwards.
AGGGCAAAGGCTCCCGATTCAAGGATCAGAACAGCACTCGTGAGGGGGTTTGCGACGTAGCTAAGAGACTCAGAGAGGTAGAACATGTGTCTCAAGGCCACAGAGCATGCGCACAAGGCTAGGACTAGATCTAATACTCTTGCCCCCAAACTCCCACTAGCAGTTTACGAAGGGCAGCTGTCCAATGTACTCCAGGCTCCTAGCCAAGAACTTCACAAGGGTGCTCCAAGACTCTCCTACTGTCTCTCCCAGGGCTCCCCCTTTATAAGTCACCAATGCTGTTCCCTCTCTCTAGAATGCTATTCCTGTTCTTCCTCCCCCCCAAAATTTATTCATTTATTTTATTAACAACTTCTATGATTATAAACAACATCCCATGGTAATGACCCCCCCCACTTTCCCCTTTGAAACTCCATCTCCATCATATCCCCTCCCCGTCTCAATCAGTCTCTTTTATTTTGATGTCATGATCGTTTCCTCCTCTTACGGTGGTCTTGTGTAGGTAGTGTCAGGCACTGTGAGGTCATGGGTATCCAGGCCACTTTGTGTCTGGGGGGAGCACGTTGTAAGGAGTCCTGCCCTTCCTTTGGCTCTTACATTCTTTCCTCTACCTCTTCTGCAATGGACCCTGAGCCTTGGAAGGTGTGATAGAGATGTTTCAGTGCTGAGCACTCCTGTTACTTCTTTCTAGTACCATGGTGCCTTCTGAGTCATGCCAAGACCACTGCCATCTAAAAAGAGAAGGTTCTCTACCAAAAATGAGAGTAGAATTAATATATAGGTATGAACATTAAGAGAAGTGCTTACTGGGCAGTTTGATGAGCATAGTATATACATTTAGCCAGACAACAGCAGATGTTACACCTCTAGGGCTCATGACTACCCGTTTTAGGTTTTCAGTATCAGGGATGTATTCCCTTCCATGGAGCGGACCTCCAGTCCAATTAGCGGGCAGTTGGTTTCCACCATGACAGATGTGCCACTGTTGCACCTGTTGGCTCATTTGGCCTGGCTGGCCAAATAAAAGGCTTGCAGTGTCTACTGTTGAGTACCTTCACTGGTGATTTTAGGTCTTTAGTCTTTGCAGGCAAGTGCCTTAACTGCTGAGTCATCTCTCCATCCCTCCTATTCTTTTTTAAAAATATCTTTTGTTTATTTATTGGCAAGGACAGAGAGGGAGAGGGAGAGAAAGAGAGCGAGAGAATGGGTGCAGCAGGGCCTCTTGCCATTGCAAAGAAAACTCCAGATGCATGCACTACTTTATGCATCTGACTTTATGTGGGTACTTGGGAACCAAATCCTGGCTATTAGGCTCTGCAAGCAAGGGCCTCAACTGCTGAACCACTCTCCAGCCCTATTCCTGATCTTCTGTCAAGTTAATTCACCTCCTTTTGTCTGTGTCAGCTCAAGGGCATTGGCAGCAACTCTTTCCCACCTGCCTGGACTGAGTCTGGTAATCTGGTTCTACATTCTTTTCAAACCATCCCGTGCAGGAGCATTCCTTAAGTGGCATTACTGACTACCTTCCCTACATGCCCAGGACTTTGGAGGATAGAGCCACCATTGGTTCCATCATTCTGTCCCTGCACCCAGCACAGTGCCCTGTGTATGGTAGGCACTCAGTAAGGTGCTCAGTGAGTAGGAGCTCAATGAGAGAGCTCCCAATCCCTAAGCCAGAAGAGATGACAGAGGAAGGCTGTTCATGAGCCCACCAGGGACCTCTCCCTACCATGATGCCCTCCTAATGATATGGCCAGTGTGGGGGTTTGATTCAGGTGTCCCCCATAAACTTAGGTGTTCTGGATGCTAGTTTCCCCAGATGATGGCAATTGGAAATTAACACCTCCTGGAGGCAGTGTATTGTTGGGGGCAGTCTTATGGGTGTTATAGCCAGTTTTCCCATGCCAGTATTTGGCATACTCTCCTGTTCTTGTTGCCCACCTTATGTGAGCCAGGGGGTGATGTCCACCCTCTGCTCATGCCATCATTTTCCCCTGTCATCGTGGAGCTTCCCCTCGAGCCTGTTAGCCAAAATAAACCTCTTTTTCCCACAAGCTTCTCTTGGTTGGGTGATTTCTACCAGCAATGTGAACCTGACTGCAACAGTAAAGTGGTGCCAGGAGTGGGGTTGCTGCTAGACACCTGACTATGTGGCTTTGACATTTTTGGAGCTGATTTTCAAGAGCAATGTGGAAGGATTTGAAACCTTGGCCTAAGAGATGCCTTGAAATGCTGTAAGTACAGCTTGATGGACTATTCTGGTCAAAGTTGCAAGACCTGAATGCAGTAAGAACTATGGACTGTGAGGTTTGGCTTATGAGGGTTAGAAAGAGCTTTGCTTGGACTGGGCTACAAGCAGTTTGTGTGAGAGGCTTGCTGTTATAGCTGGGTCCTGAGAAGTTGTGCAGGGTTGCTTTGCATAGAAATGAACTGGTGTGAGCAGAGGGATATGGCACACAAAGAAAAATCTTTGGGTGAACTGTTGCCCGTCCAGCTGCAATTGAGAGATTACAACCTTTGAGATTGGGCCAGCTGACCTGCACTGGGGCAACAGGAAGAATGTAGACTCTTATGGAGGGGGATGAATACTAAAGAAATGTCCTGCTCTTCAAAGTCTGCTTTAATCCCCCCTGGATTAACAAATTGGCACCCTACCTGGTATTGTGGAGTATGAGAAATTCAGTAAAGACAGAGTCATTGAGTTTGCAACACGGTCTTGTGTTTTGGTAATGGCCGTGGGCAGTGTGAAGCAGGTTTGCTGGTTGTCTGCATGGAGACCCCATAGGGCCATGAGGATGAGCTATGGATTGCAGTGGAGATGCCAGGACCATGAGATGGCTGCTAAGGAAAGCTGCTGGCCCCGATGAAGTTTTCTAGGACTGTGAGTAGCCTAGTAGACTTGTTGCTGGTTGGAATTATTGGACTTGGAGACTTGTCAGTAACTAGAGTTGTTGGACTTGGAGCTACAGAGTTTGATGTCTTCCCTGGTTGTTTTAAATTTTGTACTGGCTGAATGTTTCCTTGCTATGCCCAGTTCCATCTTTTGCAGTGTGAATGTTTATTCTGTGCCATTATGGGTTTTTTGGGGGATACTTTTTGGTATTGTGGCTCATTTAAAAGATCTTGGGCTATGGGGATGTATGAACATTATTGGAATTGATAAAGTTAGATGAATGCACTTCATTTTACATCATGTATAGTCATCAGTGTATGGGGGCCAAGGGCGGGATGTGGTGGTTGGGTTCAGGTGTCCCCCATAAACTTAGGTGTTCTGGATGCTAGTTTCCCCAGCTGATGGCAATTGGAAATTAACACCTCCTGGAGGCAGTGTATTGTTGGGGGCAGTCTTATGGGTGTTATAGCCAGTTTTCCCATGCCAGTGTTTGGCACACTCTCCTGTTCCTGTTGTCCACCTTATGTGAGCCAGGGGGTGATGTCCACCCTTTGCTCTCGTTGTTGTTTTCCCCTGCCATCGTGGAACTTCCTCTCGAGCCTGTATGCCAAAATAGACCTCTTTTTCCCACCAGCTTCTCTTGGTTGGGTGATTTCTACCAGCAATGTGAACCTGGCTGCAACAGCCAGTCTTGACCAGAGCCTCCCAATGCAAGGGACTGGCCCTCTCTCCAGGCTGCCCTGACCACAGCAGGGAAGAGGGCTTTCCTTGGCCTTGGCTGCTGGGAAGTTGTGGGGGAGAGGTGGCACCCAATAAATGCCAGGCACAGGCACCTTCAACCTCCTGAAGCAAAGGGGGAGTGGGTGCTGCACAGGGCACTGGGGCTGTCCTCAAGCAGGGCAGAGGTTGGTCAGCAGAGGAAGGGCAGGAGGCCTGTGCAGCTTTCTCCATCCTGACTGCCACTCCCCCCAAACAAGCCCTTTCTAGGAGGGTTGTCTGAGCTGGCATTGGCCTGGTGTAGCAGCCACCCCAGGCAGCAGGTGAAGACATTCCAGGCACCGTGAAGGGTCTCAGACACCTGTCTATGTCCATGGCTTGTCGTCTCCATAATGCCTGCCGGTGAATCGAAGAGCTGATCTTCTTTTTAAAAATTTTATTCTATTTGTATTTATTTATTTATTATGGAGAGAGAGGGGAGGGTGGGGGAGAGAATGGGTGTGTCAGGGCCTCTAGCCACTGCAAAGGAGCTCCAGATGCTTGCGCCACCGTGTGCATCTGGCTTACGTGGGTTCCGGGGAAGAAAACCTGGGTCCCCGGGTTTTGACAGTGAGCGCCTTAACCGCTAAGCCATCTCTCCAGCTTGAGAGCTGATCTCTTCACTAGCTCTACGCCATCCCCAGTGCCAGGGGGACCTGGGAGAGCCTCGAGTCCAAGCTTACTGTTTCCACAAGCTCCATCCACTTTCTGCATCTGTTTGCTGAGCTCCCAACGTTCTAAAATTCAGATTCGGTTCCCTCCATCCGTTGCCCAGTGCTTACACACCTCTCCCTCATCAGGTGCCCAGCGAGCGAGTCGCCTTGGCTCCCCTCCCCCAGCCGGGGTCTGGCTTCGGGCACGTGTTCAGAAAACATCCCAGAGTCATCCTATCTTCTGCCTTCAAGATTTCTGGGATCCCCTCGCTCCCAGTCCAGACCTGTCACAGCACTGGAGGCCAGTGCATCGTGGGCAGGCAAGCCGCTTCCCTACAGCTGCCATCTCCTCCTCCTCACTTCCTCCATGCCATCGCGCAAGTGCCCCCAGCTCCTCAATTTGCATAGAGGGGGCGGGTCGGTGGGACTTCCCTGGTGCTGGGGGCAGCTCTCAGGCGCCAGCTGTGGTGTCTGTGCAGGTGAAACAAGTCCTTTCCTCCCACAGTACAAGGACTCTGGTTATGTCACTGCTCCATGCTGGTGAGAGACAGGGATCTGAAAGCAACTGCTTTTGGGCTCCAGTGTAAGCTGATGTCTCCATTTATGTTATTATTTTATTTTATTTTGCTTCTTTTTGAGGCAGGGTCTCAGTCTAGTCCAGGTGACCTGGAGTTTACTATGTAGTTTTAGAGTGGCCTCGAACTCACAGTGATCTTACCTCAGTCTCCTGAGTGCTGGGGTTAAAGGCGTGTGCCACCACGCCCGGCTGACATTTATTTTTACTATTATTATTTTTATTTTATTTGCAAGCACAGAAAGATAGAAGAGAGAAGGAGAGAGAGAGAATGGGCACACCAGAGCCTCCAACTGCTGCGTTCTAACTCATGCTTCTGGCTGTTTGTGGGTACTGGGGAATTGAACCTGGGTCATTTAGGCTTCACAGGCAAGCACCTTAACTGCTGAGCCATCTCTCTAGCCAGACACTTATTTTTCCTACAGGGTTGATGCAAGTGAACGCATGCTCCCTCCACCGCCCTGTGTGAAGGGACAAGGTGGTCACACGTATGCCAGAGAGTTTCCTCCTTTCTGTTGAAACCGAACCTATTTAGAGCTGGGGTGTCTGTTTCTTTTCCAGGTTTCTCAGGGTGACAGTCATAGATTCTGTCATTGTTACATGCCGCACACTCAGACATTAAAAGTTATCAATGGCAGAGGGCTTGGTTGCCCTCACTCTCCCCGTTTTGTTCGTTCTGGTGTTAGGGATGGTACCCAGGCTCTGAGTATGTCAGGTTAGTACTTAGATGTGAGCTACAAATCTAAGTTGTTTTTTTTTTTTAATTTTTATTTATTTATTTGAGATAGACAGACACAGAGAGAAAGACAGATAGAGAGAGAGAGAGAATGGGCGCGCCAGGGCTTCCAGCCTCTGCAAACGAACTCCAGATGCGTGCGCCCCCTTGTGCATCTGGCTAACGTGGGACCTGGGGAACCGAGCCTCGAACCGGGGTCCTTAGGCTTCACAGGCAAGCGCTTAACCGCTAAGCCATCTCTCCAGCCCCAAATCTAAGTTTTTTGTTTGTTTGTTTTGCTTTGTTTTTAAGGCAGGGTCTTACTATAGCCTAGCCTGGCATCCAACTCACACCAATCCTTCTACCTTTGCCTCCTGAGTGCCGGGAATAACACCATATAGTGTGCTTTGCGATCTACGGGGTCTTTTTTGTTCTTTTTCTCTCTGAGGCTTCTGTTTGTTGGAGAAAGGGTATCCATATGGAGCCCACGCTGGCCTTGAATTTACCATCCTCCTGCCTCAGCATCCTGAATAACAGGGGTGTACCACAATGCTTCTAGCTCAGGCTGACCTGGAATTCACTCTGTAGTCTCAGGGTGGCCTTGAACCGTCAGTGATCCCCCTATCTCTGCCTCCTGAGTGCTGGGACTAAAGGCGTGCACCACCACGCCCGGAGTTGTACCAGGAGATTTTGTTGCATGCGTGTGTGTGTGCTTACATGGTTGTGTTATGTACATGTGTATGCATATGTGTGGAGGCCAGGCCAGAGGTCAATGTTGGGTGTCTCCTTCCTTTATTCTTTTTCCTTTTTTTTTGTATTTACACATGTGTAGTATGTGTGGGGTGCTGTGTGTACCTGTGTGTGCAGATGTGGCACCCTGTGTGCCCATGCAGAGCCAGAGAACATCAGGTGTCTCTCCTCTACTGCTGATGCCCTTGTTTCCTTGAGTGTCTTTCTCTTATTTGGGTTTTCAAGGTATGGTCTCATTCTAGCCTCTAGCCCACAGCTGACCTGCAATTCTCTATGTTGTCTTAGGCTGGTCTCAAACTCACAGCCAATCCTCCTACCTCAGCCTCCTGAGTGCTGGGATTAAAGGCGTGTGCCTCCACATCTGGTGAGAAAGAGTTTCTTACTGATTCCCCAGTTTGGCATTTTCATGATCCATAGTGATTGTCCAGTCCTCACTCCTCACAAGACTGCTGCTTCAGACGTGCATGCCTGTTAGCATGGGTGCTGGGGAATCGAACTCAGGAGATCTCTGGCTCATGCTTACACAGCAAGCACTCTTACTTGCTGAGTCATCTTTCCAGCCATCTCTCCACTTTCTCTCTCTCTCTCTTTCTATTTATTTTTGAGGTAGGGGCTTGCTCTAGCCCAGGCTGACCTGGAATTCATAATATAGCTCAGGGTGTCCTTGAACTCATAGTGATCCTCCTACCTCTGCCTCTCGGCTGCTGGGATTAAAGGTGTGCGCCACTACACCCGACCTCCATCTTACTTCTTCTTTTTTTTTAAATATTTTTTGTTCATTTTTTATTTATTTATTTGAGAGCGACAGACACAGAGAGAAAGACAGATAGAGGGAGAGAGAGAGAATGGGCGCGCCAGGGCTTCCAGCCTCTGCAAACGAACTCCAGATGCGTGCGTCCCCTTGTGCATCTGGCTAACGTGGGACCTGGGGAACCAAGCCTTGAACCGGGGTCCATAGGCTTCACAGGCAAGCGCTTAACCACTAAGCCATCTCTCCAGCCCTCCATCTTACTTCTTGAGGCAAGCTCTCTATCACTGAGCATGGAGCTCACCAGCTAGGCTAGACAAGCTAGCCAGCCAACCCTGGGGATCCGCCTGTCTCTACTTTTCTCAGCTCTGAGATTACAGCCACAGATGGTTACCTCTGGCATTGTACAGGGGTGCTGAGGATCCAAATTCACGTCCTCATATTTTCCTAGCAAACACCTCAGCCACGGAGCCGTCTCCTGCACCCTTCCTGTCCACGTTTTAGTGTCTTTTTTTTTTTTTTTTTTAGCACGAGATGAGAAGGACTTAGACTTAAGCAAAATAAGCCCGATCCCTGCCCTATCCAGTAACCTGCCTAGGCCAAGCCTCAGTTTCCCCTCTGTACAATGAAGCTGCTGTGGCCCAGCTCCCCGTTGTGACAGACCTGCCCAGGGCATGTCTGTGAGTTGTCACTTTCTGTCTCTGTCTCTCTCTCTGTCTTATCCCTCTCATCTCCCCTCCTTACAGGTCTCCTTCTCTCCTTTCCTCCCTCCCTCTCTCCTTCCTTCCTTTCTCTATAGCTCTTCTCTTTGTCTTTGTCCTCATCCACCTCCCACCCGGGAAGCATGGGCCCAGGGTGTCCACAGGATCCCTTTGCGGCACCCAGGGAAAGGTCACAGTCCACAGTGGAGTAGCAGCTTCCTGGGGCGTCCCTAAGGGCAGGGCTTGCTCGGGGAGGGAGGGACGAAGGTCTCAGCAAGGGGTTGGGCAGGTGGGGCTCCCCTCCCAGGGAGCCTCGGTTGGAGGGCAGACCAGATGAGCCAGGTAGCTCCCAGGGTTCTGAGGTGGGTGCCCCGGGGAACAGGAGGCTGGGAGCACCATGTCCAAGGAGACGACTGTATTCTTGGGGCTTTTCTAACTACGGGGCAAAGGGAGGGTGGTCATGGTGCACACGGCCCGTGGCAGGTCTGAGTCAAAACACCTAAGGCCGACCCCAGCCGGTCATGCGGAGGGCTGCCCAGTCATTGCCTTATGCTGGCCTGGGTCACCCAGGCAGGCTGGGCACCGCCCAGTCAGCTGTGACTCAGGCCACAGTGGCTTTGCCACGCAGCCCAGCCAGGGGCATTGGGCACAGGGACCCCCCCCTCCCCACACCTTGGCCTTGCCTCTCCCTTGGGTCACCCCCCCCCCCACCGCTTTGCCCTCCCCTGTGTCAGGCTCAGTTAGAGGGGGCTTTCTGCCCCTCTTGCCCCTGGTGCTGAGCTTGGGGGTGGGGTGGAAGTGGGGGGAGCCTCAAGCTACCGGGCTCTGGACGGGAAGTCAGGTGGGGGGCGGGGTGAGGAGCCTACCAGGACGCCAGAAAAGCTTCAACTGGAGAGGGAAGCAGAAGGGCTGGGCCCGAAGACGATGGTGTCCCCCTGAAGACTGGACATCGGCAGGCTGTGGAAGGCTTTGTGCAGACTCAGAGACCACGGTAGGCTTCCCTGAGGGGTCAGGATTGAGGGGTGCTGTCAACCTAAGTTATCCCCGTGGGGGGGGCCACTCATTCCGCTATGTGTCAGGGGCACCCAGTTGCTCATACAGCCTTCCAGGCCTCAGTTTCCCCATCTGTGTAATGGCATGTATTGTAAGGCGCCCTGAATCTTTCTCCCTGAGGTCGTCCAGGCAAAGCAGGAGAAACAACTGTGAGAGTCCTGTGGTCAGGTGAGGGTTAAAGGTCACAGGTGGGTCAAAGGGCAGAGGAGAGGCGCGTGATTCAAATGCTGCCTTGCATGATTGTGGCCGGGGTTCCTTCTGTGGTTGTCTTGGTCCCTGGATTCTCCAGGGTCCCTCCGCTTCCCTTTGTGTACAGCAGGGGAGTTCTGAGTCCACGGAGGCCCTGTGTATTCTCTGATGGTGGCAGAGCATCCAAGGACTGGACATTATCCCCTCAGGAGGGGCTGCAGTGGGTCGTGGGGACCCTTGTGTGTGGGGGGGAGGGGCTCCAGGGAGTTTTGATCAGTCAAGGTCATAGCCTGTATGACTTTGGGACAGTGCAAAACCCAAAGACTTAGCTCTGGGATAGTAGTGGGAAGAGAAGAAAAATGCAAGCCAAGTCTTTGCACAGAGCCTTGCATGGGGAAGAGGGGCGCTTGGCCACACCTTGAGGTCAGTAATTCCCAAGGCCTAGGGAAGGGGTTGCCAGGAGGGTGAGAATCTGTTCCCAGGGTCTTGTGCTGGGTCTGGACACTGGGGTCACTTGCCATGCTGGGACAGGGCAGGGAGGTGAGGCGCCTACCACCGCTGATTCTGTGGTAGGCTGCCCTGGTTGGTTCTGGTTCCTGCTCTTACTGTGTGAGCTTGGGCAGGTCATTTCAGTTTCGGGTCACAGTGGTTCTCCTGGCGATCATAACCTGGAAGGACTGCGAGGGCCAGGAGAGAGGGACTGCACTAAGGCTGGTGACCACTGCACTAAGGCTGGTGACCACTGCCCACTGCGTGTGGTCCTGGCGCCCCCTTGTGGTCAGTGTTCAGGGCTTTCCCCTGCAGATGGTGAACCTTAGATGTGCCTGTCCCTGTCCCCTTATTGGTCAATTGGTTCCGCCCACCCCAATTTGTGCCTTAGGCACACCCACTCACTTCCTCAAATCCCCAGGTCCTGCCTGGCTTACTCCCCCGCCCCCCAAACTGGGGCTAAACCAGGCCTGGGGCTGTCAAGGCTGTGGCTTCAACACATGCTGCCCCTGGGCAGTGGGGGGCGCTGCTGCCCACAGCTTGGAGTTGCTACACTGCAGGAAGCCCTGGCCTTGGCCATTTCCCCGGGGGACTATTTGCTCTCCTCCCCATCCACCCTCCCAAGACTGATGGCTGGGTCTAGGTTAGCCAATGGAGAGCCCAGAAACTTCTTTCTGGGATTCTCACAAACAGATCAGTTCAGAAACCCGGGGTCCTGTCACCCTGGGAGTCCAAGAAAGGCTAACTGGCCACATATACTATTGTGGATGTCCCACTGCTTATGCTGTGAGGCTTTGGAAAAGTGACTTTCCCTCCCAGGGCCCCACTTTTAAAAACCATACCTTGTCATGATATCGATAATAAAGACACATTTGTGGGTCTTGCCAACTTCTTGGTGGATGACACTGTCCTCCCGGGTTGCACATGTTGTAACTGAGGCCTAAGCAGTGGAGTCGCTTGCCTGAGATGGCATAACCCGTAAGTTGCAGAGCTGGGATTGAAGCTGAGGTCTGGTAAGTTCCAGAGCCCACCCGACCCCCTGCTCCAACTATCTTGGGTCACTGATGTTCTGTTGGAGGTGTGCAAGGGTTAGAGCGCACAGGCCACTATACTTCCTCTAAGAAGTTCCCTGGTCATCAGCTGAAGGTCAAAGTGAACCCAGGAGAGATGCAGCAGCTGAGGACTTGGCCAGGACTGGGCCTTTTCTATGTCATCCCCCCCCCCACGCCCCGTGATACCAGGGCCAGGTGGAGTTCCACCCAGAAGGGAAGGAAACGGAAGCAGGGTCCAGGGGTGGGGTGGGGTGGAGGCCCACTGGGCAGGAGATCAGAGCCTATTGTGTCATGGAGCTGTGTGCCTGATAAGTGACTGGTCACCTGGTCCAGGCAGAGAGAGACACTCCCCAGGGGTGACTGGTCTGGGTGACCATCATAAGCTCCTGCTGTTGTGAGCACCATCTGGCTGCCCGACCACCGCGGAGCTTCGAAGGTCCATTCCTGGGAGGATGAAGCTGGGGTGGGGATATGAGCGGTTACATACTGTGTGGTCCTGGACAAATCACTTCACCCTGAGCTCTCAGTTTCCAAATCTGTCAAATGGGTTGGGTGGGGAGAAGGACTGGAGATCTTGGGGCTCTGGTAAGTACTCCGTAATGACTTGCTGGGGTGGAATTGGGTAGAGTACCTCATGAGGCCATTGGGTTTGATGGCATGCCATCCTTGTGCCCCCAAGAAGGGCTGGGAGAATTCTTTTTTTTTTTTTTGTTTTTGTTTTTTCGAGGTAGGGTCTCACTCTGGCTCAGGCTGACCTGGAATTCACTATGTAGTCTCAGGGTGGCCTCGAACTCTCAGCGATCCCCCTACCTCTGCCTCCCAAATGCTGGGTTAAAGGTGTGCGCCACCACGCCCGGCTGGGAGAATTCTTTAGGTCTACAGAGTGTAGGACTGGTGAGAGACAGGTTGTCTGAGAGATGCTGGGGAGTCCTGGGCCTGCCCTCCTGGATCCCATCAGTGGCTCCTCGTATCTGCTTCTCTCCTGCCCTGACTTCTGAAGTTTATTCTTTTCCCTCTTCCCCAGGAAAAGAGCAGTCCCCCTCTAAGCAGGTCTCACCTTCCCATCATCCCTGGGAATGAACACTTTATTTTTCCCGTCGCATCAACATCTCCACATCCAAGGCTCACATCACCCACCTCCTAACCTCAAAACATTTCCTCAGGTCCCCCTGGCACTGAGGCATGGGTAGGGGACAGGACCCTGACCATCTCCCTAGCATCCATCGCTTGGTCCAGTTTAGCCTAGTGAACTTGGCTGGAGGAGGGGATGGAGAAGAGGCCAGACCCAACTTTGTGGCCAGTTTCAGGCCGAATGTGACCGTCCATCAGCACTTCCTGTCCTGTTTATTGCCTCCGACTTCAGGAAATTATTGAGTGACACATCCCTCACCCCCACTCTGCGATTATTTAATAACAGCGGTGCTGTGGTCTTTCTCTCTTTTGGAAAACCCAGTGGGAGAAGGAAGCTGTCAGCTCGGGGCTCTGACATCAGCGTTGTCCCTGTGCCAAGAGTCAGGGTGGCCAGGGTGGGGGGGCAGGGCGGGGCAGGGAGGAAACCAGCTGCTGGTGGCCCCCGTGATGTGAGGCTACCCCATGGTTCCCAGGGGCGGCGGGGGGGGCGGCGGGGAGCTGGCCAGTGAAGAGTGGAGAGTGATGGAGACACAGACGAGGGCACACACAGGAACACGTGCACACTTGTGCATAGGGTCACACCTCTCCACCCCCCGGGTCTCCTGTCTAGCACAGACTCACACAGACAGCACACACGCAGGACTCACAAAGTCCAGCTCTGTCTTAGCCACACACAGACAAGCAGTGTAATCAAACACACACACACACACACACACACACACACACACGGGATCAGACAGTTGAACACAGACTTGCACTGACACAGTGTGCCTACACACTTGTAGCCTAATGACCATTCAGACCCAGCCATGCCCATGACCCTCAGGGAGTCCCAAGAGTACCTCTTTCCAGCCCCAGGTGCTCCTGTGGGCCTTGGTTGCCCTGAAAGTGCCCAGCCACCTCCTGCTCCTCCAGATGTGCATTGCAGTGAGGATGAAGGGCTCCTGCTGCCCACAGCAAAAAGGTCTGGAACTTGTAACTGACCCCAGTGTCCCCAGGGTCAAACAAAGCAGACAGGGCGCACTGGGGTCTGAGTCTGAGGTAGGGGGTAGATGGTGAGAAAGTGGGTTCTGAGAGAGCCTTCTTTATGGCATGCATTGATGCCAGGCCTCTGCCCCTGCCCACCCTGTTTGTCCATTCCCCACCCCACCCAAGCCCATGCAGCACCCCTGGCCCATTCCTGAGCTGGCACCAGTGGCAGCTGAGGTGGAAGTCAGGGACACCTTGCTGCCAACTGCTGAATGACCTTGGGTAAGTCACTCTGGGCCTAGCCTGCATCACTGTAAGAAACACACAGATACAACCAGGAAAAAAAAAAGAAAAGAAAACTAAAAAAACATGGTTCACAGAACAATGACTCTGGCGATGTCAAGGAACTTTGCTGTTCTATCTATTTATTGCAAGGAGAGGGAGAGGGAATAGAGAGAGAAAGGACAGAATGGGTACGCTAGGCTCTCTAGCCACTGCAAACAAACTCCAGATGCATGTGCCACTTTGCACATATGACTTTATGTGGGTCCTGGGGAATAAAACCCAGGTCATTGGCTTCACAGACAAGCGCCTTGATTGCTGCGCCATCTCTCCAGCACTCAATTTCTTTAAAAAATTTTTCTGAGGGTACACTTCTTTTATTATTTATTTATTTATCTATTTTTGGTTTTTCAAGGTAGGGTCTCACTCTGACCCAGGCTGACCTGTAATTCACTATGGAGTCTCAGGGTGGCCTCAAACTCCCTGTGATCCTCCTACTTCTGCCTCCCAAGTGCTGGGATTAAAGGTGTGCGCCACCATGCCCGGCTCTATTTGTTTATTTATTTGAGAGAGAAAGAGGCACAGAGAAGGAAAGAATGGGCATGCCAGGGCCTCCAGCCACTGCAAATGAACTCCTGATGCATGTGCCCCTTGTGCATCTGGCTTATATGGGTTCTGGGAATTGAACCTGGGTCCTTTGGACTCACAGGCAAACGCCTTAACTGCTAAGCCATTTCTCCAGCCTCCTATTTAAAAATTTTTTAATGACAGAGAGAGAGAAAATGGGCACGCCAGGGCCTCCAGCCTCTGCAATCAAATGCCAGATGTGTGTACCACCTGGTGTGCATGCTTCACCCTGTGCATCTGGCTTACATGGGCTCTAGGGAGTCAAACCTGGGTCCTTAGGCTTCACAGACATGCGTCTTTACTGCTCAGCTATCTCTCCGGCCTTTCCATTTCTTTTTGAAGGAGAGATGGGTGGATGTAAAAGTTTTCACTTGCCATGGCCACAATATGCTGGGACCTTGGGCACAACAACCCCGCTTTCTACAGATGGAAGGAAGTGTGGAGGGAGGAGGATGGTTGGGGTGCCACCCCCCCCAACACTTCCGGCAGACCTCTGGCCCTGCTGATGGTCAGTCAGCTCTGTGGGCTGCTGTTTCCTTTGCAATTTCTATCAGAAATGAAGAAAAAAGAAATGCAGTCACTCTGATTCACCTCCAGGGGGTTGATTCTTGACGCAGAACGAGTCAGGAAATGTCAGGGTGATGCTGGGGCCACTGTCTGGGATTCAGGCTGCTTTTGGCTCCTCCTTGGACCCATGGGGAGTATTTCTAGTGGGATGGGGTGAGTTCAAGAAGGGGCAGATTCTAAATTCAGTATCTGGGCTCCCCAGGACCATGAGGTGGAAAGGCCCGCTGATGCTCTGGGAGGCTGCATCCCCCTGGGGACCTATGCCAAGCTCTGCGGACTGAGAGGCCCCCGGACCGTCCCCCTTCTCACCTCCCACGATGACCATCAAAGTCCCACTGTGCCAACCTGTGCACCCATGGTGGTCAGAATAGCTAGTGTGTCCCAGGCAGCCAGTCCTGGGGAAATTGAGGCTCAGAGAGGAGTCACTGTCCACGTTCCCATAAGCTAGTATGCGGTTATGGGCAGAAGTTAGACAATCTGTCTGGCTGAAGAGCTTAACTCTATTCCCCACTTTGCAGCAACTGTTCACCATGGTTGGCCCAAAGCTGACTTGTCCACTTAAGGTATCCCTGTGACTTCGTGGTGGGGTGGAAACAGTGGCCGCAGGGCATACAACACCTTCACGTCTTAAGTGTCATGTAAAGAGGCATCTTTGAACAGGGCACCAAGTGCCAGGCTGTGCCAGACATCCCTGAGCTTCTCCCATCTCCTCTGGCCACCTGTTCCTAGCCCTGCACTTGGGCAACATCTTCTGGCCCCTAACTTCCTGCTCATCTTCCAGATGGGAGCCCCCAGGACTGACTAAAGCTTTTCTGTTTTCAAAGAGCCAAGGAAACCCCTCCTGGGGAGGGGTCTGGCCTGGCATGTGGGGGCTGCTCAGAATCTGGGTCACTGGTCTTGGGGAATTCCCAATGCCCGGAGAGATGCTTACCTGCTGAGTAACGACTGTTGGCTGCCCACACAGGATGCCTGGCACTTCCCCCTACCCACTGCCAGTAGCCACTGTCATGTGGCCCTCTCTCCTGAGTGCCCCTGGGGCTAAGGAAAGAGACAGCCAGCCAGGGGGCTAGCCCCCACCCCCACATTCCCTCACTCCAGGAGCTCCGTAGGGGGTGGCTGGTGATTCAAGCCCCTCTGAGCCCAGCTTCTGGAATGGGGCCTGGGGAGGGGGGGGTGAATCAACTCCTGGGGGCGGAGAGGTCAGCGGCTGGCTTTAGTTGGGGGGGAGGGCACAGGGAGAACTAGCACTTTGCCCCACCCCCCCATCTGAGTTTTCTGGGGCACCCTTGAATCTGGAAGCTGTGGGCTGCAGGGTGTCCCCCTCTCCTGCTCAATTGTCACCCTTGGCTTTGGAGTATGCCAGAGTTTCCTTATCACCGAATGTGACAAGGACCTCTCTTTCATCGGGAAGTCAGTACAATTTACTCTGCTACTGAGGAGGTCACCCTGCTGAGTCCCGGACTCGCTCACCAAACGCATTCGGTAGGCACCGTAGTTCCTGCCTTACAGGTGAAGAAACTGAGGCCAAGAGGTAGCCACTTCCCCCAAAGCCACACAGCCCGTATCTGGCAGAGCCAAACCTCCAGCTTATTTCTGAATGAGGCCAAAGTCCACTCATGCTTCAAACCAGCAGACTTCCGCACCGCCTCAGTGTGAGGCCTTGGGCTAAGACAGCTTTTGGAAGGTGTAAAATGCTTTAGAAAAAAAACAAAAACAAAAACAAACTTCCCATCTCCTGTCAGTGTTAACCAAGACAGGTGCTGTCCGGAGCAGAGCCTGTCCAAACTCTCAGAGACTGAGGAGTGAATACACACTTGCACCAAGGTCAGGCAGGAGGGCTCCAAGGCTGATTGAAGGAGGCCCCGCACGCTGTCACAGAGAGGGGCTGTTTGGGCCCCCAAACCACTTCTGTTGTTAACTCCCTATGGCCTTGCGTGAGTGCCTTTACTTCCAAGCCTCAGTTTCTCCTGGTACAAAATAAGCAGCGATGGGGACCTCGGTGTGGGGGGGACATGTGGATGTTGGTTGGAAGTGAACAGACATAGAGGCTGATTGGCCATATGTGTCACAGTGCGTAGAAGAGCGAGCCCTGAGGGGTTCTGGGAAAGCCTCACCATCAAGGCCCGCAGGCCAGTCTGCATGCTCACTTCCTGGAAAGAAGCCGCTGCCACCTGGAGACAGCACTCTGACCTTCTGACGGTGTGGGAGGGTCCCCATATGGGTCCCAAAAGTCTCTTTCACCCTGAGGCCTGTCAAACCCCCAGTAGGCCCAGTGCAGGAACGAGACAGGCTGCAGATGAAGTCACAGCTGGAAGGGGCCCGGCTGGGGCTGTCACTCCAGGGTGGGGCCCAGGGTCACAACCCCGGGAGCAGGCAGCCAAGAAGGGAGGGTGCCTTCCGTGAGAGAGCAGGGGGGAAAACACACACACACACACACACACACACACACACACACACACACACACGCTCACGCGGCAGCACTGGGAGGGAGGGACGAATGCAAACTCCAGCCACGTTGCACGCTGCTCACAAACAAGACTCCCAGCTCGGAGACCCTGCCTGGCTTCTCCCCAGAGGCCCAGCGCAGATAGTGCCCAGACATGAACAGAAGCAGGAGGCTGGACCTAGGGCGCAGAGGGGCCTACAATGCTGGGGAAGCATGGACTAAGACAGGTACTGTGAGAGGGGAAACTGAGGCACGGGAAAGACACAGTCAGGGCTGGAATTAAATTGGCCCTAGCATCATGGTTTTCTAGATCCGGTTTCCACTTCCTGTTTCCTGTGGGGTGGGGCTGAGATTAAATGGCTTCTAAGGGGTGGCCATTGGGGATGGTGTGGGGTCTGAGGAGCCAAGGAACAGTGCATAGCCTGGAAATCTATTGAAAGGCTGTAGGGGAGATCTGGGGGTGTCTGGGTGAGGACCTCCAAGAGCACTGGAAGACTCAGTGAGGGGCTCAGCCTGGGGGACCGGAGATGGACATGGGGGGCCACAGTGGGATCCTGGGCCAATAGATTTGGGGTCCATGTTAAGGGAGCTAAATGACACATGCTTGGGATGCACCACAGTGGGACTAGAGGCTAGTCCAGAATTCTTGTGTTCTTTTTTATTTTTATTTATTTATTTGAGAGAGAGACAGAGAGAGAGGGCAGGTGAACATGGGCATGCCAGGGCGTCCAGCCACTGCAAATAAACTCCAGACACATACACCATCATGTACATCTGGCTTATGTGGGTACTGGGTGGGGAACCAAACCTTGGCCTTTAGGTTTGGTAGGCAAGCACCTTAACCACTAAGCCATCTCTCCAGCCAGTTTTAATTTTTTAAAAAACATTTTATTTATTTATTTATTTGTAAGCAGAAAGACAGAGGAAGAAGGGTGGGTAGAATGGACACACCAGGGCCTCTTGCCACTGCAAATGATGATGAACTCCAGATGCATGGGCCACTTTGTGCAGCTGGCTTTGTGTGGGTACTTGGGGAATCAAATCTGGGCCACCGGGTTTTGCAAGCAAGCGCTTTTAACCGCTGAGCCATTTCTCCTGCCCCAGAGTTCTTGTGTTCTGAGTGGTTCCCTCAGCTTGGTGCGGGCTCTCTGGGGTGTCTAGGATTGCTGGGCCAGATTAAGGGTTTGTGGTTACATGCTAACCCTAGACCAGGTATATAGAAGAAATAAGCCCCAGATGGATCCCTAAGGAAGAGACAAAGTGTGTTGGGCTATGGGGAGGAGGAAGAGAACCAACCTGGGTTCCAAGGGCTCCTCCTTGCCAGAAAATGCCAACTGGGAAGGACAGTTTTATCATCCCACCATCTGAGGCCCTACCAGAGAACTATGAGGAACAGGAGCCCGGATGGGGAAGTGTGTGTGTGTTTGTGTGTGTTTGAGTGTGTAAAGTGGTGAGGACAGGCGACAGGCACGAAGGCTGGTCCTGGCACAATGGAGGGGCAGCAGATGGATGAGGAGGTAGGTGGGGGTGTCAGGGACCAGGCAGGCTTTAGAAAACCAATTGCCTCGCCTGGCTGTATGGTCAGGATTAGATGGAAGGGTTGCGATGGGGTTGCCAGAGCAGCGAGACATCTGCAGGTCTAGGAAGACCTGACCACTTTGGGGACAACAGGGCCCACGTGTGGGTGTGGTACCTGGCCAGCTTCTGGTTACTGCCTCATACTTAGCGAGACCTTGCGTTCATCTCGGCCTGTCTCCAGCCTTCCTTTTTGTGTCCCTCACAAATTCACCAACCTAGCGGGCCATGGCACATACTCGACCTTAGGACCCTGCCTTAGATTGTAACCCATTGGAAGCCACCATAGTCCTCTGAGACGGAGCTCCAAGGGCCTTCTGATGAGGGCCTGGGAGGCTCTGGCCATTCCTGTTTCTCGGCATCCCTCAGTCTCCTGGGTAAGCTAGGGTCCTAATTTGCTCAGCTTCCCTGGATCTCCGGCTTTAAGTGCCCCTTCAGCATGGGACAGTTGAACCCCATTCCTGAAGTTCCTCCCCAGATGGTCCACAAAGAATGAAGTTAGTGACCACCCTGTCTGTTCACAGGCCTCACAGGTACTGATGAGAGGATGTGCTGATGGTTATTGGGTGGGGTGCTGGCACTCGTGAACCCCACACAATCCTTTTTGAACCCCTCTTTTTTCTGTGTCCATGGGCAGGCTGGAAAAGGCCACCCCTAAGGTGGCTTTCAATGCCCACGTTCTCTTCCACTTTATGACTGTCTAAAGTCCAATCAGGCCCCAGCCCCTCTTCCTGGAACCTGCTCAGCCAAGCGCCAGCCTGCCTCCTCCCAGTGCCCCCCCAAAGCCTCTTGATCAGGGGTCACAGTGGACAACCTCCATCTCTTTGTCCAGCCTCTTATCCCCTTCCCAAGCCCAGGTGAGTCAATGACGTCCCGGGTGCCCAAGGCTGGGGGACCCCTTCTGAATCCGCTGGGGGCCCCCTCCCCACCAAACCCATCTGCAAACAAGCACCTGGGGTTAGCCACTCAGGAAAACCACAGGGCGATTTTTTTTTCTTTTCTTTTCTTTTAGTCGAAGACTTCATTATAATTTTATCAATCGAATTCTTAGAAGAAGGAAAAAGCCTGCTCTCTCCACCCTCCCCCCCCCCCGCGCCCGTTCACCCTCCCCTCCCCCCACACACACTTCACTCTCACTTTCTTCCATTCATAATTTCCTATGATGCACCTCAAACAACTTCCTGGACTGGGGATCCCAGCTAAATATAGCTGTTTCTCTGTCTTACAACACAGGCTCCAGTATATAAATCAGGCAAAATTCCCCATTTGAGCATGAACTTCTGAAAACGGCCCTGGCATCTAAGATCTCCTCCTCCTCCCAAGGCTCTCTGGAGTCCAGTCCATAATGAAGGTCTTGGCTGCAGGTAAATCCACGCGCCCCAGGGCGCCGCTTCCCAGCGCCCCCCTGCTGCAGGGGGGGGTGAGGGTGGAGGGTGGAGGGAGGGGGTGGGCAGCGCGGCAGCTTAGGGAACTTGGCCGAGCAACCCCGCGAGGGACGGTCCACCCTGCCCTGCCGCTAGCCGCTCGGACACTTGGGGCGCCCGTGCGGTCCGCCCCGGGCCCGCCGGAGGCGCTGGGTGGCGGCCGGCCCCGGAGCGAGCGCGGCACATGGTTCGGGTACGGTGCGCCCTGGCCCGCCGGGGTTGGGGGGCGGAGGTGGGGGGCGCACGGCAGGTTGGCGGCAAGAGAGGGAGCCTTCCTCCTCCGCTGCCTCTTCCTCCTCGCTCCACTCCTCTGCCGCGCCGCTCTTCCTTCGCTTTCTCCTGGATTCACCCTCCCTGTTTTTTTTTTTTTTTTCTTTCTCTCTCTGTCTTTTTCTTGCTGCTTTCTCTTTTCCAACTGCGTCCCGGGCTGCTCTCTGGGAGGGACGCAGGCGGCCCCCTTTCCGAGCAGCTTGCAAACTCCAGCTCGCCAGGGACCCGAGCAGGTGCCTGGGAACACTGTGATCTGCTGTAGGTGAGATGGGGTGGCTGGGTGTGGATCCCCCCCTCCCCACAACTCAGCCGTCCCGGGGCCTCAGCACTGCCCGGAGATGCTGGGAGGAACACGGGGATGCGAGAGAAATGAACTGGAAACTTCTTGTCCCACCACGGGAGTTGGGGTGGGAGCTCTCCAGCTTTACCAGTGGGTTGACTTGGGGGGGGGGGCATCACCCTCAGATGCCTGCTGCTGGGTCCTAGAAAGGCGGAGATGGTGGTGGGGTTATCTGAGCGTGAAGGAGGGGGGCCCCTAGGGGGAAGGGCGATCGGGACAGGCCCGGACAGCTCCTTGCTCTCCCAACACCTTTCGCTTTTCTCCCGCCTAACTGCCTGCGACCTTTTCCCCTTTCTCTTTCCTGGTTGTACCGCTTCCTCTCGCTCCAAAGCCCAGGTACCTAGGGTGGAGGGACCGGAGAAGTCCTGGGCTCCAACCCCAGCGGGGGTGGGTGGGGGGGAGAGTAGGGGAAGGGAGAGGGTAGACAAGAGGGGAAGTATGTGTAGAGTTTTGGGGGAGGAGAAAGAGATGGAGAATGGGGACCTGAAGCATTGGGGTGGAGCTGAAGGTCCTGGATGGGGGACAGGCCCCATGAGGAAAGGACCGAGGTGGAGGGAGTCTATCAGAATTAGATACCCAGTGGTGGGTTTGGGAAGACAATCAAACCCCTGTTGTACATAGGGAACCTAGTTTGAAGATTTGCTCTGCAATGAGCCAATGAGCTTGAATCTGGTCTTCCAGCTCTGAAAGGGAAGGGAGGAAGGCCGGGTCCTTATTTCTTGTTGCCTCGACTGGACTCCGGAGGCGATGCCTTCCGACAGGGCTGGGCTCCTGGCAGGGCAAATGACTCCTGTTCTGACACCTTGCTCCTCCGCTCAACCAACATGGTGTAGAGGGTAAACTGAGTTCCAAGGTCAAGAAGTAAGAAGGCCAAGGGATATAGAGTTGGAGATCTGGAGCCAGGGAGCCAGGGAAGCATCCACAGCCTTGCAGTGAAAACTATAAATGGGTGCAGGGGACGGAGCTGGGGGGTGAGGGGAGGTGGGAAAGGATCCTGGCCCAGCCTCCATCCAGTGTGCTGCACAAGGCTCAAGGCACTGGCAGCCTTTCCACCTGGCTTCTTTATTGTGTCCTCACAGGGGTTGTGCCTTTGCTGCTGGTTCTGCACTGGAAACACGGGGCCGGGAGCCCCCTTCCCATCACCTCTGTCAATGCCACCTGCGCCACACGCCACCCGTGTCACAGCAACCTCATGAACCAGATCAGGAACCAACTGGCACAGCTCAATGGCAGTGCCAATGCGCTATTTATTTCCTATGTGAGTTGCTCCCCAGGAGATCAAGGAGGGAGGGCAGAGGGCTTGCAAACCTGGCTTCCCGGGCTGGCGGGGACCCTTTCAGAGCTGCAAAGACAGAGTGGTTAAACCAAACCCAGACTCTCACAGCTTCCTCCCCACACTCTGGGAGCCACTTTTGCCAAGGTGGCTGGTGGTGGGTAAGGAGCTGAGCTGGGTTGAGAGGCGGGGACTGACTGACTGCATTTCTGGTCTCGCTGTGCTACAAGGAGCAGTGGGCCACAGAAATGGATATGTAAGGCAGTGAAGGAACAGGGAGAGGCCATGGCTGTGGGCATGGGGGGTGGGGTGGGGCAGGAAGAGGCTGAGGGTCATGGGTACAAGTGCAAGTGTCTGTGGTGTACTGGCTGAGATGACACTGGTGAGACACCACATTTCCTTTCTGTCCCCCTGTGGTCACGATGGTACTGGTGACAACCACTTATGTGAAGCTAGGCTACTAATGGTTAATGGTTAGCAAGTGGGTTCACACTTCTGATCATTTCTGTCTCTCATGATGATTCTAATGCCTACAGGGCCAGGAGTTTGGTCCCCATGGCATAGCTGGGGAAACTGAGGCCCCAGAGCTTGCTGCAAGGGCTAGGTGGGGTCAGGCTGGGATGCCCATTCCTGACTCCCATGTCATCTTCTCCTTTGCCCTCCTCCTCCTCCTCAGTACACAGCACAGGGGGATCCGTTCCCCAACAACCTTGAGAAGCTGTGTGGGCCCAACATGACGGACTTCCCACCCTTCCACGCCAACGGCACGGAGAAAGCCAAGCTGGTGGAGCTGTACCGCATCGTCGCATACCTGGGGGCCTCCCTGGGCAACATCACCCGGGACCAGAAGATCCTGAACCCCAATGCCCTGAGCCTCCACAGCAAGCTCAACGCCACTGCAGATGCCATGCGTGGCCTCCTCAGCAATGTGCATTGCCGCCTGTGCAACAAGTACCATGTGGGGCACGTGGACGTGTCCTACAGCCCTGACACTTCGGGCAAGGACGTGTTCCAGAAGAAAAAGCTGGGCTGTCAGCTCCTGGGGACGTACAAGCAGGTTATCAGCACGGTGGCCCAGGCCTTCTAGACTCAAGGTCTCGAAGAATGGACCATGGGAATCTCAGGAGCAGGATCCAGATGTGGGGGGCTCAAAGCTTGACTGGGGGCCCAGGGCATTGTTCAACACAAGTGGGGGCCTGCTGGCAGACCCCTGCGAGCTCTCAGTCAGCCGCTCCGCTTTGGGGTGGGCTGTGATGGACACCCCAGCAGAGTTGAAACTCTCACAGGCAGGTCCTTCATGCAGTGCCAACTAGAAGCAGGTATCCCTTCCTCTGGGAGGTGTCAACCAGGGTATTGGATGGGGAGGGAAGTGTGGGCATGGGATTCTGTCCACTCCTTGTCCCCATCAGCTCCTTGTTTACTGTGTGTGTGAGCAAGCTGCACAAGTTGTTGACAGCAGCCCTGACGCAGGGCAAGACAGAAACAGTCTGGACAGTTGCCCAGCCCCCACTGGGGCAACTGTCCACTGAGCCTTTGCTGCCCCTTAGGGTGAATTTAGAAGGCTTGGTTGGGATTTGAATGGGCCAGAGGAGCTGGGATCCAGAAGGACTCCTTGGCCCCTTGAAGTTTGGTGGGTGGAAGATGAGAAGGGGACCTGGGATGGAATGCTATCTACTCTAGAGCATGATTAGAGAGTTCAGCCCTAGGTATTGTCCAGTGGAAGGTTCTAGAAGGTCAAAAGTATTCAGGCTCTTGGGGAGGCACAGAGGTCAACTTCAGGTCTGGAAAGGAGGACCCAGGAAGAAGAAGAAGAGACCCCTCCCCCCAAAGCTTGTTGTCTCTCTTCTCTGAAGTCTGGCATGGCTCTGGTCTGTTGGCCAGACCTGAAGGTGGGAGTGCGTGTGGGTGAGCAGGAACAGGTTGCAAAGGCAGGTGAGGAGGGTCAAGGGGACCCAGAGTCCTCCTTCCAGGGAAGGGTCTATAAGGGTATGGGAGCTGGGGAAGGAGCAGTCCCAGACTGCAGAGTTCTGGCTGCTTCTAACCCCTAAGCAGGTTGTCCTGAGTAGACGGATAGCTTAGAGTAGCGGCTCACATCCGAGGCCCATGGAGGCCCTGTGAGGTTACACAAAGGTACTTGAGAGGGACCAGGGGCCACCTCTGGTTCCTAGAGCAAGGGACAGCAGAACTTGAGGCTGGGGTCTCAGAGATCCAAGAGTGCTGTGTCTGACCCAACACAGTCATCTATTTATTATGATGTCCTATTTATATTAACTTATTGGTGCTTTACATGGCAAAGTTAACCCCTTTCCTTGCTCCCTACCCAGCAGAAATAACATGATGGCTCCACACAGAGGCCTCACCTAATGGGGCCTGGTCTGGGAGTTGACATTGTTACAAGTGGCAAAAGCCTTGAGAATGAAGCCCAGAGAGGGGTCTGCGTCAGAAAGGACTGGCCAGCTCATCTGCCCACACTGGGACTCACTTTGGGGATGTCAGGTTCTCCAGGCAGGTTGCTGGATCACTCTGTGAAATGGCTGAATGTCTTTAGTCTTTCTTTTTTTCTTCTTTCTTTCTGGTCTGGGGGTGGGGAGGGCTTTTGCCCCTCCATGCTTGTTCAAGCCCCTTACTGCAAGGTGCATTGTTTGTGGTTGAACTAAACGGCCCTGGAGCCTTGGGCAAGGCTCATTTCTTGCCTCTGGATGAGCAGCACCCTGCATACCCCCACCCAGCATAGAAGCTCCTCGGGTGGCCGGAACACCCACAGAGGGCAAATGCAGGAAGTTGGGGCAGTGCGGGGACTGAACAGCTGCCCAGCGTTCTGGAGAGAGGGGAGAGCAAGGCCCGAGATGCCTGGGACACCGACCAGGAAGCTGTGGTCCCCGCTTTGACCGCCTCCCTCCCACTCCCACCCATGTCTGGGCTCCCAGGCAGGGAACCCGATCTGATCTCTTCTTTGTGCAGAGGCCAGGCAAGCCGAGAAACGCCCTCCAGTCTGGGAGCAGGGGAGGGAGCGAGACAGCCAAGCTGGGGCAGCTCGACGGCTACAGCTGGCCGCCTCTCAACCCCGAGCAGGGCGGTCCCGGTCCCGAGCAGCTCCGCGGTGAGGTTCTCTGGGCTGCAAGCATGCTGCACCTCTGTGTTCTGTAAGCACTTTACCTCCCCGGTGGAAAGTGGGCAGGCGGGAGACAGGCTCCTAGGACTCGTGTAGGGAAGCCAGCGGCATGTGTGGCAGGGGTGCTATTTAAATGTGGGTGATACCATTGTCGGGGTGGGGGGGCACAGCTTGTTGCCCAGTCACTCCTGCTGCTTGGGGCTCGGCTCAGGCCTGGCTGCTCTTCTCCAAGCTATTCAAGAAAGACAACTTGGTCTGAAAGCCGGCATGGACCATTCCTACACCCCGAGGCCAGCTGGGTCTTGCCATCACCTCATCTCCCTGTGGACGTAGATTCCCTGGGTTCCGTCTACCTGGGCAGCCTCAGAAGGCTCAGGGACCAATGGACTTTCTATGCCAGCACGGCCCCTGGCTCTGTGATAGCCACCCCGCCGAGATCGGGTTCTGTCAGGTTGGCACCCACTTGGCACAGCCTCGTTGAATTATGGGGCCTTTGTGTGAAAAAAAAAAAAAAAAAGCTTTAGGATAGACCGTTGCTCATCTTGGCACCTTTTCATCTGCTGGTGTTGACCCCTACCTACCTCGCACGATGGGCTCTGTGCCTGGGCCAGCGGGGGAGGGGCGAGGCAGCCGCAAAGGAAAGGGTAGGATAGTCCTTTAACAGTTTATCAAGAGAGATGTATAGAAACCTTTATTTATTATTTAAAAGTTTAAATCCCCAAAGCACTGCTAGTTTTTTTTTTTTTTTTTCTCCTTGCATTCCTCCTTGTTCTTGACCCTGACTGAAGCAGTCCAGCCCTATTTCGCTGGCTCTCCGGAGCAGACACAACATGGGGGCTGGAGCCCCCAAATCTCTAGCAAAGTAGCATTTTCTCTTCAGACAGTACAGATGTCTCTGCTTTCAAATGGTCTCCAGCATTGCCCAATCCCGGTTCCTCTCTACTCGCTCAGTCCAAGGGACCTCAGATGTTTCCCTCCTTCCTTTCCAATAGAAGGGACTTGGCCTTGGGCAACAAATTCTTCTTTGATGAATGTACCCTGTGGGAATGTTTCATACTGACAGATTATTTTTATTTATTCAATATCATATTTAAAATATTTATTTTTTTATACTGAAGGAATATGTTTTTTTTAAGAAAGAAGAAATAATAAAGAATTTGCTCTTGTCAATCTTCTGGAGTATGTAGATTGTGTGGAAACAGGGATAGAAGATGCATTGGATGTGGGGAGACAAGGCACGAGAGTGGGAAGAGGGGGGACACCTCCGTTGGCTCAGGGCGCTGGCATAAGTAGGGGTGGCAGGATGGGATTTGGGGCCCATGCATAAATAGGTGCATGATATGCAGAATATGTGCTGTTACCAAGGAAGGGGACAGATTGCTTCTATAGAGGCGGGTGTGCACTTTTAAAAATAATATTATTTGTTTATTTGCAACTAGAGAGAGAGAATGAGAATGGGCACATCATGCCACCACAAACGAACTCCAAACACATGTGCAGCTTCGTGCATCAGGCTTTATGTGGGCACTGGGGAATCAAACCCGGGCCGTCAGGCTTTGCAGGCAAGTGTCTTTGACAGACGAGTCATTTCCCTAGCCCTGGTGTGTCATTTTGATACTCACCAAATTCCCACAAGTTTCATTGATTCCCCATCTCCATTTAACAGAGGAGGAAACTGAGGCACAGAGAGTTAGAACTGCGTGCCCAGGGTCATCTGAAACGTTGGGGTCACCTTCCTAATGAGAAGTGTGGCTGCTCACCAGCTGGACGGGGTTGGGCTGATTCATCTTCAGGCCTCATGTTCTTTCCCTTGAATGGGACGTCAGGGACTCAGAAGATACCAGCCATCCAGCGCTACCACTCAAGAAGGAAGCCAGGTGTGGTGGCACATGCCTTTAATCCCAGCACTCGGGAGGCAGAGGTAGGAGGATCGCCTTGAGTTCGAGGCCACCCTGAAAATACAGAGTGAATTCCAGGTCAGCCTGGGCTAGAGTAAGACCCTACTTTGAAAACAAAAAACAAAACAAAACAAAAAGAAGGGGCTGTTGCTACATAATGGTCACTCAAGAAGGGCCCATAGAGATTTCGGTACAGAAGGAGAAGGGCTGGTTCTGCGTGGAATCACACAGGACCCAAGGGCCCTAGCTGGAACTGACCAGTCGGCCCGATGACTTTTCTGCTGAGCTTCTTTGGGTCCCAGCAGCTCCCACAGTGGCACTATTTATCCCTTCTCCTGCCTCACCCTGGTAGAAGTGTCCTCCACAGCAACCTTCTTCCCAGCCTCCTTGTATCCTCCTCCTTGGGGGCAACAAGTAAGATCTAAGTTGGTTTGCCACAGTGAGAGGTCCTAGCACGGTGCCCAGTACCTCACGGGCTTTGCTCTGGGGTTCAGAGCTGGAGCTCGCTTAGGCAGATTCACTTTGGAAATCTGGGTGTGGTTGCTGGACGTGGCACATACGTTGGTGTGTGAATGGTGTTAAGAGTCTCTCACAGGCGGATGGAAGCAATGAACAATGAACGATCCACCTCTGGGAAGATGTGGGTGATGGAAAAGCTCCCCGGAAGGGGGGCAATCAAAATCAGAAGACGATTCACACTGATGGCCACTAGAGACTTCCAGCCACTGTCCTCTCTGGTTCACTGTGCCATGGTGGGTTGGCCCTCAGCATGGCTCAATGTTGGCGTCTTCACCTAGGAGCCAGTTAGAAACACAGAGTCTCAGCCTGGTCTCTTAGCAAAGGCCGTTGATTGGAAAACTTCAGCAAGGTCCCCATTTATTTGTGCACGCAGGGAAGTGAGAGGAAGGTCACACACTCTTTCCGTTCATGCTCTTCCCAAGGGCACCATGGTAATCCAAGTGCAAGTTGCCCAGGGCCCCCGGGGACAGCTCTGGGAGGAAGAACCAGTGGGACCTAGTGACTGTGTCTTTAGATTTTTTCATCTGTGGGCAGTCCAGGTCTCCTTGCCATCCTGCCAGCCTCCTATAGCCTGGCCAGGTCTTACATATGGCTCAGGAAAGAGCAAATTGAAGATTTCTTTCTTTTTTTTTTTTTAAATATATTTCATTTATTTATTTGACAGAGAAAGAGGGAGTGGGAGGAAGAAAGAGAATGGGCCACCAGGGCCTCCTGCCACTGCAAATGAACTCCAGATGCGTGTGCCACCTTGTGTGTCTGGCTTACGTGGGTCCTAGGGAATCGAACCTGGGTCCTTTGGCTTTGCAGGCAAGGACCTTAACCACTAAGCCATCCCTCCAGCCCAAAGTTGAAGATTTCTATTGTAGTCACCTTCTCATTGCTGGGACAAAGACCTGACCCAAACCAGTGGATGAAAGACAAGTTTTTATGTTAGCTTACAGTCTCAAGGGGGAAGCTTCATGATGCCAGGGGAAAGCATGGCATGAGCAGAGGCTGGACATCACTTCTTCCACAACAGGAGGAAAACAGCAGCAAGAGAGTGAGCCAAGTTCTGGCAAAGGAAGCTGGCTATAAAACCTCTAAGCCCATGCCCAGAAACATACCTCCTCCAGCAAGGCCCCACCTCCCAAATTGTCATCAGCTGGGGGCCAAACATTCAGAATACATGAGTTTATGGGGGGCATCTGATTCAAACTACCACATTCCACCCCTAGCCCCATAAACACATGATAGTCATGATGTAAAATGTAATACATTCAGTCTGATTTTAAGAGTCCCCACCGGCTAGGGAGATGGCTCAGTGGTTAAAGGCACTTGCTTGCAAAACTTAATGGCTCAGGTTTGATGCCCCAGTATCCATGTAAAGCCAGACGCACAAAGTGGTGCATGTGTCTGACGTTCATCTTCACAGGCAAGAGGGCCCAGCATGCCCATTCATATGCTCTCTCTCTCCTTCATTTCTTATAAATAAATAAATACTTAAAAATAAATAAATAAAATTCCCCATAGTTTTTGTCAATCCAAACAACCCCATAGTCCAATGTACCTTAACTGTGAGCCTGTAAAACCAAAACACACACTGGCACAGAAGCAGCATTCACAGGACAAAAGATGGCATTGTGAGGTTGAATCAACCCAAGATCTAAAACAAACAGGGCAAACATCAAGCATCAAGATTCGCTGTAGTTCCATGTCCATCTGAGACCCACAACCAAGCCTCTGGGGTTCTAATTCCACCCCTCCAGTTGGGTGCCTCACAGGCAGAGTACAGACAGGAAATGCAGGGATGTGGGGCCTGAGGTGAGCTCTGGGGCTGCCAGGGTCACCCAGGTCTTTGGTCTCTGGAATGAATTCTCCACCCTGGTAAGAGAGGGCCGTGGCCTGGCCTGATAGAACAAAGGACTGTTAATTGGGTCATCCTCCAAAGTGAGAGTGACCAACAATGGTGTGGGGGGAGGAAAAAGACACTGTGGGCCTGTTCTGCTGGGAAGAGCTGGCTGGGTTCCTTATCTATGAGCTCACAAGTGCAATCAGTGATGACCAATGGTCTAGCTACTTCACAGGGCTGCCCCAAGAGTAGAGGGTTAGAGAGATGGAGATGCTGGGTGAATAGTGAGTCGCTCCAGACCCAGTCTATCCAATCAAGCTTGGTGGGGGACAGAAGGCGGAGTGAATCTCACAGCCCTGATGACAGCTTTGCAGGCAGAGGCTCCCTGTGTCCCCTGGTGCATATGGAAAGGAGCATTCTGTCAGCTCTGAGTCGGAGGCCATGCTAGGCAAATGGAGACAAGCAGGGGAGGGCAGACAAACACCCCAACAACTACTTCTCTGATAGCAACCCGAGTCCCAGGCCACAGGACCACCCCCAGCCACGGGGGCCTCATGACATCAGGCACACAATGGAGCTATGGGGAAGCCCAGATACCCAACAGGTTGGTTCTAAGTTGGGATCCCAGGAATTCAACAGGACATGCTCTTCCAATCTGAGGGAACAATTGCCAACAGATATTCCATGAGCCCATAGTGGGAATCTGCACTTGGCAGTTTACAACACACTTTGACAGTCATCATTAGATTGTCTCAACTACTCGGCAAAGATAGGGTTGGGTCATTCTCTCCATTTTACAAATGAGGAAACTAAGGCCCAGCGGGAGGTCAAGGGATAATCCTGATATTACTCATCTTATAAAATCTTCTCTTTCTCTTTTTCTCCTCCCCCCCCCCGCCAGGGTTGGAGCACAGGACTTTGTGCATACTGAGAACACATTCTACCGCTAAGCTGTATCCCCAGCTGTGAGATGCTCTGGGGAGGTTTTTTATTTTTTATTTTTAATTTATTTGTTTGAGAGAGAGAGAGAGAGAGAGGGAGGGAGAGAATGGGCATGCCAGGACCTTCAGCTGCTGTAAGTGAACTCCAGATGCGGGCGCCCCCTTGTGCACAAGTGTGACATTGCACACTTGCGTCATTGTGTGTCTGGCTTACGAGGGACCTGCAGGTTTGAACATGAGTCCTTGGGCTTTGTTGGCAAGCACCTTAACCACTAAGCAATCTCTCTAGCCCATCTGTGTTTTTCTTTTTAATTTTTTTTTTTACATCTGTTTTGTTTTTGAGACTGGGTCTCAGTATGTAACCCCGGCTGGCCTTAAACTCTGGATTCTCCTGCCTCTGTCTCCCAAGGGCTGGTCTAAGCAGCCCAGGTGTTGTGAGGTGCTTCATTGCTCTGGATATTCAGTGATGTTTCTGGCAACATCTGTTATGTGGTCATCACATACCTGGTCAGGGCTTAACACATACTGATAAGAGCCCGCTTTTCACTAGGCTTTGTACCCAAGAGGTCTTGTGTTAGTGGATGGGAGAAAGAGAAGGAGAAAGAGCTCCCAGGTTAAAAAAAAAAAAAAATCTCAATTTCAAAGATAATGCAGTAGGAAAATGTATTGTGTGCTTTCAGCAATAAATAGGACGGACATGATGGAACCATATATTTGTCTTCTGATTTATAGTCTTCATTGTTTTCAGCAGCAGTGGCAGCTCAAGCCACTTACAGTAGAAGGCACATGATTTAAAAAAAAAAAAAAAAAAAGAGCCACTGATAACCGAGAATCAGCGGCAGAGAAGATATAAACAGAATTGAAAGACCAAGACCACAGAAAGAAAAATAACTGTTTCAGAGCACAAGGGGCCACGTAATTACCATGGCTCAACTTCAAAGCTGGCTCTGAGATTCCTGGCAGCAACAGGAAAAAGGGAAATGTGATCTTGTTATGTGATTCTCACAATTAGAAAAGAGGAGGCTGGGGGCTGGAGCGATGGTTCAGTGGTTAAGGTACTTGCCTGCAAAGCTAAGGGCCCAGGTTCCATTTCCCAGGACCTATGTAAAGCCAGATGCACAAAGTGGCGCATGTGTCTGGAGTTTGTATGCAGTGGCTGCAGGCCCTGGAGTGCCTATCCTTTCTCTCCCTCTGTCTCTCTTCTCTCTCTGCTTATAAATAAATAAACATATTAAAATTAAAACAGGAGGGCTGGAGAGATGGCTTAGTGGTTAAGGCGCTTGCCTGCAAAGCCTAAGGACCCATGTTCAACTCTCTAGGTCCCGTGTAAGCCAGATGCACAGTAACCCACGTGTGCAAGGTGACGCATGTGCACAAGGTGGCACATGCATCTGGAGTTCAACTGCAGTGGCTGGAGGCCCTGGGCACCCGTTCTCAATCTCTCATAAAAAAAAAAAAAAAAAAGGCCAGTCTGTTAAGCTTGCCTCAAAAATGCGGGGGGCGGGGGGAGAGGTGGAGGTGTGCAAATCCTGGGACTGGGAACCCACAGGAATGGAGGTGGGCCTCACCGTCAACAATGTGTGGGCGCCTGGGTGTTGTTTCTCCAGCATCTCCAGTGCAACTCAATGAATGGGACTTTATAAGGGGTCAGGATGACATGGATATGCAGTGGGCCTTCATCCTTCCCTAAGTGGGGACTTTTGAGTCTTAATAGTGGGGTAAGTGCTGAATATACCTCAGAAGTTTCCATCTACCCTTAAGATTTCAAAGCCCCCCTGCCCCCCACATTTTTGTTTTTTAAGGTAGGGTCTCACTCTAGCCCAGGCTGACCTGGAATTCACTCTGTATTCTCAGGATGGCCTTGAACTCATGGTGATCCTCCTACCTCTGCCTTCCGAGTGCTGGGATTAAAGGCATGCACCACCACGTGCTCAAAGCCCTTTTTTATGGGGAAAGGACAGTGAGTTAAGGTTTCACTATGTGGCCCCAGCTTGCCTCAAACTAGCAACCCTCCTGCCTTAGCTTTTCAAGTACTAGGATGATAGGTGTGTGCCACCACACTTGACTCTTAACCCCTCACCCCTTTTATTTTATTTTATTTTATTTTATTTTATTTTATTTTATTTTATTTTATTTTTTGGAGCAGGGTCTCATTCTAGCCCAGGCTGACCTGGAACACAGTCTGTAGCCCAGACTGACTTTGACATGACAGCGATCCTTCTACTTCACCCTCCTGAGTGCACAAAAACCTTCCCCCTCCTCCTTTTTATGAGATATGGTCTCACACTAGCTTAGGCTGACCTGGAATTCACTATGTAGTCTCAGGCTGGCCTTGAACTCACAGCGATCTTCCTACCTCAGTCTCCCCAGTGCTGGGGTTAAAAGACAGGTGCCACCACACCTGGCTGAATGCATGTTATAATTGTTATAATCGTTTTGTTATTGTTGTTTTAGAGGTAGGGTCTCACTCTAGCCCAGGCTGACCTGGAACTCACGCTGAAGTCCTAAGCTGAACTTGAACTCACAGCAATCCTCCTACCTCTGCATCTCAAGTACTGGGATTAAAGATGTGCACCACTGTGCCTGGCTTCTCAAAACCCTTTTTACTTATTTATTTTAAAGAGAGAGGTAGATAGAGAGAATGGGTGCACCAGAGCCTCCAGCCACTGCAAATGAACTCCAGACACATGCGCCACCTTGTGCATCTGGCTTACATGGGTACTGGAGAATTGAATGTGGGTCCTTTGGCTTTGCCAGCAAGCACCTTAACCGCCAAGCCACCTCTCCAGCCCTCAAAACCCTTTTTATTGATCTATAATGTGCCCACAAAATAGGAATCAAGTGGCTCCTGGAAGTTTCTCTGAAGGGCAAAGGAGGAATGCCAAGGGGTGCACGAGGAGGCTATGAAGGACTAGGAGGAAGTCACCATGACTGCGGCAGGGACTAAGGGAGCTGTAGTCCTGGGTACCTGCTCCAACTTCACTCCCAGGCCATCCGAGTCCTCTGGGACCTTGATATAAAATCTTTTGACTGGTCACTGGTTTTGACATCCAGTCTGCTTCCGGGAGCCTCCTCCTGTTATTCAGAGGTCCAGATTGAATCTGTCCCTTTGACTTGGGAAAGCACCACCCTGCTCTGGCCTCACTTCAAGGGCCAAATATTTCAAT
Organism: Jaculus jaculus; assembly: GCF_020740685.1. NCBI lineage: Eukaryota > Metazoa > Chordata > Mammalia > Rodentia > Dipodidae > Jaculus > Jaculus jaculus. The sequence goes on along the minus strand of NC_059114.1, from coordinate 10,280,670 downwards.
TATGAGGCTGTGGTCCAGCCCTGCCCACTCCAGCCAGCCTCAGGATGGGGGCGGGTATATGTGAAGAAGAGAGGGAGAGCCGCAGACAGGCCTGGGATGGGGATGGAGTGGGGGGGCAGCGAGCAGACAGAGCAGACAGGCTTTCTCTGCTACACTGGCCCAGAGCTAAACCACCGGCTGAGAGGAAAAAATGTGTGAGGCATTTTTGTCATTCCTAGCGGCCTGGCCAGCTCCTGGCCAGATGGTCAATGAATCAAAGCTGGGAAGGGCCTTACCTGTGAGGGGCTATCCCCTGGCGCCTTCTCCAAGACCCCACGCCTCTGGGCTCAGCAGACTAGCTGTAACTCCCCCAGGCCCCCAGAAGGGCTTTGGTCTTTGAGGGTGAGGATTTGTCCCAGGCAAGGTCCAGGTATGGACAGCTCTACAAATTCAGGGGCCTCCGGGTCCTCCTCTGCCTGGTTTCCTCCCCTCCTTCCCCCAGTCCATTCTGGGGTGTCATGGGCACCGACTGATGTCCCACCCCCACCTCCAACATGGACTGGGGCTAACGCTTAAACCTGTGACGGTGCCCTTGTTTGAAAAAAGCCATCTTTGGAGGTGTCGTGAAGCTAAGGATCGCACCGTGAGGTGTCTTTGATAATCCATGTCCTCAGACACACAACGGGACAGCCAACAAAGTGCTGGCTGAGCAAGTGTGAGGGCCTGAGTTCCGATTCCCAGTGCCCAGGGAAAAGGCCAGATGCGGCAGCAAGAGCCCCTAATCCTGGCCCTGGGAAAGGGGCGCTCAGAGGGTCCCTGGAACTTGCGGGCTGGCGTGTCTGTAACCGAAGCAGTGAGCTCTAGCTTTAGTGAGAGAACCTGTCTCAAAATATAAGGTGGCAGAAGAGGTGGCAGAAAGAATGTAAGAGCCAAAGGAAGGGTGGGACTCCTTATAATGCACTCTTCCAGACACAAAATGCCCTGGATGTCCATGACCTCACAGTGCCTGGCACTACCTCCACAAGACCCTCATGACAGGAGGAAAAGATGACGACATCAAAATAAGAGAGAGATCGATGGACGCGGGGAATGGGTATGGCAGAGGGTGGAGCTTCAAAGGGGAAAGTAGGAGGGGGAAGGGAATTACCATGATTTATTGTTTATAATTATGGAAGTCGTCAATAAAAAAAGGTGTGTGCCATTAAAAAAAAATACGGTGTATACACACACACACACACACACACACACACACACACACACACACACAGCAAATGTGGGGAGAAGGCCACTGAACACAGAACCTGGAGTGATGCAGTCATAAGCCAGGGGCTGTCTGGGGCCATTGACCATGAATTCAAGCTTCCAAATCAGTGAGCCAAGCAAGCAACACTTTTTAAATTCATTATCTCAATCTTAAAATTTTTTTTTTTAATTTTTAAAGTTTTTCGAGGTAGGGTCTCGCTCTAGTCCAGGCTGACCTGGAACTCACTATGTCGTCTCAGGGTGGTCTCAAACTCACGGCAATCCTCCTACCTCTGCCCCCCAAGTGCTGGGATTAAAGGCGTGCACAGCCATGCCCAGCTGTTTTTTGTTTTTTTTTTTTTTTCTTTTTGTGAGGTCGGTTATCACTCTAGTCCAGGCTGACCTCATGATGATCCTCCTACCTCTGCATCCCAAGTGATGGGATTAAAGGCGTGTGCCACCACACCTGGCTCAATCTTTTTTAAATTTATTTTTTATTTTAGAGACACAGAGAGAGAACTGGCACACCAGGGTCTCGGCCACTAAAATCGAACTCCAGACGCTCGGGCCACCCAGTGGGCATGTGCGACCTTGCACTTACCTCCCCTCTGTGTGTCAGGCTAACATGGGATCTCAAGAGAGATCGAACATGGTTCCTTAGGCTTTGCAGGCAAGCACCTTAACCGCTGAGCCATCTCTCCAGCCCTCAATCTGTTTTTTTCTTAAGTGTGTGTGTGTGTCCACAGTGCATGTGTGGAGGTCTATGGTCAACCCCAGGGCTTTTGTCTGTACCTCCACCCCTCTTGAGACAGTCTCTCTGTTGTGGTTATTCTGTTTTTGCCATTGCGCTTCCTGTCTAGCAGGCTGTGAGCTTCTGAATTCTCCTGGTTCCACCTCCCATTGTCCTACGTGCATGGGGGTCCCAGATGCATGAGCAACTTTACGTGGGTGCTGGGGAGTTGTGAACTTGGTTCAGAAGGCTTGTAAGCAAGTACTCTTAACCACTGAGCCATCTCTCCTGCCCGTCTCTCAATTATTTTGTTAAGGTGATGGCAGTAGACGAGCATTCACACCTTTCCCATGCCTTCTTCAGTACCTGCGTTGAATGTGTCCAAAGCAGTCTCCGTGTGGCTTGACCACCATTCCTCTCAGCATCTCTCCTGCAGCCACATAACTTCCTTCTCAGGCTTCTCCAAACAGTTTTTCTTTTCTTTTTAAAATATTTCATTTGGGCTGGAGAGATGGCTTAGCGGTTAAACGCTTGCCTGTGAAGCCTAAGGACCCCGGTTCGAGGCTCGCTTCCCCAGGTCCCACGTTAGCCAGATGCACAAGGGGGCGCACGCGTCTGGAGTTCGTTTGCAGAGGCTGGAAGCCCTGGCGCGCCCATTCTCTCTCTCTCCCTCTATCTGTCTTTCTCTCTGTGTCTGTTGCTCTCAAATAAATAAATAAAAAATATTAAAAAAAATATTTCATTTATTCATTTATTGGAGGAGTGGGGAGAGGAAGATAGAGAATGGGTGCACCAGCCACTGCAAACAAACTCCAGATGCATACAACACCCTGTGCGTCTGGGTTTATGTGGGTACTGGAGAATCGAACCTGGGTCCTCTGGCTTTACAGGCAAGCACCTTAACCGCTAAGCCATCTCTGGCATTTCCGTTTTGCAAGGCAAATATATCCTGGACAACTTAACTTTCTGGGCTTGCTTCATTCATGCCCACTTCTCTTTGGCCATGGTAGAGGCTTAGAAATTTGTTCCTGCAGCTGGGAAGACAGTTCAGTTGGGAAAATGTTTGCCTTCTGTGTGAGAACACCTGATTTCAATTTCCAGTACCAGTGTTAAAAAATGCCTAATGTGCAGGCGTGTGCCTGTAACCCCAGTGCTAGAGAGGTGGAGACAGGCGAGTCCCTGGAGCTCTCTGGCCAGCAAGTCTAGTCTAAATAAGCAAGCTCCAAGCTAGTGAGAGAATCTGTCTCAAGTAAAGGCGAATGGAAGCCAGGTGTGGTGGCGCACGCCTTTAATCCCAGAACTAGGGAGGCAGAGGTAGGAGGATTGCCATGAGTTCCAGGGCACCTGAAACTACACAGTGAATTCCAGGTCAGAGATCCTACCTCAAAAAAAGGGAGGGGGGTGCTGGAGAGATGGCTTAGCTTGCTTGTGAAGCCTAAGGACCCCAGTTCAAGGCTCAATTCCCCAGGTCCCACATAAGCCAGATGCATGAGGTGGCACATACATCTGGAGTTTGTTTGCAGTGGCTGGCGGCCCTGGTGTGCCCATTCTCTGTCTGTCTCTTTCTCTCTCTGTCACTCTCAAATAAATAAAACTAAACAAAAAAATTTTTTTTTCAAACAACAACAAAAAAAGTGTATGGGCTGGAGAGCTGGCTAAGTGGTCAAGGCGCTTGCCTGCGAAGCTTAAGGACCTAGGTTTGATTGTCCAGTACCCACTTAAGCCAGGTGGCTTATGTGCTTGGAGTTCATTTGCAGTGGCTAGAGGCCCTGGTGAGCCCATGGACACTCTCACTCTGTCTGTCTCTCTCCTACTTATAAATAATATCTTTTTTAAAAGTAAAAGGAGGGCGGGGGTATAGTTCAGTGGTAAAATGCTTGCCCAGCATGTTCAAGGCCCTGGATTCAAACACACACTCACGCACGCACCCACCCACCCACTCACCCAGCATATTGGTCCGTCTCTTCCCAGTACAGCTGCAACCTGTATTCAGCTGTATTCAGAGGCTCTGTTCATTTCCATTCACAAGCATGGAGCTATGCGCTTACCCCTGCCCTTGGCCTTTCTTTTTTTTTCTTTCTTTTTTTGTTTTTGTTTTTCGAGGTAGGGTGACTGTCCTGGGGTCATTAAGAGAGCAATGAAACATCCACATCTGGGGCCAGGTAGCGCTCTGGCATGTCCCTGCCCCTGGCCCATTTGCCTAGTCCTGCCCAGGGGTCATCAATCCTTGATTCATTTCTGGAATTCTCTCTCTCTCACATTCACACAGCCCTCAGAAAGGCCATCCCAGCTCTTCTATAGGGACAAAGGAAGTATTGGGGGCTGGGGGGGGGGGTCAGCCCGGTCCAGCCCTCTGATACTCTGCTTGTTCCCCTCCTCCCAGTGCCCAGGGAGGTCCTGCTTCCCGGCAGCAGGGAAGGCCCGAGGGAGGCGCTGGTGGAGGGGGAGCCTCGCATGAGGTCAGCCCCGCGTCAGCCCCTCTCTCTCTCCCCACTGTGGCTGGGAAGAGGCCGCTGAGCGGGTGCCAGCCACAGAGGAGGTCTGTCCCCTGCTCTGGGGCCAGACCACAGGCAGCCACGCTGGGCCATGGCCAGGCAGGGGGGAAGGGGACTTTTCAGCCCCCAGCTCCTCACTGTCTGGGCTTCTGGGACCCCTCCCCGACCCACGATCCCAGCAGCCGCCCAGGGCTCTTCCAAGCAGGTGAGGTCATTGTCTCCACCAGACCAGCCTGACGCAAAGAAGTTAGCCACCCACGTGGCGGGATGCAAGCAAGCCAGGCGCCCCTCTCCTCATCTTCCCAGCCCCTCAGGGCTGCCTCCAAAGGGCCTTCGGTGAACCACCCAATCACCTGCAAGAGCTGGAGAAACTGAGAAAGGGATTCCAGGACAGAGTGAACCCCGATGCTGATTCTGGATAGCCCACAAGTGCACACGTTCTGGAAACTTCTTCAGAGCATCATTACATGTACAACCATGGGACTCTATCCTGTGCCTGCTGGGAGCAAGAAAACCCCTTACTTTTGCATTTCGGGATTTTCTAGTAAGGCCAGGCATGTTTCTGGATGTTCAAAAAGGTCTTGAGAAAGGCCTGGGGAGATCCCAGGTCTCTGAAGGGGATGAGACAGAGGGGACTTCAGCCCCAGACAGGCAAAGCCAGGAATTCTCAACCCTCACCCAGGTCACTTGGTGCTGCCTGGAGACATTTTTGGCTGGCACACATCACTGGTGGGTAGAGACCTGGGCTGCAGATTCTGTTAAACCTGCTACATGGCCAAGGACAGCCCCCACCCCACCACCAATCATGTAGCTCAAATTGCAAGAAGTGTCCCCCCAAATCAATCCACCATCTTGCAGCTGCTTTTATTTATTTATTTATATTTTTATTTATTTATTTTTTTTTGAGGTAGGGTCTCACTCTATCTCATGCTGACCTGAAATTCACTATGTCTTCTCAGGGTGGCCTCAAACTCATGGCGATCCTCCTACCTCTGCCTCCCAAGTGCCACCATGCCTGGCTTTGTTTTTTATTTATTTATTAGAGACAGAGAGAGGGAGAGAAAGAATGGGTACACCAGGACCTCTAGCTCCTGCAAAGGTACTCCAGATGCATGCGCTACCATGTGCATCTGGCTTATGTGGGACCTGGAGAATCGAACCTTGGTCCTTAGGCTTCACAGACAAGTGTCTTAACCACTAAGCCCCCAGCCCTGCAGCTGCTTTTAATCTGCTCCCAGATCATAGTGATGTTGGAGTTAAGATCTAGCCACTGCCGCTCCCCCCGCCCCCAACACACACCACGCACACAGGCAATCATGTTTAGGTCCTGAGAAGTTACCAACTAGGAAGCTTCGCACACATAGAAGTGTGGAGTGGCTCTGGGAAGCTAAAGGGACAGGGAGCTAGGAGGCCCTTCACTCTGCCTAAGGCAGGCCAGACCCAATACTTCATCTCTCTGAGTCCTGGCTGTCACATACTAAAGTGAGGTTAGGGACTGGGGATAGTACAGTTGCTAACGTGCTTACCTTACTAATATGAAAACCTAAGTTTGATCTCCAAAACCCAGTAAAGAGCCAAGCGTGGTAGTGGCCATTTGTAATCCCAGTGTTGGTGAGGCAGAGACAGGCAGATCTCTGTGGCTCGCTGGCCAATGAGCCTCGACTAGTTGGTGAGTTCCAGGCCAATGAGAGACAGTCTCAAAAAAAAAAAAAAAAAAAAGGTGGAGGGCCTGAGAGATGACTCAGCAGTTAAGGCCTAATGACCAGGGTTCAGTTCCCCAATGTCCATGAAAAGCCAGATGCACAAAGTGGCGCATGCGCTGGAATTCATTTGCAATGGCTAGAGGCCCTGGCTTGCCTATTCTCTCTCTTTCCTTGCAAATAAATAAATAATAAGAAAAAGGTGGACAGCATCCGAAAGGATGACCCCTGAGGTTGTTCCCTCATACATACATGTACACATGCACCAGTATGTGAAAATAAAGCAAGGTTGGTGTACGCCAATACAGGTGTTTTGTTTTTTGTGGGTTTTTTTTTTTTTTTTGAGGTGGGGTCTCGCTGTAGCCCAAGCTGACCTGGAATTCACTCTGTAGTCTCAGGGTGGCCTCTAACTCACACGAATCCTCCTACCTCTGCCTCCTGAGTGCTGGGATTAACCACGCCCTGAGTTAGTCTGTGTCCCTGACCAGCTCCGGGAGGTCGGACTCCTCACGTGTCTTCTGAGTCCCCATTTCCTTATGTGTCAAAGGGTGTTAAACTGTTCAGTGCCCAGGGCTGCTGAGAAGACAAGCGTGGCAACACTCAGAAGGCATGCACAGTGTCACCTCTGCAATAAGCGATTCTGTAACAGAGGTTGCTCCTTTCCTGTCCCTTTGAGTTTCAAACCAACCCAGTCTATACCAACTGTGTCCTGACAGCCTAAGGTTGCAAATTTAGCTTGGTGTCCTGACTTTTCATTTGTTCAACCCAGCTCTCTGCTTTGCATATAAATGTGTGTGTGTGTGTGTGTGTGTGTGTGTGTGTAAACCAGGGGTGGTGGCACACACTTTAATTCCAGCACTCAGGAGGCAGAAGTAGGAGGATGATCGTGGGTTTGAGGCCTGCCTGAGATTACATTGTGAATTCCAAATTGGCCTAGGCTAACATGAGACCCTACCTCGATAAAACAAAAAACGACCAACAAAAAAGCACTCAATAATAATAACATATTTATTTATTTGAGAAAGAGAAAATGGGCATCCCAGGGCCTCTAGCCACTGTAAGTAAACTCCACATGTTTAAAAATAAAATAAAGTAAACTCCACTGCTCATTTGGCTTACCTGGGTACGGGGGAATCAAACCTAGGTCCTTAGGTGTTATAGGCAAGCACCTTAACCACTAAGCCATCTCTCCAAGCCTCAATGCTTCCTTCTTGTGAGGGCTTAAGATCTAGAATTACCTGTGAGGGATTATGTAGACCAGATTAGCCTCTGTGTACATCTGTGAGGAATTATCTTGATTAGGTTAATTGAGGTGGGAAGACCCACCTTCACTGTGGGCAGCACATGGGTTGGGGTCTTGGACTGTGTAAAAAGGAGAGAGCTGAGCTGGGCGTGGTGGCGCACGCCTTTAATCTCAGCACTCAGGAGGCAGAGGTAGGAGGATTGCCGTGAGTTCGAGGCCACCCTGAGACTACATAGTGAATTCCACGTCAGCCTGGGCTAGAGTGAGACTTTACCTTGGGGGGGGGGGGAAGAAGAAGAGAGCTGGCTAGAGAGATGGCTTAGTGGTTAAGGCACTTGCCTACGAAGCCTAAGGACCCATGTTCAACTCTCTAGGTCCTACATAAGCCAGACGCACAAGGTGACGCAAGCGTGCAGGGTTGCACATGCGCACAAGGTGGCACGTGGGTCTAGAGTTCAATTACAGCGACTGGAATGCCAGTTCTCTCTCTCTCACTTTTGCTCTCTTGCATTAAAAAAAAAAAGGCCATCCAGGCATGGTGGCATATGCCTTTAATCCCAGTACTTAGGAGGCAGAGGTAGGAGGATTGCTCTGAGTTTGAAGCCACCTTGAGACTACATAGTGAATTCCAGGTCAGCCTGGGCTAGAGAGAGACCCTACCTCAAAAAAAAAAAAAAAAAAAAAAAAGAGAGCTGGCTGGACCAAAGCACCCATCACTCTGCTTCCTCACTGGGAATGAATGTGAACAGCTGCCTCAGCTCCTGCCGCCATGTCTTCCCACCAAGATGGACTGCTGTCACTTGAAACACTAAGCTGAAATAAAGTTCTTCTTCCGTTTGACTGATTTGTGTCAGGTATTTTGTCCCAGCAATGAGAAGGTAACTGATATGCCTCCTGTTTTCCCAGAGGGCGCATCCTGGTCCCAATAGAGAGACCTGTCTTGTGGGCTTCCCACATAATCGGGACACTGTGGACAGAGACCGCTTATGTGAGTCTTGGCTTGTCCTCTTGAAGCCTCAGACCCAGATGTGGTTTGATGTAGGGAACAGGGCCTGATGAAGGCAGTGGTTCCCTGAGGCTCCCAGGACCCCAGCAGCTTGGTACAACACCCCATATTCCCTTTGGTTTGAATCTAAACTAGTTTCTGACTGGATTAGTCTGGTGAGTGAATTGCTTACAGTGATGACGTGAGGCTATGACAGGGTGCTAGTGGCTGAGGAAAGACACAGGAGGCCACACATTTACATTTTCATTGGGGCCTTTAGTGCCCTAAGGCAAGTGGGTGACTAATGGTGGAATTTGAGGCTCATGGCCAGCTGGCGGGGGATCAGGCCCCTTGAAATACAGTGTATGTGAAAACATGGTCCCTTAATAGTAAGCAGGGCTTTTAACTTTACCACCTTGAACTCACCTCATAGGTATTCAGGTATTTGGTTCCATAATGACTCCGGGGGGCGGGGGCGCAGGGGGTATTGGCGGAGGTAGGCCTCTCATTGCAGCCTTTTCCTCTAAGCATTCATTCTGCACTGGACTCCAGCACACCAGTGGGTCCATCTTACTGGGAGTCCTGTGATCACTAAGATAATTGTTTTGTAGGAGCCAGGAGGGCATGGAGGCCCAGAGAAGGAATGGATGTTCTTGCAGAGATCACCCTAACTCAGCTCTCCCACCCTGGCTGGGAACTCTTTTTCTTTTTTTTTTTCCTTCTTCTTTTTCCCCTTAGCAGTATCTGCTAAAGCAGGCTCTGCTACTTTTCTGTCAAAAACAAGCGTGTTGGGCTGGAAGGATGGCTTAACTGTTAAGGCACTTGTCTGCGAAGCCTAAGGATCCAGGTTCGATTCCCCAGAACAAATGTAAGCCATATGCACATGGTGGTGCGTGTGTCTGGAGTTCATTTGCAGTGGCTGGAGGCCCTGGAGTGCTTATTCTCTTCCTCTTTCTCATAAATAAGTAAAAATAAAATTTAAAAAACAAACAAACAAGGATGTTTGTCAGTGCTCAAAGAAAAACAGGACTTTGTGGTAGTAGTAGTAATATTAATAATAAATTTGGAGCCGGGCATGGTGGTGCACACCTTTAATTCCAGCACTTGGGAGGCAGAGGTAGTTGGATCACTGTGAGTTCGAGGCCAGTCTGGAACTACAGAGTGAGATGCAGGTCAGCCTGGGCTAGAGTGAGACCATACCTCGCAAACAAAACAAAACAACAAAAGGTTTGAGAAACAATGGATTAAATTAGACTTAAGAGGAGGTCTTTGTTGAAGAACTTTTCAGAGCCTTCAGGACAGCTGGGTAGAAATGTTGTGCGTGGCACGTCCTTGGAATCTCCAAAGAAGCTCTTCTGGGACCACGTTCCACGGACACCACCCAGTAGGCATCCCACTGACCTGTTCCCTGAAGGGCCCATGAACACATCTCTATGGGAAGGCTGGCCTGGTGCTAAATTCCGTCTGCAGATCTTTTCTGTCTGCACGCACACTTCCAGCCGGATCCAAGGGAAAGGTAGAGCCAGAATGATCTTTCTAAAACAAACTGACTGAGGTACATCCTGTTTAAACCCTCGGTGGCTCCCAGTGCCCCGAGGATCACGTGGGGAGCCTCCGCCTGCTCTGTGCACCTCTCAGCTGTCTGCCCCACCACATCCTGCCTTGGGGGCCATAAAGCTGAGCTGTGGTGATGGTGGGGAGAGGGAGGGAGACACATCCTGCAAATCCTTGTTTCATTTATTCCTGCCCTGGCATACTCGGCTTCTGCCCCTTGCATCCCTCTGTTGCCTGATCCTGGGAACGAGTGGTCTACTTCAGGCCTCCTCCCCGTGAGAACTGTCCTCCAGCCGCTCCTAGTCTACGGTATGACCTTGGATCATCTTGCTGCCCAGCTACACCCCAAACTCCTTCTCTACCCCACGAGGCCGCAGAGCCACACTGAGCAGAACTGCACAGCAGTTATTCAAGCCCTCACCTGTACTGAGCTCCTGTGTGCCAGGACGGTTCTGACCACCAGAGACACAGGGGCCAGCATCAGGCAGAGACAGGCTGTGTGACCCAGGACCTCCCTGGGCCCCTCTTCCTCCTCTGTAGAATGGGGTTCCTCTGAGTCAGTAGACACGTTAATGCCGAACAAGGTCTGGCCTGTCCTAGGTAACGCAGCGAGTTACCGCTGGAATAACCAGGTGGCTTCAGTGCCAGGATCCTGGGACATCCGGGGGGCCTGGTGATGTTGAGTGGTTTTCCCAGGCAAGAACCTATCCCCCCCGTGTGTACCCCAGCACACCAACAAGCGCTGTCACATGGCATAGCCCTGTAGCAGGTTGAAGGGTGGCCCTCCCCAAACGGTGTGTGTCCCACAACCCGAGGATGTGAGCTTTGTGGAGAAATGGTCACTGTGGATGTGACTAAATTGAGGCCCTACATAAGATCATCCTGGATTATGAGGGGATTCCCTAAGCCGAGTGACAGTTTTTCTTATCAGAGGAAGGCAAGGGTGACTGTGACACATGGAGGAAAAGCACGAGATGAACAGAGGGGAGTGAGGCAGCTGCCAACGAAGGAACGCCCCAGCCACCTGCTGGAAGCCATCTGTAGGAGTGCAGTGAGGGAAGATTCTCCTGGGGCCTCTGGAAGGGGCAGCCCTGAGGGTCCCTACCGGCAGACTTCTGGTCTCCAGCACTTCCAGTGAATAACTAACTGGCTGCCGTTTTCAGCCTCTGTGATAATTTCCTGTGGTAGCCTCGGGGACAAGTTTACTCTACCAGCTTCTCTCAGAGCTAGCAAGAACTGATGTAGAGAACCTAAAGATACTTGAACTGTTGCTCAAGGGAAGCCTCAGGGTCACTTGAAGCCTAGGAACCCAGCTCTAGGAACAGTGCACACTATTTTCTGTTTCTTTTTTTATTTTATTTTATTTTTATTTATTTGAGAGAGGAAAAGAGGGAGGGAGAGAAGGAGGGAGAGAGAGAGAAGGAATGGGCACTCTGGCCAGGGCTTCCAGCCACTGCAAACGAACTCCAGATGCATTTGCCACCTTGTGCATCTGGTTTACGTGGGTACTGGGGATTCGAACCAAAGTCTTTTGGCTTTGCAGGCAAGCACCTTAACCACTAAGCCATCTCTCCAGCTCCTTCCATTTCTTTAAAAAAAATTTTTTTTTTGAGGGAGAGAGAGAGACAGAATGGGTGCACCACGGTCTCTAGCTACTGCAAATGAACTCCAGATGCATGTGCTACCTTGTGGGCTTGCATAGGTACTGGGGAATCGAACCTGGGTCCTTAGGCTTCACAGAAAAGCCCCTTAACCACTAAGCCATCTCTCCAGCCCTCCTTTTTTTGAGGTAGGGTCTCACTGTAGCTCAGGCTGAACTGCAACTCACTCTGTAGTCCTAGGTGGCCTCGAACTCACAGCAATCCTCCTACCTCTGCCTCCCGAGTGCTGGGATTAAAGGCGTGAGCCACCATACCCAGCCAGAACACTATTTTCTACCTGAGGTATCGATCCTGGATACCCATCCTTCCTTCTCATCATCCCTTCACGACCCATCAGTACCGAAGGAAGTAAGTCACAGACAGAGGAATCCCTCAGCACAGGTTGCTTGCTGTGGAGGAAAACCTGCCTCATCTGTCATTTAACTGCACATCCTGTAAATTGGTTTAGATACCTTCTCTCTCTCCCTCTTTCCCTCTCTCTCTCTCTCTCTCTCTCTTTATTTATTTATTTATTTATTTATTTATTTATTTTGAGGAAGGAAATTTATTGAAGATAGAAGGGAAGTTCCATAATGGCCCCTCTCTTAAAAACAGAGGTGGGGTGAGGAGATAGCTCAGTCAGTAAATGCTTGCCTTTCAAGTATGAGGATCTAGGATTTTTTAAAAAAATTATTTATTTGCAAGAAGTAGGAGGGAGGGAGAGAGAGAGAGAAAGAGATTAAGGCCTCTAGCTCCTACAAATAAACTCCAGATGCATGTGCATGGATACTGAGGAAGCAAACCGGGGTCCTTAGGCTTCACAGGCAAGCGCCTTACCTGATAGGCCATCTCTCCAGCCCAAGGATCTAGGTTTAATTCCCAGCACATATGTAAAAATGCAAAATGTGATAACGTGTGCTTGTCATCCCCGCGCTGGAGAGATGGAGACAGAGATCCCTAAGACTCTGAGGCTGACTAGTCTAGCCTAACTGAAGAGCTCTAGACTGGGGGCAGACTGTCCCCCAAAAGGTGGACAATATTCCTGAGTAGACACCAAGGTTGTCCTCTGCCCTGCATGTGCACCTACACCCAAAAGCACTCGCCCACACATATGCGTTAATAAACAAAACCCAAAACAAAAACGCAGGGTGTGGTGATTCACACCTTTCATCCCAGCACTGGGGAGGCAGAGGTAGGAGGATCGCCATGAGTTTGAGGACGCTCTGAGACTACATAGTGAATTCCACGTCAGTCTGGGCTACAGTGAGACCCTACCTCGAAAAACCAAAAAAAAAAAAAGAAAAAAAAAGGATTAGGGCTGGAGAGATGGCATGGTGGCTAAAAGCCTAAAGACCCAGGTTCAATTCCCCAGCAGTACCCACGTCTGCATCTGGAGTTCATTTGTAGTGGCAAGAGATTCTGGTGCGTCCATTCTCTCCTCTCAAATAAATAAATAAATTTATAAAAAGACTACATGGCACATTTCATAGTTTCAAAAGGATTAAGAAAATGTTAACCCTTGCATGGCTTTTCAGAGCTCTGGCCTATTTATTCGGGGCTGTGGCTACCGCTGTCGGGCTGGGAGCCAAGCCAGGGTATCTCTACTCTGAGCTTTGTCATCCAAAACCAACAGGGGCCTGCCTGGGTATGTCTGAGCCCTGATCCTGTAACCCTTTCTGGGATAATGAGTCTTGGCCGTGGACTGTGAATTCCTGTTTATACTGAGACCCGAAGAAATAAACAGAATACTCTGATGACCAGACTTTTCCATCTGCATGTTCAGGGATAACCCAAAATCACCATGATCAGCCAGGTCTTGCGAGTGGGGGCCTTTGAGTCATTCAACATCCACCGTGTAATGTGGGGGGTGCCACCATTAAGTGGGCAGCTGCAGCTGAAGGGGTTCAGAGAGACTTTGAGTTCTAAACTGGGGAGCCTATTGGGGTTGGGAGGAGATTCAGGGCCACTCACTCCTGGGTATTGCATGAGATATCCCTTTAAGAAGTAGGGGTTCTGTTACTACAGACAAAATAAAAACACCCACAAAAGCTTGGAAACCACCAATTAGTTCAAATCTTCTGGGCTTTACAAAAGAAACCCAGGAGGGCAGTTCTGCGAGGGGCACGGTCCTCCTCACATCTTGGACGGTGATTTCGACCTAACCCGAATGACGGGTCACTTGAGTGGGAAATCTCCCACCTGCCTGTTTTCACTTGTCCCCAAGTATCTCCTTCCACTTGCAAGAAAGCGGCTGCTTGGGTGTCTGGGGCTTGGTGGTCACAACTGGGATCCTTCTCTTTGCAGGCTGCTCCCTCCTCCAGAGGAAGGTTCTGCCCACATCCCTCCCCTCATCCTTCCTGTGGAGCGGTTGTGTTTGGACACAGGCCCTGTAGGAACAGGCTGCCTCCCAAGGAGACACGGGGAGCTGGGGGGTACACAGGCAGGCAGCAGCCCTGACCCAGAAGGTGGGTTCACTTGACGGCTGAGCTGACATGGGTACCTCGGTCCCTTGCAGACATTTCTCCTACTGTATATGCACAACAGTTTCCAGAGAACTAGACACGGGGAGCGTATTCGTCAGGGTCTCTAGAGGACAGCCCTGAGGATGAATCGTCTTCAAAGGGAATTTATTGGATAAGCTTCGGCAGTCCGACAACAGCAGCCTGCGGCCGGAGAGGCAAGGAACTGGTAGCTCGCATCGGTCCACGAGGCTGGATGCCTCGGCTGTCCTAACCTGGCCCTGAGGGCCTGGAGGCTTCCTGGAGAGACGCTGCTCTGCTGTCCACGCTGGTCCTCAGTCCACGCTGGTCCTCAGTCCACTCTGCTCTGCAGTCCATGCTGGTCCTCAGTCTACGCTGGTCCTCAGTCCACGCTGGTCCTCAGTCCACGCTGCTCTGCAGTCCACGCTATTAGGCAGCAAGTGGTGTCAGCAGCCAGGTGGGAGGAAGGGACTCTTTTCTCCCAGAGCTTCCTTAGATAAAGCCCCCCTCCAAGAGGGGCCACCCGCACTGGGGGAAGGACTTCCTCTTTCACCTAATCCTTTCTGGAAGCAACCTCTGAGACCCACTCAAGAGGAATGTCTGTGGATTCCTAAACAGATCAAGTTAACAACAAACTTCACCATCACAGGGAGCTTCCACTATGTGAGGGCCCACACTTGAGCAAGACCCAGCTGGCTCTCCATGAACCCACTGCTCTAAGGAGGACATGCGTGGAGGCACATCTATACCATTAGGAAAGCACGAGAGCTAGAAGATAGCAAAGTGGTGGGGGGCTACAGGGAGAATCTGAAATGAGAGGGACACTTCACATGGGTCATGAGGTGGAGCTGGAGAAAGCCCAACCAAGGATGAGGGAGAATGGCCTAAGAAGAGGGGCCTGCGGAGGCTGTTAGGACATGACATGAGGTGGTGTATCCAATGCCAAGCATCACACAGGCCACAGGAGTGCTAGACCTGCCTGGGATTTTTCCAGTTCCTTGTATATGATGATGGCTTCATAGGCTCTCCTGGAACCTTAAAGATCATCTAAGCCAGTACCTCTCTCTCTCTCTCTCTCTCTCTCTCTCTCTCTCTCTCTCTCTATATATATATATATATATATATATATATATATATATATATATATATCCCAAGGATCTAGATTTAATTCCCAGCACATATGTAAAAATGCAAAATGTGATAACGTGTGCTTGTCATCCCCGCGCTGGAGAGATGGAGACAGAGATCCCTAAGACTCTCCGGCTGACTAGTCTAGCCTAACTGACATACATAAATACATAATACATATACATATACATATACATATATATACGTATATATGTGTGTGTATATATATAAATATGTATGTATGTGTGTATGTATGTGTGTGTGTGTGTGTGTGTATATATATATATACATTTTTTTCCCTTTTTTCAAGATAGGGTTTTGCTCTAACCCAGGCTAACCTGGAATTCACTATGTAGTTTCAGAGTGGCCCCAAATTTACAGCAATCCTCCTACCTCTGCCTCCCAAGTGCTGAGATTAAAGGAGTATGCCACCATGCCCAGCTACTTATTTATTTTCAAGCAGAGAGAGAGAGAGAGAGAAAAGAGAGACAGAGAGATAAAATGGGTGCTCCAGGGCCTACAGCTGCTGCAAACGAACTCCAGATGCATGTGCCACTTTATGCATTTGGCTTAATGTGGGTACTGGGAAATCGAACTTGGGTCATTAGGCTTTGCAGGCAAATGCCTTAGCCACTGGGTCATGTCTCCAGCCCCTAAGCCAGTACCTCTTAATTGGAGATGGTTCTGCTTCGGGGTACACCTGGCGCCGTCTAGGAACGGTGCTTTGAGAGCAGATGGCATCAATGGGTGGAGGGCATGGATGCTGACAGACATCGTACAGGGCAAGGGACAACCCCACCTCAAAGAGTGTCACTTGTGCCGAGACTGAGACTCCTGGCTCTGGGCTCTCTTCCCACATAGAATTTGCTCCCTCACATTACCTCTCCTGATGTCAGACCTGTGCCTCAGCACCCCCGGGGATGGGAGCTCGTGATTGACTTTTGTCTTTGTCCATGGTTCCTGGCCCATAACCCTGACCTACCTTGCTTGATTATCGGTCAGAAGGCACTTCTTATTCCCGAAGGGCCCCACTCCATCCCTTGGAGGGAAGGAGGTTGCACAGAGACGCCAAGAAGATCTGAACAGAGAGGCCTCGCTAGGTCTCAATCTATTGGCATTCACACCCAGGCAATGAAGCCTTTATAGAAACTCAGCAAGGACTGGAGAGATGGCTCAGCAGGTAAGGCACTTGCCTGCAAAGCCAAAGGACCCAAGGTTGGCTTCCCAGTACCCACATAAAGCCAGATGCACAACATGGTGCATGTGTCTGGAGTTCATTGCAGGGGCTAGAGGCCCTGGTGCACCCACTCACTCTCTCTTTCTTTCTCCTTGCAAATAAAATTTTAAAAATATATTATGGGGCTGGAGAGATGGTTTAGCAGTTAAGGTGCTTTCCCACGAAGTCAAGAGACCCAGGTTCGATCCCCAGGACCCATGTAAGCCAGATTCACAAGGTGGCGCATGTGTCTGGAGTTCGTTTGCAGCAGCTGAGGGCCCTGGCATGCCCATTCTCTCTCTCTTTATATGTGCCTCTTTCTCTTTCTCTCTCTCAAACAAATAAAATAAGTTTAAAGAAATCTATTCATTTTTAAAAAGTTTAAAAACTCGGCAAGACTGAGCTTGAGAAGCTTTGGGACATGGGGAAGCGTTCCTGGAGTGAAGCATTGGAAAGAGGTCATGGAAGGTCTGGGAGCCTCTTCATCTTAGCTTTTGTGATCTCCCTAACAGTAACAGTGGAGGTGTTTCTGTGAGCGGCTCAAGCACACTGATGGAAGCCAGGAAAGGGGCGAGGGGGCCCTGAGTTACAGCGGGCAGGTCAGAAGCTGGAAGGAAACCACTGGCATCGGAAAGGAGACGGTGTTGGAAACTGAGCTCCCACCGGGGGAGGGTGTCAGAACTGAGTGGCGTCATCATTAGGTTACATAGATGCTCAGTGCCATGAGAATGCAGTAGGAGAAACTGAGTCAGTCAGAGTTAGAGCTGGCTTTTCCTTCTTTCTTCAGCCTCACACTTCACTTCCAGCAGCCTATTCCATCTATCTCTCACCATTTGGTGACATTTTTTCTCTATGTCATTGGGACTCCAAGGGCAATTGATAATCTGCACTCAGGACCACCATGAGCCAGTCTCATTAGCTTCCCTCCCCCCAAGAAACCTTTGAATATTTGAGGACATGTCTGTGACTTTTCCCTGCCTTACCGAATACCCTCCATAGTCCCCAGAACATATTGTTTTGTATTCATTTTTTAAATTTATTTTATTTATTTAAAAAATATATATATATAAAGAAAGAGAAAGAGAATGGGTGTGCCAGGACATCTAGCCACTGTGAACAAACTCCAGATGCATGTACCACCTTGTGCATCTCACTTACGTGGGTTCTGGGGAATTGAACTTGGGTCCTTAGGCTTCACAGGCAAGTGCCTGAACCACAAAGCCATTTCTCCAGCCTCTGTTTTGTATTTATATATGGCATGCATGAAAAACATAAGACATCTGTCTTCCTGCTAATTCCCTGATAGCAGTCATGAGTGACACTAATTTTACAGATAAGCAGACAGAGGATCATTTAGACTTCAGTGAGGGAACACTGCTCAGTGGAAGGTGCTTGCTTGCAAAGCCTACGGGCCCAGGTTCAATTCCCTAGTTCCCACATAAAGCCAGATGCACAAAGTCAGCTGCAGAAAGTGTCGAGTTCATTTGCAGCAGCCAGAGGCTCTGGTGTACCCATGCACACACTCTCTCCTGCTGTCTCTCAGATAAATATATATATATTTGTATTTCGAGGTAAGATCTCACTCTAGCCCAAGCTGACCTGGAATTCACTCTGTAATCTCAGGTTAGCTACCAACTCACAGCCATCCTTCTACCTCTGACTCCTCAGTGCTGGGATTAAAAGTGTGTGTCATTGTGCCCAGAAAATATATATACATAGAGTGGTTTTCAGGGTAGCTCAGGCTGACCTGGAATTCACTCTGTAGTCTCAGGGTGGCCTTGAAGTCACAGGGATCCTCCTATCTGTGCCTCTCCAGTGCTGGGATCAAAGACGTGGGCCACCACACCCAACAGCTATTTTTTCGTTTTTAAGAAAAAAAAAAATGTAATGAAGACATGGCAGGGTCTTCTGTCTCCAAATTCAGGACATATAAGTAGCAGGGTCACAGGGACTGAGAGAGATACCAGGAAGAAGAAAGAGCGTTAGGGCTTAGGGACCCAGTGATGAGGGAAGTGCCCTGTTGCACAAGAGAGAGAGAGAGGGAGGCATAGAGTGTGGCATGCGTGGCCCACACCCGGGCACCTTCTTCTCTCTCACACCTACCTCCTCTTTCACTTCCTCTCGCGGCTAGCGTTTCCTTCCTCCCTTCAAAGCTCATGGGTCTCACGTCTGGAAGCTACCCTCTGTCCTTTCTTGGAATCTTCCCAGGGAGAGACACCTGCATTTCTGTTTTGATTTCTCTTCAGGCACCCAGATTTCCTGGAGAGGCCCAGGGTGGGTGGGGGTGGGTGGGGTTCAGGACCAAGAGCAGCAGCCTTCCTGACACAGACCTCCTCAGATTGCTTGTCTCATGGTCTCAGCCTGTGCTTACTGGTACTGTGACTGGAACTGTTCACTTGTGGGTCCTTCTCACTTATGAAATCCTTCCAGTCTGCACCTGAAAGTTTACCTTCCTCTCCTTCCCTTCCCTTCCCTTCCCATTCTTTGTTGCTGTTGTTATTTTGTTTTAAATATTTTTAGTTATTTATTTGCAAGCAGAGAGAAAGAGAGAGAGAGATTGAGAGAATGGATGGCACACCAGGGCCTTTTTGCCACTGCAAATGAACTCCAGATGCATGCGCCACCTTGTGCATCTGGCTTACATGGGTACTGGGGAATAGAGCCTCGAACCGGGGTCCTTAGGCTTCGCAGGCAAGTGCTTAACCACTAAGCCATCTCTTCAACCCCTCCCCCATTTTTTTAAAAATTTTATTTATTTATTTATTTGAGAGTGACAGACACAGAGAGAAAGACAGATAGAGGGAGAGAGAGAGAATGGGCGCGCCAGGGCTTCCAGCCACTGCAACCGAACTCCAGACGCGTGCGCCCCCTTGTGCATCTGGCTAACGTGGGACCTGGGGAACTGAGCCTCGAATCGGGGTCCTTAGGCTTCACAGGCAAGCGCTTAACCGCTAAGCCATCTCTCCAGCCCCCTCCCCCATTATTTTTTAATACAGGGTTTCTCTGTGGAGGCCATGCTGGCCTCAACCCCAAATCCCTTGCCTCTGCATCCCAAATGCCAGGATTTCAAGTGTGCGCTGCCATGCCTGGGCCTGACCTTTTCTTTTTTTTAAACAGTTATATGGCTATAGAAAGTTCACACCATGTAAATCCCCCAATAACTCAATGGCTTTTAACGTATTCAGATATGTAAGCCATTGCCAAAGACAAGCTTAGAACATTTTCATCACTTCAAAAAGAAACCCTGAAAGCCAGGGATGGTGGTACACACACCTTTACTCCCAGCGCTCAGAAGGCTAAGGTAGGAGGACTGCTGTGAGTTCAAGGCCAGCCTGAGGCTCCAGAGTAAGGACCAGGTCATCCTTTTTTTTTTTTTTTTTAAATTTTTTATTTATTTATTTGAGAGCGACAGACACAGAGAGAAAGACAGATAGAGGGAGAGAGAGAGAATGGGCGCGCCAGGGCTGCCAGCCTCTGCAAACGAACTCCAGACGCGTGCGCCCCCTTGTGCATCTGGCTAACGTGGGACCTGGGGAACCGAGCCTCGAACCAGGGTCCTTAGGCTTCACAGGCAAGCGCTTAACCGCTAAGCCATCTCTCCAGCCCCCCAGGTCATCCTTAAAAATAACAACAACGAAAAGAAACCTGGGGCTGGAGAGGTGGCTTAGTGGATAAGGCGCTTGTCTGCGAAACCCAAGAGCTCACTTTTCAACCTCCAGGTCCCATGTAGCCAGATGCACAGTGACGCAAGTGCACGATGTGGCCCATGCGCACAAGGGAGGACCCGAGTTCGTTCACAGCGGCTAAGGTGCTTCCAGTTCTCTCTCTCTCTGCCTCTCTCTCAAAAAAAAAATTTTTTTTTTTTTAAAAAGAAAGAAAGAAACTAGGTCTGATGTAGGGTTTTTTGTTGTTGTTGTTGTTTGTTTGTTTTTTTGAATTAGGGTCTCACCCTAGCCAAGTCTGACCTGGAATTAGTCTCAGGGTAGCCTCGAACTCACAGTGATCCTCCTACCTCTGCCTCCTGAGTGCTGGGATTAAAGGTGTGCACCACCACACCCGGCCGGATGTAGTTTTAATCCTAGTATTTAGAAGGCTGGGGACTGTGAATTTGAGGCTAGTTTGGGTCTCAGAAAACCAACCAGACAACAACAACACCCCTCTGCCCTCTGGCTGTCCCTCCTCCTCACCCAACACACACACTTTACCCCTGAGCAACACATCTGCCTTCTGCCTATGGATTTCCCAGCCCTGGACATTTCACACAAATGGAACCCCACATGTGGCCTTTGGGGACTGGCTTGCATCACTCATGCTAATGTTTTCAAAGATATCTCTGTTGTGGCATGGGTTAGAGCTTATGTTGTATGGACAGAACATACTGTCTTCCCCTATTTGAGTCCTTTCTACATTCTGCCTATTCTTTTTTTTTTAAATGTCACATTATTTATTTATTTGAAAGCAGGGGAGAGAGAGAGAGAGTATGGGCACGCCAGGGCCTCCAGCCACTGCAAACGAACTCCCGACGCTTGCACCCCCTTGTGCATCTGGCTAGTGTGGGTCCTGGCGAATTGAACCTGGGTCCTTTGGCTTTACAGGCAAATGCCATAACCACTAAGCCATCCCTTCAGCCCCATTTTGCCTATTCTGAACAATGCTGCTATAGTGGATAGGTCTTAGCATGGACCTGATCTTCATTCCTCTTCTCCATGTACTTAGCTGGGTCATCTGCTCACTCCACATCCAACTTGTTGGAGGAACTTCAGCTGCTGTCCCACAGCACCCGAGATACACCACCCTCTCCCATCATTCACCTACATGGGTCATGGTGTCTCCACCTCTTGGTTGTCTCTGGTTCCCATCTGACTTCTGGATTCTGGTCATCTTAGTAGGTGTGAAGTGAAGAGCCCTAAACTTTGTTTGTTGAGCAGTGAGACCTGAAGGCCTCTCAGGGACTAGGGGCTGCATGCCAACTTCGGCATGGATGTGGGATGGAGTACTTACTAGTGATCACCATTTCGAGATGTTCAGCTTATAAAGCTTAGCTTGGTTGCTGGCATGCAACATGCGCTCAGTCAATGTTAGCGACACTAACAGCTCCGAGGATTCCTCCAAAAGCCTTGCACAAGACCTGGTGGTCCTTGGTGCATACGTGTGGTGCAAATGACTGGGACGGGGAGACCTGGGCAACGGCTGCAGCTTCCCATTTAAGGGCTCCAGGAACAAGCTCCCATCAAGGCCTGCGCTTGCTTGCCTGGACTGTGGGAGCTGTTTCCTTCTACAGCGTCTGGAGGCTCAGACCTAGGAAGTCTCTGCCCGATGGTTTGAATTAGAAAGCTTCGTAGAAAAGCTGGGGAAAACATTATTGTTGGAGGCCTGTGTTTCTCCCTGGCAGAGCAGACTGGCCTGGCCTGGCATTCCAGAGCACAAAGACTTCACTGGCAACATCCGAGCCTTCCCAGCAGGGCTCGCTCCTCCCTCCCTCCCTTCCTCCCTCCCTCTTCCTTGGCCTCCTGGACCTGGGAACTTCTGGCTGCCAGGAGGAAGTTGGGAGTAGACTCCTCTGGCTCTCTGGGCTCATGCACCCAGCAGCATGTTGGTGGCTGGAGGTCTGACTCAACTCCTGGCCTGGCAAGGCCCCAGGTGCCTGGCACAGTGTAGAAGTCGTGTCTGCTGGGCAACGAGGGAGGCACTGGGAGAGGACAGAGGGTCAGCGGCAACATGACGACGGGCTGGCTGGACAGAGCTCAGACAAGGCAAAAGTGACGTTATTGTTTTCTTAAAAATTTTTAATCTTTTATTTTTATTTATTCATTTGAGAGAGAGAGAGAGAGGGGTAGATTGAGAGGGAGAGAGAATGGGTGCACCAGGGCCTTCAGTCACTGCAAACAAACTCCAGACAAGTGTGCCACCTTGTGCATCTGGCTTAAGTGGGTCCTGGGGAATCGAACCTGGGTGCTTTGGTTTTGCAGGCAAGTGCCTTAATGCTAAGCCATCTCTGCAGCCCAGCATGATTGTTATTTTATAGCTGAGGAGACTGAGGCTCAGGGAAGTGAGGTCTTCTGCTCATAGTTACACAGTCAGAGAGTTAGTAGTCGGAGGGCTGAACCCAGGCCAGCTCTGAGACCCTGTCTTTGTGAACCTAAAGGCGTTGCTCCAATGCAAGGGCCTTCAGTGTCCTTGTTGCTGCTCTCCTCTTCTGGATATGTTTTATTCTCGCTGACCCAGAGTGACCAGAAGGCTCTGGGGAGGTCTCGCTTCCTTTAAACTGGCCATCATCCTTGCTGTGGCTTCTGGCTGGTCAGCAACAGTCAGAGCCTCATGACCAGGACTGTCTTATCTCTGGTCTTGAGGATGTCAGGCCCCGTGCTTGTAGAAGTTGGGCTTCAGATAGGCAGTGGTGATTGTCGGGGTCTACGGGGTGCTGATAAAGTCTCTGTGGCACAGGACTGAGCAGGCAGTAAGGTTCCTCCATGCCTCTTTTATTTTTTAAATTATTTATTTGCAAGGAGAGAGAGAGAGAGAGAGAATGAGAATAGGTGCACCAGAGCCTCTTGCCACTGCAAAGGAACTCCAGATGCATGTGTCACTTTGAACATCCGCCTTTATGTAGGTACTGGGGAATCGGACCCCAACCTGTCAGACTTTGCAGGCAAGCGTCTTAACCACTGAATGGTTTCTCCGGTCATCAGCCCCTGCCCTCTTTTTTTTTTTTTTTTTGAACCTGCCCCAAGTCCTGACTCCTCATGCTCCTTCCTCAGAAAGATGGGTGTCAAGGGCTCAGCACCATCCCCTTATTCCAAGCACCCTCCACTTCACTTAGGTGTGAATTGGCCCTGGGTCTAAATGGTCTCCAAGGCCAGGAGGTACAGACACCTCAGTTTCTCGCCCTCAGATGGGACACCGCTTGTCTCCACCCCCTGGGTGGCTGGAAAGATGGAGAGAGGTAACATGTGTTATGCATAACAGAAGCTGGCCCGGTGGCAGGGACGCCACAGGCGGTCACACTCATTTCCCAGCCCTTGTCCTCAGCAGGGCTGCACCCCTCGTCTGGAATTCTTCTTTGTGGCCTTTCCAAACCCTTCCCCTCTTTTAAGGCCAAGTCCAAATTCCACTCTCTCCACAAGGTCATCTTGACTGTCCCAGTGTCTGTAGCCTCCTAGGGCTTCATCTTATTGTACTCTCAGTTGGTCTTACTGGAGAATGAATAAAAAGCTGGACGGTTGAACTCTCAAAGGCTGGCCAGGGCCGCCCGGAGCAAGCGTGGATCGAGCGGTGATTCCAGCTTTCCCGTGCATTGTGCGCTCGGGTGCGCGCACAGGCTGCCTTTCCCACGGCGTGCGCAGCTCCCTTCTCTATGCCGGGCACGTGAGCTCATGTATGAAGTTCCAGTGCCTTGGGAGGCTGAGGTAACAAAGAAAGGCCTTCCACCCCATCTCATAAATAAATTCCTGGTTTTTTTCATTTTAAAGATTTTTATTTTTATGTATTTATTTGAGACAGAGACAAAAGACAGTGTGTGAGGATGGGCATGCCAGGGCCTCTAGCCGCTGCAAACGAATTCCAGATGCATGTGCCACCATGTGCATCTGGCTTATGTGGGACCTGGAGAATCGAACCTGGGTCTTTAGGTTTCGTAGGCATGTGCCTGAACTGCTAAGCCGTCTTAGTTTGTTTGTTTGTTTTTTTGGTTTTTGAGGCAGGGTCTCACTCTAGCCGAGGATGACCTGGGATTCACTACTTAGGGTGGCCTTGAACTCACAGCAATTCTCCTATCTCTGCCTCCTGAGTCCTGGGATTAAAGGCGTGTGCCACAATGCCTGGCCCAAATGACTTCTATAAGGAGAAAACGATTGTAAATGAACGCTGTTGGGAGGATCTTTCCTTTAGCTGGACGCTTTGTAGGAAGACTCAGTCTTCAGTTGCCGCAACTGGGTTGATTGGTGGGTCCCTGACCCTTGGACAGGGAGCCATAGTTCCAGCCTTCCAGATGTGATCTTCACTCACTTGTCAGCCTTGGTTCCACTGGCTCGAGCCCTCAGACGGGTGCACTCACCACAAATCAGCCCAGGATCGCCCGAGTCTCATTTCAGAAGTTCAAATGGCCTCCTGACCCCCACTCTAGCCACACCTGCTCACCCGTGCTTCCCGAGCTGTGGCCTTCTACAGTGCTTGACCAGCTGCCTTGAGTCCTTGCTGAACTGGCTCCCTTGCTGGACTGTAAGCTTTATTTATTTATTTTTTAAAACTTTGAAAAAAATATTTGTTTATTTATCAGAGAAAGAAGGGGAGAGAGAGAGAGAGAGAGATTGGGTGTGCCAGGGCTTCCAGCCACTGTAAATGAACTCCAGACGCTTGCACCCCCTTGTGCATCTGGCTAACATAGGTCCTGGGGAATCGAACCTGGGTCCTTTGGCTTTGCAGGCAAATGCCTTAATGGCTAAGCCATCCCTCTAGCCCCATTTATTTATTTGCAAGGGCAGGGGGAAGACAGATAGAGAGAATGGGCATGCCATAGCCTCTAGCCCCACTGCGAATGAACTCCAGACGTATGTTCTCCTTGTGCATCTGGCTTATGTGGGTCCTGGGGAATTGAACCTGCATCCTTTGGCTTCACAAGCAAGTGCCTTAACTGCTAAGCCATCTCTCCAGCACCAGACTATAAGTTCTTTAGTAGAAGAAGCGCATCCTATACCCACTGCCTCTCAGCCCTGGGCCCCCATGGCAGCCTGTAGTTCAGGAAGTGTTAGGGGATGGCAAGGGTTAGAATGCTGAGTCATGATGACGATTATGATAATGATGGCGGCCACTGAGTCTTCAACGGTGACTTTGGCCTGGATTACGTCACATGACATCCCCATGACCTCCAGCAATCCAAATACAATGGTGTTATCAAGCACATCTAAAGGAGAAGAAAAGGCCAGCGTGGAAGAGGGCTTCCTGCCGCACAGCTGGGGACTGGCCCTGCTCTCCTGCCCTTTCTCCAAGTGACTGGGAAGTCCAAAGGCAGCGAGAAGGATGCTCACTGTGGACAACTGGGCAGGTGCTTGGTCTGGTGGGAGGAATGCTCACTGGAGGCCCTCCTCTAGCACCTGGGGAATATGGGAATATTGTTCTTTCTTTCTTTTTTTTTTTTTTTTTTTTGAGGTAGGGTCTCGTTCTAGCCCAGGCTGACCTGGAATTCCCTACGTAGTCGCAGGGTGGCCTCAAAGTCCCAAGTGTTGGGATTAAAGGTATGTGCCACCACACCTGACTGAATATTGCCTTTTTTTTTTTTTTTTTTTGGTTTCTCTAGGTAGGGTCTCACTCTAGCTCAGGCTGACCTGGAATTCACTAAGTAGTCTCAGGGTCAGGGTGGCCTCGAACTCATAGCGATCCTCCTACCTCTGCCTCCCAAGTGCTGGGATTAAAGGCGTGCGCCACCACACCAGGCTAATATTGCCTTTTTTTAAGGCTAACAGTGAGAGCAAAGATGGCAGCACTAGTCTTTGGTTCTATATTCAATGACTCAGGCACTGGGCAGGTTGGCACTGGCCCACATCCCTATTCTGTAACGAGGTCATAGGGCATCAGAAAAGTCCTGGAACCCTAAAGACCCTACGTCTGTGACTGTTTTAGTCAAAGAATTGAATAAAGTAAGACTGAGAAGGATAATTGTTAAATTATTTTATTTATTTAGGGAAGTACAGAGGCCAGGAAAAGGCACCCACATGGCTAGAGATCCCACATGGAGGGCCTGGGAAGCCTGTGGAGAGAAGTTCAAAGAGCTCCTGCCATGTGGGGAGCTGGAGGGGTAAAGAATCCATGTAGACAGTAAGGGGTGAGGGGGGCTCTCCCGTCCGCGTGGCCCCCCAGTTGGGCCAAGCCCAGGAGGAACTCACCAGCAGCTGGAAGTTCAGGAGAGGTCGGGCAGCAGAGAGAGCATGCCCTCGCCTCACAAATGTACTTTTAACCTTATAGTGGTGGGCCCTGCCTGGTTGGCCCCCTTAGTGGCTGGCACAGTTGTGACTCTTCTTGGTGACACATGTCTTCTGTAAGGCAACAATTGTGTGGTTCTGTGTTCCCGTTGGCCTGTCCTGCAGAGCTAGAGGCTCCTGGGGTCAGAGACCGGCTCACCTTATTCCTGCTTGAGTCAGGGCAATGTATCGGAGCACTCAGGTGGGTCTCACTGAGCACATGGTGCCAGACAGACTGGAGGAGGAGCTGGCAGACACCTCATTCAACTCCCTTCCTCACCAACCGTGCTATGAATCACCTATACTATGAATCTCTTTGTGCATCCCAGAGGGTGCTACATAGACTTGAGGGCTTTCTCCTTTCCTTTCCTTTCCTTTCCTTTCCTTTCCTTTCCTTTCCTTTCCTTTCCTTTCCTTTCCTTTCCTTTCCTTTCCTTTCCTTTCCTTTCCTTTCCTTTTCTTCCCTTCCTTTCCCTTCTCTTCCTTCCTTCCTTCCTTCCTTCCTTCCTTCCTTCCTTCCTTCCTTTTTTTTTTTTTTAAAGAATATGGTCTATATGCTCTGGAACCAGTTGTAGCTCAAATTTCAGCCATTTCTCAGCTCTGCGATATTGGGAAATTCTTCACAAAGCCCTCTGTCTATCCTTAGAATGACCCATTTGAAAAATGATAACAGCACCCACTTCCTTGGTGCGAAGGATGTGGAATTAACACAAATTAAAGACAATGAGTGTGACTGTAATTATTATTGCTGGTAATGACTCAGAGAGTTCCTCCTCCCAATTAATATCTTTGTCTTTTAATAGCTAGAACCAAGGTCTTGGTGACAGCATTGGAAGGGCCTGGGAGGGGAGCCAGGAGCCCTAAGACTGCAGCCCGGGGGGCCCTGGGCCCCGTGGAACAGGGCGGGCATCACCCCACCTCAACTGCTCAGCAGATGACTAACACCAGCAGCAATCACGTTTCCTAATTTGCTGCCTCACTCGCGGGGCGCGGGGGAAGATCAAACAGAGAAATGAATGAGGAGTGTTCCTCCGCAAATATTTGCTGAACACCTACTGTGTTCCGGGCCTTGAGGCTTGGGGGAGTACTGTGTCCAGGGCGAGATAGCACAGGCCCTCTCCTGGGAACGCTGACAGGAGAAGCCAGCAGGGGACGGATTAGTGCGGTGTCCCAGGAAAGCCCCTGAGGGAGGGAGGGAGGGAGGGCACCACGCCTCTGCAATTCAACAGCGTGCCACCCTGCGCTGCCTCCTTCCCGCCATGTGACCCTGGTGGCACCTTTGCTCTCAGTGCCCGAGTCTATATTTATTATTATTATTCTTTTAATTTTTAATTTCATTTAAAAAAATATTATTTATTTATATGAGAGAAAGAGAAAGAGGCAGATAGAATGGGCGTGCCTTTAGCCACTGCAAGCAAGCTCCAGACGCATGCGCCACCTTGTGCATCTGGCTTTATTTGGGTACTAGGGAATCGAACCTGGGTCCTTTGGTTTTGCAGGCAAGCATCTCAAGCACAAAGCCATCTCTCCAGCCCCTGAGTTTCTATTTATGAGATGGAGTTTGAAGTGGGCATAAAAATGCACCTTCCGAAAATACTTGGTAGCAGAGGCCAGTAAGTTAAAAAGGAGACGTAAAGGGAAGAGAAAGGAAGGGAGGAGGGTACTTAATAGGTTGATATTGTATATATGTAAGTACAATGATTGTAATGGGGAGGTAATATGATGGAGAATGTAATTTCAAAGGGGAAAGTGTGGGGGTGGGGAGGGAGGGAATTACCATGGGATATTTTTTATAATCATGGAAAATGTTAATAAAAATTAAAAAAAATAAAAATAAATGCATTTTAAGATTATCATTAAAAAAAAATGCACCTTCCAAGCCGGGCATGGTGGCACATGCCTTTAATCCCAGCACTTGGGAGGCAGAGGTAGGAGGATCATCGTGAGTTCAAGGCCACCCTGAGACTCCATAGTCAATTCCAGGTCCGCCTGGGCTGGAGTGAGACCCTACCTCGAAAAACCAAAAAAAAAAAAAAAAAAAAAAAAAAAAGCACCATCCCCCTGGCCCTGGTGTGAGGATTAAGTGAGTTCAAACAAGTAAGGGTTTAGTGCTGGGCCAGACACGTCCCAGGCATCCCTGCAGGCTGGTATTGCTAATGCCTTGCGGTAACCTTGCTGCCTGGCAACAGGATGCTATCATAGCACTGTCCTTTAGGGTCAGAAATGAGCATATCCAACACTGGACCTCAGGCCAGTTTTTTTCCCACACATGCATGGCTGCATATAGAATCATCACGTTTGATGAGAAATATTCTAAACTATTAACAGCAAGGTAGGTTTTGTTGGTGGTGGTAGTGGTTTTTGGTACTGGGTTTCAAACTCAGGACCTTGTACATACTAAGTTCTACTAATGAAGCTACAGTATATATATATTTTTAATTTTTATTTATTTATTTGAGAGTGACAGACAGAGAGAGAAAGAGGCAGATAGAGAGAGAATGGGCGCGCCAGGGCCTCCAGTCACTGCAAACTTACTCCAGACGTGTGCGCCCCCTTGTGCATCTGGCTAACGTGGGTCCTGGGGAAATCGAGCCTTGAACCGGGGTCCTCAGGCTTCACAGGCAAGTGCTTAACTGCTAAGCCATCTCTCCAGCCCTACACTATAATTTTTTGTTCCATCTTTTATTTTTATTTATTTGTTTCTTTATAATGTTTTGTCGTTCATATACTACCTAGATAATACATTGCTTTTCATTTGGTTTTCTTTGTTGTGTAAAACATACATAAATTTTCTATTTTAGCCATTTTGTGTGTGTGTCGTGTGTATGAGGGTCATTTACATGTGTGCATGTGCATGTGAGGGCAAAAGTCAATGTTGCATACTTTCCTCAGTCACTTTCCGCCTTCTTTCTTTTCTTTTAACTATTTTTTATTCATTTATTTATTTTGAAAGAGAAAGAGAGAGAGAGAATGGGAGCGCCAGGGCCACTAGCCACTGCAAATGAACTCCGGACGCATGCACCACCTTGTGCATTTGGCTTTCGTGGGTACTGGGGAATTGAACCTTGGTCCTTTGGCTATTCAGGCAAGCGTCATAACCTCTAAGCCATCTCTCCAGCCCTCCACCTTATTTCTGAGACAGGGTTTCTCACTGAACCTAGAGCTCCCTGACGCAGCTGGATGAGTTGGCCAGCAAAGCCCCTGGGTCTTCTTGTCTATGTGCCCCCCCCCCCAGCAGTGGGATTAAGGGTTCACACCATCATATCTGGTGCTGGGAGCTGAACTCAGGTCCTCTTGCTTGTGTGGTAAGCACTTTACCTACTGAGCCATCTCCCTAACCCAGAATATGGTACTTTCTGAAGCCTGAATACTGTTCAATACATTACTTGAAGAAGACAAGGGTCGCAAGAGGTTGGGGTCCCCCAGGAATGGCTGAGTTGTGGCTTTCTGATGATAGCCACAGGTCAGGTGGGTGAGAATTGGAGTAGGTGCCTATAAAACAGCCTGGGATCTCTTCTATAGTAAAAGGAGTCAAACCTCCCACTAGGGTTTTAGCCCCACTGTGCCACAGACAGGGACAATGAAGAAACTCAGCTGAGTTGTGTGACTCACAGGGTGTTGAAGCCAGGCAGGGCCCCCACACTTGGTCCCTGTGGCCTCAGCCATTCAACCTGGGTAATGACCAAGTTGTCTTTGAGTTCCGGTTCTCTTCTGATACCAGCCCAGCTCCCCAGGCTCCGGGGACGAACCAGTTGGTCCAGTGAGTAAGGACGCCTGGACAATTCCTCCTTTCATAAGCCTCTCAGCTGACTAATGCTTCCCAGCCAGGGTCACATTGAGCCCTTCCACCTTCCACCCTAAAACCAGTCCCTGCCCTGAAGCCAGCCCCCGATGGGTTTGAGTAAGTCCCTTCTTTATTCCCTGGTGCTGCCCTCCTGCCCTACCTCCCTCCAGAGTTCTTTCTGTCAACCCTGAGCCCCTAATCTGGGTTTTGCTATAAAGCTTTAGGCATCACTGTAATAAGCAAGTTTATGCTAAGGGGCTATTAGGCTCTCTTTTCTCTCTCCCTAGTCTGTCCCCTTAGGACAAAATGGCCCACCACTCAGATCTGACTCTTGGTGGCTCCTGAGGGGTGACCCCAAAAAAGGAATTTTGGCACTTGAGCAAGCCAGTGGGGACACTATTTCTTTCTAAAAATTTTTATTTTATTTTATTTATTATATATATATAGAGAGAGAGAGAGGCAGAGAGAGAGAATGGGCACGCCAGTTCCTCTAGCCACTGCAAACTCCAGATGCATGCACCACTTTGTGATCTGGCTTATGTGAGTCCTGGGGAATCGAATGTGGGTCCTTAGGCTTCACAGGCAAGCCTTAACTGTTAAGCCATCTCTCCAGCCCACTATTTCTTTCCTTTTTCAAAAAACTTTTTAAAGTGAAGCATGTACATAAAGTATTGTGATCATAATTAACTCCCATTACCTTCTCTGTTTTGTGTGTTTATTTGTTTTGTTTGTTTTTCCAAGGTAAAGTCTTGTTTTAGCCCAGACTTACCTGGAATGTACTCTGTAGTCTCAGGCTGGCCTTGAACTCACAGAGATCCTCCTACCTCTGCCTCCCTAGTGCTGGGATTAAAGGTGTGCACCACCATGCCTGGCTTCCATTGCCTTCTTTTATCTCCTTTTCCCTTCCACTGAACCCCTTCTTTTCAACTAGTCCCTCTTCTACTTCAATGTCCTTTAAAAAAAGTATTTTATTTACTTATTTGAGAGAGAGAGAGGAAGAGGCAGATAGAGAGAAAGAGAGAATGGGTGCGCCAGGGCCTCTAGCCACTGCAAATGTACTCCAGATGTATGTGCCCCCTTGTGCATCTGGCTTACGTGGATCCTGGGGAATCAAACTGGGGTTCTTAGGCTTCACAGGCAAATACCTCAACCACTAAGCCATTTTCCCAGCCCCCAATGTCTTTTTTCTTTAGTCATCTATGACAGAATGTTGATGAAGGAGATTATGATCAGGGTACATATGTATGAAGGTTGTCAACAAAAAGTTTAAAAGGGGGCTGGAGAGATGGCTTAGCAGTTGAGGCACTTGGCTGCAAAGCCTAACAATCCTGGTCTGATACTCCGGTACCCGCATAAAGCCAGGTGCACAAAGTGGCACATGCAGCTGGAGTTTGTTTGCAGTGGCTGGAGGGCCTGGTGAGCCCATTTTTCTCTGTCTCTCTTCACTCTATCTCTCTCTGCTTGCAAATAAATAAATAAAATATTAAAAAGAGAAAAGTTTAAAAAGGGCTGGGAAGATTACTTAGTGGTTAACGGCACTTGCTTGCAAAGCCCAACAGCCCAGGTTTGATTCCCCAGTGCCCATGTGAAGCATCAGTGGTACCTGCATCTGGAGTTCATTTTCAGTGGCAAGAGGCCCTGGTGTGCCCATCCTCTCTCTTTCTCTCTGTCTTTTTCCCTCTCTCTCACTCTCTCCTCACAAATAAATAAAAATAAAAGTTAAAAAAATGCTGATGGGCCAATATTGTGCAGGCAACGGCAGCCACTGTCAGCTCATGAGTGTAACAGCCTTTGAATCTGGAGGACAGTTTTCCAAAATACCCTCCCCATCCTCTACCTTTTACATCCTTCCCACCCTCTCTTCTGCAATGTTCCCTGAGCCAGGGAGGGGGTACTATCGATGTCCCATTTAACACTGATAACTTAATAATCACATATTCTTTTAATTAATTAATTTATTAGAGACAGAGAAAGGGAGAGAGAGAATGGGCACACCAGGGCCTCTAGCCACTGTAAATGAACTCCAGATGCATGTGCCACCATGTGCATCTGGCTTACGTGGGACCTGGAGAATCAAACCTGGGTCCTTAGGCTTTGCAGGAATGTGCCTTAACTGCTAAACCATCTCTTCAGTCCCCAACCTCCTTTTTTAAAGCAGGGTCTCACTCTAGCCCACGCTGACCTGGAATTCATGATGTAGTCTCAAGGTGGCCTCAAACTCACAGTGATCCTCCTACCTCTGCCTCCCAAATTCTGGGATTAAAGGCATGCGCCACCACATCTGGCTCACATATTCTTTCTTTTTTTAATTGTATTTATTCATTTTAGGTGGGGAGAGGGAGGGAGGGAGAGAATGAGCATGCCAGGGCCTCTAGCCACTGCAAATGAACTTTAGATGCGTGCACCACTTTATGCATCTGGCTTTATATGGGTTCTGGGGAATCGTACCAGCATTGTTAGGCTTTGAAGGCAAGCACCTTAACCGCTAAGCCATCTCTCCAGCCCCAACTGTCACATATTCTCCGTTTTCAGTCTCTCCCAGTGGTCACAGCTACCTGATGAAAGATGTTTCTCTGATGAAAGCTGAGAGCAGCACTAACCTATGGGCAAAAACATAAATATTTAGAGGGTGATTTGATGGGTACAACGCATCCATGTAGCCAAACAACAGTGGTGACCTCCCTCCTCGGGCCTATGACCTTTCCAGCCATAGGCTTTTGACTAGGTTTTCCGTACCAGGGGTGAATGTCCTCCCATGGAGTCCAGGTGGGGAGCAGTTGGTTACTCCCATACCAGTCATGCCACTGTTACACCCGCTACATCTTGATGTCTGGCCATTTGTGTGGTCTGCAGGATTCACTGGCGATTAAGACAGTTGGTGACTTTTCCCCTCCAGCAGCTTTGCGATGCTGTGACCGCTAGCCAGCAGGGAGGAGGAGGCTCCCAGCTCAGTGCCCGCTTGATGTCTCCGTGTCCCGCAACTGTCATCAGCACTAGGGTCTTAGCATGGAGGAAACTTCTTTTGAGCATGGAGGGACATCCTGAGATGCCTTCAGCTCCTTCAAGGCACATGGAAAGGTGGAGAGGCCTTGTGGAAAGGCATGAACTCTGGCGTCAGAGCTGGGTTTGAATTCTGACTCCACCATTCACTAGCTGACCAAGGGCAGGAAGGTAACTTAAGCTTTCTGCATTCTACATTCCACATGCATACTTACTCACACACACACACACACACACTATATATATATATATAGTGTGTATATTATATATTAATATATATAATATATATGTGTATATATATTGTGTCTATATATATATTGCATATATATTGCATATATATATATATATATATATATATATATGTAGCGTGTGTATGTGTATATTTTGTGAGTGTGTGTGTGTGTGTGTGTGTGTATAAGTTGGTGTGAGTGGTATGTACAAATTTCCACTATTTTCTTTAGGAAAAAATATACAATGGGGGTGATGGTGAGGATCATAATTCTTCCTTTCCATGGATGGGAAGCCCTTTCCAGAGAGCACACCAGCCTAGCCTTGAGTGGAGGGTGACCATCAATAAAGAGAGACTCAGGCTGGGTGTGGTGGCGCGCACCTTTATGCCAGCATTTGGGAGGCAGAGGTAGGATGGTCACTGTGAGTTCAAGGCCCGCCTGAGACTACATAGTGAATTCCAGGTTAGCCTGTGCTAGAATGAAACCCTACCACTGAGAGAGAGAGAGAGAGGGTGAGGGGAGAGAGAGAGGCTCTCAGAGCCAAGGTTGAGATGCCTGGAGCCTTGTTTGTTTAGGGAAGAGTTGACCTGCCTCTGTTTCCCTTGTCCCTTGTAGAGACTATGACTGTACAGGCTGATGGGAGAGTGAGTGGCGACTCTGTTATAACCAGGGTGAATGTGGTGGCTGTGATCCTGGAGGGGCTGGCAGCATGGATAATATAAAGCACCAGATGACCAGCAAAACCATCTGTATTTGGTCTTGAATGAGCTCTTTCTTGCCTTTTTGGTGGGAAGGGAAGGGGCTGGACTCCAGCAAGGGCCCTGGTCAGTTCTTTCACTAATGACCTGGACCGAAGCAAATGTGGAAATGACTTGGCATGTTCCGAGAGGCAGTTTGGAAAACCGGGAAGAGCTCTGGTCTGGGAGGTGAGAGTGGTGATCTGGGCTCAACTGGGCCTCCCACCAAGTTATGTGGCTGCAGTTGAGTCACAGCCTCTGAGTGACACGTCCTTTATCTACAAAGGAGGTGAGATGTGAGGCTGTTTCAGAGGTCCCTCTCAGCCCTGAGATTCTGTAACTCTCCAGCCATCTCTTTAAAGATGAAAAGCAGAGATGATGAGCTAAAACAGATGTTGATAAAAACAAGATAATCAGGCCAATGTGTTTTCTCCCAAGTGCCCCATGTCAACCAGGCTTCGGGTGAATTCTGCCGTTTGTTCTTCTTCTTCTTCTTTATTTTTTTTATTTTTATTTTTTTTTGAGATAGGGTCTCACTCTAGTCAAGGCTGACCTGGAATTCACTATATAGTCTCAAAGTGGCCTCGAACTCATGATGATCCTCCTACCTCTGTCACATCCCTCCCCCGAGTGCTGAGATTTAAGGCATGCACGACCACGCCTGACATGTTTGTTCATTAAAAAAATTTTCTTTGGGTTGGAGAGATGGCTTAGCGGTTAAGCACTTGCCTGTGAAGTCTAAGGACCCCGGTTCGAGGCTTGATTCCCCAGGACCCACGTTAGCCAGATGCACAAGGGGGTACACGCATCTGGAGTTTGTTTGCAGTGGCTGGAAGCCCTGGCGTGCCCATTCTCTCTCCCTCTCTCTCTCTCCAACTCCTCTCTGTCACGCTCAAATAAATAAATAAAAATAAACAAAAAGTTTTTTTAAATTTTTCTTTAAAATATTTTATTTGATTGAGAGAAAGAGGAAGATAGATAGATAGAGAGAATGTGCATGCCAGGGCCTCCAGCCACGCAAATGAACTCCAGATGCATACGCCACCTGGTGCATCTGGCTTACCTGAGTACCGAGGAATCGAACCTGGGTCCTTAGGCTTTGTAGGGAAGCACCTTAACCACTAAGCCATCTCTCCAGCCCCATTTGCTCATGTTGATAGGCAATCAAAGCAACAGCTGGAGACCTGAGCTCCTAAAATACAACCCTAATCCAACATGTTCTGCTGTCAGTTCTGCCTTCTTCCTGAATGGCATGGGCATGACACGGACCATGGCATCCACTGGTGCTTCCTACAGGTACCGTCTTCACTCAGGTCCCCGCCCTCCACCTCTCCGACCTTCCACAACTCCCTTGCAGCCATGGATGCCCTAAAGATAGAGCTATGACATGCCTCCCTAGTGACCAACACCAAAGCACAAAGCTCTGGGGCGCGTGTGTCTGAGGCAGGTCCCCCAGGTAAGGCACCGGTTCGTGAGAGGATCATGTTTCCTGTCTCCATGCGCTGCTCATGTAGGGAGGGCAAAGAGAAAGAGGTCACGCGGCAAGTTGGACAGTGTGGGTGAGCGGTATAGATTTTTGGAAGGTGGGAAGAAGAGGGAACCTGAAAAGGAAAATTACATCGGCTACGATGGCCAAGTGGAGATGTGAGGTGGCCGGTGGACAGCTCTAGGGGCTCAATTTCATTCTAGAGTAGCCCTTCCCCTTACTTTCTGCCACAGAGCTCGTTCATTCTTTCTCGGCCCTGGCCACCTGTCACCAAATGCCCTCTGGACTGTCGGAACCCCTCTGTAGAAGGAAAGTTCCACAAGGGAGGACACCACTCTGTTCTCTGCCAGTCACCAATGTCTGCACAAAGCCCTGTGCAGACAAGGTGCTGGAAAGATCCGTGGAGGGTGCATAAAGGCATCTAAGGAGCCGCGCAAGGTCACGTTTTTCAGAATAACAGAGTTGCAAGGCTAAAGTCAGAGTTGTGCAAAGAAACCAGTGGTCCTGTCCTTGAAGAGCCCCGGGGTATGGCTTTTAAACCCTCACTCCCTAATCAGTGGTTTCTTGCTCTGCCCTGGAGCCCAAGGGCTCCAAGCATCCGGACCTGGAAGGCGGACGTGTGGGGGCGGCATGTGGAACTGCGCCGGCTGCCTGGAGACAAGCATGTCTTCATCTTCCCATGCACCTGCCGTCCCCAGCCTTTGACAAACATCGTGGCACTCACCTTCCAAACCTCTCTGTGGATTCAGATTGGGCCTGGGGTGGGGGGAGGGATGGCAGACGGGGCAGGAGCCCACAGAGCCGCATTCCACTCATTCCTGCTTCCTGACAGCTCCTGGTACTGTAGCCGCGGAGCCTTCTTCCATGTCCAAAAATTCCAGCTGACTCATCCGTGGGTGAGCAAGGCCAAACATGAGGGGTGGGTGGAACCCCCTGGGGCTGTCTCTGTTGAGGTCCCCAATCTCAAGAGGAAAGTAGGGCAGGGGGCGATAGCCAGGATGTGAGCCATTTCTTCTTCAGTGATACTCAGGTGTCTGTTTTTTTTTTTTAGTAACCGGAAGTGGTGACAGGTATATAGGGTGGAAGCCTGGGCTCTGACCTCGGACCTTTGGATCAAGTTCCAGCACCCATCACCTTTTTCAGTCTATTAACTGTGGGGATCTCCAGAGATCCTCCTGTGGAGGTGAGGATGGGTGCTGGTTCCCACACTGTAGTGCTGAGGATGAAGCAAGGGTATGCAAATGAGCACTTTCCCTGACACACCAGAGCTGCCTAGCAGTGGTGACCTCGATTAGGAAGTCACCCTGTCGATGCAATGACGCCAGGCCCACTTCCGGACAGGCAGTCCAGTGTGTAATCGTCCCTTGCTGGATCCCACCGGACAGAAAAAAAGGGCTGCCAAGTTGCATGGCAGGAAGTCCTGCCCTGTACTGGGATTCCGAGTGGCATTTCTCTCCAAATTTCCCCATCGGGTTGGAGTCGGGCAGCTGCGTCTCCTGTACACAGAGGGCTGTGACCACAGTCAGGAAACCGGACCAAAGGGGAATGGGTCGTGGCTTCCCCGGCGCTCACACCGCTGGCCTCCAGATGGCCGATAGTTAGATCCCTGCCAAGTTCCTCTTGCCTCGCCTCGCCCCAGACTTGTCTGATGCCAAGGAAATACAGGTCTTTCGTCACTGCCTCATCGTGGGGGTCACAAGAGCCCCCAGCTTGGCCCTGCTTTCTAGTTGTCATCCCAGGAAATGCCTCTGGGGAGGTTTTTCCCCTGCTCTGTCCTTGTGAGTGTTGGGGGGGGGGTTGGGGAAGAGTCTGAAGTTTGGAATGAGGAAAGGGTATGAAACACAACATGACCTTGAATTAGTCGCTGGCTGTCACTTTCCCTTACTGTGAAAGGAGGTGGCTGGCTGCGGGCATGCAAGAGGCAGTTTCTGGAGGCTACATGGACCCCAGAGCATCCTGGCTCCCCCAGGTTGGGGGATGGAACAGACAAAGAGAGGCATACTTGTCCTTCCTCAGCGAGACAACACCGGGGTTGGGGGCAAATGGCTCTGGGTTCAAACCTTCCCTCTATCTCCAAATCCCCTTGCAGGCCGTGTGGCTTTAGGCAAGGCTCTTACCTTCTCTGATTAATCCTTCTATCTGGCAAGTGACTGTGATAATTACCACCTCCAGAGTTGTCAAGTGAGATAATGAGTGTGCAAAACTCAGTTCTGTACCAGGCACTCACTAAATTATATCATGATATTGTCCCCAAAGAGAAGCACTTGGTTTGCTTCATGCCGGACAGAGAAACCGAGGCCCAGAGGCAGTCGGCGGGAGGAGGGCTCGTCACCCGGGCCCGTGCCAGGGCTGCTCAGAAGGAAGCTGCAATAACTCAGGGGAGAAGTCTCAGCGTCTGCTCTGGCCCCCTCGGGCGCCTCTCAGGGCTCCTGCCAAGAGCTGGCTCGGCTTGGCTGCATCTTCCCTTTGTGCCCGTCAGCATAGTTCCAGATTGTCAGGCAGCTGCCTGGGAGCTCTGTCAGGTTCTGTTTCTTTGGATCTTCCCCCATGAAGCTTTTCTTTGCCCCTCCACCCCGCCCCAGCTGGCCAATGTAACCTCAAACGTGAAAGCCCACATCTTTGCTGTTACATTCAAAATCAGTTAAACACAGTTCCTTTCTTAGAACACCCCTGGAAATGTTTCAGTTAGCCAGATTTCACAAAGGGAAAGACACGGGCACCTTATAATATGTGCCTTGGACCAGCAAGTATAAGAACTGTCCCTTTGGACTGGAGAAGTGGCTCAGCACTTAAAGGCACTTGTTTACAAAGCCTGATGGCCCAGGTTCGATTCCCCAGAACTCACATAGAGTGCACAGAGTGCACTCATAAGGTGCACAGAGTGGCACATGCACCTGGAGTTCATTTAGTGGTAACAGTCCTGGTGCTCATTCCCCTTCTCTGTTCGAAAATAAATAAATAATAATAATAATAATTATTATTATTATTGGCTTTTCAAGGTAGGGGCTCACTCTAGCCCAGGCTGACCTGGTATTCACTGTGGAGTCTCAGGGTGGCCTCGAACTCATGGCAATCCTCCTACCTCTGCCTCCCGAGTGCTGGATTAAAGGCGTGTGCCACCAAGCCCGGCTTTAAATAAATTATTTTATTTTATTTCTTTGAGGTAGGGTCTCACTGTAGCTCAGGATGACCAGGAATTCACTTTGAAGTCTCAAGGTGGCATCGAACTCCCGGTGATCCTCCTACCTCTGCCACCCGAGTGCTGGGATTAAAGGCATGGGCCAACATGCCCAGCTCTAAAGGAAATTTTTTTGGGGGGAGGGTGTTTCAAGGTAGGGTCTCGATCTAGCCCAGGCTGACCTGGAATTCACTATGGACTCTCATGGTGGCCTTGAACTCATGGCCACCCTCCTACCTCTGCCTCCAGAGTGCCGGGATTAAAGGCATACGCCACCATGCCCAGCTAAATTAAATATTTTTTTAATTTTAATTTATTTATTAGCAAGCTGAGAGAAAGAGAAGAGAAAGAGAGAGAGAGAGAGAGAGAGAGAGGGCGGGGGGGGGGGGAGAGAACTGCCCTAAGTATTTTATGTGTGGATGTCATTAGCTCCTGTTCCCAACATGCCCAGTGTGCTGCAAACTGGGAGCCTGGGGAAGTCAGATGAGAAACTGAGACTCAGAAAGCCCCTTGGTCACTGAGCGAGTACGAGGACCAGACTGGTCCGGTTGCAGAGCCTGGCTTTCCTACAATGGGTGAATGGTAGGAACGTGGCTCCATGGCCCGTGTATGGACCAGAGCTCAAGGCCTTTGCTAACCTGAGTGCTAACCTGGGAAGTGGGCCATCAACTTTAAAGGGAAACACCAGCCCAGTGAATTCCTTGGCTTTCCCTTGTCATAGAGGAGAGAGAAAAATCGGCTATGAGAGAGGCACCAGCAAGAAAGGATGTGTGAGTCTCTGTGTAGCTCAATGGTAGAGTACAACCAGCATGCTCAGGGCCCTGGGTTCCAACCCTGGCGAGAAAGTGGGATAAAACCCAAAAGGCATATGTGAGGATGGCTGTGCATTTGTGTGTGAAGGTATATGTTTTTATTATTATTATTATTATTATTCATTTTTATTGAGGTAGGGTTTCACTGTAGCCCAGGCTGACCTGGAATTCACTATGTGGACTCCAACTCACAGCGATCCTCCTACCTCTGCCCCCCACCACCCAAGTGCTGGGATTAAAGGTGTGCGCCACCATGCCCCGCATGTTTTTGTGTGGATAGTGTGTGAGAATATATGTTGTATATATATCTGCTTATATGTGAAGGTAAAATGTGCCTAAGAATGTCTACAAGGGTGAATATGTACATGCTAATGGGTTATGTGTGTGGGTATACATATAAATACATGAGGATGTAAGTCTGTGAAAGCCAGGGCACGCACTGGGGAGGTTGCATGCCAGTGTGTGAAGGCAGGGAAAAGATGGCCCATGAGGACAGGAACACTGCCATCTCTAGATGACGGATCCTTTGAGTTTTGTTTTTTCTTCTCTCCCCCACCCCACACCCCACCACCCAGGTAGGGTCCCGCTCTAACCCACACTGGTCTGGAATTCACTATGTAGTGTCAAGCTGGCCTTGAACTCATGGCGATCCTCCTATCTCTGCCTCCTGAGTGCTGGATTAAAGGCGTGTGCCATCACGCCCAGCCTCAGTTGAGTTTTTTTTTAAATATATTTTATTCGAGAGAGAAAAAGGGAGGAGGGAGAGAGAATGGGTGTGCCAAGGCCTGCAGCCCACTGCAAATGAACTCCAGATGCATGTGCCATCTTGTACATCTGGCTTACATGGGTCCTGGGGAATTGAACCTGGATCCTTTGGCTTTGCAGGCAAGCATCTTAACCATCTCTCCAGCCCTCAGTTGAGTTTTGAGACCTCCTTGGTGTGAACTATTGTATGTTTCTCAGGAATATTATATTTATTTATTTATTTAGAGACAGGCTACTTCATCTCTCATTTGAGTCTTCCGGCCACCATAAAGCAGGAGTTTTCCACTGTGCTTACATGATTTATAGTTCTGGGGATCAAACCCAGGTTTTCATGCATGCATGCATGCCAGGTAATCACTCTACCACTGAACTACGTTCTCAGCCACAACTGTGGATCTTCTCACACACGTGTTTATTATTACCTACAGCTAAGGGGCAGAACTCAAGCTCACATCTCCCTCTTTCAGGGGAACTGGTCACTCCCACTTGGGCCTCATGGCCTCATCAGGCCTAGTTTCTTGGGCCAGGTTGCCCTGAGCCCATGATTGGCTCTGCTCCTCAGGGAGTAGCCCTGCTCTATTCCAGGGCAGATTAACTTCCCTGGCACTGGCTTTGTCTTGGCTCGCGAAGGAGGAACAACCACTGAGCACAGAGAGTGGAGGCCTCTCCCTTCCACCCCAGGGCCTGGTTCTGCTGAAAACATTCGAGTTAGGCTTCTCGATCTGCTTTCCCTGGCTAGGTGTCTCAGGCCGAGGGGAAGCACCTAGGGCCCTGACTATCTTGTCCGCTGTGATTTGGGAGAGGGATTTGGTATCCGCACTGAGGCGGCTCCAGACCCAGCAGCCATTGTGGATCTGGGCTGTTTGTTTGTCGAGCATTTGTTACTCAGGATGGGTGGGGTGAGAAGACCCAGAACACTGTAATTGGAAGCAGGAGAGTGGAAGCTGAGACTTGTGCAGATAAAAATTCTCCGCTGAGGGTCCAGCATGTGTGATGGTGTAAAGGCTGTGTCCTGCCAAAGAGAGCCCTGAGCCTGCTCATCTGAATCTCATGTTTAAAAACTCAGACCACCCCTACCACTGCCACCTCAAACCCCTGATTTACATACCATCTCTTTTTTTTTTAAATTACTTTTATTTATTTATTTGCAAGCAGGGAGAGATAGAAAGAAGAGGGACAGAGAATGGGCTCGCCAGGGCCTCTAGCCGCTGCAAACCAACTCCAGATGCATGCGCCACCATATGCATCTGGCTTTATGTGGGTATTGGGGAACCAAACTCAGGTCCTTAGGCTTTGCAAGCAAGCGCCTTAACCATCGAGCCATCTCTCCAGCCCCCCCCACCCACCAAATCACCACTTAAGGATCATAAAAGACCATGGGCCTTACCCTTGCAGTATGTGAAACATGTGTCCAGCCATCCTGCCCGGCCCTTTTCAGGATCCTCTAGAACGTAGGCTTCCTGAAGGCCAGACCTGCAGCCTTGAGACTTGCCATTGTCCCATTGCTTGGCCTGGGGCCTGATGCCTGGCCTACAATACACATCACACATACTTGTTAGATGAGGGAAGGATGAGGTAAGTCAGCAGTGCTTCTGGTGCTCAAGGTTGGTAGGCAGCCATAGTCCAAAGATCTTTTGGATCTCTGAGCCAAAATTAGTTCGAGCCAAACTCATCTTCCTTTTGAATGGCACCCCTGGAAAAACACTGATTAGGTGCACCAGGAAAGCCCTGCAACTATGTGCAGGTGGTATTATGCACCTCCAGAAGGCCCGGAGCCAAGCTGAAGATAGTTCCCATAGCACTTCTCATCCTGTGGCAGTGAGATCCTTTTCTTTTTAACATTTATTTATTTGAGAGAAAGAGAGAGAGAGAGAATGGGCACACCAGGGTTTCTCGCCACTGCAAATGAACTCCAGACCCATGTGCCACCATATGCAGCTGGCTTACATGGGTACTGGGGAGTTGAACCTGGGTCCTTAGTGTTTGTGGGCAAGCACCTTAACCATTAAGCTATCTCTTCAACCCCGGAAATGAGATTCTTTATGGTGTGGTCACTTTCATCGGTACACAAATAAGTTTTTCAATAGTATACATCTTGAAACATGCACCCCAACTTCTAAATGTTGTTTGGTCAGAGATAATGAACACTGGAGATGGTGTCCCCCTAAAAGATGTGCTTGAAGTCCTGACTCCCAGGTACCTGCAAATATGACCTTATTTGGACAGAGATTTTGTAGATGCAGTCAGGATAAGGCCACGCTAGATTAGGGTGGGTCCTAAAGCCAAGTCACTGATAGCCTTAGAGGTAAGAGATTTAGAGATTCTCAGCCACATGGAAAGAAAGCTATGTGAAGATCCAGGTAGAACTTGGAGCAATGTATCTACGAGAGACTGACATGATGGCTAAGAATCACCAGAACTTCTTGAAGCCAAGAGGCAGAGCATGGAGCAAATTCACACTTGGAGCCTATAGCCCTGCTGGCACCTTCACTGGCCTGATAGGCTTTGCAAGCAAGTGCCTTTAACTGCTGAGCCATCTCCCCAGTGCCCTGTGTGTGTGTGTGTGTGTGTGTGTGTGTGAGTGTGTGTGTGTGTGTTCATATATATGTGTGTGTGTTCATATATATGTGTGTGTGTGTGCTTTTTGGATGCCTGAGGTAGACATCAGGAGTCTCCCTCTATTGCACTCCACTTTATTTATTGAGACTAAGTTTACTGCTAGTCTGGATAACCAGTGAGCCCTAGAGATTCCATTTCTCTGCCTCCCCGGGGCTGGGATTATAGATGTATGCCAAGATGCCCAGTATTTCACATGGGTTCTGGGGATCAAACTCAGTTTCTCATGCTCGTGCAACGAGTACTTTACCCACTGAGCTGTTTCCTCAGACCTACTGCTGTTGTTTTAAGTCACTTTGTTTGTGGTACTTGTTACAGCAGCCCTAGGATATTAATATATTGGACCACTACCTGCCTTGACTTGTATATCAATATAAAACATCATTCTTTGCAATCATGTGGTTGCATCCCTAAGAAATTTCATGGAACCAGCTAAAAACTACCAGAGTTAATGAAAGGGTTTAGAAAGATGACTGGGCACAAGATAAACAAGCTCTAAGCATTCATCTGACATGTACCCATAGGCTACTGAAAACCATAATGACAACATTCTATTTACAACAGTGTCTGAAGCCATAAGTCACCTAGCAACAACTCTATGTGGGATCTTTATTAAAAAAAAAAAAAAAAAGACAGGTGGGGCTGGAGAGATGGCTCAGCAGTTAAAGTGCTTGAAAAACACGACATCCTGGTTCGAGTCCCCAGTACCCATGTAAAGCCAGATGCACAAAGTGGTACATGCATCTGGAGTTTGTTTACAGTAGCAATAGTCCCTGGCATGCTATTCTCTCTCTTTTTTTCTTGGTTTGCAAATAAATATTAAAAAAGAATGATGGACAATTTCACTAGGAGAGTTTTAAAAGAGATTTAAATAATTGAATATTCTTTTGTGGGGGAAAAGGTTTATTTTGGCTTGCAGACTCAAGGGGAAGCTCTATGATGGAAGGAGAAAACAATGGCATGAACAGAGAGTGGACATCACCTCCTGGCCAACATCAGATAGACAACAGCAACAGGAGTGTGCCTAAACTGAGTATTGTTAAATAGGAAAATTAAATTTATAAATTTTCTTTAGCCTCAAGTTAATTTGTCTATTCATTGTGATTTCAAATAAAAAACTCCATTTGATTCACTGATTAAAAAAACTTGGGGAGAGGGAGGGTATTACTATGGGATATTGTTTACAATCATGGAAGTTGTTAATAAACAATAATCCATGGGGGAGGGGCTGGAGTGATGGCTTAGTGGTATAGGCACTTGCCTCTGAAGCCTAAGATCCAGGTTCAATTCCCCAGTGCCCACATAAAGCCAGATGTACAAGGTGGTGCATACATCTGGAGTTTGTTTTCAGTGGCTAGAGGCCCTGGCCTGCCCATTCTTTCTCTCTCTCTGCTTACAAACAAGTTACATCTATTATCTATCTATCTAACTATCTACCCATCTATCTATCTGTCTGTCTATCTATTTATCTATCTGTCAATCATCTATCTCCATTGAGAGTCTGGGCTGGTGGTACATGTCTTTAATCTCAGCATTCAGGAGGCAAAGGTAGGAAGATCTCTGTGAGTTTGAGGCTAGCCAGAAACTACAGAGTTAGTTTCAAGTCAGCTTGGGCCACCATGGGACCCTACCTCAAAAAACAAAACAAACAAAATAAATCCACTGGTTTGAGGAAATGGCCCAGTGGTTAAAGGCCTTGCTTGCAAAGCCTGTCAGCCCGGGTTCGATTCCCTAGTACCCACATAAAGCCAGATGAACCAAATGGCCCATGAGTCTGTAGTCTATCAGCAGTGGAAAGAGGCCCTAGTGTGCCCATACTCTCCCTCTACTCCCAAATAAATAAAGATTTTTTTTTTTTTTAAATCTAGGGGCTG
The DNA here is from genome assembly GCF_020740685.1 of Jaculus jaculus. Lineage (NCBI taxonomy): Eukaryota > Metazoa > Chordata > Mammalia > Rodentia > Dipodidae > Jaculus > Jaculus jaculus. The sequence continues at coordinate 10,235,843 of NC_059114.1, read as the reverse complement.
GAGAGATGGCTTAGTGAGAAAGAGTGCTTGTCATCAAGCATGAGGCCCTGAGTTTGACCCCCATCATCCATGTAAAAAGCCAGATGTGGCTGTGCATAGCTGTAACCCCAGTGCTGAGGCAGGGTAGAGACAAGAGGATCACCAGGGTTTCCTGGTTAGCCAGTCTCACCAAAATCAAGGTGCTCCAGGTTCTGTGAGAGAGTCTTTCAGAGAAACAGGATGGAAAAGCAGCAGAGGAGGACACTGAGGCTCTTCTCTGGCCTCTGCACATGTGTGCACGGTGTGTGCCTTTGCACACGCAGGTGCATGCACCGCACTCCTCCGCCCCCACGTCACATGCTACACACACAAACAGCCAAATCCGTATTTAGGAGTAGGAGAGATAGCTGAGTCAGCAAAGTTCTCGCCTTGCTGATCTGATTTTGTGGGCTAATGGAGGGAGGTTGCATATTAGGGGACAGGCCTGAACCAGTGGGTAGGGAGCCTAGACACACACTACCATCACCTGGAAAGCTTTTTAAAAAATGGGCACCATGGGATAGAGAGATGGCTTAGCTTTTAAGGCTCTTTCCTGCAAAGCCTAAGGACTCAGGTTCACTCCCCCAGTACCCATGTAAGCCAGTTGCACAGGTGGCGCATACACCTGGAGTTCATTTGCAGTGGCTAGAAGCCCTGGTGTGCCCATTCTCTCTCTATATGCCTCTCTCTCTCTCTAATAAATTAATAAAATATTAAAAATACTAGAGTTTGGGCTGGAGGGATGGCTTAGCAGTTAAGGTGTTTGCCTGCAAAGCCAATGTAACCAGGTTCGATTTCCCCAGGACCCACGTTAGCCAGATGCACAAGGGGGTGCATGCGTCCGGAGTTTGTTTACAGTGGCTAGATGCCCTGGCACGCCCATTCTCTCTTTCTTTCTCTCTCTCTTTCTCTCTCTCTTTCTGTCAAATAAATAAATAAAATTAAAATTAAAAAAACACTTGAGTTTGATCTCGAGTATCTATGTAAAATACCAGACATGATGGTTTAAACCTGGAATCCCAGTCCTGGGGAGACAGAGCTAGGAGGATTCCTGGGACTCACTGGCCAGCCAGTCTCGCCTCATTGGAAAGCTCCAGGCCAGTGAGAGGAGGTGGATAGTGTTCTGAAGGATAGCACCTGAGGTGGTCCTTTGGCACACACACACACACACACACACACACACACACACGCTCGTATGCACATCTGCACACACACATAACCCTCACAAACATGCATGCATACATATACACACATAAGAAAAAAATCATATTTAATGAGTGAGGGAAGACGACAGAGATAATCCTGAAAAAGGTAAGAGATCAGTCCTACAAGCTATCCGAACATATTAACTAAGAATATCCGGGCGTGGTGGTGCACCCCTTTGATCTCAGCACTCAGGAGGCAGAGGTAGGAGGATTGCTGTGAGTCCAAGGCCACCCTCAGACTACATAGTGAACCCCAGATCAGCATGGGTTAGAGTGAGACCCTACCTTGAAAACCTAAAACAACAACAACAACAAAAGAATATAATAAACCCAGCATCATATATACTTACAAAGGCTCATTCAAGGTCTATTTCCTCTTTCCAGGAATACGTTCATAGTGAAGTGGCATGGGCAATGCTGAGAAATTGGGCCACTTGAGTGCTTAAGGAAAATCTTCTCATCCATGTTTGATAAGCAACAATGCAGGGGGTCCTGTTTATAACCCAACTGGCTAAATGGCTTTCTGGGTAAAAAGGCACCCCTGTGCCCCACATCTGCAATGAAAAGAAATGTTCTTCCTAGTCAGGTGGGCGTGGTGGCGCACACCTTTGATCCCAGCACTGGGGAGGCAGAGGTATGAGGATCACCGTGAGTTTGAGGACAGCCTGAGACTACAGAGTAAATTCCAGGTCAGCCTGGGCTAGAGTGAGACCCTACCTTGAAAAACCAAAAAAGTAAAAAAAAAAAAAAGCTCTTCCCGAGGGCTAGGAAGAGGGAGAGACAGGCAGGACAGCTCAGTGCGCAAGGGTATCTGCCGATCCCTCCAGCAGTCTTGGGCTAGCTCTGCCGCAGCATGTGAACACAGCCAGCGTTCAGTGTGGGTGGAGTTCATAATCACCAGGACAACTTTTTCTCAGTGTGGTCATTTGAATTTCCAGAGTCACATTAGACTGGGGAAGTGCTCTGATTTTGCAGACTTTTATAGTCTCAGTTTCACCAGAAGTTTGTTAAGCCTCTGTGATGAGCCAAGGCCCCAGATTTTCCTAAAGAGTCATGACATGGTTACTTCTATGAGACAGATTAGCATCCATTCCTTAGGAAGCTGGCTCACGGGTTTGCCAAGGAAGTGAACAGTTATATGCCACTTACCAAAGCTTGGTGGTTCTCAGCTCATTCCACAAGAATGAATAGATACGTTGTCAATGCATTAATATTTATTGAGAATGAAGGAATAATTAAAATGCAGAGTTATATTTGGGAACATTTGTTTTTTGGTTTTGTGAGGTAGGGTCTTGCTATAGCCCAGGCTGACCTGGAATTCACTAAGCAGTCTTAGGCTGGCTTCAAACTCACAGCAATCCTCCTGCCTCTGCCTCCTGAGTGCTGGAATTAAAGGCATGCACCACCACTCCCACCTTAATAAAATATTTCTTAAAATGTACTCAACTGGGCATGGTGGTGCATGCCTTTAATTCCAACACTCAAGAGGCTGAGGTAGGAGGATCTCCACGAGTTTGAGGCCACCCTGAGACTACACTGTGAATTCCAGGTCAGCCTGGGATAGAGTGAGACTCTACTTTGAAAAGCCACAAATAAATAATTTGTTGTTGTTGTTGGTTTTCTTCAAGGTAGGGTCTCACTTTAGTCCAAGTTGACCTGGAATTCACTATGTAGTCTCAAGGTGGCCTTGAGTTCACAGAGATCCTCCACCTTTGCTCCTGAGTGCTGGAATTAAAGGTGTGGGCCACCACCTAGCTTATTTATTTAATTTTTATCAGAGAGACAAAGAGAAGAGAGACAGAGAGAATATGTGTACCAGGGCCTTCAGCCACTACAAACAAATTCCAGACGCATGCACCACTTTGTGTATCTGGCTTTACATGAGTACTGGAGAATTAAACTTGGGTCATAAAGTTTTGCAGGCAATGCCTTAATAGCTGAGACATCTTCAGCCCCCCTCTTTTCTTTTGGTTTTTAAAGGTAGGGTCAGCTGGGCGTGGAGTCCCATGCCTTTAACCCCAGCACTTGGGAGGCAGAGGTAGGAGTTGTCCATGAGTTCGAGGCCACCCTGAGACTACATAGTGAATTCCAGGTTAGCCTGGGCTAGAGTGAGACCCTACCTCGAAAAAAAAAAAAAAAAGGTAGGGTCTTATACTAGCCCAGGCTGACCTGGATTTCACTATGCAGTCTCAGGCTGGACTTGAACTCATAGTGATCCTCCTACCTCTACCTTCCAAGTGCTGGGATTAAAGGTGTGTGCCACCTCGCCCGGCTATTTGAGAACATTTTTAGGGAAAACTTTGCCAAGACATTGCCACAGAGGCCAGATATAGGATAAGTTCAGGGTTAAGACAAGAAAAATAATATGCTAATGTCTAAAGAAAAACATCATGGAAGGAGTTCACTGGTGGTCTGATTTTGTGGGCTAATGGAAGGAGGTTCCATTAGGGGGCTGGCCTGAATCAGTGGGTAGGGAGCCTAGACACACTAACGTCACCTGGAAAGCTTTTGAAAAAATGGGTACCATGGGTTGGAGAGATGGCTTAGCAGTTAAGGTACTTGCCTGTGAAGCCTACGGACCCATGTTCCATCCCCTCTCCAGATCCCATGTAAGCTAGATACATAAAGGTGAAGCAAGCGCAAGGTTGCACATTCCCACTAGGTGGAGGAAGCATCTAGAGTTTAATTTCAGTGGCTGAGGCCTTAGTTCCCCAATTCTCTCTCTTTCTCATAAATAAATAAATAAATAAATAAATAAATAAATAAATAAATAAATAAAATGGGTACCACGATCTCAGGCCAGTCTAATTAAAACAGAATCTTGGTGGGGATACTTGGTGCTCAAACATGCATATGTAGATAAAGCTTTTAAGGAAATGCCCATGTGAAGGCAGGTCTGAGAACAGAATTCTGAGCATTTCTTGCTTAATTGTACTTGGGCCAGTACAAATGTAAAAACACACATGTTGGTACACACAGTCATACACACACACACACACACACACACACACACACACGTAGAAAATTATGGTCATGTTGTGATTTTATCTTACTGTATGAATTTGTATTTTAAGACATGAGCTCACATAACCCTGAATGACCTTGAACACATTGTGTAGCCAAGGAAGACCTTGAACTTCTGAACCTCTTGATTCTGTCCATCCGGTGCTACAATGATTCTTGGGAATACAGAGAAGACAGTTTGAATGTTAATACAGCCTTAGCTCAATCCTTCAGTTTTACGCACAGTACTTGACTATTTTTCTTTCTTTATTTCTTCCTTCCTTTATTTATTTTTTGGTTTCAGCTGACCTGGAAGTCACTCTATAGCTCAAGTTGGCCTCCAACTCACAACATTCCTCCTACCTCAGCCTAGGACTAAAGGTGTGCAGCGCCACACCCAGCTTCCTTTCCTTGCTCAAAAAAATACATTATTTGGGCTGAAGAAATGGCTTAGTTGTTAAGGCATTTGCCCGCAAAGCCAAAGGACCCAGGCTCAATTCCCCAGGATCCATGTAAGTCAGATGCACAAAGTGGCACATGTGTCTGAAATTCGTTTGCATGGCTGGAGGCCTTAGCATGCCCATTCTCTATCTGCCTCTTTCTCTCTCAAATAAAATAAATACATTATTTGTTTCTTTTTTGAATGTGCAGGGAAAATGATTCTGGAGAAACAAGCCAAATAAACTGGGGCTTCCTCATCCTACAAAGTTAGTGCTGAGAGCCTTCTCAGATAGTCTCTTGGCAGGGGATCAGCAAAAAGTTGAGTTCATACTTGTGCTTTTGTAAGAGTTTGTGAGCAGGGCATGAAGTGAGATGGGCAACCCATGAGGTTTTCTTTCTTTATCTTTTTTTTCCTTAGTCCTTTCTATTCTCAGAAATTTGCTGTCATGTAGGGTAGGGTCATGGTTGTGAACTAAGCACCATTTTATTGTAGTCTGATGCTTTTTCTTCTCTCTCTCTCTCTCTCTTTTTCACTATGTAGTCTCAGACTGGCTTCCAACTCACTGTAATCTCCCTACCTCCACCTACCCCCCCCCAACACCTCCACAGCGCTGAAATTAAAGCTTGTTATCATTTGGTATTTTCCAAGGAAAAGATAAAATGTTGTAGGGCTTCCCTATGAGTGTAATAAAGAGACCGTGATCCAGGTCAGAACATACGACTGGAGAAAGTCCAATCCAACCCTTGTCAGGAGATCCAACCCTGCCCTGTCCCTAGGTGGCCCTTGCTGAACCCATCAGCCATTGTCACCTATGGGGGAAGCCTGCCTATAGCTTTAGTCCTAAGAACAGCTTTACTCTGAGAAAGAAACTGTATCCAGCTGCTCTCCTGGAAGGAGCTAGGCCAGGAGCTACACTACAGATAACAAGGCAGACCTCTATGCAAGTCTGCCAAGGAGGTAAGGGAAGGGGGGGGGTGGTGTAAAGATTCCTCATTTACATAGAGAATAAACTTCCTGTCCTATTAAACAATGAGGCATTCAAAATCCGCCTGAGTAAAAGTCCCCTGATGCAATAAGAGGGTGAGCAATTTCATGTCAGCCTGTTGTTATGGGATTTAAACATGTCCTAGCTAGGGCTTGAGGTGAACACCAGAGCCAAAGACAATAGCCCTAAACCCCACATGCGCAGAAACCTCATTCCAGCAGCGCTTCCTTAAGAGATTAGGGCAGACTTTTCACAAACAAAGTGACTTCAAAGGTCGGCCTGCATCACACACAGCTCTCCCCGCCTCCCTGAACATACTTGACATTAGCCCAGGCCACCATGCCCCCCTCCCCGGCTCTTGGTTTACTTTATGAGACTCTCACATATATTTCAGCACAGTTATCTGAGCTCATGAGCCAACAGGCAAATCATTGTCACAGAGCACCTCCTTTTGTCAAGGGCTGACCCTGACTGCAGCAAGTTGCTAGGTGTGCCCAGGCACCCAGGAGGGACATGATGCCCTCCCACCCCCAACACACCCGCTGCTCTCTTCTGAGGCCTGAATTCCCCAGGGAGGAGGAGGCCAGGGGACCAGGAACTGGGGAATTTTCTTACATCACTTGACGTGCTTGCCTCCACTCACAAAGTCCTGAGTCATGACTGAAGCCGTGTTGCCTCCAGGGCTCTGGGTGAAATCAGAGGCTATAGATTTGGAAACCTGACTCCACAGGGCTGACTCTTGTCCAGTGCATCAGAGGAAATGTGTGTTAGTTTAGTCGTCCCTCTTCAGGCTAGAGTGCCGTCTAATTGAGGGGATTACGTGAGGAAAGTGGCTCGATAGTGGCTTAGTAAGCCGATGCCATGCTGGTGAACAGTGTTTGACATTCGGTGAGTTTACAAAAAGGGCAGTCTCTCTATTTGTTTGAAGCAAGATTAAGTGAAAGGAAAAGTTTTTCTTTCCCATCCCAAGACAAATGGGAAACACATGTTTTCCCCTTTTGGACTTTGTAAGTACAAGTCTGCACACACTCCTCCCTGCCCCCTTCAGCTGTGAGTTTTCAAGGACTGGAGAATGTCCCCTCTCTTCAGTGGCCAAAGCCAACACAGTGGGAGCCTCTATATTTCCAGACAGTGCGGCTTACAACGGGGCCTGATTCCAGGTCCCTCCATGGGGTGTTCCTGGGTCTGCCATTTTTATGGGTGGATAGCATGGTAAAATCTAGTGCCAGGAACTGAGTTTAAGCAAGCATCTTTAACCACTGAGCCATCTCCCCAGCCAGGGAACTGGGTTTAAATCATACATGGGCCTTTGCCTCTGTGACCCCGCACCCCCCACCCACAAAACCCCACTTTCTTCATCTGTAACATGAAACTGATTAACTCTTAAATCCCTGGATTAATTTCTAACTCTGGAAGAATGTTCACCCGGGATCCAGGTTGGTTTTTCTGGAATGAGACTTGCCTGGTTGAGGGCACCCCTACTGTGGACTAGGGGGCAGTGTGCAGGCCCGAGGGGTCAGGAGACCTCAGTCAAGAAGCTTCCCTGCGGTGACTCACTGTGACCTTAAATGGCTCACTCCCCCTCTTGGTGAGCCCTTCTCCTTATCTGAGAGAGGAGCTTGACAATCTTGACCCTGACATAGCAGTTTAGATATGTGACAAGTCTGAATATGGCTAGGGTGTAAAGTACTTTGAGTTCCTTGGAATGAAAGGATCATTCATTTTGGAAGATAAGTTTGAAAGCAAAATGATAGTCCACGAACGCTTTTTGGATTATCTCAAGAAGAAAGAAAATCGATATATATATTTTTATTCTTGGCTTTCATTAAATCACTACTGGTTCGGGGAATATAAGTACCAAATGCTCAACACGGAATGTGAACCTAGGGCTGTCTTCCCACTCATTGGCCCAGTGTTTCTAGAAGGTTGTTTGGATCATGTTGCTACTTTGCTCAGTTTTTCTTCAAGATTCCGCTTGCCTCCAAGATTCAGTCTGGTCTGACATGGCTATGACCTAGGTTATTCCAGTGACTCCAACTCGAGAAGTCACTGGGCCCTCCACTAGGATGTTGGGACACCTCAGCAATATCGCCTCGCTTAGGCGGCTGACTGGCCACAAAGACACTTCTGGTACAAAGCAACCTGTTCTTTAAAAAATTACTTATTAGCCTCGCATGGTGGCTCACACCTTTAGTCCCTCGGGAGGCAGAGGTGGGAGGATCGCCGTGAGTTCGAGGCCACCCTGAGACTACAGAGTGAATTCCAGGTCAGCCTGAACTAGAGTGAGACCCTACCTCAAAAAACAAAAAACAAAAACAAACAAAAAAAATTATATATATATATTTGCAAGCAGAGAAAAAGAAAGAGAAAGAGTGGGGACAGGCTAGAACCTCGAGCCACTGCAAATGAACTCCAGATGCATGCACCACTTTGTGCACCTGGCTTCACATGGGTACTGGGGAACTGAAACTGAGTTGTTAGGCTTTTCAGGCAAAACGCCTTAGCCTCTGGGCCACCTCTCCAGCCCCAATCTGTCCTTCTGTTTTGTTTGTTTTGTTTTTAAGGTAGTCGGGCTGGCCTTGAACTCACAGTGATTTTTCTACCTCTGCCTCCTGAGTGCTGGGATTAAAGGCATGTGCCACCAGGCCTGGCTTTTAGTTGTTGTTGTTGTTTTTTCCCCTGAGGTAGGGTCTCACTCTGGCCCAGGCTGACCTGGAATTCACTATGTAGTCTCAAGGTGGCCTTGAACTCATGGTGATCCTCCTACCTCTGCCTCTCGAGTACTGGGATTAAAGGCGCACTCCACCATGCCCGGCTCTGTTTTTGTTTTTTGGGTTTTTTTTTTTTTTTGTCACTCATCATAACAGAAACTCCTCCGCTACACTGAGTGGAAGCTGCTCAGCATAGATCCCAGCCCTGCATAGGTCTGTTCAGCTTCACGCCTCTTCTTTGTCTGAAGATAGCCATCGTGCTATCCTGGAGTAGCCGCTTTTCCAGACTAAATAACTGTCTGTGACAGAGGTTCATTGACTTGACTTTTAGACTCCTAAATGTCGTTGTGATCTTTCCCCGGGGCAGGTCTCAAGTACCCTTTGAACTCAGTGAATGTTCTACATGTGACTGGTTGGTGCTGTGGTGTCTCCTTTGTTTATATAGTAGTTGGGTTAGGTCAGAGGCAGACAAATAATTTAGTATTTTAATGAATGCGGAAGTCTTTTTTCTCTCTGAAGCAAGTGTACAAGGCTAGCGACCCAGGTTAACAGGTGGTTCAGTTCACTGTTAATCATTAAGCAATCTAGGTCACTTCCACTTGGGGCTCTGCTTTTCATGGGGTGCTCCAACCCAAGCTTGGTTGCTGCCAGGTCTTAACCAACAATGGAAGAGCAGCCTGAGAAAGGGGTTGCTTGCGTCCACTCAGGAGAACTTGGGCCCACGGCCATGTTCAGCAGCAAAAGAGCCTGTAAAACCCAGCGGCCAACTAGAATTCAGTCTCTTTGGTCTTTCTGTTCTGAGAACGCGTCAAGTTCCTTCTGGACTCATGCTCGCTGTCGGGCCTCGTGCCATGCTCCTGCCTCAGTTGAGATGCCACTTCCTCAGAGGGGCCAGCTCTGACTATCCTATGAACAGCAAGGTTCTCCATACTGTCTTACCTTCAGTTGTGACCCCTATAGGCCCCTTGTCACAAGATTAATTAATTAATTTGAGAAAGAGGCAGAGAGAGAGAGAGAGGGAGGGAGGGAGGATGGGTGCACCAGGGCCTCTAGCCATGCAAACGATCTCCAGATGCTTGTGCCACCTTTTGCATCTGGCTTTACATGGGTACCGGGGAATCAAACCTGGATCCTTTGGCTTTGCAGGCAAGTGCCTTAACCTCTAAGCCATCTCTCCAGCCCTTGTCACAAGATTTAATGACTTCATGTGTTTCTGTAGTCTTTCTGGTGGCTGTTTCTCACCCCTGCTAAACATGTCTATGTGAGGGCAGGGACTCGGCCTTGTGCCCCACTCAGTGCCTGACACATGTTGGAGGCTAAACGAAGAACACAAGGGGGCTGGAGAGATTGCTCAGTGGTTAAGGAGCTTCTCTATAAAGCCTAAGGACCCAGTATGGACTTCCCTGAACCCACGTAAGCCAGATGCACATGGTGGTCCTTGCGTCTAGAGTTCGTTTGCAGTGGCTAGAGGCCTTGGCATGTTCACTCTCTCAAATAAATAAATAAAAGAACACAAAGGCTTTGTTTACTAAACACAGTCTCATTTGTCAAGTGCCTCACACTTCTGGGGCACACAGTGGTTGAGCAAAGCCCTGTGTTCTCTGTTCACATGTGAAGGTTGACACCTCCAGGTGCTATTTGAGAATCTGGCCCCAGATACGGTATCTTACATTTATACCTACTTATTTCAGATACTTGTATAAGCTGTCATTGTAGTCCAAAATATCTTTTTGAAATTTATTTATTTGCAAGGAGAGAGGAAATGGGCGCACCAGGGCCTCTAGCCACTGCAAATGAACTCCAGATGCATACACCAGTCTTGTGCATCCAGCTTTATGTGGGTCCTAGGGAATTAAACCTGGGTCGTTAGGCTTTGCAGGCAAGCACTTTTCCTGCTGAGTCATCTCTCTAACCCCTCTTTTCTTTTTTAAATTTCAGGGCAGAAGCCTTTTATTGTTTCAACACCTCTTATGCTACAGCCTTCAGGGCCTATCTCTGCTCTGTCCTGTTGATTCACACAAACTATGCTTCTCTTAGTGGAGCAAAATGACTTGTCAGTTGAGTCCATGGATCTTTTTCTGCAGTCTCTTCTGTGTGTGTGTGTGTGTGTGTGTGTGTGTGTGTGTGTGTACACGCACGCATGTGTATACCAGAGTCTCTTGCCGCTGCACGCACATGCCCATCTGGCTTTATGTAAATGGCTTAGGAATTGAACCCCTGGGTCATCTTGTTCATTTTCAGATAGTTTTTCTTTGCATGTTTCAGGAAGCTATCTCAGCTTATACAGTGCTTGATATATTCAATGCATATGTCCTTAACTCATTTACAACACTGCCAAGAGCCTGCCGGGTGACATTCTGGGCTTCCAGTTTTAGTATGGTAGCATTTGTGGGACATTCCTCTTTGAATACCATGGATTCCCTTGATGTCTGCTAGGTCTCCTTCCTTGTACATTTACTTCTGTTGACCACAAGAGCAGCCCCATGTTTTCTAGAAGACTGAAAGAATATATACAGTTGTCTGGTTGTCTCTCCGCTTTCCTTTCCTGTTCCTCATTTTGGTGAAATACTGGAAGGTGATGGCTTCAACCGAAAGGAAGTAGGATCTTTTTTTGGTGTGTCAACAAGTACATTCACTTATCCCTCCAGTTTGGTATCATCTGAAACCCTGATACATGCACGCTGCAGACGTTTCCTTATGTCATTGGCAAACACGAATGAAGATGGAAAAAGAAACAAGCCAAACAGAGCCCTGTCACCACACTGGGCCTTCCTCCGTCCTGCCATCAATCCATCATCGGTTCTTTGGGGCTGGATGTTTACTTGTACCCAGAGCAGGGCAGCCTGTGTGAGGTGCCCTGCAGTGGCGAGGGAGCCCGGCCCTTGGAAATCACGGAACCGCCACACTGGAAAAGTTCAAACACCAGCAGATACCACCCAGCCCCTTGACTTACCAACCTTATCATTTGCCCCTGGACTTTTCTAGAACCTTCGTTCTGAGAATGCTGTCACACAGGTGCCATTCTATGAGCACTATCCTTCATCCTAAATCAGTTGCTCCTTTGTAACTCCTCCTAAAAGGAAATGCTCTCCCTGCTTGACCATGTTCCTTTCTCCTGACAGGAAATGATCTCCCCACTGGACCTTGTTCCTTCCTCCTGACAGGAAATGCTCTCCCCGCTGGACCTTGTTCCTTCCTCCTGAAAGGAAATGCTCTCTCCGCTGCACTCCGTTCCTCCTCCTGACAGGAAATGCTCTCCCCCGCTGCACTCCGTTCCTCCTTCTGACAGGAAATGCTCTCCCCGCGGCACTCTGTTCTTCCTCCTGACAGGAAATGCTCTCCCCGCAGCACTCTGTTCTTCTCCTGACAGGAAACGCTCTCCCCGCGGCGCTCTGTTCCTTCCTCCCGACAGGAAACGCTCTCCCCGCGGCACTCTGTTCCTTCCTCCTGACAGGAAACGCTCTGCCCGCTGCACTCCGTTCCTTCCTCCTGACAGGAAATGCTCTTCCACTGCATTTTGTTTCTTCTCCTGACAGGAAATACTCTCCCCACTGGACCTTGTTCCTTCCTCCTGACAGGAAATGCTTTCCCCACTGCACTCTGTTCCTTCCTCCTGACAGGAAATGCTCTCCCCGCTGCACTCCGTTCCTCCTCCTGACAGGAAATGCTCTCCCCGCTGCACTCTGTTCCTCCTCCTGACAGGAAATGCTCTTCCACTGCATTTTGTTTCTTCTCCTGACAGGAAATACTCTCCCCACTGGACCTTGTTCCTTCCTCCTGACAGGAAATGCTCTCCCCGCTGCACTCCGTTCTTCCTCCTGACAGGAAATGCTCTCCCCGCGGCACTCTGTTCCTTCCTCCTGACAGGAAATGCTCTCCCCGCAGCACTCTGTTCTTCCTCCTGACAGGAAACGCTCTGCCCGCTGCACTCTGTTCTACTGACAGGAAACGCTCTCCCCGCTGCACTCTGTTCTTCTCCTGACAGGAAACGCTCTCCCCGCGGCACTCTGTTCCTTCCTCCTGACAGGAAATGCTCTCCCCGCGGCACTCTGTTCCTTCCTCCTGACAGGAAATGCTCTCTCCGTGGCACTCTGTTCCTTCCTCCTGACAGGAAATGCTCTCCCCGCAGCACTCTGTTCCTCCTCCTGACAGGAAACGCTCTCCCCGCGGCACTCTGTTCTTCTCCTGACAGGAAACGCTCTCCCACTGCACTCTGTTCTTCCTCCTGACAGGAAACGCTCTCCCCGCGGCGCTCCGTTCCTTCCTCCTGACAGGAAACGCTCTCCCCGCGGCGCTCCGTTCCTTCCTCCTGACAGGAAACGCTCTCCCCCCGGCACTCCGTTCCTCCTCCTGACAGGAAACGCTCTCCCCCCGGCACTCCGTTCCTCCTCCTGACAGGAAACGCTCTCCCCGCGGCACTCCGTTCCTCCTCCTGACAGGAAACGCTCTCCCCGCGGCACTCTGTTCCTTCCTCCCGACAGGAAACGCTCTCCCCGCGGCACTCTGTTCCTTCCTCCTGACAGGAAATGCTTTCCTCACTGCACTCTGTTCCTTCCTCCTGACAGGAAATGCTCTCCCCGCTGCACTCCGTTCCTCCTCCTGACAGGAAATGCTCTACCAGCTGGACCTTATTCCTTCCTCCTAACAGGAAATGCTCTACCAGCTGGACCTTGTTCCTTCCTCCTAACAGAAAATGCTCTCTCGCTGTGCTCTGTTTCTCCTCTTAACAGGAAATAGTCTCCCTTCTGGACTTTTCCTTCCCTCCCAATCTTAAACATCTTAACCCTGACTTTTTTTTTAAATCCAGCTGAAAATTTAGATTTCTATGAAGCCTTCCCTTTCAATGGTGTATCTCTCTCTGCCCTGAGTCCCTGTGGCATCCATTACTCCATTACCTCCTCAGGGATTGTTGTTGCTACCTAGGACAGATCATGAATGGCTACCTTATCTCCTGGTCCCCAGCTGGATCCTGGCACAGGAACTTCTTCCGACAAGGTATGCACATTGAACTGGCTACTGAAAACCAGTCTCAACTTAGGCTCCAGAATTAGCCCTACGTTAAACCATGGCTAAGGCTTGCTCAAGAGCAGGTGGTGCAGTTTTCCAGTAAAGACGTAAAAATATTATGAAGCCCAGGGCTGGATAAATGGCTTAGTGGTTGAGGCACTTCCTGAAAAGCCAAAGCTGAGGTTCTATTCCCCAGGACCCGTGTGACCCTGATGCACAAGGTGGCACATGCACCTTTAGTTCATTTGCAGTGACTAAAGGCCCTGGTGTGCCCCCTCTCTCTTTCTCTCTCCAATAAATAAATACAATTTAAAATATTACAAAGTCCAAAGGAAACCTGAGAACTATTGGGTGTTTGTTCGTTTGTTTTTTACAGTAAGGGAAACTAATACGATGTCATTCTGGGGGACTCAAGGTAGATAAGGACAGATGATGAATCTAACCCACAGCATTTTATAGTGAATATTATAACAAAGGAGACATCTAAATTCAGAGCTACCAAGCAAAGTGGTTTGAAAGTGTTTACCTACTTTTTAGAAATGTTGTCTCTTGAGGTATTACATACTTTTGCACAGCTATGAGCAAATACCTGGCAGAAACAACTTAAAGAAGTGAAGATTTATTTTATATTTATTTATGAGAGAGAGTGTGTGTGAGAATGGGCATGCCAGGGCCTCTAGTCACTGCAAATGAACTCTAGATTCATGTGCCACCATGTGCATCTGGCTTATGTGGAATCTGGAGAATTGAACGAGGGTCTTTAGGCTTCACAGACATGCACCTTAACTGCTAAGCCATCCCTCCAGCCCAAGATTTATTTATTTATTTTTGTTTCTTGAGGTAGGGTCTCACTCTAGCTCAGGCTGACCTGGAATTCACTATAAAGTCTCAGGCTGGCCTTGAACTCACGGCAATCCTCCTACCTCTGCCTCCTGAGTGCTGGGATTAAAGGAGTGTGCCACCACGCCCAGCTAAGATTTATTTTTTAAAATATTTACTTATTTAAAGAAATTGAGAGAGAGAGAGAGAACGTACCAGGGCCTCCTGCAACTGCAGACAAACTCCAAATGCATTGTGCTACTTTGTGCGTCTGGCTTTACGTGGGTCCTGGGGAATTAAACTTGGGCTGCCAGTCTTTGCAAGCCGGTACCTTTAACAGGTAGACCATCTCTCCAGCCTGGAAAGATTCATTTTGGTTCATAGTGTCAGAGGATTTGGTCCATGGCTGCCTGGCTCCTGGCACTTGAGCAGAACGTGACAGTGGGAGATATGGAAGAAGAAGCCATCTGCCTCAGAGTGGACAGGAAGCAGAGAAAGGAACACATAGGAAGGGGACAGCATAGGAGAGGGCCTCCAAAGCCATGCCCTCCAGTGACCCACTTCCTACAATAGGCCTGCCTTCTACTTTCTATTACCTCCCAATAAAACCATCACCTTATGAGCCCACCAGGGGGTTAATTAATTCATTAGGTCAGAGTCCATGATTTAACCATCTCTGGAAACAGCCTCAAAGAAACACCCAGAGGTGGGCTTTACTAACACCCTAGGCATCTGTCAATCCAGTTGACAATCAAGATGAATCATATGTGATATCTGTGGGGGATTACTTCCAAAATCCCCTTCAGCTATCAAATTCCACAGATTCAGTTCCCTTGTAGAATGGCTCAGTATGTGCCCATAAACTATGTACATTCTTGCATCTAACTCAAGTCATCTCTAGCATACTTACCATACCTAATACAATGTAAATGCTATACTAATAACAGAACAGTTATACTGTAATGCTTAGGAATAATGACAGGAAAAAGATATCTGTACATGTTTAGTACAGATGTGGCTATCATGGGCCTAAATATGTTTCTTTTTAATTTTTAAAAAATTTTGGGCTGGAGAGATGGCTTAGCAGTTAAGTGCTTGCCTGTGAAGCCTAAGGACCCCGGTTCGAGGCTCGGTTCCCCAGGTCCCACGTTAGCCAGATGCACAAGGGGGCGCATGCGTCTGGAGTTCGTTTGCAGAGGCTGGAAGCCCTGGTGCGCCCATTCTCTCTCTCTCCCTCTATCTGTCTTTCTCTCTGTGCCTGTCACTCTCAAATAAATAAATAAATAATTTTTAAAAATGCCTTTAATTTTTAAAAAATTTTATTTACATATTAAAGAGAGAGAAAGAAAGAGGGAGAGAGAGAGAGAATGGGCACACCAGGACCTCTAGCCGTTGCAGATGAACTCCAGATGCATCTACCACCTTGTGCATCTGACTTCAATGGATACTGGGGAATTGAACCTGGGTCCTTAGGCTTCACAGGCAAGCATCTTAACCACTAAGCCACCTCTCCAGACCCCTAAATACATTTCTGATCTGTGGTTGGTTGAATAGAGATATAGAACCCATGGATACAGAGGGTTGATTGGATTTAGATTTACAAATAGTTTCAAGTAGGTTTTCCTTAATTGCCTTTGTAGGTTTCAAACAATTTGATCTAACTATGAGCTGTCAGAGAAAGCGCAAGCTCCCTGCTTTTAAGTTCTCCTGAGCATCAGTAACTAGCAGATACACTGGGGCCACATCACATCACATTTGAGAGGAAAAAATTAGCACTATTAGATCATTGAGTCCAATTCCTCCTAACTGCAAGTAAAAACTGTACCCTGCCTGGGAGGGAAGGGACTCAAGACAGTATGAGGGCTCCACTGCTGGCGTGCCCCCAGGCTTGGAGAGGAGGGAGCCCCCTCCTGTTCCTAGCCTTAGCCAGCTGTCTCTTTCAGAAAATTTCAGGTAGAAACCTTTTTTTTTTTTCCTATCAAAATGCTGATGACTCTACTTGGAAAACGTCTCATTATAAAAGCCCTCTCTGCTGCTTGCTTTCTGAGCTTTAATAAATCCTGGATTAGTATGAAAACCACCCAGGCACTGACTCTCCACATTTCCCGACGAGCTGTCTAGAACTGGCTGCTTCTTCATGAGTAACTTCCCCAAGTGTTTGGACATTTGCCCAACGCCTGGAACTTAGGCCTACCGGATAAATTTCTCTAAGCAGGGCAAGGAAACACGTCCTCACGCCCGTCCTGAAAGCAGTGACGACCTCCTCATCTTTGCTCTCGTATCTCATGCCAATTCAAGATTTTGCCTATTTGTTTGTCTTTTGTTTTGTTTTAGAGTGCTGGTGATTGAATCCCAGGACTTCATGCATGCTTGGCAAGCACTCTACCCCTGAACAACACCATCACCAACTATGTTCCTTTTTTTATTTTATGTTTGTTGGTTTTTCGAGATAGGGTCTCACCGTAGCCCAGGCTGACCTGGAATTCACTCTGTATTCTCAGGGTGGCCTCGAATTCACATCCATCCTCCTACGTCTGCCTCCTGAGAGCTGGGATTAAAAGCATGCGCCACCACACCCAGCTTTATTTCAGTTTTTGATCAATAGTGGACTGTGGATTCCTGGCTGGCATGTTGAATTTATAACAACATATGGGGTCCAGGTTGCCTTAGCTCTGGCTCTCTGTGGCTTCCCTGTGACAGAACAGTCAGATAGGAGGCATTCCCCTCTCTTCCAACATGTCCCTCTAGATTTCTAGGAAAGTGCAGTGCTACGGCTGTTCTCCCTAGAGGGCCACATTAATGTTTCCAGTCTTAACATTTTTGCTGGCTGGTATTTCTGTGAGCTCATAGCCACTTTCACAGTTTCCACCTGCCTTTCTTCATTTCCTTCTGCACTCTCTCTTTTTGATGAGGGTGTGTGCACGTGTGCATGTGTAATGTGGTGGGGTGTGTGTGGTATATGCACTCGCCTGTGGCATGGAGGGAGTGGCAGGTGTCTCCCTCCACTGCTCTTCAGCCTTAATCACTGGGCCATCCCTCCAGCCCATCATTGCATTTAAACAGGGTCATTTTTATAAACCTGGTGAGTTTTATTGCTTTAGACTTCACATCATGTTATTTTAACTTTATTTTCAATTCTGGCAAAAGATTTCTAAAGAGCTTTGGTATTTTTCCTGACAAGCAGCTGGCAGTCCGATTTTGAAGATGGTCACTTAGTATGCCTAGCAGACGTGCACTAAAGAATGCATGTTTTGTCCCATATGTCAAAAACCATGTCTAATTTCAATATGTATTTATTTACTTATTTATTTAGTCATGGTTGGGTTTCACTCTAGCCTAGGCTGACCTGGAATTGCCTCTGTAGTTCCAGGCTGGTCTTGAATTCACAGTCCTACCTCTGCCTCCTGAGTGCTAGGATTAAACATGTGCGCCACCACGCCCGGCTTCAATATTTCTAATTCTTGATTAAAAACATGATTTTCGGACTTTGGATCACAGCTAGTGTCAGATTCCTACTGTCTTATTTTGGCTCTACTTATGCCTTCTTTGTGGTCAAACAAGTCTCTTAGTCCTTTAGTAAAGAACCGTATCCATTCTCAGCCCCTCTCACCTCCACATGATCACGAGAGTGGGAGAATGTGTCCCTGCATGGTACAAACCCCACCCTTCCTCTGGTCATTCTGGACACTCCTCACGAGACTCTGCTGGGCCACCAGATCATTTTCACCAGATCTGTGGTTGGGTCTAAGGAGCTGCTGGGCAGCCTCTTCATGTAGTTGGGTTTGTGATTATTGACCTTGGAGTCATGTGCCTCAAACTTTGGCCAAAGGACTGGGTGTATCAGCAAGAACCACGACATGAAAGAGAAGAGTGAACTGTATGTGTGGAGAGCAGCAGAAACACAACCCCAGGAACCCTGGATTTCTAAAGGCTTTGTGGTTTCCAGCTCCCGTCCCTATCCACAAACCAATTACACGCTTGGGTTCCATGAGACACCCTGCATGGTCATAACAAATGCTCCATCTCTTGTCTTTTTTTTTCCCCTTGTTAAGCTAATTCAGGATGGTTTCTGTTGCTTGCACATGTAGTAGTAGCAAGTAATAAACTTTGTAAAATATGAGTCTAATCCAGTTCATTGTTAAAGAGTCAGTTGAGGGTTGAAGAGATAGTTTAGTGGTTAAGTATTTGTCTACAAAACCTAAGGACCCAGGTTCAATTCTCCAGAATGCACATAAGCCAGATGCATATGGTGACACACATGTCTGGAGTTTGCAGTGGCCAGAGGCCCTGGTGCACCCATTCTCTCTCTCTCTCTCTAATAAATTAATAAAATTTTTTTAAAAGTTTTTTTTGAGGTAGGGTTTCACTCTAGCCCAGGCTGACCTGGAATTCACTCTGTAGTCTCAGGGTGGCCTCGAATTCATAGCAATCCTCCTACCTCTGCCTCCCGAGTGCTGTGATTAAAGGCGTGCGCCACCACACCCAGCTAAAAAAGTTTTGTGTTTTTTTTTTTTAAGTCAGTTGAGATGCCCATGTCTCTGCCACAGAAAGACTAATAATGCTAATCATGCTATGGTATTACTGTTATTATTATCGGGACCCCTTGGATTAAAAAATACTGTATTTTCTTGTTTAAGCTTAACATTCCAATCACTCTTATGGGAGCATGGATGGCCCAGTTTTGAAATGCAGAGAGAAGGGTGGAGGTTTTGAAATGCAAATATTTTCAAGGAAGAGTAAAGAATAATTGAGCACTTCCTATGCTGTAGGAAAGGTGCCAGGAATATTCCTTCACATCTTTCTCCTTGTCCTGGAATAGGAGTGGGGCCAGGGCTTTTCCTTCCCCATCCCGCCTCTCTCCTCCTTACCTCCCCTCCCCTCCCCTCTCCTTCCCTCCCTCTTAGCTTCCTGTTCAAGGCAGGAGGAATGGGCAGCCTGGCAGTATTACTATGTTCTCTGACCCAACTTCGAAAAAAAAAGCCTGACGTGGTGGTGCACGCCTTTAATCCCAGCACTCAGGAGGCAGAGGTAGGAGGATCACCGTGAGTTTGAGGCCACCCTGAAAATACAGAGTGAATTCCAGGTTAGCCTGAGCTAGAGTGAAACCCTACCTTGAAAAGTAAGACAAACAAACAACAACAAAAAAGAATGAAGTTGAAAAAGCTCTTTGGAGAGAAGAGTGTGGAAGAACAGTCTGACCAAAACCCCACAGGTAGAAGAGAGAGTGATGCATGCTGGGAGTTAGACACAGGCCCACTGGTGAAGCAAGTGATGGCCCCAGTGGGCAGTGTCCCTTGCAATGCCAAAGCTTCTGGGCTTGACCCAGGCCCTGGTAGCTGCTGTAGGATTTAGGCAGGGGACAAACCTGATCCTGTTTATACAAGAGGGCCATCCCCTTGGCCAGGGTGGAGAAGCTATGGTGATAACTATGTCTGGATGCAGGGAAGCTGTGGCAGTAATCTGGGCAGAAGAGGACAGTACCCGAAGAAAGGGAATTTGGTGTGCTGGAGAGTTATCTTTGAGGTTAAAAGCACTTCTGGAATTTGGATCCCCAGAACCCATGTAAAAACTGGATGCAAGCCAGGCATGGTGGCAAACAACTTTAATCCCAGCACTAGGGAGGCAGAGGTAGGAGGATTGTCATCAGTTTGAGGCCATCCTGAGACTACATAGTGAATTCCAGGTCAGCCTGGGCTAGAGTGAGACCCTACCTTGAAAAAAAAAAAATCTGGATGCAAGCAGCACATGTCTGTGATTCCAAACACGCCTGTAGCCATGGGAGGCAGCAGAGTCAGGAGAATCTTGAAGTTAATGGACCAGCTAGTCTGGGGCTCACAGTGGCATTAATAAGAGAACCTTTCTCAAACTAGGCAGAAGGGGAGAACTGACACTAACATTCACACAGTCCACATACAAAACACACATTAAAACAAAAGAACGAGGGCTGGATATGGCTTAGCAGTTGAGGCACTTGTCTGCAAAGCTAAAGGACCCAGGTTTGATTCCCCAGGAGCCACATAAGCCAAATGCACAAGGTGGCTCATGCATCTGGAGTTCATTTGCAGTGGCTGGAGCTGGAGGTCCTGGCACACCCCCTCCTTTTTTCTGTCAAATAAATAAAAATTTTTAAAACCCAAAAGACAAAGGGATTTGGAGGGTAAAAAGTCCTCTGATGTACATAGCATTTCAAATGTTTTCACTTATGAAGGATCCTTATATTCATTCATAAGCGACTCTGGGTGGAGGTGAATGGTTCACCCAGGCCTACGTAGCTAGTAAGAGGCTCTGAAGGCCTTGGGCATCCATATGTTATGTCATTGCCTTCTTCTAGTCTTAGCAGAACATAGAGTGATGAGATATAGGGCAAAGCAGTTTCGCTATGGGAGAAAAGGCCTGGTTCAAATTGTTAAATGGCTTCCCAGGAAAATGGCCTGGTGGAATGTGGCCTCTGGGGGTCCTGGAGGAATGACAGGCATGGCATGAGGGGACAGGGATAGCAGGCAGCAGGAGTATCAGGTGATGGCCATAGGTTAGAGGAACACCAAAGCCAAACACTGACGGACTGACTGACAGTCTTTGAGTCCAGCTTAATAAGGCGACAGAAGAGCTGGACAGGAGTGGAAGAAGGAGACTCGGGGAGGGAAGAGCCAGGCCACAGAGCGCTCAGCAGAGGCTTCTCCACAACCTGTGGTCTGGGGCAGCTGGCTCAGCCTCTCTATGCTGAAGAGTAATCTCCACAGTTTTGGGTCACTTGAGAACAGGGAGGTCATCTGAGACATGTGTTGTTAGGTGACTGCATCCTTGCATGAACACCACAGTATGTTCTTACTCTGCTGCCAAAAACATTGGTAGGTAACATCATATATATATATATATATATATATATATATATATATATATATATATATATTTATATATATTTATTTATTTATTTAACAGAGAAAGAGGGAGACAGAGAAAGAATGGGTGTGCCAGGGCCTCCAGCCACTGCAAACAAACTCTAGATGCATGTGTCACCTTGTGCATCTGGCTAACTTGGGTCCTGAGAAACCAAACCAGGGTCCTTTGGCCTTGCAGGCAAATGCCTTAACCGCTAAGCCATCCCTCCAGCCCAGCAGGTAACATCTTATGGGACTACTGCTGTGCTCGCCCTGTGTTGTTGGATGAAACGTTACTGTTCAGTGGCTGTATCTTAAACTGAGAGATTATGTCATTGACTATTTAAATCTTCCCTGCAGAAAGATCCTTCTTGGGGTCCACTGCTCCCCAAATCTTCGACCATTTCTTTGGAGAAGTGTCTTTGGAATCTGAAGACTGAAGAATGGAGTGGCCTTCAGCAGCAGGACTATATAGGTGGAGTGGCTAACTAGCCCTCTGTCCCAACAACACTTTGTCATTTTCCCAAGACCCAGAATTAGTTAGAACTGGTTTTCAAAACACTTGATACAAGAACCTTTGGTCTTAGTTTTAGGCCTAAAAAAATTTTTCATCTTTTCCATTGGCTGCCTGGTAGCTCATCTGAAATGTCAAATGGTTCTCCCTAAATTATACCCAGGGCACCTCAGACTAGGGACTGAGGAAGTGGGGAAAAAAATACTTTAAGTCCGGCATGGTGGCACACACCTTTGTTCCCAGCACTAGGGAGGCTGAGGCAGAAGGATAACGATAAGTTCTAGGCCAGCTTTGGTTAGAGTGAGACCCTCCCTCAATAAAACAAAACCCCAAAAAACTTTAAAGTGACAAATATGGGGTGAAGGAGAACTTAGGGCTCCAGGTGGTGAGTTTTAGTTTCCTCTTGCCTTTCTCCAAAGCCAAGTTTGACATAGAAATCAAGATGCACCTGATTTTCTGGTAGCACAATTCAAGTCAGAACATTGGACAGGAAGTTTGAAGGAGCCACTCAGTTGTGGGCAAACTCCAGCAGGTACTTAAAGTACTTACTGTGTAAACTTCTGTGCATACAAAAGTAAGACCCCGAGAGGACCTCTGAGAGGGTAGTACTTGCCTCTCCTACCCACCTGAACATGGATAAAACAGCAGCTCCTGGGATCCTTCTAGCCCAGGCTGGAATTCACTATGTAGTCTCAGGGTGGCCTCAAACTCACAGGAATCCTCCTACCTCTGCCTCCCGAGTGCTAGGATTAAATGCGTGCATCACAAGCCGGGCGTGGTGGCGCATGCCTTTAATCCCAGCACTTGGGAGGCAGAGGTAGGAGGATCACCGTGAGTTCGAGGCCACCCTGAGACTACATAGTGAATTCCAGGTCAGCCTGAGCCAGTGTGAGACCCTACCTCAAAAAAACCAAAAAAAAAAAAAAAAAAAAAAATGCGTGCATCACACCTTTTTGTTTTTAGGAGTTTTTTTTTTTTTTAATGGACATCTTCCATAATTGTAGACAATAAGCCATGATAATTCCCTCCCCTCCCCCACTTTGCCTTTCACAAATCTACTCTCCATCATATTTCCCCCCCAACCAGTCTCTATTTTATTTTGATGTCATCATCTTTTCCTCCTATTATAATGGTCTTGTGTAGGTATGTCAGGCACTGTGTGGTCATGGATATCCAGGCCATTTTGTATCTGGAAGACTGCAGTGTAAGCAGACCTGCCCTTCCTTTGGCTCTTAATTCTTCCTGCCACCTCTTCTTCAATGGACCCTGAGCCTTGGAAGGTGTGATAGAGATGTTTCAGTGCTGAGCACTCCTCTGTCACTTCTTCTCAGCACTATGGTGCCTTTTGAGTCATCCCAAGGTCACTGCCATCTGAAAAGAGAAGGTTCTCTAACCAAAAGTGAAGACAGCATTAATATATGGGTATGAACATTAAGAGAAGTGCTTACTGGGCAGTTTGGTGAGCATTGTATATGCATTTAGCCAGACACCAGTAGGCCTTAAACCCCTGGGGCTCATGACCTCCCCTGTCATTCTAGTATCAGGCATGTATTCCCTCCTGTGGAGCAGGCCTGCAGTCCAATTAGAGAGCAGTTTGTTTCCCCCATAACAGACATGCCACTATTGCACCCATTGGCTCATTTGGCCTGGCTAACTCAACTTAAGGCTTTAAGTGTCCACTGTTGCTTATCTTCACTGATGATTTCTCTCTCTCCCATAGAGCTGCATGCAACATAGCTTTTTCCAGCTTTCTACCAGTTGGTCTTGCAGCCCAAGCATGTGGAGTCTTCAGCAATAGGATCTTACCATCTACTCCTGGTGGGAAATCAAGAGCCTTGGCAATGACCTGTAATGTTTTGGGGGCATCAGGGACCTCCCTGGCCAACAACTTGCTGAAATGTTTTCCATCCCTGGCACTGAAATTTTTCTAGTAACAAACTATGGCTTCTGAGTGCACCATTGTCCAAAAAAGTAGTTTTCCATATTATTCATTTCATTTTAAATTTTGATTAACTCTTCTCCAACCCTTACTTTACTCATTCACTTCCCCTGACCTCACTTAGGCCATTCCACCCCCAGTAATCTGTTCATCCCCTTGAGTCCCTCCCTTATAGCCCCTTTCTGGCCTCTGCTACTGATTTTTATTCCACCTCACATATAAGTCTAAACATTTGCAGCTAGGATCCAGTCATGAGAGAGAACATGTGGCCTTTGGCTTCCTGGGCCTGGGTTACCTCACTTAGTATAATCCTTTCCAGATCCATCCAATTCCCTACAAATTTCATTAATTTTGTTGTCTTTAGTAGAGATATGCGTTATTCTTTGACGTTTTCTTTGTTTTTAAACCTTGTGTTTTGCCTCTGCCTCTTTAATTAGGGCTATAAATTCCACCAATGAAAATCCGCATGACGGTATGCTTGAGAGTGTAGCAGCAGGAGGGCTGGGAATGTAAGGCCACCCTGGGTTGCATAGTGAGTTTGAGGTCAGTCTGGGCTACATAGCAAACCTCTGTTTCAAGAAAAGAAAACAGAGCAAAAATTAAAAAGTAATGAATCAAACCAACCATGGTGTGACAGGCCTGTCATCCTAGCACTCAGGAGGCAGAGGTGGGAGGGTCAGAATTCAAGGTCACCCTTAGCGCTTGATACCAGCCTGGGCTACATGAAATCCCATCAAAATTTAATTAACTAATTAATTCAATTAACAAGGAAAAATAAAAAGTCTTAAACAAATTTTTTTATTAATGTTGTAAAATTTTATTTGCAAGCAGAGAGAAAGAGTAAGAATAGGAATATGAGAATGGGCACCCAGGGCGACCCGCCACTGCAAACTCCAGATGCACATCCCACTTTGTGCCATCTGGATTTACAAGGATACCCTGGGGACTCAAATCCAGATTGTTAGGCTTTGCAAGCAAGTGCCTTTCACCACTGGGCCATCTCCCCAGCTTTAAAAAGTCTTATAACGTCAACTTCCTCTTGCTGCTTCTAAGGGTCAGTCAGCACTTACTTATCTGTGCTGCTCGCCCCTCTGGCTGTTGACAGAATGGCATGTGACTTGGCCAAAACTGTAATTCGCAGTAGTAATGCTGTCTTGGCTTCAGAAACTGTTCTTTTTCTTTTTCTTTCTTTCTTTTTTTTAAAGCAGGATCTCCTCTAGCCCAGGTTGACCTGGAACACTCTGTATAGCCCAGCAGGATGGCCTCAAACTCACAAGGATCCTCATACCTCAACTTCAGAGTATAGGATTAAAGGCGTGAGCCGCCACACCCTGGCTGAGAAATTGTTCTTTAATGTTTTTGGCATATGATGCTAATTTAGTTTTCTAGGCAAATGGATTTATTCAACCCCATTATTATTATCATCAGCATCATCACTACAACATTTATTCAAGCAGGAGGAGGCAGCCATGCCGAGGTGCAATCAGAAGTCAGTCTGGGGCTGGAGGGGTGGCTTAGCGGTTAAGGCGTTTGCTGAAAGGATCCAGGTTCAATTCCCCAGGACCCATGTAAGCCAGATGCACAAGGGGGCGCATGCGTCTGGAGTTCATTTGCAGTGGCTAGAGGCCCTGGGGCGCCCATTCTCTGTCTGTCTGTCTCTCTGACTCTCATAAATAAATAAATAAAATAAATAAATAAATAAAACTTAAAAAAAGAAATCAGTCTGCAGCAGCACCAAGGACTCTGGGTTTCCTGTTGACTACCTACATTACATTTGCTTTTTTTTTGTTTTTTGTGTTTGTTTGTTTTTATTTATTTGAGAGCGACAGAGAGAGAGAGAGAAAGAGGCAGAAAGTGAGAGAGAGAATGGGTGCATCAGGCTTCCAGCCACTGCAAATGAACTCCAGTTGCATGCGCCCCCTTGTGCCTCTAGCTAACATGGAACCTGGGGAATCAAGCCTTGAACCGGGGTCCATAGGCTTCACAGGCAAGCACTTAACCACTAAGCCATCTCTCCAGCCCTACATTTGCTTTCACATAGATTCATCTCCCCCACCTCGCTCTGCAGAAAACTATACACAGTGGACAGGGCATGAAATGCTGTGTAAGGAGAAGTCACACTGCTGCTAGCTCTACCGTTTCTTCAAATTACTTACAAGAAGGTATGTTTAGTTCCCTTTTAGGGTAGCTCTTTGAGCTTGGGTACATAAAGCATTTGCTAAATCAACAGGTCACTCCCCCCTCACACACTCTTTACTTCACCAATAAGGGCTTCCAAACTTAGCACAGATATTTACAAAGTAGATTAAAAATTGGTTTGAATATTCAATCACATTAATTTTTTTTCCTCTTGGTTTTTTGAGGTAGGGTCTCGCTCTAGCCCAGGCTGACCTGGAATTCACTATATACTCTCAGGGTGGCCTCGAACTCATGGCGATCCTCCTACCTCTGCCTCATGAGTGTTGGCATTAAAGGCATGTGCCACCACGCCCGGCTCAAATTAATCTCTTTCTATAGAAGAATGTTCACAAGGCATAATGAGCTGGAAAAAAATCAGGAAATTTATGTATAGTCCACGTAATTAAATACTTAGACACATAGATATACAAACACACAAAGAATGTACACTGGAATGGGTTTACGGGACTGGGTAATTTTTTGATGCTTTTCTTATTTTTCCAAACCTTCTGCCCTAAGCAAGTGTTATTCTCACTGAGAGTATGATAACTTCAAAAGCAGACTTTGGTACTGGAGAGATGGCTCAGCAGTTAAAGGCACTCGTTACAGAGCCTGATGGTCAGGATTCAATTCCCCAGTATTCACGTAAAGCCAGCATGCAGCTGGAATTTGTGTGCAGTGGCAAGAGGCCCTGTCACACCTATCTCTCTTTCTTTCTTTCTCGCTCTCTCTCTGTCTCTCCCACTCTGCTTGTAAATAGGTAAATAAAAACATTTGAAATAATTAAAAGCAGACTTTGGAACTAGGTTGCCTAATGCAAATCCTGGCTGTACTACTATTTTTTGTGGTGACCTTAAACAAATTGTTCAGTTTCTCTGGCCTCAGTTTCATCTGTAGAGTGAGGATCAAGTTACTAAGAGAATGAAAGAGTTAATATTATAATACACTGGCATATGGAAAGCAATGTGTTTGTTAAAAAGAAAATATTTATTATTTTAGTAATTTATGTGAGAGCTACAGACAGAGAAAGAGGCAGAGGGGTGGGAGGAGGGAGAGAATGGGCGTGCCAGGGTCTCCAGACACTGGAAACAAACTCCAGACACATGCGCCCCCTTGTGCATCTGGCTAACGTGGGTCCTGGGGAATGAAACCTCAAACAGGGGTCCTTAGGCTTCATAGGCAAGTGCTTAACCGCTAAGCCATCTCTCCATCCCAAGAAAATCTTTTTTTTTTAATTTTTATTTATTTATTTATTTGAGAGCATCAGACACAGAGAGAAAGACAGATAGAGGGAGAGAGAGAGAATGGGCGCGCCAGGGCTCTGCAAACGAACTCCAGACGCGTGCGCCCCCTTGTGCATCTGGCTAACGTGGGACCTGGGGAACCGAGCCTCGAACCAGGGTCCTTAGGCTTCACAGGCAAGCGCTTAACTGCTAAGCTATCTCTCTAGCCCCCCCCCTTTTTTTTTGGTGTGTATGTATGATGTGGGTATGTCTGTGTGAGGGTGGGCACACGCGTGTCATGGCACGTATGTGGAGGTCAGAAGACAACTTTGATATCAGTCCTTGCTTTCCACCTTGTTTGAGGCGCCTTTTCTTTCTCTTGTTCTGCACTGCGTATGCCAGGATACCTGGCAAGCTCACTTTGGAGAAATTCTGCTGTCTCTGCCTCCCTTTTTGCCCTAAGCATGCTGGGATTATGTGGGTTTGGGGGATCTGAATTCAGGTACTCACACTTCATGACAAGCACTTTATCCGCTAAGCCACCTCTCCGGCCCAGCCTTAATTTAGCCAAATGGTGGTTAATACCTTAGTCAAATGGTGGTTTATTTTCCCTGTCACGCTACTTGCCATATTTTCTATGACTGTGATGTATGTCACTAAAGGGAGAACACATATATATTCCTATGGGCACGTTTGCCTTCGACGGATAGAGTGAGTGAGGATGTGTGACCCACAGTGGATGCCGAGAACTCGTAGCTATTTATCTGACCATGACAAAGAGCGAAGATTTTTCCCAAGGATGTACTATCCCCCCCCACCCACACCATTTGGTTCTGGGTGGATTATTAAGGAAAGCCTAATTCTCTCCTAAACCACCGGTTGACTATTACAATTTGATTAATGACGTCACAGACTCATTAGCCCCTTGCCCAGAGTCCAAATGCCTTGGGTAACCCTAAGCTTGGTCACGTGTTCTTCCCTTCCTCATGGAGGCCTGGGAGGAGCAGAGAAATGACCTGCTTTGTGGTAGATATTCAAATTGTGCAATTGCTAGTGAGAGATAGCAAAAAGCCAGAGGATGTGATGACAATGCAGCGAGTGTGGCAAGATTTTTCTCATCGTGAAGGTTTCCACCTGAGAGCAAATCCAGTCGTTAGAACTCTCCATGTGTGGAAAATGAAAAACATATACTTTACGTTGTCTTGTAGGCTACAGGACTGAAAGACTGAGATAAATTTTTCTTTTAAAAATATTTTTATTTTTATTTATTTGAGAGAGAGAGAGAGAGTGGGGGGGAAGAGAGAAAGAGAATGGGCACAGCAGGGCCTACAGCCACTGCAACCGAACTCCAGGCCCATGCGCCCCCTTGTGCATCTGGCTTACGTGGGTCCTGGGGAACTGAACCTGGGTCCCGAGGTTTCACAGGCAAGCACATTAACTGCTAAGCCATCTCACCAGCCCAAATTCTTTTGCAATTAAAAAAAAATGCAGTGTTGGTGAGGTTTAAGAACCAACAGAAAGAAGAAAATTGGGAAAAAAATATATCATAAAAGCTTACAAGATTGGATCCATCAACAGACCCTCATGGGTGAGGGAGGGGCTCATGAGGCCACTACTCCTCCTAAAGAGCAGTTTAATGGTTGCTAGAGGAGGGGACATTTTTTCAGTGGTGTAGCCAGTGGCAAGTTGCCCATGCTCTGATAAATTACCTGCCACCCATGGTCATGCAAGCAACCAAATTAAACCCAAAGAGTCTGTCTGTCTGTCTGTCTCTCTCTCTCACACACACACAAACACACACACACACACACACACACACACACACACACACACACACACAGATCAAACCAGAAGAGAGACTAGCTAGGAAGAAGGGTTCAGTGGGATGGGAAAAAGAGAAGTGATAGGAGCTGATTATGTTTGAAGTACTTCACATACACGTGTGAAATTGTCAATAAATAAAATCCAAGCCGGGCATGGTGGCGCACGTCTTTGATCCCAGCACTCGGGTGGTAGAGGTAGGAGGATTGCCATGAGTTCAAGGCCACCCTGAAACTCCATAGTGAATTCCAGGTCAGCCTGGGCTAGAGTGAGACCCTACCTCGAAAAACCAAAATAAATAAATAAATAAAATCCAAAAGGTGGGTTTCTCCTGCCAATGAGAGAAAGACCAGGATGGTACTGAAAGCCATATAAAATCACTTACTGATGCAGTTTATTTTCAGCCAATGAGGGAAAAAAATCTAGAAAAAGGAAACTCCAAATCTTTTGTTTACCCAGCTGTCTGTACAAAGTGAATTATTCATGATTCAATGTGAATAATAACCTATGCAAATATTTGTTGTATTCTCAGTTTTGAGGGAGCAGCAGGAAATGAAGTCACTACAAAGTGATTTAGTTAACTCTTGCCTTTGGAAATAAATTGAGAAAATAGAAAAACGAAATACATCAGATTGTTTTATCTTAGGCACTTTTGTCCTGTTGGAAATGACAATTTAAAGCTTCTGTTAGTATCATGACCTTCATATAATTTCCTTAGAAACTAATTGTGAAAGTTTTTTTTTTCCTCTTTAGAGGGTTAAAAAGCTTACAGCAGACATTCTTCAATGAAAGGAAGCCTTAACTGACAAGTTTCCAAGTACTTGCTGCTTACTGTAACTTCTTACAAATTTCAGTTATAGGTTTTTGATAAAGGGAGTATTACAATAATACTGATACCTGGCAGCCTTAAGCTGTTAATCTTTTCTGGTTACAGAATTGGTTGAACCGTTTCCATCAGAACTGCTAGAATTGGTTGAACCGTTTCCATCAGAACTGCTAGACTAATGACTTTTAGCTAGAACTGTGTTAAAGTTTATAGACCACATCTATTCAAAGAGGCACAAGTCAACTAACAGCTGGATATTGTGCTGTTACCTTGTTACCCCAGTAACTGTTTTCAGTCCCTTACACAGTGTGCCTTCACTATGGTCTCCTCCACATCCTCACTTTTTCTTTTCTTTTTTTTTTTTCTCTTTTTTTTTGAGACAGGGCCTCACTATGTAAACCAAGGCTGGTCTGGAACTCCTGAGTCCTCTCTCTCAGCCTCTAAAGCGCTTGAACCATAGCTGTGCACCACAGAGCCCCAGTTTATGATAATCTTTTAACGACTATATGGCACGTAAATGATTGCCTTATTTACTGGACTCATGAATGAATTTCATTAATAAAAATCTTCCCCTTGAGCCTCACTGTGAAACTGCTGGGTTCATGCCTGCGTTTCAGTTAACCCGAGAGCAGGTTCAGCGGAATATGGCTTTTGGTCAATATTAATCCCAGTGCCTCCGGAGGGTAGAGAACTGGCTTGACCTCTGGGGTTCCTGGGAACTGGGCTCTCCTGAGAACTACTGGTGGATGGTCTTGCTCTACCCAGGGGGACTTGAAGGGGTCACAGGTACCGCATCCGATTTAGAGTAGACTGTTGATTGGTGGCAGGTTCACTATCCACATTTTACATTCAAAGGCAACCAGATGGCTTACTTGTCCAGGAGCAACAGGAGGAGCAAGATGAAGACTCACATACTAAATTTTCCACACTACTCTGTACCTTATCACCCTCCTCAATCTACCTAGAAACCAGGGAATTGGTAGCTTGTCTGTCATTATCAGCACAATTCCTATATGACAGCGAACCCTTTGTGACTATCTTTCTTCTCCCATTATATTTGTGGAAGTTTGGACAGGAAAAGAAAGAAAGAGAGAAAGAAAGAAAGAGAGAGAGAGGGAGGAGGGGATCATATAGAGGAATAGCAGAAAGTTATCTGTTTCCCAGGCACTAGGCAGCAGTGTTGAAAACAATCTAGACTTCCAAAATGATAATTTTAGTTTTCTCTTGAATTTGAATGCTGCCTAATGCACCCTAAGTCCATTTTGTTTCATTCTGTGTTGATAAGGAGTAACTGCCTCTTTTAGAAAAAATTGTTTTTAAAACTATTCTAATCTTTTTAATTTAATTTAATTTAATTAATTTATTTGAGAGAGAGAGGAAGAGACAGAGAAAAAAAGAGAATGGACACGCCAGGGCCTCCAGCCACTGCAAACGAACTCCAAACGCATGCGCCCCATTGTGCATCTGGCCTGTGTGGGTCCTTGGGAATCGAACTGGGATCCTTAGGCTTCACAGGCAAATGCCTTAAACACTAAGCCATTTCCCCAGCCTAGGAGTAACTGCTTCTTATTTAAAAATATTAACATTACATCTCAAAGTTAATGCAATATTAATAAAAGGTAAATTTGGGTCTCAAAAGGTGGTACAAAAGAAACTTGAAATGCTTGGGAAAATGATACATACTTAATGAAACATCTGTGAGTGAAAATTGGTTCCATTATTAACATTTCATCACCCTGTTTCTCATAAGATTTTTTAAAAATGTATGTTTTGGCTTTTTTGTTTGTTTCCATATATATAGATTTTGAGACAGGGGTTTCACTAGGTCCTCCTGGCTGGACTAGAATTAAGTAGTAATTAAGGCTGGCCTCAAACTTGGGGTGATTCTCCTGCCTCTGTCTCCCCAGTTCTTGGATTTACAGTAATGCTCTACCATGCTAGGCGCTCATAGAACTGACTGTAGCAAACTCACATTTCACTTGGTAGGGGCTTCTGTTATAATTCAGTTCCATGTTTTCCTCTGACACTATTACAGCTGAGGAGACATTTTCACTATTCTTGGAAGGTTCTTAATAGGCAATGTAGTTAATTCCTTCACTATTAAGGCTACTCTTTAGGGGAGTTCCATAACTGGACAGCTCTATGAATTAACATCTTACTTAGTCCAAGAAAAAGCACTTTAGAGACAGCAGGGAAACAGATCAATCTTTGTTGAGAGGTGTGACCAGGGAGACTTAACCACATTCCTTGTGGTTTCAGAATGACATGCGTATTCTGGAACCCATAGATAGGCAGAAGAGATAATTGTCATTCTTAGTAACGTTCTGACCACACCAGTCCTTGAACACAAAGCAGAAGTTCTGGATGTTATAACTTCTGAGAAGCAGCATGGCTGCTGTGTACCATGAAGGTGAATAAAGTGGAATTCTGTCCACCGACCAGTTTTTTTTTCTATTTTTTTATTTTCTATTTCATTCTATTTATTTATTTGAGGTAGAGAGAAAGAGGAAGAGAAAGAGAGAGGGAGAGAGAGAGAGAATGAATGGGCAAACCAGAGCCTGTAGCCACTGCAAATGAACTCCAGATGCATGTGCCATCTTGTGATGTATGCATCTGGCTTACATGGGTACTGGGAAATGGAACCTGTGTCCTTAGGCTTCACAGGCAAGGATCTTAACCACTAAGTCATCTCTCCAGCCCTGACTAGTTTTTGTTTTTTTTTTTTAATTATTTGTAAGGAGAGAGAGAGAAAAAAAAAAAACAAACAGACAGTCATCGAATTGATGTGCCAGGTCCCCTAGCCACTGCAAAGGAACTCCAGATGCATTCTGCCACCTTGTACATATGGCTTTACATGAGTACTGGGGAATTGCAGGCAAGTGTCTTAACTGGTGAGCCATCTCTCCAGCTCCACTATTTCTTAGCAAGAAAGGTTATTGGCTGCTTAAAGTGCACTCAACAGCTGTGGACGAATTCTTTCTATACTTTCCTACTAACTAGGCTACTAATGGGCCCCTACCTCTATCTTGCTGAATAGTCTTTCTATTGGAGCCAGAATCTCTTCTTTGTTCAGTTTGTTTTGGTTTCAAAATGATGGCTCTGCTATTTATTAGCTGTGGGGCCTTGGCCAAATGATTTAACTTCTCCAGGTCTTAGCTATCTCATCTGAGGTTGAGATAACCAACAGGTGAGTTCCTGCTCAGTAGGTTGCAGAGAGAAGTGGATGAATGGTGATGGAGGTGTACTCAGTAGAGTGCTCTGCTGAATGACACGGATGTGGCCTGGACCAGCCCTGCTCTATACAAGTCCTCCACAGTCAGAAAGTCCTGTATGACACACAAAGGAGAGGTGCACTGGCTTTCAAAGGGACATGAGGGCACTTCTGCAGCTAGAGGAAATGCTCTATATGTCTTGATAGTTACCCTTGCCCTTAATGATGTAAGTGAAAAACAAAAACAAACAAACAAAAAACCCTCCAACAACTCTTTTCCTGATCACTCCCTTTAATATGAGTCCAGATCCTCCACACTTTAAACATGCCTTGATGCATTAGTCTCTGGTTGATTTTTCTAACTTTGAGCTCTTTTTGTTTTAATTTCTCCTTGCATGCCCACACAAATTGGGGCTACTTCAATAATCATGCCTAGATCAGTGTATGATGCTATTTGTTTAAAAAAAAAAGAGGGGGAGAAGTGAATGTGCGTAAGCAAGCACGTTTGCTTGTTTATGCCTAAAATAGCTCTGCAAGGATATATGAGAAAGTGGTTATGCTAGTTACCTTTGAAGAAGGGAACCAGATGACAGGGGCAGGGGAGAATGCCTTTATATATCTTTTTTGTTCCTTTTGAATTTTAAGTCATGTGAATGTGTTGCCTAACCAAAAATAAACAAATAACATGTAGGCGATAATAGGAACTCTGCCAACTTCATCTATTCATTAAACAAATATTTACTGGGTATCTACTACTTGCAGGCACACAGCAGGGTGAGGGCGCCCATGGCCTGGATCTTGTTTCATCATCAGGATCCTTTGGAAACGATGTCTATGCCCTACCCGCTTGCTACTTTGACAACCTGCTCATAGGAGAGTCAAAAAGTGCTGGTTAATCACAGTGGCCAAGGCTGTCATCTGACTTAGGAACAAACTAGGTCAGGGTCAATTATGCTACAGAGGATGTGCATGTCCCTCTGCATGCTGAAAAGTTGAGAAAAGGCTTGCTTAGAGGTGGCCAGAGTCTCAGATGATATTTTAAAACTAACATTTACTGAGCGATAATTTTCTGGGTGCTGGGCATCATAAGCTCTTTACATGTATAATGGTGATTCACTTAGCTCTCATAAGAACTGTGAAAGATGTCGGGTGTGGTAGGGCACACCTTTGATCCCAGCACTCGGGTCGCCACGAGTTCAAGTCTACATAGTGAATTCCAGGTCAGCCTGGGCTAGTGGGAGACCCTACCTCAAAAAAACAAGAAACAGGGCTGGAGAGATGGCTTAGTGATTAAGCGCTTGCCTGTGAAGCCTAAGGACCCTGGTTCAAGGCTCATTTCCCCAGGACTCATGTTAGCCAGATGCACAAGGGGGCACATGCATCTGGAGTTTGTTTGCAGTGGCTGGAGACCCTGGCGCGCCCATTCTCTCTCTCTCTCTCTCTCTCTCTCTCTCTCTCTGCCTTGTTCTCTCTCTGTCACTCTCAAATAAATAAATAAAAACTAAAACAAAAACAAGAAACAACTGTGAAAGAGATAGTACCTCGCCCCCCAATTTACAGGTAAGGAAAACTGAAACAGAGAGAGCAGACAGATAACTCCCCCAGAGTCACATTGCTAGTAAGTTTTGAACTCCAGAACCTCACTTTAAACAGCTCACTTTCTTTTAGCAAAGGATTATGAAAACAATTCCTCACTCCCAAATATTTCTGTTGAAATTTTAATTTTACTGTTAGTGAAACGTGTCATAGAACTTTGCAGCTGGAAGAGACTTCAATACTTGGTTCAACTCTTATGCAAAGGAATGACTTCCCATATGACTGGGCTTGGACACGTCCAGTGATGAGGACTCAGTGCCACCAGATGCAGTCACCAGCTGGCAGCCCTGAATGCTGATAAAAATGGGAAAATGGTGCATGCTTTCCAGGTGCCAGGCACTTTGCTAGAGTACGGAGGAGCAATTCCTTAGTCTGTTGTGGCCAGGCTCTGCCTCTCTTCCACTTCCTCTTCTGGCCCTGTGTTTTGCTCTTTGTGACACCACGGAATGTGTCTGTGGCTCTCTGAATTTCACGAATTTCCTATGTTTGGAGATGGCTGTTCAGTTCTCCTTGAACTTTATCCTTGTATTCAAATCTGTTCTCATATCATACTTCCTAGGTTGAGATTCATTTTTCTTATTAATAATCTATGTGTAAAATGCAGATGTGGGCCAGAGCATGGTGGCACATGCCTTTAATCCCAGCACTTGGGGATCACTATGAGTTCAAGGCTACCCTGAGACTAGATAGTGAATTCCAGGTTAGCCTGGGTTAGGGTGAGACCTCACCTCAGAAGAAAAAAAAAATTAAGATGTGGTAAGGCAGCGCATTAGGTCTAATGTATAACGTGATGCTTCCCTCCCATGAAATTGTCCCAAGGGAAAAGGAGATTTGATTCTGGGGAGAAGGGTGGAGAGGAGCGTGGCCTAGTGCCAGCCCCAGGCTTGGACAGGGTGCTGGTGGCAGAGCTCTGGGTAGACAACAAAGCAGCCCAGATGCCCCAGCTCCTGGGGACTCCAGGAGAGGACGTGTGCAAACCTTAAAGATCACTACGATGATAAACATCTGTGGGACACTGGCTCTACGCATGCTGAGCAGTTGGCTAAACTGCCTTGTATCATCTTCACAAGAGTTACAAGCCAGGTTCCATTATTCCCCACATTTCACAGATTGAGTAAACAAAGAGCCAGAGGGGTGAAATAATTTGTCCAGAAAATAGTAATGAGATTTTGAACCCAGAAGCCCAGGCTTTTCCCCTTCTTTCTTGTGGGTGTACACACACATGTGTATCTGAGATGGTCTTGCTCGGGAGCCCAGGCGAGCCTCAAACTCAGTCTTCTAGCCTCAGCCTCCTGAGTGCTTGATTACAGGTGGTCCCCACAATGCGTGGCCAGCCCAGGCTTTTCCTTAACTACCTTGTTAAAAGGAAAACAGACAACCAACTTTGCTGTGTATATTGGAACTACTCAGTAATTATCCTTTAATGGAACCAGGCTTCTCCAGCCTTCAAGAGTATTGTACAACCTGATAACAATTTTACAAAGCCACTCCTATGCTAGGTTTCCCTCCTCAGGTATCTGAGACCCCAAGGAATGCTTCTGTGCTTCACTAGTGCCTCCTAGAAGTTTCTGGCTGCCTCGCCACTCCTGAGGGAGGGGCTATTTATACTGCTGAACCCCAGTTAAGACCAAACTAATATATGTAGTAAGACTCATTGAAGGCCTGAGGATAACATAATGGAATTATAAAGAAAAATCGTGACTCTGGATAAGTTAATTTAGCCCCAGAAATGCTGGCCAAGTCTTCTCCTAGGGTCTCCTATTGAGCAAATCTCCCTGTAACTTCCAGTTGGATTGCAAGGGCCAGTTTGTCCTCCACCATGCACGTGGACAGCCAGAGGTACCTATGAGCCACTGCCTCCTCAAGAATGGGTCTCACTAACTTTGACCATCCAGAAGATGAAATCCTATTTGCAGAGATGTAGTGCATCCAAGTGCATATTATATGAGCAGATTTGCTCTTCAATGCCTCATGTCTCCCTATTTATGGGTAGGAACTTGACTTTAACATTGCAAAATCAGTTAACTTATTAATGAAAGTTTGCTTTTTAAACAATGGGGACTGGAAAGATGGCTTAGCGGTTAAGGCGCTTGCCTGTGAAGCCTAACACAGGTTCCATTCCCCAATAATAAGCCAGATGCACAAGGGGGGCATATGCATCTGGGGTCCATTTGCAGTGGCTAGAGACCCTGGAATGCCCATTCTCTATCTGCCTCTCTCTTAAATAAATATTAAACAAACAATGCCCCAATTGACTGCCTTGTCTTCTACTAAATTGCGTATCATGTCTCAGCAGGTACTTGGTAGGCAAATCACAAAATTATACTTAAAATATTAGCTGAACACAAACATTTTTTTTTTCTAAAGAAGATACACTTAGGTACTTTCTCACTTGTGTAGAATCTTTTCAACTATCACCTGGGACCCTCTCCTAAATGATAATGATTACAAGTGAGAATTATTTTTACTGTAAGAGTCTGTGGCAGGTATTGAAGAGCTTATACTGTTGGCCTCAAAGCCATAAATCAATAATTCTGATTTACTCTAAACATCAGCTCTGATGGTTAGTAGAACTTTAAAAGCACACCACTTTGAACTAATCTGAATGCAGCTCTGACGCTGATCATCATCACCAGCCTTCTTCCTGGCAGAAATGAGCTGGAGAGTGAAAGAACCCAGACCCCAGAGGGACCTGCAGGAGGGGAAGTGGAGGTGCGGTTTCGGTGCCTGGCTTCAAAGGCTGGAGGCAATCATAAGCCTAACCCGTTTCTTTCCAGCTAGACTAATTTCTGTAAAGACAGAAAACCCCCAGATAGCCAAAAATCAAACTTCCCCCACATAATTTTTTAATTTAACAATGTCCCAGTTTCCAAGCTAGCGTCATCTAATCTTTGTAATTGTGCTGAAAAAGCAAGCGTAGTCAGGTTGAGGAAAGCGCTGGTCAGGCACAGCGCAGGTGTCCCAACTTGGGGCCAGGTTTTCTTCATCTTCTCCCTTCCTTTCCATCTCCTCCCCACCTCTTTTCCTTATCCTCCTCCTCTCCTTTCTTCTCCTCATCCTCTTGCTTCTCTTCCTCCTTCTTCCTCTACCCCTTCATTCCTACTTTTCCTCTCCCATTTCCTTCTCCTCCTTCCTCCCTCTTCTTCTTTCCTTCCTCCATCTCCTCTTCCTCCTCTCCCCCCCCCACCCCAAGTTCTAGCTCCTTGATGCATCTGTGTTTACTCATTCCATAACAGTTAGGGACAGAAATGAATAAAGATTTCTTTCCATCTAATAGATCACTCAGTGAATGGAACTGAATAGCCTCCAGTCTTGATATCCAGTTGCATGTATGAGCTATGCTGTGTAAAATCAGCTATCTCAAATTTCCATGTTTCTCAGATCTTCTTGATAGCAGGTCTCTTTCCCTATGTGCCAAGCCAAGCGCATGGGCCCAGCGCGCTCTCTCTGCTGCCTCATACACATTCTGCATCAGAAACTGATGCCATACCCAACGGTGGTGGCACAGCTGGCCCACTAGGAAAGGAGTGTTAAAACACAGTAAGCTCATTACAGAAATCTTCCACACAGACTTAGCTTCGGAACTTCAACTTTTAGGATCACTATCGATCTTAGGCTAAGTTTATGATAACTGTAAATACAGATTAAGAGCTAAATTCCCCCTTTAAACAACGTAGTTCCTTCTGAAATCCAGATTGACTAATTACGCTGTATAGCTCATTTGCTTTGCAAGTCCAAGACCCCTAGAGTCTGGTAAAACTCCTCTGTGTTCAAAAGCTTACAGTGATTGTAAACTCTTAAGAGAGCCCATTTCAAAATTCTTACAACCTATGAAGTTGAGAAGCTCCACCTTACTTTCAGCCAAACTGACCTCTTTCACCAAATTGGTTTTATATCTTCCCTCTGGAGACACAAAATAAACCTAATCCCTCTACTAGACAGCTAATCTCTTTATGTGATTCTCTTAAAAATTATGGTGACTCAGGCTACAATTCTGTCAGGGATATAATATGCACAATTACCTTTCCCTCCTCCTTTTAGTGGCAGAGTAGGCTTACATGAATCCACTCCAAATGCTACTGAGAAAAGTCCCCCAACCCCCTTGAAGTGGGTGCATTAGCCCAGTTCAAGGCCTCGGTATGTAGGCAGCTCTTAGGGCCTCTGAAACAGATGACAGTCCAGTTAGGGGTAGTTCTATACAGGCAGGTTCCTTTGAATTTTCCTGCTACTGTATGTTCTGTTACACATGAACTTTGCACACTAAGGAACATCTAGCCCAAGGATCTCCCTAGTCAGAGATCACAGGCTCTCGATTCGTGCCTGTTAGATCCCTGGACTTTCCACAGGGCCCACTTGACAGTCTGATTTAGCAGAAATGAGTTAGGACTAGTACTCCATACTGTAATCATTACGCCATGCACTGATGGCCTCTACACTTGACATGTGCAGAAACACTGATGGCAGTGACGAAACTACCCAGTGTGAAAGAGGATGAGTAAAAAATACCTTGCATTTTGATTTTTATTTAACTTATTGAGTTGATCCATTTAAATTGTTAAATACCATGTTATATAATCATAAAATAATTCTTTACATCATTTATTATTCATCTCTTGCTAATCCTTAAATCGATCAAAATTCTCCTAGAATCAGAAGAAAGCAAATAGTATCATCAGCAGGTTACAGATTAATAAACTAAAGCATTTATTGGGAAATAATCAACAAAGGACTTAAAAGGGAGACAGGCTCCTAAATTACAACATGTTCCATGTTTGGGATTGGCCAACAGAACAGAACCCGGAGGCAAAGCTGAGGAACTTTACAGGGAAAGCACATGTTGGTCCCACACGTAGCTGATCAACCTCGTGACTGAAGTTAACACATCAATCACACCTGGCTGAGCACCTCCACACACGTCCTATGCAACTCTGTGGGAATTTTAATAAAGCTATAGAGGGATTCCAGCACACAGGTTACAACAAGCCAAAACACTTCATGGTAGCCTAAATAGCTGGATAGTTTAATTATGAACAGAAAACCCCTCTTTCTTGAAGAACAACAGCTTACTTCTTTTCAAAATAGCTGCTGTGGTTCTTTTGCAAATACAGAAGATGTCTCATGCTAGTGCCGCCTTGAAATAATGCATCCCAAGACAGCCCTGGCAACCTTGTTTCCTTTCAGCAAAGTGAACCCTTACCCTACTCAATAGCTTAGTGAATTGACTATTAATGAATTCACTAAGAGTTGAGCAACAACTTTAGGAAATAATTTTGGGGATAAGAAGCTACTTTAACACTATGACATTTCTTACATGTTTTCTCAAAATGAAATTAATTTAAAATAGATGTAGTAAAGTCATTTGACTTTCATTTTCCGTTATGGATGAAGACTTTCACTGGCTCGCTGACCTTCCTCCTCTTCTTGGCGCTTTCAAAACTTGACTCATTGTATATAAAATTCATCCTTTGAATCTGTGAGAATCACCAGAGAGAGGAACAGGTCAGCAGAGATCTGACAGCTGCACAAGACATATATAAGACAGGCAGACCAAGCATTAATCCCTCCACCTGCCTAACACATCCAAACCTGCTTTCCTGAGGGCTGGTTTGGCCCTGCACACAACCCTGCTGCCAGTATCAGAGTCTGGCATTCCAAGTTTCAGGAGCTGAGGTCCCCTGCAGGCAGCTAGTTTCTGGGACAGATTCTTGGCTCTTGATAGTGAATTTAGCACATCACCTCTTGAGGGTAGGGTTGTCAAGGTGTGAGGCCAACCCGGAGCAAATAAAGGTCAGGAGAGATCTAGGGCACTGATTGCTTTAGAGGCAAACATAATTTAACTCCCAATTTTAGCTAGCAGAGGCAACTGGCCTTGTCTTTTCTATAAAATGTTCAAACTCATGAATTAAGAAGGACAATAACTCCTTGTGCTGAAAAGAAGTGTATGTTATTGATTAAAGGGAAGTTGATCAGTGAATCATATAATTAATCATCAGCTTCATTGGACTCAACTTTGGTAAAGATCTTAGAACTTATTTTTGCTTTACCAAGTGAACAACTGAAGGAATATAATCTGTCCGACAACTCCTGATAACTGGAATTCTAAGTACATAGGGGACATCTGTAAATATTTCAGCTGAGAGATAAGAGGAAAGGTTTTTCCACATGAAACAATATGTATTTAATGACAGACTTGTTAGACTCCCTAACAGGGCCACCAGCATTACCCCTTCTTCATGTTGTAGTAGATGGACACATGTCATTATTGATACGGTGGTACTAGAAGAGTGAGAATGTCAACAAAGCACTTACATGCCATTTACAAACAATAATTGGGTCTGAAAATGGATAGTTTAGGTGCTATTTATCCTTTCGTTTTAAAAAGTGATTGAATTTCTGATTTTAGATACCACAAACCCCCCCTGGCCTTAACTAAAGCACTGACTAATAAAGTAGTGAAACTTTCAGAAAATAAATAGAGCCCCTTATCAAATGACAGGTTTGCTTATATGTGCTGAAGTTTGAAATGGCTTGTTCTACAGGAAAGGAAGCAGCAACATCAAAACACAAAACCAACTTCTTCCTGAGAGCTGCAGCTTGGCTGTAAGCATAAATACTTTGTAAATCACAGCTTGTCTGAAAATGCTGCTAGGCCATGCCTCATTCAGACCAAACTGTCCCCACCTCTGTCAACCGGGGACCGCAAAAGAAACACAAGAGAGGTGAACAAATTTGCAAATGACAACCTGACCTGGTGGTTTAATAAAGTTTTATTCTCTTTTCTTACTGTCTCAATAAAACAGGGTTTTGTTACTAGTTGTAGAATTCTAATTTTCTTGCAGTGAGTTAGTAAACACATCTTCAATAATGTATGGAGTTTCAGACAACTGTTGAAGCCTGGTCATTCTTAACAGTTTATAGAGAATTAGTGGGTTCAAAGGTGAGTATGTTATCAAGCAGGGAACACTTCCACATACATGATCTACATGAACTATATAAACTAAAAATTTTATCCACACAAAGGAACATTTTTCAGATGTTTTCCAACAGATTAAGTTTGCATATATGATGCAAGAATCCAACTGGCCAAGCAAAGAGCCAGCCAGTAACTGGGCAGGTTAGACCTACATCACACATAAACCATTATAGGAAAATCAAATGCTTTCTAATGCAAGTCCCACTTGCTTGTGTATGAGTGTGTGCACATGTCTTACTCATTTTGTTTTCAGTCAGGATCTCATGTATATTATAGCCTGTCTCTACCTCTCAAGTGCTGAGATCACAGGTATGTGTCAGCATGTCTGGTTTGATGTGGTGCTAGAGATGGAACCTAGGCCTTTATGCACACTACACAAAGCACTCTACCAACTAAGTCACATCCCAGTCCTGTTATATGAATATACATACAGGGCTGGAGAGATGGCTTAGTGGTTAAGCGCTTGCCTGTGAAGCCTAAGGACCCCGGTTCGAGGCTCGGTTCCCCAGGTCCCACGTTAGCCACATGCACAAGGGGGCGCACGCATCTGGAGTTCGTTTGCAGAGGCTGGAAGCCCTGGCGCGCCCATTCTCTCTCTCTCCCTCTATCTGTCTTTCTCTCTGTGTCTGTCACTCTCAAATAAATAAATAAATAATTTAAAAAAATATACATACATACATATACATATATGTATGTATGTATGTATTTTTTTTTTCCAAGGTAGGGTCTCACTCTAGCTCAGGCTAACCAGGAATTCACTATGTAGTCCCAGGGTAGTCTTAAACTCATGGCCATGATCCTCCTACCTCTGCATCCTAAATGCTGGGATTAAAGGCATGCGGCATCACACCCAGCCTCCAGTCCTGTTATATTTTAAGCATACTGCTTTTAAGATTTTTTTTAGCCAATTATGGTGATTCATAACCCCAGCTGTAACCACAGGCCTTGCAAGGCTGAAGCAGGAAGACTGTTCTTAGTTCAAGGCCAAGCTAGGCTACAATGACATACCATGTCTTGAGAATAATAAAATAAAAATGCTTCTTGTATATAAATTAATAAGAGGCCACCATGGTCACATTACCAATAGACCCCAAGAAGTATTCACATGTGTTTTTAAAAGCCTTGAAGACGGGAAAAAAAGTTCTGAAGATACACTTTCTACTATATGATACTTATCTATTTTTGATTTTTGGTTTAATAACATTCTCCACTAGGGAGACCTAAAGACAGGCTTTGCCTTAAGTACAGATAGTATAGCTGGCTGATTTGGTAGCAGCACTTGGGACAGCATTGGGACGGAATCTTGTAAAATCATTTCACTGATATTTTTCCTCTATATTTATCTCCTTAAAAAATGCTTGTTACTTGAATACTGTCCTGGATTTCTATTGTTTCTGCTTTTTATCCACATTATTACTGGTGTATTTTATACTTTCCTAGGACTTAGTTATCATTCATATGCAAAGGCTCCCACATTTATGTGTGCAATCTAATCTGCCTTCTGAATTCCACAAACACATCAGTAGCCAGTTGCCTACAGGAAGTCTTCACATGGTCATTACAAAGGACACTCAGTGGTAGCATGTCCTGGTTGTAACTGATCACCCGCTTCTCTCAGCTGCTTCCAGTATCTGCTCTCACCTACAGCATTCTCATTGAACCCTGAGATGCTGGGGCTGTAGAGATAGATGGCTCAGTTGGTAAAGCAAGCATGAGAACCTCAGTTCAACTCCCCAAAGCCCACGTAAAAATGGTAGGGTGTGTGGTATGCACCTGTCATTCTAGCTCTGGGGAGGGGAAGGGAAGTTGTTCCCCATAGCTTACTGGCTAGCTAGACGAGCTTAATTGGTGAGTTCTAGGTTCAGTGAGAGATCCTGCCTCAAAAATAATAATAGAGGGCTGGAGAGATGGCTTAGTGGTTAAGACACTTGCCTGCAAAGCCAAAGGACCTAGGTTCAGCTCCCTAGAACCTGCATAAGCCAGATGCACATGGTGGCGCATGCATGTGGAGTTCGTTTGCAGTGGCTGGATGCCCTGGTGTGCCCATTCTCTCTCTCTCTCAAATATAATAAATAAATAAACAATTAAAAATAATAATATAGGGCTGGAGATATGGCAAAGCCTAAGGGCCCATGTTTGACTCCCAGATCCCATTTAAGCCAGACGCACAAGGTGACACATGCACAAGGTTGCACATGCACACAAGGCGGTGCATGTATCTGGAGCTTGATTACACTGGCTGGAGGCCCCAGCACACCAGTTCTTTATCTCCCTCTCACTCACTCTCTCTCACATAAAAAATAGCCAGTCTGATCAAAATAAAAGAGAAACTGATTGAGAGGGGGAGGGGATATAGTGGAGAATGGAGTTTCAAAGGGGAAAGTAGGGAAGGGAGGGCATTACCATGGGATATTGTTTACAATCATGGAAGTTGTTAATAGAAAGTAATAAATAAATAAATGGCCAGTCTGTTGGGCTTGCCTCAAAAAAAAATAATATAGAGAGCAATTACGGATGCCTGATATCAGCCTCCACAGGCACAAGCACATGCATGGGCACACCCACACACAAACCCCCACACAAAACACACAACATATAGATAGGTATGAACACCACACACATATACCCCCCAAAGTAAAGCAAAACTTGAGATTCACCCATGACAACTTCAGCCTTCTCACCCTAACATCTAATTAATCCCTCAATCTTACTGGTCCTACCTTCTTAACAGTGTTCAAATCCATCCATGTCTTTCTAGTCCCACCACCTCTACTTCATTGCAGGC
Organism: Jaculus jaculus; assembly: GCF_020740685.1. Taxonomy (NCBI): domain Eukaryota; kingdom Metazoa; phylum Chordata; class Mammalia; order Rodentia; family Dipodidae; genus Jaculus; species Jaculus jaculus. The sequence continues at coordinate 10,191,709 of NC_059114.1, read as the reverse complement.
CAATATCATCTCCCCCAGTTTTCATCTACTGTTTCTGCCACCCACTCTCCAGTCTGAAGCACAAGCAGTATCGTCTACAGCAAATATGCTTAGTTATTCTTCTGCTGCATCCTTCAACCCTTAGTGGCTTCTCCTTGTCAACAGGACAAAGTTCAAAAGTTTAGGACCCTGACCCCTCTCCATAGCTTCAGTTTACACCCCACCCCCACATGATCTGACTGGTACAGATCTCCAAATGGAACCTTTTTTCTCTCCTCCAGATTACTCCGTTAATATTCCCCACCATGTTCTGTTCTTCCCTTCACCTGGACCAGGGCAGCCCACAAATCCTTGTCTGCTGGACTTTCTTGGGATCCCTACAGCTGTTTTCAGTTCTCATCCTTTTTGTAGTATTTACTTCAGGATTCTACTATGCCTAGTTATCAGTCTTCCCTCCCTAGAATCACCTCATCAAGCTGAAGATGGTACTTTAGTCTTCTTTGTTTTTCGGTTCCTACCTAGCAAATGGCAGATGCTCTTTAATTATTGTCCAAATGAATGAATGCATAACTAAAAGTGATTTTTACTTAGGCACTAGCAATCTCTAGTATGTAAAAATTAGTAAAACCTTTAATGTGTCCTTGTGGAGTTCTGGCAGGCATTCTGTCCATACTCATCATCCTGGAAGCACAGGGAAAACAACCTGGGGCTTGCTTACAACTGGCATTTGAAGTGCGTGTGGACTTGGGGACTGAATCATTAACTTATGGCTTTAGATACTCTCTCAACTAGACAGTGCCAGAACTGAACTGGATTGGATGACACCAAGTTGGTGTCCCCTGTTGAAGAACTAATTGCTTCCTTGCCAGTGAGGAGAAATTTTCACACCTTTTGAGGTCATGGAAGTCTTAATTCTTGATTGTGGTGTGAAAGCAAAGGAAAAATAATTTTCTTTATCTACACACTCCCCATCCAAATTAAGTTAACTTAATAGGTCCCCCAGTCTTTTATACTCAATGGAGTTGTAGGAAATCAGGAGGACACCGGTGGTAATAGACACATTTGTACCAGCAACATCTAGGAAGTACCTTGCATGTAGAAGAGGCTCAAGAATGAATGAATAGGGCTGGAGAGATGGCTCTGAGGTTAAAGACACTTGCTTGCAAAGCCTGATGGCCTGGGTTCAGTTCCCCAGTACCCACATAAAGCCAGATGCACAAAGCGGCGCATGCATCTGGAGTTCAATTGTAGTGACAAGAGGCCCTGGTGTATCCATACCCCTCTTCTCGCAAATAATATTTATTTATTTGAGGAGAGAGAACAGGCATGCCAGGGCCCCCTTAACTTTTTAATTTTTTATTTATTTGCACCCAGAGAGAGACATAGAGAAGAGAGAGAGAGAGAATGAACGGTAGGGCCTCTAGCCACTGTAAACAAACTCCAGATGCATGTGCCACTTTGTGTATCTGACTTTACATGGGAACTGGGGAATTGAACCTGGGTCATTAGGCTTTGCAGGCAAATGCCTTAGCCACTGAGCCTCTCTCCAGCTCTGCAAATAATAATTAAAGGAGAATAAGAATAAATGAATGAATAAATAAAAGTCTTCAAAAGCCTACAGGGTTAATTGCACTGGAGACATCAAGTTGGTGCAAGGTGAGGAGACTGTTTATAGTAGTAATTCTGGGTGGCAATAGAGTTGGAGAGAAGTCAACACTGAGAGAAATATTTAGAAGGTAGAGTCAGAAGAATGGCTAATTGGGGGTGATGGTCAAGGACAGGTAGATGGATTAATAATAACTTCTGGTTTGGCCAATGCATGGATGGAAGTACTGTTTTCTCAGCTAGAGAATACTGTGAATTTTGAGTTTATAGACAATAAAAGTACCTGCAAAACTCCCACAGGGGCATATGGAATAGGTATTGTAGTTTGATGTCTGAAACTCAGGAGTTCTGTGTTGGAGACGTCAATGTGAGAAGCCACCTGGAGGTGGGGATTAGTTAAAGCACGGGTGTGGAAAAGAGTGCTCATTGAGAGACCAGAGCATGAGAAGGAAGGGAAAGGGGCCAGACGTAGCCTTAAGGAATTCAAACATTTAGAGATTAGCTAGAGGAGTAGTCAACAAACAAGACAGAAAAAGAAAGACAGATAAAAGACTAGCAGACTGTCAAATCAGGCAAGCCAGGGGCAAATGGTGTGAAGACAGGGGAATGGAGAAAATAAAAGGTGGTGGTCAGTAGTGTCAAGTGTTGTTGAGAGAACAAGGATGTGAGAACCAATGTATGTTCACTTGATTTAGGCCCATGGGAACTACTGGATAAATTAGATTGATAAGAGTAGAAGTCAACTGAAAAGTGCATATATCTCAAGGAAACTGAGATAAGTATACAAAATTTTATAGATCTTGAAGCCAGGCATGGTGGCGCACGCCTTTAATCCCAGCACTCAGTAGGCAGAGGTAGGAGGATCACCGTGAGTTCAAGGCCAGCCTGAGTCTACAGAGTGAATTCCAGGTCAGCCTGAACTAGAGTTAGACCCTACCTACTTCAAAAAAAACTTTTTAATAAAAATTAATTTGGATTGATTAGAAGTTAGAGAAGGTTTCTTAGAAGAGAGAGACTGAGCTACGTCTCAAAGAATGCGTAACAGTTTACCTGCCTGGTAGTGGTAGAGGCAGCAAAGGTATTCTAGGCAGAAGGTTCAAGATGAATCATGAAAAGACAAGGAAGCAAAAAGTGTCCTATTGGATCAGCTTTTAGGGTTAAGTGCTATTATCTAACATACTTATATTAAATGTAAATTCTTCTTGCAATATTACTCAACATGATGTTAGCATAAATTAACTTATCAAAGGATCTCCAGGTGGCAGCCAGTTGGAAGCAGGGCCTCATAGGCTTTGGAAAGAAGACAGGTATGTCTCCATACAGCAAGGGAAGCAGTTCAGGCCACAGTGATTGCTTTGCATCAGGAGATAGAAGGACAGACAGCCTCAGGCACCCAGGAAATATTGTTGAGTACTTTACATGCCTGGGGTGAAAGTGAAATGAATTTTGTTTACTTCAAAATTACTTTTCATGTCAGATCTGGCAAAATGTTTTTCTTAAGAAGACTAGACTTCATCAGAATGAATTCATAATAAAATCTTAACTCTAGATCTTTGGATTTAGTATTTCCAAGGTCAAGGAAATCTTCTGGGTCAGAGAGTCTATGCCCCTGCAAGAAAGCTGAAGTGTTGATGTTTTGATTACTTTCCTATTTATCTTTTTGGCACAAAGAAAATTAGTTCAGCATCAATTTAAGAATAAATAATATCAACATGGATGTAGCTTATGTGAACAGTGTGGTGAGTGAGCAGTAAGAGTGCAAAAGCTTGCAGAGAACCATTATCTCCGACTTCAGGAGTGCTGTCAGCTCTCCCGTGCCTTGGGAAATGCACTGTTTTACTTTTGGAGGATTATTGTTTGTGCTTTATGATCAGGGTTCTGAACCATGCTATTTTTATTTAGGAGACAGATGTGTATTCTTCCTAGTGTCTGTGTTAGTTACTTTTCTTGTGGGTGAGAAAGGCTTATTTCAGCTTACAGTTCAAGGCATCCAGTACATACATGGTGGTAGGAGCATGAAACGGCTGGCCACATTTCATTTAGTCAGGAAGCCAAAGAGTGATGAATGCTGGTGTTCAGTGAGCTTTCTCCTTTTTATGCAATCTAGGACCCCAGCCCATGGGATGGCACCACCTACATTTTAAAAAATATTTTATTTATTTATTTATTTTGAGAGAGAGAGAGAGACAGGAAGAGGCAGAGAGAGGGACTAGGCATGCCAGGGCCTCCAGCCACTGCAAACAAACTCCAGACGCATGCAACCCCTTGTGCATCTGTCTTACATGGGTCCTGGGGAATCGAACTGGGGTCCTTAGGCTTTGCAGGTAAATGCCTTAACTGCTAAGCCATTTCCCCAGCCCACCACCTACATTTTGAGTAGGTCTTTCCCCTTCAATTAACCTCATCTAGAAAATCCCTCTAAGGCAGGCCCAGAGCTTTGTAAGCATGATGCTTCTCAAACCTGTCAAGGTGTCAACAGAGATGAACCATCTTAGGGCCATAGCTAAGTATTTTCATTTCCCGAAGCTACCAACCCAATTCTCCCTCAGTGTTCCCTAAGAAGGTAAGTATGTCTTTAAATGTCTTATAATTAGCTGATCTAACAAATGCATTTTGAGCACCTTTCTGTTCCAGATATTGAACTAAGTGCAAAAGATCTGAAGATGATCAAGACACACACTGTGTCCTCAAAGAGCCTAGTGAGGAAAATAATTAGGGAACAGATAAGATGATAGTCATGTATTAGGTACAGTAGGAATTCACAAAAGATATTATCAGTTCTTCCAGGAAGACCTGGAAAGACTCTAAAACAGAAAAAAAAAAAAATTAAAAAAAGAAAAATCATGCTGCCAATTAAAAAATTTTTTTGTTTATTTATTTATTTGAGAGCAACAGACAGAGAGAGAAAGAGGCAGAGAGAGAGAGAGAGAGAGAGAGAGAGAGAATGGAAACGCCAGGGCCACTAGCCACTGCAAACAAACTCCAGACGTGTGTGCCCCCTTGTGCTAACATGGGTCCTGGGAAATCGAGCCTCGAACCGGGGTCCTTAGGCTTCACAGGCAAGCGCTTAACCGCTAAGCCATTTCTCCAGCCCTGTGCTGCCAAGTTTGATGAGTATCCAGACTGTGTCATAAAATAAGATACAAGATAATATAGCCGAAAAAAGTCTACATTCTCTACAAGAATTATTTGAAAAGTTACAACTCAGGGCTAGGAAGAAGGCTCAGTTGGTAAAGTACTTGCCATGTGAGTATACGGACTTGAGTTCAGATATTCTGCATCAACACAGAAGCCAGGCATGCAGGCACGTATCTGTAATCCTAGTGCAGGGAGGTGGAGACAAGTGAATCTCAGGAACTTACTGGTTAGCAAGTCTAGCTGAATTAGTGAGCTCGAAGTTCAATGACACATCTTGTCTCAAAAACTAAGGTGGAATGTGATTAAGGAAGACACCTATGTCAATCTCTGGCCTTCATATGCATGCACACATACATGTATGAGACCCAAGAGAGACCCTTCCTGAAAAAAAGGTGGAAAGTGAGGAACAATACTCAGGGCTGTACTCTGACCTCCACACGTGTGCTGTGGCACACACATGCCCACACTCAACATACATCATACATGCACACACACATGAAAAAAATACAACTAAATCAAGAAATTTACAAAAGCAATAAAAATATATTAAAGCAATTCCTTTGAACCCAGTTTTTTCTTATGACTCTTCAACTTCTGTTACTCATCATTTCTCAGTCATCAGATATGGCCTACACGGTGTTCTTGTAATGAGTAAGTGGAATAGCACAGACAGAGCACCGAGACCAATATCTCACAAGTACAAGTCATTCGGTGACTGACAGTTGTAATCACTCTTTACTGTCACAGGAATCTCCAGCCATACAGGATCCCTATGGTAGGATAAACATGGTCCCTAAGAGATAAAGTCTTAACCCCTGGAACAAGTGAATGCTATCTTACATGGGGAAGAGGGTGTGCGAGACACTTGATATGATTAAAGATCTTGAGGTGGAGAGATTGCTCTTAATGATCCAGATGGAACGAATAGAATCATGTGAATCCTTAGACATAGGAGGCATGGCCTTCTAGTTTTACAGTTCCAGTCTTCAGCACTCGAGCTGCTGTCAGTTGCCTATGCTCCAGTTGATAACTCCCCCACCTCAAGCTCATGCAACACTAAGTAAACTCACTGAATCATAAGTAAACTCACTGAATCACAAAAAAATGTAAAAACCATGAGAGCAGGAGGGGGACTACATGGGAAGAAGGGGCTTACCCATAGTGAGAAAGGAATAAGCAAGAAAAAAGTAGGGGAACATATTCAAAATATTTATATATACATATGAAATTGTAACAAAAAAAGAACATTACTATTACAAAAGGAGACATGAAGAGAAGACAGGGTGAGTACAGAGGTGGAGCCCTGAGGTAATGTTGTACAAGCCAAGGAATGCTAGTGGAACTGCAAGAAGCAAAGTCCCTCAGTTGCATCAATTATATGTTCAACCAGGTGTTCAGCAGCCATACATGATGCATTATCACCTAGTATACATCACAGATAAAGAGCATTTTCCACAAGCACAAAATGTTCTGTTGGGCAGAACCGTTCTTCAGAGGCCAGCTGGTACAATATAAGAAAATATAAAATTTGCTAAGGAACATGGTGATAATGGAGGCATAGACACTAATGCTTCCTCAAGACACAAAGATTTACTACCATAATTATTCCCAAAATTAACTTACCAAATTAACATAGTCCTGGCCACAATTCCAATAATAAGCCTTTGGAATTTAAGCTGCTTCTAATAGTCACACAGAAGACAAAATAGATAATCAAACATTTAAAGCACATAAAAGAAAAATAGAAAGAAGAGCTGTCCTTCTTGATAACAAAACATAAAGTTAGTTATTCAAGCATGATAACAATAGTTCAGGAGTAGATATGAGTATAGCAAGTGTAAAGATGAATCCATGTATATATGAAAATGTGATTTATGATAAGGGTGGCATTTCAGTTAGAGGGAAAGGGCAGACTGGAAAAAGAAGTCCCAGCTAGCTTTAAGAAGCCAAATATTAAAAAGCATTAATCAAAGGGCTTTAACATATGCATCTAGATGGGCTTTTGGTGTGCATAACATCTCCATTTAACCAAAGAACAGTGGGAGCTTCCTTCTAGAGTCTATGGCCTTCCAAGCCTTAAGTCTTTTCACTCAATTCTCAGTACTAGGCATGAATTCCTCCCACTGAGTGGGCCTCATATCCAATCAGAGTGCAATAAATTACCCCACAACTTTGTGCCACTATGGTACCCATGGGTAAATCTTGCCTGGTTTATTAATTTTGTAGCTTACAGAATCCACTGCTTGTTCACACTGTTAGTGACTTCTGCAGCTCACACAGCATCCAGCACTATGACATGCAGTCAGCAGAGTGATGGCCTCCATCTAGTTCCAGCTTGATTTCTCAACAAAAGGACAGGAAGAGAAAGTCCAATGCTTAGTACTGGACAAGTTGTCTCTGTCTCACCCACCAGGGCTCAGGCAACACTGCAGAGGAAACAGCCTAATGATGTGAGTGCTGTTCTCGCTGCTAGCCACAGAACCTTCTTGAGATGGCGGTAGACACTGAAGAGACTCAAACTCTTCAAAGCAGAAAATAAGAGGTTGTTGAGAGCTCAGCACTAAATGAAATGTCTATCATGCCCTCCAAGGATCAGAGAACACTGCAGAAGAGGGGACCAAAACAATGTATGAGCCACAGAATGGGAAAGAGTACTTGGAGCTCTGTCCTCCCGACATGAACCATGGGTGCATACATGACCCCACAGTGGTTACTGATAACGCTAGAAGACCCGCACTGTTCTGACCCTGTCAACATTTTTTTTAAAGATCTTAAAGTTTTAAATTTTTTTAACTTTTTATTTATTTGTTTGAGCGCAATGGACACGGAGAGAGAACGAGGCAGATAGAGAGAAAGAGAGAATGGGCGCACCAGGGCCTCTAGCCACTGCAAACGAACTCCAGACACGTGTGCCCCCTTGTGCATCTGGCTAACATGGGTCCTGGAGAATCGAACCTCAAACTGGAATCCTTAGGCTTCACAGGCAAGCGCTTAACCACTAAGCCATCTCTCCAGCTCCCTGTCAACATTTTGACATGGAGGATGGAGAAGGATAAGACATGAGACAACTAAACAAAGGAAGGACTATCTTGAAAGAGAGAGGATAATGGAATGGGAATATGATCAAATTACAGTATGTTCATATATTAAATTCTCAAGAAAATAATTTAAACAGAAAAATGGCAAAATTATTAGAATATAGAAATTTTTGTTGGTTACTTTAGCATTTGGGAAAGACTTTTTTTAAAATTTTTTATTTATTTATTTGAGAGCGACAGACACAGAGAGAAAGACAGATAGAGGGAGAGAGAGAGAATGGGCACGCCAGGGCTTCCAGCCTTTGCAAACGAACTCCAGATGCGTGCGCCCCCTTGTGCATCTGGCTAACGTGGGTCCTGGGGAACCGAGCCTCGAACCGGGGTCCTTAGGCTTCACAGGCAAGCGCTTAACCGCTAAGCCATCTCTCCAGCCCAGGGAAAGACTTTTTAAGCAACATATAAGATAATGAAGCCAATGACATGGACTGGAAAACAATATTATTAAGATGTCAACACTAGGGGATAGAGAGATGACTTAGTGGTTACGGTGCTTGCCTGCAAAGCCTAAGGACCCAGGTTCAATTCCCCAGTAACTATGTAAGCCAGATGCACAAAGTAGCACATGTGTGGAGTTCATTTGCAGTGGCTGGAGGCCCTGGTGTGCCCATTCTCTCTCTGCCTCTTTCTCTCTCTATTAAATAAATAAAATATATATTTTTTTAAAAGATGTCAACACCATAGATTAAATGCAGCCTATAGATTCAATGAAATATCTGTCAAAAACCCTAATAACATTTTACATGAATAAGAAAACAACATTCTAAAATTCATGTAGGGGTATGACAGTGTAGGTAAGTGGTACAGTACTTGTCTAAAATATGACAGAGCTTGGGTTCAGTCTAATGAATTAATATAATAAAGTGCATATGGACTCTCCAGGGACTCTGCATAGCCTAAACAATCTTGAATAAGAAGAACAAAGCAAGAGGCCTCACACTTCCTGACTTCACACTACAAGGGGACAGCAGGGCACAGTCATGAAGATAGATACCTAGACCAATGGAAAAGAATAGAGAGCCCAGAAATGAACCCTGACATAAAAGGTCAAATTACTTTCAACAAGGGTACTAAAAACATTCAATGAGGAAAGAACAGTCTTTTCAACAGTGTTGAGGAAACTACAGACCCATGTGCAAAAAGAATGAAATTGGACCATCTTCATATATCATATACAAAATAATTAACTCATAATCAATCAAGACCAAATTTAAGGACCCAAACTATATCATTCTTAGAACAAAGCTGGTGTGGTGGCTTATGTTTAATCCTAATACATGGAATACTGAAGAGGATTTCTGTGAGCTAGTGGGCTCTAGATGAGTTCCAGGCAGCCTGGGCTACAAAGTAAGACCCTGGTTTATTTGAATAATTTTTTCTAAAGACAAGTTTGGCTTTCCCAGTGGCAAAACAACAAGAGAGATCTATCTCAAACAATATGGAAAGAGAAGACCAATACACCGTGGTTGTCCTCTGACCTTTACACAAGTGCCGTGGCACAGGTATGCCCATATACACATACAAATACATACATACACAAATAAATTTTTAAAAATAAAATAAAACAATAAAAATAACAAACCAACTTAATTTTTTTTTATTAGTTTTGTATTCAGCAAATACAGGCAGTTTGGTACCATTATTAGGCTCATCCATGTCCTACCTCCTCCCCATTTTCCCCAAGCAACCTAATTTTATTTTGTTTTTGGCAATAGAGATTGAACCTAGGGCCTGGTATATGGTTAGGTAAATGCTTTGCCATTGCCATTGGGTTATATTCCCTGCCCCAAACACCCTAATTTTAATATTTTATTTATTTATTTATTTATTAATTCATTCATTCATTCATTTATTCATTTGAGAGAAAGAGACAGATGGAGAGAGAATGGGTATGCCAGGTCTCTAGCCACTGTAAATGAACTCCAGACACATGTGCCATCTTGTGCATCTTGTTTACATGGGTACTGGGGAATTGAACCTGGGTCCTTAGGCTTTTCAGGCAAGTGCCTTAACCACTAAGCCATCTCTTTAGCCCAGTGACTTAATTTTAAAATGGGCAAAGGACTTAAAAAGACAAATAAATTTAAAAAATTAAAACTAGGGGAAGAAGGGGACATCCCTGACAGAAATGCCCTGTAGAAAGTGGAAAAAGCTTAACTCTAAAACCATGGGCTCTGGTTAGTGAATGCCAGGCCCAGAACTGAATTAGCCCCAAGAGTGAGCTGTTGGCCAGGAAGACCCATGAGGTTCCCAAAACAATGCAGGCCTTTGCCATAACACTTGATTACATGCCAGAGCTAAAAGGTAAGACCCTACTGCTAAAAACACCACAGACTATGGTCACAGGACATGGAAATACCACACTGGAGCCAAGTGTGGTGGTGCATGCCTTTAATCCTGGCACTCGGGAGGCATAGGTAGGAGGATCACTGTGAGTTCAAGGCCACCCTAAGACTACATAGTTAATTCCAGGTCAGCCTGGACCAGAGTAAGACCCTACCTCGAAAAACCAAAAAAAAAAAAAAAAAAAAAAAAAAAAAAAAAAGAAAAAGAAAAAGAACTGAGAGGTGAAACCAGTTCCTTCCTGGTTAGCCCTAATAGTGTTGGAAAATGCTGAGAGTTGCTGGGGAATAATGGTCACCACAGCATGAATAAAATAAGCAGAGGACTCTGCAAGCTATGAAATCAACCAGCCAGGCAAGAAATACACACTTGTGCAATAGTGGCACATAGCCTTTGTGGATAAACAACTGTTCTCTGGACATGAGGTCTGCTCAGTGGGGGAAAACTCATATCTGGTATCAGAAAGCAAGTCAGAATCCCATGGCCAGGAAACTCACAGACTCCAGAGAAAAGCCACCAGTGCTCTCTTACACAGCAAAATCTCTCTCAAATAACTATGCATATTCCCTTTAATCTAAGCTGTTCTCACCCCTGGCTAGAGAATGTGTTTATTTTAGAGATGGCAGAGAAAATTCAGGAGAGCCAAGATCCATCAGTACAAGAAAACATACCCAACTGCCGACTATAAGACGTGCTACCTATACCACATATACTGGGGCCTATGAGAAATTGCAGAGGAAGCAACAACATGATGATTGCTCCCACTGCTAGCCTGACAACCAGCTCCAGAGGAACAGAAACAGACACTGTGGTCAATCAAAACACACCCAATCAGAAACCCAGAGGCTACAAAAAACTCAATACTAAACCTTATTGCTAATAGACCTGCCAAAACTCAGGCACCACTGTGGAAGAGGGGGTGGGAAGATTTTAAGAGCCACAGCCTCCCTCCAACCCCACTGACTGAGACTTTTGTTTAATTATTCAACAGTAAACACCAATAGCTCCATTAAGGAGAGCCCTCAAGGAAAGTAGAACCTGGGTAGAGAGGATATAAGACTATAATCTTTGTTTAAAAAAAAAAAGGCAGGTGTGGTAGCGCACACCTTTAATCCCAGTACTTGGGAGGCAGAGGTAGGAGGATCACCATGAGTTCAAGCCCACCCTGAGACTACAGAGTGAATTCCAGCTCAGCCTGAGCTAGAGTGAGACCCTACCTCAAAAAACCAATAACAACAACAAAAAGAAGATAAATACATAAACCACTCCTAATACCCCCCAAAATAAAATAAATAAATAAAAATTTAAAAGTTAAAACCAGGGCCATAATATGATCCAGCAATTTCACTGCTGGGTATATACTGAAAAGGAATGAGAGCAGGAATGTGCACAGAAATTTGCACACCCATGTTCATAACCTAATTCACAAAAGCCAAAAGGTGGAAGCAACCCAAATGTCCACCAACAGATGAAATGGATAAACAAAATAGGTTATATGGGCTGGAGAGATGGCTTAGTGGTTAAGGTGCATGTCTGAGAAGCCTAAGGACCCTGGTTCCATTCTCCAGGCCCCATGTTACCCAGATGCACAAGGGGCACATGCGTCTGGAGTTCATTTGCAGTGGCTAGAGGCCCTGGCACACCCATTCTCATTCTCTCTCTCTCTCTCACTCTCTCTCTCCCCCCACCATCCCTCCCTTGCTCTGTCTCTAATAAATAAATAAATAAAAATAAAAATAAGATCTTTAAATATAGCCGGGCATGGTGCCACACGCCTTTAATCCCAGCCCTCAGGAGGCAGAGGTAGGAGGATCACTGTGAGTTCAAGGCCACCCTGAGACTCCATAGTGAATTCCAAGTCAGCCTGGGCTAGAGTGAGACCCTACCTCGAAAAACAAACAAAAAAAGATCTTTAAAAACAAAACCCAGGCATGATGGTACATGTCTTTAATTCCAGCACTTGGGAGGTAGAGGTAGGCCCTAGAGGTGTAACACCTGCTGTGTCTGGTTAAATGCATAGATTATGCTCACCAAATGGCCCAGCAAGCACTTTTCTTAATGTTTGTACCCATATATTATTGCTACTCTCACTTTTGGTTAGAGAAGCTTCTCTTTTCAGATGGTGGTGACCATTGGGATACTCAAAAGTCACCATAGTGCTGAGAATAAGTGACAGAGGAGTGCTCAGCACTAAAACATCTCTATCACATCTTCCAAGGCTCAGGATCCATTGCGGAAGAGGTGGCGGGAAGAATGTAAGTGCCAAAGGAAGGATAGGACTCCTTAAGATACACTCTTCTAGGGGCTGGAGAGATGGCTTAGCGGTTAAGCACTTGCCTGTGAAGGCTAAGGACCCCAGTTCAAGGCTCAACTCCCCAGGACCCACATTAGCCAGATGCACAAGGGGGTGCACACATCTGGAGTTCATTTGCTATGGATGAAGGCCCTGGCGCGCCCATTCTCTCTCTCTTTCTATCTGCCTCTTTCTCTCTCTGTTTGTTGCTCTCAAATAAATAAATAAATATGAACAAAATAATACTCTTCTAGCCTGGATATCCATGATCTCGCAGTGCCTGGCACTACCTACACAAGGCCATTGTAATAGGAGGAAAAGATGATGACATCAAAATAAAAGAGAGACTGATTGAGAGGGGGAGAGGATATGATGGAGAATGGAGTTATGAAGGGGAGGAGGGAACTATCATGGTTTATTGTCTAATTATGGAAGGTGTCAATAATAAAAGCTTTTAAAATGTGTGTGTGTGTCTGAGACAGAGAGAAAGAGAGAAAGAGAGAGAGAGAATGGGCATAGCAGGGTCTCTTGCCCCTGTAAACACACTCCAAATGCATAGTCTACTTTGTGCTCCCAGCTTTATATGGGCACTGGGGAACTGAATCCAGGATGAGAAGCTTTGTCAGCAAGCACATCTCTACTTTCAAGGTCCTGAGTAATTAATTTTGAATTCTCTTGTGGCTAAAGATGAACACATAAGCCTACAAGCTTGCCTGCTCAAGTAACAACTTCCATAGTTTAAAAATGAAAAAGTTGGAAGCTGGGTGTGGTGGTGCACACCTTTAATCCCAGCACTCAGGAGGCAGAGGTTGGGGGATTGCCATGAGTTCAAGGCCACCCTGGGAATACAGAGTGAATTCCAGGTCAGCCTGGACTACAGTAAAACCCTACCACAAAAAAAGAAAGAAAGAGAGAGAGAGAGAGACAGAGAGAGGGAGGGAGGGAGGGAGGGAGAAAGAAAGAAAGAAAGAAAGAAAGAAAGAAAGAAAGAAAGAAAGAAAGAAAGAAAGAAAGAGGAAGGAAAGAAAAGAAAAGAAAAGAAAAGAAAAGAAAAGAAAAGAAAAAGAAAAATTTGGTGTTTGGCATGAATGGAAGAAATCTGCAGGCATGGTAGTGTTATTAGATATATTATACATGACATAACTGCTATTTCTTAAAAAAAATGAACAGATATTAGATACGAGTTAGAAATGCAACAGTTTGCTTCTTGAACTTGCTCTGTAGGTCATTTGCTTGTATCTGGCTCTCTAGAAAATGATTTCTTTCAGGGATTGGAAGGAACATAGTATAACTGTAATTACAAAAATCACTATAAAGGTAGGTTCCATAAAACACCAAGGATCACTTCGGTGTGAGCTCTCTGAGATGGAAAAGCTCTGTTGGTGACAGTCATGTCATAATTGTCTATTCTCACTGGCAAGAATGAGCAAGGCCAAGGGCCCTAGGGAACGCACCCTCCTCAAACAAGTCCTCCACACAGGGTGGAGACAGAGTTGTAAGATATGGTCACTGAGGGGCCACATTTCCGTTTTAAGTTGGTCTATGTTCACTTAAAGAGAAAAAGACAGAAAACCTCTGGAGAGCAGTAGTTGGATACACATAGCAAGAGTGAGGCTAAGTATTATGTGAGGGGCAGGTTCCTGTATTTAATTTTCATACCATTTTTCCAACAAACAATGCATTTCAAATTTCTAAAACAAAATGAAAGCCGGAATGATAGCTTATGTTTATAATTCCAGCACTCAGGAAGCAGAGGCAGGAGGATTGTGAGTTCCAGACTAGCCTAGAATATAAAATGAGACCTTGTCTCAAAAAAATTGTTTTGAACAAGAAAATTTCTAAAACAAAATGAAAATAATCATATATTTCTTGCTGATCTTTTATTTTTTAAATATATTTATATCCTTTCTATACTTTTTCTATATATAATGACAGAAATTTTTTGTCATTGGCATATTTGGAATCTTGCTACCGAATTGTCTGCTTCCATTTTTTGTATTTTTTTTTTTACTTATTCATTCATTCATCATTTTAATAGCTAATATAATCATTGTTGTAGTAAAGTTCGCATTGCTGGCAGAAATCATGCAGGCATCCCAGCAAGCCTGTTTCACACCACCCATGGCCATTTCCAAAACACAAGACCGTGTTGCAAACTCCATGACCCTCTTTCCTGCATTTCTTATATTCCACAATACCAGGGAGGGTGCCAGTTTGTTAATCCAGGGGGGAATAAAGCAGACTTTGAAGAACAGGACACTCCTTGAGCACTCAGGCCCCTTCAAAAGAGTCTACATTCTTTCTGTTGCCCCAGTGCAGGTCAGCTGGCCCAATCTCAAAAATCGTAATCTCTCAATTGCAGCTGAACAGGCAGCAATTCAACCAAAGGTTTCATTTTTTCTGTGCCATATCCCTCTACTCACACCAGTTCATTTCTATTCAATACAACCCTGCACAACTTCTCAAGACCCGGCTATAACAGCAAGCCTCTCACACAAACTGCTTATAGCCCAGTCCAGGCAAAGCTCTTTCTAACCCTCATAAGCCAAACCTCACGGTCCATAGTTCTTACTGTATTCAGGTCTTGCAGCTCAGACCAGAATAGTCGATCAAGCTGTACCTACAGCACTGCAAGGCATCTCTTAGGCCAAGGTTTTAAATTCTTCCACATTCCTTTTGAAAATCAGCTCCAAAAGGCCAAAGCCACACAGTCAGGTGTCTAGCAGCCATCCCACTCCTCGATACCACTTTACTGTTGAAGTCAGGTTCGCATTGCTGGCAGAAATCACCCAACCAAGAGCAGCTTGTGGGAAAAAAAAAAAAAAGATTATTTTGGCTAACAGTCTCGAGGGGAAGCTCCACGATGGCAGGAGAAAACGATGGCATGAGCAGAGGGTGGACATCACCTCCTAGCCAACATCAGGTAGACAACAGGAATAGGAGAGTGTGCCAAACACTGGTAAGGGGACACTGGCTATAACACCCATAAACCCGCCCCCAGTGACAGTGCTTCCGGGAGGCATTAATTCTCAACTGCCATCAGCCAGGAAGACTAGCATTCAGAATAACTAAGTTTATGGGGGACGCCTGAGTCAAACCTCCACAGTCATGTACTATGCAACTAAAAGGTATGTGTGGGGACTCTCCCTATCATTTCAGAGCCACTCAATTCCCCTGCTAGGAAGCAACCGCTATTATCAGCTTTTTGAACATTCTTACAGAAACAACCTAGTCTGTTCTCATTTCAGAGTCAACTATACCACACACACACACACCTTAGCTGCTATCAAATTTAAGTTATCATACTTTTCAAACTGTTTAATTATGGCTAGATCAGACCTAACCATACTAAGATTGAGAAGAGAAGGGTTTTATCTACAGAGCCATTCGTGGTCTTCTAAGTAGGGAAGCATCCTTTCCATTGCCTCTACTTAGCATCCCACCTAGCGACCACATGTTGCTCCCTTAACTGAAGGAAATTAAAGAGAAGCAAAGAATGTAAGGGTAAACGGGGAGGGTCAGAAAGACAGAAAAGTCAAACTTCCATGCTCGGTGCTGTGGGGTGAAGGGAGTAGGGCATGGTAGGGATTGGCACTAGAGTATTTCAAGGTAGTGAGACAGGAATAGAAGCCATACATTCTAACCTCTATCTAACTCAGATAAAATGAAAAAAGAGCTAAATCCAGGTACAAGCGGTATGCTGGAAGAATGCAGAGGGAGAGAGAGATTAGAGGAAGGGACTTCATAACTTAGCTTGGGGCTGGTTGAGCACATCATACAACTTCACAGACGGCACAAATTTTCCCTGACTCATGAAAACTCAGCGGTGGGACAATGCCAGATCAGTGCACTGAAGCTCAGTGAGTGACAAAGTCTTTTGGAGCCAAGATGAAGAGGAAAAATCTAAGAAACTTGCAGGCACACAAAAGATAAAAATAATATTAAAAGTTCTTCTTTAGACACAACTGGTCTTCAGTTGCAAGTCAAGAAAAAAAAAGAATGAGCCTTTTCAAAAGCTTTATTATTTAAAAAAAAAAAAATCCAAGCCTCCACACGTGGTTTAACTCCAGGGGCATCTGCTGCATGCTCTCTGTGTGTTGAAGTGTCCCTAGACATGTCCAGGGTTTACTCGCTCAGCACCCTGTGCACGGCAAGCCTGCCAGGGCAAACACGAGAGTTCTTTTGCAGCAAGTGCTGCTTGCAGTTCTGCAAATCAAATCCAGGGCTGTACACATGGTAGTCAAGCGCCCTACCACAGCTCCAAACATCAGTTTTTCGACTAACACTTTCTAAATTACCCATCATTAAACTTTTACTTGGAATATGAAGGGTATTCATTTGGCGAATGTTTCCTATGACAAGAAAAAAATGTTTGGAATGTTTTGAATATATCTTACAAACCCAAGGCTGTTGAGTATACATTGCAGCGTAACTATGCTACAAAATACAGTTAGATTAGACACCAAAGTATGACGTGAATATACATTTTCCAGCCTATAAAAATTTTCCATGATATGGTAGGGCTGCTCTGTTTCAAATTAAAACCCTATTTATTAAGAAATGCAAGGCCATTTTAAATGGCGCTGGGCCAGACAGCAGAGTAGAGCAGTATTGTTGCAGGGTACATTTTTACTCCGAGCCTTTCAGGACTTAGTGATCAAGAGCTGAAGATTTAGAAGAACTTTTCTGATTTTTATCCAGTCTCCCTCTATTCACTGCCAAGATCTAATTCAGCAAAGTATAGACATTTTCCAAACTGGGAGGCAGCATGACAGTAGGCCATATAAAAGAATTTTAAAATGAGGTATGAAACTAATTTTTTGTGAGTGTTTAAAGTCATGTTACTATAGTTCACAATTCCCGATTCTAATGATCCTGATTAGGAACTGTCTCACCAGATGTTATCAAGGAATATTTACTCTCAGCTATGGCTATTTAGTGCTCTTCTCTGTGCTTTGCATCAACTGTACTGCAATTAGTCTTTGGAGCCTTTTGTGACTTTGTGAGTACTGAGCTAACTTCTGGTGACTTTTTTTTTTTAAGATTTTGCTTTTATTTTTATTTATTTATTAATTAGAGTCAGTGAGAGAGGGAGAAAGAGAGAGAGAGAGGGATAATGGGCGCACCAGGGCTTCCAGCCACTGCAAATGAACCCCAGACACACGTGCCAGTATGTGCATCTGGCTTTCATGGGACCTGGAGAACCAAGCTTGGGTCTTTAGGCTTCACAGGCAACTGCTAAGCCATCTCTCCAGTCCAGTGACCTTTATATTTTACTCAGATGTTCCCTCTTTGTGGAAATATTTACCCTGGGGGTTTCCACTAAAAGAATGAGAGTTAATTGTGGAAGTTCTTTTCTTGGGCGGGGAGGGAATGTAACAGCTTGGGACATATTTCTATCAGTGCTTGTTTTTTCTCTCTGCCCTATTCTAGGGAAGTATTTCCACACTCACAGAACTTAAATCTAATAGGTTCTTTCTTTCTTTCTTCTTTCCCTTTATTTTTATTTTTTGATTTTTCGAGGTAGGGTCTCACTCTGGCTCAGGCTTACCTGCAATTCACTATGTGGTCTCAGGGTGGCCTCAAACTCACAATGATCCTCCTACCTTTGCTTCCCCAGTGCTGGGATTAAAGGCGTGCGCCATCAAGCCTGGCTTCCGGCTTCCCTTCTTTCTTTATTGTTTTTTTTTTTTTTTTTTTTTTTGAGGTAGGGTCTCGCTCTCTAGCCCAGGCTGATCTGGAATTCACTATGTAGTCTCAGGATGGCCTCGAACAGCCATTCTCCTACCTCTGCCTCCTAAGTGCTGGGATTAAAAGTGTGCACCATCATGCCTAGGTTCTTATCAAATGTTACATATGCAAATAAGGCATATGTTTGAAAATGTGTGGCATAAAGGTTGGTTCATGTTAATTATTCACTGGTTGTATCTAGTTGAACATAAACAGATCTTGGTGAACACTGGTTTGCTAAAAAAATGACATGTGTTCTGAGCTGGCATGGTGAGTTTTAAAAATCTAACTTATTTTGGTAAGAGAAGAATAAAGAACCTTTAAGAAGCAAGTGAAATTACATATCCAACAACAAAGTCTTTCCCTACAAGTTTCAGCTACAGACTTTATTTTTCCCATAAATCCAACAGCACAGGTAAACTATGAATCCTTGAAATGCTAAGCTTATAGTGAGGAAAACTGTAAGAGGAGAGCTAAAGCTAGAGACACTGAACACCAAAATGCATACAAATTGGGGCATCCTTTCAAATCCCACCTAAGAAGCAAGAAATAAGCTTGAAAAACTATTTGTCTGGCCTTTTTCATGGTATAGTGCATAGACTAAGAACCAGGGCACTGGGTTCCATCACTGACTCGCAAGTTTCCGTAACAGTCAAAAAAAGGGAGGGGGATCATATTTGCCATATACCAAACAGGGATGCTTTGAGGATTAATGACATAATGTCTGTAAAGAGGTTGGAGTTCCCTGGAAAAAAGACTCTACATAAATATTAAGTTATAATATTTAGGCTTAGTCCACAATGTGAGACCTGGTTTCCTTGGCTCATGAGGTCATCAGCAGCTTTGTAGAATACGCTCAAACACCCACAGAGCAAGCTTGTTAGCGCCTCAGAAGTAGACTGCCCAGTGAAGCTGGCCCACCTGGCTGCAGAATCACAGGGCAGTTCTCCCTCTTCCGACTTCAAGAGGATACAGGAGAGTGTCAGTTCCTTAAAGGAGTGAGACACAGCCAAGAGAGCACTTCCACAGAATTTAGGCTTTCCAAGACATGCAGTGGGAGTTTGGGTATATTTTGGCTCAAAATTAAACAAATTTTATATCAGATCTTGATTTGGAAGACTAATTGTGTGATTCAGACTAAGAAATTTCAGAGTAAGCAGAAGAATGAGAAAGCTACTTCTTTTTTTTTTTTTTAAAGAAAAAGTCTCCATTTTTATTGAAAAACAAAAATCCATTGACTTGTCATTTGTTAACGCTGACAAAGGAGCACAACCTAATATTAACCTAGAAATATCTCACACACTATAATGCACCATGCGGATTCAGTTCTGGAAGCACTTTGTTTTTACACCTCAGAATAGAGTACCTGGCTTTTCCCCGAAAGCAGTTACAAACTCAAGCACTGTTCTAACTATACGCTGACCACTGATCTTCTTTTTTATGAAAGCTTTTAAAAAACATTTTCTTTTTTAAAATTTGTGTGTGTGTGTGTGTGAGAGAGAGAGAGCGAGAGGGGAGGGAGAAAGGCATAGGCAGATAGAAAATGGGCATGCCAGGGCTTCTAGCCACTGCAAACAAACTCCAGATGTATGCACCACCTTGTGCATCTGACTTATGTGAGTCCTAGTGAATCGAACCTAGTCCTTTGGAGAAAGCTACTTCTTGAAGTGGTTGACTTCTATCTTGAAAGGATTTGGAAGTAAACTCAGGGATGGGAATTGTGCTGGGTAAGCTGTCATCTCCAGCTCAGTCTCTGATGACAGTAAAAAGGCTACCAGGGCCATCCTGAAGACACTTTAGTTCTAGAGCTCCAAGACACAATTACAATTAATTCAATGTGGGCATTGCTTTGCAAATGTTGTGGTAAAACTGAGTGATACTAACGTTACTGTGACTAAATATTTGCATTTTTCAGTCTTAGATAAGGAGGTGAATTCTGATCCAAAGGCTTGAGACAGCAGAAAGCATCTTCTTCAAGATAAAAGGTTCATGAACATATCATCAATGCTGAATAGTCATTCTGAGACTGTTGTCTGTAACACTTGACAAAAGACAAAAATGTGAAGGATTCCTTTATTTGGTGGCTTGTTTCTGCAGTTAGGATGACATGTATTTGTAACTGTATGAGGAAAGTAAGGATGGGAGTTTGGTTGCATTCGAAGGAACTGATCAAGTAGCTACATATGCTAAGTGCAGCCAGCTCTCACTGATGGAAAGCGGGAAACTCAGGCTGATTGATCAGTGTTAGATTGCAATGTCAGTGTAAGTAAGCAATCACAGTCTTCTTCCTGGTACATAAATGTAGGGACAAGTAGGTGTGGGGGGTGTGGGGAGTGTTTATATATATTTTCTAGCTCTGTCCACTAACACTGCTCATATACTGGCTGCTAAAAGGAGCCATTAAAAAGTAGAGCTTTTCCAGAAAAATGCTTGATTCCAGGACTGGAAGAGGAAAAATATGAATCTGGGACAGCTTGTCATGCCAGAACATAAGAAGTGCTTAAAAAATTAGGAGGACACATCCAAGAACACAGAAGCCTTCCCAGTGAGATTCCTACTGGAAAAATCTTAAAGATGAGCATCACAGTATATAGTAAATGGATAAAATAAGGACCCATGGATTCATGTTGATATAAGAAATCTGATGAGGATCAATATAGTGTTCATAGTTTCAAATTATTACTACATAGTCATATACTAATGATTAATTGCAAAAATAAAAAGTAACTGTTTCATGGCTGGAGGCCCTGACATGCCCATTTTCTCTCTCCCTCTCTCTGTTTCTTTCTCTGTCTCTCTCTCTCAAATAAATAAATAAAGATTTAAATAGTTTATTTTCAAAGAGAGAGAGAGAATTGGAACACCAGGGCCTCCTGGCCCTGCAAGTGGACTCCAGATGCATGTGCCTCTTTGTGCATCTGGCTTTATGTGGGTACTGGGGAATTGAACCTGGGCCTTTAGGCTTTGCAAGTAAGTACTTTAACCATTGAGCCATCTCTCCAGCCCTGAGAAGGATTTATTGAGGGGAAACATTTGAACCAAAATCCAAATGTAGAAAGTCATTATTTAAAAAAAAAAAAAGCTGGATGTGGTAGCATACACCTTTAGTCCCAGCACTCAGGAGGGAGTATATAGGAGGATCATCTTGAGTTCAAGGCCAGCCTAAGACTACATAGTGAATTCCAGGTCAGCCTGGGCTACAGTGAAACCCTACCTCAAAAAAACAAAAACAAACAAACAAACAACAACAACAACAAAAAAAAAAAACCAAGAGTGGGCTTGAGAAATGGCTTAGTGGTTAAGGCGCCTACCTACAAAGCCAAAGGACCCAGGTTTGATTCCCAGGACCCATGTAAGCCAGATTCACAAGGTGGCAAATGCTTCTGGAGTTTGTTTGCAATGGCTAGAGGTCCTGACACCCCCATCCTCTCTCTCTACCTCTTTCTGTCTATATATCGCTCTCAAATAAATAATAAAATAAAATTAAAAAAAAAGTAACTGTTTCATAGAGAAGCCTGGCAGACACCATCTTAATCAAGTGAGCAAATGCATGTTTCATCAAAATTATCTGCTTCTTTAAGGAAGTAATGGTTATCAACATCACTTCTGGGTATATTTACAAAATGACAGGCCTGTGCCATTAAAACACACTAGTATGAAAGTCAAGAAAGACCAAGGTTCTGTCCCAAACTAAAGGAAAATTTTAAAAAAAAAGAAAAAAACCTTAACAACTAAATGAAATATGTAATTCTGACCTGGATCCCTTTGCTATAATGGACATTGTTGGGACAACTAGAAAAACTTGAATGGAGTCTGAGGTTTAACAACAACAATTTATTGAAGTTTATTTTTAGCTTTGAAGGCTGCATTGTGACTATGTAAGGGAATGGCTCTATTTCTAATAATTGCATACTTCAGTATTCATGGGTAATGAAGCAAGTGGTTCAGGAAAAAAAAAAAGCCATGATTCATGCTGTACTTGCAGCTCCTCTATAAGCTTAGCATAACCTTAAAACTAAAACAACAAATACTGGCTTTAGAAAAAAGGCTTACTTTTAATGTTACTATTACATATATATATTGCTGACAAATACTGGGCAAATTAAAATATTTATTGTTTTCTAACATATCTACTGACTTTTCTGAGATGAGAACATGTGCAGATGAGGTGTCAGTAAGCTTAACTTGTTCTAGAAATAGAAAAGCCAGAAAAACTTGAGAGAATAAGAAATTGGAAAGATTTAAGTCAGAGCTAGGGGCTGGGGCAGATCAGAAATGGCCTTCAAGACTACACACACACACACAAAGACAATAGACACCTTTAGAAGATGGCTCTGGATGTTTTGTATCAACTAAACCATGAATGAATGGAAAGGTCACAGGGCTTCCTGGTGGATTGGACTGGGCTATGAGGGAGGAGACACAAGGATGGTTCCTGGATTTTGGTTAAAGCAAA
Organism: Jaculus jaculus; assembly: GCF_020740685.1. Taxonomy (NCBI): domain Eukaryota; kingdom Metazoa; phylum Chordata; class Mammalia; order Rodentia; family Dipodidae; genus Jaculus; species Jaculus jaculus. The sequence goes on along the minus strand of NC_059114.1, from coordinate 10,169,070 downwards.
TGGTATTACTTACTAAAATGGCAAAGACTGAAGAAGTAACTAGTGATAGGAAAATAAAAAAATTTGGGACTGAACTGTGGAGTTGTGGGAATGAGAGCCTTATTAAAGTGGATAAAGACAACAGGAAGCACAGAAATAGACATAAGAAAGACACAGGCAATTCTCTTGCAAGGTGGATATAATTTTGATCAGTAGAAAGAAAGACATTTGGGATAAGATAAAACCTACAACCCATGGAGAATATTTGCAACCCCACTGAGGAGGATCCCCATCAGACTGGGGGCAGGGACGAGGAAAAAGAGGGTACCAAAACATGATGCATCCATACAAAGTATGTTGTTAACAATAATAATAATAAATAAAAATACATTTGTTAAGATATGTAAGCAGGGATGAAGAGATGGCTTAGCGGTTAAGGTGCTTGCCTACAAAGCCAAAGGACCCAGGTTCAATTCCCCAGTACCCATGTAAGCCAGATGTACAAGGTGACACATGCATCTGGAGTTCATTTGCAATAGCTAGAGACCCTGGCATGCCCATTCTCTCTCTCTCTCCCTCCATATATATATATATATATATTTGCGTCTCTGTCTCTCTCAAATAAAAATAAAATACAAAAAATTAAATATGTGAGCAAGCTGGAGAGATGGCTCAGTGATTAAGGCACTTGCCTGCAAAGCCTAAGGACCTGACTTCAATTCTCCAGTACCCCACGTAAAGCCAGATGCACAAAGTGGTACATGCATCTGAAGTTCATTTGCAACAGCTAGAGGCTCCAACACACCCATTCTCTCTCACTGTCTGTCTCTCCTTGCAATTAAATTTAAAATGTGTGTGTGTGGTGAGAGGGTTGTCAAACATTTAGCCGGGTGTGGTGGAGAATACCTTTAATCCCAGCACTCAGGAGACCGAGGTAGGAGGATCACTGTGAGTTCCAGGCCAGCCTGAAGACTACATAGTGAATGCCAGGTCAGCCTGTGCTACAGCAGGAAGATCATACCTCGAACCTCACCCCAAAAGAATGTGAGCAAAAATAAACTTAACTTTTTCTCATGGTAGTGGAAAGAGCAAACTAACTCAAGGATGAGGAACATGCTTGGTAAGAAGGAGAAATAAGATAGATAATGTGGAGAGATTATGAGCAGCCTGAAAGCCAGGGAGAGGTGTTTAGACTTGATGCACTAGGAAATAGGTGTCATAATATATTTCTGATTGTGGAAGTGATAAGATGAAAGTTATATTGAAAGCAGATTGGATGGCAGTAGTATGAAGGGTAGAGGAGGCCATGGAAGGCTCTGGAGGCAATGGCAACCGTTCAAATTGGGAGACGTTCTGAACTCAAGTTCTGTCAGTAAGAACACACTGGAAAGAGAAAGCTTGGGGGAATTCAGATATCTGCCTAAATAAAGAGAATGATTTCAAAACTCATAAATTTAATGGGTATGCTGTGCCCATCAAGTTGCCCAAAGACTGGTGCTGTTCTCAGGTTTGGTCAGAGAATCTTCTTTCTGCAAATGCCTGTGATACTGGGGAGACTTAAAATTTGTCAAAGGCCGGGCGGGGTGGCACACACCTTTAATCCTAGCACATGGGAGGCAGAGGTAGGAGGATCACCAAGAGTTTGAGGCCACCCTGAGACTACATAGTGAATTCCAGGTCAGCCTGGCCTAGCATGAGACCCTACCTCAGGAAAAAAAAAAAAAAAAAAACCTTGTCGAAGTACTGAGTATAAGTGACTGTTGAGTGCTTAGCACTAATTAAGACATCTCTATTATGTCGGGGAACATTGTGGAAGAGGAAGTGGAAAGAATATAAGAGCCACAGGATAGAAAGGAATGCTTTGGAACACTCTCTTTTGGACATAAGGTAGCCACTGCATTCCTGACCTCACAGTAACTCTTATTTCATGCACAACATTCAGCCCATCGATATTCCATCATGGATAACAGAGGAGGGAAAAAAAGGCATCAAAGTAGAAGAGGGACTAGTTGGAAAGAAGGGGTTCAGTGAAGGAGAGATATAGGGGACAAAAAGTACTGGGAGGGGATTATGATCAAAATACATTATAAACATATGTGAAAATGATCAACAAAAAGTTTTTAAAGATTCTAAATGTTAGACATTGAGATAAAAGTGATGTTGAGTGGTAGGAAAAATAGTACAGAAACTTTTTCTGGGTGTGGAAGAGGAAGAGCAGTAAACAAAATGATTCATATACTGAATTTGAGATGGTCATGGGACATGAAAAGAGAAATGGTCAATGAAAGGTTAAAATTCAGAAACTGAATTTTTGAGCGTGGTCAGGACTGAGGACATGACATTTGGAAGTCAATGCACACATGATGCCTGAAGCCCTAAGAACTCATGAGCCTTCCACAGAAAGTGTGCAGTGGTGGAAGAGCACCCGGTAAACCTTTGGTGCTATTGGGTGACGCTGACCATAAGAAATAGGAAGAGGAACAAAAGCAAAACCAAAGCTAGAGAGATGGTGCAGTAACTAAAGGTTCTTGCTTACAAAGACTGCCAGCGTGGGTTCAATTCCCCAGCACTCAAGTAAAGCCAGATGCACAAAGTGATACATGCATCTGGAGTTTGTTTGCAATAGCAAGAGGCCCTGGTGTGCTCATTCTCTTTTTTTTTTCTTGGATTACAAATAAATAAATAATAATATATGAAATGTTCCTGTTCCTTGTCTCCCTATCATAAGAAAAAAAAGAAACAGCCGGGCGTGGTGGCGCACGCCTTTAATCCCAGCACTCGGGAGGCAGAGGTAGGAGGATTGCCATGAGTTCAAGGCCACCCTGAGATGACAGAGTTAATTCCAGGTCAGCCTGGACCAGAGTAAGACCCTACCTCGAAAAACCAAAAAAAAAAAAAAAAAAGAAAGAAACATACCAGGTACAAGGTAATGGCAGGATGTCTCCATTGACTAAGTGGTCAGTGATCTGTGTCTTACATGGAAAAACTCCTTACACCATAAGGAAGACTTTTCCTTTCCTTTCCTTTTCTTCTCCTCTCTTTTCTTCCTTTCCTTTTTTTTTTTTTTTTTGGTTTTTTGAGGTAGGGTCTCACTCTGGTCCAGGCTGACCTGGAATTAACTATGGAGTCTCAGGGTGGCCTTGAACTCTCAGTGATCCTTCTATCTCTGCCTCCCGAGTGCTGGGATTAAAGGCGTGCACCACCACCCCCGGCTTCCTTCTGTTCTTTTTTGTGGTAGCAAGCATCAAACTCAGGGCCTTGTGCAGCTATAACTGAGCTGCACCCCTACCCTAGAACGTGATTTCTTGTTTATTTTTATTTATTTATTTGAGAGTGACAGAGAGAGAGAGAGAAAATGGGCACACCAGGGCCTCCAGCCACTGCAAATGAACTCCAGACACGTGCGCCCCCTGGTGCATCTGACTAACATGGTTCCTGAGGAATCAAGCCTCGAACCTGGGTCCTTAGGCTTCACAAGCAAGCACTTAACTGCTAAGCCATCTCTCCAGCCCTAAAGCGATTTCTTCAAAGTACCATCCTCATAACTAATAAAAATGATCAGATGGGTTGGAGAGATGGCTTAGCAGTTAAAGCACTTGACTGCAAAGTCTAAGGACCCAGGTTCGTTTTCCCAGTACCCATGTAAGTCAGATACACATGGCGGCTCATGCATCTGGAGTTTGTTTGTAGTGGCTGGAAGCCCTTGCACGCCCATATTCTCTCTGTCTCTCTCTCTCTCTCTCTCTCTCTTTCTCTCTCTCTCTCCCCCTCTTTCTTAAATAAATAAATAATTTTTAAAAAACAGAAAAAAAAAATGATCAGAGACCAGACCACTCCAACAACCTAATAAAATGCCTATTCTTTTCCTCTGTTGGGGGATAGCTTGAATCTCCTGTAATCAATGCTACTTCTTTTTCCATATCCTACTTTTCTCTTCCAATTAAAACTTTTGAGACTTAGTTATTTACATCTCAGTTTTTATTTCTTTTAAAAAATATTTTATGCCGGGCGTGGTGGCGCATGCCTTTCGTCCCAGCTCTCGGAAGGCAGAGGTAGGAGGATCACCATGAGTTCGAGGCCACGCCGAGACTACATAGTGGGGGAAAAAAAAAAAGACCAATAGGTCTGGTAACATCTACTTATAATCCCAGAAGTAACATAAACTGAGGCAGAAGAATCCCTGGTTCAAGGCCAACTTGACTATACAGTGAGACCCTGTCCCAAAAACCAAGTCTCTACTTGACTTTCCACTTGAAGATACTGGGGAAGGGCACAAACTAGCCCTAAAGCGAGCCCAAGGAAGGAAATAGCAAAAGCTAGGGTTGAAATTTATGAAACAGGGCTGGGGAGATGGCTTGGTGGTTAAGGCACTTCCCTGCAAAGCCAAAGGACCTAGGTTCGATTCCCCAGAACCCACATAAGCCAGATGCACAAGGGAGCACATGTGTCTGGAGTTTGTTTGCAATGGCTGGAGGCCCTGGTATGCCCCTTTCTCTCTCTCATCTTCTTTCTCTCAAATAAATAAATAAAATAAAAGTATTTTAAAAAAAAAGAAAAGAAATTTATGAAACAAGGAGTAGAAAGATAATAGATTTTAAAAATCAATGAATCCTAGCTGGGCGTGGTGGCACATGCCTTTAATCCCAGCACTCAGGAGGCAGAGGTAGGAGGAGTGCCATGAGTTCAAGGCCACCCTGAGATGACAGAGTTAATTCCAGGTCATGGAAGTCAGGTTGGGGGTCCTCAAATGAGTAGGCATTGAATTCCCATAAGAATTTAGTCAATTTGTGTGTGTACTACCTTTGTACTGTGACTCAAGCACAGAAGGTTTCAATATCAATTTGTTGATTAATTCTAAAAAGTTATGGTTGTTAGAATACATAAGAATTAGAATATCACTTTAAACTTTCTTCATGGTGAAGCTGAATAGCTTTGTTTAAATGCCAGAATAGTGCTCTCATCTTAACGTTTCTGTTGGTTCCAAGTGTGAGAACCAAGCCGGGAGGGCCCAGAAGACAGCCGAGGGGGAAGCTCCAGGAAGTCTGGATTTCTGCTTGTAGCTTTTCTCCACCATGTCTGAAGCGTACTGTTCTAAGCCTTAGTTCTCCGTTTTGAGAACCTAATCTAGATACAAAAAGAATTATTCTTCCAGGCTTGGAGAGAGGGGTTAGCAATTAAGGTACTTGCCTGTGAAACCTAAGGACCTAGGTTCTACTCCCCAGAGCCCACCTAAGCCAGACACACAAGGTGACACACGGGCACAGGTGGCGCCCACGTCTGGAGTTCAACTGCAGTGGCTAAGGCCCTGGCATCCCAATTCTCTCTCTCTCGTTCTGTCTTGTGAAAAAAAAGTTTTAAAGAGAATTATTCTCCCTATTATGACAAGATTTGTTTTGTCTATTTGTTTCTGAAACAGGATCTAACTTTGTAGCCCTGGTGTCATGGCCTATAACTTGTGGCAGTTCTCCTGTCTCTGCCTTCTGAGTGCTGGGATCATAGCAGTGCACTGTATTAATGCTTAGTGACATAATTTGTTACAAGTACAATCTCACCTGTGTTTCAGTAGTCAATTTAGCTTCAAATGGAAAACTAGAAGTACACATAACAGTATTAGGAAGCTCAGCCAATGGAATATAATCCTGGACAATTAAGTTTGTGTTAGAGTTTTACAATATATAATTGACTAAATCTCCGTGAGGTTACCTTTTGTCTAATATGAATTTAAATAAACTTAATATCTCAGGCTGGGGAGATAGCTCAGCCTTTAAGGGAACTTACTTGCAAAGCCTGCCAGCTCAGGTTCAATTCCCCAGTACCCACAGATGGACAGAATGGCACACATATCTGGAGTTTGTTTGCTACACCGAGAGGCCCTGGCACACCCATACTTTCTCTCAAATAACAAAATAAAAATATTTTTAAAACCTAATGTGTCAGTGTTTTTAATATAATGATGTACTATTAAGAACATTTTTTTTGACATTCATGATATTTACTATAGAGTTTGAGTTGACATAACCTGTTCTATAAAATAGAGTTATCAACAAGCAGAAATGACTCCTTCTGAGGCAGGGGGGTGGATATGACAGTGGCCGCTCCTTTAAAGTGATCCTCTGCAAGATTACACTCCCTCCCCTTGCCAGGAGTTCTGAATCCTAAAGCCACACCTGACACTCATTGCTAAGTAATCTAAGAACATATTTTTTAAACCAAATATTCTCTGGGCTTACTCTCTCTCTCTTTTTTTTTTCCCTTTGAGGTAGGGTCTCACTCTAGCCCAAGCTGACCTCCTGGAATTTACTATTTATTCTCAAGATGGCCTTGAACTCACAATGATCCTCCTACCTCTGCCTCTTGAGTGCTTGGATTAAAAGCTTGCACCACCATGCCAGCCTTTATTTTTTTAAGGTTTTATTTTTATTAATTTATTTATTACAGAGAGAAAGAGAGTGAGTGAGAATGGGAATGCCAGGGCCTGTAGCCATTGCAAACGAACTCCAGATGCATGTGCCACCATGTGCATCTGGCTTACATGGGACCTGGTAAGTCAAACAGGGTTCCTTAGACTTCAAAGACACTAAGCCATCTCTCCAGCCCTTCTGTTTGTTTTATAAACAAAGCATTTCTTTTTCTATATATTTTTTTGAGGCAGGGTCTCACTCTAGCCCTGCCTGGAATTCATTATGTAGTCTCAGGGTGGCACCACCGTGCCCAGTCAAACCATTTCATGCCTTTAATCCCAGCACTCGGGAGACAGAGGTAGGAGGATCACCATGAGTTCAAGGCCACCCTGAGACTACATAGTGAATTCCAGGTCAGTCTGGGCTACAGTGAAATCCTACCTCAAAAAACAACAACAACAAAAAGCATTTCTTGTAATGTTAGTAATTACCAAAGTGTTCCTACATTAGATTATTCACTATGCTGAACTTGTCTTCTTTTGAGATACAGATACACACACACACACACGCACGCACACACACCCCTCTATTCTTTTTTAAGTAGGCAAAACAAGCAGGTTATCACTCACAGAAGGAAGGAAAAAATTCTCTGACAGAATGATTCATACGAAAAAGAAATGACTTATAAGACTAATGGGAAAGACAAAACTAACTTTCACTCCTCTTTGCATGTTTAACAGAGAGTGAATACCAATTACAGAAAAATAAATTTTTATGGCAAAGAGAAGTTTAATGAAAGAGACTATAGTCTCATGATAAAGAATGATGTGTGGTTTTTAGGGCCAAATATTTTCTGAAGATAATTTTCTATGCATCTATACTATTTCCAATAATAAGTTCTTCTTCCAAGAACATGAAATATTCTTGCCAATGTATTATATTAAACAAGATACATATGCTTGATAGGATGGGATGTAATGAAAATCATTAGTCTATGCTTCCGGTGAATGCAAAACTTCAGGTCAGAGTTTAGTTCTGAAAAAAAAGTTTTTCTTAATCTACTGGCCAGAAAACAAAGCAATCTTAAGGGATTCAGAAAAGATCTTTCTAGACCACACTTCAGTATTATCATTTACTTTGGCACAAAAACCCTTGTACTTGGGGCTGGAGAGATGGCTTAGCAGTTAAGCACTTGCCTGTGAAGCCTAAGGACCCCGGTTAGAGGCTCAGTTCCCCAGAACCCATGTTAGCCATATGCAGAAGGGGTGCACACATCTGGACTTCATTTGTAGTGGCTAAAGGCCCTAACATGCCCATTCTCTCATTCTATTTGCCTCTTTTTCTCTCTGTCACTCTCAAATAAATAAATAAAAATAACAAAAAAAAATCCTTGTACTAATTTCTTAAAAACATGCCACTTGTACTTTATTTAAATGTTGGGTACCAAAAGATGAGGAAAAAGGGCTTTCTGGAGGAAAAAGCTATCCATGAAAACAAGGTATTGTTATACATTCTCTTATCAAATTCATTAAAAAAAAAAACAAACCTGGGCTGGAAAGATGGCTTCGCAGTTAAGGCTCTTGCCTGTGAAGCCTAAGGACCCAGGTTTGATTTCCCTAGGACCCACGTAAGCCAGATGCACAAGGTGTGCCCATTCTCTATCTGCCCCTCTCTCAAATAAATAAAATAAATAAAAACAAAATAAATTTAAAAAACTATCTCAAAACATTTTCAAGTTGAAGTGAATAAAAATCCATGCAAAATGCAAACCATTTTTCATTACACTTGAAAAGGTGGAAGTTCTTAGGGAATATGCTTAAAAACAAATAATTTATGGAAACTAAATCAGTGCCACTGAATAAATGTTAGAGATGCTCATGGAATCCTCAAAACCCATCATTTCTATGATTTACTTATGCTTCAGTGAAATGAAGGTATGGCAGATATATATACACACATACATATCATCTTACATTAAGGAAAGGTCTAGGAAGATCTGGACAGAGTATCTAGCAACTCTTTCTAAGATAGAGAAAGCAAATTACACACTGCTGGACATATGCCTAGATACCTGCACTTATTATGGCATTATTCATAACAGCCATGCAAGGTACGTGGCCAAGCTGCCCATCAACAGATGAATGGATAAGAAAATATGATATATATACACACTGGAGTATTAATTAACATAAAGAAGAGTAAATCCTGTCATTTGCAGGAAAACTGATGGTCCTGGAGAACATCACATTATATGAAATAAGCCAGACACAGAAAGATAAGTGTCACATGTTTCCTCTATTTGTGGGGGAAGAAGAAGATGACCTGCAAGTGGAAGACTTAGGAGCTATGAAATGGGTCAAGGGCACGGAAACAGAAAAGGGAAGTAAGGAGAGGGCAGAAGAAGCGTGAATGAACCCAATCACACAATATAGGAATGCATGGTAATAACACAATGGATCTAATGTATTTCTGTAGGTAATAAGTAATGGGTATTAATATTTATAATTTTAAAAAGAAAAAGGCACACTCTTGAGGAGTCCATGCCCATTCTTGGGTATGTACTATGCTTTGCTAAGAGCCACCCTCACTCCCCTAATGCCTGTGCTTAAAGCTATATTAAAACTGTTTCTTTTTTAATATTTTTATTTATTTATAAGCAGGGAGAGATAGAGAGAAAGAATGGGCACACCAGGGCCTCTTGCCATTGCAAATAAACTCCAGATGCATGTACTGTACCGTTTTGTGCATCTGGCTTTACGTGGGTACTGGGGAATTAAACCCTAGATGTCAGACTTTGCAGGCAAGCATCTTTAACCACTGAGCCATCTCTCCAGCCCCAAAATGGTTTCTTTTTTTTTTTTTTAATTTATTTATTTGAGAGTGATACAGAGAGAGAGAGAGAGAGAGAACGGGCATGCCAGGGCCTCCAGCCACTGCAAACGAACTCCAGATGCGTGCGAACCCTTGTGCATCTGGCTAACATGGGGTCTGGGGAACCGAGCCTCGAACCGGGGTCCTTAGGCTTCACAGGCAAGCGCTTAACCACTAAGCCATCTCTCCAGACCCCAAAATGGTTTCTTTAAAAAAAAAAAAAAAATCTAGGGCTGGGCATGGTGGCACAGGCCTTTAATCCCAGGCAGAGATAGGAGTATCATCATGAGTTCAAAGCCACCCTGCAATTACATAGTGAATTCCAAGTCAGCCTGGGCTAAAACGAGACCCAACCTCAAAAAATAAATAAATAAATATGGTTTCTTAATAAAGTACAATTCTGCTGCAAATATAAAAAAGTAAAAATTGTAGCATACAGACCACTATTAAAAATATAATAAAAACATTAATACTCAAAGAGCTATAATGGCTTAATAAACTAGAACCATTTGTCACCAAAGTAATCTAACATCTCGTTAGATTAATAAGTGACATTAGTCCTCCATCTTTTTATAGCTGTCCTTATTGATTTGCCAACAGAGAGGGAGAGAGTATGGACATGCCAGGGCCTCTTACCACTGCAAATGAACTCCAGATGCATGTGCTACTTTGTGCATCTGGCTTTAAGTAGGTATTGGAGCATTGAAGTCAGGCTGGCAGGCTTTTCAAGAAAATGCCTTTAACCTCTGAGCCATCACCCTAGCTCTCTAGTTGTCTTTATATGTCAATAATTACTAAATTCTTTTTTAAAAAAGAAACATGGTCTGTGTATGTGTATATGTGAGGCCATGTACACATCGCAGCATCTATGTGGTCAAAGGACACTTCAGCTGTTGGTCTTCACCTTCCACCTTGTTCAAGATACAGTCTCTCATTCTTGTTCTTCACTGCTGTAGTCTATAGGCTGCGAGCGTCCTGGAAATTCTCCTGCACCTGCCTCCCTTCTTGCCATAGGTGCAATGACATTACAGATCGTGCCACAGCACTGGCTTTTAGATGCTTTCCGGGGATTCTAGCTCATGTGACTCATGCTTGCATAGCATGACCTTAGCCATTGAGCCATCTTCCCAGACCATACTGAGTTAGCTGACTCCGTTAGGAAAAAGTGCCTCTCCCTTTGCATTTGAACTTACAAACATGATTCTATATTCAGTTCCAGACCATGTTTTGAAAATGCTTGTTTAGCGGCCTTTCTGTAGAGGATGCTGCTCTTGATGTATAGGGTCTACTATTGTGTTCAGCTGATTCATCCCAGTACTTGAGAGGCTGAGGTAGGAGCATCACTGTGAGTTTCAGGCCAGCCTGAGACTAATTCCAGGTCAACCTGGATGAGAGGAAGACTCGACCTCAAAAAAACAAAAAAAACCCAAACCCCACTTTATGATATTTGTCTTTCTGCAACTGAGATAAGGAATAGCATGAAAAAGAAATATGTATTCACATCTTTTTCATTTTCAATCTCACCACAAGGAGACTGTACTAAATCTTTTCCTTATTATGAATCATAATATAAACTACCAACTTGAGATTTTTTTTAAGTTTTCTATTTCAATAGAAAAATCTTTTTAAAATATTTACTTATTTTAAATGTTTTTCTCATTTGTAAGAGAAACAGAGAGAGACCAGAGAGCTCTGGGATCAGTAAGATACTTTGGCTCAAAACTAGAATGGGGGCTTGAGAGATGGCTCAGCAGTTAAGGTGCTTGCCTGCAAAGCCTAAGGACCCAGGTTTGATTCCCCAGGACCCACATAAAGCCAGTCGCACAAGGTGGCACATGTTTCTGGAGTTGGTTTGCAGTGGCCTGGACCCTGGGTCACCCATTCTCCCTCTCTCTTTTTGTCTCTTTGTCTCTCACACACTCTCTCAAATCAATAAACAAAAATACTTTTTTCAAAGCTGTTGTTTGATTACATTGGTCATATTAAGACTAGAACTTCTTTTTCAACCAATATACTAAACATAATACATAGTTAAAGACTTAGAAAGTACTTTAGGAAGTAACCTTGGACAGCCATTTTCTTTTTGCTTATGTGTGGAATGGGGTGTGTATGTGGTGCATGCACATGTATGTGCTCTGTGGCACCCTAAGCACTCACCTGTGGTGGGGGTCAGGAGGGGTGGGCTCACCCACAGTGGCCAGAGTAAAGAGTAAAGGGTGTCCCACCCTTTCACTCATTTTGTTTTTGATTTTTTAATGAGCATTAAAGAGAGAGATTCAGGGAGAGAGAATTGGTGCACCAGGGCCTCTAGCCACTGCAAGCGAACTCCAGACACATGCACCACCTTCTGTGCATGTATGAACTTGTGCATCTAGCTTATGTGGGCCCTAGGGAGTCAAACCTAGGTCCTTGGGCTTCACAGGTCAAGTGCCTTAACTGCTAAGCCATCTCTCCAGCACTTTTTTTTCCAAACAATTTTGTTTATTTATTTATTATTTATTTACAAGCACAGAGAGATACAAGAGACAGAACAGGCATGCCAAGGCCTCTAGCCACTGCAAACAGATGTCAGATGCATGTGCCAGTTTGCATTTGGCTTTATATGGGGAACAGAATTCAAGTCATTAGGCTCTGCAAATGCCTTAACTGCTGAGTCATCTCTCAAACCCCCATTCTAGTTTTGAGCTACAGTATTTTACTGATCCCACAGCTTGCTTTTGGGGGTAGGTTTTTGTTTGTTTGTTTGTTTGTTTTGTTTTGTTTTGTTTTTTGAGGTAGGGTCTTACTCTAGCCCAAGCTGACCTGGAACTCACTATGTAGTTTCAGGCTGGCCTCGAACTTGTGGCAATTCTCCTACCTCTGCCTCCCAAGTGGTGGGATGAAAGGTGTGTGCCACCACACCTGGCTTGGGAAGTTTTGTTTTGTTTTGTGGGCTTTGGTGATTCTTCAGTCTCTGCTTCCCTAAAAGACAAGGGTTACAGGATCATGTGGCTATATCCAACTGTTTAACAGTGGGATCTGGAGATTCAAACTCAGCTGGTCTTAGGCCTCTCAGACCCTCATGTTTGTACAGGAAGTGCACTTACCTGCTGAGACATTGTTCCAGCCCAGATTGTTGTTGTTGTTCTTTTTTATTATTTATTTATATTTTTAATTTATTAGAGAGAGAAAGACAGAATGGGTGTGCCAGGGCCTCTAGCCACTGCAAATGAACTCCGGATACATGCATCATCATGTGCATCTGGCTTACATGGGATCTGGAGAATCAAGCCTGGATCCTTAGGTTTCACAGGCATGCGCCTTAACTGCTAAGCCATCCCTCCAACCCTCTTGCTGTTTTCTTTTGAGGCCAGGTCTCACTCCAGCCTAGGCTGACCTGGACCTCACTCTGTAGCCCAGCCTGGCCTCAAATTTATGATGATTGGGCTGGAGGATGGCTTAGCAGTTAAAGTACATACATGCGAAGCCTAAGGGCCCCAGGTTCAATTCTCTAGGTCCCACGTAAGCCAGATGCACATGGTGGCACATACATCTGGAGTTTGTCTGCAGTGGCTAGAGGCCATGGCATGCCCATTCTCTCTCTCTTTATCTCCCTCTCTCTGTCTCAAATAAATAAATAAACAATGATGACCCTCCTACCTCAGCTTCCCAACTACTGGGATGAAATGTATGAGCCTGGTTTTACAGTCATCTTTTTAAAGTAGGATGTTCAGGCAAATAAGTTATCCTAATCTTAAATATCTCCTAAAAAAAATTATACTATCCTTTCCCAGTAAACAACCTGAAAATGTCCCTTTACATATAATAACATCATACAGTAAAACTACCCAGAAAACATCCAGGTAATGGCACAGATTTACTTAGGACACCAACAAAACCTTAGTTCTAAGTTTCTTTTCTTTCTTTCTTTCTGTCTTTTGTTTTGTTTTTCGAAGTAGGGTCTAACTCTGGCTCAGGCTGACCTGGTCTTTCTGTCTTTATTTTATTGTATTTTATTTTTTGGTTTTTCAAGGTATGGTTTCGCTCTAGCTCAGGCTGACCTGAAATTTACTATGTAATCTCACGGTGCCCTCAAACTCACAGCAATCCTCCTACCTCTGCTTCCCAAGTGCTGGGATTAAAGGCGTGTGCTACCACACCCAGCTAGTTCTAAGTTTCTAAGTCTCTGTAAATAAGCATGGTCAAGGGTGTCAAACCTTGTCTGTCAGTTCCACTGGCTACAACCCCACCACAACCCTCTGGCTCTCCCAGTGATCTGACCCCAAAGCTTGCTTCTCTCCACATGAAAGTTGATATTATTTTGTTTTTACTTTGACTCAGGTTAATCTGTATTTACTCCAATAATCAAAAGCTGAGTTAAATTTCTCTTGACTGCAAACATCTTAGATACATAAACTATCTTAAGTTCTAAATGATGTTACTTATAAATGAAAGGACTCCCAAATTTTCTAAGTATACAGGCACTTTTAATAAAAAGAAATGTGTTGGGAATTTTTTTCTCCTAGTAATGGAAAAATTTATCTAATAGCATATATTTCCTTCTTGAAGACTGAAAGTTTTAACTAAAAACTCCTTACATCAGAGGCTACTTTTGTTTCAGCTTTTATACCTGGCACGCTCCACTGGACTCTGTTATTGTGACATGACCTGTATGCAAACTGAAAAATGTCAACTGTGTTTAACTGAAGCAATGGAGGATCACCAAAACCTGGCCTTACTTGATTGTTGCAGTCCTCTTCTTCCTCGTCACAGTCTAGACCCTGATGGGCAATCTCAGTAGCATGGTGCTCCTGAAAGAGATTGTCCTCCATGTCAGGCACTCTGGTAGCCTCGGTGGTGACTTTGACTTTCATATTATGAAAGCCAGTGGAGACCAGTCCCATTTGCAGGCCCATAGGCTCCCCATCAAATAGTAGAAAGTGTGAGCTCATCCCTTCCTTAAAACCAGGAGGTTGGTAATCATGTGGGGTCACTGCAAAAAGGGAAAAAAAAACAATGAAAAGTATGTTTCATTAGAATAAGTCAGATTAATATTTCATCTTTCAAATGTTTATAGAATCATTCTATTGATTCAGAACTTAAGAAGGAATTTAACCAAAGGGTTATACTCACCTGCATTGTAGTAGTGGAGTGTCATAGTAAGCATAACATCATTAGGAAGGGGTCCAAGGTTCTGCACCAGTACATACAGTCGACGGATCAGTAGAACACTGGCTTTTTTAATATCTTTAGAGATTGCCCCACTTGCAAAGCTTGTACTACTGCTATAGTAAAAAAAAAAAAAAAAAAAAAAAAAGCATATCTTTTCATTATATGCAATACTGAATGCATTCTGAAAACAATAAAACTTCTGACTATAATGACTAAATAAATAGAAATTAAGTATCAGAACAGTTTGTAGACAATTTGGGGAGATAATATAAGGGAGTATTAATAGTATTTCTTGCAATGTATATGTAAATGATTTCTAACCACAAAACTCCCATAAACCATTTAAAATATGACCTATTTTTTAATTTGTCTTTCAAACAGTCACGTGTAACAATAATGAGAACAATGGATGTGGAATTAGGTGACCTGGCATTCACTATCAGTTCTACTGTTAACTGGCTGAATGACCCTGGTCAAGTCACTTAGACACACTCTAGGTCAGTTAGCTCTTTTATGTGATTAAGTTTATAGACATTTCTACAGCTCAAGTATAAAATCAGTCACTAGCTCTGGGCTTTTCTGCCATTTGGTTGTCTCTCAAGAACATTCCCTCTTAAGCATTTTTCTTTCTTTCCTTCTTGTCAGCATTGCAAGACATTCTCCAAACCACTGCCAAAATAATATTCCTAACAGGAAAATTCATCCCTTTCCTCTTCTTGCTCAGAATTCTTCTACTTATATCCATTACTCTTCAATCAAATACAAGGATGGTGTATGTTCACGTGTCCTTTTATGTCCAGATACACCCTCATTTCCACCCTCTTCTTCAGCTACTACCCAATTCCCTCTCACCACATGCATGTGCACACATACTGTCCACTTCATATCCACTGTGCTTTCCTCTCTCCTTCCTGACGTTCCCTCTCTACCCTCTGGTAACTACCTACTACCTCATGTGTCATCTCTTCAAGGAAGTCTTCCTTATAATCTCTACATGTTTCTCCTCAGAAGAATTACTGTCCCCACCTAGACTGCTAGTGGCCATACCCTTTCTCTCTATAGTACTGAGTTGGTGTCTAGTTATTCAATAAACATGTGTTGAAATTAACTGAATGAGCAAGTCAGACTAATTATTTTCCAATTCAAAAATATTTTTCTTGCTGGACATGGTGGCACATGTCCTTAATCCCAGCACTTGGGAGGCAGAGGTAGGAGGACTGCCATGAGTTTGAGACCACTCTGAGAGTACAGAGTAAATTCCAGATTAGCCTGAGCTAGAGTGGGACCCTACCTCAAAAAAACAAAATTTTTTTCTCTCCAAAGTTTTCTTCTCCAATTAGCCTCACATTTGCGTGGCTTTAAGAAAGAACTATGACAGCTGGGCGTGGTAGCGCACGCCTTTAATCCCAGTACTTGGAGGCAGAGGTAGGAGGATCACTGTGAGTTCGAGGCCACCCTGAGACTCCATAGTGAATTCCAGGTCAGACTGAGCTAGAGCAAGACCCTATCTTGAAAAGGCAAAAAAAAAAAAAAAAAAAAGAGCTATGATTACAATGTATCTACAGTGTCATGGATGTTGTAAGCACCCAGCACTGAACAGTAACCCCAAATCCTTGAATTATGGATCTTTGGAGGCGGTGTAAATTCATAAAGAAAACAATGTAATGGATGCTTTAGCTCCTCTGTCAACTTCCAACAACTTTAAAGCTTTGACTACCGCGATTTTTACCAATTTAAACATGAGTAACAAGACTGAAGAGCTGTAGCCACAGCTCGTAGGATTCTCCAGGAAACATCAGAAAATCCTGTTCATCAGTCTTGTAGGGAACTGTAATACGCATTACTTTCTTATCCCCTTAGTATCTGAAAGATACAGCCATTTGTCTTATTGCTCACCTTCTTGGCAGATGTGACTTTAAAATAAGAAGAATTAGTCTGGTTGTCAACAGTACTTAAATATTTAAGTTTTGGAACGTAAAGGAATTTGTTCTATGTGGAAAGAAAAAGTGTATGAAATGTACTGTGTAGGAGCTAGGAGTACTGGCCCACTGCCAGCACTTGGTAAGTGCAGGCAGTTGGGTTAGGAATGCAAGTCCAACCTCAGCCATACAGTGAGCTCAAAGCCAGCCTGAGTTACATGAGACCCTGTCTCAAAAAAAATAAAACAACCCAGCTGGAGAGATGGCTTAGCGATTAAGGCCTTTGCCTACAAAGCCAAAAGATCCCGGTTCGATTCTCCAGGACCCACGTAAGACATATGCACAAGGGAGTGCATGCATCTGGAGTTCATTTGCAGTAGCTGGAGACCCTGGCACACCCATTCTCTCTCTCTCTCTCTCTCTCTCTCTCTCTCTCTCTCTCTCTCTCTTTCTCCCCTTATTTCTCTCAAATAAATAATAAAATATAAAAAATAAATAACTGCTGTATGATATGTCAAGTGCTATACAAATATTAGATTATGATGACTAATGCTTTAACTCTTACTTCTTTTTGTTGTTTGTTTGTTTTCAAGGTAGGGTTCTCACTTTAAAAGCCCAGGCTGACCTGGAACTCACCCTCTAGTCCTACTCCGGCTGGCCCTGAACTCACAGCAATCCTCCTACCTCTGCCTCCCAAATACTGGGATTAAAGTCTGGAATTTTTGCTTGTTTGGTTTGGTTTGAGGCTTTAGCTTTTATTTCTGAAATTGATTTTCTCTTTATATTTAAGTGCCTTCTTTAAGTCTTAACAAATAATAGAATAATTAAGGAAGTAAGTATTAGAGAGAAATCTTCAAGTTCCTCAGTTAACAGTAGGGAAGGGAAGAATTTAGCCAAATATTTCTCTCCAGTAGTTCCTTTCTAGGGGCATCCATCCCCACTACTAGGAGCCCTTTGTTACCAAGACTTTTCACCATCACCTGTTCCTTCTACCTTTTTTTTTTTTTTTTTTTTTTGGTTTTTCAAGGTAGGCTCTCTCTCTGGTCCAAGCTGACCTAGAATTAACTATGGAGTCTCAGGGTGGCCTCGAACTCATGGTGATCCTCCTACCTCTGCTTCCCAAGTGCCAGGATTAAAGGTATGCGCCACCATGCCCAGCTTTCCTTCTACTTTTATTCCAACTCCTCAGCAATCCTTAGTTCTCTACATGTCCTGACAAATCTGAAGCTAGAAGCTACCAAGAGAGGAGTAAATGTTGCTGCTCAACAAAGCATCTCCATCTGCACTGGCTTCTTCTGAAACATACATTCTTGCCTTTGCTCTTTAATCCATCTGCGGATCGTGTGGAACATGGAGTTTGGGACTTGATAGGAGAACATAGTACTTCTAAGTCTTTCCAGTGATACAAACAGAAAATGGTATTTGTATGGCCTCGTGGGATATACAAATAGTCCAGGGGGGCTAATCTACCTTAATAGTGAAGATGGAGAGGATCAATATCTTGGCATAGCAACTGAGCAACTAAATAATTGCTAGGCAGTCTTAAATGTTTTTTAAACCAACATCATGAGACAGCCTTATTAATATAATTTTAAGTGACATGCCATCTACATTGCCTCTACTCCCACAAGCTTAATCCGTAAATTTCAGAGAATCAATTATTGCATTCTCTTTTTATAATAGTAGGGGTTGTATAGGCTTAGGGAGAAGTGACAAAATAAGTGTAAGTTTTTTTTCTGCCCTAATAGAAGCTTATATTTACCTTCCTCTTACAAATTTCTCATGTTCATTAAACAATTAGATTCTACCTGTTAAAATCCATAGTGGCTCCTTTTGTTGTGTATTTGAATTTGAACTGATATATCTCAGTCACTTTCTAGAAAAATCAAAGGAAATACAAAAAATAATTAAATTTTAAAAGAAATTCAGAATTTTACATCATAAAGAGAACATTTTCATTACATACCCATTATACGTCCCACACATCTGTTTGTCTCTCAACATTATTCAGGAGTAATATTTCCAGCTATAAAGATAACTTGGTTTTTCTCATCCATGCTAAAACTGAGTTAGGTGGCAAACACAATGACTGAACTTGCAAATACAACTAAGGTACAGATAGAAATATCAGCCTCGATCAGGTAAATGATAGTGAAGCCAGTTGAGAAACCAATCATCCACATAACAAAGATTTCACCAAATGCCTATTTTGCGCTAGGCATGGGAGTCACAGTGGTAAACACAGAAGAAAAGATTCCTCTTTTTCTGAAATCTACAATTTGGTCAGGGAGAAAGGCTAAAAATAAGGTAATTTCAGATAAAATGAGAATAATATGAAGCAGATGTTGTGATGGAAAGTGTACAAAGGGTGAGACAGGGATGAACACCAGGGTTGAGCACCAGGGTTCTAGCTGCCTGGGAGCCTGGGAGCAAACAACCAGGGGAAGATCAGTGAAGACACAGCAAATGAAGGAGAGCCAAGATCCATCAATAAGACAAAACGACAGCCAAGAGCCCACCATGAAACATGCCACCTCTACAACGTCTGCCGGGCCCAGGAGAAACTGAGGGGAAGCAGCAACATGGAGAAATTAAGAGGAAGCAGCAATATGAATACTGCACTTACTGCTAGCCTGACAACCAGACCCAAGGCAATGGTGATCAGTCAAAACAGAACTCCAGGGCTGAAGAGATTGCTTAGTGGTTAAGCACTTACTTGCCTGTGAAGCCTGAGGACCCTGGTACGAGGCTCTAATCCTCAGTACCCATGTAAGCCAGATGCACAAGGTAGCACATGCATCTGGAGTTCGTTTGCATTGGCTGAAGGCCCAGATGTGCCCATTCTCTCTCTCTCTTTCTGCCTCTTTCTCTCCCTGTCTGTTGCTCTCAAATAAATTTAAAAAATAAACAAACAAAAAACAGAAATCCAGAGTCTACAGAGAACTCAATACTAAATCAAACTGCCAATAGGCCTGCCATGGCTCAGGGGACATTGCAGAAGAGCAGGTAGAAAGATTGTAAGGGGGCTGGAGAGATGGCTTAACAGTTAAGGCGTTTACCTGCAAAGCCAAAGGATCCTGGTTCAACTCTCCAAAACCCATGTAAGCCAGATGCACAAAGGGGTGCACGCATCTGGGGTTCCTCTGCAGTGGCTGGAGGCCCTGGCGCGCCCATCCTCTTCCTCTTCCTCTCTCTCTACCTCTTTCTCTCTCTCAAATAAAAAAATAAAATATATTTTTAAAAAGTATTGTAAGAGCCAAAATGGGTAGGAATACCCAGAGGCACAGTCTCCTACCACCCCACCAGGACTGACTGAGGCCTTCATGACCCCACAGTGAATACCATTACCCTACTGAAGAAAACATTTCCTCAGGGAAATGGGAGCAAGGACAAGTGATTTAAAAAAACAGTATAACCTGTCATAATATATATATAATAAAATAAAATTTACAAAGAAAGTACACAAAAGAGAGACGGGCTTATTGGATTTGCAGGAGTCAAGTACAGCATTTGACTGAGCCCCAGAAGAAATCAGTCACATGCAGACTGAGGTGTTCAGTGTCCCACAAAGAGGGGAACAGTAATCCAAAGGTTCTGGACTGTGCAAGGATCCCTGTTTTAGAATCCAAGAAGGGGCTAAATGGCTGGAAATAAGAAAGCAACAGGGAAAATGTAAGGCATGCGGTTTTAGAGGGAGTTGTGGGGCCTTGTTGGCTTTGGTAGAAGTTTGGATTTTATTCTAAGCACATCAAAATTCTATTGAAGGTTTAAGGTTGCATTTTTTTAAAGTTCAACTTGACTACATTAAGAATACAGAGGGAAGATGCGGAAAACATGAGAGTGGCTAAGAGGTTACTGTGCTCACTCAGGACAGGCTTGAGTGGCAACAAGCAGAACAACTGGAAAGGGAGTTGAGATCTATGGCATCAAGTCTTGTTTTTTCAATCCTGCACTAAAAACTAGCTACTTCTGCTATTTGCTCTCCTTGCTGGTGAGAAAGCTAGAAATAAAGGTAAAGTTCCTCATGAGAGACACATTTTGTTGAAAATAAAATGGTTCTCTACTCCTTGAAGTAAATGTTTGACTAGATACATTGTATAGGTTGTCACCAAAGTGGAGAAGGTACTAAAGGCAGATGAAAAGTAGGAGTTTAAACTGGGCATGGTGGAACACGCCTTTAATCCCAGCACTCAGGAGGCAGAGGGAGGAGGATCACTGTGAGTTTGAGGCCACGCTGAGTGAATTCCAGGTCAACCTGGACTAGCACAAGACCTGCCCTCAAAAAAACAAAAAAGTAGAGCTGAAGAGATGGCTTAGCAGGTAAGGCCCTCATCTGTAAAGCCAAAGGGCACAGGTTCAATTCCCCAGGACTCATGTAAGCCAGACACACAAGGTGGCACACTCATTTGGAGTTCATTTGCTGTGGCTGAGAGCCCTTGTGTGCCCATTCTCTCCCTCCTCCTCCCCCCCCCTCACTTTCTCGCTCTCTCCCTTTCTCTCTCTCTCTCAAATAATCTAATAAATTGCCAATGCTTATTTTCATTCATTCACCTGGCACAGTATTAATTCTTGAAAATGTGGAAATGAGGTCAGACTGATCAGGAGTTTTGGTGTTCCTTGTTCCTATTCTCTAAGATTGGGACTCCCAGCCCTGGTGATCTTACACCTTAACATACAACTTGATCACAAGTGATAGGGTCCTGGGACATTGACTCATGCTTCCTCACTCTGAGGTGACTGATTTGTAAAAAGTTCATTTTAAAAGGGAAAGCTGCTTTTATACCTAGCCAGCTTACTTGAAAAATCAGACCAAGTTCAGAAGGCTGCTTTATGAATACAATAGGAGAGATGGGTGAGATTAGAAGTGATTGCAGGGCTGGAGAGATGGCTTAGCAGTTAAGCGCTTGCCTGTGAAGCCTAAGGACCCCAGTTCGAGGCTCGGTTCCCCAGGTCCCACGTTAGCCAGATGCACAAGGGGGCGCACGCATCTGGAGTTCGTTTGCAGAGGCTGGAAGCCCTGGCGCACCCATTCTCTCTCTCTCCCTCTACCTGTCTTTCTGTGTCTGTCGCTCTCAAATAAATAAATAAATAAATAAATAAATAAATAAATAAATAAATAAATAGAAGTGATTGCAGGCAGGTGCCTAACAGCAACAGGTTCTCTCTGGATGGGCTAGATACATAGTGTCCCCTCTCACCAATGCCAGGTGTGACTATCCTGACAAACAATGCCCATTCTTCTTGCCTGCCCATGTTTCTCAGTCAACTCTAGCTTCTTGATGCTGTTAGTATTTATTTTTTTAAGTAATAGAGATCTTTTAGTAGTTCAGAATTTTACTTACACTTTATTATTTGACCCCTAACCCTAGTGGTAAAAGACATTTATAATTGTTTAACAGAAGATACTAATCCTCAGTAACTTCAAACAACAACAACAAAGAAAGAAGGCATGATTGTAGATGTACTAGTATCTCCTCCAACTTTTAGTCTGTGTTGCCTAACAAAGATGAGCCTTTAATGTGCTCACTGACAGCTTCCATCAGCTCTGTTGAACATATTCATGTAAACCAAAGCAACATAACATAGTCAGCCTTTCCTTCTTGCTCCACATACCACTGGCAAGACTGTTCAGGTATATCTTCAATGTAAATCAAAGTCCACGTGATATTCATTCTCTGTTCAAAAGCCACAGAGTTTCTGAATATAAATGAGTCCAGGAAGGGTGGTGACACATGCTTGTAATCCCAGTAATTTGGGAGGCTGAGACTGGAAGATCACTCATTGAAAGCCAACCTTAACAATTTAGTGAGATCCCCATCTCAAAATGAAGTTAAGCGGGGCGTGGTGGCACATGCCTTTAATCCCAGCACTCAGGAAGCAGAGGTAGGGGGATCGCTGTGAGTTCAAGGCCACCCTGACACTACATAGTGAATTCCAGGTCGGCCTGGACTAGAGTGAAACCCTACCTCGAAAAACCAAAAAAAAAAAAAATTATTTCTTTACATGAGAGAGTGAGTGTTGGTATGGCAGGGCCTCCTGCCACTAATTCCAGGTACATGCACCATCTTGTGCATCTGGCTGTACTAGGGAACTGAATCTGGGACAGTAAGCTTTGCAAGCAATGGCCCTTAATCACTGAGCCATCTCACCAGCCCTAAGCCAGGGTTCTTAACTACTGTATTGCCATGAGATACTCTTCACAAGTGTGCTGCAAATTTCAATCTGTGTGCATAGTTTATTTTTGTCCCAGGTAAATATTAACATTGTTATTTTTTGTGAAATTTTGTTTAGGGAAGGGTATATTTCCAGAGATGTGACTAAAGCATTTGGCACAGTATCAGATAAATGCCAAACACTGTGTTTATATGAAAGTGTTGTTTTGTGAATATACTGGAGAATGAGATCAGGGAACTAGACAGTTGCATCTGCAACGTGATGCTAAGCAGCAGCCATAAGACAGTGGAACCCGTGGTGCTTTTAGGCACAATGAACATTGCTATACTATTGTAGTAATTATACTATAGCTGATAACTTTAATGTTATTCTGACTTTTTAATTATCCTAAAATATGTTTTCTGTTTTTTAGTAATCAGAAGTATACCATGAATACCTAGCAGTTAGAGATTACTACTATAAAGAATAATCTGTAGGTATTCAAACTATTTTTCTTGGTCATAAATGATAATATGATAATATTCCTAATATTATTATATATTCTGTCATCAAAATTAATTTAACAGGGTTGGACAGATGGCTTAGCAGTTAAGGCGCTTTCCTGTGAAACCAAATGACCCAGGTTTGATTCCCTAGGACCCACATAAGCCAGATGCACAAGGAGCACATGCATCTGGAGTTTGTTTGTAGTGGCTACAGGCCCTGGTGTGCCCATTCTCTCCCTGTCTCTCTTCTCTATCTCTCTCTCTGCTTGCAACTAAATAAATTAAATTTTAAAAATTTTAACTAATCTAACAGTTTCATTCTCACCTTGCAAGACTTTTCTGTAGTCAAGCATAACTTCACTACCTGCAAAACAACTACTTTCAAGCTAGTTTTACATTCATCCAAAAGTACGTTAAGTCCTTCACTAAGGAGCAGGTCAGTCTATTAGTGTTTTATCAGGAAATTTTCATTTGGGAAATTCTTCAAACCTAAATTTCAAAAATTTGAAACCAAACAAGAGACAAAGATAGGGCTGGGATGTACTTAGTTGGGAGAGTGCTTGCCTAGAATACACGAAATCCTGGGTTTGAATCCCTAGCACTGCATAAATGAGACATAGTAGCACGTGCCTATAATTCCAGCACTTTAGAGGTGGAGGCGAGAAGTTCAGGGTCATCTTCTACTACATAGGGAGAGAAAGCGTACAGGGAAAGGAAAGAAGGGAGAAAGAGAGGCAGAGGTTAGAGTTCAAGCTTTTAGGAATTGCTACTCACCTGTTTCCTTTATACTTATACAATTACTTGTGATCTTTCATAAGGAGAATGTTTTGGTCTAAAAAAAAGACCACTTAATCTAATCTTGAACATCATCATTCAACTAAATCTATTGGGTTAGAGAAAGAAATTTGAAAGCAAGGAAAGAGCAAAGAAAACTAGTATATGAGGACAAAAATAAACAGAAAGAGAACACAGATGGTTTCTCCCTCTAATGCTGTGTCACAGCCATAAAAGCCATTCGAAGTGGCACAAGGAACTACCATGTGTCTAAGACTGCAATAAGTCACTCTAGGAGGTCAAAGACAAGACCCTTGTCAAGAATTCATCATCTACTTAGGGATGTGAAGTCATGTATTAAATCAATCAAGAGGGCTAAGTTGTGGGGTCCTGCTGGAAACAGAGTTTAGAAAAGGAAAAAGTTGGGCTGGAGAGATGGCTTAGCGGTTAAGGTGCTTGTCTATGAAGTCTAAGGACCCAGGTTCTACTCTCCAGGTCCCATGTAAGCCAGATGCACAAGGTGGTGCATGCGTCTGCAGTCTGTTTGCAGGAGGCGCTGGCGTGCCCATTCTCTCTCTCTCTTTGTCCCTCCCTTCTTATTCTCTTTCTCTTTCCCTCCCTTTCTCTATTTCTAATAAATAAAAATAAAAACTTAAAAAAAAAAAAAGGAAAAAGTTAGTAGAGGCAGTTGACTAGCCAAACAGGTTTTCCCTAAAAGATTTGACTCATTAAGCAATAGGAAGAAAGCTACAGAAAGGAGCAAAGAAGTAAAGCACTGAAAACTTTGTGAACAAACCAACAAAGGGAGAATTCAGTTGGCAAAAGAAGTTTGCAACAATGTCATATTACATTTTTCCAAAAGGCCCTAAAATGAATTCACATTAGTTGATAACTAACAACATGTGGTTTTTATCCATGTATACATTAGAGGACTGTTAGAAAATAGGTTCCGTTCTACTCAATGCTCTCCTAATACCCCTAGATAGTTTTTGAAAATTTCATCATAAAAGATTGGTTACATTTATAATAAAATGCTGAAAGTTCATTATGAGTTGCTTTGTTCATATGGTAATCTAGTAACATAATCTGTAGCCTCAATTCAGAAAACATACTTAACTATAATGCACATATACTATCTGCCTATATTTGTGTCTTCTTACCTCAGGCTCCTTGGGGTTTGTGTAAAGCTGTATAAGGGAAAATGAACATAATTTAAATTCCAAAATTTACTAGATTACTCCTCACTGACTATACTTCCATTTAAATTTTTTTTTTCATTTAATTTTTTTAAATTTTTATTTATTTATTTGCAAGCAGAGAAAGACAGAGAGAATGGGTGCATCAGGGCCTCCAGCCACTGCAAATGAACTCCTGATGCATGCAACACTTTGTGCATCTGGTTTTACAAGAGTACTGGGGAATCAAACTTGGATTATTAGGCTTTGCAGGCCTTAACTACTGAACCATCTTAGTTGCTAGAGCACCACAAGTTGACCTCTTTACTTAGTACATTCATGGAGGCTGGAGTTACTCTCTACAGTATTTTTTGAGACAAGGCCATTCACTGAACCTAGAACTTACCAATTAGGTTAGACTAGCTAGTCAGCAAGCTCAAGGGATCCAGCTATCTCCACCATACCAGCGCTGGGATTATAACACATACCATAATGCCTAGCATTTTTACATGGGCACTGGAGGTCCAAAGTCAGGTCCTCATGCTTCCTTAGTATTTTATCCTCCGAGCCATCATCCCAGACCTTATCTTTTTAATTGCAAGGTGCCATATACTACAAAGGAGAAGGAAACTATTACTGCTTAAACGCCTCTCTTTCCAAAAGTCAATGAAGTAGAGATAGAAGCTTATCTTAAGTGTGTACTTACTGTAAGTACTGCCACGTGCAGCTTCAAGAGAAAAGAAAACTGTTATTACATACCTGTGAATATATTATTTTAAACAATATTATTATTTCAATGAAATATTATTTCAGACAGGTTCCAAAGATTTGGGTAGATAAAAATATTCTTATGATTAGAAAAAGCATTCATTTAAGCAGTGCCTATTACATACATAGGGCTGTGAAGTACAGAATAAGAATACCAAAAACAGAAGTTATACTCTAGGAGGGGAAAAAATATATGTATATAAGCATTAATTATTGCTCAAAATTAAATATACCACAAGTATCTCCCAAAGTGCCCCCTTTGAAACTAACAAATTAGGTTAAAAAGTCTGATAGATCTTTTAAAATCCTTGCCTATCTGCATACTACACAACAATAAAGAAATTCTCTCTGATTTAAGGAATAGAATATATACACATAGATGTGATCAAGCCTATAATCATTTTTAGACTAAAATATAAAATTTCAGGATTATAATTTCATAGTAAAGGACTAAAACTTTAGTGACACCCTGTGGCCATTTTGGTTACTGCATAACTGATTTTATGACCACACAGTGAAACTTGAATAATATAGATAATTAATAGTTCAATAATACATGCAAAAAATAGACATGGCCACTGATCTCAGGAAACACGCAGACTAGCAGAAAAGACAATCATTAAACAAAAACAGCTACATTATTACAATCATGTTAATGGGTGAAGAAACAGCATGGGGTGCCCTGAGAACACGAAAATGGGACCATTTAGGCTAGAGAAGGATAAATTGGAGTTAGATAGGCAATGCTATCATGTGGATGTATGTACTGTGAAAGAGCATTAATGAAGCAAAAGGAATATTATGTACAAAAGTATAAATAGTATGTTCTAGCCAGGCGTGGTGATACATATCTTTAATCCCAGCACTCAGGAGGCAGAGGTAGGAGGAGGATTGTTAGGAGTTTGAGGCCAGCCTTGGGACTACAGAGTATATTCTAGGTCAGCCTGAGTTAGAGTGAGACCCTACCTCAGAAAAGCAAGTGAGGAAAAATAAAGAAAGAAAGAAAGAAAGAAAGAAGGGAGGGAGGGAGGGAGGGAGGGAGGGAGGGAGGGAGGGAGGGAGGGAGGGAGGGAGGAAGGAAAGAAAGAAAGAAAGAAAGAAAGAAAGAAAGAAAGAAAGAAAGAAAGAAAGAAAGAAAGAAAGAAAGAAAGAAAGAAAGAAAATAATATGTTCTAGAATCTGTTTTGTTGTTGCTGCTGTTTTTTTTTTTAATATTTTTTGTTCATTTTTTATTTATTTATTTGAGAGCGACAGACACAGGGAGAAAGACAAATAGAGGGGGAGAGAGAGAATGGGCGCGCCAGGGCTTCCAGCCACTGCAAACAAACATGGGACCTGGGGAACCGAGCCTTGAACCGGGGTCCTTAGGCTTCACAGGCAAGCGCTTAACCGCTAAGCAATCTCTCCAGCCCGCTGCTGTTGTTTTTAAGGTAGAGTCTTGCTCTAGCCCAGAATGACCTGGAATTCTCTATGTAGTCTCAGCTTGCCTTGAACTCATAGAGATCCTCCTACCTCTGCCTCCTGAGTGCTGTGACTAAAGGCACACGCCACCTCACCTGGCTTTTTGTTTTGTTTTTGTTTTTCAAGGTAGGGTCTTGCTCTAGTCCAAGACAACTTGGAATTCACTATTAAAGATGTACATCATTATACCTGGCAAGTTCTAGAATCTTTATGTTAACTTAAATATGGGAGTGAGAAGGATGCCTTAGAAAGGTACATAGGGATCATTCAGGCCTTGCAGATCATGTAAAAGATTCTGAACTTTGTTTTAAAAGCCATGAAAAAAGTTTAGGCAAAATAATAACACAATCAGGGGCTGGAGAGATTGCTTAGTGATTAAGGCACTTGCCTGCAAAGCCTAAGGACCCACTTTTATTTATTTATTTATTTTTATTTATTTATTTGAGAGCAACAGACAGAGAGAGAAAGGCAGAGAGAGAGAATGGGCGCACCTGAGCTTCCAGCCACTGCAAAGGAATTCCAGACGCATGCGCCCCCTTGTGCATCTGGCTAACATGGGTTCTGGGGAATCAAGCCTCGAACGAGGGTCCTTAGGCTTCATAGGCAAGTGCTTAACTGCTAAGCCATCTTTCCAGCCCAAGAACCCACTTTTGATTCCTCAGGACCCACATAAAGCCAGATGCACAAGGTGGCACATGCATCTGGAGTTCATTTGTAGTGGCTAGAGACCCTAGTGTGACCATTCTCTCTCTATATATTATCTGTCTCTCTCCCTCTCTCTCTCTCAAATAAATAATAAATGCATAAAATATTTTTTAAAGAGAATAACATGAACAGACTCAGGCTTCTGAAAGAATGTAGTGTTGACAGTGGTTTGGAATGGTGGGAATAAGGAGGTAAGCTTGGTAGCTATACAATTATAGTCTCTTTCAATCATAATTATCTAAACTATATATACATGCTTATTTTAAAGATTTCAAACATAACTAGTAATAATTATCTTCTTCAACAGGAGAACATCTTCCAAGATCTCCAGATACTCAAACTTGGATTTAATAAAACTAATTCCTCTTAAAAAAATATTTTTATTGATTATTTTCAAGCAGAGAAAGACAGCATGGAAAAAAGACAAAGACAGAGAATGGGTATGCCAGGGCCTTCTGCCAATGCAAACAAACTCCAGACACATGCATTACTTTGTATGCCTGTCTTTACATGCATATTGGGAAAGTGAACCCCAGGCTGTCAGGTTTTGTAAGTGCCTTTAACTGCTAAGCCATCTCTCCAGCCCACTAGTTCTTTATTAAATAGTGTCTGGCTATATAGTCCAGGCTGGCCTTGAAACTATGATCTTCCTGCCTCAGGCTTCCATTTAACTACTTTAAAATTATATTCTCCTTTCGAGGGCTGAGGAGATGGCTCAGAAGTTGAAGGCCCTTGCTTGCAAAGCCTGCTGCCCTGGAGCTATTCCCTAGCACGCACAAAAAGCCAGATATAAAAGGTACTGCAAGCATCTGGCATTCGTTTGCAATGGCAGAGACCCTGGTGCGCCCATGTGCAGGCACAGGGCCATGCATGCACACACATGCATGTATGTGTGTACACACAGAGAAAAAAATAAAGATGTTTTAATAATAATATACTATTCCCAATAGAATCACATGAGAAATTATAAGATACTAAAAGTCAAAGAACAATGTAAGGACTTTATGACTTTAAATCATCTAACATTTTGTCCTTTTGAGTGTGTGAAGTGTACATGTGTGCACGTATGCATGTGAAGGCCAGAGGTCAATGTTGGGTGTCTCCCCCTATGTTCTCCACCTTGTTTTTGAGACAGAGTCACGGATCCCAGAGCTCACCAATTCTTCTAGATTGGCTGGCCAGTGAGCTCCAGGAATCTTCCTGTCTCTACCATCCCAGCATTGGGATTCAGGTGTGTACCACAACGTCCAACATTTATGTGAGTTTTAGGGATATGAACTCAGGTCTTCACACTTGCACAGCAAATATTTTACTGACTGAGCCATATCCTCAGCCCAAAGTTTCTGCCTTTTGATATTTCCAGAACAGTTCATGATAGACAGTCTATATAAGGTAGTCATTTAGTAAATATTAGGCAAATGCCTTAACCGTTGAGCCCTCTCCAACCTCAATTTAGTAAAAATTAGTTGAGCTACTCTTTGTATATTACACTGCTATTTTGGCACATGTAATACTGTTCCATGTATTTGTTTAAGAAGTGACATTTTCGGGGCTGGAGAGATGGCTTAGCAGTTAAGCGCTTGCCTGTGAAGCCTAAGGACCCCGGTTCAAGGCTTGATTCCCCAGGACCCACGTTAGCCAGATGCACAAGGGGGCGCACGCGTCTGGAGTTCGTTTGCAGAGGCTGGAAGCCCTGGCACGCCCATTCTCTCTCTCTCTCTATCTGTCTTTCTCTCTGTGTCTGTCGCTCTCAAATAAATAAATAAATAAATTTTTTAAAAAAAGAAGTGATATTTTCGGGCTGGGGAGATGACTTTGCGGTTAAGGCACTTGCCTGCAAAACCAAAGGACCTTGGTTCAATTCCCCAAGACCCACGTAAACCAGATACACAAGGTGGCACATGTGTCTTGAGGACATTTGTAGTGGCTGCAGGCCCTGGCACACCCATTCTTTCTCTCTCTCTCTCTCTCTCTTACTATCTCTCTTTGCCTGTTTCTCTCTCTCAAATAAATAAAAAAATAAATATTAAAAAAAGAAGTGATATTTTCAATTAGACTATGACTTTGAGAAGAGGAATCACGTTTATATTCATTTTTATGCTATCCAGGGCCTAGACACAGTGCCTGGTATGGATTAAATAGCCAACGGATAAAGAACACATGGATAAACGTTACATGTTTAGTGTTTGTTATGTGTCAAGCATTATTCTAAACATTTCAGATAAATAGTCATCAACGTATGACCCTAAACCAGAAATCAAGGCATCACCTAAAATTTTTCTAAAATACAAATTCTCAGATCAGAAATTTGGGAACGGGACTTGCAATTTTATCTATATCTAGGTGATTCAGATACAAGCTGCAGTTTGAGAACCATTGCTTCAATTAACTCAGTTAATTCTCAAATAACCCTGAGGAAGGTAGTATTATTATCCCCATTTTATATGTAGAGAAATTAAGTTACTAAGAGACAGGTTATTTGCCACAGTCAAAAAGGTATTAAATAAAAGAGCTTCAGACTGACTCCAAAACTCCAGATCTTAACTCTATCATATTTCTTCCAATGATGACACCCCGGAAGTGTTGCTAAATGAATGCTGGAGAATGAATGTGTGCTGTTTAAGATGCCAGTGGTGACACTCTCCCTTCTCAACCTGCCCAAATACTCAGAGCCTTCAAAGTTCAAACGTCATTTTCTCTTGAGCTAGGGATACAGCATCCAATCCCTAGTTCTGCCAAGAAAAAAAAGGAATTTTGTCTTAATAATTTCCCCTATGCCCCTCATTGGGTATAGTCCCTCTTTTTCTATGCTTCCTATTGTACAGGATCAGGATCTTTCCTTTGGCATGAACCAATTTTGTGTGTGTGTGTGGGGGGGAATTTAGGTAGTGTCTCGCTCTAGCTCAGGCTGACCTGGAATTCACTATGTAGTCTCAGGGTGGCCTCAAACTCACAGTGATCCTTCTACCTCTGCCACCCCAGTGCTGGGATTAAAGGAATGCACCACTACACCCAGCTGTGAATCACTTTTATGAGTATTACAGTCACTTATGGTAGTGGTGATAGTCAAAATATCACTAATATTTTTATATAAAGTATCAACATGGCACAATAAATAAGGTCCAATATGGCACAGGAACTGACCAATCAGAAAGTGTGCTTAGCTCCAAAGCTAGGTTCCTGTAAGAAACTCTTGCACTAGGTATGAACTTTGAATTACTGGACATTGAAGTCTGAGGAAATGGCAAATGAAACACTAGGTGGGTTGGGGGAGGGTTTCTATAGGCATCCACACAAAAATGCAGCTATTTACCATCAATATAGAAGTGCTACCAACAGGGCAAGAGGGATGGCTTAGTGGTTAAGGTGTTTGCTTGCAAAGCCAAAGGACCCTGGTTCGATTCCCCAGGACCCACGTTAGCCAGATGCACAAGGGGGCGTACGTGTCTGGAATTCATTTGCAGTGGCTGGAGGCCCTGGTGTGCTCATTCTCTCCCTCCCCCCACTCTCTCTCTCTCTCTCTCTCTCTCTCTGTCTCTCTTTCTCTGTCAAATAAATAAATAAATAAAAATAACATTTTTTTTTTTAAAGAAGTACCACCAGTAAGTCCAGTGTAGTGGCACAAGTCTCAGGAGGCAGAGGTAGAAGGATCACTGTGAGTTCGAGGCCAGTCTGGGACTACAGAGTGAAAACAAGGTCAGCCTATCTATGCTACATTGAGATCCTGCCTCAAACACACACACAAAGGTACCACCAATAGTTTACCCACAAGTACAGCTGGGCCAGTTGTAACTACAGATGATCAGTCATGAGTCTTCCACCATGGTCTATAAAATCTTTTCCTCATCTGCTTTACCTCTGTGTCCCTTAGGCCCCTGGGTCAGTGTTGAATAAATCATGAGTAATAACTGTTCACTGAAGATACGTGTGTGTGTGTGTGTGTGTGTGTGTGTGTGTTATCCAATATAATACTTATTCACCTCAACATTTTGTAAAAATAAAAAAAGGAACTGAAAAGTAGAGAAGACACAGATAGGAAAGGAGAGAAGAATGGTAACAGAAATTTCATTTATATGCATCTTATCTCCTCAACTAGAAATAGAGCCTTCATCTTTTATGTTCTTCATAGTTGTCTAGTAGGTAAACATGAGAGATCAGATGCACTTAAAATTTAACCCAGGTTTTCAAAAAATTCTAACTATACTAGCTACTGTGAAAAAATAAGTTATGAATCAAACATCATTACCAACCTAAGGTAGAATAAAAATTAATGTCATCTTTTTTTCCTTTCATATCTGCAAACTGAATTAGCACTATTTTGAGCATGTTCACTGTGCTAAGTGCCAGATCTTTGTCTTCCCTGTACCACATCCTATGGATCTAATTCAGTCACCTCAGGGTCACAAAGATGTGAGTAGGGCTGGAGAGATGGCTTAGTGGTGAAGGAGTTTGCTTGCAAAGCCAAAGAACCCAGGTTCAATTTCCCAGGACCCATATAAGCCAAATGCACATGGTGGCACATGTGTCTGGAGTTCGTCTGCAGTGGCTGAAGGCCCTGGCATGCCTGTTCTCACCCTCTCTCTCTTTCTATCTCCCTCTCTCTCTCAAATAAATAAATATTTTTTAAAATGTGAGTACATAAAAGAGGAAAACTAAGCTTTCCTTTCTAATTATATCAAGGAGATATCAGTGGGGCAACAAAGACATAAAATGAAATGAAATCAATTGGCTTGTGTGTGCAAACATAAGCACTGGCACACTGTTAACAGACAAAATAAAACTCTAAACTTCTTTAAGATACAATGAGTCTTTGACCCTGTCCAGAAGATGTAAAAACATTCTTACGTATCTCTTTTCCAAAGCATCAAAACAACCTTGAATCCTGTCAAAAAATAAATATTTGTCAATTTTGACCATGTACAAAGCAAAAAAAAAAAAAAAAATCCCAAGTACAGAATTAGTTTACATCTTTTGCTTTTAAATATATTAAACTGATAATCATTTTGCAATTTCCATGTAATTATTTTTAGAATGTTCAACATCTTTTAATCCATGTGTAGAACCTTACAAATAACAGACAGACCATGTGAAGTACAGAATCACATTTTGGAAGGCTCCTACAATGCTCAGTGCGCTGATATGTATATGATATAGAATAAATCCTTTTCTTTAAGACAAGTCCATTATCTTCTAAAACTAAATCAACATCTTAAAAGAATACTAAATAGCTGCTACAATTTTCTAGGAAATTATTTCATGAAGCAAAAAGAAAATGGTTTAAGAAAACAATCTTACAAAATAAAATCTTAGGGGTAATTTCAGCCATGATAAAAATGCTACTCAAATTTTATGGAATTTAAGGTACTTACCATTTGATAATATGCACTGATCCAGGACATCTTTTGTCTTCTCGGAGAATTTTTAAATTCAAGTCTACAGAATAGAAACAACCACTATCCTAAAAATGTCCATGCCAAATAGGGCATTTCCTTTCATTACTTACCTAATTTATTTGGTTTTATGGCAGTTTTAGGGCTGGAGATGTGGCTTAATGATTAAGGCATTTGCCTGCAAAGCCAGAGGACCCATGTTCAATTCCCCAGGACCCACATAAGCCAGATGCACAAGGTGACACATGTCTGGAGTTTGTTTACAGTGGCTGAAAGCCCTGGTGTGCCCATTCTCTCCCTCCCCCTCTCTCTTTCTCTCTCTCTCTCCCAAATAAATAAAATAAAATAAAAAATTTTAAGCTAAAAATTTTTACATTTCTATTGAAAAAAATTAAAAATAAAAACTATGCTGATGACTGCCTTAGTCCCAATTTCACTAACAGTTTAACAGTCTCCCCATCCTACAGTGCAGCACCACTGAGATTTGTGTGTAATCAATTGTGTCTTTCCTTCACTTCCTTTCACTAGGGAGTAACCTAATGATCGGTTAGAAATGTACTCCCTACTCTGATTTCTTTGTGATGCTTCTCTCATGCAATAAATTTTTTTAAAAATAAATGCATGCATTATTCTCAAATATTTATTTCCATGTCAAATCTAATTACTTTTTTATACTCAGATGAGAAGAGGAAGATGACACATTTTGGTTGAAATCAATTATTGATTCATATGTGACTTCATATGACTCTCCTTACCTTCTCATATTGTTTTCCTATGCCAAAATTGACATCGCATCTTTCACTTGAAGGATATGAAAATTATTTCATATTGCCACATTTAGAGATTATTAGAAAGAAGAGTGACAGATATACTAAGCATTGTGTGATGTGTCACTGTAAATACAAACATTGAGGGGGAGATATAGCTTCTACTATATCACAAAAAATAAATCTATAAGAAATGGCTTTACACTCATGCCTAGGGTAGTGACTGACATACAATAAACATTTAATAATTCCCATGTTCCAAACAAGAGGGAAAAACCCAACTATATGCTACATATAAACACATTTATAATTACAGATTTATATTTCATAGACTATAAAAAGTCACAATACAAATGAAGTTGTCATGATCACAAGTATGCTGTGTGTTTATAGCGTACGTGCATTTCAGTGATGTTCATTTGGAGAGTCAATTGCTTATGAAAATTAAATTGGAATGAGGCCAAGGTATATCATTAAATACAAATGTGATAAATTTAGATTTTTTTAAAAATAGCATCTTATAAGGAAACTATACGTCTCCATATATTTTAAATGACAGTTTCCATTTTAATGACAAATCCATAAGATTCACAACCCACTTTGTAAACAAATAGTAAGATTTTGAAAAACTGAAGCAATCTCAGGAACATTTTTCTGATATAAGAGAAGGAAAAAAACCAGAACTGGTTAGAGTAACTTGTCTAAATAGCCATGCTAATAAACAAGTGGGTTTGCCTCCCCTCATGCATATTTATATGTTAATAGAGAGGAGTTTATCACCTGGTTTGAACTTCCTCAGGATCAAAATATTCCTCAGGGCTGGAAAGATGGCTTAGCAATCAATTAAGGCTTGCCAGCAAAGCCAAAGGACCAGGTTCAATTCCCCAGTACTCCACAAGGTGGCACATGCATGTGGAGTTTGTTTGCAGTAGCAACAGTAGGCTCTAGCACACTCATAGTCTCTCTCTCTCTCTCTCCCCCCTCAATCTTTCTCTATCTAAATAAATACAATATTTTAAAAATACATATGTCACTGGGTATAGTGGCACATGCCTTTAATCCCAGTACTTGGGAGGCACAGGTAGGAAGATCGCCATGAGTTCGAAGCTACTCTGAGACTACATAGTGAATTCCAGGTCAGACTAAGCTAGAGTAAGACTCTACCTCAAAATTA
Organism: Jaculus jaculus; assembly: GCF_020740685.1. Classification (NCBI taxonomy): domain Eukaryota; kingdom Metazoa; phylum Chordata; class Mammalia; order Rodentia; family Dipodidae; genus Jaculus; species Jaculus jaculus. The sequence goes on along the minus strand of NC_059114.1, from coordinate 10,133,876 downwards.
CAAAACAAACAAACAAACAAACTCTCTCTCTCTCTCTCTCTCTCTCTCTCTCTCTCTCTCTATATATATATATATATATATATATATATATATATATATGTATCTTATACATATATATATAATCTCCAAGGATAAATTTAATTGAGGCACAAAATAATGTGATTCTTAAGCATTCAAATACACTTTTATCCTGCCTGTTGTTTCTATAGGGATGGCTCAGAATTACTAGGCTTATCCCTACAGATTTCTTTTTTCATTTGATATCTTGCCAGAAGCTAATGATTCCTACAAGTAAAACCACTAGACATAGCAAAAATTAAAATGGAAAATAGATCTTAAAGAACAAGCACATGAGCCAGGCGTGGTGGCACACGCCTTTAATCCCAGCACTCGGGAGGCAGAGGTAGGAGGATCGCCATGAGTTCAAGGCCACCCTGAGATGACAGAGTTAATTCCAGGTCAGCCTGGATCAGAGTGAGACCCTACCTCAAAAAAAACCAAAAAAAAAAGAACAAGCACATGAACTAGAATGAATGCATTATGTGAGAGAGCAAAGATTGCTAAATACTGAAAAAAAAATCACAAAAATCAGAGCAATCACTTAATTAAACTTTACCATCCAAATGACGATCTCCATAAGCGCTCTCTGGAAACAAGCCCCTCAAATATGTTATACATGAGATAGAAGTAACAAAAAGTTTCTTCACCACCATCAGTGACTCACGCTCATTAGTAACTCGGGATGGGAAAACTGTCTCCTGAGGGGGAAAAAACAGGTGAAAAAACAGACCATCAAACTATTACCACAGATGGGATGGAAAGATTTTCTTCAAGACTACAAATTTGATACAGGACTTTGAACACTGCATTAAAATACATCTTCACAAGCAAGGCAGAGCAGAAAGGAGGACAATTATCCAATTAAGACTAAATTTATTTCACAATGACCCATTGATTTGAGGTAAAAGTGGAGTTTCATTAAGACTACATTATCTCATTCCTTCTCGTACTCTTCTCAGACCTCACTGAAATCTGAATTTTACCCATCCATTCTACATTGTTCTCTCCAAAGCCACCATGTGCCTCTTCTCATTCCTCATTACTGTGCAACTTCATTATGGCAATTGACACTGCAGCCCCCGCCCTCTTCTCTCAAGCGTCCCTAACCCTGTTCTGTTGTGTTGTCTGGACAGGGCTGGGAATCAAATCCAGAGCTTCATCCACGCTAGGCAAAAGCTCTGCCATTGAGCTAAACTGCTAGCCCTGACAACACTATTTTGCTTTTCACCTACTCCTACACACCCAGCTCCATTTCTTTATTTTTTCAAATCCATTTCTTTATTTTTTTATTTATTTAATCTCTCTCGGGATTCAGCCTTCATTTTATTTTTCTCTTCTTGCAGTCTTTCATTCACACAGCTTCAGCTACAGCCATAGAGAAGAGTTCAAGTCCCTACTTATGTTCTGAGTCTCATGCTACATTTCTAACTTCTGGACAGCTGTTTCTAGACTGCTTTGTAGATCTGTCAGACTCAGTTTATCTGCACCATATAGCAAGAACGTAAGCTCAGGTTTCATTCTCAGACATGTAAACCTGGAACCTATCCAGCCATCTAGGCTAGAAGTAGCTTCATTCATCTTTGACTATTCTCCCTTCTTCATACTCCATATCCAACCACGAAATTCTTTCTACAAGACTCCTCATGGGCTGGGAGATGGCTCGGTGGCTGACAGTGCTTGCTGCATAGGCAGGAGGACCTGGGTTCTATTCCCAGCGCTCACATGAAAACCCAGGCATGGCTGTGCATGCCTGTACCTCCAGGGCTGAGGGGGGTGGAGACATGAGGCTTGCTGGAGCTTACTAGTCAGTCAGTCTAGCTGAAAAGCAGCAAGCTCCAGTTCAATGATAGACTCTGTTGTTAAGAAAATAAAGTTGCAGCACTATAGAGGAAGTCACCTGATGCTCTCGTTTGGCCTCTCTCGCTTTCTCTTTCTTTCTCTCTCTCTCTCCCTCTTTCTCAAATAATAAATAAAAATAAAATATTTTAAACACTTTTTTAAAAACTTGAATCTGTGTGTGTGTTTATGGATAGAGACAGGTAATAGTGCATAGCTTAACAAGAAGAGCAAGTATGGACAGAATCATGTGAAGTTCTTAACACTCATCACCATAGAGGGTGGCTTGAGGATAGAATGGTATGAGGAAGGCAATCTGGTGACAAGATTGAAAGCAAAACTCTGCAACTAAACAGCTGAGGCCAAATCCTTATTCTGCTATATGATCTTGGACAGGGGTTGGGAAACTTTTTCCAGTAAAGTTTCAAATAGTAAATATTTTATACTTTGCAATTAATTCTGACATTGTAGCTGAATAACCGTTACAATAAAACTTGTATTTATGGGCTACGGAGAGAGCTCAGAGGTTAAAGGCACTTGCTGACAAAGCCTGAGTTCCATTTCCCAGTGCCCACATAAACGCAGATCACAATGTAGTGCATGTGCCTGGAGATAATTTGTAGCAGCAAGAAGTCCTGGCACATCCATTCATTCTCATTCTCCTCTCTCTCCTCCTGCCTCCATACACAACAAATAAATTTAACATGTTTTTTTAAAACTTTATTTATGGGCTGGAGAGATGGCTTAGCAGTTAAGGTGCTTGCCTATGAAGCCTAAGGACTCATGTTCAACTCTTCAGGTCCCATGTAAGCCAGATGCACAGTGACACAGTACACAAGGTCACACATGTATACAAGTGAACATACACATCTGGAATTTAACTGCAGAGGCTGGAGGTCATGGAATGTTAATTCTCTCCCTTTCTCTCTCTCTCATGTTCTCACTCTCACATTTAAAAGAGGCAGTCTGTTGGGTTTGCCTCAAAAAAGTGACTTATAGTGACTTGTGGCAATCACCTAATTTACTCATCTCTCTGCATCTTCATCTGTAAAATACGGGTAATAGTAATACTTTATGGCGGTTTAAATGAGTTAATGTCTGTAAAGAGCTCAGATCAGTACCTAGTTCAACCACTTATTATTATTGAGAATGCTTTCATTGTTACAACAAATATGTGTGCGTTACTTTGGTACTTTGTAAACAATCAAATAATGAAAACCAAAAGGGAAGCAAACACCTAGACCCCCATGGAATTTACAATCCAGCTGGAAAGGAAAAATTAAACTTTTATAAAAGCATACTATGTACCAAATCAAGAGACATGAGCAGATATATAAACAAGAAGGTGAGCAGTTTACCTGAGTGGGAAGGTTTTTTATTGGGCGGGGGCGGGGGGATAAGATTTAGGTGAGTCCTGAAGAAAAGGATTCAGACAAGTGACAAGGAAGAGAAATGTTATTAGGACAGGCCAGAAGGCAGGAATCTGTGACATATCTGGGGCGCAAGGCATAAGCCAGTATAGCTGATGCTGAGAATTCAACCAGGATACAGTGAGAGGAAGAGAAGCAGGCAGAAGTCAACATGTCATAAACCGAAAATGCCACAGCAGTGAAAGTGCATTTATTTCTTAGAGCACAGGAACCCCATAAAATTTGAATGCTGAAGATTTTCTTTTTTAACTAAAAAAAAAAATCTGCAGCTCTGGGACTATCAGAAATATTCGATAAGACTACTGATCCCTGTCAGGGTCATAAGCAGCAAAGTACTCATTTCTCAGAAGCCCAAGAAGTTCTTTTTGAGACAAGTCATGCTTACTTGTTTTTGTTGTTGTTGTTTGTTTTTTGTTTTGTTTTTTCAAGGTAGGGTCTTGCTCTAGTTCAGGCTGACCTGTAATTCACTATGTAGTCTCAAGCTGGCCTCGAACTCACAGTGATCATCCTACCACTGCCTCTCGAGTGCTGGGATTAAAGGCGGCACCACCATGCATGGTTCTAAATACTGCTTTTTAAAACATACATTGATTGATTTGAGAGAGAGAGAATGGACACACACAGGCCTCTAGCCTTTGCAAACAAACTCCAGACGCATATGCCACCATGAGCATCTGGCTTACGTAGGTTCAAGGGAATTGAACCTTGGTACTTAGGCTCTGCAGGCAAGTGCCTTAACTTCTAACCCATCTCTCCAGCCCAATACTGCTTTTTGAGGACAGGTGTGGTGGCACACATCTGTAATACCAATGTTCAGAAGACAGAGGCAAGAGGATCACCAGCTCAAGGACAGCCAGGGCTACATAGTGAGGTCCAGATATCTTGGGCAATATAGTAAACCTCTGTATCAAAACAGTAAACAAGAAGAATTGTGTTTTGTACCTATAGATCCTGAGAAATTATGGTTCTCTTGGGTAATCAGGTAATAGCTGATACAGCATGCATGTAGTAATTTAATGAAAACATTCAAGTGTAGAGGGAATACTTGAATAACTCATTTGTAAAGCTAAATAACTTGAAAGTAAAAAGACATTTACTTTCATATAGGACCTAAAAGGCCATTTGCAGTAACAAAGATCAATGATTGGAAAGGTTTGCTACTCCAGATTTTATCTTAGATTCAGCTGAGCTAGTACTTTAAGAATTTTTATTGACGTTTTCATAAATACCTAATATATGAAAATACTATAGCTTACAAATATAAAACATCATTATATAATTATTTTAATAATAAAGCTTGCTAGTGCTATAAAGTTTATCTGTTGAGTTATATGACTTTGAGCTAATTACTTTATATCTCCAAGGTTCAGTTTCTTCCTTATTGAGAGGTTTAATTAAAATAATAACATAAGGGCTGGAAAGATGGCTTAGCAGTTAAGGCACTTGTCTGCAAAGCCTAAGAACTCATGTTTGAATCTCCAGGTCCCATATAACATGGATGCAAAATGATGCAAGCATGCAATGTCACACATGCATACAAGGGGGTGCATGCATCTGGAGTTTGTTTGCAACGGGTAAAGGTCCTGGCACATCCATTCTCTTTCTCTCTCTCCCTTTCTCTCTCAAATGAATAAAAAATAATAACATAAAGTTCTTGGAACAATACTTAACACACAGTTAAACGCCAAATAAAAATTGACTTTTAGGGGCTGGAGAGATGGTTTAGCAGTTAAGCACTTGCCTGTGAATCCTAAAGACCCCGGTTTGAAACTCAATTCCCCAGTACCCATGTAAGCCAGATGCACAAGGTGGCAAATGCATCTGGAGTTCGTTTACAGTGGCTGGAGGCCCTGATGCATCCATTCTCTCTTTGTCTCTCTCCCTCTTTCCCTCTCCCCCCCCCCCCCGCCTCTCTCTCCCTCTTGGTCTGTCACTCTCAAATAATAAATAAATAAAAATACAACAAACAAAAAAATTGGCGTTTATAGCCAGGCATGGTGGCACACGCCTTTAATCCCAGCACTCAGGAGGCAGAGGTAGGTGGATCGCCATGAGTTTGAGGCCACCCTGAGAATACAGAGTGAATTCCAGGTCAGCCTGGGCTAGAGTGAGACCCTACCTTGAACCCCCCCCCAAAAAAATTGGCTTTTATAGTTATCATTGTTGATTTTAACACTAGATAACAGAAAACAACTGCCAAGCTAATTGCAACTCACTGCAACATTTCCCCAAAAGGAAACACACTAAGTAAAGCAAATAAGATTAAGGAGTCGGCTTGGTGAGTGTGTTGAAACCACGCCCGAAGGATAACAGCTTTCCCTATGCCCCATTTCTCCTTCAACTTCAGCTTTCTCTATCTCTGATATAATTTAATATTCCTAAAGTTTTCACTTTCCTGATCAAACAGACACTCTGACTCTGTTTTAACTAAAGAATAAAGCAGGCTGGAGGGATGGCTTAGCAGTTAAGCATTTGCCTGCAAAGGCAAAGAACCTAGGTTCAATTCCCCAGGACCCATGTAAGTCAGATGCACAAGGTGGCGCATGCATTCGGAGTTCATTCGCAGTGGCTGGAGGCCCTGGTGTGCCCATTCTGTCTCTATCTGCCCCTCTCTCTGCTTCTTTCTCTTCTTCTCAACTTAGTAAATAAAGAAGACTTTATTTACTAAGGCATGGTGGCACACGCCTTTAATTCCAGTACTGGAAGGCAGAAGTAGGAGGATCGCTGTGAGTTCGAGGCCACCCTGAGACTCCATAGTGATTCCAGGTCAGCCTGGGCTAGAGTGAGACCCTACCTCGAAACCCCCCCCTCAAAAAAAGAAGACTTTAAAAAAAGATTTACAAAAAAAAAAAAGCATAAATCCTTTAGCCTGCCTTCTAAGAACCAAATTAGTCATTCCCAAAGTTCCTATTCAATTTCATTTTCTCCTTCTGGCCAACATCATGAGATCTTCAGAAACCATGGCTTGGTATTCTCTAAAATATGCCATGCTTATTTCTTTTTTAAAAATCTTGTTTATTTATTTGCATGTGTATAAATGTATGGGTATATGAAACATTTGCACCATTTTTTGTGTACAGCTTATGTGGGTGGTTGGGGAATTGAACCCAGGCTGGCAGGTTTTGTAAGCCAGTGCCTTTAACCACTGAGCAACCTCCTCGAACCCCATGCTTTTTCTTTTCATTCTTTCTTTCCTTTGTGTGTGTGTGTGTGTGTTTGTTTTTCAAGGTAGAGACTCATTCTAGCTCCGACTGACCCGGAATTCACTATATACTCTCAGGGTGGCCTCAAACTCATGGCAATCCTTCTACCTCTGCTCCTGAGTGCTGGGATTAAAGGTGGGCATCACCACACCCAGCACTTTTTCCTTTTTTATTCTAAGCCAAAGCTAGGCTAGGTTTTCTTCATGAAATTTTCCTCTGTGAGTCTTTTCATAATTCAAGGCCTAACTTAAGTCTCACCTACTTGGTGAGGAATATATAAACCACTTAGAGTATACAAAAAAAATCCCTGAGTTGCTTCATTTGAATTGCCTTATTTAGTTGGAGAGAAGAGTAATACAGTGTCTTACTCTAGTTTAGGCTGACCTCAAACTCACTATGCATCCCAGACTGGCTTCAACCTTGCAACAATCATTTTGTCTCAGTCCCCCAAACTCTTTCCCTACATGTAAATATAGAAAAACTGACTTGACTAACATAAACCTTGTGCCCTAACCAGCTTATAAACTTTTAGAAGTTGAGCATCATTTTCTATATTATCTCGTAAAATAATACAGTATTATATAGTTATATTGAATATAATTGAATTGTTATATTGAATATAATGAATAGACAAATGATGCATTGACAAATGTTCTGCAACATGTTAAGCTGGCCAGGATAAATCCAGCAGTTTCCTGGTCCCGACATGCTATATATCCTGTTATGTTTGTGTCTTAAATGTCCCCCAAATGCTTGGTTATCAGCCTCTTATACTATTGGAAGGTGGTGGAACCTTGAGGAGGCACAATCTAGTGGAAGGAGAGCAGAGCATTAGAAGCATTCCCTTGAGGGACTATTGGGAATCGAGCTCACTCACAAATTCTCTCTTCTCCTCTTCCCTCCCCTCCCCCTTCTCTCTAGTTCTCTTCTCTCTTCTCCTCTCCTTTTCCCAGCCATTATGACATGGTCAATTCACTCTAGCTTGCACTCTTCCATGATATTCTGCCTGGCTCCAGGCTCCAAAACTGTGGACTCAATCTCCAAAGCCATGGTCCAAAACAAATCCTTTCTCCATTTAGTTGACCATCTCCAGTATTTTGTCACAGGCATAGGAAGCTGAATAAAACAGGTTCCTAGCATCAAAGTTCCGCTCAGTGCTCCGCTCTTGAGTTCTTCAAATAACATCACATTTCAAGACTGCTTCAGAAAGTAGACGTCTAACAAAGAAGCGGTTTCTTTAAATACCTTCTTAGTTTCTGATTTCTTTGACTCCAGAAGAAAGGCATGAAATAAGAATTCAGTAAGTAACTTCGTAATCGGTTTTAATTTTCTGAATATCCTCAGTCCATTAGGTAGTTAAAATGTAGACATACTTACCCAGAACATTATTTTCCAATTAGCTGATAAAATGGCTGCTAAAAAAAATTAAAATCATGGTTCTGAAGCAACTCACTAAATGGTCATTGATTTTCTTTTAATTCTAACTAATACCTTAGATGCCTTGGGTGTTCTGATGGAGTGGGAGAGCTGAACAGTAGCCATTGTGGAAGTGAATCAGGATTATTTCAACAATTTTAACCTGTTAAAAGATTAATTAATTAGAGATATGCCTAACATATACTTCCTATCATATTTTTTCCAAAGATGAAATTGAACTCTCAAAACAAACAAAAAATTAAACTTGCTGGGTGTGGTGGTGCATGCCTTTAATCCCAGCACTTGGGAGGCAGAGGCAGGAGGACTGCCATGAGTTCAAGGCCACCCTGAGACTACATAGGGAATTCTAGGTCAGCCTGAGCTAGAGTGAGACCTTACCTTGAAATAAAAAAATTAAACTCAGGATAGTTAAGTATAAACTGTTTCCCAGAATGCTTAGTTTAGACAGAAATTTACCAAGCTCAATTTTGAAAACACAAAGGAAGAATTAATAGTAAATGGTTCTATCCAGTTCTGTAAAAACTATAAAATTAATGTGAGTTAGAATAATCCTTATTGTGATTTTTCAAAATGAGAACTATATAATTATAAGTTGACTACATTATTTGGCAAAACAGTTAGTAAACATTTTAATCTCCATTACCAGTTTCCTCTAAATTTGGCATAAAGTCTCTGAATTTTCCACCACCCAGTGAAAATTATAATATGATTTATTCATTCATAAACACATTCAAAGGAGAAAAATAAAATATAAATCTCCTAAAGACTCACCACTATGTCTTACTCATTTTTGTTATTCCCCTAGAGAACAACAGTGTTCCTATGTATAGGAAGAGCTCATGCACATTTCTTAACTACAAGTATAATATATTTGCAAATTCAAAACTTCAAAATTTATTCTGGGTTGAGAAAATGAATCAATGCATAAAATTTTTGCCACACAGGTATGAGCCCCTGAGTTAGGACCCTCTGCTGCTGCACTAGCATCCATAATACCATTGCATCTAGGATGAGAAGGGAGTTGGAGACAAGAGAATTTCCCAGACGCTTATGGGCCAGCTAGCCTGGTAAACACAGATGTAAACAATGAGACACTGCCTCAGTGAGGAAGAAGACAAAGACTGACACCTGAAGTTGTCCTCTGACCTCCACACATGCACTATGCATGTGCTCACCCACACTCTCATACACAAGATACACACACATGAACAACAACCAAAAAAGTTAATGTGTATACTTAATACCCATTGGGGTGGTTATTTAAAAATGACAGAAGTGTTAGTGAAGATATAAAGAAATTCAAATCCTTATGTGCTGGTGAGGATGTAAAATAGTTCAGTCACTGTGGAAAACAGTATGGCAGTTCCTCAAAATATTTTATAGCAATACTCTAGCACCCAACATTTTAACTTCTAAGTATATGTAGAGAAGAAAGAAAGGGAGGGAGAGGGAAGGAGGGAGGGATGAAGGAAGGAAGGAAAGAAGGAAAGAAGGAAGGAAGGAAGGAAGGAAGGAAGGAAGGAAGGAAGGAAGGAAGGAAGGAAGGAAAGAGAAGGGGAAGGAAAGGAAAGGAGGAAGGAAGGAAAGAAGGACAGAGAAGGGGATGGAAGGAGGGAGGAAGAAAGGAAGGAAGGAAGGAGGTGAGGGAGAGGGAAGAAGAGAGGGAGGGAAGAAGGGAAGGGAGAGGGAAGGAAGGAGGGAGAAAGGAAGGAAGGAAGAAGGGGAGGGAGAAGGAAGGAGGGAGGGAGGAAGGAAGGAAGGGAGAAAGGAAAGAGGAAGGGGAGGGAGGGAGGCAGGAAGGAAGGAAGGGGAAGGGCAGAGAGAGAAGGAGGGAGGAAGAGAAGGAAGAAAGGAAGGAAGGAAAGAGGAAGGGAAGAGGGAAGGAGGGAGGGAGGGAAGAAGGAAGGAAGGAAGGAGGGAGGAACTCAACTACTTGAACTCCAATGGTCATAGAAGCATTATTCATAATAGTCAAAAGGTAGAAATAATCCAAATGTCTATCAATAGACAAATGCATAAACAACCAGGTACCTTGGCATGCTCCTGTAGTCCCAGCTACTCCAGAGCGGAGGTGGGAGGACAATTTGAGCCCAGGAGTTCCAAGCCAGCCTGGACAACTAGCAAGACCCCATTTCAAAAAAAAAAAAAAAAAAAGATCAAACTAGATGAATGGATAAACAAACTGTGATGTATGGTATGTACAAACTAAAGAATATTCAAGTTTTAAAAAATAATGAAATTCTGTATGTAAATAAAACTAGAAAACATTGTGCTAAGTAAAAAAACCATAAAAGGGACAAATACTGTACTATGTCATATATGAGGTACCTATAATTAAAGTAAGCAAATGCTTACAGACAGAAAACAGAATAGAGGTTACTAGGACCAGGGAGAAGAAATGGGAGTTTAGTAGATACAGTTTCTATTCAGGGTGCTGAAAAAGGGTTGGAAATAGAAAGTGGTGATGGTTGAGCAACACTGTGAATGTACTTCGTGCTCCCTGAGAATGGCTGAGGCGATCAGTTTTACATTATGTATAGTTTCGCACAATTTTAAAAGAAGTTGATGTTGGAGTTGGTGGGGGACCTACACCTAAGTTAAACCCAAAAATTAATTAACCATTTTAACAATTTTTAAAAGTTGTTAGCCAGCCATGATGGCGCACACCTTTAATCCTAGCACTTGGGAGGCAGAGGTAGGAGGATCGCTATGAGTTTGAGGCCACCCTGAGACAACATAATGAATTCCAGGTCAGCCTGGACTAGAGTGAAACCCTACCTTAAAAAAAAGTTGTTACAACACATGCTTTTTACTTCTGCTGTTAAAAAATGTTTAAAAGGCCATGCGTGGTTGTGCACACCTTTAATCCCATCACTCAGGAGGCTGAGGCAGGAGGACAGGTGTGAGTTTGAGGCTACCCTGAGACTACATAATGAATTCCAGGTCAGCCTAGACTAGAACGAGACCCTACCTCAAAAAAAGGTAAATCTTCCATTTTCTTTCCAAAGGCCTTAATTTCTTATGAAGGCTATTTTAAAGGCATAGAATTATGACTAAAATACTTAAAATATAAAAACAAACATGGGCTGAAGAGATGGCTTAGTGGATAATGTGTCTGCCTGTGGAGCCTAATGATCCAGGTTCAGTTCTCCAGTATCCACATAAGCCAGATGCACAGGGGGCAGGACATGCAGTCTGGAGTTTGATTGCAGTGGCTGGAGGCCCTGGCATGCCCATTCTCTTTCTCTCTAGCTGCCTCTTTCTCTCTCAAATAAATAAATAAAATGTTTTGTAAAATAAACAATTTAGGGCTAGAGAGATGGCTTAGCCATTAAGGCGTCTGCCTGCAAAGCTAAAGGATCCCAGTTCGACCCTCCAGGACCCACATTAGCCAGATGCTCAAGGTGGCACATGCATCTGGAGTTCGTTGCAGTGGCTGGAGGCCCTGGCATGCCCATTTGCTTTCTCTCTCTCTCTTTCTCCCCCCCTCCCCCCTTGTCTCTGCCTTTCTCTCTCTCAAATAAATAAAAATACATGTTTTTTAAAAAGTAATTTAGCCGGGCATGGTGGCACATGTCTTTAATCCCAACACTCAGGAGACAGAGGTAGGAGGATTGCCATGAATTCGAGGCCACCCTGAGAATACATACTAAATTCCAGGTCAGCCTGAGCTAGAGTGAGACCCTACCTCAGAAAAAAAAAAAAATTAACCAAGCATGGTGGCACAAGCCTTTAATCCCAGCATTTAGGAAGCCAAGGTAGGAGGATTGCTGTGACTTTGAGGCCAGCCTGAAAATACATAGTCATTTCCAGGTCAGACTGGGCTAGAGTGAGAACCTTCCTCAAAAAAACAAAAATTAGGGCTGGAGAGATTGCTTAGCAGTTAAGGTGTTCACCTGCAAAGCCAAAGGACCCAGGTTCGAATCTCCAGGACCCACATAAGCCAGATGCACAAGGGGGCACATGCACCTGGAGTTCATTTAAAGTGGCTGGAGGCCCTGGCGTGCTCATCCTCTCACTGTCTCTTCCTTTTTCTCTGTCAAATAAATAAATAAAAATAAAATAAATAAGTAACCAACCAACCAATTTATGGACTGAGAAGATGACTCAGCAGTTAAAGGTATTTGATTGCAAAGCATTATGATCTGGGATCAATTCCCTATTACCCACAAAAGGCCAGATGCACAGTGGTGGGCACATACAACTTGAGTTTGTAGTGGCAAAAGGCCCTGTGCACCAATGCTCGCTCGCTCACTTTCTCTCTCTCTCTCTCTCCCCCTCCCTCCCTCTCTCTCTCTCTCTCTCTCTCTCAATCTCTCTCTCTCTCTCTTTCTCAAATAAACAAGTAAATACTTTTAATAACCAATTAAAGAAATTCCATTCTGAGTCACTGGGTAGTATATTATCTGTTGTATTGGCAATTAATGCAAAATTCTGAAACCTTTTTTCCAGTAAGAGGTAAGACTTATTTAAGGACACTGCCACAAGGTGGTGATAGAGATTACAAATGGACAGTATTTAATTTCTCTCAAATTACTTCTTCAAAGCAGCAGTAGGGGACACTCTATTACAATATTTTATTATGAGACTGAAACTACCTAATGGTCCTTGTGCCCTTAAACATCCTAACTAATCTTTTGTTAACTTTAGAGTGTAACCTTCAAATCATATTCAACGTATCTGTTACCTCCATTAAGAAATAAAATTGGGCTGGGCTTGGTAGCACATGCCTTTAATCCCAGCAGTTGGGAGGCAAAGGTAGGAGAATTGCTGTGAGTTTGAGATCAGCCTGAGACTACATAGTGAATTCCAGGTCAGCCTGAGCTAGAGCGAGATCCTACCTTGAAATAAATAAATAAATAAATTAGGAAGGAGAGGGAGAAGGTAGGTATAAAAGTTTTAGTTTCAGCCAATTAAATCATGACCCTCTGCTGATGAAGTTATTAGTTTTAGAGATAATAAATAATAATGATTTCAAATCATTTTCTATATTAGTAGCTTTCAAGAACTTATCTATGATTGTAAGATATTCTGATTGTATGTCTAGAGAACAAAACCTGGAAAAGAGAGCACCAGCTAATTAGACATGCACTGCTACAGCTAATATTTTTAATAAACGGATGGCTTAGATTAAGTTGGTATTATTGCTGAAAACTTATTTCTCTAGGGCAGTTGCTTCTGAGAAAAAAATTCAAAGAACTCTATTAGCATTTGGTAAATTCCTTGGGGATTACTATGTATTAACTAAGTAAAATTGTATGCAACATAAATGGATGTATACCCCCAAAAAATCAGTAATATAATCTAGTAGAAAAGGGCTTTAAAATTAAGGAATCTGGGTTCAAATTATGATTAAACTAACTAGCAGCTATATAACTCTAGATAAATTAATTTTACTGGGATCAGTGTCATTTTTGTAGATGAAGGCATTGATCCAATTTTTCAGGTTTTGTTCAGTGTTGATCTGAGCATGTGTTTATTGGGAGTGGTAGCATAGCACCATGATTTAAGCATTTGATTTTCTGAAACAAAACTGCCTAGGATCAAATCTCTGAAATTCACTGACCATACAACTTTGGGTAAGTTATGTGTCACAGTTCCCCATCTATTAAAAAAATCACAACATTAAATTATAAGGCACTTGCAACACTTTCTGGTACACATTTCATCGTATGTAACAAAGCATGCTTGCTTTAAAAAAAAAAAAAATTCCTATTAGTGTTTCTCCTCTCCTAGTGTTCTTCCAGAATCCTAGTTCCCTCTCACTGCCCTCTTCAGACAGTTTCCCCTGTCATTTTGGTATTCCTCAGGATTCTGCCCTCACAGTCCCTTCTTCCCTCCCTCCCCTGCTTTTTGTATTTCTAAGCATACTCCCTGAACAAATAAACATACTCCCATTGTTTCAATTACTAATCTTATTCCAATTATTTTAAATGTACATCCCCAGCCCAGGTCACTCTCAGGAGTAACTGACCCATAACTATATTTGACAATTCCACTTTGATGTTTTTAGCATATCCAAATGTGTATTCTGTTCCCCAGAAACCTACTTCTGTTTCCCAGCCAAGTGAGTGACATCAAATATCTAGTTACTCAAGCTGAAAAGATATGATTCAATTCTGACCCTTTTCTCATTCCTCTGTCCATTCGGCTTAGTAGTGCTTAAATGTACTCAATGCTTCACTTTATACATGTTGCTGTCAACTTTATTTGGCGAATGCGTCTTTTTGGTTTTGTTGGGTTGGGTTGGGTTTTAGATGGGATCTTGCTATGTAGCCCTAGCTAGCTAGAATGTAGCTGGCTATGTATGCCATGCTGACCTTGAACCGGAGGTGATCCTACTGCCTCTACCTCCCAAAGACTGGGATTACAGGCATGCGCCACCATGGGCTACTCTGTCATTTCTACTCTAGATCAGGCTCATTTTCAGCTGGATTGCAGTAACCACCAATATTCCTTCTCTATTCTGTTTTTTTAGAAGTCACTCTAGCTGGCTTCAAATTCATGACAATCCTCCTACCTCAGCTTCTCAAGTACTAAGATGATAGGCGTGAGCCATCATGCCAGCTTCCTTCTGCTTTTTATACTGTAGCCAGGCTTTGAAAATTACAACCTTTATTATGTATTATTTCCCAAACTGAGTGACTCCAATGGCTCCCCTCTACCCTCAGAAAAATAAATCCCAACTCCTTACCATGGTTTCAAGATTTGCCTTATGCCCTCCCTAGCAATCATTTTCTCTTTAAGTTTTATTTGGAACCATTTTTGTATATTTACCCTAAGTGATTATATTCCCTCTAGATTTCACTTTGGCAATATTTCCTTGGTTTGAAACACTCTCCACTATTCCCAATTCCTATATATCTCTTAGACATATCTTATTATACTTTTTTCCAAAGAATCATGTCCTAATTCCCATTATCATCAAGTCCAAGTTCTGTGCCACTGAACACACACACTTTATCATACTCACTTTTGTAGCTACTTGCTTATCATGAGCTAACATAAGAATAAACTTATATCTGCTAGCTGACTTTTGTAAGTTTTTTTTTTTTCAAGGTAGGGTCTCACTCTGGCCCAGACTGACCTGGAATTCACTATATAGTCTCAGGGTGGCCTTGAGCTCACAGAAATCCTCCTATATCTGCCTCCCGAGTGCTGGGATTAAAGGCATGTGCCACCATGCCCAGCTTTTTTAGTTTTTAAAGGTACAAAGAATCTTAGAATACTACAAATCATACATCATCAGTACTATATAATTCATGCTGCTAAAAGAAACCCAGGATCTAAACCGGGTATGGTGGCACACGCCTTTAATCCCAACACTAGGGAGGCAGAGATAGGAGGATCACCATGAGTTTGAGGCCACCCTGAGACTCCACAGTGAATTCCAGGTCAATCTGGACGAGAGTGAGACCCTACCTCAAAAAACCGAAAGAAAAAAAGAAAGGAAGGAAGGAAGGAAGGAAGGAAGGAAGGAAGGAAGGAAGGAAGGAAGGAAGGAAGGAAGGAAAGAAGGAAGGAAGATATCCAGGATCTGTTAGCATTCTTTCTTAGTCTATCTTTCTGACAGGCCCTGGCAACCATTAATCTATTTGTTTTTTTTTTTATTTTTTAGAAAGGATCTCACTATGTAATCCACCTAGGCCCTGAACTCACTATCTAAACTGGCATCAAATTCACAATCTTCCTGCCTGACTCCTGAGTGCTGGGATTACAAACCTGTACCACCGTGATTGGCTTTTAATCTTTCAGCCCTATGAATATAAATCGAATCACATACTATGTAACCTTTGTATTTGGTTTAGCTGATTCTTGGGTTTTTGGGGAGGGTGGTTCTTTCAAGGTAGGTCTCACTCTAGCCCAGGCTGGTCTGGAACTCACAGCAATCCTCCTACCTCAACCTTCCAAGTGCTGGGATCAAAAGTGTGCGCCATGACACCTGGCTGGTGTAACTGATTCTTGTATCCTTGCATCATCACAGTACTGGAACAAAACAGGTATTCAATAAATAATTGCTAAATTAATGGAAATAAATAATTAAGGGTCTAGGAAAAAAGTCACAAAGTTTTAAAGTAGGGAGGAACTTAACTGCCATCTAGTCCAAATATCTATTTTTTATAGATTAGGAAATGAGATCCAAGAAATCACTGGCTTACCCAGAGCCTAAAACACAGGATACTTGATTTGCAGTGTAGGGGCTTTTCTAGATCGACTCTCCAAAATGAAACTCCCTTTTGCTCTCACTGAATCTATGAGATGCATTGTCAGTGCCCTCCCTAGGTGTTGGGGCTTACGTGCTCATTTCTAAACATAGCAGAGCCCCTTTCTTGTATTAGAATGAGCTTACTTCAGTAAGGTAAAAAGACCCAAATGATTTATCAGACTAACCAGGCTCCTTTCAACCTCTGTTTTGTTGCCACTGTTTTCTCTTTGAGCAGGTGTTTTATGGAGGTCTCCTATTCAAGTACAAACCCTGCTTGGTTTTGAAAGCTCACAAACTGCCAGCCCCAGGAGGTATGCATGACTCCAGAGGTTATGCACTCTCAGAGAATATCTCTGATGTGTTTTTTATAACTTTGTTTTGATTCATTATCTAAAACCTAGAAGAGATTTCATAAGTATGGATTTTTTAGAACTCTTAACTTTCAAATGCCTTTTGCTTAAGTATTTGCTTCCATATTAGGTTGTTTTTTGTTTCTTTGTGTTTTTTTTTTTTTTTTTTTCAAGGTAGAGTCTCACTCTAGCCCAGGCTGACCTGGAATTCACTCTGTAATCTCAGAGTGGCCTTGAACTCATGCATGTGCTACCATGCCCAGTTTATTTGTGTTTTTCTTCAAGACAAGGTCTCACTCTAGCCCAGGCTGACCTGGGACTCACTCCATAGTTCCAGACTAGCCTCAAACTTACAGCAATTCTCCTACCTCTGTCTCCCAAGTGCAGGAGCTAAAGGTATGCACTACCATGTCCAGCTCAAGTACCCTGTTTTAAACAGTGTCACAATTACTATTTAATCCCTTTTATGTGTTAATACAAAACTCAGATAATGATTAACTGGCTGCTTTTTTTTTTTTTTTTTTTGCTAAGACCTAAACCCTTTTTCCTTTTTTTTTTTTTTTTCCTGCCATTCCATTGGAAGCAAAAACAAGTTTATTATACTTTCCCACAGGTGATCATATTTAGAGGTTGGGGAAATGGTTCAGCAGTTAAAGTTGCTTGCTTGCAAAGTCTACCAGTTGGGGTCCAATTCCCCAGCCACCCATGCACGTTAGACATAAAAAATGGCACAGGCGTTTGGTATCATTTTCAGAAGCAAGAGGTTGTGACATGCCTATACACTCACATGCACATGTGCAATGAAACAAATAAATGTTTAAAAAAGAAAGAAGATGGGTTATGGATTTAAATGTAAAACATAAGGCTTTAAAAAAAAGTGAACATTAAGAAGGGCACTTGGTTTGCCAAAGTTCTGTTATATAGACCTTTCCCAGAACTTGCTTCAATAAAATATTATCTCCCATTTTAACACATCCCATTTGGTCTTAATAATTCCACTGCTTCATGCTCACTCAGAGTAAGTGGTTTCTACTATATTAATTGGGTATTTATTCATGCTCTTTTGATTTTTAAAATATATTTTTCATGCTGCTTCCATTATTCATTAATTCATTCAGCATTTATGAGGCAATTGCAATGTGCCAGGCAAAGTGTAGGATGACAAAATATAAAATATGGCTCCTGTCCCAAGAAATGTGTGGTTTGATGGGTGAGAAATAAGATTATCCTAATGAGATCTAAAACCCCATTAGGGAAAAGAACCATGCTTTTACTTCATTTCCACCAGATGAGCATATGATATACAGAACAACCCATCCAATGTCTGCACACTTGAACACATTTTGGTGATTGGATAATCTTGAGCTTTGAGACATTTCCCCAATGCTGTTTGAAAAACAAAACTAAATTCAAACAGATTAAATGTGAGATCATCCCAGGGGGTCTCAATGACACTTTTCTCCTTTCTTTCCTTCCTTCCTTCCTTCTTTCTTTTGAGACAAGCCAAACAGACTGGTTTTTCTTTTTTTTTTTTTTTAATGTGAGAGAGCAAGAGCAAGAAAGAGAGAGAGAAAAGGGGGGAGAATTTAAGCCCTCCAGCCACTGTAACCGAACTCAATGTGAGTGCTACCTTGTGCGCATGTGCAACCTTGCGCCCTTGCACCACCTTGAGTCTGACTTACGTGGGACTTGCATAGTCAAACATGGATCCTTAAGCTTCACAGGCAAGCATCTTAACCACTAAGCCATCTCTCCAACCCATCTCATCTCCTGGTCTGTATTAGGCATTGTAAACCTGACCCAAGTAAGATAAACCCAAAAAGCACCCTTCCAGTACCCACAAATTGTCTGTCTCACCAACATTTATGGCTGTGGCTTCCTCACTGAAAGTGATTCCTCCTGCAAAGCCTAAGGATGCAGGTTCAATACTCCAAGCCCCATGTAAGCCAGATGCACATGGTAGTGCATGCGTCTGGAGTTCATTTGTAGTAGCTAGAGGAGCTGGTATGCCTATTCTCTCCCTTTTCCTCTCCCTCTGTCTCTAATAAATAAAATCTTTAAAACTTATAAAAAAGAAAAATGGGGGGCTGGAGAGATGGCTTAGCAGTTAAGCGCTTGCCTGTGAAGCCTAAGGACCCCGGTTCAAGGCTCGATTCCCCAGGACCCATGTTAGCCCGATGCACAAGGGGGCGCACGCGTCCTCTCTCTCTCTCTCTCTCTCTCTCTCTCTCTCTTTCTCTCTCTCTCTATCTGCCTCTTTCTCTCTGACACTCTCAAGTAAAATAAATAAAAATGAACAAAAAAAATTTTTTAAAGAAAAATGGGGGGTGCTGGAGAGATAGCTTAGTGGTTAAGGCACTTGCCTGCAAAGCCAAAGAACCCAGGTTCAATTCCCTAGGACCCACCTAAGCCATATACACAAGGTGGAACATGTGTCTGGAGTTCATTTGCAGCAGCTGAAGCCCTGGTGTGCCCATTCTCTCTCCCAAATAAATAAATTAAAAAAGAAAACATACTTGGTTCTTAATCATGATCATGTTCTCTCTTCCCACCTTCCATCATTCTCTTGTTGATCCCTTTCCTCTCCTAAATAGTCCTCCTATCTGCTTTTGTGACCTCTTCCTCCCCTCTCAATGTCCCCTTTCTGCTTTCCTGTCTCTCAAATATATAATTGAAGGCTTAGGCTGGTAGGTTGCTCAGTGGTTAAAGCTTGCTTTCAAAGCCCAAGGGCCCAGGTTGAAGTCCTCAGTACCCAAGTAGAACCAGATACACAAAGTGACACATATGTCTAAATTTTATTTGCAGTGGCAGGAGGCCCTGGCATGCCCACTCATATTCTCTGTCGTTCCCTCATTCATATTCTATGTTTCCAAAGAAAAATATTTTATTTATTTATTTGAGAAAGAGTGAGAGAGAGAGAGACAGATAGAGAGAGAATTGGGTGTATCAGGGCTTCCAGTCACTGCAAATGAACTCCAGATGCATGTGCCACTTTGTGCATCTGCCTTTATGTGGGAACTGGGGAATTGAACCCTGGGCTGTCCGGCTGTCAGGCTGTGCAAGCAAGCATCTTCAACCGCTAAGCCATCTCTCCAGGTTCTCAAAAATATTTTTTAAAAACCCAGTGTAGCATGGTGGTGCATACCTTTAATTCCAGCACTTGGGAGGCAGAAAATAGGAGGATCACCTTGAGTTCAAGGCCAACTTAAGACTACATAGTGAATTCCAGGTCAGCCTGAGCTAGAGCGAGACCCTACCTTGAAAAAGAAAAAGCAAACAAACAAAATAAAAAAATAAAAAAAATAAAAAACAGATTCCACATCTGAGAGAAAACGTTAAGATCCGTCTGAGTGGCTTCTTTGGCTTCACACACTGCTCTCCAGTTTCATCCACAAAATCTGAATCCTAACGCTATCTAGATGGTGGGAATGTGAATGAATGTGGGGTGTTAAAGTCCATTCCTTTTTGTTTCCCTTCAACACACACCCCCTTTTGAGTTTTTTTATTTATTTTTGGGTTTTTGAGGTAGGGTCTCTCTCTAGCCCAGGCTGACCTGGAATTCACTATGTATGCTCAGGGAGGCCTCGAACTCACGGGGATCCTCTTACCTCTCTCTGCCTCACGAGTGCTGAGGTTAAAGGAGGGAAGAAAAAGGTGTGAAATTCGTCTTCATCACACATCCTCCTCTTCAGCCTCCTCCCGCACTTTTGCTTCTCCTCAGAGCACATTAAGTCGTCCCCCCACCCGCCCCATGAAACACTGTCGAACCAAACTTAAAGTTTCAAGCCAAAGAAAATCAGAGAGAGAGAGAGAGAGGAGAGAGTCTGAACCCGCGAGACCACTGCAGAAGCAACCACCGCCCATCTCCCTGCCTTTCACTCTCACCTCAGCCGCTCGACGCCTCCCACTCTGCTCAACGGCCTTTGGCCTTTGCCCGGCTCGGCCCCGCCCCACCACCTTGGGCTCATGAATAATCAACGAGGCCTGGGGGAAGGGAGAGGGATCTTCATGAATATGCAAAAATAAGGCTGAGTGGCAGCTAACGGTTTCCTGGCCAGCCCCGCCCCAGAGAGCCAGGGAGGGGGCGGAGCCTCAGTGAGGCAGCTCTGGGTACCTGCGCTATCCGCTGTCCCTCACCGTCCCGAAGGTGTTCTCGCGATGCTTGCAATGCTCACGGCCTGCCCGGCACGTGCGAAGCCCACAGGGTCTCCAGGCGAGTGGGCGCGAGCTGTACATGAGGACCCGGATGAGGCCTTCTGCCTGGGCAAGCCATAGAGCTAGGCAGGGGGACGGCCTGCACGGGGTTTCCTCGGGAGGCTCCTGCACGCTGAGGTGAATGAAACGGGTCCCTGAGAGGCCTGAGGATGGCCAACCTCTGAGCCCAAGGCCTGGAAGGACCGGAAGTCAGCCAGGACGAGGTAGATGTCTGGAGAGCAGAGCTCTGGTCTCTCCCACCACTTCAGTGTCCCCCCCCCCCCGCATGTCCCTGTGGATTTATATTACATTAGTATGCAATTAATGCAAATAAAACATGACTATGGAGACTTGGGAGGCTGGGGTGGGAGGGTCTCTGTGAATTCAAGGCCAGCCTGGGCTGTAATGAGACCCTACCTCAAAAAAAAAAAATGATACTTTTAGATCATTTTTTAAAAATTTTTATTTATTTGAGAGAACGGCATGGGGCTCCAGCCACTGCAAATGAACTCCAGATGCATGCGCTGAAAGGCCCAAGAATTCAGAAGCTCAGAAATACTACCACGCTCCAAGGGGAGCTTAAGCAGGCTCCCTGCATACCTCAAACTCCAGGCTTTACTCTCTGTTGGAAGCAAGTAAAGAATCCCTCTTCTCATTATATCAGAGCCCACTCCTAATATAAAACTAGGTAAAAGGGCATGAGATAGCCCTCAAGGATGGGAAATGAGTAATGAAGTGAACCACTTATTTGGTTTCTGTAAATAGCCTGCACCATAAGCCTTAATAGCCCACACTGTAAGCCTTAGTAGCCTACACTGTAAGCCTTAGTAACTCGCACCATAGGCTGTAGCAGCCTGCCTCAGACCACCAAGGTCATAGGAGGCTGATACCATACTCTGTTACCCCCACCTAAGGAATTGCACAAGTGCTGACCTCCAAGGTCACAGGAGACTGATACCACACTCTGCTACTCCCACCCAAGGACCTGCGCAAACGCTGACCACCAAGGTCATAAACTAATTGGCTTAGAAACTATGGGGTGGCACCAACTGACTGGCTAACACCCTGCGGGGCTCCTAATATTAGAAAATGATTGGTCTAAGGCACAGGCTTTGTTAGAAACCCTATAAAAACTGTCCTGTTCCTGCATTCAGGGCTCTGCAGTCCTCTACCCCTGTGCGGTGTACGACTGTGGGCCCCAGCGCGCTTGGAATAAAATCCTCTTGCAGTTTGCATCAAGACCGCTTCTCGTGAGTGAGTGATTTGGGGTGTCGCCTTATTCGGGCAGAGCGTGGGGACCCCCTGTGGGGGTTTTTTCCTACAGCGCCACCTTGTGCACCTGTCTTACGTGGCTACTGGGGAATCAAACCTGGGTCCTTAGGCTCACTCAAGAGGCCTTAACTGCTAAGCCATTCCTTTTAACATTAGTTTAGGTATATATGTAGCACCCTGTGTAATTTTTAGAGGTTCCTGAAGCCCCTTGAGTGTGCATTGGGATTTTTCCAAAGTGTTAAATGAGTGTAATCACCTAACACTTTTTCCTGGCAGGCAAGACAAATAAATAATGTGAATCAAGGCTGGTGAGATTTTGGACAAAAATAATGTTTCAGTACAGGTTTTCTCAACCTCACTACACTTCTCCCCGGTCATGGCAAAACTGTCTCTAGACTACCCAAAGTCCTCTAGGAAGCAAAGTCACTTTCAGTTAAGTACTGCCTGCATCCTGTGCTTTCTAGAAGTATCCACATATTCAATACAGTTAATCTCTCTTATTCCTTCACAGAATTTATCTCAATCTGGGTATCATTTCATCGTTAACCTGTTCTTTCTCCATCAGAGCTCTGGTCTGGCTAAACCACAACCCCAGGATTTCTATTACTCAGTATACTGCCTGGCACACAGTATGCACTCAATAACTGTTGGTGGGTTGGGTGTACCGGTGCCATGCCTGAAATTTCCAGTCACTCAGAAGGTGAAACAAAAAATTTCACAAGTTTGAGACCAGCCTGAGCATCTTAGCAGTACCCTGTCTCAAAATTTCTTTTTAAAGAATTTTAAAAGTTTTATTTTATTTATTTATTTGAGAAAAGGAGAGAAAGAGAGAGAGAGGAAGGGAAGGAGGGAGGGAAGGAGGGAGGGAGGGAGGGAAGGAGAGAGAGAGAGAGAGAGAGAGAGAGAGGAGAGAGGAGAGAGAATGGGCACACCAAGGCATCCAGCCACTGCAAATGAACTCCAGACATATGTGCCACCTTGTGCATCTGGCTTATGTGAGTTTTCAGGAATCAAACCTGGGTCCTTAGCCTTCTGAAGCAAGCATCTTAACTGCTAAGCCAACTCTCCAGCCCTCAACAATTTAAAAAGACAAAAGGAGGGAGGACTGGTGGTATAGTTCAGTAGTAGAACACCTGCAGAGCCAGCATGAGGCCCTAGGTTCAATTCTAAGTATATCATAATAAAATTAAACATTGGGGAACTGAAACAATAAATTACACCCTCTCTCCTAATGCATCTATGATGTTTCTCCTACTCTTTTCCTTGCTTATTCCTTGTGACTTTTTAACTATATATATATTTATAAGGAGAGAGAGAAAGAGAATCAGAATAAATGGGCACACCAGGGCCTCCAGCCACTGCAAATGAACTCCAAATGCATGTGCTACCTTATGCATCTGGCTTTAAGTGGGTACTGGAGAATTGAACTCAAGTCGTTAGGTTTTGCAGGCAAGTGCCTTAACCACTGAGCAATCTCTCTAGCCCTCCTTGTGACTTGTTTAGAACCTGAAGTGATGAATGCGCACCCT
Organism: Jaculus jaculus; assembly: GCF_020740685.1. Taxonomy (NCBI): domain Eukaryota; kingdom Metazoa; phylum Chordata; class Mammalia; order Rodentia; family Dipodidae; genus Jaculus; species Jaculus jaculus. Next base: position 10,110,359 of record NC_059114.1, on the reverse strand, counting down.
AGCCCTCACCCTATGCTAAGAGTTTTGGGGACAGCCTTCTCTTTTCTCACTGGCTCATCAACTCTGTGAGAGCAGATGTTAATTTTACTTCTTGCATTATGTTCATGGAAGGTATTCAAGTAGATAATTGAATGAACTAATCAGTGACTTAAGGGAAAATGTTAGACAATTAAAAATTGATAGTGCTAGAGGAGGCTTTAGAAGTCATCAAAGTGTATTCCTTTACTTTACAGATGAGAGTTGAAGTAATTTGTTCAAAGCCCCCAAGCTTTTTAAAAGATCAAGCCACAAGTACAACCAGTGGTCTCATATCTCTCATTTCAAGGCTCTGTTCATGTCTCTAGCCAGGCTTGTTTCTAATGACTTTTTTGTGAATCCCACTTACAACTCAAACACAGAAATCCCAAGCCGAAGACTTGCTTCGTGTCAACGAAATCGCATTTGAAATAGTGACTTTTACTGGACACATGTACCTTTTTTTTTCTACTTGGAGACAAGTTTGTCATCTGACTATGTGCCTGGGACAATTCCTCATCAACCAGTCATGACATAGACCCTTATTCTCTGAGTACCCAAGACCAGTTTTTCCTTCTCAGTTTAAAGCAATGTGGGGCTCCTTTGCTCTTCTGGGTCTCTAGGCAACATCTGGTAGGTAGAATCTGTGGAGTTATGTTCTCAGCTGTAGAATCTCGGTTTCTCCTGAGGCACAGGGTATCCTGGGAAGCACAGCTACCTTTGGCCTACTCAGACTGGCCAAAAATTTTCCCATTACATTGTTTAACCTTGAAAATCTTGTTTTTGAAACTATACTATCTATCTATTTAGTTCTTTATTTGAAAGCAAGAGAATGGGCACACCAGGGCTTCCGGCCACTGCAAACGAACTCCAGACGCATGTCACCTCATGCATCTGGCTTACGTGAGTCTTGGGGAATTGAACCTGTGTCCCTACGCTTTGCAGGCAAGTGCCTTAACCCCTAAGCCATCTCTCTAGCCCTAAAAAACTTTTTAAAAATATATTATTTATTTGAGAGAGAGAAAGAATGGGCACATCAGGGCATCCAGCCACTGCAAACAAACTCCAGACACATGTGCCACCTTGTGCATCTTATTTAGGTAGGTACTGGGAAATAGAACCTGGGTCCTTGGCCTTCACAGAAAGTACCTTAACTGCTAAGCCTTCTCTCCAGCCCTTGAAAATCTTTTTTAAAAGATAGTGTATTTGAGAGTTATAGGACATACAGTGAACATAGAATTATTCTGATAAAAATGACATATTTGGGGCATTTTCCTCCTTAGTGTGCACAATCATGATACCAAATATGGAGAAAAGAGATGAAGGACTAGAGGTGCTACATAGAAAGGGTGGTCTACTTATCCTGTTTGCCTTCAACTTTTTACTAGCATGCCTAAAATCCTCATAACTTCCAGTCACCATGAAGTTGACATTGTCATATTTATTTATTTGTCCAGCATTTGTTTTGCACCTGCCATTTATAAAGCATTCTACTTAGCACTGCTGGGATCAGAGAGATAATGACCCTGAACTGTGGAAGGGTATGGCTGGCTTAGTGAAAGCGAGAGACCTGCAAATGTGTTACTCACATAAAAAATGGTTTGCAAGTAGCAATGGAAGTAGAAAGGACAATGGGAGGCAGAGAAGAAAGCTGTGTGTTCTGAATAGGGAATCCAAACAACTTCACAAAGTAAGTGGTATTTTAGGAAGGGAGTATGTGTATATAATTTCATTTATTTGTTCTTTGATAATGGCTTGGCTACTTCAAACCAATAAAAGCAGACTTTTCGCCCACCACTTGAGAACTAAGAGAGAAAAGACAGTGTAAGTTCCTTTCTTTCCACTGCTGGCAGCGGCATACTCCTCAGAACTTGATGTCACCTTTACAATCTCCAGTGCATCGCTCATGGTTAAGAGGAGAGCTGAGTGCTTTCTTACTGGGGTTAAATCAAACGTGACTCCTCTATGCCAGCTGCATCACTTCAAGCCCTCACATGTCTATGTTAGGATGTTATTTTACTCTAGTTTCTATGGGAGCATGTAGTAGTATTAGAATTAGGGTCTTAAATGCCCCCCCCCACCAATATGCTAGAGGTGTGTTTGTCAGCCTGCAATACTGTGGGAAGTGGTGAAATCTTTAGCAAGCTGGGACTGGTAGAAGGAAGTTTGGTTGTTGGAGAGCTATATTGGAACCCAAGCCCTTCTATTTCTCTTTTATAAATATTTTATTTATTAAAGAGAGAGAAAGGCAGATAGAAAATGGGCACACCAGGGTCTATAGCCACTGCAAACAAACTCCAGTCGAGTGTGCCACCTTGTGCATCTGGCTTAGGTGGGTAATGGGGAATTGAACGTGGGTCCTTAGGCTTTGCAGGCAAACGCCATAACTGCTAAGCCATCTTTGGAGCCCTCTTCTATTTCTCTTTGCTTCCTGATTGCCAGGAGGTGAGCTTTGCACTACCATGTAGGCCTCACCATCATGTGTTATCTCGCCTCCCCACCCAAGACCCAGAAACAACACAGCCAAGCACCTATGACTGACACATCAGAAACTATGAGCCAAAAGAAATATGTCCTCCTTCTAAGTTGCTTCTCACACATATTTTGATCACAGCAATGGAAAACAAACACAACCATGTGGTGTGAAAGGAGAATGAAGGGCCAGGTGTTTATAAATCATTTATGAAAATGATTGTAGAGTCCTGTGATTTCTTAACATGTTTTTATTTATTTTTAAATATTTAATTCATTTATTTATTTGAGAAAGAGACAGAAAAAAAAAAGAGGTAGAGAGAGAGAGAACAGGCATGTACCAGGGCCTCTATCACCACAAACAATCTCCAGATGCATGTGCTACTTTTTGCATCTGGTTTTACATAGGTACTAGGGAATAGAACAAGAGTCATTAGGCTTTTCAGGCAAGTGCCTTTACTGCTGAGCCATCTCTCCAGCCATTTATTTGTTTATTGATTTATTTATTTATTACTTATTTATTTAAGAGAGAGACAGAGAGTGAGCATGGACACTTGAAGGTCTCTTGCCAGTGCAAACAAGCTCCAGACATGTGTCACTTTGTACATCTGGCTTTACATGGGTACTGGGGACTCGAACCCAAGCAAACACCTTTCCATCTCGCCAGCCAAAGTCCTTTGAATCTTAAGCACCATGGAGAAGAAAAAAGAAACAAAGTGATGTGGAGAACTTGAGTTCCGAATGAGACTTGATTATGTAAACTTACTGCTAACTTTCAGGGGTGCAGTTTTAGAGAGAAAGGCAAAAGGAATAGGGTTGCCAAATTGGCTGAGCTTCTAAACTTTCTTTATCCTTTGTCAGCCAAAGAGAAGCTAGTCAATATGAAATAAGCTCTCGACAGTAAGGCCTAAACAGAAACTCCTGCTGCTTCTGCCCACACACTGTCAACCCACAAAACGTGATTCCTTGCGTAGGTGGCAATTCACTGTGGCCTTCATACCCGCTCAGAGCTGCATGTCAATTTTTAAACCCCTTCCGAATTGATTGTTTCCTGACTGACAGAGGACCTCCATGTGGGTTGTTTGATTCTAGGAAAGCCTAGAGTTTAATGAACTAGAACAGGAAATGACAGGGGCTGTAAGTGACAGGCTGCTGCTTGCTTGAGTTCCCAAGACTAGGAAATGATGCTAAGGAAGATACTGAAACCTCTAGCATTATAGAAATGTTCTGTTTGCCCACTTGGTTCAGTCTTCTACTGAATATGAAGTTTTGATAACATGTAAAAATGATGTTTGTTAGTCCTCTTAATGATTATCATCTTATTAAAAAGTTCCAAATGAAAATGGATTTTAAACTAGATTTCCATGATAGCCACTTGGAATATCTGCACAGAAAAGTAAGGTAAGGTAGTTGTGGTGGTTTGACTCAGGTGTCCCCCATAAACTTAAGTGTTGTGAATGCTAGGTCCCCAGCTGATGGCAATTGGGAATTGAAGCCTCCTGGAGGCAGTGTATTGTTGGGGGTGGGCTTATGGATGTTATAGCCAGCTTCCCCTTGTCAGTGTTTGGCACACTCGCCTGTTGTTGTCCCTCTGATGTTGGCCAGGAGATGACGTCCACACTCTGCTCATGCTATCGTTTTCCCCTGCCATCATGGAGTTTCCCCTTGAGTCTACAGGCCAAAATAAACCTTTTTTCTCCCACAAGCTGCTCTTGGTTGGGTGTTTTCTGCCAGCAATACAAACCTGACTGCAACAGTAAAGTTGGTACCAAGAAGTGGGATCGTTGCTGCTAGAAACCTGAATGTATGGCTATTGGCCTTTTGGAGCTTATTTTCAAGAGGTATGTGGAAGAATTTTAAACTTTGACCTAAAAGATGCCTTGAAGTGCTGTAAGTACACGTTGATAGACTAGTCTGGTCAGAGTTAAAAGACCTGAATGCAGTAAGAACTATGAACTGTGAGGTTTGGCTTATGAGGGTGAGAAACAGCTTTGCCTGGTCTGGGCCAGAAGTAGTTCATGTGAAAGGCTTGCTGTTATGGCCATGTCTTGAGAAGTTGTGCAGGGTTGCATTGCATAGAAATGAACTGGTATGAGCAGAGGGATATGGCACAGAAAAAAATGAAATCTTTGGGCTGAAACTGCTGCTCATTCAGCTGCAATTGTATGAGATTCCAACCATTGAGATTGGGCCAGCTGACCTGCATTGGAATAAAAGAAAGAATACAGTCTTTTGAAGGGAACTGAATGCTCTTGGAGTATCCTATTCTTCAAGGTCTCCTTGATTCCCCATGGCTTAACATATTTTCACCCCACCTGGTATTATGGAGTATAAGAAAAGCAGGAAAGTGAGGGTTATTGAATTTGCAACATGGTCTTGTATTTTGGAAATGGCCATGGACAGTGTGAAGCAAGCTTGCTGGATTACCTGCATGCATGGAGACCCGGGGGAGCCATGAGGATGAACTGTGGGTTGCAATGGAGACCAGTGGAGATGCCAGAACTATGGGATGGCTGCCAAGGAGAGTTGTTGGCACTAGATGAAGTTTTCCGGGACCGTGAGTAAACTAGCTAGGGGGTGGAATTGGAGCTCCAGAGACTTGTCACTGGTTAGAGTTGTTGCACTTGGAGCTACAGAGTTTGATGTTTGCCCTGTTTAAATCTTGTATTGGTTGAATATTTCTTTGCTATAACCAATGTCATCTTTTGATATGTGAATGTTTATTCTATGCCATTATGTTTTGTTTTGTTTTGTTTTTTTGCTTTGTTTTGTTTTGTTTTTGGTATTATGGCTCAGTTAAAAGACCTTGGACTATGAAGATGTTTGAACATCATTGGGATTAATAAAAACCATGGGAACTTTTAAAGATGGACTGAATGCATTGCATTTTACACCATATATATCATTTTATGGGAGTCAGAGGCAGAATGTGGTGGTTTGATGCAGGTGTCCCCCCATAAACTTAGGTGTTCTTAATGCTAGGTCCCCAGCTGATGGCAATTTGGAAATTAAATTCTCCTAGAGACAGTGTGTTGTTGGGGGTGAACTTACAGGTATTATAGCCAGCTTCCTCTTGCTAGTGTTTGGCACACTCTCCTGTTCTGTTTTCCATCTGACGATGGCGAGGAGGTGATATCTACCCTCTGCTCATGTCATCATTTTCTCCTGCCATCAAGGAGCTTCTACTAGAGGCTGTAAGCCAAAATGGATCTTTTTTCCCACAAGCTGCTTTTGGTCAGGTGGTTTCTGCCAGCAATGTGAATCTGAATGCAACAGTGATATCCACAATTTATCACATAACTGACAGCTAATATTATGAGGCCCTTTAGTTTTCATATTTCCTGCTGATGGAAGATGACAGGTACCAAAATATAATTTAGAATTCATATGAGACCACACTGCAAACTCAAGCCCATGAGATATTTCCCCCTTAATTTATACTAACCAAATGATAATTAAACATGTACTCTCTAATTGAGAGGATCTTAATTTAAGACATAGAATGAATCTTAACCTACACTGAAGATAATAGTACAAGAAAAAGTTAAGCAGGCTTTTCTAACATTCCTTCTAATTAAAGATACAAATACAAATTTTTTCCTGTCAAGGAAAGGGTTAAATGGTTGGAAAGTGTAAGATATCACAGAAAAGTTACCTACATAATTTTAAATTATTTATTTGAGAGCGACAGACACAGAGAGAAAGACAGATAGAGGGAGAGAGAGAGAATGGGCACGCCAGGGCTTCCAGCCTCTGCAAACGAACTCCAGACACGTGCACCCCCTTGTGCATCTGGCTAACGTGGGACCTGGGGAACTGAGCCTCGAACCGGGGTCCTTAGGCTTCACAGCAAGCGCTTAACCGCTAAGCCATCTCTCCAGCCCACCTACATAATTTTAAAAGGGGGAGGGAAAGCCAGGCATGGTGGCTTTACTCCCAGCACTCGAGAGGCAGAGGTAGGAGGATCACTGTGAGTTCAAGGCCAGCCTGAGACGACCTAGTGAATTCCAGGTCAGCCTGGGCTCAAGCGACACTCTACCTCAAAAAATCAAGCCAAAAAAAAAAAAAAAAAAAAAGAAGAAGAAGAAGAGAACAGATAAGAAAAGAAAAAAAGTGGGAGGGAAAAAGAAGATACAAGAAGGCATTATTTAAAGGTTTTCTAGACCTATCCTCTTCCCAGAGAGCCAGATTTCCATGGGAGCCATATTCGTAAATATCCAAGGACTGTGGTGACTTCAGTCACATTCGTTCCCTGCACAGAAAGAAAGTTCCCTGCGGCAAAACTCACTGGGAGAAAGCAGACTCTTCCATAACTTTTGCACACCACCTTTTTTTGCTAAAGAGTGCCTGGATACAAGATATTCTATAAATACATGTTGAATGGATCCACCTGTTGTTGGAAGAATCCTCAATATTACGCAAGTGATTAGTGAGAATGTATTCAAATTATGCATAGCAGAGTTGAACTTTGACAAGAAACACTGTAGCTGACCTAATCTAGTTCATCATTTGGGGCGGGGGGATGTTTGTTTATTCAGTACTGGGAATTGAACTAGGGCTTTACACATGTGAGACAAGCACTCTATCAGTGAAGTAACCTAGACCCTACTACCCACATAAAGATAGATGCACATAGTGGCACATGTGTCCAGTTCGACTCTCCAGATGCCAGGTAAGCCATAAAGGTGAGGCAAGTGCAAGATTGCACATGCCCACTTGGTGGCACATACAATCTGGAGTTTGATTGCAGTGGCTGAGGTCCTGACATGCCAATTCTCTCTGTGTCTTTCTCTCTTGCTTTCTCTCTAAAAAATAAAAATAAAAATAAAAATATTTTTTTAAAGGGCTGGAGAGCCAGGTATGGTGGTGCACACCTTTAATCCCAGCACTGGGAAGCAGAGATAAGAGGATCGCTGTGAGTTCAAGGCCACCCTGAGACTCCATAGTGAATTCTAGGTCAGCCTGGTCTAGAGTGAGACCCTACCTTGTAAAACCAAAAATAAATTAATTAACTAATTTAATTTAATAAAATAAAGGGCTGGAGAGATGGCTTAGCAGGAAAGATGCTTGTCTTCAAAACCTAAGGACCCAGGTTCAATTCTTTAGATCCCATAAAAAACAGATGCACATGGTGGCACATACATCTGGAGTTCATTTGCAGTGGCTAGAGGCCCTGGCACACCCATTTTCTCTCTCTTTCCCTCTCTCTCTGTCTCTAATAAATAAATAAAATATTTGAAATATAGGTCTCGGGCTGGAGGGATGGCTTAGCATTTAAGGTGTTTGCCTGCAAAACCAAAGGACCTAGTTCAATTCCCTAGGACCCACGTTAGCCAGATGTACAAGGGGGCATGCATCTGGAGTTTGTTTGCAGTGGCTGGAGGCCCTGGTGTGCCCATCTCCCTCGTTCTCTGTCAAATAAATAAATAAATAAAAATAAAACATTTTTAAATATATATAGGCCTGAAGAGATGGCTTAGCAATTAAGGCACTTGCCTACAAAGCCTAAGAACTCATGTTCAAATTTTCAGGTCCCATGTAGCCAGACACACATTGACTCAAGTGCACAATGTTGCACATGTGCAAAGGGAGCACAAGTGTCTGGAGTTCATTTGTAGCAGGCTGAAGGTCCTGGTGTGCCAATTCTCTCTTTCTTCCTCCCTCCCTCCCTCCCTCTTTCTTTCTGCTTCTTAATCTCTCTCAAAAAAAAATCATATATATATATATATATATATATATATATATACATATATGATATGCGACACAAACCATGCATAAGTTGGAAGTCAGCATGGGCTACATGAGAGCCTGGTTTGTTTATATTTATATTTACACACAGACATACTTATATTTACACACATTGTTTTTTCAGAGGCTGGAATATATGTATCAGTGTATATGATATAACTTGGAGGAGTGGAATAGGAACATGTCTCAGTGGGTAAAGTGCTTGCCATCCAAGCATGCAAACCCGAGTTCAGATCCCCAGCGCCCACACTGAAAAGTTGGGGATTGACAGTGGTGCCTGTAACCCCAGCACTGGGGAGACAGGGACAGGAAGATCCCTGGGGCTTGCTGGCTAGCTGGTCTAGTCAAACTGGTGAGCTCTAGGTTCAGTGAGACTGTCTCAAAGAATAAGGTGAAGAGCCTTTGAGAAAAACACATGCCATCGACCTCTAACCTACACAGAGAAAGAGAGCCCTGAAACTGAATATCCAGTTTGACAAGGTGTTTGTTTTTTGTTTTTTGGTTTTTTGGGGTTTTTTTTGTTGTTGTTTTTTTTTTGTCTTCGAGGTAGGGTCTCACTCTCAGGGAAGCCTTGAACTCTGGGCAATCCTCCTACCTCTCCGCCCTCTCCCCACCATGTACTGGGATTAAAGGGGTGCACCACCACGCCCAGCCTGTTTAACAAGTATTTTTATATGCCTGAAGCTTTGGGCCACATTGTATGAGTCTGACCACAGCAGTTATGCTAACAATGAGACTTATATTACCAGTTTGATAACTTCTTCTCCTCCTCCTCTCTTCTACTACCTCCTCTTCTACCTCCACCTTTTTTTTTAATTGTTTTTTTTTTTTTGGTTTTATTATTTTTATTTATTTGAGAGTGACAGATGGAGAAAGAGGCAGAGAGAGAGAGAGAGAGAGAATGGGCGTGCCAGGGCTTCCAGCCACTGCAGACGAATTCCAGATGCGTGCGCCCCCTTGTGCATTTTGAGTTAGGGTCTCTATCCCAGGCTGACCTGGAATTCCCTACGTAGTCTCAGAGTGGCCTCGAACTCACGGCAATCCTCCTACCTCTGCCTCCTGAGTGCTGGGATTCAAGGCGTGCGCCACCACGCCTGGCTTCAGTTTGACTTCTACGTGATTGAGGTCACTTATACAGAGCCTGCATGACAGGTCTCTGGTAAAAATCCTGGACGCAGAGACTCAGGTGAGCTTCCTTGTTTAGTGACACCGCACCTCACTGCTGGGAGAATGCAGCACTAGCTGTGGGAACAGCAGAGAATGGCTGCGTGCTTGTGCCTGATGCCTTCCAGACTTTTCCCTATGTGGTTTTTTCCTTCTGCTGATTGTTCCGAGTCCTATTAGTAAATTAAAGCACCTCAGGGACCCTTGATGCACACTCAAAACCATGTATGTTGAGCTGACCAATCTGCCACGCACTCATGCAACAATTACGTCATGTGACTCAGTCCTTAGAGCACAAGTTCATTCCAAATGGCATGTTTATTTCTGTTCTAATATCATTTATTTATTTGAGAGAGACAAAAAGGCAGACAGAGAGAATGGGTGCACCACAGCCTCTGGGCACTGCACACGAACTCCAGAAGCATGCAGCATTTTGTGCATCTGCCTTACAGGGGTACTGGGGAGTTGAACCTGGGTCCTTAGGCTTTGCCAGCAAGCACCTTAACCTCTAAGCCTAAGCCATCTCTCTAGCCCCATGCCTATCATTTTCTAAGTGCTAGAAAAGTACAGACTCAGAGATACATAGATTCAGACCTTGGGCTGCAACCTTGGCATAGACCATTCCAGCCTTCTAAATCTAAATGGTAGAACTCGTATAAGTATATGTATATGTATATGTATATGTATATGTATGTGTATGTGTATGTGTATGTGTATGTGTATGTGTATGTGTATGTGTATGTGTATGTGTATGTGTAGTATTGTTGCTTCTAGTTTCTTTCACCTAACATATCATGCTACTGTAGATTCCCCCTTTTCCTGAGGGAGATAAAATTATCACATGCCATGGTCATTACTTTTACACTTTGAGGTGCAACAGAAAATTTCCTTTTTATTTTTTCCACAATTTCACTGATTTGTTCTTACCATAGATTCCTCACATGATCATACTATTTCTTTTCTTTGTTTACTATGTCAAGAGTCTTTCCTTTTTTTTTTTTTTTCATGCTTTGTTTTGTTTTGTTTTTCAAGGTAGAGTCTCACTCTAGCTCAGTCTGACCTGGAATTCACTATGTAGTCTCAGGGTGGCCTCGAACTCATGGCAACCCTCCCACCTCTGCCTCCCGAATGTTGGAATTAAAGGCATGCACCACCATGCCCAGCTTGCCTTCCCCTTTTCGTGTAAAAGAAAGCCCTTTGGTTTTTCATTGACATTCAGATCACCAACATTATTAATCTTGAGCTCTGGGGCTGTTATTAAGTAAAATAGTGATTCCACTGATCCCACGACCGTCCTGAGAACTGCAGGTGTTTAAATGATTAACAGGCAGGTGGCATGTACTCCGCAGATAACTGGACATAGGGATGACTCATGTCCTAGGCAAGATGGTGCAGATGGTGAAAGATTTCATCACACTCTTCGGAACGATGTGCACTTTACAGCTTAACAGTCACTTGCTTCTGGAATTTTCCACTTCATACTTTTAAACCATGAGACATTGACCATGAGAAGTGAAAACTGGCTAAGGGGTACTGCCACATGCCTTTTTCTTCTGTATTCATTCAATGTGAAGTCATTTAAAATGTTTTATTTAATTAATTATTAATTTTAAGCAAAGAGAGAGAAGAGACGCAGAGAGATAGAATGGGCATACCAGGGTCTCCAGATGCTGCAAACAAAATGCAAATGCATGCGCCAATAGGCATCTGGCTTTCTGTGGGTTCTGGGGAACAGAATGCACGTCATTAGGCTTTATAGGCAAGCACCTTAGCCTTTGAGCTATCTCTCCAGCCCCATGAAGCCATTTTTTTTGTTTGTTTGTTTTTTGTTCTTTTTTCTTTTCAAGATAGGGTCCTGATCTAGCCCAGGCTGACCTGGAATTCACTATGCAGTCTCAGACTGTCGTCAAACTCACAACAATCCTCCTGCCTCTGCCTCCCAAGTGCTGGGATTAAAGGAGTACACCACCATGCCTGACTCCCATAAAGCCATTTTTAAAGGAAATATTTTGTTCATAAGGTAATGACTGTATTTGATACTTGTTTTATTTACTTATTTATTTTTGGATTTTCAAGGTAGAGTCTTACTCTAGCCCAGGTTGACCTGGAATTCACTCTGTATTCTCAGGGTGGCTTCGAACTCACAGCAATCCTCCTACCTCTGCCTATGGAGTGCTGGGATTAAAGGTGTGTGCCACCACACCCAGCTTATTTTTATTTTTTTGAAAATAGTTTTAGTTGGTTTATGTATTTATTTATTTATTGATGGGCTCTCCCTAGTTAGCCTAGACTGGACTTCAACCCACTAGGTAATCCACACCAACCTTGAACTTCCAATCCTCTTGGAACTCACTACATAGCCCACACTGCCTGGAACTGGCAGCCATCCTCCTGCCTGCCTCAACTTCTGGCGTTCAGGGGTCAGCTCTTTGCTGTCATTGCTGTCCATCTGTGGCTCGTGTGTTCAGTGTCTTTTGATGGACACTTTCCAATTTGGGGAACGAAAGTTCATATATTTTGTTAATATTTAATGTTTTTCTATCTCCTAAGAAAGTTTTAGCGAATTTGGAGTCAGAAAAACTGCTTTTCCTTCTAAGCATTTTATACTTCTAGCACTTACATTTTGATCAAATTTAATTTTTTTTTCCAAGGTAGGGAGGGTCTTGCAGGCTGACCTAGAATTCACTATGTAGTGTCAGGATGGCCTTGAACTCACAGCGATCCTCCTATCTCTGCCTCCAGAGTGCTGGGATTAAAGCTGTATGCCACCATTAATTGAATTCATTTTTACCTAGGATACAAGGCAAGGGTTGAGGCTCATCTACACAGCCGTCTATTTTAAAAGATTTCCTTTTTCTCACTGAATCATTTTGGCATCTTTGTAGAAAGCTCATTGACCCTGCATATGTCAGTTTATTTTGGCCTCTCATTTCAAATCTATTAATCTGTGTCTATCCTTACCCTTTTTCTGATCTTGATTATCATAGTCTCATACTAAGTCTTGAAAACATGCAATTAGGACTGGGGAGATGACTCAGTGGGTAAGATTGCTTGCAACACAAGCATGAGGGCCTGAGTTTGATCCCCAGCACCCATGTCAAAGGTCAGATGTGGGCTGGAGAGATGGCTAAGCAGTTAAGGCATTTGCCTGCAAAGCCAAAGGACCTAGGTTCAATTCCCCAGGACCCAGGTAAGCCAGATGCACAAGGGGGCACATGCGTCTGGAATTTTGTTTGCAGGGGCTGGAGGCCCTGGTGCACCCATTCTCTACCTTTCTCTCTCTCTGTCTCCCTCCCTCTCTCTCTCTCTCTCTCTCTCTCCCTCTTTCTCTCTTGCTCTCTCAACTAAATAAAAATAAAATTTAAAAAGTCAGATGTGACCACACATAGCTGTAACCCCAGTCCTCAAGCAAGGTGGAGACAAGAGAATCACTGAGGCTTGCTGCTCAGCGGGGGGGGGGGGGGGGGCAGAAATAAACACAAAACAAATAAACAGCAAAAAAATGGCAACTTCAACAAGACACTGTGTCAAGGAAACAACAATAGAGAAGTTCACCTGACATTTTCCTTGGCCCCTGGCATATGTGCGCACACACACACAGGTTACACACCACACCACACATACTACACACACACACATGCTACACACCACTCCATATATACTACACACACACAAGAAAACATGTAATTCAGTTTCTCCAACTTCATTCTTCTTTTTGAAGATTGCATTGACTCTTCTAAATTCTTCATAGTAATTTGAGAAGCAGTTTTTTAATCTCCACCAAATTACCTGCTGGGATTTTGATTGGGCTAGCACTGAATCTCTAGATCAATTGGGGTGGTTTAACATCTTAACAATACTGAGTCCTTTAATCCCTGAACATGGAGTATCATCCTGTGTATTTAGGTTGTCTTTTATTTCTCTCAGAAATGTTTTGTAGTTTCCATTGTGTAGCTCTTATGCATATTTTGTTTAATTCATCCCTGGATACTTCATGTTGGTTAATGCTGTTAAAAAATTTATTTTTAATTTAAATGACTCATTGCTAGCACAGAGGAGTGCAATGGATTTTGTATACTTATGTACATTGCATATTTTTAAATTTTATTTGTTTATTTGTGAGCGAGTAAGAGGCAGATAAAGAGAATGGGCACACCCAGGGCCTCTAGCCACTGCAAACAAACTCCAGATGCATGTGCCACTTTGTGCATTTGGCTTTATGTATGCATGCTGGGGAATTGAACCCAGGTCCCTAGGCTTTGAGACAAGCACCTTAACTGCTGAGCCATCTCTCCAGCCCATCTTTTTATTTTTATTTATTTAATATCTTATTTAATCATTTATTTGACAGAGAGAGAGGGAGAGACATAGGCAGAGAGAGAATGGGCATGCCAGGGCCTTTATCCACTGCAAACGAAGTCCAGATGTGTGTGCCATCTTGTGCATCTGGCTAACGTGGGTCCTGGGAAATTGAACCTGGGTCCTTTGGCTTTGTAGGCAAATGCCTTAACTGCTAAGCCATCTCTCCAGCCCTATATTTTTATTTTATTTTTATTTATTTATTATTTATTTATTTGACAGAGAAAGAGAGAGAATGGGCACCCCAGGACCTCCATCCACTGCAAACTCCAGATGAGTGCACCCCCCTGTGCATCTGGCTGACGTGGGTCTTGGGCAATTGCACCTGGATCCTTTGGCTTTGCAGGCAAACACCTTAACCCTTAAGCCATCCCTCCAGCCCCATATTTTTATTTTTAAATGAAACTGGCACAACTGGACTGAGATTGCTAAAAGGTTTCATGTATCCTTTTTTTTAGATTTTGTGTCCCTTCAACTTCATATTCTTTTATAAAATATATGTGTCTGGAGCTGGAGAGATAGCTCAGTGGTTAAGGTGCTTGCCTGCAAAGCCTAAGGATCCAGGTTTAATTCCCCAATAACCACATAAGCCAGATGCACAAGGTGGCACATGCATCTGGAGTGCATTTGCAGTGGCTGAGGCCCTGCCACTCTTTCTCTCTCTCCCTCTCTCTTTCTCTTCTTGCAAATAAATAAATAAATATTTTAAAACAAGAAAATGTGTCTGTCCTGTTTATTTCAACAAACACAGTAACACCCATATAATGCTTCATATTTGACAAACATTATCCCAATGTTATAGGTATTATTATTGGCTCAATTTACTTTTTATTTTTTGTTTTTTTGAGGTAGGGTCTCACTCTAGCCCAGGTTGACTTGGAATTCACTATGGAGTCTCAGGGTGGCCTCAAACTGATGGTGATCCTCCTACCTCTGCCTCCCAGGTGCTGGGATTAAAGGCATGTGCCACCACACCCAGCCTTATTGGCTCAATTTAGAGATGAAGAAACAGCAACACAAAATAATTACCTACAAAGTTCTCACAGCTAATTGGTTGGAACTGAGATTTGATCATGGGCTTGTAGGTTTTAAACCCATCATCTAAATCAGCAGGAATTTAAGATAACCATACTTTGGAGCTGAACACATGGCTTAAAGGTTAAGGTACTTGATTGCAAAGCCAAAGGACCCAGGTTAGATTCCCCCGGACCCATGTAAGCCAGATGCACAAGGTGGCACATGTGTCTAGAGTTAGTTTGCAGTAGCTGGAGGCCCTGGTGCACCCATTCTCTCTCTTTCTACCTGCCTCTTTCTCACCCTCGCTCATAAATAAATAAATAAATAAACTACTCTTTAAAATATCATTTAGAAAGTAAGTAGGTCAGCTACAGACTGACAAAGAACTCATCTACAAAATATACAAAGAACTGCCAACAAATCAATAAGCAAAAACTGGTGCATCACCCACCAAGAAACTTCTACAAGAATGTTCCAAAACAAAAACAAAAGGGAGGTAATATGATGGAGAATGGAATTTCAAAGGGGAAAGTGTGGGGGGGGGGAGGGAATTAACATGGGATTTTTTTTTATAATCATGGAAAGTGCTAATAAAAATTAAAAAAACAAAAGCTGGCCATGGTAGTGCATGCCTTTAATCCCAGCACTCAGGAGGCAGAAATAGGAGGATCACTATAAATTGAGGCCACCCTGAGACTATATAGTGAAATCCAGGTTGGCCTGGGCTAGAGTGAGACCCTACCTAAAAAACAAAAAAGAATGTTCATAGCAGCTTTATTCCTAACAGCCAAAGATTTAACAAAATCCAAATATGCATCAAAAGGAAAATAAAATAAAACAAGTTGTCAATTAAAAAATTTAAATAACCCAAATGGCTGAAAGCCCCCCCCCCAGAGGGCTTTTCTGTATTATCTATCAAATACTTCCATTTTAAAAATTGTTATGGAAAAATTAAGAAATACTTATTAACTTTCTAAAATAACATTAAATGTAATAGACATTAATGTAAGTAACGCCTTTATGAAAAATAACTGTTGGGCTGGGGAGATGGCTCAGCAGTTGAGTGTACTTCCTGCACCAGCATGAGGCCGAGAGGATTCCACATAAACAGCTGGATGTGGCCTCAGGTGCCTGGAACCCCAGGAAAGCAGAGCCGTCGAGCTCAGGAACAGTACACAGAGAGCCTCTGGCTCAAAACAAGACCATGTAGAAGAGCAACGGAACCAGACATCCAACGCTCCACTCCAGCCACCACAGGTGAGCAACATGTGCATTCACACTCACACACACACACACATATCACTATATTACACACACACACACACACACACACACCACTTCGTTACACATGCTTACACACACACCAAATAAAAAATTAATGAGTGGGCTGGAGAGATGGCTTAGTGGCTGAGGCTCTTACCTGCAAAGCCAAAGGACTCGGGTTCGATTCCCCAGAACCGACACAAACCAGATGCACAAGGTGGCACAGGCATCTGGAGTTTGTTTGCAGCTGCTAGAGGCCCTGGTGTGCCCATCCTCTCTCTTTCTCTCTCTCATTTAAATAAACAAAAATAATATATTTTCAAAAATAAAAAAATCAGTGAGCACCAGGCATGGTGATGCATGTCTGAAATCGTGCCCTTCTTGGGAAACAAAGGCAGGAGGATTGCAAGTTCTAGGCCAGCCTGGGCTACATAGCAAGACTCTGTCTTCACAAACAGCAACAGAATTAGTGCCATACATGGTGGCACATGCCTTTAATCCCAGCACTCAGGAGGCAGAGGTAAAAGGATTGCTGTGACTTCGAGGCCAACCTGAGACTACAGAGTAAATTCTAAATCAGCCTGGGCTGGAGCAAGGCCCTACCTTGAAAAAACAAACCAAAACAAAAATAGTGAAAACAAAATGACATTGAAATTCTCCTTAGAGTGACTATTGTGCTATGCAAGTTTCTTTAATGTTTGGCTTAAAAGAAATCAGCTGGCTTCTCAAGCCTGCTTCTGCATTTAATTTGTTAAAACCTCACATTTCATGCAGCGTTTGGAAATGCCAGTGCACATTTACAGGAGAACACAAATGCAAAGACAAAGAGCAGCTTGGAATGATTATGAAAATAGTTTAGACCCCGGAAGCTTCCTTGATTATCAGAGCCACTAAATTCTCCCGCACCACGCGTTGACTCGCCTCCCGCGGCTACTTCCCTGGCAGGAGGCTGGAAGTCAAATAAGCACGTTTCGAATGGGGCTCACCTCAGCTGCTGTTCCTTAGGCAGGCTCCCCAGTAGCTTGCATTTTCCCCTTCTACCCCAACTTCCTCCTTGACATTTTCCAGGTTCACCGGCTTTGGAAGATGGACATCTCTTTTTCCTGTCATCTTTGCCTCCTCTGTTGGAGCTGCGTTCCAGCAGGAAGGACAAAGCCAGACACATGAACACAGCAGGACCAAGTCCCCGTATCAACATGACCTCTAACATCTCCACTCTCCGAGGCAGGATGATCAGCACACTGCGCTGTTAGAATGAGTCTTCGTAGCTGGGTGTGGTGGCGCACGCCTTTAATCCCAGCACTTGGGAGGCAGAGGTAGGAGGATCGCTGTGAGTTCGAGGCTACCCTGAGACTACATATAGTGAATTCCAGGTCAGCCTGGGCTAGAGTGAGACCCTACTTTAAAAATCACGCCGGTAGGATGTTGCTGAAGAGGCAGAGGCAGGAGGATCATGAGTTCGAGGCCAGCCTGGGCTACCCATTCCAAGGCTAGCCTGAGACTACATAGTGACTTCCAGGTCAGCCTGGGCTAGAGTGAGAGCCTACTTCAAAAACCAAAAAGCAGTACTCACTTCAGCAGCACATATACTAAAATTGGAACAATGCAGAGAAGATTAGCATGGCCCTTGAGCAAGAATGACATGCAAATTCATGAAGCATTCCATATTAATAAAAAACAAAAACAGGAGATTTATTGAGAAAGACCATAGTGTCAGGGCAAGCAAACATGGAATTTCAGCCAACATGCCAAGAAGATATAGAAGGGGAAGGAAAGACTGTGCTCTTCAAGCCAGAACTTAGGAAAGCAAGCAGGCTTAGCAGTGAATATCTGCAAGTTGCTACCACATTTTATTTTGAGAAAATGCATTTTCAGAGCGTAAGTGCACCACTTTGTGTGACTGGCTTTATGTGTGCACTAGGAAATGGAACTTGCTCAGGCAAGCTTTGCAAGCAAGTGCCTTTAACCACGAAACAATTTGCCCAGCCTTCTATTTGGTGTAATTTTTTTTTTTTCAAAGTAGAGTCTTGCTCTGGCCCAGGCTGACCTGGAATTCACTATGTAGTCTCAGACTGGCCTGGAATTCATAGTGATCCTCCTAAAAAAAATAATATAAATAAAAGAAAACAAACAAAAACTGGGCGTAGTGGTGCATGCACCACCACTAGCCAAAAACATTTTTTGTTTGTTTTGTTTTGCAGTGGCTGGAGGCCCTGGCATGCCCATCCTCTCTCTCACTCTCTCCCCCACCTTCAAATAAATAAAACTAAAAATAAAAAAATAAAAAAAAAACAAACAAACAATAACAACAACAACAACAAAAGAATTAGTCTTTGACAAATGTGCTCACGCTTATGTTGTTCCACATCCAATTATTGACTTTTTTTTTCTTTTGATTCTTGCAGGTAGGGTCTCACTGTAGCCAAGGCTAACCCAGAATTCACCCAGTAGTCTCAGGGTGGCCTCAAACTCACGGCGATCCTCCTACCTCTGCCTCCCAAGTGTTGGCATTAAAGACATGAGCCACCACACCCAGCTGAGCTTTATTTTTTATTTATTTGTTTGTTTATTTATTTTTTAGTTTTTTGAGGTAGAGTCTCACTCTAGCCCAGGCTGACCTGGAATTCACCCAGTAATCTCAGGGTGGCCTCAAACTCACAGCGATCCTCCTACCTCTGCCTCCTGAGTGCTGGCGTTAAAGGCATGCACCACCACGCCCAGCTCACATCCGATTATTAATGTATGATTGCAAACTGTTCTCCAATATCTCCTCCCAAGCTCTGTGCCTACCACACTCCCATATACTCATAGCTTCTGAATATACATATATGTTTTTTAATTGACAGCCCAATAAATTCATATTTAAATGAACTGGGAAATCTCTGGGTTATTTAGGCCTACTGTTTTTACTTAGAGTCTACAAAAGTCACCTACATTCTCTATTCTTTCCCTAGATGATAATTGATATTTGGAGGGTTTTTTCTCTTGCTAGTTATTTGAAGCTATGAGAAGGGGAAGCAAGTCTTCAAGCCATTGAACCAAGTGTTCAATGAAAATTTGTTTTTTATTTTCGTAGTACCTAACTGCATGAACCTAAGGCAGAATGTATTGAAAGGACAAAACTTTGAGAAGAAAGGAGAAAACACGTCACTGGCTCTCATTCCCACTTCTCAATAGTCCAGCAAGGGCAAAGTGTTTGAGGCATTGTGCAAGGTAAAAAGGAAGCTGTCAAACTTCAGAGTTGCAGGATATGATTAAAGCTCCACTACAATGGAGTCTGTTTCTCGGATAACTCCATCTAACACTGGCACTCCAGGCAGCTCAGAACCTTTCAGAGCCAAGGAAAATAGATCCTAGGGTGCTTAATCACACACATCTCGAGGCCTGTAGATAAACTCTGTCATCAAAGGAAGGCTTGAGTCTCAAACAAGTACTGAGTGCCTCACTTATCCTCTCCTTTGTCCCACCAAATGGCTTTTTTAGTGTGGAGGAGAATTCTGTGCATGTCTCTCATGTCCTTGTGTAGACCTACCTATCCCTGTGGAGCGCATGAGGATAAAAACGTGACTCCCCATTTTAAGGGGCTTACAATCTCTATAGTTCTCAGTATTATGGAGGGTACCCAATATAGAAGAATTCAGACTAAGTGGTCAGGCCAGGTAGGGAAGGGACTTGCAGAAGAGGGAAAATTTTGAATTAGGCTATAAAAGACTGGTAAGTAGCAGGGCGTGGTGGCACACACCTTTAATCCCAGCACTCGGGAGACAGAGGTAGGAGGATCGCCATGAGTTCAAGGCCACCCTGAGACTACATAGTGAATTCCAGGTCAGCCTACGTTAGTGTGAAACCCTACCTCGAAAAAACAATGTATATATATAATACAGTGTAAAGGTTTGCCATCAATCATGGCTTGGCTAAGTGGACCTGTGGATAATGCCAGCAAATAGCTGTGAGAAGTACAGTTCATAACACTAGCCCAGAAAAAGCATGAAATTCACAACTCAGCAGGTTCTGCTCAGTGCTTTTCATTTTCACACCATCATAAAATTGTAAAACAATCAGCCAAACCATTGTAAGTTGGAGTTATCATCATATTTAACTAAAGGTCCATAATTCCAACACACCATGGTTTGTTTTTTTAAAATAAAATTGTTTATTTATTTGCAAACAGAGAGACAGAGAGAAGAGAGACAGACAAAGAGCCCCTGCAAACAAACTCCAGTTGCATGAGCCACCTTGTGCATCTGGTTTTAGGTAAGTCCTGGGGAATCAAACCTGAGTTGTTAGGTTTTGCCGGCAAGCGCCTTAACCTCTGAGTCATCGCTCCAGCCCCATGACTTGTTAAAATTTATTTATCTGAAGCCAGAGAGAGAAGAGAGACAGAGACATAGAGAATAGGAGTGGCAGGGCATCTAGCCACTGCAAACAAACTCCAGATGCATACACCACTTTGTGCATCTAACATTTTGTGGGCATTGGAGAATTGAACCTGGGTCATCAGGCACCACAGGCAAATGCCTTAACCACTGAACCATCTCTCCATCCCCCATAATTGTTTTTTTTTAATATTTAATTTTATTTATTTATTTGAGAGAGAGAGAGAAAGAGAATGGGCGCACTAGGGCCTCCAGCCACTGCAAACAAACTCCAAACTCCCACCTTGTGCATCTGGTTTACATGGGTCCTAGGGAATCTAACCGGGGTCCTTTGGCTTTGCAGGCAAATTCCTTAACCCCTAAGCCATCTCTCCAGCCCCCATAATTGTTTTAAGAGAGGAGGAAAAAAAAGGCAACACAAACTGTGTGGTAGTGCACACTAATGGTCCTTGGGAGACTGAGGCAGGAGGACTGAAAGTTGGAGGCTAGCCTGAGTAACTTAGCAAGACCCTGTTTAAAAAGTTAAAAAAAGAAAGAAAAAGGACAGGCTGGGAGGATGTAGCTCAGTGATAAAACTCTCGCCTAGCATGTGCAAGGCCCTGGGTACAATCCTTAGTACTACAGAAAAAAAAGAAAGAAAACTCTACAGCATCCACCATCATATGGTGCATACGGAAACCAGCAACATAGCTGCTTATTATCGTGAGTGACTGCACGCTCTACACAAGTGTACGTGCCGTACTTTTACACAGCTGGCAGCACAGTAGGTTTGTTGACACCAGCACCACCACAAACAAGACGTCACTAGGCAACAGGAATCTTGCAGCTCCTTTATAATCTCATGGGACCACTGACACACATTCTGTTTGTCATTGCTCAAACTATCATTAGGGAAGCGCTGGAGAGATGGAACTTGTCTGAGAAGCCTAAAGACGCAGGTTCAATTCCCCAGGACCCACATGAGCCAGATGCAAAAGGTGGCGCACGCGTCTGGAGTTTGTTTGCAGGGGCTGAAGGTCCTGGCGCGCCCATTCTCTCTCTCTCTCTCTATCTGCCTCTTTCTCTCTCTGTCACTTTCAAATAAATAAATAAATAAAATAATAATAAAAAAGAAAGTGCTCTACCATTGAACCATATGCCCATAGTCTAGCTTAACTTTTCAATTGGATGTGGTGTAATGAGCAAGGATTTGCAGTGGTTTGGAACCTAGAAGATCATTTCTTGGGGTACAAGTTATATCCAGAAAGATACCTGGGATGGTATATATATATATATCCACGTCCACACCTGCTGGAAGACTCTGGAATCTCAAGTGAGAGGCCTCAATGGCTCACCCCTGGAGAGATCTGGGTAGTGGCTGGGACTTCCAAGAGCCCAGCTGGGATTTCTCCATGGCTCCTTGCTGTCCTCCCCAGGGGCCCCAAGTTAGGCAGCCCTCCCTCCCCACCTGTGAATGCCAGAGCAGCTGAGACAAACCTCTGCTCTAAGCCATAAAGAAACAATTAGACACAGTTAATAGCCCGTAATTTGTTATTTCTGTATTCTATTTCCATGGGTTCCCTCCTAAGTTATTACCCAGGAAGAAACATAAAACTGCACATAAATATGTGTCTTTCATAGAAACAAAGGAAGTGGCTCCCCATGATTTAATCTGTGAGTCTTCCCAGCTGGAAATGTGGCTGCTTGGCGCAGAAGGCAGAAGCTGTGGCTCACTGGCTCCTACTAGCCAGTGATGCACACGTGCACAGGAAGGAACAGCTACAGGGCTTGTGAAGCCCAGACCAATATAAACAGCTTAAAGAAAAAAAGGCGGGCCAGAGGTGAGTTCGAGACTACCCTCAGATTACCACCATGCCCGGCTAACTTTTTTAATTTAATTAATTAATTTATTTATTTGAGAGAGGGAAAGAGGCAGAGAGAGAGAGAGACAGAGAGACAGAGAATGGGTGTGCCAGGGGCTCCAGTCACTGAAAATCAACTCCAGACACATGTGCCACCTTGTGCATGTGGCTTAAGTGGGTCCTGGGGAATCAAACGGAGGTTCTTTGGCTTTGTAGGCAAATGCCTTAACTGCTAAGCCATCTCTCCATCCCTTAAAAAAAAACTATTTATTTGAGAGAGTGAGAGAAAGAGGCAGACAGAGAGAAAGAGGTAAATAAAATATTTTTAAAGTAAACATGATGGGGGCTGGAGAGATGGCTTAACAATTAAGGCACTTGCTTGTGAAGCCTAAGGACCCATGTTCAACTCTCCAGATCCCATGTAAGCTAGACGTACAAAGGTGAGGCAAGCACAAGGTCATATATGTGCACTAGGTGACATAAGCATCTGGAGTTCAATTTCAGTGGCTGAGGCCCTGGCGAGCCAATTCTCTCTCTCTCTCTCTCTCTCTCTCTCTCTCTCTCTCTCTGTCTCTAAAATAAGGGGAAAAAATCATGCTGGGCATGGTGGCACATGCCTTTAATCCCAGCATTCAGGAGGCTAGGGTAGGAGAATGGCTGTGAGTTTGAGGCCACCTTGAGACTACATAGTGAATTACAGGTCAGCCTGGACTAGTGAAAGACCCTAACTTGAAAAAAAAAAAAAAAAAAAGGAAAAATTTTAATGCTAAAAATATTTCAAGAGAAAAATTTAAAAAGAGAGAAAAACGTGTTGGTGAGGTAAAGTCATCCTCAGCGGGGGCCTGCGTGTCCCAGGCGAACAGAGCCAGGCTCGCCAGGGAAGGAACGAAGACGGGATTCCCTGGTTCATTGATTGGGGGTCACCTGAGCAGTTTGGCCAACCTGTTGTCCTCAGGCCCTGACAGTCCCCCACTCTGTTTCCCACTGAGGCCACCTGGGGGACAAACTAGAAGATCAGTGCCCTGAGGGCAGAGCTGTAGCTGGTGTGTAGGGACGTGGAGTGTGTTCTTGTGAACTTTGTGAAGAAACATGTATGGTGGAAATTACATGAAACTTGTCTGGGAGCTGGCATGAAATGTGTAGACATTTGAAGGATTGCGTCACCAGCACCTCCAGTTCTCTGTCCATCTGCCCTCCCCAACCTGCCCTCTGCCCAGAGAGCCTTGGTCCTGGCCATGCTTGTTAGGATGTCCTCATACCCTACAGAAGAGCTTCGCCTTGCCTGGTTTTGAACCTAAAGATTAGGATGTCCTCATACCCCTTCAGAAAGAGACAGATAGAGTTACATCCAGCCCAATTTGGTTTATACTTTTAAACTTTTCAAAAAATTTGTATTTATTAGACTGAGAGTGAGAGACAGAAGCAGATAGAGAATGGGCATGCCAGGGCAAACGAACTCCAGATGTATGCACCACCTTGTGCGTCTGGATTATGTGGGGAATCAAACCTGGGTCTTTTGGCTCTGCAGGCAAGCGCCTTAACCGCTAAGCCATCTCTCCAGCCCTTGGTTTGTATTTTTTAAAATATTTTATTTATTTATTTATTTTGAGAGAGAGGCAGGGAGAGAGAATGGGCACACCAGGGCCTCTAGCTGCAAATGCACCACCTTGTGCATCTGGCTTGCATGGGATCTGTGGAATTGGACCTAGGTCCTTTGGCTTCCCAGGCAAGCGCCTTAACCGCTAAGCCATCTCTCCAGCCCCTTGCTATGACTATTTTTTTTACTCACTGCTGCTCTTTATGTCCTGTGGGCGAAGTTACGGGCCCTTGTTCCATCAGCGGGGGCTGTGCTGTTTCTGGCTTGTGTCTTAGTTTGAGGCTGGCATTCTGAATTGCTGGCAGAGGCAGGAGGCATTTAGAAAAGAAAGTAAGAGACGGAAGAAGCCAAAATGGTCCTGGGGATGGGGATGGGGGGGTTAGGGACTCACCTCAGAAGTGCAGAGTAGGCCTTGGGGGAAGGGAGTCCATAAGGGATCCTTTGACATTTTTAAAAAATATTTTAATATTTTTATTTATTTATTTGAAAGTAGAGAGACAGCTGCAGCCGCTGCAAATGAAGTCCAAATGCAGCCATTTTGTACACTTGGCTTTATGTGGGTACTGGGGAATTGAACCCAGGTTGTTAGGCTTTGTAGGCAAGTATCTTAACCGCTGAGCCAGCTCTCCAGCCCCCTTTGACATTTGTTCCTGTCCAAGACTGTGTGATTCCATCAAAGCCACAGTTGTAGGTTTGGCAGACATGGACATGACCTCATTCCCCGCTGAACTGGTCATCAGAACCCACTTTTCTTTTAATTTTTAGACATATTTAAATTACTTATTTTGTGTGAGAGAGAACCGGCAGGTCAGGGCCTTCAGCCACTGAGAATGAACACCAGACACGGCACCTCCTGGTTCACGTGTGTGATATTGCACACTTGCGTCACTGCATCTGGCCTGGAGGGTTGAACATGAGTTCTTAGGCTTCGCCGGCAAGCGCCTTCACCACTAAGCCATCACTCCAGCTGCGGGCCCCACATTTCTATCTCCTTCCCACCACCCCCTTCCCGAGGTGCGGACCAGATCTGTGTGCATATAGGGGCCAGACAATACAGCAAAGCGCTGCCTTTGGAAAACAGAGGAGGTGCCACACGCTGCTTCTCCTTTCCCAGTAAGGGGCCGGCTCAGAAGGGAAGTCCGGAGACTGGCCGACTTGGAGGACAAGCCAGAGCCCTGGCAAGAAGAGGCGAGCGTGCTGGCCGCTCCCCCGCCTCACCTGGTTGTGAGGCTGTCTCGTGGAGCCCATCTCTTGGACACTTCCCCACAGCCAGAGCAGAGCCCTGGAGTGATGGCTTAGTGGTGAAGGCGCTTGCCGGCGAAGCCTAAGAACTCATCCTTGCCAGGTAGCACACCAACCCTAGTATTTCCTGCCAGGGACTTTCCTGCCTGGACATGGCTGGGAAACTCTCCTAACCTCAAAGAGACCTGACAGATCGCCCCCTTTTTTGCGAACTTATGGGTGTGGGTGAGAGGAGAGCACCTCTGTCCGGAGCTGGCGGGCTGTAGGGCAGTTGAGAGGGATTTACACCCACAAGGACCACACTGGAAAGCAAT
This sequence comes from Jaculus jaculus, assembly GCF_020740685.1. Lineage (NCBI taxonomy): Eukaryota > Metazoa > Chordata > Mammalia > Rodentia > Dipodidae > Jaculus > Jaculus jaculus. The sequence continues at coordinate 10,084,951 of NC_059114.1, read as the reverse complement.
TATAGTGTAAGGCACAATCACAGGGGCGCTTTGACGGGATGCCAACCCTCACCTATAGACCAGGCAAATTTTGTTAAACATGATCTACTTCCTCACTTGGATCAAATGGTCTCAATTTTTCACAGGTGAGGAACTGAAGCAGAGTAGTGGAGACCACCCTGCGATGGGTAACTAAAGGGGTTAGAACCTGCGTCCCACGCCTCCGAGCCAGTGCTCCGGTCTGCTGGGTGGCAGGCACCTTGCTATAGCTGGGCTGACGGAGGTCGTGTCAGTCATGATGGACTCTGTTGCAAAATGTTGTGACTAGGGCTGGAGAGATGGCTTAGCGGTTAAGCGCTTGCCTGTGAAGCCTAAGGACCCCGGTTCGAGGCTCGGTTCCCCAGGTCCCACGTTAGCCAGATGCACAAGGGGGCGCACGCGTCTGGAGTTCGTTTGCAGAGGCTGGAGGCCCTGGCGCACCCATTCTCCCTCTCTCCCTCTATCTGTCTTTCTCTGTGTCGCTCTCAAATAAAAAAAAAAAAAAAATGTTGTGACTAGCCAGGCGTGGTGGTGCACGCCTTTGATCCCAGCACTCGGGAAGCAGAGGTAGGAGGATCGCCATGAGTTCGGGGCCACCTTGAGAATACAGAGTGAATTCCAGGTCAGCCAGGGCTAGAGTAAGACCCTACCTCAAAAAACCACAAGAAAAAAAATGCTGTGATTGTTTTTAAAGGTTATGTTCTTTTTAAAAATGTTTTATTTATTTGAGAGAGAGAGAGAGAGAGAGAGAGAGAAGATGGGTGCGCCAGGGCCTCCAGCCATTGCAAACTCCAGACATGTATGCCACTTTGTGCAGCTGGCTTATGTGGGTACTAGGGAATTGAACCTGGGTCCATAGGCTTTGCAGGCCTTAACTGTTAAGCCATCTCTCCAGCCCTAAAATAATTTTATTTACTTGTGTGTGTGTGTGTGTGTGTGTGTGTGTATGTGTGTGTGAACACATGAGACATGGCATGCATGTGAAGTTTAAAGGACAACTCTGAGATGTTTATGCTTTACCCTCCTTGAGATGGTATCTCTTGCCACTGCAAATGTATGGCAGACCAGCTGGCCCACAAGTCCTGAGGCTCCTGGCTCTGCCTCCCACTTTACATCTGGTTTTACGTGGATACTGGGGAACTGAAACTGGGCCAGCAGGCTTTGAAAGCAAGCGCCTTTGACTGCTGAGCCTTCTCTTAAAATTTTTTTGTTTATTTTTAATTTATTTATTTGAGAGCAACAGAGAGAGAAAGAGGCAGACAGAGAGAGAGAGAGAGAGAGAGAGAGAGAATGGGCGTGCCAGGGCCTCCAGCCACTGCAAACGAACTCCAGACACATGCGCCCCCTTGTGCATCTGGCTAACGTGGGTCCTGGGGTATCGAGCCTTGAACCGGGGTCCTTAGGCTTCACAGGCAAGCACGCAACCACTAAGCCATCTCTCCAGCCCTCTTAAAATGATGTACTTGTGTTGTTTTTGTTATTTTGATTTTAAGGCAGGAACTCACTATACAGCTCAGGTTGTCCTCAAATTCCCTATATAGCCCAGGCTGGGCTTCATCTCATGATTCTCCTGCCTCTGCTTTCTGAGTGCTGAGACTACATCCATACCTACCTCACCTGGTTTGCAAACTGTTCTCAGATGCAAGCTGGCCATGGTTAGACACAGAAACTATGGAGGCGAGAATGGCAGCCCCTCCTGAGAAACCTGGTGGTCCCCTGTGTACCTGACTGTTTACTGCAGTGTGGACTACTTGTGAATAATTTTATACAGCTGAGTTCTGTGTATTCAATGTAAATACATTGTAGGATTGGTTATTTATTTACTTCTTGTGGTATTGGAATTGAACCTATGGCTTTGCAAATGCCAGGCAAGCACTCTGCCAACTGAGCTGTATCCACATCTTTCCTCCTTCTCTGTTTTTAACATCTTATTTATTTATTCGAGAGAGAGAGAGAGAATGGGAGTGACAGGGCCTCCAGACACTGCAAATGAACTCCAGATGCATGTGGCACCTTGTGTATCTGGCTTACTTGGGTACTGGGGAAATCAAACCTGGGTCCATTCTCTGTTTTTTCCTCCTTTAAAAAAAAATGATTGAGTGCTGGAGAGATTGGCTTAGCGGTTAAGCGCTTGCCTTGAAGCCTAAGAACCCTGGTTCGAGGCTCAATTCCCCAGGACCCACGTTAGCCAGACGCACAAGGGGGCGCACACGTCTGGAGTTTGTTTGCAGTGGCTGGAGGCCCTGGTGCGCCCATTCCCTCTCTCTCTGTCTCTCTATCTGCCTCTTCCTCTCTCTGTCTGTCACTCTCAAATAAATAAATAAAAACAAAAAAAAAATTTTAAAAAAATGGTTGGGCAAAAGAGATGGCTTAGTGGTGGAGTGCTTGCCTGTGAAGCCTAAGGACCCTGGTTTGAGGGTTGATTCCTCAGGACCCACGTTAGCCAGATGCACAAGGGGCACATGCATCTGGAGTTTGTTTGCAGTGACTGGAGGCCCTGATGCACCCATTCTCTCTCTCTCTATCTTTCTGCTCTTTCTCTGTGTGTGTCACTCTCAAATATAAATAAATAAATGAACAAAAAAATTTTAAAAAATGTTAAAACAGGTTCTAAGTTCCCCAGGATAGACTTGAACTTGCTGTGTATCCCAGGCAGGCCTTGTACTAGCCATCCCCCTGACAGCCAGCTTACTGATTAGCAGAGATCACAGGCCTGGATCACCTGGCCCAGGCACTTTCAAATGCATGGCCTCTTACTGCACTACTTCTCATCTCAGCTTGCCTGTGTGTGCCTCAGCCACCTCCCTCATGCAGCTTGCAAGGAATCAAAAGAGAAAAAGAGGCGCAGTGGTTGGATACAGGACCTTAATGCTAACCAGGACTCCTCTGCTTATTTTCTGGGTGACCTTGCAAGTGGGGCTTTCCAGCTCTATAGGTTGTTGTCTTCCTTCCAGATGACAACACACCAGCTGCCCCATCTAGTTGATAGGAGATTCATGGTAAATGCTTCAACAGCACCTGGCCTGTAGTAAACTTTAACGATCATCAGCATCTTGCTCATCCTCTATTCAGAAACCTCAATTAGTCATAGAAGAGAGGGAGACCAGTGTTCAGACTGACAGAATGCTTTTTGGCTGAAGCTTTTATTTATTTATTTTTTAATTATTATTTATTTTGAGAGAGAGAGTGAATGGACGTGCCAGGGCCTTCAGCCACTGCAAATGACATCCAAATGCATGTGCCCCCTTGTGGTGCATTGTAGTATTGCATGCTTGTGTCACTGCGTCTGGCTCCACCGGACCTGGAGATTCAAACCAGAGTTCTTGGGCTTCGCAGGCAAGTGCCTTAACCGCTAAGCCATTTCTCCAGCCCTTGTTTTGTTTTTTCGAGGTAGGGTCTTGCTCTAGCCCAGGATGACCTGGAATTCACTTTGTAGTCTCAGGGTGGTCTCAAACTCATGGTGATTCTTCTATCTCTGTCTCCTGAGTGCTGGGATTAAAGGTGTGTGCCACCATGGCCAGCTAAAATTTTAATTAATTCAAAGCCAGGCATGGTGGCACATACCTTTGATCCCAGCAATCGGGAGGCAGAGATAGGAGGATCACTGTGAGTTCAAGGCCACCCTGAGACTACATAGTGAATTTCAGGTCAGCCTGGACCAAAGTAAGACCTTACCTTGAAAAAGCCAAAATAAATAAATAAAATAATTCAAAAGGTCGACTTGATTTTTTTTGTTTTGTTTTTAACAATAAGGGTTAGTAATCAGTTACCTTGGTTTTTAATTTTTTTATTTTATTGATTTATTTAAGAGAAAGAGGCAGAGAGACAGAAAAAGAGGCAGAGACAAGAGAGAGAGAATGGACACATCAGGGACTCCAGCTGCTGCAAACGAACTCCAGACACATGTGCCACCTTGTGCATCTGGCTTACATAAGCACTGAGGAATCATCAAACCTGGGTCCTTAGGCTCTGCAGGCAAATGCCTTAACTGCTAAGCTATCTCCCCACCCTCCCTTATGATTCCCTCCCATGCCCCGTGCTGAACCAAATCCAGGGCCTTGAGCTTGCTAGGCAATCACTCACCCTTTGAGTTAAATCCCCAAATTGGTTTTTTTGTTGTTGTTTTGGTTTTTCAAGGTAGGGTCTTGCTCTAGCCCAGGCTGACCTGGAATTCACTGTGGAGTCTTAGAGTGGCCTTGAACTCACAGTAATCCTCCTTCCTCTGCCTTTGCCTCCCAAGATCAAAGGTATGCACCACCACGCCTGGCTTCCAAGTTGTTTTTTAAATATTTTATTTTTGCTTATTTGATTGAGAAAGAGGCGGTGGTGGAGAGAGTAAGAGAGAGAGAGGGAGGGGGGAGAGAGAGAATGGGCAAGCTAGGGCATCCAGCCACTGCAAACAAACTCTAGACACGTGTGACACCTTGTGCAGCTAGCTTATGTGGGTTCTGGGAATCAAACCTGGGTCATTTAGTTTTGCAGGCAAGAGCCTTAATCACTAAGCCATATCTACAGCACCACAAATTGTTCTGTTATTGTTGTTTTGAGGCAGGGCCTCACTCTAGCGAAACTCTGTAGACCAGACTGGCCTTGAACACATCTTTCTTTCTCAGCCTCTCAAGTGCTATAATTATAGGCATGTACCTCGATGCCAAGTTTGAGATCATTGTTAACAAAATGTACTATGTTCCTGAAGCATTCACATTTTTTAATTTTTCAAAATATTTAATTAACTTATTTATTTGAGAAGGAGGGGCAGATAGAAAGAATGGGTGTGCCAGGGCCTCTAGCTACTGTAAACTCCAGATACATGTGCCACCTTGTGCAACTGGCTTTATGTGGGCACTGGGGAATTGAACCTGTGTCCTTTGGCATTGCAAGCAAGGGCCTTAACATCTCTCCAGGCCCAACATTTACATTTTTTAAGTGTCCTCATCACAAAAATTGATAGACATAATATGTGCTCATTGGCTTAATTTAGCTATTCCACAATGTACACATATTACAAAACATTATATACATGTTTCAGTTTATCAATTCAAAACTAAGGGTTGGGAACACAGCTCAGTGATAGAGCACTTACCTTGCATGCTCAAAGACCTGGGTTCCATCTCCCACAGTGCATAAACAAAATTGAGTTTTAAAAGTGAATTTAGCCAGGTGTGGTGGCACACACCTTTTATCCCAGCACTCGGGAGGCAGAGGCAGGAGGATTGCTGAGAGTTTGAGGGCACTCTGAGACGACATAGTGAATTCTAGGTCAGCCTGAGCTAGAGTGAGACCCAACCTTTGAAAACCAAAAATAACTAACTGGCTAACTAATTAAACTAAAAAATAAAAGAGAATTTAAACAATTTTGTCAGTTAAAAATTAGCTTAGAAGAATACTTGCTTTCCCCCCTCACCTCCCAAGTTTTTTCAAGGTCTTGCTGTAGCCCAGGATGACCTGGAATTTGTCTCAGGCTGGCCTCAAACTCACAGCAATCCTCCTACCCCTGCCTCCCGAGTGGTGGGATTAAAGGCGTGTGCCACCGCGCCTGGGTAGTACTTTAGTAGTACTTTCAAGATAAAATTCTGAATACATATATGAAACTCTGGTTTCCCTTGTCATCAGCCACTTCTGGAAGCTTCTCTAGGTGCCAGTTCTTATTGGATAGTGGAACTTCTTAAATATATTTATCTGCCTGATCTTTCCAAATGGTGGTATATTCTTGAGGACAAATAGTGCCAGGGACAGAATAGTGCCATGTCATCTCATGGAACAGAAGGGGCAGGGAGGCATCTGAGTCACCAGAAGCCTGGACAGAGCTCAGCTCCAAATTCCTTGTTAAATGAATGAGTCACAGGACACATTCAGATCTGGCAGAAGCAAAGGCCTTATGGTTGGGGCCTTGGCCAGGTTCTCTAGCAACTGGGAGGGTGACAGGGTCTGTTTCAAGGTGGAACAGGGCGGAGGGGGCTTCAGCAGACAGTGGATTCTTGCCCTCAGCGCTGGCAGGGATCAGAAAGCCTGGTGCGCTTTCAAGGGCAAGCTAGCTGGAGGGCACATGATAGGCAAGGTGCCAGGGAGGCCTGCCACTGGCCTCTCTGCTCTGGTCCTTGGGAGAGCATGTGGCCCTGGCCAGTGGCTTTGGCTAGCTGGGTTCACTGCTGCCTGGCACAGGTCAGAACTGAACTGAGCTCCGTGGGGAGAGTTTGTACAGGCCCAGGAAAGGCGGGCGGGGAACGAGGAGGAATTCACCTATATATAGTATAGCGGTAACAGGTGAACTCCCTACTTAGGGTTGAGGTAAGAGGGCAAAAGTGCTCTACTACGTGCTGACCAGATCCTGTGGGCAGAGGACAGCCAAGGCCCGTTCGGGGGACGCCCCACTGCTTTGGTCCTTCTGGCTGATGAAACGGGGCTAGCAAGGACTCCAGGCCTATGAAAGCTGGTCCTGGGCCAATACCGCAGCACGAACCGTGCGGAAGCAGGGCACAAGTGTGAGCATGTGAGGCCTTGGGGGTAACGCCAGACACAGCCTCCGCTGGGTCCCCTGCACAAACTCCTGTGGAACCGTGGTCGGTAACAAGCTTCCATGTTGAGCATTTTTATTTTATTTACTTTTTGGTGGTGCTAGAGATCGAACCCAGGGCTTATAAATGGTAAGCATATGCTCTGCCACTAGACTGCTGTCTAGCCTGATTGCCGAGTCTCCTGGAAAGCAAGTGTAGGAGGAGGACAGCTCTGCTGAGCCTCAGGGACACCTGCAGCCAGGGAGCAGGTACAGGCCAGAGGCAGCCGGCTCCTCCTTGGAGCCCGGCGGTGAAGGGCGGGAGGAGCCGGAGACAGAGACTTTAAGAACTTGCTTTTCAGGCCTTAGGGACAGGAGAGGAGCTGAACCAGGATGAAGGAAGAGGCTGTAGGCAGGAGGGAAATAGCGAAAAGTCCCATACCATCTGGCTAATGTCATCTTGTCACTTACTGAGCTATTTCTGTGTGCTACCCCCAGAAGTATTAGGGCTTCTGATGGGGAAGCCAGCATCAGCATTTGACTAGTCTACAGACACGAGCAAGCAGTAAGGCTCTGCGGTACAGTATTTAAACAAGCCATTACAGCCCCACTAGAGATGTTGCCTCAGTGGCCTCCGGGAAGTGAAAATTTTACTTGAAATTGTATACAGCTTATATACACTGTGTTAATAACAATGTCGTTATTATCACTATTATTTTGGTTTTTCGAGGAAGGGTCTCACCCTAGCCCAGGCTGGCCTGGAATTCACTGTGTAGTCTCAGGGTGGCCTTGAACTCACAGTGATTCTCCTACCTCTGCCTCTCGAGTGCTGGGATTAAAGGCATGCACCCTGACGCCCAGATCATGGCTTTATGGGGGCAGTGGGGAGTCGAACCTGGCTTGTCAGACTTTGTAAGCAAGTACCTTTAACTGCTGAGCCATCTCTCCAGCTCCCAGATATTTTCATCACGAGTCCCAGGTCCCCAACATGGAGCCACAAGATCTGATTTTTGCCCTGCTGGTTTTCTGTCTTGCATTGATCTGGTCTTTCCTTGTGATGCCCCCATCCCTCCTTTTTGGAACAGGAATGTTATGTTGGAAGCATGTAACTTTTGTTTTGATTTTATAGGGTTCATAGTTAAGACTATCTGAGTCTCAGATGGACTTTGGACTTTTGAATAGTGTTGGGACTAGTAGAAACTATAGGAAGTTTTTTCCTTTTTGGCTGTTTTTCCAGATAGGGTCTCACTCTAGCTAAGGCTGACCTGAAACTCACTCTGTAGTCTTAGGCTGGCCTTGAACTCATGGTGATCCTCCTACCTCTGCCTCGGAAGTGCTGGGGTTAAAGGCGTGCGCCACCACGCCCAGTTAGACTGAATGCATTTTGCATTACGAGATGGTCAAGAGTGCATGGGGGCCAGGGTTGTAATGTAGTAGCTTGAATGTTCAATGTGCTCAGCTTCATGTGTTTGTGATTAAGCTTCGTACTTAATCCTCCGTGGTGGAGCCTTTACCGGGAGAGGTGTGACTGGGGGCTGGCCTTGGCTTGGCACTTAGCTCACGCTCTTCCCTGCTGGTGTGGAAATGTGATGCCTGGCTCTCTGCTTCTGCTATGCTTTTCCTGTCATGATAAAACTTCCCCTCAACCCTTTCCATTCATAAGCTGCTTCTGGTCAGCGGTTTTGTCACAGTAATGAGAAGGTAACTTGGGAGACAGCTCCTTTGTCATTGGTGAGTCAAGGCCATCTGAAAGTGAGGTCTTCATTTCTTTTTCCAGCCACAAGCTGTGGGATTCTGACAGGGTCACTCTAAGTCAGCTGCCCAGAGAGCAGTGTGTACCTTCTGGCAGTCTTCAGTTGGCAGCTTAAATTCATTAGTGTTCAGCCAACCTGATGCTATGCCACTCTCTACAGGATTGCTGTGGAGCGGGACTCTCTCTGCCTCTGCCTTCCAGTTGTCTATACAACTTAACTCCGTGCACACAGACTTGCATCTGTCAAAAAATATTTTATTATTATTATGGTTTTTCAAGGTAAGGTCTCACTCTAGCCCAGGCTGGCCGGGAACTCACGGCGATCCTCTTACCTTTGCCTCCTGAGTGCTGGGATCAAAGGCGTGAGCACCACACCCAGTTTGTTTGAATTCTTTAATGAAACACTTGTGAACTTTAGTTTGTCTTTGGCTAATTGATACTTTGGCAAGTTAGTGTAAAACTTAAGACCAAATGCTTCACACGCCAGGCATGGTGGTGGTGCATGCCTTTAATCCCAGCACTCGGGAGGCAGAAGTAGGAGGATCACTGTGGGTTCAAGGCCACCCTGAGACTACATAGTGCATTCTAAGTCAGCCTGAGCTAGAGTGAGACCCTATATTAAAAAAAAAAAAAAAAAAAGCCTCACAGTAAAAATCTATCCTTGTAAGGTAAAGGCAGCCAGTTCTCCAAGTCACGGATTCCAGATGTGAGGACTCGCATTTGGATCATTCATGCTAATTGCCTTGTTTGTTGTCATGAATTTGAAGGGTAAAATGAAAAATATGGGGTTAAACCACCACTGGTTTAAGTTATGTGGTAGATCCAAAGGGCTACTTGGGTCTGAAGGCTCAGAACACAGCCAGCAGCCTGGTGCCTCGAAGGATGGGACAGCGAGGTGAGGCACATGTGCAAGACACTCGTCTTCAGTCTCCTCTTAGGTGCCATGTGCTCTCTACCAAGGATGAACTAGCCGGTAATTGTGTGCCCATGGGCAGCTTGACTGGCACAGCAGGCCTCCCTCCACACAACCTAGTTCTTTCCAGCAAGTCAGTGGTTCATAAGCCGACTGTGGTTGTAGTGTTTCTCTGTACACATCCGTTCTGAACGCTACGTGAAAAACACTAAAAAACTAGCTGGGCATGGTGGTGCACGTCTTTAATCCCAGAACTCGGGAGGCAGAGGTAGGAGGATCGCTGTGAGTTCAAGACCACCCTGAGACTACATAGTGAGTTCCAGGTCAGCCTGTGCTAGAGTGAGACCCTACCTTGAAAAACCAAAAAATTAAAAACTATCTCTAATATGTATGCTCAAGGGTTTGAAACTCTGGTGCTGCCAAGGCATCACAGTAAGGTCTACATTGCCATATATACATGTGTATGTATGTATATATGTATATATATGTGTGTGTGTATATATATGTTTATATATATATATATATATATACATATATATATATATATATGTAAATTTTCCCAGGGTCACCAATTGGAAGGGAACTGGCCTGGGGTAATGGTCACTAATACACAAAGCAATTTAATGCCTGGCAGTGGCTTCAAAAACACATAGCGAAACTGAGCACAGGAATTAAAGGCATGCACTTCCTTGCACAGCTAAGAGATTTTATTCACATTTTGACATTAACTCATTAGGTAGTTTGAATTAATCTTTTGCTCCTTCTTAAAGTTTGTGTTCAATATTGGGCATCTTCAATTGCTCTCCAATTATTTTTTTTTTTAATATTTTGAGAGAAAGGCAGGTAAGAGAGAATGGGTGCACAAGTGCGGTGCACCAGGGCTTCTACGCACTGCTGACAAATCCCAGACACACGTGCCACCTTGAGCATCTGTTCTTATGTGAGTAGCGGGGAATCAAACCTGGCATTAGGCTTTGCAGGCACTTGCCTTACTGCTGAGCCATCTCTTCAGTTCACTCCCCCCCGCTTTTTTTTTTTTTTTTTTGAGGTAGGGTTTCACTCTAGCCCAGGCTGAGCTGACCTGGAATTCACTGTATAGTCTCAGGGTTGCCTCAAACTCATCATTATGTTCTACCTCTGCCTCCTGAGTGCTGGGGTTAAAAGCGTGGGCTACCATGCCCAGCTATACTTTACTCATTTTTGATTAAAGGAGAGGTGGCAGAGAGAATGGGTGTGCTAGGGCCTTGAGCCATTGCAAATCAACTCCAGATGCATGCACCACCTTGTGCATCTGGCTTACATGGGTACTGGGGGTATCAAACCTGGGTCTTTGGGCTTCCCAGGCAAGTGCCTTAACTGCTGACCCATCCTCCAGCCCCAAAACCTTTCTTTTTATCTTCCTTTAAGTGTAAGCCTGGGTGCTCACTTCCTACAATCCTCCCACACAAAAACCATGGACACAGATAATATGAGGCTCTTTGTGTTTTTGCCAATGAAGACCAATGCTGACCCATGTCACCCGCTCCTCGCTGAGACCCCTCCTAAGACTAGGAGGTTGAGGTAACTCTTCCCTACACCCAAGGCACACTCACAGCACTGACCGGAGAACCAGAGGCTACCCAAATCCAGGGGCTGAACAACTGTTTTTGGGTGGCAATGGCATATTTATTCAGCTTCCATGATCAATGAGGCTACAGAAGACTCAATTCTGTTACATCAGGCAAGGGCTACTGTTGGTAGCAACACACCAGTGCATTTGACAGCATCCAAGCCTCATGGGTTACTTTCTCATTTCCTTAGACACATCTTAAAACCTGTCGGTAAGCAGTGGAAGGATGACTTTAAAGGCAATGCAAACAACTTCACTGCAAGTACAATTCAGATGCAACTGCTTTGAACACTAAGTCAGTTAAGAAATCATCCTATGTAACAGAACTCAAATGGTAGCAGCATTTAGGAACTTAACAGCCCCCCGTCCCAAGGAGCCCTTACCCATCACCATCAACCTGGTGGAGCAGGAGGCAACAGTCTCCATGCAGAACATGTGCCAGGTGATGACCCCTATTCAGTATGGTGCAGGATTTCAGGATTATGTACCGGGGACGGTGAGAGGTATGTTTAAGTGTCGGAGACTGAGAAGGCTCACCTGCTACTTCTGAACAGGAAGCCTCTGGTGGATGCCCTGATCCTTTTACAACCACCTCTTCAGAAATGTGGCAAGGCATTAAACAGCTGGAACTCTTACCATGTTTCTCCAGAGAGGGGCCCATTTTAAGCTCTGCTGTTAGCCCTAAGGTGACAGATATAGCTGCAGGTCCCTTAATCAGGAACCCACCACATAAAATCCTGCAAGAGCACTTAGACACCAGCAGCGTCACTCTTAGGACAGCAGACTCAGCGCTCGAGTTAACTTCGGTAGCATGGGACCACCAAGCCGCACAGGCAGGCTGCCAAGTGGATCCTACTCCAGGATCTTACCTTCGATTCCTGCTTTGATACTAATGGCTGGGGATTAAGATTTTATGGCACAGTTTTTACTCGTTTGCCTTTAGATGTCCACGGTACCTTTCTGTGCTGACAAGGAAGATATGCTAGCAAAATTCTGTGAAAACAATGTTCTGCACATCCTCATGAGGAAATCCCAGTGGGTTAAGGCAGTATATATAAAATTTGGTTTCTGTTGAACTGGGATTAAGGAAGTCAAAGTATACAAAAAGACCGTGAGGGTCCAGAAGAGGAAAGTTCAGAGACTGGACACTGTGCAGCTGTTTCAGATCTTGTTCTTCTACCCTGGCCTTGCCAAGAACTACTTTCCCCTAGAAGCTGCTTTCCTCAGGGCCTGTCATGCAGGACCCTGTTTCCTGCCTCCTACAGTTCTCCACTTATGAACCCCAACAGATTTAGGGATACTGGTGGCCATGTGGAGAACATGCTGGCCACCTCACACACTTAGGGGTTTTTCTGTAGCTTGGTCTGAACACAGGGTCCCTGGTGGGCTGATGACGTTCAGTTTTCAGCTGAACCAGTTTTCAAGTGCTTCAGGCACAGGTTATGATCTAGGAAGTGGCCCTATGGAGACTGCTTCAGAGTTAAGACCCCCAGAGGGGCTTCCAGCAGGTTACTCTTCAGGAGCTCACCAGCTCACTCAGATCTATGTGTGGCAACTTCATTCAACCTATCCTGAGGCCCACCCTATCAGGGAAAGAAAGTTCACCCCTCTAACAGTAAGAACTAGTCCAGAAGTGACTAGATGTCACGGCCTTGCTGTTGTAGGCAGAACAACTAAGGGGCAGATACAGGGAGGGAGGTGATCTTTACTTGGGCACAAAACCCAATCCCATTGGAGTCTGCCTCTGCCCACCTCCCCCCATATTCTCTTACCCAGGAATGATGGGCAGGACAATTTCTAATCTTCTCCCCCAGCACTGCTTGCATTCAGGTGCCAACACTACCTAGGTGTGGAGCCCAGAGCCCAGAGAGTTAAGATGCCCTGAAATCAGAGCAGCAACAAAAACAGGCCCATTCTCTCCAAAACTAACACACAGCGAGTTCAAGGCCAGACCGGGTTACATGGCAAGTCCCTGGCCTCCCCCTCTCCTCCCTCAAGAGCCTAGAGGTAGTGTTAATTACTACAGATGTGCAACTATTCATTAAGCTGCCCAAACGCTTTGCCCCTTTCAGCTTGGGAGACCTAAGGGGCAAAATTGAGGAAAAGGATTCCAGTACTTGGGCACTGTGCTAAGGCTCCTTGCCAAGATCTCAGGTTGACATGTGTCTTCCCTTTGCCAAAGGCCGCTTCCCCAGCAGCTCCTCAAAGCACTTCTCTGTGAGCAGGACAAGGGCAAGAGGAGGCCAATCACAGGCAAAGAATCGGAACACGTGAGCAGACGCCACCGTGCGGAACACTCAGCTTTATTCACTTATTTATACATTTAACAACTCTAAAGTATTCACTTCTTGCTTTGACAAAAAAAATGAAAAATCTAGGAGCACTGACTGACTCCTCTTTAGGAGAAAAGGGTTATATGTACAGCTACGGAGAGTTACACTTCCTCCTTTACATACAAAGAAAATATTAAAAAAGTGCTTCATTGATCAAAAAAGGCTAAGAGCTGCAAGCATTTATTCACACTGTACAACAGACCCAAGAAACCCGTATCATAACCTCTTGGCACCTGTCATCAGGAACTGACAATCTTCAATTACACCAGCTTCTCCCTACCTGCACCTCCAGACCACAGTGCGTGTGGAGGTAAGTCACACCCTGTTTCACTACACCTGGACTGAGTGACCTGCTGTCGCAGGAGTGAGAGGCTCTGGGCTTTGCCTCAGCTGACAACGCCACAGAAGGCTTCTGGACCTAGTGTGCCCACTCTCAGGCACACAAGGAAGCCACCTTGCTGACGCAGCTTGCCCCTGACAGGGAACAGCTTCCAAAGGGGAAAAGGAGTGGGCACAGGCCAGCCTGGAACTGAGGCACCCCCTGACCTCACCCTGCCTCCATTCACGATCAGCCCTGTCCCTAGTCTACAGCTTTCAGCAGAGCCAAACGTGGCCTTCCCTATGAGAGAGGGCAGGCACAAACCATGGGCGCCAACATTCAAAGCACAAATCAAAACTCCATCCTTTCCCACATCCACCTCCACTACAAATATTTCTTGGTTTAAGGCTCTTTTTGGACCATATCAAAGCTCACGGAGGAAGGGTACCCCAGATTTCCTCCAGTCCTTGTCTCTAAGAAACCCTGCAGCTACTAAGTAGTCCTTCACTCTGACAGCAGCAGACATGGCCCACCCAGGCCTCCGGGAGAAGGGCAGGGAGACTGCGAGGCCTTTCCTGTTGCCCCAGAAGAGGAAGAAGGGGAAGGTTGATTGTGTGGGGACCTTTGTACCTCTAAAGGTGATTCCATCCCTCAGGGGGAGATCCATGATTGGTTTGGTTTGGGAGTGAGGAACTTTTGGAACCCTGAGTCTGGATTTCCCTGTGTTGGCCAAGGAAGAGACTGTTTGTAGGACCAGGCCCCAGAAGAGAGTTCCAGGTATGCCTAGGCTCAGTGCAGGCCTCAGCCATAGCAGGACACTTCATTCTGGCCAGTCTACCCTGCCCGTACCTAGAGGCATTACCTAGCCTGGCCAGGGAAATCGCCCCTGAAAACAAAAGGAGCCCTACCCAATCTGGGTCAAGGTAAAGACAGGATCCATGTGGGCCAGCAACATGCTACCCACTCCGTCCCAGCCCCATATTGCCTTAAGAAACACACATCTTTCTTCCCCAAGTGGGGTTTGTTGGGTTCTTACTGTATAACCCCCCAATGCCAATTGATTTGTTGTCTATGAGGTGAGATCGGCCTACCCACCCCAGGAGCACAAGACGGTGCTCCTGGAAGTGCATCTCCAGCCAGCAAAGGCTCCCACACAGCGGGATGCAGCTGTGCTGTGGGGAATGGTCACCAGCGTTAGTGCTCACTCTCCTGTCTCAGGTCTTCACTCCTGGCCTCCTACCGCTGGGAAGCATCATGCCACCCCTCAGAATGCCTGACAGTACGCGGCTTGGCAGTTACAGGGGGCCTGGTAACCTCTGGTCTTCTATCTTAGAGGAGAAAAGACACCCAGGGGACATTATTCTGTTTTGAAGACAGAGGGGGAGGGAAGGGGAAAGAAAAATCAATCTCCAATCAATCCAGTGGTACATCCCAATCTCTGGCCCTTGTACAGGTGGTTCCCAGCTCCCATTCCAAAGTGCACGGCCTCTCGGTCTGCCCAGGCTGTGTATGCCTGTCAGAGGAACAGCAGCACGGTCTCTGCCCACTCCAAGTCACAGAGCTTCAGTTTGAAGAGGCAGCAATGGGTTTATCCAGTTCAAGGTCAATACTGGAGCTTGTGGGATGCAGACTGCTATAGCAAGATTTGCACACTCGACTGGGTTCAAAGAGCCGCTGGCTAGGAACTGGAACCTTCTGGTTACAACAACTGGAGCAGAATACGTTCCCACAATTCCTTGAGATAAGAAGATACAGAAAAATGTTAGTTTCACCTGGTAGGTAGGTAGTGAGTGGGGAAATCAACTTCAACAGGCAGATTTTTATTGTGCATCATCTGATGTGCCACAGACTCCTCTGAAATAATGCTTTCATTTCTCTAGCCCAGGAAGAGGCTAGAATCACATGTGCTTGTCACTTCAGGGCTAAGGACGTCATGTGGCTGCCTCATTGCTACAGCTCAGGGTTGTCACACATTCAAGAAGATGCTACTGCAGAGAAGTCTTTAAGAGCAGATAGGTGTAGCCCAGAAGCAGCTCCTGGGACCTTTCCAGGCAGCCTCTGTGCAGCTGTGGCAACAGAGAGGCTGGAGTCAAATGGAGCTGGTCTCTGGGCCCTTCTGGGGAGAGAAACGATGGCCCAACCAACACTGCTGAGGGTAAGGAGCCTTGCCCAAGGGCCTCAGCAGCTTAGAGGCAGCAAGTTGGAGGCAGACTGCTATAGACAGCATGCAAAGCCAGAAGTCAAGCAGCCCATGACATGCTCAGAGTGAAGGAGGAGCAGTAAAAGGATGAGGACATAGATAAGCACACGTGTGCATACATGTACCCTTATTAGGCAGCGGTCAGTTATGGCTCATGGCCCTGCCCCATGCATCTCCAGAGACTCAGATCTCTGGGTCTGATGGCACTCAACCCCTACACCTGCCCTTTCCTCTACACCAAAAGCCCTATTCTTTTGCATCTGTAGGGCACAGGTTTGTACAGCCAGACCAAAGCATGTCATACCCACAGGAAAGGGAACCAGCAGAGGATAAGCTCATGACCACCTTGCAACTCTACTTTTGCTGAGTCCTAGAATACAAACCCTCCCTCCCATGAGCCCAGCACAGGGAACTCCCAGGGGCCTGCATAGAGATGAGGGAAAGCAGCTGATAGGAAAGCCGCCTTCTCACTAACAGCTCTCAGAACGCAGCCCCGCCACCAGATAAAGAGCACTCAGGCACAGGAAGACAGAAGACTGAAGACCGTCTGTGGGGACACAGTACCAGTGCAGAAGGGAAAACTGGGACAAAGGGCAGTGGGAAGACAGGACTAAAGTTTCATTTCTAGAATTTAGTGAGCACTTTATAAAAGCTTGAGTCAGCAAGGACCTGTAGTTACACAGGAAACTTTCTGAATATTTAACATTTCTTTAATGCATCTGTGAAGTCCAGTTCAAAAGCCCCACATGAGCTTGACAGTTAAGCTTTCTATCTGACTTCCATACTACCATAATTTCCTGGGAAGATCATCTGTTCAATTCTCTCTATACAAACAAAATAAAACAAAAAGGTATTGTGATGCTCTTTGACTAAAAAGTTACTGGTGTCATTTTGGCATCTCAACGAGTGACTGCCCTGCCAATAAAAGCTCTAAAACTCACCGGGGCTGCCCGTGAGATCAGCCATTGCAAAAGCACCACTTCTTGTCACAAGCATGATGGCCCAGCTGACATGTACAGTCCTCAGGGGAAGCACCGAGTGGCAGCCAGGCTCACCCTTGACCTGCTCTGCCAGCTGCTTTGGCTCCCTTCAGCCCACCTGCCTGCCTAGGCTCCCAGCCTCACCCCTCAGCCCATGAGTGCACTGAGGATACAGTACAGTAGCATTAGTGTGGAGAAGTTACTGTGGGTGTGCAGACATCACAGACAGTTGTTGCAAATGCTCACCACGTTTGATCAACACGGTCAGTATCCCTGCAAGGAGGGAGAAAGAGCTCAGAGAAGCCATATGGATTTGGGGTGCAGGGTGAGGGGACATGTGCTTCTACAAGAACCATCCGCACACCATCATCATCTTGCCCCACGTTCAGTGCAGGCTCACTTGTGTGGTGAGCCATGGCTCGGTTCTGACAAACTTCCTGTCCCAGGAGCATGGCACATCTGCTGGGCAGTCACACACCACTGCAGCAGAGCGGCCCTGGGGGCTCACTGCCCAGCTTGCAAAGAGGAAGGTGGAGGGAACAGGAAGAACTGAGGACCGTCCTCCGCTATCTCTACTGTCGCCCCAGCTACAGTAGCTCACCAAAGGCATAATGAACAAGTCTGGGGGTCAGAAAGCAGGGAAGGAACAGGGAAATGAGGTTCCCTGCCCACAGCTTGAAAACGACACTATTTTGGGCCAGAGTAGCCATGATGAAGTTTATGCTGGGAAAGAATGGTTTGCATGGTGGCTCTTGCTCTACCAACTTGAGAAATCAAAGTATCATTTCCACATTTCACAATTTAATAGTGATCACTGAATTGGAATAAAGTTAGCAAATGTCAGCTGCAACTATCGAAGACAAAGAAATGTGACCCCAGGGGTGGCCTCATACCCCAGCCCACCCTACAAGCCCCCAATAAAACCTGCAGTGGTGCTTCCTGCTGGCGAGCCAGAAGGCACTGTCACAGGCATAGCAGTGGGCGGCCAAATGGTCAGGGAGCCAACGGGTCATCTGCAAAACAGATGGGGCTAGGTTAGTAACAGCCCTGGGAGGGGGCAGCCAGCTGGAATCAACAGAGCCAAGCCACAGTGAGCAAGAAGTGAGTAAGTCATAAGGACCACATTGGCTCTGGTGGTACCAACCTAACAGGTCTGACGTCAACAGTACAATAAAGGCGTCCAAGTCGTTGCCCTGGAGGGGATTCCAGTAGCCCTGAGACCAAGTGGTGGCAGCAGCACTGTGGGTTGCCATGACTGCTGTCAGAGCTCCAGTGACAGAGGCAATGGAGGGAGAGGGCCAGTTCCCTGAGTGTCCGTGGCTCAGAAATGATGGATGTGGGTTTCCAGGAGCTGAGATGTAGAGGCTCAAGGCTAACTATTACAGGTTTCTTCCTCGGCCAGGGGCGGGGCAAGGATGGGGTTAATTACTGCACAACTGCATGGATGGCACTCAGAGCAGGGGCTGAGCCTGTACCTCTGTGTCCTGCTTATCCACCTGCTCCCAGCTGGCTTCAGAGAAAATCTCTGTGCTGCAGCGAGACAGACAGCTCTGATCCAGATTGCTTTCCGAGTCAGGGATTGAAGTCTGTTGGCAAACAAACACAGCTGAACAGAATGAACCTGGTCTCCCAAAAGCAGCAGAAGGGCTTGGTGAAGATGGGAGCACTGGGGTCTACGGGCAGGCCTCAGCGCTAGGGCTGCCAGATCCACGGATGTGTCAGCTGTCCAGCTTTGGGTTGACCAGGTACAGAGGACAGGCTGGGCGCAGCTAGGAGGACACACGGATTCTGTGCAGTGACACTGGAGTGGAATGATGGGCATTAGGGTTCCAGGAAGCAAGTGGAGAGGATGGAGTAAGTACTGTGTCAGCTGTTCTGGTGGGCTAGTTGCCCTAATTTTGCCACTTAGTTAAAACAGTACTTTGGGTATGTCACCCTTTCTCTAAAGGACTCTCTGGGACAACAAGAATCCATTAGTAATTAGTATGAAGGAAAAGCCAAGAGTTACTTTGGATTAAAAGTCATTAGATGTGCCCGCCTTTAATGTACGATGACAGCTTCAGAGCCTGGCTTACACTTGTACTTGACAGACCCATTCGGAGAAAGTCCCTCCTCAAACCATCTCCTAGGTCCCCATTTCCAGCCACCAAGGCGCATCACTGTTAGTTCCTCAAGAGTTCTAAAAAGACATATCACTTTTCCACTTCTGCTGCCAGCATCTGCCACAGGGTGGGTACGAATATTTGTTCACAAAGAACCCCCAAAGCTTCCAAAACCTGGAGAGCTAGCAGTTACTAAGGTGGGACAAGCACTCCCACGTGGCAGGGTAATATTTAGCATTTCCCTATAAATGTCGTTCCAGCTCTGTCTAGTTCAAGATCTTTATAAGCCATATAGGATTTGTGTGTTTGTTGAGGGGCCAGGGAGGAAAAGTCAAACTCCATAGTTAAGACTGGCCTCAAACCTGTGGCAACCCTCTTGCCTTGACCTATGTGCTGGGATTATAGGCACAAGTCACCAAGCCCAGCTCACAGGATCCTCTCTGAAAAGCATCTATTCCCTTATCATACATGCAAACTCCCATGGGGCACAGAAAGCAGCAAAGCAGAAAAAAAAGGCAGAAGCGGTATCTACAGCTTTTCACCAAACAGGGCAACTGTGGACCTTTCCAATCCTTCTAGAAATTCATTCCAATCCCTATACACTGGATGCAAAGCACAACCAAACTTCATGTGTCATCTCCTCAGGCAGCTTCAAAGGAACTAAGACCTAACTCACCACTTCATCTCCAAAGTCCCCATTGAAGCGCAGGGAGCTGGTCAAGTACTGACTCTCCAGGCGACTCTTTAACTCTTGGACTTGTTTCTTTAAGGTCTCCACTTCCTGCTGGTGGCCTGACTCAATCTGACGCAAGCGCTGTTGAATTGTGTCTGTGTACACAGGCATTCCATCATCATCCAGATGGCTGCGGGAAGGCTGGTCAGGACTGCTGGTGACAGACTGCCTCCCTGAGTGGCTGTGTAGCCACTTGTGGTGCAAGTTCCTCGAATACAATTGGGCAGAGCTGCAGCTCACGGCAGACAGCTGGCGGCTCAGTGAGTCCTTACTCCCTTCAGCGTCCCCGTTGGCACAGTGACCATTGGGTGTGGGATACCTCTCGGGGGTGCCAAGCTCCACAGGCTGCTCTGAGGCCTTGTTTTCAGTCTCTAGGGCCCCATTGTACACAAGTTCCTCTTTACATTCAGCTAAAGGCAAGGCACCAGGGACCCGCATGAGGTTGAAGGTGCTGCCAGGGGAAGTCCTGTGCACCACAGAACCCCCTTGGGACCTCTCACCCAGCAGCTTCTCTACAGACCTGGACTCCAAAGCTGGGGGAAGCATGTCCTTGCCACTGTATCTGCCACTGCTTACCAGCCAAGGTCTATAATGGACTTGGGGTCCACTCTCTGACTTCACCTTATCTTCCGCTATCACGTCCACAGAACTGTTCACATTTGGTCCTCTTGTCTCCAATGGGACTTGGGAAGGTAGAGAAGTAGACTGTGAGGTACCAAGGCCAAGTTTTGATTCTACTGGCCGAGAAGGAGCTGTGTCTTCCTTATCTTCTGTCATATCCCCTATGTGAGACTGCTCCCCAGGGACCTCCTGGGACTCCTCTTCCCTGGGAGGGCCCTGGAGTAAACTGGGGAGAACCCTGTACCCACCCTGCTGTTCAGGATCACCCTGTGAAAGCGAAGGCAAGCTGGGGTCTAAATGACTTCTCGGAGTCGCACCATCCAGCTCCAGTTCTTGGTCAAGCACAACTGAGCGCTCCACGACCACCCCGCTCTCCTTCCCTAGGAGTGCCTCCTCTTTGACCTCGGGCGTCTCAATGCGACCCCTGTGGGCAGGGTCCTCTGCCCCACTCTCTTCCTTGGTGGCCTCTTGCAAAATGTTCTCCATCTGCCCCTCAGCCACCCCAGCTGCCACAGATAGCTCAGCACCCCCTGGCATCCTGCTGGGCTTCCCCAGGCTGTCGGGCACAGGAGACTCCTCTCCCGGGCTAGCCAGGCTGCTCAGCTCCAGTGAGCGCCGGTGCTCCTGCCACTTCTCATTCAAGCTGGGATCACTGCTGCGCCGGCTGGCCAGAGGCACTGTGCTGTCGCAGGCTGTGGTCAGATTGTCGAATGATCTCGTCTTTGGTAACCTGCACAGACGGAGTTACAGGAAAATTAGAACCTTGGAGGTTATTCAGAGGGCAGCAAGAGATCTAGGTTTTAGCAAGCCATTGTTTCCTAAGTGGGCCACTACCGCAGGTCTCTGAAGTGAGCGCCCTCCCACACAGTGCCAGCAGCACCCGCTCTTTAAGGCAGCGCTCTCTGTAATGCTCTTGAGCTTCTCAGCTGGAGGCAGACAGCACTGCTGATTCTGATATTAAGGTAGTTTAGGTTAATGTATTCCCTATCACTCTTAATTGTTTTTTAATTCTTATGTTTTATTCACAACTTCCATAATTGTAAACAATATCCCATGGTAATTCCCTCCCTCCCCCCACTTTCCTCTTTGAAAGGCCACTCTCCATCATGTCCCCTCGCCCTCTCAGTCAGCTTCTCTTTTATTCTGATGTCATGATCTTTTCCTCCTATTATGAGGGTCTTGTCTGTCACTCTTAATTTTAATAAACCTAACTCACAAGTGGCAAAATCTAAGTTTTTACCATCACATAGCATCTGCCTTCCAAGACTCTAAAGTCAATCAGGCGGGAAGGCAGGCACAGAAAGCAGTGGGCAAGATGCACACCAGAGGTGCCACAAAAAGCTCTGCTACTGAGAAAGCCTCAGTGCGCATGTGGAGAATGATGTCACAACCAGGGCCAGACATACTCCCAGAAGCAAGGCTTTGCTGCCATCTTAAGGAACTGGAGGGCTGACTCATGCCCATAATTCCAGCATTCAGATGGCTGCAAGTTCAAGGCCAACCTGGTCTACACAGTGAGTTCCCAGCCTGTCTGCATTAGAGTGGGATCCTGTTTCAAAACCTTAAAAAAAAAAAAAAGTAGAAAAAATAAAATAAACTTCAGAGATGTAAGAAAGATGTAGAGACAATGTCACAGTCTCTGATCCTCCCTGGGCACATCCTGATACAGAACGAAAGCCATGCAGGACCTGAGGCCTGTGGCACCACGACAGGGCTCACCGGCTCAGGGGGGCATCATCAGGGCTGGTGCCTGGAGCTGGGTAGGGCGCACAGCTGTCATCCACCGGGGTAGATGGGGATGGGCAAGGCAGGTACACTGCACTCCACAGCATCAGGTTCCGCACATGGCACACAGGGTATAGCACCTGAGGAGGTGGAGGACAGATGTTCACACATGTCCCAATAGGACTCTTAGAACTGTCTCCAGATGAGGAAGCACAGGCACCTGGCTGGGCTACAAGATCAACACAGAGGTGACATCAACAGCCACAGGTCTATTTCCCAAGAGGACCAATTCAGGACCACAGTTTTTGCTTGGTACCATTTTCTACCTAAACACCTCTAGTGGGCATGCAAGATCCACTTCACATTAGTTATAACTCAGGTCACCTCTAATGACTGACTGACTTTCATCAGCTTGATTTGCTGCTTTTCTGCAAAGAGTGAGTCATTCTGTTAGGTGGCGATTGTCTGTTCCCTTGGCAATAAAGCCTGGCTTTAGGAGAAGCGGTCAAACCTGTTCTCTAGGGTCAGTGAGGGACCTCCTTCCTGCGTTCTTACTCCCCCAGCAGGCACAGTGAAGGAGGCAGAGAAGCAGCTTTTTCTTTGATTTTTAAATGTAATGAGAAGCATATTAACAACCTAGCAAAGCAATATAAACTCTGATTAGCTTACTTTTGAGTTCATAAGGGTTTAAGGTTTGACAAACTAATAAACAGATATATGTACCTCCTCCTATCTGCCTAACAGAAGGTATTCGTTTGGTGAGCAGTCTTAAAAGGCCTGCCAGCTCTCCACGTGGGCAAGAATCACAGGACACACATTGCCAATATCAGAAACAGTTTTGTGTGGAGACAGAGCTGCAGTGGGAATCAGTGCAGGGTTTATGGGGAGAGTGCTGGGGCCTGGGGCAGCCCCTTCTCAACCCTAAAAGGCATCAGGAAAACGACTTCAGTGGCTCTGGTGAGATGGAACATTCCAGGAATACATCAAACTCTGGACTTCTGTCTCCAGGGTAACAAAGTAGAGATGTGTATTACACCAAATCACCCTGAGCACAGAGTGGGGAGGGGCAGGTCAGAGCATCATTAGGAAACAGGCTTTACTTAAAACAGAATGGCAGGGGAGTGGGAACCAGGCCTAGAGATAGCAGAAATGCTTCCACAAAATGCACTATCCTCAATCAGGCCCTCTCCTCTATGTCTGCCACCCCCAAATCGCTTCTGCTGATGAGAGACAGGCTGAAGGGTACATACGGCTTCTGACTGGGAGGAATACAGGAGGTTTTTGAAAGCCTTGTTGCCTGCTCGAAGCAGCGACCACACGGAGCACGTCCGTTCCTGAGTATGCTTCTCCCCTCTCTCCTTGGCGTTGTTGCACAGGAATGTTCCAAAGAGGCAGGAATAGGTATGCTGTACCAGTTTCACCTATGAGAGTCCAATGAGGCAAAAGCATGCAGTAAGGCACAAGTTCTTGGGGAGGAGGTCAATCCAACTAAGCCACTCCACCATGACATCTCTGAAAGAACTTCATTCACTCTGTAGGGGTGGAGGGGAGGGGTAACAGGCATCATCGAACCTGTCCCCACCACTGGAATTCCTGAGTCAAAGAGCTTCTGAGTTAATAGAGACCCTCATAGTGCAACGGATACTACATATAGGAGCAGTGGTTGTAAACTCCAGCTTGAGCTGAAAGCACACTTGTCAAACTGCTTATTCATTCAACAAATCATTCGTGAACATTTTACGCGCCTCAGAAAGCCTAAGGGTGCTGGTTACACAGCAAGAACAGCCAGCTCTCTCAGTCTGGTGGAGCTTGTCTAGCTGTCAGGGAGACAGGTAACAGGGACAACAGAGTAAGGCAGGTGAGAGGGGCAAGGCAAGTGCTGGGCATGGGAAGTCTTCCCTAGCTGAGAGCTGCTGGAAGCGAGAGCAGGTCACAGACGTATGAGGGGAACATGCTAGGCAGAGGCAAGCCCAAGCACATGTGTGTGCTCTCCAAGAAGCAAGGAGTCAATGTGACTAAAGGAGATCGTGGGGGAGGGGTAGAAAATGTGCCTAGACAGGGAGCATGTAAGCCACTGTGAAGACTCTGGTACTGACCTGAGGTCACTAGAACTGTCTGAGTAGGGGAAGGGCATGGTCTACTTAACGTTTTAAAGGAACTTTCTGTGCTAAGTTTACTTTCAGTACTTAGGGAAGGATACTGGTGGCTTAGATCAACATGGCAGTAGTAGCTACTAGATATTTTGAAAGCAGAGCTACAGAACCTAACAGACTGAAAATATGAAAGAGCTGGTTTTTCCCTTAATAAAAGAATGGAGTTGATATGGAAAACTCCTGTAATTTTAATTTTGGGGGGATGGAGAAATACAGGAACCAGGAAAGGAGTTTTACATTATGAAGTGTGAAAGGCCATTAAGACATGCAAGTGGAGATGGCAAAGATTCAGTTATGAATGTAAGGTGAGTGAAATGAAGAGACCTGAGATGAATGCAGTAGGCCACATCTTGGGGAGGAGTCAGCCCAGCTAGGCCAAGCCACCCTGGCACTTCTGAAAGCACATCTTCATTCAATTTTGGGTGAGTCCTCAGCATATAGACGGCATTTAAAACTACTAGGTTTGGTGAGGTTCTTAGTGAGGAAGATAGGTGGGAAAAGCAACTTAAGGTTTGAGCCATGTGGCATTCCAACACTCAGAACTGAGGAGATAGAAAGGACCAGCCAGGAAGATAAGAGAAGAAATGAAGAGTAATAACTATGGGATTTTTTTATTATTATTATTATTATTATTTTTTTTTTTTTGGTTTTTCAAGGTAGGGTCTTGCTCTAGCCCAGGCTGACCTGGAATTCACTATGGAGTCTCAGGTGGCCTCGAACTCATGGTGATCCTTCTACCTCTGCCTCCCGAGTGTTGGGATTAAAGGCGTGCACCACCACACCTGGCTATAATTATGGTGAATTTTTAAAAATGAGTTAAGCTGTGACCATGGTAATAATGCATGACTGCTGGGCACATGTCTTTAATTCCAGCACTTGGGAAGCAAAAGCAGGAGAGTTATCAAATTCAAAGCCAGGCCAGCTAGGAGCACAGAAAGATTAGATTAGATTAGATTGATAGACATACATACATACATACATACAGAATGAGACAGACACAGTCACGATGTACTGATCATTAAATTAGCAACACCAAAGTCACTGGCTCCCCTAAGGAGACCAGCTATGGCAAAGTAGTGGTGAATAAATCCATGACCAAGATGAGGTTAAAAGGGAAATTTGAGAAAACAAGTGTTAAAAAAAACAAAAAACCCTGAGGCACCCAGAAAGGGACTTCACAAAGATACAAGACCCTCTACCATGTTTGTATGTCTGACTGACCTGCAGAGAAGGCAACGTGCTAATGCAGATGGTAAGGGGGTGCAAGTGGAGAGGAGGCATGGGAGCTGCAGGACAAAGGAGCAGAGGAGAAGGGACAGAGCCTGACAGACAGCATTGGTAGATGGACTGGAAAGAACATGGGACGTTCTGATTGCTTCTATTTTTAACTACTTTTTAGAGTTTCTAAGTCTTTTTTTTTCAACTGTTGTTGCTTTTAAATAAAACAAAAGATTACATAGTTTAGTGTGAACATGAGCCACTAACACGGCATCAACATCCTCTCAAGTTTAGGGAGTTCCCAAAAGGTAAAACAGCAAGTTCAAACTCACAAGGAATGCTTCATTGAACTCAAAAGAGCAAGGAAATTGCCTCTGAAGCTGATGAACGCAGTCAAGCCACTGCAGAAATACTGGGCAACGCTCATTCAGATCGTCCGAGTTTTCCCCATGACCACATCGGTCAGCAAACTTATGGCCAAAATCCAGCCACTCCATCTCCACAAGGACCTGGAAACCCTGCAGGGAGGCACCAGGAGAGACCATCTGACTATCTCACCTGTGACAGTGCTGAGCCTTGTGTCGCCAACAGCAACCTCCTTTAACAGCCTCCTGGAAGTCCCTCTGGCAGAGGTCCACAGCCAAAGGCAAGATTTCTTCCCTAGTGGCAAGGACACTTGGGGAAATTTCCCAGTTTGTTGACCTCCCTTCCATACTCACTGAAAGGGCACTGGCGGCATCTACGCATGCCTTTCTTGAGTATGGCTAGCCTCTCTCATTTACCACATAAAAGCCAACCCCACCCAAATCTTCCCTTAAGTTTGAAACTTTTGCCTTTGGTGTTACATTTATAAAGTCGTATTCTAAAAACTTCTGCACCACAGATGTTACAAATATCTGCATGTAATTTAGGGCAGCACTTTATCAGTTTCCTTATATCTTTAACCCAATAGGCAGTCATTTCAGAGCAGGATCCTTTCTCCACGAACCCTGTGTGGTACCAGCTAGACTATACTTCAACTACTCTGAGAGGATGCAGACATCCTTTTGTAGAAACCCATTTCCCCTAGTAGTCAAAACTTTAAAAAAAGTTTTCCAAATAGGGTACAAAGGAAACATGCCAGGACCCTCAATTCTTGTTACCCATAATTTGCCCCACTATAAGAGGCAAAAAAGAATGTTCAGGAGACATGATTACCATTCAACTCAAGGTGAAGGTAGAATGATTATAAATAGCAACTTTCTTTAGAGCTAATCATCACCCCCAAAACTGATCAAGTCCTTCAAAGAGGTTTCCACTTCCCATTCTGAAGTACTAGCTCCCACTGTTGGGTTCACACAGTCCCCTCAAAAAGGGTATCATGTCACCTTTCTCACCTCTATGGTTCGGTAATAAGGGTCCAGCAGGAGCTTAGCCAATGCCACTATCTGAGGGGTGCGGTCCCAACCATCCGAGCAGTGCACTAGCACTGGCCGCTGATCACGGTCCACAGCGTGCACCACCAGAAGTGCAGATTTCAGAAGCACAGACAGGTGATGGAGCCATTTTGTACTTTCGAGAGCTGAAAGCCAACTATAAAAACAGGAGATGAAGAAACACTGATTTCTAGAATTTATTGTATTATATTCAATGCCTATCAAATTAAAAAAAACTTCAAGACTTTTCTAAATATGATATTGCTACAACAAATAGAAAACCCCTGTTGAGGGCTAGAGAGATGGCTCAGCAGTTAAGGTGCTTGCCTGGAAAGTCTAAGAGCCTTGGATATGATTCTCCAGTTCCCATGTAAAGCCAGATGATCAAAGAGGTACATGTATCTAGGTATTCTCTCTTTCTCTCACTCTGTTTACAAATAAATAAATAAAACCTCTGTTTATAAAGTATGTCCAAGTATGAGACATAAGCTCTACAATCAATACAGGAGAACATTTAAAATAGGGACTATAGGGCTGGAAAGATGGCTTAGCAGTTAAGGTGCATGCCTGTGAAGCCTAAGGATCCAGGTTTGATTCTCCAGGTCCCATGTAAGCCAGATGCACATGGTGGCACATGCGTCTGGAGTTCATATGCAGTGGCTGGAGGCCCTGGCATACCCATTCTCTCTGTTTCTAATAAACAAACCAACAAAGAAAATCTTTTTTAAAAAAAAATAGGGACTCTAGTAATACCCTGGCTTCTAGCACTTTTTTTTCTTACCACACTGAGGATGGAAACCAGGGCCTTGCAATTGCTAGGCAAGCATTCTATAGCAGCAGCCCTGTTTCTAACATCTCTGTGGATTTTTTTTTCTTGAGACAAAGATTTTGCTATGGAGCCCAGGCTGGCCTGGAATTCACAGTCCTCCTTTACATCAGCCTCCCAAATTCAAGATCACAGGAATGCACCACCACACCAGGCTATTATTTCCCAGAAAAACTTCATAGATATATGCATAAGAAAAGTAGATCTTTCTGGAATCTTCTGAGAGCCACTTAAGGAGATGTAAAACAATATTTCTATTAATTAACAACTCTCCCCAGCAAAATAAAGAAAACACCCATGTACAAAAATGTCTGTAAGAAGGTGTAAGTTAGAGAACACACACAAGAATGGTATAAGCATCACCTGTCACCCATGACCTAATACCTTCCCCATTGTTCAAGCCTTAACTATTAACCAAAACAGGACAGGCCTACCAAGATGATTTCTACCCATGCAAGCTAGTACACTAATGACCACACGGTATTGCTAGGGTCTAGAAGAACCTTTTTTCACAAGACCTTCAGAACTCTCAGAGAAAAAGAACTGCCCCAAGACAGAAGCTCTACACTGAAAGCTGCCAGCAAAGGACGTGCTGTGCTTCTGTGACTGGAGCAGCAGCTTATCACTGTCCAGTGCTCCACAGCCCAAGCAGATGTGGGGCTTGCTCAAAAACTGCTTCAAGAATGAATGCATTGTGATTTGTTACTAAATACAATGTTTTCGTTTTTGTTATTTTGAGGTAGGGTCCTGCTGTAGCCTAGGCTAACCTACAATTCACTCTGTAGTCCCAGGTTGGGCTCGAACTCACAGCAATCCTACCATTGCCTCTCAAGTACTCGGATTAAATATATGGGGTACTTTTTTTTTAAGAGGAAAGCGCTTTGTTTCGCTAGGATGGTGTCACACTCCTCTGGATCAGGTAAAAGCTTTTAGGATTCATTAAAGTCAAAACAAAGTTTTTAAAAATATTTTTTTATTTTTATTTGCCGGGAGGGGAGAGAGAAAAAACACAAATGAATGGGAATATGAATGATTAATTGTGGGCACACCAGGCCTCTTGCTGCTAGAAATTAGCTACAGATGCATGCATCACTCTGTACATCTTCCTTTGCATGCATACTGGAGAACCTGGACCAGCGGGCTTTGCCTTTAATGACTGAGCCATCTCCCCAGCTCCAAAATAAAGCTTTTTAGGAAAGATTTTTTTTTTAACTTATTTTATTTATGAGTGCAAGAGCATGTGCAAGAGAAGGCGAGAGAAAAAATTGTGCTCTAGGGCCTCTAGACAGTGCAACTGAACTCCAGATGCATGTGCCATCTTGTCCACATACATCACCTTGTCCATCTGGCTTGTGTGGGTTCTGGAGAGCTAAACCTGGATCCTTAGGCTTCACAGGCAAGCACCTTTACTGCTTAAGCCACCTCTCCAGCCTAAGACATGGAAGGTACTAGAGACCACCTAGCACTGACCTAGCCTTTTCATTTTACAGGCAGGAAAACAGACCTACAGCAATCAAGCTACTTGACAGACCAGCTAGGTCCTGGTACTATGTGACAGATGCAAATGGATAAATCCCTAAAGGAAAGCAGCAAGCTCATGTCTTTGGTTAGGCTCTCCCCACAGGACACCACTTTACCCACAGGGCCAATGATGAATTTAATCATTTGCTTCTCAAGAGTCAGTACAAGTGACTCAGGTGCATCTGACTTAATAAATCCCAGGGGTGCACGCCTTTAAGCCCAACACTCGGGAAGCAGAGGTAGGAAGATCACTGAGTTCAAGGCCACCCTGAGATTACATAGCGTATTCCAGGTCATCCTGGGCTAGAGTGAGACCCTACCTCAGAAAACCAAAAAATAAATGAATAAATAAACAAATCTAAAAAAGAATGCACAAAGCTCAATGTGATCACCAGGCCTGCGGAACAGGACTCAGGGAAACAACTATGGGCTTTAGCATAAACAGCAAAAAAAAAAGAAGAAGAAGAAGAAGAAGAAAAGAAAGAAAACAGTTTTTTTTTTTTTGTTTTTTTCTGGCATACCTTTGGCTTCCTGAAATAGTTAAATGGGCTTTTAAATATTTATCTGTCCTCATTTGTTTTACAGAGCACTCCTAATTTATCTTGTATTCAAACAGTCCCCTCAGTAGAGAGAATTATTTTATCTTTCTCAGTGCTTATTTTTAATAAGGAATAGAAATCATGACAGTGGACTTATTAAATAAGTACTTTAGAAATAGAAGCAGAGGGCTGGAGAAATGGCTTAGTGGTTAAGGCATTTATCTGTGAAGCCAAAGGACCCAGGTTTGATTCCCCAGGACCCATGTAAGCCAGATGCACAATGGGCAGATGCATTTGGAGTTCGTTTGCAGTGGCTAGAATGCCCATTCTTATTCTCTCTCTTCCCCCTTGCAAATAAAATTTAAAAAAAAAAGAAAGAAAGAAAGAAAAGAAAAATAGAAGCAGAGGTAAAAAGAACTGACCAAATAAGTTGGATCCTCTGAAAAATAGTGAACAAACTGACTTCATTGTTGAGACATCCATTTAACAAATAAGTGTCAATACACTTCAGAATGTGAAGAATTATACTGCTTTAGGTTGAAAACAACGTGGAAGAGAAGGAAGAGGTCCCAGGAAAAACAAAAAGGTGGTTTCTGTTCTGTGAGCTGAGATTTCTTTTGTGCTGCACATTTTAAAACCCTGCCAAGAGCTGGATTTTTCTGCCAGCTCCCACTCAGTGTGGGCCTGCTCCTCATCTAGGAAGATGAACAGCCATAGACACCGAAAGCATAACTGAAGTTCACTGAGAAACGGACAGCTCCCCATTAATCTAAAACAAAGAAACAAGCATGCAAAATTAAAGCCACGGTCTTCTTACTTTCCAGGATCTGGCATTTGTGTGCACAGCAACCTCAGAGACTGAAAACTCCTCCGAATAGAATGAATGTTTGCCATCCCCATAAACACGACTTCACAGTTCGGATAATATTCTGGAAAGAATAACAATAAAGAGAACACAAACATGTTGAACTTAAAGCCCACTTCAACTGCTGATTAATGAAAGAGCCATGTGACAGGTAACTAGTACATAGCCCAAATGCTTGATCCTACGAGGAAAACAAACAGTGCTTGAATTTTAGATGGCTTTGTGAGAAGGGTAGAAAAGGAAGGTTAGATCTGAAAAGAACATACTGATATACAATAAAAACTAGTGTCTTTAAAAGTAAGATTCAGGCCGAGCATGGTGGCACACTCCTTTAATCCCAGTACTGGGGAGGCAGAGATAGGAGGATCGCCATGAGTTTGAGGCCACCCTGAGACTGCATAGTAAATTCCAGGTCAGCCTGAGCTAGAGTGAGACCCTACCTTGGAAAAAAAAAAAAAGAGAAAGAAAGAAAGACAGACAGACAGACAGACAGACAGACTTAGAACATGTTGGGCCTCTTCAAACATATGGCTCTGCAATCTCTGGAAGAATCTGGCAGAACAATGCCTTCAGATTTGACCTAGGTTCAGCTGCTTTCAATGTGCAGCTTAGCTCACTTCTGAATGAGGAGCTCGGGGACTCTGCCTGCATTGTCAGCACACACTGGCACAGAAGTCCCTTCTTGGGGAAAGCCAGCGTTCAAACAGCAGGGGTTTGACAGATTCAAGACAGGGACACTATACTAGAGTTCTGTATTTAACTGCCTCAATTTTGACTCTAGCTTTTCTAAGAAGTCCTGTAAAGAATGTGTTAGGGGGCATATCTACCATCAAAGGCCACAAATGCTTTTGGAAGTGTGAGAAACAAACAGACCTGGTGGGAGAAGAGCTACTTTTCTTATCACAGAAGGGCTGGCTCAAGGAAGAAGACGATTTGGCTTGACTGCACCTCTTCCTCCCTTTTGATTCAGAAAAGCAATGTTAAGAATACAAAGAGGGCTGGAGAGATGGCTCAGCGGTTAAGGCATTTGCCTGTGAAGGCAGAAGACCCAGGATTGACTGTTCAGAACCCACATAAGCCAGATGCATAAGGTGGCGCATGTGCCTGGAGTTCGTTTATAGTGGCTAAAGGACGTGGCACACCAATTCCCTCCCTATTTGCCATTCTCTATCTCTCAAATAAATAAAATTTTTTTAAAGAATACAGAGAAGCTATGGCTCTCTGGAGACAGGATGAAGACTATGGCTTGCCATCCATTTCAAACTGAGTGACGTCTAGAGTGAGCGCAGACCACCAAATACTTCGAGATGAAGCACCGTGCACCTCACCTGGGCATTCACAGCCTCCTCCTTTGGCTCGATTTGCCACAGCTGCTGCATAGGAGCGTGCGTCCAGAATCAAAAGCTTCTGAGGCTGGATAGCTATACTCTCTGCTCCTGAAGTATTTGATAGAGAAGAATCTGGGGACAGGAGAAAGGGGGTAAAAATAGAATCAACCTGTCTCTTCTAGAACTATGAAAATTAGGACCAGAGGCACTTTCACAGAATAAAGGCTCAACTGAATGAAATCCTCCAACTAGACCCTTGATACACAAGACTTAACTCCAGCTTATTTTGTTTTGCCTTCTAATTAAAAGCTGATGAAGAGTGGGCCTTGGGGACACATGCCTTTAATCCCAGCACCTGGGAAGCAGAGGTGGGAGGATGGCTGCCAGCCTAAGACTACAGAGTGAATTCCAGGTCAGCCTGAGCTAAAGGGAGACCCTGTCTCGAAAAAACAAACAAAACAAAACAAAAAAGATTGATGAGCAGGAGGCAAAGGTAGGAGGATAGCTGTGAGTTCGAGGCCACCATGAGACTACATAGGGAATTCCAGGTAAGCCTGGGCTATAGCGAGACCCTACCTCAAAAAAAATAAATAAATAAATAAATAAAAGTAGATGAGAATTTATTTTTCAAAAACAACTCCTGAAGCACATGGAGACCTACAAAACCCAATCTTTTTCCCCTAATTTCTACATCTATAGTCCCCTTCATGAAGTCCAATATTTCCTCCAGACTTCTGGCACTGTTTTCATCACAGATACACTCATTCTCATGATAGCAAGGAAGACAACAGTAGGCTCTTAAACCAAGCTTGAAACAGTCTTCGAGTTCTGTCAAAACCTAGGACTCACTGGGTGTGGTGGTGCACGGCTTTAATCCCAGCACTTGGGAGGCAGAGGTAGAAGGATAACCATGAGTTTGAGGACAATCTGACCCTACATAGTTAGTTCCAGGTCAGACTGGGCTAGAGCAAGACACTAACTCAAAAAAAAAAAAAAAAGAAAAGAAAAGAGAACTAGGACTTGTAGGATTCCAACAATACCTATAAAAGTAACTCTGTCTTCAAAGGAAAGGGGTACTTCAAGCAAAGGTTCTTTGGAGCTAGGAAGAAGGTCCAGCGGCTTAAGGTGTTTGTTTGCAAAGCCTGCATGGGTTCAATTGCCAAGCTACCCATGTAAAAAGTGGTATAGGGCTGGAGAGATGACTCAATGGTTAAGATGTTTGTCTACAAAGCCTAATGACCCAGTTTGATTCCCCAGTCAGTACTCACATAAAGCCAGATGCAGAAAGTGGCGCATGCATCTTGAATTCATTTGCAGCAGCTGGAGGCCCTAGTGCACCTATCATATTC
Organism: Jaculus jaculus; assembly: GCF_020740685.1. NCBI lineage: Eukaryota > Metazoa > Chordata > Mammalia > Rodentia > Dipodidae > Jaculus > Jaculus jaculus. The sequence goes on along the minus strand of NC_059114.1, from coordinate 10,051,938 downwards.
ATTCTCTCCTTGCAAATCCATATATTTTTTTAAAGAAAAAAGTACTCCAAGCATCTGACATTTGTTTACTGTAGCAAGAGGCCCTGCCTTGCCTCTCCACCCCACATTCAAGTACATAAATAAACTTTTTAAAAAGATGCTGTAAGAAGTGCTACCACAGATCTAGGAGCACCTTACCAAACTCCACATCAGAAAGGTCTCCCCCATGGGAAAAGTCTCGAGGACGGTTCCTGGTTGGAAACTTGCCGCCACTTGACCGGGAGTCAGAAGCACAAGCTTTGGCCACCGACTGCACCAGGTGCTCATCATCTGCACTTCGCCAGCCCCACCAGCTAACCTCCGGTTGTCCACAGCGGGCAATGACGGCCCCATTGCTCTGATGCCTGTGCGGGGAAACAGGACAGTGAATGCACCATCTCAGATCCCTCATTCCAATACTCTGTACTTAACATGAAAAGTAAGGCAGTGGACTTTTAAGCACCTTAATGAACAGCACAGCCTGATAGTAGCTAACTGGACTGGCTCCAAGTCTTCTCAGTATTGAAGGAGCAGAAATCTCATTTACCAACATTAATAACAAAAACTATGTAACTTTCTCATTCATCATACTTCCCTAGAGTCCTTTGCAGAGTTACCAACAAAATGATAAATGCACAGGAAAGATAATATTAACAGTTTAAATATTTGAATCTTATTTTTGGGAAATAAGTCTTAGAAATCCATAAATATTATACACTGATTTTTCTACTCAATAATGAAGCACAAATTTCTCCTTCCTGTTAATGAACCTAAATACCATGACAACAGGTGATGGAGTAGAAAGAACTGTGTGCCGCCTTTCTAAGGGTCCACTATAACACGCACTCATTACTGCTGGCTTCAGGATTCTTTTCATGGAGAACCTAATTTTGTAATGGGACCCTTAACTGGTCTGAGACTTCAGAGTCACAAACTACTCTTGGAGAGATGGCTCAGAGGTTAAAGGTGCTTGCATACAAACCTGATGACCTGGGTTCTATTACCATATAACCATGTAAAGCCAGATGCATAAAGAGATACCTCAGTCTGGAGTTTGTTTACAGACACAAGAGGCACTAGCCCACCCATTCTGTCTCTCTGCTTACAAATAAAATAAATAAAATACAAATAAAAATATTTTTCAAAAAAGGGAGGGAACAGCAACCTCAATAAGCCATATTCTTTGAAAGATCTATTTTTTTTTTAATTTTTTGTTCACTTTTATTTATTTATTTGAGAGTGACGGGGGGGGGGCAGATAGAGAGAGAGAATGGGCGTGCCAGGGCTTCCAACCACTGCAAACAAACTCCAGATGCATACACCCCCTTGTGCATCTGGCGAATGTGGGTCCTGGGGAATCGAGCCTCAAACCAGGATCCTTAGGCTTCACAGGCAAGCGCTTAACCGCTAAGCCATCTCTCCAGCCCTGAAAGATCTTTTCCCCCCAAGGTAGGGCCTCACTCTAGCCCAGGCTGACCTGGAACCATGTAGTCAGTCTCAGGGTGGCCTTGAACTCACAGCAATCCTCCTACCTCTGCTTCCCAAGTGCTGGGATTAAAGGCATGCACCACCATGCCTGGCTTGGTCTTTCTTTTTTATATATTTTATTTATTTGAGAGAGACAGAGGCAGATATAGAGAATGGGGGCACCAGGGCCTCTAGCCAATGCAAGTGAACTCCAGATGCATATGCCACCTTGTGCATCTGGCTTTATATGGGTACTAGGGAGTTGAACCTGGGTCCTTTGAATTTGTAGGCAAGCACCATAACCACTAAGCCATCTCTCCAGCTCCAACAGATCTTTCTTCAAAAGCAGAAATCATATAGTCTACTTTAAGATGCTATTAAAACCCATAGTATTTCCTCCTAATAAGGCAATTTAAGTCAGAAACATTACATTATTTAGCAGTAAAAAGATGAAAGTTCTGGTACATGCTATAACACTGATGAAATGGATGTTACACTAAGTAAAATAAGACCACTATTTTAAAAAATCATACAAGCCCGGCATGGTGGCAGAGGCCTTTGATCCCAGCACTTGGGAGGCAGAGGTAAGAGGATCGCCGTGAGCTCGAGGCCACCCTGAGACTACATAGTGAATTCCAGGTCAACCTGGGCTAGAGCGAAACCCTACCTAGAAAAAAAAAAAAAAAAAAAAAAAAAAAAAAAAAAAAAAGGGCTGGAGAGATGGCTTAGGGCTTAAGGCACTGTCTGCAAAGCCTAACAACCCAGGTACAGTTCCCCAGTACCCATGTAAAGCCAGATGCACAAAGTACTGTATGTATTTGGAGTTTGTTTACAGTAGCTGGAGGCCCTGGTGCACCTATTCTCTCTCCCCCCCTCAAATATATTAAAATATGTATTTATATATAACAAATAAAAATATAAAATAAATTGAAAATAAATAAACATTTTTAAAAATCATTTTAAGGGTTCCATTTATATGAAGGCAAATCTAGAGACAAAATGTTTTATTACTGGTCACCTCAGGCTAAGGCAGTTAAGGAAGTAAGTATGAGGTTGGGTAATGAAAATGTACTAAAATTATAAAAATGGTCATAACTAAATGAATATGGTAAAAGTTAAATTATAATATGCTTTAAAGGGTGATTTGCTGATGACATACTTAAATAAAGGTTTTTTACATTATAAATGTTTCCAGTTTACTGTACAAAAAAATTGGGTAAGCTAAAATTTAAATGCCTACCAACTGTATATCCCAGAGGAAATGTCCCTATTTTTCTTTTGAAATTACTATATGTATATATATGCAAATGTACACACAAACACACAATATGGCTTAAATGGATTCAAGTAAAACATAGTACTGAATTTTTTTTTAAGGCACAATAAAAAGGCTTATTTTTAATCAAGTTATTTTGGGGGTTTGAGGAGGTAGGGTCTCACTCTAACCCAGGATGGCCTAGAATTCACTTTATAGTCTCAGGCTGGCTTCAAGCTTGCAGACATCCTCCTACCTCGGCCCTCTGAGTGCTAGATTAAAGGAGTTTGCCACCACGCCTGGCTGGTTTTTGTTTTTAATCCTAAAGTTCACAAGCAATAAATTAAAGTTGGCAGTAATTAAATCCCACTCGAACCAACAGTTTGCTTGCAGGTTTTCAATCCTCCTTCAGTGAGAGAGGTAAGTAGTGACAAGTTCATATTCCGCCCAATCATGCAAATGAAATCAAGCTTCATCAGTCCTGGTCATGCTTCCCTACAAATACAGGAATTGGGCAAGAGTGGAACTGAATGACTACAGACTTCCCCAGGAGGATGACAGGTCCTTCCCTTCCTGACTGTCCACAGCCTGTGCGGGGCTTGCTTCCCAGCACTGCCAGCAGGTGGCACTCAGCAGCCTGGGTCATGGGTTTTCAGGGCTACTGGCCTTACAACAGCTTTGGCTGGGTTCTGCAAACAGCAGTTAAGTTTTCTGCAGTCTTCTAAAATGTTTTAGACTACTTGAAAGAAAGCAATACATTAAAATAACTGAGAGATGAAACATTTCTACCACTTTAACAAGCAGAACCAAGAAAAGGACAAAGGGTAAGATGTCTAATGAATGAGCCTCACCTACTAAAACACTGCTTCAATTTTACATAGAAACATAACTATTTTAAACTATTCCCAACTTACTGACACAGGCAAGTTCCCTACATGATTAAGTTGTGGATTTTTGTTTTGGTTTGGTTTATTGAGGTAAGGTCTCACTCTAGCTCAGGCTGACCTGGAATTAATTCACTATGTAGTCTCAGGGTGGCCTTGAACTCATAGCGATCCTCCTACCTCTGCCTCCCGAGTGCTGGGATTAAAGGCGTGTGCCACCACACCCGGCGTCATGACCAAGTTTTTAATGACCACTGTGTGCACAGAGGAGCATGTGAAGTGCACTACAGATGGGTGCCTTTGGCATCATCTTGCTGTATTTCTCTGTCTTCTCCTATAAATCCAATTAAGTGCTCACTCATCACAGCAGGAGAATGCTCTAATCAGGCTACAGTGCTGTCAAGTAACTGCCACTAGAAACCTCGGAAATCACTGCTACACTCTGCAGACAACTATATTCAGTTAATGTATGTGGACTGACTCAAAAGCATTCTGCTACCCAAGCTGACAAGACAGTGGTGATAATCTCAGAGTATTCAACATACTCACCATAGAACTCCCAACCAATACAGCAATCCAGTGGAGTTCAGAGATACTAGCCCCATCTTCTGAGACAGAGAGCAGTTCTAGGAAGCCTTAGATTTTACTTACTCCCTATCAGGAATTCAAATTATAACAGTGGGAATTTTCCTCTGAAAGACTGCAAATAAAAGCTGTTATTTACGTATATGTCCTAGGATCTTGAGATGGGGGAGAGATCTTAGAGCTTATGCCTCCTAGAACAAATTTTAGAAAAAAGGATTTTGGAGTTTTTTGTTGTTGTTGCTGTTGTTTTACATTTTAAGCTTTTCTAAACTAGCACTTATACTACTTTCTGCCTTAAGGGAGAATTTATTAAATCTTTTAGGAGCTAGGGAGATGGCTCAGTGGGGTAAGAGCCCTTGCAGAGCAAGCTACCAGGACCTGAGAAGGCCTGACTCACCCTGAATTCGATTCCCCAGCAGTCATGTAAACAGATGGGTGTGGCCATATACAACTGTAACCCAGGGCGAGTGAGGGGCAGTGACCGGAGAATTGCTGGGGTTTGCTGAGTCGGAAATTGTGACTCTGAGTTTATTGCGTTTGTCTCAAGGAAACATGAGGATAAGCAAAAGAGGTAGACATCTGACAACCTTCTCTGGCTTCTGCACATATGCACATGGGATGTGTGCATTTGCACAGATGTGCAGATACCACACAATCCTTTTATTTGGAAAATGAGAACAGTACTTGCCCCTTATGCTCTAGTCAGCAAGTTCCACAAATGCCAGATAGCTGATCTAACAGCGGTTGGCCAGAGCAGCAGTTGGCGGCTTCTCCCATTCCAGTAGGGCTGTTTCCTGATAAGACTTAGAAATCCCTTCCACTTTCATCAGTCTCTAATTCTTACCACTTTAGTGACAGGTAAATTTGGTGACCTACTTTTTGTAGGTTGTCTGGAATCAAGTGATGAAAGTTGACACTGAAAACTTAATGGGCTCCACTGGGTCCCAGCAACTACTTTTCAATTTCCCTTCAGGAAGGGCATAATAATTCACCTTCAGTGGACTCCTTGGAGCGATTGCTGCCATGAGAATTCAAGAGAAATCCTTTTCTACAACACCTCAATATTTGAGTGAAATAGCTCCTGGCATTAAAGAATTCTGAACTAAGCTATTGGTTTAGCCCAACTCAAGGAGAGTCCAAAAAGTCTACAAACTGGAAAAAGTTAACCTAATAAAGGCTTCCTAAAAACTTAACACGGCTCTGTAAGACCCAAGACATCGCCAATTTATAAAGCAAGCACTCATGAATAAAATTTACTCCAAATGTGGCTTAAAAGAGAAGCCCATCTAGCTGGGTGTGGTGGTCCACACCTTTAATCCAAGCACTCGGGAGGCACAGGTAGGAGGATCATCCTGAGTTTGAGGCCACCCCGAGATTACATAGTAAACTCCAGGTCAGCCTGGGCTAGAATGAGACTACCGTGAAGGACTAAAAGATTGATCAATTAGAGCACAGCACAGACCTGAACTCGGGTCTGTAACTACAGAACATACACTTTGCTGTTATTCCATCATCTCTTTCTAGAATTTGCATCCCTTGGCTTTCCTGAGGGCGGGAGGGAAGATAGAAACTCCCAGGACTATAAGCCCTCCCCCAAGGTTCTAGAAGCAGTGAACAGTTGCTGGCTAGGGTGGAGGTACTTTGGTGGCCCCTACAGGGAGCTCCAGTGATGTTGCAGCTGTGCCAAGTCCTCACTGGTGTTAGGGTGGGCTTCCTAGTGCTGTGGCTGCTTTGGGTCATCCACGCCCCTGTAAGTAACCCCAATAAAGGCAATTGTTCACCAGGCTTCACTCATGTGAAGTAGCTTCTCAGGTCTGTAGTCAGTGCCCTCTATGGGGTGAAAAGATCTTTGTTTATATCGTCCCAGGAAAAGCCACACAACAGCTTTCATACCTTGGATCTCTGAAACAAACCTTCAACCCAGCCCAGCCTTCTCTAGACATGTTCTCCCTCTCCAAACCGTCTTTCCACATGTCAAAGGATCAACCACAAAGACAACCACAGGTAATTCAACTCTATTCTCCTAGGACTCACTTCTCAACATGAAGGCCCTGCTAACGTCTGAATCTACATGCAGCAAACACAATAAAGAACGTGCTCTTGCTATTCCAACTCCAGCCACTTCTACTACAATATCCTCAGCAGTGTCTACCTGAATCACCACCTAGTGTTCTAGATGCAACAAGTGTTGGTGTGTTACTGGAGGAGCCGCTTCAGCAATAAGGAAGCATAGGCTTTCCTGGAAAGTTCTCTGAACCCTACCACCCACTCAAGTTGGCAGCAGTAGTAGCAGACAACCATATGCAATGGGGTAACAGCACCAGCCTGATCCAGGCTGGCCTGGCTCACTAACCTGTAGACCACAGCGGGGATGCGCTTCCAGGACCTGAAGCTTGCCACACTTTCTAGTTCTTTGTCAGTGATCCAGACAGGTACTATGAGTTCTTGTGGGTAACTACCACATAACCTGTTGGAAAGATGTGGGGTGGATAAGAGGAAGAAAAACAAGGGCAGAAGACAGGTGGGGACAGAGACACAGACACACTGTGAGCCAGCAAGGCTGGTCAATGAGGCAATGGGGCTGCTTGCCTAACATGTGCAAGGCCTATATTCAACCCCTAGCTAAAGGAGAGGGGACAAGGAAATGGCAGGGGAGCTGCAGAACGGGCTGCCATGACCTCAGGTAACACTATCATGGATGGTTCCACTTGCTACTGCCATTTGGAATCTGGGACTCTAACAACACAAATGCATATGCCTTTAATCCCAGCATTCTCAGGAGGCAGAGGTAGAATCGCTATGAGTTTGAGGCCAGCCTGGGGCTACAGAGTGAGTTCCAGGTCAGCCTGGACTAGAGTGAGACCCTATGTTGAAACTGCCAACCCGACCCCCACCCCCCCAAAAAAAAACAAAAACATGGAGAGTTGAGGGGCATTCTCTTTACTTTCTATTGTCAGGCATAGTGATACATGCCTTTAATCCCAGCACTCGGGAGGCAGAGGCAGGAGGATCACCATGAGTTTAAGGCCAGGCTGAGACTACATAGTGAATTCCAGGTCAACCTAGGCTAGAGTGAGACCCTACCTCAGAGAAGAAAAAAAAATTCTTTATCTTTATTCTTCATAATTTTCTACTGTACCAACACATTTCTAACTACCCAAGCACTCAGTTCAATTATAGAAATGAGAATTTGTGTCACCGCCATCAAACCTTGAGTTGCTGGGGCTTTTATCAAAGGGAAGCATGTAAAGATTACCAGAGACCAGTGAGGACTGGACCAGAGCACCCCAAATGTAAGTAACAGATACAGCCAGGAGTTATACATAAGCAATATAATCACAGTCCCACTGAGCCAAGTTAGCCATGGGGACAGCTATTAATCATAACTTCTGTAGAACAAACTAGACTCCGGGAAAAAAAAAAATATCTTTGCTCCCCTCAGAGAAGATGCTAGCTGCATGTTAAGATGGTGGCCTGGGACAGGTTTTATCTGTAAGACAGTGTCTCTGGGTAATCCAATCTTCCTTTTGAATAGTGAAGGCAATTCCTAAGACTTTAACCCAAATTCTAAAACATACAAACCACCATGTCCACCACCACCCTGCCCAGTCTAGTCTATGTACTAAAGGAGAAACAGAACATCAGACAAGATCTTAGGAGTTCTGAGAGAGAACAACTGATCATTCTACACTAGATCTCCTTTTCTCAATTCCTGAAAGATAAAGTATCAGGAATTTAAAAGCCACTGAGCCAGAGGATGACTATGACTAAGAACAGCTATACCAACTTCCTAATACTTACCCAAAAGCTCCTAAAGTGACCTGGGACACAGTGTTTGTGGTTACTGTTTTGATCATGTGCCTTGTTCCTTTCTTGAAGTTTAAGACTAGATTTGGCTCTCATTCTCCCTTAAGAGTGCAAACAATATTTCAAGTGGAGCTAGTAGACAAGCGGTAATTTTTATTGCTGTTTTGAGGCAGTCTCACACTAGTCTGGCTGCCCTAGAAGTCTATAGTCCAGGCTGGCCTTAAATTCAGTGATTCTCCTACCTCATGAGAATTAGCATTTCTGCAAAAGTATCAGCTGTCAAACACAGTAAACCATTAAACTCACTTGTATTTCTCATTGATGTTGGAAATTCTCCAAGCATTGTTCATATCAAAACCCATCCGCTCCACTTCATTTTTAAACCTTGACGTTACATGCTCCCCTAGGGCCAGAGACAGTAAAAAGAAATGAATGTCATTTTTCAAAACAGGAAAAATAAAAGCATAGTTAACTCTATTTCAATTGTTTATAAAGCAGGCTTTGGATAATTAGTTAAGATAACATTTAACATTAGTTGAAAAAAATGGTTAAGACTATAGAGGAAACAAATGAACTGTGATCAAGAATGATCTTCTCAGGCTGGAGAGATTCCTGCTTAGCAGTTAAGGCACCTGCCTGCAAAGCCAAAGGAACCAGGTTTGATTCCCCAGTGTCCACATAGAGCTAGATGCACAAAGTGGCACATGCATCCGGAGTTTGTTTGCAGTGGCTAGAGGCCCTATTGTGCCCATTCATTCATTCTCTCTCTCTAATAAAGTTTTAAAGAAATTTTTTTAATGAAACACCTTCTCATCTGACCTGAGGGCAGTATCATTGAGCTCATTCTAGAGGACCAACAGAGCAAGAGAGCATTTTGTGGTGCACCTCTCTAGATGGTCTTTGTCATTACACTGGCTGCTTTTCTACTACCACATTCAGGCTGACAGTGTATATAATAAGAAAAAGTCAATTTTAAAGGTCACCAGGAACAACAAAGATCTGTAACTCTTCTGAAACCCATTGGGTCAGATTTCAGAACTTAGGAGCTTTCTGGCTTTTAGAAAGATTAGATAGTACATGTCTTACAATATTGGATCGATACTAATCTATACAATAAGGTTTAATCAAGCATTAATATTTCTTCCACAGGGTGCAGGGATAATTCACATCAAGTGGGACAGCTTCATGTCAGCTCAGATCAGGTAGAGCTACCAATCAAGGTAAGAAATACCTTGGTTTTCAGAACTTTTGGGATTGCAGGTTAATCCATGTGGTGCAAGTGAGTGATCATGAAACCCTTCCTACTAGTGGCCAGAAATCCCAAGAGATAGGCCACTGCTAAATCAGGTGCTGGAGCAGCTGAAAACATCCACCCCAACAGCTCAAATCTGGACAGATTTGCCTTAGTGAATTTGGATTTTTCTTCCTTAACTCAGTAACAAAGAGATCAATCTAACAAATGTCAACACATCTGTATTTTCTTCCTTGAAAAACACACAGTCCTAGGGCAGTAATTTTATTAAGACACAAATACAAAGCAGACTACTAATATATAAAACCTGGTACAGGTTGTAAAAGAACTGCTGGTGGGCAACTGGGAAAAACAACGAATAAAGCAAAACCCAGACTGCTTTGGTGATGTACGTATAAAGCTTTACTCTCCTGGTAGAGGAGCTACAGAACAGGAAATAGCAATTGCTTGGAATAAGGCCAATTCTGCAAAACTACTCACCATTTAAAACTATGTTTCTTGAGCTTAAGCTAGATACTACATGCTTCCTGAAGGAAAGCTATAAAAAGATGAGGTTCAGAGATACAGAAGAAATAATAATGGTTGATTCTGGCCCATTTGGAAAAGTTTTAGAATGTAGCAGGCTCCCAAATAGGGGGAGAAGCTATTTGAATTGAGGTACCATCTGTGTACAAATTGCAGGGAGTACTGGCCCTTGGGAATACTAAGCAAGGAGAGATTCACTCAAAATCTAAGAGCTATAAAGCTAGTAAGATCCAAGTTTACTGATATTCATCCTTTTCATGTAGCTCTGCAGTTTTGCAAAGTTACAAAGTACATTTATTAATGGTTTTGTAGTAATACTTCTATTTTAGGATGACAGATATCCTAATAGCATCATGATTTAAAAATAAACACAGTGGCTAGATGCCATCTTAAGACAGAATCTATTGTCTAAGAGGGAGAAGGATAGGAAGGATCCTTTGGCTTCCCAGGCAAGCACCTTGACTGCTAAGCCATCTCTCCAGCCCTCAAAATCTTTTGTTGGGAAGAATCATTCTTTTCTTTGTAGCAGCAAGGTTCCAGAGACACACACTTCCTGGACTGCATCCAAACCCAGAAGACAGCTGCACAGCAGTGTGAGATCTAGAGTTAGATGCTAGCAGTGGATGAACAAGGTGTACTTACTAAGTACATCTCATGGAGAGATCAGAGAGGTGTGCACTAATACAAACCTGGCACCAAGCAGTTGGCTACAATGAGGAATGCTGAGGATGTGGGAGAGAAGACTGCAGGTCTGAGTCCATTGCTTGGCTTGAGTTTAAGATGGGATTAGAAGTAGAGCTAGGAGTCGGCAAAGACATTCACAGCAATGCTGAGACCGCTTCCAAAGCTGATTAGAGAGATGGAGCTGTGGCTACAACAGGCCTGGCTCAACTATGATGGGTTCAACACTAGGCACTAAATTTATATGAACACCAAAGCAATAGTGTAATTTTCCTAGTTCCCAGCTCTCTAATACACTCAACCCTTTAGGAACAGGACAAATGGAGAGGAGCTGCAGAAAGCTTGAAGAACAGCTGAAGAGCTGCACTTCTACACCTCAGAGTCTGGACAGGTGACCTTAAGTACTGGGCAGACTATACAACGCTTCACTACGAAATACCCCACATGTGGTCACTCTTCAGGTGACCTGTAAGAATGTGGTTGTCTGGTATGCTCACATTCAGAGAGTAATGCTGTAGCCACCAACACTCAACAGTATTGGATGATGACAGAAGAACCAAGTTGTGTAGCCTGAAAGGTGCCACCAGTGTTTTTTAATCAAAGAATGCTTTCTCACTATATTCTGTAGCAAAAACAAAAGGAAAAAGCAACAATGTAGGTCCATGTAAATGCCAAGTGCCAAGTTAGCATCAATGTGGACTGTGGGTCTTGGGAAGAAACAAAATGCAACCTTTGCCTAGGGAATTGCTGACAACAATGTAGGTCCAGGCTGACCTGGAGCTCAAGGCTAAGATGGCCTTGAACTCATGGCAATCTGCTTCCCAGGTGCTGGGAGTATAAGTATGAGCCACCATGCCTGGCTGAATGTCCCAGTTTTGACAAAGGAAGCTAAAGGACAAAAGGCTTGCACTGTATTGTTTTCAATGCAATAGCAGAGTACAGATTTGAATTTGTGCCAATTTTTTGATTTTGAGTTCTAAAATCAGTATTTTACCTACTACATGCCCCCAATGTTTCAAAGGCCCGTGAAAAGACAGGGGACACCGTGGACAACTCTGTTATTGAAGGCCAAAGACTAACATATCAACAAGAACAGACCAGAGGACCCTTCTCAGGACAAAGTCACCCATAATTAAGAGTGAGGTTCTAAGCCAGGCATGGTGGCTCACGCCTTTAATCCCAGCACTGGGGAGGCAGAGGTAGGAGGATCACCGTGAGTTCCAGGCCACCCTGAGACTACATAGTGAATTCCAGGTCAGCGTGGGCTAAAGTGAAACCCTACCTCCCCCGCCAAAAAAAGAAAGAGTGAGGTTCTAACTTGCCATATCTTGGGAATAGCTTAAGAATTAGCTCACACCCAAAAGAAACAACTATTAAGGCTATAAAGAAGCTTCTTAAAAAGCTTATATTGAGTCGCGCATGGTGGTGCATGCCTTTAATCCCAGCACTTGGGAGGCAGAGGTAGCAGGACTGCCATGAGTTCGAGGCCACCCTGAGACTCCATAGTGAATTCCAGGTCAGCAAAAAAAAAAAAAAAAAAGCTTATTGTGCGGGCTGGAGGGATGGCTGGCTTAGCAGTTAAGGTGTTTGCCTGCAAAGCCAAAGGACCCAGGTTCAATTCCCCAGGACCCACGTAAGCCAGATGCACAAGGTAGCACAAGCATCTGGAGTTGGTTTGCAGGGCTACAGGCCCTAGTGCACCCATTCTCTCCCTCTCTTCTCCCTGCCTATTTCCTTCTCTTTCAAAAACATTTTTAAAAAAAGAAAAGAAAAGAAAAACTCACAAACGTACACAAAAGATTTGTCTACTCCAATGTCTGTAAACTTCACCATTAAAAAACTTGGAAAGTAACCAGGCGTGGTGGCGCAGCCTTTAACCCCAGCACTCGGGAGGCAGAGGTAGGAGGATGGCTGTGAGTTTGAGGCCACCCTGAGACTACAGAGTGAATTCCAGGTCAGCCTGGGCTAGAGCTAGACCCTACCTCGAAAAAAAACAAAAACAACAACAACAACAAAAAAGAAACTTAGAGCTGAAAACATTTCAAAAAATAAATTTAAACTATCATGGCATTTCAAATGTTAGCCTAGGACAGAAGAAGTAAGAGGACAGATGGGAGAAGAGGGGAGGAGGTAATACCTAGGAGTACAGTGCACCATTAAGCACCTTTATTGAAAGGTCTGAGGTTGATGTGCTTTCTGGGGATGACACTGGGCTCCACCATCTACACAGACTAGGAAGAAGTCTGGATTCTAGGGCTTTCCCTGACACTGTACAAGGACAGGTGACTCTGTTCCTCAAGTTCTGTATCCATAGCACCCTATGCAATTCTCAATACCTGAGGACTGATTTTAAGTCCTACCTCTGTTACTGGCTAGCAATAGGACTTAGCAACAGGTTTTAACTCTGGGAATATTTTTAAAAAATTATTTTCTAATGTATTTTTATCTGAGAAAGAAAGAGGCAGAGAGAGAGAGAGAGAGAGAGGGAGGGGCAAAGATAGAGGGGGGAAGAAAGAGGAAGGGGGGGAGAAAGAGGCGGAGGGGGGAGAAAGAGGAAGAAAGAGGCAGAAAGGAGAGGGGAAGAAAGGCAGAAAGGGGGGAGGGAGAAATATGCAGAGAGAGAGGGGGGGGGAATGGAGGAGAGGGTGGGGAGGGAGGGAGAATATGGGCGCACCAGGGCCTTCAGCTGCTGCAAATGAACTCCGGATATATGCGTCAACTTGTGCATCTATCTGGCTTGTGAGGGTCCTGGGTACTTGAACTTGGGTCCTTTGGCTTTGCAAGCAAATGCCTTAACTACTAAGCCATTTCTCCAGCCCTAAAAGTATTTTAAGTCTTCCTTTCTTTGGCTCCTAAAAGAGACAACAATGTATCTTGCCTGCTTGACAAGGTCATACAGAGAATTATCTGAACCAAAAACTTTAGTGATAGGCCAAGGAAACAAAGTGATGTGATACAGACAGATTAGCCTCAAGTGTTCAAAAAAGATCCAGGGCAGACTGGTAAGACTGAAGATTCAGGCTTAAAGAACATTTCAGGCTTAAAGAAAAACCCAAAATGCATTCTTACTGGGAAGAATGCTCAAAGCTTTTCACTGCTCATAAACTCAAGACCTTGCCTCTAAGCAAACATTGGCATACTAGAGAGTCAACAATGGACCAGTGTTGGATCTCAATTTCTCCATTTATGGGCTTACAGGGTTCAGAACAGGTAATTCACAACCTGAAATCGTAGAGCAGTAAAATCTACCACTCCCTGTCTTCACACTTACACGTCTCAGTTCATACTACTGGCGGTTTCAAATTCTCTTCCTTTTTCTCTAACAGTGAGCCTTCAGGGGCCTACTCAAAACCCACCTTAACATGAAGTCTTCCCAACCATGTACACAAAATTCACAGCCTTGTTCTACTAGGGACCAACAGCCACAAACCTTATTATAATTGTTTCAGCCTAGCAGATTATGATGCCAAATGTAATGCTCTACCCTTCCCCTGGAAGGCAGGAAGCATCTCTTACTAAGCTCAGAACAATGAGAACACGCTAGATGCTACATAAAATATACACTGATTGAATGAATACATGAGTATTATGAGATAACATTTCACAATAAAGGTACCACCAGCAAAGCTTGGTAAGGAACCTGGCCATATGGAAAATTTAAAAAGGCCTACCTGGTCTGCACAAGTCTCCATGTTGCTCTTTTTCACTGGCGTAGACCTCCATGCACCAAGCATGGTATGCAAATGAGAAAAGATCTTCTATTTTACCAGGTGGTCGGATTGCATTGTTCAGTCTCTTAAGCCAGTCTTGACACTGCTCAAAGGTTGAGAACTGACACCTTTGCAAAGCCAAAAAAAGTATAAATGTAATCAGATGACAGCTGATAAAGAAGTCTAAGAAAGCCACATTTCAAGAGTGCCTATTTGTAGTGAAGGACAATTAACAATGGAGAAAGCATCACAAGAAGTCATTCACTCTCACAATAAGAGGTCCAACAGATTTTAACCAGTGGTACAAAATGTCAAACTGAAGGAAACTGGACATGTGGAAAAATCTATCATCTTGAGCTGGGCGTGGTGGCACACCCCTTTAATCCCAGCACTCAGGAGGCAGAGGTAGGAGGATCGCCATGAGTTCAAAGCCACCCTGAGACTACATAGTGAATTCCAGGTAAGCCTGGGCTAGAGTGAGACTACCTCAAAAAACAAAACAAAACAAAACAAATCTATTATCTTAATTTCATGAAATAAATCTCTTCTAAAACTGATTAATGACAACTACTAAAGTAAAATGGTAGTTATTCTCTTATATGAATGAGAGTTCATTTAATCTCTTCAATTTGTTTTATAATTTCCCCTTTCAAGAAATATGTTTAGCCGGGCGTGGTGGCGCACGCCTTTAATCCCAGCACTTGGGAGGCAGAGGTAGGAGGATCGCTGTGAGTTCAAGGCCACCCTGAGACTCCATAGTGAATTCCAGGTCAGCCTGGGCTAGAGTGAGACCCTGCCTCGAAAACCCCCCAAAAAAAAAAAAGAAGAAATATGTTTAGCCAGGCATGGTGGCAGACGCCTTTAATCCTAGCACTTGGGAGGCAGAAGTAGGAGGATCACCATGAGTTCGAGGCCACCCTGAGACTACATAGTGAATATTCCAGGTCAGCCTAGGCTAGAGCAAAACCCTACCTCAAAAAACAAAAACAAAAACAAAAAAAAAAAAAAAAAAAAGTGCAAAGCCTGCTGGCCCAGGTTTAATTCCTAAGACACCCACATAAGCCAGATGCAAAAAGTGGCCTAAGCATCTGGGGTTCATTTGCAATGCCAAGAGGCTGTGGTGTATGTACATATGTATGTACGCGCGCGCGCGCGCGCACACACACACACACACACACACACACACACAGAGAGAGAGAGAGAGAGAGAGAGAGACAGACAGACAGAGACAGAGACAGAGACAGAGAGAGAAATTGATCAAAAAGATTTCAGTGGCACACAGCCATGGTGGGTAACCAACTACTTTGGATTTGGCTTACAGATCTGCTCAGTGGAATGGAACCCATAGCTGGAGCTGGGAAACAAGTCAGAACCACATCCAAAAAACAAGCCCACTCTCCATTATCAGGCTCCTACCAATCATTGGCTAGAAGATGGCATATATCCTATTAAATTCTCTCTAAAATAATAATGGTTATCCCATTTATCCAGTGCTGACTTCACTCTCCATTGGAGAATTTGCTTCTCTTTCAGATGGACACAGATCCTGAGGAGATAATCAACCCATCACACCTCACCAGGGCCCAAATGAAACCAAGAGTAATTGGGGAAATGAGCAAGAGTGCTGCTTTCTTGGTGAACCTAGTACCAGCACAGGGGTGAAGGAGATAGACACAGAACACTGAACTCCTACCAAACCAGAGATCCAGAGACTCAGAGGCTCCCAACACCTCATCACTGAAGTAGACCCACAATGAACCCATCATGGCTCAGGGAAATTCGTGGAAGAGGGGGCGGAAAGATTGTTACAGCCCCATGTTGGGAAATTATGTACAGAGACATTGCCTCTTCCCCATAACTGATGGCTAACCCCACAATGCACAACCCACATTCCCCAACAAGGAGGGTCCCTGCAGAGGGGGCAAGGCAGGGAGGAGGCTAACAATGGTATCAACATGGCTGTATACATACTGTATACATAACTAATAAAAAAAATTGGCAAACAGGAAAAAAAGAGAAATTAGAAAAGAAAAAAACTGAGCTGGAGAGATGGCTTAGCGGTTAAGCGCTTGCCTGTGATGCCTAAGGACTCCAGTTCGAGGCTCAATTCCCCAGGACCCACATTAGCCAGATGCACAAGGGGGCACATGTGTCTGGAGTTTGTTTGCAGTGGCTGGAAGCCCTGGCGTGCCCATTCTTTCTCTCTCTGCCTCTTTCTCTCTCTCTGTCTGTTGCTCTCAAATAAATAAAATAAACAAAAAAAAATTAAAAAAAATAAGAAAAAAACTATTTTTTTGAAGTTTAGAAAAGCCCTTAATGACATAATAGGCCAACCTAAGAAAATAAATTCCTACACTACCTATAGGCAGTTAGAAAATAATTTCAAAATTTGTCTCTATTTAGAGGCCGGAGAGATGGCTTAGCCATTTAGGCATTTGCTTGCAAAGCCAAAGGACCTAGTTTCAATTCCCCAGGACCCACATAAGCTGCACAAGGGGCGCATGCATATGGATTTCTTTTGCAGTGGCTGGAGGACCTGAATGCCACTCTCTATCTGCTCTTCTTTTCTCCTCCTCCCTTTTCTCTAAAATAAATAAATAAAAATAAAATGTTAAAGAAGAACAAAAAATTTGGCTCTATTTAGCAATTAGGCCAAATCTCTTATATCCCAAATAAGATAGAGGTACAACTTTTAGTTATGACCACACAAAGAAAACAATTCTAATATCATTTTTCAACTAAAATAATTGGTGCAAACTGATTTTTTTTTTTGAGGCTTTAAGTAATATGACTTCATTTTTAAATGCAATATTAAATTAAAAATGAGAAACTGGGGCTGAAGAGATGGCTCACTGAATACGAGTTCTTGCTGCACAAGCAGGAGAACCTGAGCTTGGATCCCCAGCACCCACATAAAAACCTTGGCATGGTCAAGCATGTCTACACCCCAGCACTGGCGCAGAGGCAGGGCACAGGCAGGAGGGTTGGTGGGGCTTCCCAATCAGCCAAGGTAGCTGACAAACAGCCAGCTGCAGGTTCAGGGAGTGTCTCAGTAAGGTGTAAGGGTGATAGAGAAGGTCCTCCTCTGGCACCTTCTTTGGCCTCTACACATATGCACACAAAAATGGGAAATAAGTAAGCTTAACACTGAGTGGTATTCAGTCACTATCAAAAGTAAGCCAGAAGCCAGCTGTAATGGTTGGGCCCACAATCCAGCACTTTAGCAGCTAAAGTATGAAGATTGCATCAAGGCTAATGCCAGCCTAAGCTACTCACTGAGATCCAATGTAAGCTAAATCTGACCAGCTAAAAAGAAATTTATATACCTGAATAGGCCACTTAAATTCTGGTCCCAATTAATGTGGTTCATCAACATGACAATACACAATGCTTACTAGTACCCTCCCAACATGCCAAAGGGGTAAGTAAAAAAACTTGAAATGAGCATTTATAGAGCTACTAAACTGATATGCATTTTAGGCATCATTGTACAATCATTAGAGTTAAAATCAGATCTGATAGAAATCAGGAATGAATTCCAGACTTAGAAACTTTGATAAGCAAGAAATCAAAGTGCTTTCCATAAACTATTAGTTGCAAGAAAGAAAATGTAGAAAATATTCGGAAATCAGGTGGCATCTTGACTATAGTGATCAGAATTCACCTATGATGGACAAGTAGATTGCTTATTTTTGGATATTATACTCCTTTAGAGGCTTGAAGGAGGGAAAGAAAAGAGAATTGCATCTAGTTGCTAAAGCGTAACTTGAATTTAATCTTGAGAAAACACAGACAAACATAAAATAAGCATTAAGCCAAGACTGAATTTGTCAAAATGTAAAAGTCATGAAAGGAAAGCTGCAGAAATGTTCCGATTATAGATGACAGAATCATGACAGCTAAGTGTATTATCTGACTCAGTATGCATCATAAATGGGAGGTGCTAGGAAAAATGTTATAAAGGACATTATTAGGTCAACTAACAAAACTGGAACAAGGATAGCTGACTGGGAAAAAGTATTATAATCTTAAAATCATGAAGTTCATAATAATGCCCTGGTTATGTAACAAATATTCCTGTTAGGAAAGCATACTAAAACATTTTGGGATTCAACAGCTAGGCTTATGCATTTTACTACTATCTAGTTGCTTTGGAAAATAATCTCTCCCCTAACCCTCCTCACATCCCCTTCACCCTTTCCACACCCACCTCTCTCTAATCTTCTCTCTCTCTCTCTCTCTCTCTCTCTCTCTCTCTCTCTCTCTCTCACACACACACACACACTCGCTCCTAACAGTCAAGTAAATTAAAGTTAACAATCACTTGGTAAATTAGGGGAAATAGTGTATTAGTGTACTACTTTGCATTATTTTTATTTTGTTACTTTTATGTATATTTTGAAATTATTTTCCAGATGCATAAAGTGGCACATGCTTTTGGAGTTCATGTGTAGTGGCTGGGGGCCCTGGTACACCCATACATAAACACTTGTGCATGCGTGCACACACACACTGAGCTCTCTCTCTCAAATAAGCAAGTTTTCTTAAAAAAAAAAAAAAAAAAAAAAAAAAAGACATGTTCTAAGCCAGGTGTGGTGGCGCACAGCTTTAATCCCAGCACTCGAGAAGCAGAGTCTGTAAGAAGATCACCGTATGTTCAAGGCCACCCTAACATTACATGGTGAATTCCAGATCAGCCTGGGATAGCACAAGACCCTATCTCAAAAAAAAACAGAGGGCTGGAGAGATGGCTTAGTGGTTAAGGCACATGCCTGTGAAGCCTAAGGACCCAGGTTCAATTCTCCAGATCCCATGTAAGCCAGATGCACATGGTGGCACAAAAGTCTGAAGTTCGTTTGCAGTGGCTGGAGGGTCTGGCACTCCCATTCTCACTCTCTCACCCACCCCTCTCTGTCTCAAGTAAATAGCAAAAATAAGTCTTTAAAAAACAAATAAAGACATGTTCTAATTATTTTAAAAGCATTTAGCAGGGCTGGGGAGAGGGTTCAGTGGTTAAAGGCTCCTGTTTGCAAAGTCTGCCACCCCAGTATACATGTAAATCCAGATGCATAAAACACATGCATCTGGAGTTTGTTTGCAGTGGTAAGAGGTCCTGATACGTCCATTCATATTCATTCTCTCTCTTTCTCTCTCGTATAAGTGAGGACTAAATAAAGAATTAAAATATTTTCTACACAGCCTCAGAAACAAATACCTACCTGATAACTTTGCAGTCTTTGCAAGTCAAATGAAGCTGAAATATATCACGACATTCAACACTTTCTATAAGCTGTAGTGGAACCTGCAATTAAAAAAAAAAGCACAAGTCCTCTTAGTCTAAAAAGTATTGACTTTACAGTCCTTCAATGTGTCCAACTGACTAAACAAACAGGGGAAAGAAGCAAACAATCACAAATTTAGCTGGATCAATATTACTCAAGTGACCTATCAAAGAGTAAATTAAGGGAAAGGGAATTTCCCTAAATCAATAGCTTCAAAGTCGTAGCACAAAGATGACCAATTAGAGGCACCAGCTCTAGAAGAGAAAAAAAAGAAAAGATCTCTAGAGCAAGCTCACAAGTTCCTTTCTTGAGCAGCTATAGCTGGTTATGATTTACAATGACACAGAAGTTGGCAGGCACCACAAGAGCAATCTTGTCTTGCTTACAGAAAAGAAGTATAGATATGAGTGCTAACAGGGCTCAATGCATGCAGTGAGTGTCCCAATTGACAGAATGGGTTTACAGCTTAGCATTGACAAATGAGGCTCCTGAAAAGGGCTGGAAGCCTGCATGTTACCAAACTAAGATGGTAGGACAGGGCTGGAGAGATGGCTTAGCAGTTAAGGCACTTCTCTGCAAAGCCTAAGGATCCATGTTCCACTCTCCAGATCCCCCATTAGTCAGACACATAAAGGTGAGGCAAGCACAAGGTCACACATGCCTACGAGGTGGCTCAAACATGTGGAGTTCAATTACAATGGCTGAGGCCCTAGCACACCAAACCTTGCTCTCGCTCTTGCGTTCTTAAAAAAAATAGGAGGGGGGAAGGGGGAGGAGAAGAAAGAGCTGGGCATGGTGGCACATGCCTTTAATCCCAGCACTTGGGAGGCAGAGGTAGAAAGATCACCATGACTTTGAGGCCATCCTGAGATTACATAGTGAATTCCAGGTCAGCCTGGACTAGAGTGAGCCCCTACCTCAAAACAACAAAACAAAAATAAGATAAAAAGATGGTAGGACAGCAGTTGTTGGGCAGGCTCTCTGATCAGTAGGCTAGAACCAGAGATAGCAAGAAGACAAGAGGGCTTGAGAGATTGCTTAGCGGTTAAGACCCTTGCCTGTGAAGCCTAAGGACTCAGGTTTAATTCCCCAGTACCTACGTAAGCCAGATATACATTGTGACGCATGTGCATGAAATTCGTTTGCAGTGACTAGAGGCCCTGGCACGCCTATTCATAAATGATTCATTCTCTTTAATAAAAACAATTACTTTAAAAAAGAAGAAGGGCTGGAGAGATGGCTTAGCAGTTAAGGCATTTGTCTGCAAAGCCAAAAGATCCTGGTTCAATTCCCTAGGACCCACATACGCCAGATGCACAAGGGGGCGCATGCAAATGGAGTTCCTTTGCAGTGGCTGGAGGCCCTGGAGTGCCCATTCTCTCTCTATCTCTTTCTCTCTCAAATAAATAAATATTTAAAAAGAAGAATAAGAAAAGAACCCAAACCTGGTGGCCTATGTCTTTGATCCCAGCACTTGGAGGCAGAGGTAGGATGACCTCTGAGTTCAAGGCTATCTGAGACTACATAGTGCATTCCAGGTCAGCCTGGGCTACAGTGAGATCCTACCTCAGGGGGAAAATAAAGGAAAAAAAAAGTGAAAGTCACATAGCAATAAAAGAATTAAAATTGGTTAGATTTGGGCTGGAGAGATGGCTTAGTGGTTAAGCGCTTGCCTGTGAAGCCTAAGGACCCTGGTTAAAGGCTCCATTCCCCAGGACCCACATTAGCCAGATGCACAAGGGGGTGCACACGTATGGTGTTCTTTTGCAGTGGCTGGAGGTCCTGGTGTGCCCATTTCTCTGTCTGTTGCTCTCGAATAAATAAAAATAAACAAAAATTTTTAAAAATTGGTTAGATTCAACTTGCTCCAAAAGACTATTGGACAAGAGCCTTGTTTGCCAAAGACAGCTTGATTGAGGTTTGAGTAGCAATGGTTCCTTCCTGCCTATGTGGTCAGCTAACTACACTTAACTATATTGGACAGAGAACAGAAAAGAGCGAGAGACAGAATGAAAAGCATCTGCAAGGGTGCAAATAATTCCTATTCTGATGGCCTCTGGCTTAAAACAAAACAAAACAAAAAGTCAAAAGAAATTCAATGGATACACTTTCTGGGGGGCGGGGTGTGAAATGGTCTCATGTAGCTCATACTGGCCTCAAACTCATTATGCAGCTAAGGATAAGCCTTCTGAACCTCCTGCCTCAACCTCTCTAGTGTTGTAATTACAGGTGTGCACTGTCACACCCAGTGCTGCTGGGGATCGAACCCAAGGTAGGTACTCTATTAACTGACTCTTAATTTCTTGGAAAAGAAATGGCTTACTTGTCTTTTACACTCTATGAAGCATAGCCAAGATGTGGCCCTGGGAGTTCCAAGTAGAGTTCTAACAATTTGTGTTTGACATAAGATTGGGGGGGGGGGTCCTCCTCCAACGCAGAGCAGAGAGAAACAAGACTGCTACCCAGGCTGCCCATGTTAGCTATGCCAGTTTCAGAACAGACGTTCTGCAATCTGACCCACCATGCATCTGCCAGAACCAGTAGAGAGCTTTCAGAACCAAGGAAGCTCAATCAAAAAGAAGCCCAGTACTAGAAGGCCAAAATGAAAAAAAAAAAAGAAAGAAAGAAAGAAAGAAATGGGGGCACACATTACAGGAAGCCAAAAAAAATTACACAGAGAAATGACAAGAATTTTATCCTCAGGGTTAAAGCATTCTTCTCTATGTCTATGATCTGTAAAAATTCTCATACACTTGTAGTACTTAGATACTGGGGCAGCCTTGGCTAAAAACTTTTTTCCAAGAGCCTGATCATCTAAGCAGCAGCAGAGGTAGCAGAGAGAACTCAACTGTCAGTAAAGATTATAAAACAAGAATATGGAAGCCAGGCATGATGGCACACGCCTTTAATAGCAGCACTCAGAAGACAGAGGTAGGAGGATCGCTATAAGCCAGAGGCCAGCCTGAGACTACACAGTGAAGTCCAGGTTAGACTTGGCTACAGTGAGACCCTACCAAGAAAAACCAAAATATGGAAATCAAGAAGATAGATCACTAGAGGATACTGACCCACTCTAGGCCAGACTTTTTAGATGCTCTGTAACAGACTCCCTTTTTTGTGTGTGTGTGGTTTTTCGAGGTAGGGTCTCATTGTAGCCCAGGCTGACCAGGAATTCACTATGGAGTCTCAGGGTGGCCTTGAACTCACAGCAATCCTCCCACCTCTGCCTCCCAAGTGCTGGGATTAAAGGCGTGAGCCACCACGCCCGGCTTCAGACTCCCATTTTTTTTATTATTGACTTACTGTCTTTAAAAAAAAAAATGTGCTCCTGCAAATTAGCTACCTAATTCTCCTACCCCCATCCCCCCCACCCAAAAAAAAACCAGTGGCCACTGTCCTAGCAACTGAAAATCCTGAACTCTTCTATAGTGTCACTCTTCTAACCCTTCACCAAGACACATGCTGCCTGCTTCTCTCTGTGAGCCTCAGGTGGACTCTAGTTGGAGTGGAGTGGGCAACAGTGAGCTTTACACGTCCTGAGGGGTTGTTCTCTCAGCAGTCACCTACATGCCAGGTCCCCTGCAAGTGCCTTTCCTTAAGACTTTCATCTCTACACTCTACCAGAGCCCTGGGGTCTGTGCCCAAACTTCCAGAATAAGAACAATACTCCAGAAGGTGCAAAATGTCACTACCTAAAATATAAATCAGACTGATGGCACAGATGTAGAGAACAGGAGATTCCAAACCCCAGACTGTTACATGCTGGGAAGGTGAATATGTAGTAGAAGAGGAAAGAATGAAGGGATAAGAGAAACCTCCAAGTCTGTATCAAGTACAAATCTACCCTCAGTGCTCCCTCCTCAGATTGCCTCTTCTTTCTTCCATGAAGGCAGAGCTGCCCTCCAGCCTCTCTCCACTTAGCTGATCAAAACACTTTAAGGTGTATACCACTGCTCTAGCTTTCTCAATTTTCCTCATACATTAGAATAAAAATATACATATATATACTTAATATTTCTATGATTGACACATACCCAGTATATACTGTCATAAGCAAAGAATTAAAGACTCAAGAGCCTGCCTACTTCCTAGCCCAGGAAGGTTAAACTACTACATGATAAACAGCAAAATCTGAGTCAGGAGCCATGCTTTCTCACCTAGGTTCCTTCTACCATATATTATTTGGTTTGCTTTTCTTTCTTCCTCTAAGATTGCCCTTTTCTTCTGTGTTAGCTCTACTTGAGTCTACCTTCACAAATAAGTGGACTTCTCTGCCAGATATCCTCAAGAGAGAAAGCAATTTAAGCCAAAATTCCTTAAAGGCAATCTCATCCACAGAGAAAGATAAGACGACTAAAATCATTTCGAGCCCTCTATATATAGCTCATGGATTCAATGTTTCATAGCAACTCATTTTCTTTTTGCTTCTTTCTCTTTCATTTCCTGTTTGCCAGGTTAATTTTCTCTTTACAGTACTTTTTGCTATAATCAAGTTCACCAAAATCCATGCTCTAAGAATGCACTAAACACATTCAATGTTGTTAATCAAGTCTTCAAAGGGCCGTAAGTTTTATCATGGGCACCAAACCCCATAAGAACATCAACTCAAATAAGCAAAAGAGCAATTTAAAATGTTAAAAGGCATGCATCGATATTAAAGATCCACAGTACTGTCACATTCTGGAAGGTTCTGCTATCATTCTCTACTATATACTTCCTCAATTCAATTCATTCTAGATGTATGTGTGTGCCTATGTTTAAGGACAAAATCTCTACCTTTCTTAAAACTAGCCACTTTGGGTCTGCAGGGATGGCTGGGCAGTTAAGGCGTTTTGCCTGCAAAGCTAAAGGATCCAGGCTCAATTCTCCAGGACCCACATAAGCCAGATGCATAAGGAGGCACATGCATCTGGACGTCATTTGCAGTGGCTGGATGTCCTGACATGCCCATTCTCTCCCTCTCAAATAAATAAATAAAATATGTTTTTTAAAAATAGCTATTTTGGGGCTGGAGAGACAGCTTAGTAGTTAGGGCATTTGCCTGCAAAGCCAAAGGACCTCAGTTTGATTCCCCAGGACCCATGTAAGCCAGATACACAAGGGGGTGCATGTGTTTGGAGTTCATTTGCAGTAGCTGGAGGCCCTGGGCTCCCATACTCTTTCTCCCTCTCTCTGCCTCTTTCTTTCAAATAAAGTTTTTTTTTTTTAATAGCCATTTTTATAGTATGAATGGGATTAATTTTGTATATACATCTGAAAAAGAAAATGGTATAACATGGTGAAAATAAATCCAGTACAGAATATAAACCTTGATATGTAATAAACTATGAAGTATTTAGGCACTAAAATTATTCATTTAAAAATAAATTGGGGAGCTGGAGAGATGGCTTAGCGGTTAAGTGCTTGCCTGTGAAGCCTAAGGACCCCGGTTCAAGGCTCACCTCCCTAGGACCCACGTTAGCCAGATGCACAAGAGGGTGCACGTGTCTGGAGTTCATTTGCAGTGGTTGGAGGCCCTGGCGTACCCATTCTCTCTCCCTCTATCTGCCTCTTTGTCACTCTCAATTAAATAAATAAAAAATGTTTAAAAAAAAATAAAAAATAAAAGTAAATTGGGGGCTGGACAGATGGCTTAGCAGTTAAGGCATATGCCTGAGAAGCCTAAGGACCCAGGTTTGATTCACCAGTATCCATATAAGCCAGATGTACAGGGTGGCGCATGTGTCTGGAGATCACTTGTAGTAGCTGGAGGCCCTCTCTCCTCTCCTCTCTCAAAAGTAAATAAATAAAATAAAAATATTTTTAAAGTAAATTGAGGGCTAGAGAGATGGTTTAGCGGTTAAGGCACATGCCTGCAAAGCCAAAAGACCCTGGTTCAAGTCTCCAAGTCCCACATTAGCCAGATGCACAAGGGAGCACACACATCTGGAGTTCGTTTGCAGTGGCTAGAGGCCCTGGCACATCCATTCTCTTTCCCTCTGTCTCAAATATATAAATAAAAATAAAAATCTAAGAAACAACAAAAAAAAAGTAAATTGAGGCTGAATGTGGTGACACATGTCCTTAGTCCCAGCATTTATGGAGATAGAGACAGAGGTAGGAGGATCACCATGAGCTCAAGGCCACCCTGAGACTACACAGTGAATTCCCAGTCAGTCTGGACTAGAGTGAAGGCTTATCTTAAATAGTAATAATAATAATAATAATAAAAGCAAAAACTATATAAATAAAATAAACATAAAAGTAAATTGGGGCCAGGTGTGGAGGTGCACACTTTTCATCCCAGCACTTGGGAGGGAGAACTAGGAAAATGACCATGAGTTCAAGGTCAGCCTCAAACTACATAGCAAATTCCAGGTCAGCCTGGGCTAGAGGGAGATCCTTCCTCAAAAACAATAGCAACACCACCACCACAAGTACATTGGGGAGGAGGACTGTCACAAAGTAATACCAGAGTTCATCGTGGATATAAACAAGCAGCCTTTCCAGCACTGCTTTCAAAGGCCTCTGCTGGCAAGTGAATAATAGGCCAAAAGAAATGAGCTATTAACAAAACCTCTTCTAAAGCCAAGTGTGCCTGTTCATGCCTTAACCCAAACACTCAACGTGCTAAAGGAGAATTGCTCGAGTTTGAGGCCAGCCTGGGGTACAAGGTGAATACCAGGTTTACGAAGACTACATAGAAAGACCCTATCTCAATACAAGCAAACAAACAATGAACTTTCCTCTTAGTGTATGAGGAATGAAAAGGACATGTTAAACAAAGAACTGCTAAAGAAAGATGTTTCCAGCTGCTATACTGCCACCTTTCTCCTAAGACACTGACAAATTGAGCTGGAAACAAAGTTTTAATGTCTTCTTAAATACTGGTGATAAGTTTAATACATTATTTCTGTATAAAACTCGAGTCTACATTTTATGTAAACATGTGTGTAGAGGCCAGAGGTCAACATCAGGTGTCTTCTTCAATCACTTTATATATAACTTTTTTGTTGTTTATTTGTTTTGTTTTTGTTTTTCAAGGCAGGGTCTCACTTTAGCCCAGGCTGACCTGGAATTCACTCTGTAGTCTCAGGGTGGCCTCAAACTCATGGTGATCCTCCTCCCTCTGCCTCCCAAGTGCTGAGATTAAAGGCGTGCACCACCACACCCAGCCACTCTATACTTTTAAGACAGAGTCTCTCACTGAGTGTGGAGCTCACCAATTTGACTAAGCTAGCTAAGCCAACAAGCCTCAAGATCCTCCTGCTTTCACACCTCCCCATTACTGGATTACAGGCGTTTGCTGTTGTGCACAGCTTTGTATGAGAGTGCTGGGGCTGGAACTCAGGCCCTCATGCTTGCTTAGAAAGCCCTCTAGTGACGAGCCATCTCCACAGCCCTCTCAATCGACTGCTCTCCCCCCCCCCCCCACCCTGGCAGGGTCTCACTGTATATAGCCAGGATGACCTGGAACCAACTCTGTAGTGCCAGGCTGGCCACAAACTCATTGTGACCCTCCTACCTCAGCTTCCCGAGTGCTGGGATTAAAGGTGTACACCCTCATGGCTGGCTCTGTCTACATTTTTTAAAGATAATTCCATTGCTTATATATAAACTGTGGGACTTAACCCTCACCCCAAAAGCTATTCTCAGAGCATAGCACTAGAACTTTGGAAAAAGGGAAGAGACACATGCAGAGAAGACACATTTTGCTGATATGCAAAACAACTCAACTCAAAACAATTTTATTCCAAGCACAGTGCAGCAATCACCTAGGTTATCATGCTACTTACTGGAATTTCAGAAGCAGCAGATTGAGGAGGAGTCTATTGGATTACACAACAAAAACTGTTTTAAACTTTCATAAATCCCACTAGAACCCTGGTTTATAAATTATCTCAGCTTCAAAGAAATATAGTTTGGGGAAAACAAAGCATCAGAGCAATTCATAGTCCAAAATGCTACAAATGAACTTCACAGCTCTTTATCCATAAACTGTAAACTTCGTATTCAGTAAATGTGCATAGACTAGAATAAGTGTTTAGTATCTAAATGTACAAACACATTTTATTTACTCAATGTGCTGTGAAATTAAAAGAGAATATGATATCAGGTAGCTATTTAAAACTTGATGGCAAGTCATTTTCTAAAGTGCTAAATAATGCAAAGTGGGGCATGCATGCCATAATAGAGATGGTACATTTGGGTTCTAATGGTTTAAATGTGTTTGATTTGGATAAAATAACCTTTAATAGGGTCACTTGATCTCACATGTTTTGTTGAAAGACTTATCTGCTGAGAAAAGAAAAAGGGAAGAAAAGTGGGGGACAGGCAACCCAGACCATCTAGGACCTGATACAGGAAAAGCCATGCATTATTTCCTGGGGTGACCTTAAGTTCCAGGAACCTTAGTGCTGACAGTGATGAGATTAACATATTGATATGCAGAAACCCTAGTGTCTCTCAGTATGAAATGCTTACAGTCCCTGCCATACCATAATACTTTTGCATAATCATTTTTCTCTGTAAAGGTGATTTCTTGAGATTTTTAAGTTACATGCAAGCTCTAAGCCTTGGATTTAGAGGGTTATGCTAGAGACAAACGCTTTCATGTGAGCGAACAGGTCAAAAGCAAATGCAGTGGTCAGTTTCTCCAAACATGTATCAATCACAATAGGAGAACAGCAATTCCAGTAAACAATCTACTTATACATCATAGAGGAAAAAAAGTGACAAAACAAAATAACGTGTTTACGTTAGTAGTTCTAAAATGAACTTCAAATCCAAAATGGAAAAAATAGCCTAGTTCGCATTTGAGATCTATACTACTTCATTTAGTATAGCGTAACTTCAGGAGACATGCTGGATCCTGAAGATACAAAGATGAATAAGCAAGAACATGTCTAGTAAACGCTGTAAACGTGTGGTTAAGACAGAAACAGCTTCTGTCACTGTCAGGGAGGGAACTGGCACTAAATAAGGCTTGTCAGGGAAAGTTAACACCTGGACTAAGTTTTGACAGATGGTAAGAGATTTCTTGGGCAGGAAAGAAGGGAAAATTTGAAGAAGTGACATATGTCTGGACAGTCTAGGAAGGCTGACCTTAGTAGTACAAAAGGAAAAAGGAAAGCAGGCAGGAAAGTTGGCAGGGGCCAGGTATCCTAACCTCACATCACACTATTAAATAATCTGACCTCCTTGGAAAAAAGAAACACTGAAAGCTCTAAGAAGGTGAATGACATGATTCCTTCCAACAGACCCTATTGCCAAACAAATCTAAAAATAGCCCTTCAAATACTTAGCCCAAACCTAGTAAGCTGATAAATAGAGGATGATATGGGAAAATACAATGTTATGAAATTATCATAAGCAACTTAATTACAATTTCACTGATTTTAGCCGCTTTAAGAACACAAAATTAAATTGAGTAGTAGTTTTACTTATCACTGACTCCCATAGTAGATAGAGGGGAAATTTAGATTGCTGCAACTTTATGGTTTGAGTCATGACCACTCAAATCCAAATGGAGCCTTATGAACATAGTTCATTTTGTTCCTTGAAGAAGCTGGTGTGTAGTTTTAGTGATAGACAGAAAATAGACATAATACCTATAATCATAGCCCAAATGTAGAAGGCAGAAGGAATTCAAGTCAACATGGCTCCAGAACAAAAATGTATAGCTACAAAGAATTAATAAACACCATCTACTACTAAGAAAATGACAGCCTCTGACCTTGTCTTAAATAGAATGAAGCATGCATGAGGAGTTAGGTAACTTAGAGAAAGGTAAAATGAATGAAAGCAACAGATTTCATAAAACTCCAAGTGGGGCTGGAGAGATGGCTTAGCGGTAAAGCGCTTGCCTGTGAAGCCTAAGGACCCCGGTTCGAGGCTTGGTTCCCCAGGTCCCATGTTAGCCAGATGCACAAGGGGGCGCATGCGTCTGGAGTTCGTTTGCAGAGGCTGGAAGCCCTGGCGCGCCCATTCTCTCTCTTTCCCTCTATCTGTCTTTCTCTCGGTGTCTGTCGCTCTCAGATAAATAAATAAATAAATAAATAAATAAATAAATAAATAAATAAATAAATAAATAAATAAAAAAAACTCCAAGGGAACCCCAAATCAGGTAATTTGAATGGAAGTGTAGTCCTGGGCTCTTATATAAGGTATTCTAATAAATTTGTCCATGTTAGCATTCATATACAGAAAACAAAAACACTCAATCTGTAGAAATACATGAACTTTGTGGCCTTTGTTGAATTCATTTGAGATTACTAATACCGGGCCGGAAGGATGGCTTAGCAGTTAAGGCACTTGCCCACAAGGCCAAAGGACCCAGGTTCAATTCCCCAGGACCCACGTTAGCCAGATGCTCAAGGGGGTACACGTGTCTGGAGTTCGGTTGCAGTGGCTGGAGGCCCTGGCACACCCATTCTCACTCTTTCCTTCTTTCTCTGTCAAATAAATAATTTCCCCTTTTAAAAAACAAAGATTACTAATACCAGTAGTATGCTAAAAGAACAAGTTTACTGAGGAGACCCTCATAACTTAAAAGGACAATTAAGAATTGAAAGCTTTCCTTTTTCTTGGTAATATATAGTCCATTATGCAAATTAACATGTACTTAACATCTGTACTTATACCACTTAGGGGCCATTAGAGTAACTCTATCCTATAATGAGAGTCTGCAATGAGCTCAAAGAGCTCCTCTTCTGACATTAAGACCCAGGAAATTATCTCAACTGAATCAGCTGGTAACTACTAAAGAGCGGTAGGAAGGGGGCCTACTCAGTCTTCACCTTTATAAAGCTTAATACAGCACTACCTAATGCAAATCATTCAGTGTTAATCTTAGCTGACAAGATGCCTTGTTTAAATAAAGCATAGAATTGGTTTAAAAAAAAAAAAAACAACTTATCCCTTCAATGTGAAGTTGAAAGAAAAACACAGTCTTATAAATGGTGCTTTCGCATACCCAATCCTGTCTCTCTGGAATATTACCAAGTTTTTCAACTTCCTGCCTACCTCACAGAGAAAACAGTTGACAATCACTTACATTAACAAGAGACTCCTTGAATTTGATGTGAAGTCTGTAATTAGAAAGGGCAATAATGGCATCCTCAGCACGACCCACATACTCTGTGCTCTCTCCATGAAGTTCAAGGAAAGGAACCTTGAAAATGGAAAGAGAAACCCTTCAGAGTTCTGAAGCACAAAAGCCCAATCTTAAATGCTATTCAGGTGGATGAATGGATGGTAATAAATGGTAAATCCTGTTATCTAAGTTTAAAGTACTAAGGAGGATGGGTATATGTCCACCTAATTCAAATATACTTATTCAAATTATGGACTTCTAAATGAATGACACCATGATCTCAAACAATGAGTTCTCAGGAAATAAGTTGCTAAAATGAGACAGTTTCTAGCTTGCATTTACGTGCATGACTTAAGAGAAAAATAATCCATTATTTTAATCCATTAGCTTTGCTGCATCACGACTATGATGCTAAGTACACAGTACACAGTCAAAAGTGGCCTATGATTACCTGAAGATTCTCATCCTCCCGAATCAGCTGCTTCCTAGGAAAGATCTGATTGGCCTGAATGCACTCTAGGCTGTGCCGAGTCTCTTCATCCTGGAAAACGACAAAATCTTTAAATAATTCAAGAACTTTCAGTCACTCATATTTGGTTTGTTTTCCCCCATGTGCATTTACATAATCACAATAACAATCCAACAACTGCCTTGGAATAAGTAGAAAGGCCCGCCCCCCCAAAAAAGCCTCATCCCTGAAAGTGTCCGTCTAATATACTAGATACCAATATGAACTGTGTAGCAGTAGCCAAAGGCCCACATGTCCAGGACTTTGCTGCTAGCCTACAGCACGGTGGGAGGTGGCGGGTCTGGCAGGAGGAAGTTGTATCAGTAGTTGTATCCCAAAAGGGGAGGTGGGGATCGTGTTCCTTCTAAGGCTTCCTCTACTGCATTGCATGCTCTCACACCATGTACTGCCTCATCACACACTATTAGCTGAAACTGCCACAACAATGAGCCAAAATAAACCTTTTCTCCTTAAAGCCGAGTTATCTCAGGCATTTGAAATAGGACCAAATATATGATCACCACAGATAGGACTAAGCTGAAAACAAACGGACACAAAACCTGTCAGACATTACATGTCTCTTCTCAGACACTAACAGGCTGGTATTGATTATTTTTGAAGAAGACAAGATATTTTTCTTCTCTTTGAAAGTTATAAATTTGGGCTGGAAAGATGGCCTAGCAGTTAAGCGCTTGCCCATGAAGTCTAAGGATCCCGGTTCAAGGCTCGATTCCCCAAGACCCATGAAAGCCAGATAGATGCACAAGGTGGCACGTGCATCTGGAGTTCGTTTGCAGTGGTTGGGGGCCCTGATGTGCCCATTCTCTCCAGAGCCTGGACTAGAGCAAGACTCTATCTCGAAAAAAAAAATAATAATAATAAAATAAAAAATACAGACAGAAATGGTATGTTGCTATTACTTCTCTAGGGCCAATGAACTATTCAGTAGGATTAAGAGGTTATAGCTGGGGCTGGAGAAATGACTCAGCATTTGAAGACCCTTGCTTGCAAAGCTTGACATCCTAGGTTCGATTTCCCAGTACCCATGTAAAGCCAGACGCACAAAGTGGCACTTGCATCTGGAGTTTGTTTGCAATGGCAGGAGGCCCTAGCATGCCCATACTTATCCTTTCTCTAACAAATACAATTCTTTAAAAAAGATATTACACCTAATAATATAGCTTGGGGGATCCCTGAAAGTGTAATTACCTAGGGTATACAAACCTTTATACATGGCTTCAGTCCTTTCAATACCAATTATTTATTTGATAGATGAAAACTTTTTGCCATCTGTACTATTTCAACTCTTTCCACTCATTTCGTCTGAGGTCAATGAACAGTAAAGGAGTAATAAGGGCAGTCATTCATTTAAAGGAATTCATTTTTCTGTTACCTAGCTTTGTTTTCAGAAACTTATTTTCATTCCTACAACACAGTTCTTGACCTAAAGAACACAGAGTATTTACTCTTAAAGCTAAAGGGAAGCTGAGCATGGTGGCGCATGCCTTTAATTCTACCACGGGGGGTGGGGGGCAGAGGTAGGAGGAGCTCTGTGAGTTCGAGGACAGCCTGAGATTATGGAGTGAGATCCAAGTCAGTCTGGGTTATAGTGAGACTCCTCCTGGAAAAAAAAAACTTTAAGAAGCTAAAGAGACAAGATGTGGAAAGTCTTGAATCTAGAAAACTTTTATCATGAAACAGTAACTACTAGGGGGCCTAGTGAGATGGCTTAGCCGTTAAGGTGCTTGCCTACAAAGCCGAAGGACCCATGTTCAATTCCCCAGGCCCCATGTAAGCCAGATGCACAAGAGGGTGCATACATCTGGAGTTCATTTGCAGCAGCTGGAGGCCCTGGTGCACCCATTCTCTCTTTCTCAAATAAAATAAAATATATTAAAAAAAAAGAATACTAGATAGGAAGTGAGATAAAGCACACACAGGAAGACTTTTAAAAGTTCTTAGAGGGGACTGGAAAGATGGCTTGGTGGTTAAAAGGTACTTGCTTGCAAAGCCTATAGTCTCAGGTTCAATTCCCAAGATACTCATGTAAGTCAGATGTAAAAAGTGGCACAAACATCTGGTGTGTGTTTGCAGTGGCAAGAGGCCCTGGTCCGTGCACATATGCATTTAAGTTCTTACATAAAAATACACTTTAGGGGCTGGAGAGATGACTTAAGAGGTCAAAGCACTTGTCTACAAAGCCAAAGGACCCATGTTCAATTCCTCAGGATCCACATAAAGCCAGACACACAAGGTGGTACATGCATCTGGAGTTCCTCTGCAATGGCTGAGGGCCTTGTTGCACCCATTCTCACTCTCTCCCTCTCTACCTCTCAAATTAAAACAAAAATAAATTTAACACTTAAAATATAACTTGTCAGTACCACATTAACTAGCTTTGTGACTTAACATAAGTGTGTAAAGTCTGAACTTTTACTGTTGTTAAGATATTTACAGTGGGGCTCTTTATCTCTAAATTAACCTCTGACATACGTTTTCTGCTGACCCTTTAGAACCTCAGAACTAAAATAACATAGTAAGCCTTTAAGAAAGAGGAGAGGCAGGCATGGTGGTGCACACCTTTAATCCCAGAACTCAGGAGACAGAGGTAGGAGGATCACCATAAGTTTGAGGCCACACTGAGACTACATAGTGAATTCCAGGTCAGCCTGAGCTAAAGTAAGACCATGCCTGGAAAATACAAGAAAAAAAAAAGGGGGGGTGGGGAGTAAAGAAGGAAGGAGGGACAGAGGGAGAGAGACCAATTTCACAAAAGTAGCAACTAAAAACTGAAAATAGAGTCATTTTCAATATAAGAACTGAGAATCAGGTCAGCAAGATGAGAGCATGAAGTGCTTACTTTCCGTAGATAAATCAAATAAGCTGGAGAGTATGCCCCATTTATGTTGACGTCACAAAGTTAGTTAATGTGATGCTGTGAGCATGTAACCATGAAGTGAGTTCTATAGCTGAATGACCTGTGCAACAGTTCACTTTCTCCCCATAAACAGGCTTGAGATTTTCCATTAAAAACAAACAAAAGGGGCTGGAGAGTTGGCTTAGCAGTTAAGCGCTTGCCTGTGAAGACTAAGGACCCCGGTTCAAGGCTTGGTTCCCCAGGTCCCACGTTAGCCAGATGCACAAGGGGGCGCACGCATCTGGAGTTCGTTTGCAGAGGCTGGAGGCCCTGGCGCGCCCATTCTCTCTCTCTCCCTCTATCTGTCTTTCTCTCCGTCTGTCACTCTCAAATAAATAAATAAAAATAAAAAGTTAAAAACAAAAAACACAAAAGCAGGGCCAGGTGTTAAAAGGTACTTTAATTCCTTTAATTCCAGCACTCAGGAGGCAGAGGTAGGAGGAATGCTGTGAGTTCAAGGCCACCCTGAGAGGATACATAGTGAATTCCAGGCCAGACTGGGTTACAGTGAGACCCTACCTCAAAAAGCCAAAAACTAAAATAAAACAAAGCACCTCAGTTTTGAAGAATTTTCTTCAAAAACTAAGAATTAAACATAAAATCTAAATGACAGAACATCATCATTCCTAGTTAAGTGAATCAATGGCTCAACTTCTTAGATATTCCACAGGTGATAAAATCATCTCCAGGAATCCAATGAGAACATAAGGAAATAAAATAGAAGTGTAATTATGTTATACGTTCTAAATACTTAAGACATATATAAATATGACATAGACCAGTCAGACTAAAATCTGCACACCCATGAATTCTGGTGTTAGAAATCTAAATAAGAAATGTAAAGTTTGCCATCATGCTGCTTTATGAAAAAAAAAAAAACAGTTTAAGACGACGTACAGCCCACTGCACCACAACTATCTTATAGAGGCACCACCACAGTGTGTCTGGATGCAGCAACCACATGGGCCTCGGCAGCTCAGGAAGACCATGCTGTGACTAGCTGTGTGGCCTATGATCAAGAACAAACCCTCAATACGAACAAAGCTGCTTTCAAAAGCCCATCATTGGCACTAGCATGAATTCCCTATAACTACAAACACATGTTCAATTCATTAAAAAACCTGGAAAATCTGAAAATACAAATGACATAAAAGTAACAGTAAAAGTTCATCAATGTTTGGGTACAGAATAAATCCGAAAGTTGCAATGACCACAAATTAAGCAAACATTGGCCCCTGTTAAACAGGGGGAATATTACCTCTCTTCCTTCTAATATGCCATTTCTGCACAACTAATATTTTGTTTTGTTTTGTTTTGCTTTTTTTTAATTTTGAAAAACATTTTACACATGTCCCCAATGAAGCTTGAAGTTAACATAGTATTTTCAATTCCCTCTTTGTGCACCAGTATGAAACAGTTGAGATACAGGAAATATCCTAAGGTAAAAATCCAACAACATGATAGAGAATAATTTCTCTTTCCAGTCTTGAAGCACTGTCTATATGTCCTCAGGATTGATGCAATGTGGTCAGCCTGCTGCTCCATCTTTTCTGCCTATACTGGGCCTTAAGTGGCCCACAAATCACTGTATATGTCATGTCCATCATGTGCTCTACTTTGCCAACGATACAGGTAGGTGTGTGCACAGCTGCTAAAGGATCAGAACAGTGTTTATGGGTTGCAGAGATGGTCTAGCAGTTAGACACTTGCCTGAAAAGCCTAAAGATGCAGAATCAATTCCCTAGTACCCAAATAAGCCAGATGCACAAGGTGACCCACGTACCTGGAGTTCGTTTGCAGGGTCTGAAGGCCCCGGCACCCCTATTCTTTCTCCTGCCCATCCCCCCACCTCTCTTTTTGAGCTTTTTCTTCTTTGGAAGTAAAACTGAGACCTTCAAGCATGTAGACTACCACTGGAACTATACCCCCAAACCAGCTTCCTGGAAGAGTTATGAGAACTCTGCTTTCCAATAGCTTACTTAAAATGTGATATGTATCCAGCTTGCAAGATTCAGTGAACAGAAATGAAGCTGCTTTCTATATACCCACGGATAAGAGTTTTAGAAAAATGAAAAACGAAATGCCTTACAAAAACACAAATGGATTTGTTAATGTTCACTGTCAGTATTGTTCAATTCTAATTTTCTTATCTTCTTATACTCACCATGATAGGAGGCCCAGATTAGGAGGAGAGATCCTCGTTCTTTCTTCAGTGTCTGGCAAGGCTCTCCTTTTTCTTATGCTGAGATCTTTTACTTGAGGAAAAAAAAAAAAAAAGGCAAAATTGGCAATAATTTTCTTCAGTTGTCAAGCCCAGTTAAAGGAGGTGCATATACATGGATATAAAATTTGACCCGAGCCGGGCATGGTAGCACATGCTTTTAATCCCAGCACTTGGGAGGCAGAGGTAGGAGGATCACTGTGAATTCGAGGACAGCCTGGAACTTCAGAGTGAGTTCCAGGTCAGCCTGGGTGAGAGTGAGACCCTACCTCAAAAAATTGTCTCTGTTCTTTTGTTTGTTTGGGGGAGTTTTGAGGTAGGGTCTCAGTCTTGCCCAGGCTGACCTAGAATTCACTATGTAGTCTCAGGGTGGCCTTGAACTCATGGCAATCCTACTAGCCCCGTCTCCCAAGTACTGGGGTTAAAGGCATGCGCCATCACACCCAACTCTGTTCTTTGTTATTAAGAATTTTTTTTTCATTTGTAAGGACAAAGGATGGATGTGTCAGGACCTTTTGTCACTACAAAAAACTCCAGAAAAATTTGACACTTTGTATCTGGCTTTACCTGGGACAAGGGAATCAAAAACAAACTTGGGCCAACAGGCTTTGCAAGCAAGCACCCTCAACTATTGAACTACCCCCCACCCCCACTGCCACCCTTACTTTTCTATATCCCAAATTTTCACATAATGAGGCTTTTTTTCTTATTGCTATAATCTTTCAAAATCCCATTAGTCCATCACAACAAAAATGTAAGGCCCTATTGCTGAAGTCACCATATATACTGGTTGCTAGACACTGAGAAATCAAGCTAGTACTGGGCTGGAAGGAAGCCTTCTGCTTGCTGGCTAGCTACCACAGTGCTATAAAATACTATATAGGCTGCTGAGGGAGAAAAGTCATCAATATATTCTTAACCAACATGAAAGGAATTGGAGGGC
Source organism: Jaculus jaculus (assembly GCF_020740685.1). Taxonomy (NCBI): domain Eukaryota; kingdom Metazoa; phylum Chordata; class Mammalia; order Rodentia; family Dipodidae; genus Jaculus; species Jaculus jaculus. The sequence goes on along the minus strand of NC_059114.1, from coordinate 10,014,809 downwards.
ATTATGCTAAGTGACATATGGTCAAGAACAGAAAAACAATACTGCATATTTTTACATATACACAGAACCTAAAAAGTTGGTCTCAAAAAAGCAGAAAATAGAACAGTAGTTACCAGAGTATAGAAAATGCATGGGGAGGAAGGTAGGGATTTAGAGAGGGCGGTTAATGAATAAAGGCTACAGCTGGATAGAGGAGTAACTTCTAATTATCTACAGCACAGTAGGGTAACTATAGTTCACAATATTTCAAAATAGCAGAGCTTTTTGTATGTTCAGAACACAATAATAAGTAATCTGATTATTAAGCACTGTGTACATGAAATGTCCCAGTATATCCCATAAGTATATACAATTACTGTGTCAATTAAACAAGTATATTTTTAAAAATTATATAGTAAAGAACTAATTTAAAGAGTCACAGTCTTAGAGCAGGAGAGACGGCTCATCAGTTAAAGGTACTTTGCAAAAGCCTGGAGGCCTGGGTTCAATTCCCCAGTACCTATGTAAAGCCAGATGCAAAAAAACAGTGCAGGGCTGGAGAGATGACTTAGCAGTTAAGTCACCTACCTGCAAAACCTAAGGACCCAGGTTCAATTCCCCAGGACTCACGTAAAGCCAGATGTCCAAGGGGACACACGCATCTGGAGTATGTTTGCAGCGCTTATTCTATCTGCACCCCCCACAACAAATAAAAAGTAGGGTATGTATCTGGGGTTACTTTGCAGTGGCAAGGGGAACTCCCCACCCCCTACTGCCTCTCTTCTCTTTGCTTGCAAATTAAAAAATTTAAAGTCTTAGCCATCATAAAACCAAGAGTAATACACTTATCAATATGCATCTGATGTCTTAATATTTTTCCACAAAAAAATTATTTTAGAGAAAATACACAAGCATCACAGAATGAGATATCCCAATTAAATATACTCACCTTCAGTGACAATGAACTACAAATCAGAGTAAACTCAAGCAGTCTTTTAAACACATAAGCTATCTTCCCAACAATCTAATGTTTTCATGAGTACTGCAAAGATTTGCTACTCAGCATTACGAGTCTTCAGAGATGACTGGCTTTATGCCAAAAAATAGTAGACTCAAAAAAAAAAAAGTCTGTCAGATGACCAAGGGATGGGTACTCGGTTCAATAATTAGAGTACTTGCCTAACTAAGTTTTGTCCCCAGTACCTTCATATATGTATGTATACACACACACACTTTTTTGTTGTTGCTGTTGCTCTGAGGCAAGCCTCACAGACTGGCCTTTTTTTCTTCTCCCCTCCCCCTCCCTAGGTAGGGTTTCACTGTAGCTGAAGCTGACCTGGAATTCACTATGTAGTCTCAGAATGGCCTCAAACCTACTACCTCTGCCTCCCGAGTGCTGGGATTAACGGCGTGCGTCACCATGCCCAGCTTTTTTTTTTTTTTTTTTTTAAATACAAGAGAGAATTGGCTTGCCAGGGCCTCCATCCACTGCAATCAAACTCCAGATGCATGTGCCCCGTTGTGCACATGTGCAACATTGTGCACTTATGTCACTGTGTGTCTGGGCTTATATGGGACCTGGAGAGAAGAACATGAGTCCTTAGGTTTTGCAGACAAGTGCCTTAACTACTAAGCCATCTCTTTATCTCCCCCACACACACCTTTTTTCCGAGACAGGGTCTCACTCTAGTCCAGGCTGACCTAGAACTCTTCATAGCTAAACTCTGCCTGTCCTCAAACTCATGGCAATCCTCCCACCTTAGCATCCTGAGTGCTGGAGCTAAAGGTGTGTACCACCACCCTGGTGTGGCAATTGCTAGAATGAAACACCTGACCAGAAACAGCTCATGGGAGGAAAGGATTTGTTTCAGCTTACAGTCTGCATGAGAGGCCTGAACAGGAAGCCTGAGCACATCTCCACATCAGCAGGAAGAAGTAATGCAAGGACTGGGCTTGGAGCTGGGTTTTATCACTTCAAAGCCCACCCCCAACGACACACCTCTTCTAGCAAGGCTCCACCTCCCAAAGGCCCCAGTGCTTTCTCAAACTGCTATCAGTGAGGAGCCAAATATTCAAAACACATGAGCCTAAGGGAGGCATTTCATTCAAACCACCACACTTGGCTCCATTTTTTTTCACCCCAAGAACCTACTATGCCACACAGAATATCACACTGCATTGCTTCCTATAACAATACAGCTTATATTCCAAAGCAACCGATAGAAAAGATCAGTGTACAAAGAAACAAGGAGCGTGAGACAGACACAACTTTGGGGTATAAGATGCCTACTTTAAACAAGACAATGAGAAAAGTTACAATCTTCTGGTATGGAAACTAGTATGTGTTCCTGGGTCCAGAAAGACCCTGACGTATTTAAGAAACTGAAAAGAAGCCACTAAAGCTAAAATGCAATCAACCAGAAATGAAGTTGCACACCTCAGGTTGGAGAACTACACACACAAAAGGTCTATTAAGCACAGAGGGTAAAGATTACTGTATTAGTTGCCTTTCTCAGTGCTTCCACAGAATACGTGACAAAAACAACACAGAGAGAAAGGCTTATTTCATCTTACAGTTCAAGACTGCAATCCACTATGTTAGGAAAGGCACGATGGCAGGAGCAGGAGGTAGCTAATCACATTTACTCTGCAGTCACAAAGCAAAGAGAAGAATGCCTGTGCTCGGCTACCTTCTCCTTTTTATTCAGTCCAGGACCACAGCCCAAAGAATGGTTTCACCAGCCCACAGTTAAGGAAAGTATTCCACCTCAATTAATCCAATCAAGATAATCCCTCACAAGCTTGCCCAGGGGCTAGTTTCCCAGGTGATTCTAGGTCTTGTCAAGTTAACCAATCTCAACCATCATAATTATATTCCATACACAATGAGGCACCAGTGACTGGTTTTAAACAGCAGGTTGATGGGCTGGAGAGATGGCTTAGCGGTTAAGCGCTTGCCTGTGAAGCCTAAGGACCCCGGTTCGAGGCTCGGTGCCCCAGGTCCCACGTTAGCCAGATGCACAAGGGGGCGCACGCGTCTGGAGTTCGTTTGCAGAGGCTGGAAGCCCTGGCGCGCCATTCTCTCTCTCTCCCTCTATCTGTCTTTCTCTCTGTGTCTGTCGCTCTCAAATTAAAAAAAAACAAAAAAAAAAAAAAAACAGCAGGTTGATATGCTATGATTTTAAAAGAAATCTGGCTGATGTGTGAATACATTATAGGAGGAAAAGGATTAAGGATAAAGACAATCAGGACAGGCCTAGGGAGGTGACTCAGTAGTAGTTCTTGTACTCAGCGCCCACATCAAAGTAGGGCTTGGTGGCATATACCTGTAATTTCAGCACTGAATTAAGTGGAGACAGGAGAACCCCATGGCATGCTGGCTATCTAATCTAGGCAAATTTGTGAGCTCCAGGTTTAGTGAGAAATTCTGTCTCTAGACTGAGTGAATGAATGAACAAACAAGTCAGTAAGCCAGCAAGGAAGACACACACATCAACTCCTGGCGCACACGCGCACGCGCACACACACACACACACATGACAATTACAGGAAAGGAATGATATTGGACTTAAAACACAGGCAATATAGGCAGAAGAAAACATAAGGATCTGAATAGTATTTTGGAATGTAATAAGAGGATGAGGTAAAAGCCTGGATGTGGAAGCTAAGCAAGTTTCGGGTTTATAATACAGGAAGGAAAATTTTTTTAAAAAACACATAAAAATAGGTCAAAACAGAGGTAATCAATGAGGTATCAGTTTCAATCTCCAGCACTGCAAAAACAAAAGGGAGGAGGTGCTGCTTTAAGAGAAATACAAGAATTCCAAATTCATAAGCCAAGACCATGAAGAAGTTTGCAATCAATATGAAGGAAGAAACTGCTGACAATTTCCTTGAAAACCTCCAAGAGCAGATATGACCAATCTTCAGGAAACAGGGGTCAATGCAGCACCTCATTTGCAAAAAGCACAAAAGAAACTAAGTCATGACTGTTAGTCTGGCAAGCAGCTTAAAGTTTTTTAAGTAATGCAGGCACCTTGTAAGGAATTTTAAAACACAGGTGTAAAAAATAATCAAGTACCTTCTCACAATGTTGTCACAAGTATCAGAGGTGCTGCTTCTTTACAAATTGTCACTACCCTCCTCAAATGATCAAACCACCTGATCCGCAATTACACTCCTTTACCTAAGCTAGAAAACAAAAATATACGTCCACATGGAAACATGTACATGTGTTTGTAATGGCATTATTCAAAACCGACAAAAAATGGAAAACAATACAAATAGCCATTAACAAGATGAACAGAAAAACAAGATGCCGCTTATTAGAACAATAGACTGTTCAGTCATAGAAAAGAACACTACTGACATATGCAGACTTCAACATGAATGAACCTCAAAGACATTATAGTTATACTGAGTGAAAGAAGACAGTCACAAAAATGACAGCACTCCAGAAAAGGGAAGTCTGGTACGATTCCTGACAAAAGGAAGTGGACTGATTAGTGGTGCTTAGTGCCTGCAGAGAGGCACAGTAAGGGTGGCGACTGCTAGGGAGTATGGGATTTCCCTTAGAAATGAAGCAAATGCTCTGAAATGGACTGTGGTGCTGGCTCCCTAACTGAATATATGACACTGAGCCACGGGATCACATACTTTAAACTGATGAGCCATGCAGCAAGTGAATTATAACTCAATCATTTTTTAATATTTTTGGCATGTGTATGTGTGTGTTCACATGGGTGTGCAGGTGTGGAAGCCAGAGTTGATGCAGGTTATCTTCATAATTCGCTCTCTATCAATTCTACCAGACTAGCTGGACAGCAAGCCTCTGGGACCCTCCCGCCTCTGCCTCTCCAGAGCTGAAATGGCAGGCACACACCGTCATACCTGGTTTTATGTGGGTGCTGGGGGTCCAAACTGCTTTTCATGCTCCTGCAGCAAATACTTTCCAAACCATCTCACCAGCCCCTTTAATCATTTATTTTAATAAGTTGCCTTTGCTGCCTTTCAGCTCACCTTATACCTAAGTACAACCATTATTAACTATTTTATACTTTTGTCCAAGAACTTCTCTATGCATATATAAAAACACACATAGGGATGTTGAGAGAATCAGACTGCATTTCCTTTTCTCTAACTCACTTTATTCCAATAATTAGTGCATACATTTGGATGGCAACTCAGTCTTTCGTTCTATCCCAATTTACCAGTTCACACTAACTGGTCAGGCATTTAGATTGTTTCCATTATTACCTCAAAAGCCACAAAAACTATCCTAGTCACATCCCTGAACAAGACACTATTCTTTTTAGTTTTTTTAATTTTCATTTATTTTTAAAGATTTTATTTATTTATTTATTTAAGACAGAGAGAGAGAGAGAGAGAGAGAGAGAGAGAGAATAAGGCCCACTAGGGTCTCTAACCACTGCAAATGAACTCCAGGCGCATGTGCCACCTTGTGCATCTGGCTTACATGGGACCTGGCAATCCATAGGTTAGTGCCTTAACCACTAAGCCATCTCTCCAGCCTCAGTTTTTTTTTTTTAATTTTATAGGACAGAAAGAGGCAGGGGGGGGGGGGAGAACACATACGCAAAAGAGAAAATTGGCAGGCCAGGGCCTCCAGCCACCCCAAACAAACTCCAGATGCAAGTGCCACCTTGTACATCTGGCTTACATGGGTCCTGGGGAATCAAACCAGGGTCCTTTGGTTTGCAGGAAAGTTTCTTAACCGCTAAGCCATACCCCCAGCCCTAAGTCAATATTTTTGAAGTAATGATTCTTTTTGTTGTTGTTGCTGTGTGTTTTGTTTATTTTCAAGGTAAGGTTCACTCTTGCCCAGGGTGACCTGGACCTCACTTTAGTCCCATGCTGGCCTTGAACTCATGCTAATCCTCCAACCTCTACACTTGTCCAGTGCTGGGAATAAAGGCATGCACACTCATGCCCAGATGATGAATCTTATTTTTTTTTAAATTTATTTACACATGTGTTTATCTTGCTGCTGAAAATAAACGCCAGACACAAGTGCCACTTTTGAATATGGCTTTATGTAGGCACTGAGAAAATGAAGATGGGTCAGTAGGTCTTGCAAGCAAGCTCCTTTAACTACTAAGTCATCTCCCAGTTGTGGTAGTTTGAATCAGATGTCCCCCATAAGCTCATGTGGTAAGTTTGAATCAGATGTCCCCCATAAGCTCATGTGTTTTGAATTATTTTTAAATATTTTAAATATTTTTTATTTATTTGATGCAGGAAAAGGAGGAGGAAGGCAATGAACACATCAAGGCCTCTTGCTGCTGCAAAGGAACTCCATATGCATACGCTACTTTGTGTGTCTGGGCTTATGTGGTTACTGGGGAACTGAACCCAGGCCTGCAGACATTGAAAGCAAGTGTCTTTACCCACTGAGTCCCCAGCTCATGGTTTGAATCCCCAGCTGGTGGCAATTTGGGAGGTGGAGCCTTGCTAGAGGTGATGAGTTGGGGATTGACTTTGGGGCGTAATGGTTCAGCTTCCCTCTTGCCAGAGCTCAGCTCACTCTCTTGCTGCTGTTTTCCACCTGCAGGAAGTGAAACTGTAATTCCATGGTAACACAAAAGAAAGAAATGTATTCTGACCTAGGTACCCAAAGGAGCTATGTAAAAAATTAAGCTTTTAAAGGTTCAATCAGTAAGATTTTGAGCTGTAAGACAAAGATGAAACAGAAAGGGTACACGCAGCAGAATTAGACAATAAAATATACCAGGAAGTAGTTGAAAGACAGGAACTAGGCCAAACAGGTTACAAGAAGAGATGCACTAGGTTGTAAGGAACAGGTTAATCTAGCTTGTAAGAGATGTATTACAAACCAATCTGTAAAGAGTCCTGCATGACATTCTAAGGAATTAGATCCTTGCAAGCCAAAGGCTCTTATCAAGGAAATGCTTTGGAGTTAGAAACTTAAAACCAAAGCAACCCCCCACCCCATGCCAAGTACAACTGGAATATATCTCCTTAAATTGAGCAGATATGAGGCAGTTATAAGACATAATAAGAGACAAAAACTAGCCTACAAAAAGTATTTATTATGAAGCAGGACTAAGATTACAACTACAATGGTGAAAAGACTGCCAATGTTTTCAGAACTTACTCTTTTTAAAACATAGTATTTACTAGCTGGGCATGGTGGCGCACACCTTTAATCTGAGCACTCGGGAGGTAGAGGTAGGAGGATCGCCATGAGTTCGAGGCCACCTGAGACTCCACAGTGAATTCTAGGTCAGCCTGGGCTAGAGTAAGACCCTACCTCAAAAAAACAAACAAACAATAACAAAAAAAAACTTATTTGAGAGACAGAGAGAGAGAGATAATGGGCTCACCAGGGTCTCTAGCCACTGCAAACGAACTCCAGACACATGCACCACTTTGTACACCTGCCTTTATATGGGTGCTGGGGAATCGAACCTGGGTCATTAGGCTTTTGCAGGCAAGCACCTTAACTGCTACGCCATCCTTCAGCCCCTGTTTCTTTTTTTTTTTTTTTAAGGTATTTTTATTAATTGATGTGAGAGAGGGAAAAAAAAGACAGAGTAAGTGAGCATGAGTACATCCGGGTCTTTTGTCATTGCAAACAAACTCCAGATGCATGCTCCACTTTGTGCCTCTAGCTTTACTCAGGTACTGGGGAACAGAAGCTAGGCCATCAGGCTTTGCAAGCAAGCACATTTAACCACTGCTCAATCTCTCCAGCCTAGAACTTTTCTTTCTAATTAAACATCACATTTCTAAGACTAACTCTAGTAATAAGGTCTTAATTTTCACATAAGAATATACAACAATTTGGGGAAAAATGGCTTAGCAGTTAAGGCACTTGCCTGCAAAACCTAAGGACCCAAGTTCAATCCCCAGGTCCCAGGTAAACCAGATGCATAAGGTGTCAAATACTTCTGGAGTACATCTTCAGTGACTGGAGGCCCTGGTGCACCTATTCTCTCTCTTTCCTTCCCCCCCCATCACCTCAAAAAAATAAAGTTTTTAAAAAGGTATAAAAGGACTGGAGGGATGGCTTTAGCGATTAAGGCATTTGCCTGCAGAGTCAAAGGACCCAGATTTGATTCCACAGGACCCATATAAAGCGAGGTACACAAAGTGGTGCATGTGTGTGGGAGTTTGTTTTCAGTGGCTGAAGGCCCTGGCATACCCATATATTCTCCCTAATAAAAAATAAAATAAAAATAAATATATATATAATTATTAAAAATATATAGCAATTTAAGAAAACCAAAAACAAAACTCAAGTTTTAAGTTTAAAAGCCCTAAACTAATAAGGACTATTTAGACAAAAGATTAGTGTAACAACTCACCAAATTGCATTTTAAAAGATTTCTGGTACTGAGCCAAGCATGGTGGCACACGCCTTTAATCCCAGCATTTGGGAGGCAGAGGTAAGGGGATTGCTGTGAGTTCGAGACCATCCTGACACTACATAGCGAATTCCAGGTCAGCCTGGGCTAGAGGGAGACCCTACCTTGGAAAACTTAAAAAAAAAAAAGATTTCTGGCATTGAAAATACTGTATTATGCTACAAATATACATGGGAAAATTAATTTGGTCTTAGTGAAAATAAAAAACCTAAATACTTAGAAACATTAAAATTAACATAGAAAAACCCATCTAAGTATGTACGGGGCCAAAGAGTCACAAAATCAATATGTAGATAAATTTTCTTGGCTTCAAATCTGCACAGAGTATGAAGGGAAAAAAAAACTTACCAACTGAAGTTTTTCCTGAAAGCTTTTTCTACTGGAAGGTTTCATAAGAAAATCTGCAAAGCAAAAACCAAATATTTTATGATGACAACTACCATTAGCCCCTTAAGGTCCATTCAAGACCTTTCTCTGCATACCAACAAATTTTAAAATTGCTGCATATGGACTATTGATGGGACTTCAGATCCTAGAATTGTACAGGATGTTCCCAGTCAAGACATAGTATGCCTTCAGAAACCACAGAGCTTTCCAGGAACTTAAAGATACTCCTATTTCAGAATTTCCTCAATCAAGCAATTATCATTCCTGTTAGAAAAATATTTGCTACTACCAGCAAAGTTGCTTTAAAAACTAAGATTCTCCCACCTCAGTCTCCCCAGTAGCTGGGTTTACAGGCACAGACCACAGCGCCCAGCTAGTTTAAGGTCTTTTGTACACATGACTGGCTCCTACCAAGAGATCTTTTTGTTTAAGGAAAAAAGCCTTTGGGGACTGGAGAAATGGCTTAGCGGTTAAGGCGTTTGCCTACAAAGCCAAAGAACCCAGGTTTGATTCTTCAGGACCAACAAAAGTCAGATGCACTAGGAGGTACACGCACCTGGAGTTCATTTGCAGTGGCTGGAGGCCCTCTCCCCTGCACCCCTGGCCTATTTCTCTCTCTCTCAAATAAAGAAAAAGGAAAGGAAAGAAAAGGAAGGGAAAGGGGAAAGGGAAGGAAAAAAGAGAGCCTTTGGTATATAAAAGTACAAAGAATTCTTGCCACTACATAACAATCTAAACTTAACAGGAAAAAAAAAAGAGAGAGACCTAATCAAACTAATTTCATTGTAACAATTTCTCTCAGTATTTGCAGACATAATTCATCATTTTGGGGATTATTTGTTTTGCTGGCTTTATTTCTCTTTTCTTTTTCTGAAATATGGTCTCATTTTTATAGCCCAGGATAACCTGGTAGTTACCAAGTAGCCTAGGCTGGCCTCAAACTCATGGCAATCTTCCTGCTTCAGCTTCCTGAGTGCTATGATTACAAGCTTGAGCTACCATATCCAGCACAAACTCATTGTTTAATTGACATAAAGTTGCATGAATAAATGAGATATACAATTATGTTAAAACTAAAGAATCAGAACTGTATCCCCACCCCCCCAGTCTCACCCTCTAGCCCAGGCTGACCTGAAACTCACTCTATACCACCAGGCTGGCCTCAAACTCATGGCAATCCTCCTACCTCAGCCTCCCTTGTACTGGGACTAAAGACATGAGCCATCATGCAGCTGTTATTGTTTTTTTAGAATTTTTAAATATTTTTTATTTTTATTTATTTATTTGAGAGCAACAAACAGAGAAAGAGGCAGAAAGAGAGAATGGGCGCACCAGGGCCTCCAGCCACTGCAAACGAACTCCAGATGTGTGTGTCCCCTTGTGCATCTGGCTAACGTGGGTCCTGGGGAATCGAGCCTCGAACCAGGGTCCTTAGACTTCACAGGCAAGCGCTTAACCGCTAAGCCATCTCTCCATCACCCCAGCTATTTTTGGATACAGAGACTCCATACATAGCTCAGGCTAACCTGGAAATCACAATCCTCCTGCCTTAGCCTCCTAGGTACAGGATTTACAGATATAAACCACCAAGCCCAGCTAGCATGGGTCATATTTTTGTCATTACTCAAATTTTAAAAAATTAAGCCTGGTGTGGTAGCACACACCTTTAATCCCACCACTTGGGAGGCAGAGGTAGGAGGATCGCCATGAATTCCAAGCCAGCCTGGGACTACATAGTGAACTCCAGAACAGCATGGGCTAACATGAGACCTACCTCAATAAACAAACAAACAAAAAAATTAACACCTACTGACCCAGATTTAATTCCCCAGTACCTATGCCAGGCGCACTAAGTGGCACATGTATCTGGAGTTTGTTTGCAGTGGCAAAAGTTCCTGGTAGGCCCACCCTCCTCCCTATTTCTCTTTCTACTTACAAATAATAAACAAAAATATATCAAATATATCAAAAGGCCTAGAGAGATGGCTCAGTGGTTAAGGTGCTTGCCTGCAAAGCCTAACAACCCAGGTTCAATTCCCTAGTACCCACATAAGCTAGATGCACAAAGAGGTGCCTTCATCTGGAGTTTGTTTGCAGTGGCTAAAGGCCCTGGTGTGCCCATATTCTCTCTCTCTTTCTCTTCTTGCAAGTAAATAAAATAAATAAAAATTAAAGAATCATTGGGAAGAGGGAATAATAGTATACAACCTGTTATAATATATATAAAACAAAATTTTAAAAATGAAAGACTCAGAAAAGGGACATATCATCAAGAAAAGAAGGGTAAGCCGGGCATGGTGGCGCACACCTTTAATCCCAGCACTTGGGAGGCAGAGGTAGGAGGATCACATGAGTTCAAGGCCACCCTCATATGACATAGTGAATTCCAGGTCAGCCTGAGCTAGAGTGAGACCCCACTTTGGAAAAAAAAAAAGGGGGGAGTAATCTGGGCATGGTGGCACATCCCTTTAATCTCAGTACTTGGGAAGCAGAGGTAGGAGGATTGCTCAGAGTTCCAGGCCAGCCTGAAAATACCTAGTAAATTCCAAGTTAGCCTGGGCTACCTTAAAAAGCCAAAAAAGAAAGAAAAAAGTGAAGGGTAGGAGTCCAAGGAGCTGGACAACTATTATGTGCTGGTGACCTCCCAAGTAGATCATCAATGCATGTCACACAGGTAATGGAGGGAAGGAGTATGGGATTAAAGTCAAGACACAGGTCAAGTTTATGAATAAGAATAAAGTTATGTGCTGAAGATGGCTTTGTGATTAAGGTGCTTGCCTGCAAAGGGTAAGGACCTACATGGGTCTGGAGTCTGATTATGGTGGCTGGAGACCCTGGAATGCCAATTTTCCCCCCGCCCCCCGCCATAAAAAGAAGGTCAGTCTGTTCAAGTCTTGCCTCAAAAAAAAAAAAAAAAAGTTATAAGCAGGCATGGTAGCATGCACCTGTAATCCTAGCATTCAAGAAGCTGAGGCAAGGGCTGGAGAGATGGCTTAGCGGTTAAGCGCTTGCCTGTGAAGCCTAAGGACCCCAGTTTGAGGCTCGATTCCCCAGAACCCACATTAGCCAGATGCACAAGAGGGCGCACACATCTGGAGTTCGTTTGCAGTGGCTGGAAGCCCTGGCATGCCTATTCTCTCTCACTCTCTCTCTGTCGCTCATAAATAAATAAATAAAAAAAAAAAAAATTTTTTAAGAAACTGAGGCAGGAGAATTGCCACAAATTCAGTTAGCCTGTCACAAAACAAAACAGACCAGAACTTGACTGTGTAGATTCTGTGCTTGCCTGCAAAGCTGAAGGACCCAGGTTTGACTCCCCAGGATCCATGTAAACCAGGTGCACAAGGTGGCACATGCATCTGGGGTCCATCTGCAATGGCTGGAGGTCCTGATGCACCCATTCTCTCTATGTGCCGGTTCCCAAGCCCCCCCCCCAAAATTATTTTGTTAAGTCTCTTTATTTACTTTAGAATCAACTAGCATATTTTAAAAATTATTTTGCCTGTCAAATGAGGTGTTTTTTTAATTTTTTACTTTTATTTATTTGAGAGAGAAAAAGAGAAATTAGCAGATAGAGGTAGAGAAAGAGAGAGACAAACTGGGCATGCAAGGGCCTCCACAGCAAACAAATTCCAAATGCATGTGCCACCCTGTGCATCTAGCTTACATGGGTCCTGGGGAATCAAACCCAGGTCCTCAGGCTTCACAGGCAAGTGCCTTAACTGCTAAGCCATCTCTCCAACCCAAATGAGGTGTTATTAATATAGAAGTGCTTGCATAAAATTTCTACAGGTGTCCAAGACGCTCCAAAAGATGGAACAAGCAACAGGCACAGTCAACAAAAAGGTATAGGTAGGTCAGCTTGGTGACAGCACAAGAACTAAATTCAAACACCCCCTTACCTGGAAACAAGTGTATCTTCCTTGAGAAGGATCACTAACAAAATCAAACCCTGCTTCTGCCTCTAAGGACTATTTGCTAGATAAGGGCATGATACAGGGGAAAGAGGCTCTCCTATGCCACAAGGAACCTTCTTATGAAATAACCATGTATACCTCAGAGAATTAAGAGTAGCTATGTTTGGGTGACCTTCAATGTTCAACCATTTATACAGATAACTGCATGTGCTTATGTTAAATCTAAGCAATCAACTGAATCAGATCTAATTTCAAGGATATTTAAACATATGAAGCAGAGCCTGGAGAGATGGCTTAGTGGTTAAGGTGCTGCCTACAAAGCCAAAGGATCCAGGTTTGATTATCCAGGAACAACGTAACGCCGGGTGTGGTGGCGAACGCCTTTAATCCCAGCACTTGGGAAGCAGAGGTAGGAAGATCACTGTGAGTTCCAGGCCACCCTGTGACTATACAGTGAATTCCAGGTCAGCCTGAGCTAGAGCAAGACCCTGCCTCAAAAAAAAAAAAAAAAAAACCAGTAACAACGTAAGCCAAATACACAAGGGGGACCCAGCGTCTGGAGTTCATTTGCAGTGGCTAGAGGCCCTGGTGCCTGCTCGCTCTCGTGCTCGCTCATGCACTCTCTCTCTCTCTCTCGCTCTCCCTCTGTCTTGCTTGCTCTCTAATAAATTTTTTAAAAATTGAGGTAGTTAAGTAGAATGATTGTGATGGAGAGGGGATATGATGGAGAATGGAATTTCAAAGGGGGAAGTGTGGGGGGAGGAGGGTATTACCATGGGATATTTTTATAATCATGGAAAATGTTAATAAAAATTGAGAAAATAAATAAATAATTTAAAAAATTGAGGTAGGGTCTCACTCTGGCCCAGGCCGACCTGTAATTCACTATGTAGTTTCAGGGTGGCCTTGAACTCATGGTGATCCTCCTACCTCTGCCTCCCAAGTGCTGGGATTAAAGGTGTGCACCAGCACACCCAGCAAAATAAAATATTTTTAAATATATGAAGCAGTAATGAACATATATAAACAGGGAAGAGAGAAGCAGAGCAGGATTTAGAGTAAACCTGAATTGTTACAAATTAGAGTTATGTTAAAAAAAAAAATCAGTCTTTCTGAAGTTGCCTGAAATAAGACACACATTGTTATTACATAATATATCATATGGCTATAACTATCTACTATGAGATAACCCAGAAAAGAATAATCAGTAACTTGATTTAAAACGCTGCAATACTGGGGGAAAGGAAGATGGCTCAGTGCTTAAAGGCACTTGTTCTGCAAGCCCGCTGACTAGGATTTGGATCCCCAGCACCCATGTAGAGGTAGGCACACACTGGTGTACTGTCTGTGATCCTAAGATAACCACAGCCAGGTAAGAGCTATGATACAAGTGTATCATAGTGAAAGAGGCTCTCCTGCCCCACAAGGTACCTACAGTCAGGAGAATCACAAAGCTCATAGGCCAGCTAGTATTGCCTTCCTAGAGGCAAATGACAGTCTTATCTCAAACAAGGCAGAAGGAAAGACCAACACCCATAGATTGTCCTCTGACCTCCACACATATGCTGTGGCATGCATGTGCACACACATTCAAATAATATTTATTTATTTATTTTTAATTTTTGGTTTTTTGTTTTTGTTTATTCGAGGTAAGGTTTCACTCCACTAGCTCAGGCTGACCTGGAATTCACTATGTAGTCTCAGGGTGACCACAAACTCATGGTGATCCTCCTATCCCTGCCTCCCAAGTGCTGGGATTAAAGGCATGTGCACTATGCCTGGCTTGCTTATTTATTTATTTATTTATTTATTTATTTATTTATTTATTTATTTATTTGACAGAGAAAGAGGGAGAGAGAGAGAATGGGCGTGCCAGGACTTCCAGCCACTGCAAACAAACTCCAGATGCTTGGGCCCCCTTGTGCATCTAGCTAATGTGGGTCCTGGGGAACTGAACCTGCGTCCTTTGGCTTTGCAGGCAAATGCCTTCACCACTAAGCCATTCCTCCTGCCCTCAAATATTTTTTTAATGTTCTGCTAGTGTATATTACCATTCAGCTTAATTAGAAAGCAGAAGCTTGGGCTGGAGAGATAGCTCAGTGGTTAAAGACACTTGTGTGCAACACCTAATGGCCTCAGTTCAATTCCCCAGTATCCATGGAAAGCCAGATGCACAAAGCGGCACATGTGTCTGAAGTTTGTTTGGAGTGGTAAGAGGCCCTGAGGTGCCCATTTTCCTTCTCTTTCTCTCTCATTCTATCTTTCTCTTCCTCTTTCCTCCCTCCTTTTTTTAAAATTAAATATTTATTTTCTTTTTTTTTAATATTTATTATTTATTTATTTGAGATCGACAGACACAGAGAGAGAAAGAGACAGAGAAAGAGTGAGAGAATGGGCACACCAGGGCCTCCAGCCACTGCAAACGAACTCCAGGTGTGTGCACCCCTTGTGCATCTGGCAAATGTGGATCCTGGAGAATTGAGCCTCAAACCGGAGTCCTTAGGTTTCATAGGCAAGCACTTAACTGCTAAGCCATTTCTCCAGCCCATTTATTTATTTTCAAGCAACATGAGAAAGAGAGAGAGAGAGAGAAAGAACAGAAAAACCAAGACAGAGAGAACTAGCATGCCTTCCTCCCTCCCTTTCTGTTTACAAATACATAAATATTTAAAAGAAAAAAAAGTGGAACCTTATATAATACACTCAAATACCTTAATGGTAGATAATTAGCTAACAACTTAGGAAAGGGCATGAAAGCCCTGAGAACACCAAGAAGAAATATACACATTTAGCACCTACACAGAATAGTTTGTGTGTGCCACCTGGCACACTGCCTTCAACACAGACAAAGAGACACAGTAATCTGTATAATTTATGTAATTTTTTAAAACTTACATACAGGGCTAGAGAGATAGCTTAGTGGTTAAGGTAACTGCCTGTGAAGCCTAAGGACTTCTGATTCCCCAGGACCCACATAAGCCAGATGCACTAGGTGGTGCATGCATCTGGAGTTCGCTTGCAGTGGCTGGAGGCCTTGGTGCACCCATTCGCTCTTTCTGCCCCTCCCGCCCCTGTCACTCCCAAATAAATAAAATAAATAAAATAAAAATAAAAAATCACCCTCTCTCTAGAGAAAAAAAATACCAATAAGCTGTCAGAAACAACTAGATTCCATGTTAATGGAGCATTTCTGTATCAAAGAACTTTGTATGATCATGAGTTGTTTGAAGTAGTAACACCATGTTACAAGTAAATGTCTTACTTCAATACATAATAACCAAAAGCCAATCTTGTACAATGTTGTAACTATGTAAGTGCTGACAAAAGTGTGGCTCATACTTGATTTACATAAACTGATATTTTTTTTTATTTTAGAAAGACAGAGAAAGAGAGAGAGAATTGGCATGCTAGGGCCTTAGTCACTGAAATCGAACTTCAGACGCCTGCACCACTTAGTGGGCATGTGTGACCTTGTACACTACGGCACAAACTTACGTGGGATCCGGAGAGTCAATCATGGGTTTTTAGAGTTACTCCTCAAAAAGATCTGTGCAATAAAATTTTCTTTAGTGATCAATGCTTAAAGTCATTTGTCTTCAGTGAGTAGCTGAATCATTGCCTACAGATTTTCCAAAAATGACCTCAGTATGTGAGAAGTCAAAAGAGAAGGAACTCCTCTGGTACACTAAGATGTGAGTGTATCTCAAGCACCTTTTTGCTTTCCACAACTCAAGAATACAGGTAAGAGGAAGCCCAAATCCTCAGAAAGGATTAATTATAAACAAACCAATGTACCTTTTAAAATTACTGTTGTTTACAAGAGTTTTTCTTTACAATTTAATCCTTGTAAGGAAGGGTGGGGAGTACCACCCATATAATGATGTTTTTATCACCAGAAGGGATTACAAAGGTCAAGATCAAAATTTAAATTTAAAAATTTTAAGAATGTAAGGCTGGAGAAATGGCACAGCAGTTAAAGGCTCTTGCTTGCAAAGCTTGACAGACCAAGTTCAATTCCCCAGTACAAATATAAAGCAAGGTACACAAACTGTCACATACATCTGGAATTGGCTTCCAGTGCCAAGAGCCTCTGGTGGGCCCATTCATTTGCTCTCTGTAAATAAATAATGTTGTATGGCCAATTTCCTCTGCATTGAAAGGTGTAAACAACTATTGCCAGCTTTATCAAAAGCAGCTGGCTCAACTCATAAGAGAAGGCATCAGGTCCCCACCTGAGATTACAGCATACCACGTATACAATAATGCAGAGATGTTGCAGCCTCTAGGCGAGAGAAGGGTATACAGAGGGCAAAAAGTCAAGGAACAATGAGCTCCCTGTACGTGGTTTCTTTGGTGTTTCCATGCTCTGTAAGTAAGCCGTTACCCAGAGGCTGAGGAAGGAACATCTGCAGGGATTACCCTGGCACTGTGAGTCCTACTGAAGTGCTGCTTTGGGGTCTCATGCTCTGTAAGTAAGCCTGCACCCTGAGGCTAAGGGAGGGGCATCTGCAGAGTAGCCCCGATACAGACAAGGAGCTTCTAGAAGTGGCCATAGGGAAGTCATCATTTGGGGTGGAATGAAACTTCTCTGTAGTGCACAGCTGCACAGCTGCTCTGGGATCCTGATGCTCTGTAAGTAACTCTGAGACTAGGGGAAGAGCATCCCAATAGTAATCTTGACACAGGAATCTCCATCAAAGTGCTTTGGGGGGCGGGGGTGTTTCCACATTCCTATAAATAATCCCTTTTTATGCACTGTAAGTGACCTCACAATAAACTCATTGATTCACTGCTATTGGTGTAATCATAGTTTGGTCTACCATCTGAGCCCTATTTGGAGTAAAGTGTGTTCACATCTCCACAGGGGAAAAGTTTGCCACTACAAATAAATAAAAATAATTTAAAATACTCTAAAAAGCAATAATCCTATGCAAAGTTTATAATAAAAATACAGATATAATTCTGGAGCCTACAAAATTTACACTGTTTATGCCAATATGCTTTGCTTCTGGATCTTGCCATAAAGTAACAAAAGTAGAAGCCCATTTTAATACCACTATCACCATCACTCCCAACCTCCCATCACTCCCAACCTCCCTCTCACCTGGCAGCTGCCTAACAGGTTTCCTAAAAAAAAAAAAAAAAGAAAGAAAAGAAAGCCGGGCATGGTGGCTCATGCCTTCGATCCCAGTACTAGGGAGGTAGAGGTAGGAGGACTGCTGTGAGCTCAAGGCCACCCTGACTACAGAGTGAATTTCAGGTCAGCCTGGGCTAGAGCAAGACCCTACCACAGAGGAGGAAAAAAAAAAAACCTGCTGTGAAAGTCTAGCAAGTACAAAGCCCTGGGTTTGACACTTGGCATCACAAAAATAAAACAAACAAGTCTCTTATCTCTTCTGCCCGTAAATACATTCGGAGAAGACTACATTGAGAAAAAGAAACGAAATTCACAAGGTAGAGGCTGTGTGAAGTGAAAAGCCTACTCTTCTACTGCCCTAAAGTTTACAGTCTGGCCATTCAGCAGGGGACTACTCATACTTCTGAAAATAAGCCAATAAAAATGCAGTAACTGCCACAATGTGGGCTCTGTTCAGTGATGAACTTCTGAGTTCTATTCAGATTGTTTAATGGCCAAGAGACCAGAAACCAGCATCTTTAACACATTCCCAGAAACAGACCCACCCTTTTTTAAACTAGCAATATTTATCTCATGTAAACAGAAGGATACATATGGCTGTCATCCAAATGAATACAAGAAAAACACAGAACTTTGTCAGCTAAAGCCAAAAAGTAGAAATCATCATCAGAAAGTAGAATGGAAGCTGGAGCTTGGTGGTTAAAGGAACCTGGGTTCAGCTCCCCAATACCTATGTAAAGCTACAAAGTGATACATACATCTGGTGGGCAAGAAGCACACACACACTCACTCTTACTCATTAAAAAAGTAGAACATTTTACTTAAGAAAACAAAGACAAAGAATCAAGTTATGGCTGTAGGGATGGCTTAGAGGTTAAGGTGCTTGCCTGCAAAGCCAAAAGACCCAGGTTTGACTCCCCATGACCCATGGAAGCCAAATACACAAGGAGTGCACACATAGTCTGTCTGTCTCTCTCTCTCTCTCTCTCTCTCTCCCTCTCTCTCTCTCCCCCTGCCTATTTCTCTCTCTCAAATAAATAAATAAAAATAAGATTAAAAAAAAAGAATCAAGTTAAGCTGGGTGTGGTGGCACACGCCTTTACTCCCAGCACTTGGGAGGCAGAGGTAGGAGGATCACGGTGAGTTCGAGGCCACCCTGAGACTACAGAGTGTCCAGATCACCCTGGACTAGAATGAAACCCTAACTAAAAAAAAAAAAGGGGGGGTTAATAATGACAAGGGGGTGCACACATCTGGAGTTCATTTGCAGTGGCTGGAGGCCCTGGCGCTCCCATTCTCTCTCTCTCCCCCCCCCCCATCTGCCTCTGTCTGTCTCTGTTGCTCAAATCAATAAATAAAAATAAATGGAAAAAAATTTTTTTAAAAAGGGCAATTATGAAAAAAATGGCAATTATGTGGATGAAAAGAGTACTTACCTAGCATGCATAAAACTTGCAGCTCAATCTCTAGTACCACAAAAAGGAATATGAAAATACAACTAACCTAAGGGCTTATACACATCTGTTGCAAATAAAGATTTATTAGAATGAAAAGTAACTTGGTTAATATGTCACAATTTACCTATTCATCTGGTATTCTTCCTTGGTCACACTATTTAAAAAAAAAAAAAACAACAATCCTATGACTCAGAAAGCATCATGGTGCTGGAAAGAAGTGACAGGAGTGCTCAGCACTGCAATATCTCTATCACACTTTCCAAGGCTCAGGGTCTATTGCAGAAGAGGTGGCAGAAAGAATGTAAGAGCCAAAGGAAGGGTAGGACTCCTTACAAAGTGCTCCCCCCAGACACAAAATGGCCTGGATATCCATGACCTCACAATGCCTGACACTACCTACACAAGACCATCATAAGAGGAAGAAAAGATCATGACATCAAAATAAAAAAGAGACTGATTGAGAGGGGGAGGGGATATGATGGAGAGTGGAGTTTCAAAGGGGAAAGTGGGGGGAGGGAGGGCATTACCATGGGATATTGTTTACAATCATGGAAGTTATTAAAAAATAAGTAAATAAAAATAAAATAAAAAAAATCCTAGTAGGAAGCCAGATGCACAGGGTCGTGCATGTGTCTGGAGTTCATTTGCAGTGGGTAAAGCCCCTGGTGCATCCATTCTCTCCATCTGCCAAACATTTTTAATTTGTTTTATTTATTTATAAGAGATGAGAAGAGGGAATGGGTGCTCTAGGACCTCTAGCCACTGCAAACCAACACCGGATGCATCTGGTGTACATGTGTTCTGGAGAACTGAACCTGGGTTCTTAGGCTTCCCATGCTAGGGAAGGGGTCAGTGAGGAAGGGAAGAGAGAAGTAAGTAAGTAAGTAAGTAAGTAAGTGAGTAGGTAAGTAAGTAAGCAAGCAAGCAAGCAAGCAAGCAAGCAAGGATGCATCTGGCTTATGTGGAGTATGGGGATTGAACCAAGGTCCTGTGGCTTTGCAGGCAAGCACCTTAACCACTAAACCACCTCTCCAGCTCAATAAAAATACTTTTTAATAAACGTGATTACCACCATTGTACCAGAAAGGTTTTTCTGTTTCACAGTGTTTGTCAGTTCCCAGTGATGTCAGTTGCTACCTTGCTGCCATAACTTCTAGGAGTCATAGAGCATAAATAAAAAGTGAAGACTGATAGGACCTTCTCTGTCCCTTCCCGAACTAACTTAATCACTTCAAGCTAAACAGAACCTAACCTTATTGTCTGTTTTCTAGACAATGCTGCAAAGGACCAGGCTCGAATGGGTTCATGTAGCATGTCAGGGGGCAGTACACCTGTCAGTAGCGGCAATATGTCGTCAGGTCAGTTCATTGGGAAAGTATCTTTTTAGAAAATCTGTGAGTTCTATTCTTGGCTTTGTTTTTTCTTTTCTTTTTCTTTTTGTTTGTTTTTTCCTTCAGTTTTTGAAGTAGGATCTCATTCTAGCTCAGGCTGATCTGGAATTCACTGTGTAGTCTAGAACTCACAGTGATCCTTGTACCTCTGCCTTCCCAGTGCTGCGATTAAGGTGTGTGCCACCACAAAAAAAAAAAAAAAATCCTACTAGGGCTGGAGAGATGGCTTAATGGTTAAGGCACTTGCCTATGAAACTTAAGGACTGAAATTCGATTCCCCAGTACCCACATAAGCCAGATGCACAAGGTGGTGCATGAGTCTGGAGTTTGTTTGCAATAGCTGAAGGCCCTAACATGCCCATTCATTCATTCTTTCTTTCTTTCTTTCTCTATCTCCCTCCCTCCCTCCCTCCCTCCCTCCCTCTCCCCCTCTCTCTCTCTTCTTCCCTCCCTCCCTCCCTCCCTTCCCTCCCTATCATTTGCTTCTTCCTCTCTTTCTCAAATGGATAAAATATTTTTTTAAATAAATGCTAATAATGGGGCTAGAGAGATAGCTTACTGGTTAAGGCACTTGCCTGCAAAGTCTACTGACCCAAGTTCAATTACTCAGTATCCACATAAAGCTACATGTACAAAGTGGCACATACATCTAGAATCCATTTGCAGTGGCTAGAGGCCCTAGCACACCAGCACACCCATTCTCTCTGTAGCCAGGTATGGTGGTACAATGCCTTTAATCCCAGCACTTAAAGGCAGAAGCAGGAGGACTGCCAAGGCCAAACTGAGACTATACAGTGAATTCCAGGTTAGACTGGGCTAGATGGAGACCCTACCTAGGGGAAAAAAAAAATCCGAATAATGGTGCTTGGGAAATGGCTCACTGGTTAAAAGCACTGGCCGTACAAGCCTGACACCTGAAGGTCAGAGTCTCCAGAACCCAGATAAAACTGGATTAGGTGCATGTACTTGTAATCCCAACACATCTACAGCAATGAGAAGAATCAGGACAATCTCCAAATTCATGGGCCAACTAGCTTCAAAACTAGAGAGGGCTGGGTACATGCCTTTAATCCCAGCACTTGGGAGGCAGAGATAAAAGGATCACTGTGAGTTCAAGGCCAGCCTGAGACTACACAGTGAATTCCAGTCAGCCTGGGCTAGAGCGAGACCCTATCTCAAAAAAGTGGGGGGGGGGGGGATCCTGTCTCAAAAAAGGTAGAAGGCAAGGACTTACACTCCAGGTTATCCGCTGACCTCCAAACATGTGCCAAACACATATATACATGCACCCCCACCCCCGACACACACACACTCTCTCTCTCTCTCTTTCTCTCCCCCCCCAATAATGAATTTCTAGTCCTACTACCTGAAGAATAAAAAGCAATCCACCATTTTGTTCCCTCTCAGTATCCATATACATTTTTACCCTGTGTCCATATAAAAAATTGATCGCCGAGAGTTCGAGGCCAACCTGAGACTACAGAGTGAATTCCAGGTCAGCCTGAGCTACAGTGAGACCCTACCTCCAAAACCAAAACAAAGCAACACAAAAAAAAATTGATTTATTTATTAATCTTAAGTTGTTGTTTTTGTTTAAGTTTTTGTTGTTGTTGTTGGTTTGTTCGGTTGGTTTTACGAGGTAGGGTCTCACTCTAGCCCAGGCTGACCTCAAATTCACTATGTAGCCTCAGGGTGGCCTTGAACTCACCAGGATTCTCCTACCTCTGCCTCCCAAATGCTGGGATTAAAGGCGTGCACCACCACACCCAGATCTAATCTTAAAGTATTTTGTATATATCAGGTATTTAGCCCGCTTTTGTAACATGAAGTATAAATGTTTTTCCCATGTCACTTGATTTTCTCTCTATTTATATTTCCCCCTAGACTTATGTTTACTTTCATGCAGCACTGTTTGTTAGAAACTTATTACCTACTTAATATCACTTAAATATACTTAAATAACATGTAAAGTGCCTCTTCTCTAAGTGTAATTTGATCTAGTGAGACTGCCTAAAATTTCTAGGGTGAAACAGAAAGGACCTAAACCAGGTGTGGTGGTGCACACCTTTAATCCCAGCACTTGGGAGGCAGAGGTAGAAGGATGTCTATGAGATCAAGACCAGCATGAAACTACCAAGTGAATTCTAGGCGAGCATGGGCTAGTGAGACCTTACCTCAAAAAAAGAAAAGAAAAAGAAAAAGAAAAAAGAAAGGAGGGAATGAAGAAAAAAGAAATATAAAGGGCCTTAAGTATTTTGAAGGTTAGGTGTCTCCAATCATTTACTTAAACCTCTCTCAAGGGAGAATTCAGACTATGCAGTCTACCGAGTTGTAAGTTTCCAGAGGCCTGAAGACGATGTGCAAGGAAAGAGAAATAAGTTAAATGACTACTTAAGGGAAAGAAGATAAAACTTACCACAAAAATCAGTATTCTGGGGCTGGAGAGATGGCTTAGCGGTTAAGTGCTTGCCTGTGAAGCCTAAGGACCCCAGTTCGAGGCTTGATTCCCCAGGACCCATGTAAGCCAGATGCACGAGGTGGTGCATGCATCTGGAGTTTGTTTGCAGTGGCTGAAGCCCTGATGCACCCAATTTTCTCCCTGCCTCTCTCTCTATTAGACTCAAATAAATAAATAAATAAAATCAAAAATCAGTATTCTGTGTATGCATGAGGCAAAGAAAGGGGGGCTTGCAAACAGTTTATTAGCCTTTGTTAAACTGGCCAAAAACGGAGAGATGAGACTAGGAAGGGAAGAAATAAGGAAAACTGGGCACGCCAGAACCTCCAGCCACTGCTAATGAACTCTAGATGCAGGTGCCCCCTTGTGCATCTGGCTTACATGGGTCCTGGAGAATCAAACCAGGATCCTTTGTCTTTGAAGGCCAATGCCTTAACCGCTAAGCCAACTCTCCAGCCTACTTTAAGTTTTTTAGATTTGGAAATATTTGCTTGCAAAGTGTGGTAGCCTGGGTTCAATTTCCAAGCCACCATGCAAGTCAGATGCAAAAAAGTAATGCAAGCATTTGTCATTCCTTTGAGCAGGCAAAAGGTCTGCCCAGTGCACCCATGCACACATGTGCATGCATGCAAATAAAGATTTAAAACTTTATTTAAAGCCAGGTGTGCTGGCACACGCCTTTAATCCCAGCACTCGGGAGGCAGAGGTAGGAGACTGCCGTGAGTTTGAGGCCACCCTGAGACTCCATAGTGAGTTCCAGGTCAGCCTGGACTAGAGTGAGACCCTACCTCAAAAAAAAAAAAAAAAAAAAAACTTTATTTAAGGATTTTAAGGTATTATACAGCAGCACATTAAATTAAATATAGAACCTTCCAGTGAGTTGTTGGCCAGGGAGGTTCCTGATGCCCCTAAGACATTATAGGCCATTGTCGAGGCCTTTGGTTTCCCACCAGGAATAGATGGTAAGACCCTATTGCTGAAGACTCCACATACTCAGGCTGCAAGGTCACTGAGAAACCCTGCTGGAGCTGAGCTGAAAACCCCTTCCATGCAGACCAGCTGACAGAAAGCTGGAAAAAGCCACACTGCATGCAGTTCAATGGGAGAGAGAGAAAGCACCAATGAAGATACCCAACAGTGGACACAAGCCAGCCTCAAATGTGCTGTGTAGCCAAGATGACCTTGAATTTCCAATCTTCCTATATCTACCTCCAAAGTAATGATATTATAGGTATGCATCACCACACCTGGTTTATGCAGTGGTGGGGATGAAACTAAGGTTTTATACATGCTAAGCAAGAACTCCATCAACTGAACCATATCTGCAACCTGATTTTGCCTTCATTATGTAAATTTATGAAGTACATTTTGATGTCTGCTTCAGACCCACAAATTACCTGTGGTGCTATCATCAAAAATGTATATTTGCACTGGAGAGATGGCTTAGCATTTAAGGCACTTGCCTGTGAAGCCTAAGGACCCATTTTCAATTGTTCAAGTCCCACATAAGCCAGACGCACAAGGTGATGCAAACACACAAAGTTGCACATGCACACAAGGTTGGCTCTTGCGTCTGGAGTTTGATTGCAGTAGCTGGAGGTCCTGGTGTGCCAATTCTCTCCCTCTCTCATTAAAAAAATGTTTTTAAAAGTAAAAAGTAGGGCTGAAGAGATGGCTTAGTGGTTAAGCGCTTGCATGCAAAGCCTAAGGACCCCAGTTCGAGGCTCAATTCCCCAGGACCCACGTTAGCCAGATGCACAAGGGGGCGCAAGCATCTGGAGATCGCTTGCAGTGGCTGGAGGTCCTGGCACGCCCATTCTCTCTCTCTCTCTCTCTATCTGCCTCTTTCTCTCTGTCTGTCACTCTCAAATAAACAAATAAAAATAAACAAAAAATAAAAGTAAAAAGTAAATTTTTACTTATGGAGATGGCTTAACAGTTAAGTTGCTTGCCTGTGAAGCCAAAGGAATCATGTTCAATTCCCCAGTACCCACAAAAGCCAGGTGTACGAGGTGGCACATGCATTTGGAGTTCACTTGCATATACCTGTCTCTCTCTCTCATAAGTAAAGAAAATAAAATGAAAAACGTTTTCAAACAAATTATATCCTAAAAGATAGCATTTAAAAGACATTTTTATTTATTTGCAAGGAAAGAATGAATGAATGAGTAAGTGAGTGAGTGAGTATGGGCACATCAAGGCCTCCTGCTGTTTACAAACAAACTCCATATGTATGCACCCCTTTTACTGGGGAAGTGAACCCAAGACATCAGAATTTGCAAGCAAGGACCTTTAACCACTGAGCCATCTCCCCAGCCCTAAAAGCCAGCATTTTATAAAAACATCCTTCAAAGTTTCATGAGAGAGAGAAAATGAGTAAGCTCAAAAGAGGAGAGAGGGGCTGGAGAGATAGTTCAGTGGTTAAGATACTTGCCTGCAAATCCAAAGGGTTCTCGGTTTGATTCTCCAGGACCCATGTAAGCCAGATGCAAAAGGCGGCGCATGCATCTGGAATTTGTTTGCAGTGGAAGGAAACCCTAGCGCGCCCATTCTCTCTGTGTCTGTCTGTCTGTCTCTCCCTCCCTCCAATAAATAGATAAATAAATAAATAAACAAATAGAAGAGAAGAGAATAAGCCAGGCATGGCAATGCACACCTTTAATCCCAGCACTCAGGAGGAAGAAGGAGGAGGATCACCATGAGTTCCAGGACTGCCTGAGAATACATAGTGAAATCCAGGTCAGCCTGAGCTAGAGTGAGACCCCACCTGGGAAAAAAAAAAAGAGAGAGAGAGAGAGAGAATAAATAACCCATGGGCCTCCAATCTGCTATGACCAAAGGCAGACAGTGTATAATACAAAGGCCTTAGCCAAGAAGGTAACTTGGCAATCAAGAAGCACTCAAGGCAACTGAATGACCAAGGCAAGTAAGTGGCTACTGAATAAAAAACTTAAGTGTCATTAAATAATGGTCTAGTAACGGTAATGCCATTTTCAAAAATTAACAAAGCAAAAAAATCCATTCATTCTAAAAGTGAACATTAAATATCCTCAAGCCAAATACTACTTTTTACTCTCTTAGAACCTCCTTACTTCTACATTGAGACAACCTAATTATATGGAAAAAAGTCAGGAAATCCGGTTTTCCATTAAATTCCTAGGCTCACCATCCTCCGATTTGGCATCTAGTACAGGAAAAAGCCCCAGAGTAGGAAGGAAGCCTGCTTGTCCTACATTTCTAGGCTGTAAGTTTATGTTGTTATGGGCACCAGCACAACAGAGCAAATATAACAGCAAGAAAGCAAAAAGCTGGCCAAAGGAGGACAATTTAATCCATGTGATCAGTATATTAATGAGGCTGCAACTACCTAGGGTTCTCAAATAGATCTAAATAATCTACCTTTCCCTAAAAATATACTACTAGGTGATAACAGTTCTGTAAAAATATAAACAAGGAACATCTTATTCTTAAATCTAATATTGGTACACATTACAATCAGAGGCTACAAAATAGAAATGCCAGCCTAGCTAAGGAATTTACCAATGGACAGCAGGGTTTCACTCTCTCCAAACCAGGGATTCATAAACTATTTCTATTTGTGACCTCTTTCCATTCAACAAATTTGTATTAAACCCAGATATATAAAGTAGAGATACAAATCAAACTTTATGAAAAATAAATCACAAAGAATTTCATTTTATTTTTCTTTTCTTTTCTTTTTTTTTTTTTTTTGGTTTTTCGAGGTAGGGTCTCACTCTGGTCCAGGCTGACCTGGAATTAACTCTGTAGTCTCAGGGTGGCCTTGAACTCATGGCGATCCTCCTACCTCTGCCTCCCGAGTGCTGGGATGAAAGGCGTGTGCCACCATGCCAGGCACAAAGAATTTTATTAAAATAATTCTTTAGTATACATATCACTTTATTATTTTAAAGTCACAGAAAAGTTACATATTAATGAGATGTACAGGCTTGATTCTTTTTATATACAGAGTTAAACCTTGGGGGCTTAGAAGTGACTCAGTGGATTAAGTGCTTGCTACTCAAACGTTAGTGCCTAAATTCTGACCCCCAGAGTGTAAGCTGCCTGAGGAGGAACATACAGAACACCAGGGCATCTGTGGTGAGAAGGGAGGCAGAAGCAGTAGAATTGTCCAGCTCATCTACTTTGCTAATGCACTGGGGAACAAGAAGAAACCTGGTCTGAAACACAATGGAAGGTGAAGATCAACCCCTGAAGTTATACTCTGACTTCTACACACACATCAAACATGCATGTATCCACACATGATACACCTCCCCCTCTCTCTCTCTCTCTCTCTCTCTCTCTCTCTCTCTCTCTCTCTCTCTCACACACACACACACACACACACACAAAGAATTAAATCCTAATTGAGTAATGGATACAGCAAAATGTACAGCATCTTCAACATTTTTAGAGCTGATCAGTATTTTAATTTTATAATAGATAATGCTGAGAATATCATCACACACACACATACACACACACACACAAAAAAAAAAAAAAAAAAAAAAAAGGAGTACAGGGGCTGGAAAGATTCATTTGCCTGCGAAGCCTAAGAACCCAGGTTCAATTCCCCAGGACCCACATAAGCACAAGGTGGCGCATGTCTCTGGAGTGGATTTGCAGTGGCTAGAGACCCTGGCATGCCTATTCAATTTGCTTCTCTCTCTCTTTCAAATAAATAAATTTTTTTAAGTTTTTAATTTTCTTTAAAGGAGTACAAGAACTGGAGAGGTGGCTTAGCAGTTAAGGTGCTTGCCTGCGAAGCCTAAGCACCCAGGTTCAATTCCCCAGGACCCACGTAAGCCAGATGCACAAGGTGGCACACGCATGTGCAGTTGATTTACAGTGGCTAGAGGCCTTGACATGCCCATTCTCTCTCCATCTGCCTCTTTCTCTCTCAAAATAAAATAATAGAGAGTATAAAATGACAGGAGTATTTTTAGCATCACTACAAAAATTGTTGGATGCACAAAGTGGCACGAGTCTGGAGTTCATTTGCAATGGCCACAAGCCTTGGCACACCCATTCTCATTCGCTCTCATTTTCTCCCCCCCCACTTGAAATAACTAAATAATTTTTTTTAATTTTGTTTTATGTTTATTTATTTATTTGAAAGTGACAGAGAGACAGAGAGAGAGAGTGAGAAAGAATGGTGCGCCAGGGCCTCCAGACACTGCAAATGAACTCCAGAAGCATGTGCCCCTTGCGCATGTGGGTCCTGGGGAATCGAGCCTCGAACTGGTGTCCTTAGGCTTCATAGGCAAGTGCTTAACTGCTAAGCCATCTCTCCAGCCCCCTAAATAATTTTTTTTTAAATTCTAACATTTGGGCTGGAGAGATGGCTTAGCACTTGCCTGCAAAGCCTAAGGACACAGGTTCAATTCCCCAAGAACCACATAAGCCAGCTGCACAAGGTGGCAGCTGGAATTCATTTCCAATGGCTAAAGGCCCTGGTGTGCCCATTCTCTCTGTCACACACACACACACTCTCTCTCTCTCCCCCCCTCCCTCTTTCAAATAAATACATAAAAATAAAACATTTTTTAAAAAATTCAAACATTCTAATATAATACAATACTACCTAAAAATGCACTAACTTCATACTCACATACTGAGGAATGATAGTAGGAAAATATCAAGACGGTGTTTTCCATGACTACACCATTATATTTCCAGAAGAGCAAAAACTCTTATATGTAAAGTAAAAATACTAAAGCCACAGTGCTTCCAGGAGCCTTTGCTGGCACTGTATATGACAGCATCCACAGTGTAAAGCTGAGCATGCTTGGCATTCAGAACTAAAGCTTCAGTGAATCTTACGCTATAACACAGGTGAACACTGCCAGAGACACTTTGGATTCAGTACACAATTGATTTGGAATTAATTTTTGGTCACAGCATAATTAGAAACCTTTTATCATTATCTAGTTTTTCACAATGTCCATATTTAGTCATGTATTCCATGTCTACAATTTAAGAGGATATGGTTCTAGATGTCTTCTGCCATATGTCAGGGAGATAAAATATCACCAAGCCAGGCGTGGTGGCGCACGCCTTTAATACCAGCACTCGGGAGGCAGAGGTAGGAGGATTGCCATGAGTTCGAGGACACCCTGAGACTACAGAGTTAATTCCAGGTCAGCCTGAGCCAGAGTGAGACCTTACCTTGAAAAAAATAATAATAATAATCACCAAACCAGGAAGCAAAGTTCATCAGAGAAGCAAATTCTTTGGCAAAGATCAGGATATAAAACCACATCTCCTGCTTTTACTCCTTTATTCTACTCCCCAATTTGTGACAGAGTATTACTTCTCTGTGCTTTGGCCTAGCACAGTAGTGTGACTCTCTTTCACTGGGCAATAGCACCTTAGTGTCTACTATTTAAACAAAACCTTTCAGAAAAAATCTAACTGTTAAGGTAAGGTAAGGAAACACACGCTAGCATCTTATAAAATGATAGTTTTTGGTTTTGTTTTTAAATATTTATTTATTGAGAGAGAAGCAGAGAGAAAGAATGAAACTGGAGGACATGATGTTAAATGAAATAAACTAAGCACAGGCCGACATATGATCTCACTCATGGAATCTTTTTTCTTTTTTCTTTTTTTGAGGCTAGCCCAACAGATTGGCCTTTTTCTTTTTAATGAGAGAGAGATTTGGCATGTCAGGGTCTCCAACCACTGCAACTGAACTCCAGATGCATGTGACCCCTGGTGTGCATGTGCAACACTGCCTGCTTGTGTCACTATGCGTCTGGCTTATGTGGGACTTGGAGAGTCGAACATGAGCCTTTAGGATTAACTGCTAAGCCATCTCTCCAACCCTCACCCATGAAATCCTAAATGGTTAATCTGGTAGAAGCAGATAGTTCTAAGAGGCTTAGTTGCCTCTTAGTAGGGAAAGGGGAGTGGAGAAATACTGCTTGAAAAATATAAAATTAGAGCTGGCTCAGCAGTTAAGGCACTTGCCTGCAATGCCTAACAACCTAGGTTCATTTCCCCAGTGTTCATATAAAGCCTCTAGAGTTTGTTTGCAGTGGGTAGAGGCCCTGGCACACCCATATTCATGCATTCTCATTCATTTTCTCTCTCTCTCTCTTTCTCTCCTTGCCAATAAATATTTAATATTTTGAATTTCTTTTTTAATATTTTATTTAGTTATTAGAGAGAGAAAAAGAGTTAAGATACAGTTTGGGGGATTTTTAATAATGAAAATGTTCTAAAATTATGATGAATGAACAATCCTGTCAACAAACAAAATAAAACATTAGATTGTATTATTTGGAATGGGTAATATATCTGAATTACATGTTAATAAAGTTTTTTTGTTTGTTTTGGGGGGGGTGTTCAAGGTAGAGCTTTACTCTAGCCCAGGCTGACGTGGAATTCACTACATAGTTTCAGGGTGGCCTTGAACTCATGGCAATCCTCCTATCTCTGCCTCCCGAGTGCTGGGATTAAAGTCATGCACCAGCACACCCAGCTTACTGTGTTTTTTTGGTTTTGTTTTGTTTACTTTTTGCTTATTTGAGAGCACAAACAGAGAGAGAAAGAGGCAGAGAGAGAGAGAGAGAGAGAGAGAGAGAGAGAGAGAGGGAGGGGGGGAGGGAGAAAATGGGCGCACTAGAGTCTCTCGCCACAAAGGAACTCCAGACACATGTGTCCCCTTGTGCATCTGGCTAAAGTGAGTCCTGGGGAACCAAGCCTTGAACCAGGATCCTTAGGCTTCACAGGCAAGCAGTTAACGTCTAGGCCATCTCTGCAGCCCAGCGAAGTTGTTTTTAAAGAGGGATAGAAATCAGGTTAGAAGCCAGGCATGGTGTCACACACCTTTAATCCCATCACTCATGATCACAGTGAGTTTGAAGCCACCCTGAGACTATATAGTGAATTCCAGGTCAGCCTGAACCAGAGTGAGACCCTACCTCAAAAAACCAAAAAAAATAAAAGTAAAGAAATCAGGTTAGACATGTTCCACCACCACCATTCATCCATCCATATATACATATATCCACCCACACATACACTGTCAGTTTGCTTTAAAAAAAAAAAAGCAAAAGCAAAAAAAAAAAGGTGCCAGGCATGGTAGTTTACAATTTTAATCCCAACACTAAAGTAGGAAGGTCTCCATGAGTTTGAGGACAGCCTGAGATACACAGTGAGTTCTAGATCAGCCTGGACTAGAATGAAACCCTGCCTCAAACAAAAAAAAAAAAACTAAACTAAACAAAAACCCTCATTAAAAAAAAAAAAAAAAGATTATGGAAATACAACATTATTTTTTTAAAAAGCTTGGGCAAAAATAATACTGTCACTTTAGATGCTTTCTTTTCAGAACAATGTCTTTCAGTATGCACAGGACAATATAAGGCAAAAGTCAATGTATAACATTAACAGGACAATGAAACCAACATTTATGGAAACAGAGTAGAGCAGATCAGCTACTGCTATCTTCCTTCCACTGAGCTATATCTCATTTCAGAGACTCAAGTTCTGTTAACCATGCTGTGTCAGTATTTCCACTATAGAATGTGATACAAAAAAAATCATTTATTAAGTAGTGAAGTAAAATTGCCAAGTCATTGTTCAGAAACAACCCTGAATCCTAGGAAAATTTAAGATTTTAAACCAACAAATCTTAAAGTTCATCATTTCTTAGTTCATGTTTTCAATAATAAAATAAATACAATCATAAACTTAGAAGTTCTAATTAATAATCTGAAAATAAACATTTGCATTAAGCTCTACAAGAGACAAAACTAGCCTATAGTGACAAAAGCATTTTAGTGATTCGCTGGGGCAAGAGGGAGAAACAAGGAGAAATGAAAATATTCTTTATCTTGCCAGGTGTGGTGGCACACGCCTTTAATCCCAGCACTCCGGATTCAAAGGTAGGAAGATGGCCTCAAAAAAACCAACAATAAATAAATAAATAAAAGAAAATATGCTTTATCTTGATAGGATGGTGACTTTATCAATTTTTTTTTTAAAGTAGGGTTTCACTCTCTCTAGTCCAAGATGACCTGGAAGTCACTATGTCATCTCAGGGTGGCCTCAAACTCACAGCACTCCATCTACCTCTGCCTCCCAAGTGCTGGGATTAAAGGCATGCACCACCATGCCCGGCTTACCAATGTTTATATCTGTCAAAATACACTTGGTGAGGAGGACATGGTGGCCTTTAATACCAACACTCAGGAGGCAGAGATAAAGGATCTCCACGAGTTCAAGGCCAACCTGGGACTACAGAGTGAGTGCCAGGTCAGCTTGGGCTACAGTGAACCCCTGCCTTGAAAAATAAATAAACAAACAAACATTTGGTGAATTTCATCATATATAAATTCACCTTAGTAAAATTGACTTTATAAAAGTAAAACCATACAATTCAAGCTTTAAAAAATTACTGAGAAATTAAATACTAAGAAATTCACTAAAATTGTTTTAAGGACAAACAAGGCTATTTTGGTTTGGGCTGTGTTGAGACAGAGTATCACTGTGTAATTGGACTGCCCTCAAATTTGCAATGTTCCTGCCACCACTTCCCAAGTGCTGGGATTACTGGAATACACTACCCACACCCAGTTTAAATTAGGCTAATTATATAGTCAGGGAGCCTCCCAGAATCACATACCTGCCCTGACCTGCTACACTCTTCACATATCACCCCCATCACTCAACAAAGCATTTCAGTCAAAATATAAACCTTCCTTTAAGCATTAGAATACCATTAAAAATGACACGTCTTGGGCTGGAGAGATGGCTTAAAGCACTTACCTGCAAAACCTAAAGACTCCTGTTTGACTCTCCAGGTCCTACATAAGCCAGATGCACAGTGATAAACAATAAACAATAAAGGCAACTATTGTTTCATCCGAAAGACTCGCATGAGTTTGCAAGCCTTTAAAACCTAGCATACAAAAGGTTAATAAATTGGAGGGTAGCATGAGCTACAAAGCAAGATGAGACAGAGACAGAGAGAGAGAGAGAAGGAACACCAGCTATTGGTTACTTTCAAGTACAGATAAA
Source organism: Jaculus jaculus (assembly GCF_020740685.1). NCBI lineage: Eukaryota > Metazoa > Chordata > Mammalia > Rodentia > Dipodidae > Jaculus > Jaculus jaculus. The sequence goes on along the minus strand of NC_059114.1, from coordinate 9,981,625 downwards.
GTATAAAAAAGTGAGCAACTGTATATACTTTTGGTAATGGCAAAACTGTTACTTTGAAGAATTATCTTACAGTGGCTTGGAGGCCCTGGTGCACCCAGTCTCTCTGTTTCTCTACTATTTTTCTCTGCATGCAAATAAAAATATTTTTTAAAATGGGGGGGGTAGAAGAGGGCTGGAGAACTGGCTTAGCAGTTAAGTTGCTTGCCTGTGAAGCCTAAGAACCCAGGTTCAACTCGCCAGACAAACATGGTGACACATGGCACACGTCACACATGCCCACAAGATGGTACACATATCTGGAGTTCAACTGCAGTGGCCAGAGGCCCTGAAATGAAGTCCCAATTATGTATCAAGCTAATGAGCTGAATAAACTTCATGCTAAATAAGATAAACAAACAGCCAATATGTACATAAACATGTGCTGAACCTCACCAATCATTCAGGACTTGTCCCTCATATCCACAAGGACCTATCCCTACAAGCCCACTAGGAGGGCTAGAATCCAGAAGACAAGGCTGAGAGGAATGCACTCACTAGCATGTGGGAAGCCCTGGGTTCAGTCCCCAGCACGGTAAAAATTAGCAATAAATGTAGTCAAAGATACAGAGAAAACAGAACTCTACTGTAGTAATAGTAGGAATGTGAAATGGTACAGCTTCACTGTGGAAAGCAGTCTGGTAGCTCATTAAAAACTTAAGCATAGCCAGGTATGGTGGCGCACGCCTTTAGTCCCAGCCACTTGGGAGGCACAGGTAGGAGGATTACTGTGAGTCCGAGGCCACCCTGAGACGATATAGTAAATTCCAAGTCAGCCTGAGCTAGAGTGAGACCCTACCTCGAAACCCGACCCCCCAAAAAACCTAAGCACATGCTTATCATGTAACTTAGCAATTTCCATCCCTGATACATATTCAAAGGACTAAAACTGTGGACAACAAAACCCTGCACGGAAAAGTTCATGGCAACAGTATCTGTAATAGTGAAACAAATGGGGACAGCCTAAATGTCCACTGGTAAATGGATAAACAAAATGTGGTATATTTAGGGCTAGAGAGATGGCTTATTGGTTAAGCACTTGCCTGTGAAGCCTAAGGACCCCACCCAGTTCAAGGCTCGATTCCCCAGGACCAACATTAGCCAGATGCACAAGGGGGCGCACGTGTTTGGAGTTCGTTTGCAGTGGCTGAAGGCCTTGGCGCACCCATTCTCTCACTCTCTCTTTCTTTCTCTCTGTCTTTCTCTCTCTCTGTCTGTCGCTCTTAAATAAATAAAAATAAACAAAAAAAAAATCTTAATGTGGTATATTCAGACATGAGTGGAAAGAACCACTTTTAGATAAAACATAGTACCATGGATGAACCTTAAGAACATTTTGCAGCCGGGCATGGTGGCTCACACCTTTAATCCCAGCACTCGGGAGGCAGAGGTAGGAAAATCGCTGAGACTGCAGAGTGAATTTCACATCAGCCTGAGCTACAGTGAGACCCTACCTTGAAAAAACCAAAAAAAAAAAAAAAAAAAAAATTGCTAGCTGAGTACAGTGATATGCCCTGCAATCCTAGCACTGGAGAGGTTTGGGGAGAAGGGTTTCAAGCCAACTTGGTCATAGTGAGTTTTATATCAACCTGGGATACATGGAAAGACCCTGTCTCAAACAAACAAAAAAACTATAGAAGTAGAGCCCAGCATGGTGGCGCACGCCTTTAATCCCAGCACTTGGGTGGCAGAGGTAGGAGGATTGCTGAGAGTTCAAGGCCACCCTGAGACTACAGAGTGAATTCTAGGTCAGCCTGGGCTAGAGTGAAACCCTACCTCGATAAATCAAAAAAAAAAAAAAAAAAAAAAGTCCAGGCACAGAACATCCATATGGCTCCATTTATATGAAGCATCTAAAATAGATAAATCCACAGAAACAGAAAGTCAATTAGTGGCTGTCAGGGACAAGGGAGGTGTGGGAAACTGGAATAACTGCTAAGAGATACTGAATATTTTAGGAGGTTCTAAAATTAGATCCCAGTGATAAGCGCACGACCGAAAATACTGAATGCCACTGAACTCTACACCTTAAAAGGCTATTTGTGGTATACTACTCATATCCCAAAAAGCTGTTATTTTAAAAGAAAAGAAAAAAAAAAAAAACCTTCCTTAGTATTTTGTGCATTTATTTATTTATTTATGAGAAAGGAGAGAGAGATACCAAACATGGGTGCTCTAGTACCTTCTTATCACTGCAGTTGAACACCAGACACATGCACTACTTTGTGTTTCTAAGTTTATGTGGGTACTGGGGAATCTAACCTAGGCCATCAGGCTTTGCAAGCAAGCCCCTTTTACCACTGAACCATTTCTCTAGCATCCAAAAAGTAATCTAGTTTTACTCCTGGGTACTTTTGTTAAAAATATGACTTATCCATTTGAAATCTATTTGTGATTTTCCAATAAGTAGTCTTACTTTTAAATCAATTTATGTTTAAGGTTTATTATTTAAGACAACCAAATTCAATGATTAAACAACTTATATGTATCACAAAATTTAGCAATTTTATTCCTGATCGAAAAAAAAACACTAAAAATAAATAGTATTTTTTAAAAAAAGAAATTTTTTTTTAATTAATTTATTTATTTATTTGAGAGCGACAGACACAGAGAGAAAGACAGATAGAGGGGGAAAGAGAGAATTGGCGCGCCAGGGCTTCCAGCCTCTGCAAACGAACTCCAGACGCGTGCGCCCCCTTGTGCATCTGGCTAACGTGGGACCTGGGGAACCGAGCCTCGAACCGGGGTCCTTAGGCTTCACAGGCAAGCGCTTAACCGCTAAGCCATCTCTCCAGCCCAAAAAAAGAAATTTAAGAAAGCAGTTCTGGATAGGGATGTAGGTAAGTGGCAGTGTTTTCAAAAGGGAGAGCAAGAGAAAATAATTCCCTCACAATACCATCAGAGAGCACATTCAAGAATTCGCCAAGCATGGTGGCACATGCCTTTAATCCCAGCACTTGGGAGGCAGAGGTAGGAGGATCACCTTGAGTTTGAGGCCACCCTGAGACTACACAGTGAATTCCAGGTCAGCATTGGCTAGAATGAGACTCTACCTCAAAACAACCAAAAAAAAAAAAAAAGTAATCCAAACCAGGCATAGTGGCGCACGCCTTTAATCCCAACACTTGGGAGGCAGAGGTAGGAGATCACCATGTGTTTGAGGCCACCCTAAAATTACATAGTGAATTCCAAGTCAGCCTGGGCTAGAGTGAGACCATACCTCGAAACAACAACAAAAAAGTAAGCCAAGCCGGCATGGTGGCACACACCTTTAATCCCAGAGCTCGGGAGGCAGGGGTAGGAAGATCGCCACAAGTTCAAGGCCACCCTGAGACTACATAGTTAATTCCAGGTCAGCCTGGATCAGAGTGAGGCCCTACCTCAAAACACCAACAACAACAAAAAAAAAAAAAAGCCAAATGCACAAGGTGGCACATGTGTCTAGAGTTTATTTACAGTGGCTAGAGGTCGTGATGCACCCATTCTCTGTATCGGGCCTCTCCCTCTCCCTCCCCAACCCCCTCTTATACAGAGATAATTTTTTTAACCTTTTTATTATTTTTTTATCAGAGAAAGAGAAAATTGGCATGCCAGGGCATCCAGCCACTGTGATCAAACTATACAGATGCATGTGCCATCTTGTGTGCATGTGCAACATTGTGTACTTGCATCACCTTGTGCATCTGGTTTACATGAGACCTAGAGTCAAACGTGAGTCCTTAGGCTTTGCAGGTGTGGTGGCTTGATTCAGGTGTCCCTCATAAACTCAGGTGTTCTGAATGCTAGGTTCCCAGCTGATGGAGATTTGGGAATTAACATCTCCTGAAGGCAGTGTATTGTTGGGGGCGGGCTTATGGGTATGATAGCCAGTGTCCCCTTGCCAGTGGTTGGCACACTCCCCTGTTCCTATTGTCCACCTTATGTTGGCCAGGTGGTGATATCCACCCTCTGCTCATGTCGTTTTCCCTGCCATCATGGAGCTTCCTCCTCAAGCCTGTAAGTTTTAAAATAAACCTCTTTTTTCCCCCACAAGCTACTCTTTAATTGGGTGACTTCTACAAGCAATGTGAACCTGACTGCAACAGCAGGCAAGCGCCTTAACCACCAAGCAATCTCTCCAGCCCCAAAATGTTTTTTTTTTAATTTTTTTATTATTCATTTATTTGAGAGTGACAGGCAGAGAAAGACGGATAGAGAGAGAATGGGCGCGCCAGGGCCTCCAGCCTCTGCAAACGAACTCCAGACGCGTGCGCCCCCTTGTGCATCTGGCTAACGTGGGACCTGGGGAACCGAGCCTCGAACCGGGGTCCTTAGGCTTCACAGGCAAGTGCTTAACCGCTAAGCCATCTCTCCAGCCCCAAAAAGGTTTTTTAAAAAACATTTTAGGGTGCTGGGGAGATGGCATTTTAGGGGGCTGGGGAGATGGCATTTTAGGGGGCTGGGGAGATGGCATTTTAGGGGGCTGGGGAGATGGCATTTTAGGGGGCTGGGGAGATGGCTTAGCGGTTAAGCACTTGCCTGGGAAGCCTAAGGACCCCGGTTCGAGGCTCGGTTCCCCAGGTCCCACGTTAGCCAGATGCACAAGGGGGCGCACGCGTCTGGAGTTCGTTTGCAGAGGCTGGAGGCCCTGGCGCGCCCATTCTCTCTCTCTCTCTATCTGTCTTTCTCTCTGTGTCTGTCGCTCTCAAATAAATAAATAAAATAAAATAAAATAAAAAGAAAAACCAGAAATAAATAAAATAAAATAAATAAATAAAAAACCTTTTTGTGGTCTGGGTGTGGTGGCACATGCCTTTAGTTCCAGCACTTAGGAGGCTGAGGTAGGAGGATTGCTGTAAGTTCATATCCACCCTGAGACTACATAGTGAATTCCAGGGCAGCCTGGGCTAGAGTGAGACCCTCCCTTGAAAAAAATAAAAATAATAAGATATAAAATAAAATAAAATAAAAATCTTTTTGTGGAGGGGGCTGAGAGATGGCTCAATGTTTAAAACACACTTGCAGGCAAAGCCTAACAACCTGAGGTTCAATGCCCAGTATGCATGTAAAGCCAGATGCACAAAGTGGCACAAGCATATGGAGTTTGTTTACAGGGGCTGTAGGTCCTGGCCCACCCACTCTCCCCCCCGACCCTGCTAATAAAGAAAATACTTAAGGGCTGGAGAGATGGCTTAGCTTAGAGATGCCTGCAAAGCCAAAGGACCTCGGTACGATTTCCCAAGACCCACATAAGCCAGATGCACAAGGTGGCGCGTGCGTCTGGAGTTCGTTTGCAGTGCCTGGAAGCCCTGGTGCACTCATTCTCTCTCCCTCTCTCTCCCTTTCTCCCTCTTCCCCCCCGCCAACTCTTTCAAATAAATAAATAATTTTTTTAATGAAAATACTTTTTTTTTAATTTTTATTAACATTTTCCATGATTATAAAATATATCCCGGGCTGGAGAGATGGCTTAGCGGTTAAGCGCTTGCCTATGAAGACTAAGGACCCGGTTCGAGGCTCAGCTCCCCAGGTCCCACGTTAGCCAGATGCACAAGGGGGTGCACGCGTCTGGAGTTCGTTTGCAGAGGCTGGAAGCCCTGGCGCGCCCATTCTCTCTCTCTCCGTCTATCTGTCTTTCTCTCTGTGTCTGTCGCTCTCACATAAATAAATAAAAATTTTAAAAAAAAATAATAAATAAATCTTAAAATATATCCCATGGTAATTCCCTCCCTCCCCACCCCCACACTTTCCCATTTGAAATTCCATTCTCCATCATATTACCTCCCCATTACAATCATTGTAATTACATATATACAATATCAACCTATTAAGTATCCTCCTCCCTTCCTTTTTCCACCCTTTATGTCTCCTTTTCAACTTACTGGCCTCTGCTACTAAGTATTTTCATTCTCACACAGAAGCCCAGTCATCTGTAGCTAGGATCCACATATGAGAGAGAACATGTGGCGCTTGGCTTTCTGGGCCTGGGTTACCTCACTTAGTATAATACTTTCCAGGTCCATCCATTTTTCTGCAAATTTCATAACTTCATTTTTCTTTACCGCTGAGTAGAACTCCATTGTATAAATGTGCCACATCTTCATTATCCACTCATCTGTTGAGGGACATCTAGGCTGGTTCCATTTCCCAGCTATTATAAATTGAGCAGCAATAAACATGGTTGAGCGTGTACTTCTAAGGAAATGAGATGAGTCCTTTGGATATATGCCTAGGAGTGCTATAGCTGGGTCATATGGTAGATCAATCTCTAGCTGTTTTAGGAACCTCCACACTGTTTTCCACAATGGCTGGACCAGATTGCATTCCCACCAGCAGTGCAGAAGGGTTCCTTTTTTTCCACATCCCCGCCAACATTTATGATCATTTGTTTTCATGATGGTGGCCAATCTGACAGGAGTGAGATGGAATCTCAATGTAGTTTTAATCTGCATTTCCCTGATGACTAGTGACGTAGAACATTTTTTTAGATGCTTATATGCCATTCGTATTTCTTCCTTTGAGAACTCTCTATTTAGCTCCATAGCCCATTTTTTGATTGGCTTGTTTGATTCCTTATTATTTAACTTTTTGAGTTCTTTGTATATCCTAGATATTAATCCTCTATCAGATATATAGCTGGCGAAGATTTTTTCCCGTTCTGTAGGTTGCCTCTTTGCTTTTTTCACTGTGTCCTTTGCGGTGCAAAATCTTTGTAATTTCATTAGGTCCCAGTGGTTGATCTGTGGTTTTATTGCCTGAGCAATTGGGGTTAAAAAACATTTGTGCATTAAAGAGTACTATCAACAAAATATAAACACAGAATGGGAGAAAATACATGCAAATCACATATATAGTAAGGGATTAATATCCAGAAAGTATCTTTAAATTTCTATAATTCAATAATTTATAAAGAACCAGAGTGTAGAGCAATGGCTTAGTCAGTAAAGCATTTGTCACATAATCATGAGAACCTGATTCTGGATCCCAACCACTCACAGAAATGCTGTGTGTGACAGCATTCCCCTGCAAACCCAGCATCTGGGAAGCAGAAACAGGCAGATCCCTGTGGTAAGCTGGCTAGCCAGACTAGTGGGTCAGTGGGCTTTGGGTTCAGTGAGAGACCCTGTCTCCGTAAGTAAAGCAGAGAGCAACTGAGGACAACACCCAATGACAACCTTTGGCCCCCACATGAATGTGCACACATGCACTGCACACCAACACACACATGCACCACACATATATGAACATGCACACACACTACAAGCCCAGATACCAAAAAAAAGTTTGTCTGTGAAGCCTAACCACCCACATTTGATCCCCTAGTACCCACGTAAAGCCAGATGCACAAAGTGGCACATGCATCTGAAGTTTGTTTGAAGCAGCCAGGGGTCATGGTGCACCCATTCTCTGTCTCTATTTGAGAATAAATAAACAAAAATATTTTTTAAAAAGGTATTGATATCTGGGTCTCTTGTCCCAGAGATTCTGATGGAGAATACCTATTAGTTAGAGGGGAAATGGACAGAGGACTCTGATATGGCTGTGTGTCTGTTCGGATTTCAAGTGCTGAAGCACTAACCTCCAATGTCACGGAGAGGCCTTCAGTAATGCAGTTAGGATTAAAGAAGATGACACAAGTGAGGACTGATCCAACAGGGTTACCAGAGAGCTTACCCTCCAGGAGGACAGCCCTCACCAGAACCAGAACCATGCCACAATCAGGCCTCCAGCATCCCAGATGAAATTTAGTAAATTTCTGTCATTTAAGCCACCAAACTTATGCTTTTTTATTTCAGTAACCTGTGAAGATTAATGAAGACCTTCTAATATATATGTTCCAAAGAATATATACAAAAGGCCAGTTATAAACAATGCTCCCAATATCACTAGTCATTAGAGACAAGCAAATCAGAACCCAAATAAAGCTCTACTTCACACCCACTACGACTGTTGAATTTTAACTTTTTTGTTTTTGAGACAGCATCTCATGTAGCCTAGGTAGGCCTCAAACTGTGTAGCCAAGACAGCCTGGAACTCCTTATCATCCTGCCTATCTAAGCACTTGGATTTAGGATGGTGATACCATACCTGGACAACAGCAAATCTTTTAAATTATTATTTATTTGCATGGGGGGTATGCCAGAGAATAATGCCAGATGCTTATACCATTTTTTGGATACAGATTTACAAGTTGGCTAGAGAGGGCTGGAGAGATGGCTTAGCGGTTAAGCGCTTGCCTGAGAAGCCTAAGGACCCCGGTTCAAGGCTCGGTTCCCCAGGTCCCACGTTAGCCAGATGCACAAGGGGGCGCACACGTCTGGAGTTCGTTTGCAGAGGCTGGAAGCCCTGGTGCGCCCATTCTCTCTCTCTCCCTCTATCTGTCTTTCTCTCTGTGTCTGTCGCTCTCAAATAAATAAATAAATTTAAAAAAATTAAAAAAAAAAAAAACAAGTTGGCTAGAGAACTGAACCCAGGACAGCAGGCTTTGCAAGGTAAGTGCTTAACTGCTGAGCCATCTTCCCAGCCCCAAGAATTTTGTTTTTGTTTTGTTTTTAACATTTTTAAGTGTTGGTTAGGATATGAAGAAACTGGAATCCTTGGGCATAGTTAGTTGAGACTATGCAATACAGTCACTAAGGAAATGGAAATTTGTTTTTAAAAAGTAAGCAATGAGTAGCAACAGGATTTAGTAATTCCACTGCTGGGTATAACCCAAAAGAAACAGAAACAGCAACTGGAACAGATATTTGTACATTAATATTCATAGCACCATCATTTACAATACTCAAAAGACAGAAGCAAGCCAACAGTTGATCAGTGGATGAATGTATAAACAAATGTGATGTATATATGCAATGGAACTGTATTCATCCTTTAAGCAGAATGTCATTCCTGACCCGTGCCACAAAATGATGAACCTTGAAGACATCAGTCTCTTTTTTGAAATATTTTATTTATTAGAGAAAGAGAGAATGGGCACATTAGAGCCTTTAGCCACTGCAAACATACTCTCCAAACACATGCGCCACCTTGTACATCTGGCTTTATGTGGGTACTAGATAATTGAACCTGGGTCCTTTGGCTTTGTCGGCAAGCACCTTAACCACTTTCCAGTCCTAAAAGACATTATTCTTTTGTTTGTTTGTTTGTTTTGTTTTGTTTTTTCAAGGTAGGGTTTCACTCTAGCCCAGGCTGACCTGGAATTCATTATGTAGTCCCAGAATGGCCTCAAACTCACAGCAATTTTCCTACCTCTGCCTCCCAAGTGCTGGGATTAAAGGCGTGTGCCACCATGCCCCACTAACATTATTCTTTAAAAAAAAGAAGCTGCTATGAAAAGAAAAATATATTGCATGTTTCTGCACATAGGAGACACAAAGTAGGCAATTTCATAGAAAACAGAATAGTGGTTGCCAGTTAATAATGCCAGAAACTAATGGACAATTAAGAATTTCAATGAGGGAGCCGGGTATGGTGGCACACGCCTTTAATCCCAGCACTTGGGAGGCAGAGGTAGTAGGATTCCTGTGAGTTTGAGGCCACCCTCAGACTACACAGTGAATTCCAGGTCAGCCTGGGCTAGAGTGAGACCCTACCTCAAAAAAAAAAAAGAAAAAAATTTCAATGAGGGGCTAGGGGGATGGCTTAGCCATTAAGGTGTTTGCCTGCAAAGCCAAAGGACTCAGGTTCAATTCCCCAGAACCTACATTAGCCAGATGCACAAAGGGGCACACACGTCTGGAGTTCATTTGCAGTGGCTAGAGGCCTTAGCGTGCCCATTCTCTCTCTTTTTCTGTCAAATTAATTAATTAGATAAATATTTTTAAAAATTTTCATTGAGGAAGCCGGGCATGGTGGCACACACCTTTAATCTCAGCACTTGGGATGCAGAGGTAGGAGGATTACCTTGAGTTTGAGGCCACGCTGAGACCACATAGTGAATTCCAGGTCAGCCTGGGCTAGATAGCATGAGACACTACCTCAGAAAACCAAAAAAAAAAAAAAAAAAAAGAAGAAGAAGAATGTCATTGAGGAGTTGAAGGGATGGCTTAATGATTGAGGCACTTGCCTGCAAAGCCTAAGGATCCAGGTTCAGTTCCCTAGTACCCACATAAGCCAGATGCACAAGGTGGCACATGCATCTGGAGTTTGTTTGCAGTGGCTGGAAGCCATGGCACACTCATTCTCTCTCTCAATCTTTCTCTCTCTCTCATAAATAAACAAAAATAAAAATATACTTTTAAACAAAGAATTTAATTGAGTAGCATTGTCTCCAAAAGTCTTAATCTTTGTTATGAATTTCCAATTGTGCATACTCTAGCAAAATGAAATGCCAGAAAAAAAGTTCTTTCTTTTCTTCAGTCTTTCATAGATAGTAGTCTAGAAATAAGTCACTTTAATTAGTATAATATGCAGTCATCTAATTAGAAGAAATAAGTCCCTTTAATTACATAATATGCAATGCTCTAATTAGCAGAAATAAGTCACTTTAATTAGTATAATATGCAAAGATTTAGTAACTGTTTAGATGTTAGAAAATAATAAGCTCATGAATTATTTGACTAATTTTTTAAGTAAACTGTCTAACTCTTTATAACAAAAACACAAATAAAATATGCACAGAAAGTTACCAGCCCAATTGACAAGTTGGTGATTTTTCTCTAACTTAAAATGATTGGTTCTAACAAAGCACACTGTGCTGTCTCTCCATTGTACGGGCCTTCTGTATAGTACACATCTTGTTCTGGACAGTTTCATAACACTATATTTATTCCTAAGAATAAAATGTTCATGAGCAGTGTTAAAAAAAAAAAAAAAAGGGCTGGAGAGATGGCTTAGCGGTTAAGCGCTTGCCTGTAAAGCCTAAGGACCCCGGTTCGAGGCTCGGTTCCCCAGGTCCCACGTTAGCCAGATGCACAAGGGGGCGCACGCGTCTGGAGTTCGGTTGCAGTGGCTGGAAGCCCTGGCGCGCCCATTCTCTCTCTCTCCCTCTACCTGTCTTTCTCTCTCTGTCTGTCGCTCTCAAATAAATAAATAAATAAAAATATTAAAAAAAAAAAAGTTACCAGACTGTAAACATAATTGTACTGGACTGAGTTTATCTTAAAACTCTCTCTACCTGCCTATTTCTGTATCTGTCTCTCAAATAAATAAATATAAAATATTTAAAAAAGTATTTTTCTGAGCCATGCATGGTGGCGCATGCCTTTAATCCCAGCACTCGGGAGGCAGAGGTAAAGAAGGCCACAAATTCAATTCCAGGTCAGCCTGGGCTAGTGTGAAATCCTACCTCAAAAAACCAAAACAATAAAAAAATAAAAATTCTAAAGACTGCAATCAGGACTAGAAACATGGCCAAAGTAAATATAAAGTAATAATATAGAACAATGAACCTCAAGTGGCAAATATCATGCTGGGCATGTATCACTGTTCTAACACAGTAATTTTTAAATATTTATTTATTTACAAGGAGAGAGAGAGAGAGATTGAATGTGTGTGAATGGGTGCTCCAGGTCTTCTAGCCACTGCAAACAAACTCCAGATGTATGTACCACTTTCTAACACAGTAATTAACCTGTAGTAGAGAAAACTTTCCTTGGTCCTTTCTTGATTATTATCTATTGTTCTAGGTATTTAAAAATGGACAGTTAACCATTTCACCAGATATATTATGAGAAAACAATAGCAAGTCAAATGTTATTTACACACACACACACACACACACACACACACAGTTATTAAAAATGCTCTGCGCAGGCTGGAGAGATGGCTTTGTGGTTGGGCACTTGCCTGTGAAGCCTAAGGACCCTAGTTCGAGGCTCAGTTCTCCAGGACCCATGTTAACCAGATGCACAAGGGGTGCATGCATCTGGAGTTTGTTTGCAGTGGCTGGAAGCCCTGGCGCACCCATTCTCTCTCCCTCTCTCTCTCTCTCTCTCTCTCTCTCTCTCTCTTCCTCTTTCTCTCTCTCTCTGTCACTCTCAAATAAATAAATAAGAATGAACAAAAAAAAAAAATGCTCTGCGCAAGCTGGGCGTGGTAGCGCACGCCTTTAGTCCCAGCACTTGGGAGGCAGAGGTAGGAGGATTGCCATGAGTTCGAGGCCATCCTGAGACTCCATAGTAAATTCCAGGTCTGCCTGGGCTAGAGTGAGACCCTACCTCGAAAAATTAAAAAAAAAAAAATTTTTAAAAATGCTCTTCCCAACATGGTTGGCACACACCTGTAATTGTAGCACTCAAGAAGCAGAGGCAAGCCAGGCATGGTGGCACACGCCCTTGATGCCAGCATTCAGGAAGCAGAGGCAGGAGGAATGCTGTGAGTTTGAGACCAGCCTAAGACTACAGAATGAGTTCCAGTTCAACCTGGGCTACAGTGAGACCCTACCTCAAAAAACAAAAAAACCAGAGGCAGAGGCAGAAGCAGAGGCCGAAGCCAAACTGAGAAGATGGGGGCTTGGAAGATGGCTCAGGGAATAAAGAAAGGGTCTGCAAGCTGAGTATCTGAGTTGAGGCACTCACATAAAGGTACTGAGATAAAGTCATGCACAGCAGCACAAGCAGCAATAATCCCAGCCTGCCTGCAGTGAGAAGGAAGGTGGGGACAGAAAAACACCTCAGAAGCTCACAGACCTTAATCAAAACAGTGAACAAGAGAACCTGCCTCAAACAAGGCAGAAGAAGAAGACAGGCCCTTGAAGTGGGCCCCCGACTTTCACACACACTGTCCTGCACTCGCACACATGAACACACAGAGACAAAAAAATATGCATGAAAGATAAGTTAAGAAGCAATGGAGACTAGAAATACCCCACCAGCGGTGGAGAGATGGCTTAGCAGTTAAGCGCTTGCCTGTGAAGCCTAAGAACCCTGGTTCGAAGCTCGATTCCCCAGGACCCATGTTAGCCAGATGTACAAGGGGGTGCCTCTTTGTCGCTCTCAAATAAATAAATAAATAAATAAACAAAAAAGAAAATAAATACCCCACCAACAGTAAAAGGACACAAAACACAAAATGAGGTATGTGAATGAACCAATGACAACTGCAAAACTATGTCAGCATGCTTGTCCCCCAAAACACTGACAGCAGTCATCTCAGATTTTTACCATATTTTATACTGTCCTTGTGAGAAGAAATGAGAATATATTATTCAGGGGCCTGGAGATATGACTCAACAGTTAAGGCTCTTTTCTGCAAAGCCTAACAACCTGGGTTCAACTCCCCAGTACCTGCATAAAGCCAGACCCACAAAGTGGAGCATGCATGTGGAGTTTGTTTGCAGAGGCTGGAGGCTCTGGCGCACTCATATTCTCTGCTTGCAAATAAATAAAATATTTTTAAAACAGAATATATTACTCAATACTATCTCCACTAGGTCCACAGTATATGAGTGCCTAGTAAACAGGAGGCATTTCTATTATGTATTAATGCGCCTGTGCCAAGTCCTACAAAGGCAAAGAACAGTATCTAGCAAACTGTTTCAAGGTGCTGGGAACTTGGCTCAGTGGGAATGCACCTGCCTAGCTATTCAAGACAGGTCATGGGTTAGTTCCCCAACATTTTAGATGCAAACACACAACAAAATAAAAAGATGTTTCAAGTCATGAGTAGTACTTTAGAGAACCCTTACCTGCTAATCAAAGAGTATTTTCTAAATTCAGAATTAATTACATGGCAAATAAATAAAAATATTTATTTTTTGTTGTTGTTGTTCATTTTTTATTTATTTATTTGAGGGCGACAGACACAGAGAGAAAGACAGATAGAGGGAGAGAGAGAGAATGGGCGCGCCAGGGCTTCCAGCCTCTGCAAACGAACTCCAGACGCGTGCACCCCCTTGTGCATCTAGCTAACGTGGGACCTGGGGAACCAAGCCTCGAACCGGGGTCCTTAGGCTTCACAGGCAAGCGCTTAACCGCTAAGCCATCTCTCCCAAATAAAAATATTTTTTACTAGAGGATATGAGGGCAATCTGGCTACAACAACTGTCACCCCACTGATTGTCAGAGTTGATTCAGCTGGTTTGCTAGGTGGCTGTCCCCTTCCTCCCTCAGCACTGCATGTGCGTCCCTCTGGAAGCTGCACGCTCAAAGGGACAACCAAATAAAGAAGGACCAGTTTTTGGTCAAGGGTATACAAGTAGCTGCAGTACCCTGCTAGAATCTCCAATCAAGCTCTAAAATTAAAAAGCTACACTTGGGCTGCAAAGCCCAAAGACCCAGGTTCAATTTCTCAAGACCCACATAAGCCAGATGCACAAGGTAGTACAGGCGTATGGAATTCATTTACAGTGGCTGAAGGCCCTGGCACATACATTTTCTTTCTCTCTCTCATCTCCCTCTTTCTATCTCTCTGTCAAATAAATCAAATAATTTTTTTTAAGGAGGAAAAAAAAAAGGAGGGCTGGGGAGATGGCTCAGTGGATAAAGATGCTTGCTTGTAAAGCCTGCTAGCCAGATTCAATTCCCAAGTACCCATATAAAGTCATATGCACAAGGTAGCACATGACTCTGGAGTTTGTTTGCAATAGTAAGAAGCCTTGACACACCCACAGTCAATTTAATAGGGCAATCTCATTATTCAAATATAGTTAATAATAGCACCAATCTAAACATATAGCATGAGATTATCACACAATCACCATAGCAATGACCAAAATGCGTAAAACACTCAAGGAGCTAAAAATCTCTGGAGAAATGCTTTTCTTCAAAATAAAGGTTTCTTTTAAGTGTAAAGGAATCCAAAATTACCCAGCATACCTAAGTTTAATATTACTTTGTTTCAGGGTAAATCACTTCAAAACAATTGAGTATTGGATGAAAACCAGCAACCCCAAATTCTTTTGCTGACCCACTGACGCACGTTGCTACCAACTACAATCTCTATCTTTCCAGTACTTCCAGTCCCAGGCAAACGGTTTTGTTCTTCATGGTGCCCTAAACCCAGATGCACATTCAACTCAAACAATGATCTACATTCTACATAAGTATATGAATACCTGTAAGAGACAGAAAAGAAACAACTTTCCAAAACCATGTTATCTTTCAAGCACAATATAGACAATAAAATGATATTCTTTCTTTTTCTTTTTTTGATATTCTATTTTTAACAAGCAGTAAGTTTTATGGTTATTAATGACAAAGAATTAAATACAAAGTAGTAGCATTCTTTGACACAAGGTTCTATTAGATTCTAATAATCACAGTTGATTAAAATAATTACAAGCCGGGCGTGGTAGCGCATGCCTTTAATCCCAGCACTCGGGAGGCAGAGGTAGGAGGGTCACCGTGAGTTCGAGGCCACCCTGAGCCTCCTTAGTGAATTCCAGGTCAGCCTGGGCTACAGTGAGACCTTACCTCAAAAAACCAAAAAAAAAAAAAAAAAAAAAATTACAAAAATGAAGAATTGCAAAAAATATAAAGGAAATGTCAAGGCCCTTGGCTTATAATAATTATAAGCCAATGTACTCAGAACATACTTTTTGAATATTTTATTTTCATTTATTTATTTGAGAGAAAGACAAAGAGAGAGATAGAGAATGGTCACGCCAAGGCCTCCAGCCATTGCAAACTAACTCCAGACACATGCACCACCTTGTGCATCTGGCTTATGTGGGTCCTGGGGAATTGAACCTGGGTTCTTTTGCTTTGCTTTGCAAGCAAGCACCTAAACTGCTAAGCCATCCCTCCAGCCCCCATTTTTTAATATTTTATTTTGATTTATTTGAGAGTGAGAACATTCTTTTAAGAGCTTCACCATTTATTGATGACTTAATCTGTAACTGTACAAGGTAGGTAATACTACTTGTTTTACAATTACAAACAGGGAAACTAAGGCACAGAGAGATGAGACAACATGCCCAAATCATAATGCTAGCTAGTAAATAATTTACATATGCAAGTTTAAACCATATAAGAAGAATGCCAGCTGTGGTGGCACATGTCTTTAATCCCAGCATTCCAGGCCATCCTGAGACTACATGCCTCCAGGTGTATTCCAGGTCAGCCTGGGCTAGAGTGAGACCCTACCTCGGAAAACCAAAAAAACAAAAAAACAAAAAAAAACTCTACTGTTGAACTACCTTTTGCCAATCTTGGTGTTTTTTGTTTGTTTGTTTGTTTGTTTTTGTTTTTGTTTTTGGAGGTAGGGTCTCTCTCTACCTTAGGCTGACCTGGAATTCACTATGGAGTCTCAGGGTGGCCTCGATCTCACGGTGATCCTCCTACCTCTGCCTCCCAAGTGCTAGGATTAAAGGCGTGAGACCACGCCCAGCTAACAGTGGAGTTTTTAAATTAATCCCCTGAATGGCATGTATGGATGGATGGATGGATGGATGGATGGATGGATGGATGGATGGATGGAGATGGATCCTTTTTAAAAGATCACTGCCAAAGCACTGTACCTAGCTAGAAAGGCTGAAAAACACAAATGAAGAGAACTAGCAATCTATATTATGATATTATACAATAAAAGGTATCAAAAAGAAACATGTGGGTGCTGAAGAGATGCCTTAGTGGGTGAGGTGCTTGCCTGCAAAGCCTAAGGATCAAGGTTCCATCATACAACCTACATAAGCCAGATGCACGTGGTGGCGAATGAGTCTGGAGTTTGTCTGCAGTGGCCAGAGGTCCTGGCGCACCCATTCTCTCTCTGTCTCTAGAATAAATAAAAATAAAATAAAATAATGAAAAATAGGAGAGATGGCTTAGCAGTTAAGGCACTTGCCTGCAAGGCCTAAGGACCTAGGTTCGATTCCCCAGGACCCATGTAAGCCAGATGCACAAGGTGGTGCATGCATCTGGAGTTCGTTTATAGTGGCTAGAGGCCCTAGCATACCCACTCTCTATATATATTTGTCTCTCTCTTTTTCTCTCACAAATAAATATGTTTTTAAAAATTAAAATAAATAGCCAGGCATGGTGGCTCACACCTTTAATGCCAATACTCGGGAGGCAGAGGTAGGAAGAATGCTGTAAGTTGAGAACAGCCTAAGACTACATAGTGAATTCCAGATCAACCTGGACTAGAGTAAGACCCTACCTCAAAAAACAAAGGGGGGACGACTTTAATATAGTACTGGAAGTCTTCACCATAGCAATAAGGCAAGAGACACATAAAAGGGATACAAATTGGAAAGGAAGAGATCAATTTATTATTTGCAGATGACATGATTCTATATATAAAGGACCCTAAAGACTCTACCAGCAAACTTTTAGAGCTGATAAACACCTACAGTCATGTAGCAGGATACAAAATAAATACACAGAAATCAGCAGCCTTCCTATATGCTAACAACAAGCACACAGAGGATGAAATCAGAGGATCACTCCCATTCACAATTGCATCAAAAATAAAGAAAGAAATAAAGTACCTTGGAATAAACCTAACCAAGGACCTTAAAACACTCAAGACAAAAACTGCAGAAGACACCAGGAAATGGAAAGACATCTCTTGTTCCTGGGTTGGAAGAATCAATATTGTGAAAATGGCAATCTTACCAAAAGCAATCTACACATTTAATGCAATCCCCATCAAAATTCCAAAAGCCATGGAAAATGTTAATAAAAATTAAAATTAAAAAAAAATTCCAAAAGCAAGCCAGGTGTCGTGGCACACACCTTTAATTCCAGCACTTGGGAGGCAGAGGTAGGAGCATCGCAGAGTTTGGGGCCACCCTGAGACTACATAGTGAATTCCAGGTCAGCATGAACTAGAGTGAGACCCTACCTTGAAAAAAAATAAATAAATAAAAATAAAAATAAATTCCAATGGCATACCTCACAGAAATAATACAAAAAAACCAAACATTCATTTGGAAGCACAAAAAACCTCGAATATCTAAAACAATTTTGAGCAACAAAAATGAGGCTGGTGGTATCACCATACATGATTTTAATTGACATTACAGAGCCATAGTAACAAAAAAAGACATGTAGATCAATGGAACAGAACAGAGGACCCAGATGTAAGTCCAGGTAGCTACAGCCACCTAATCTTCGACAAAAATGCCAAAAATACTTAGGAAGATCACTGTGAGTTCGAGGTCACCCTGAGACTATAGAGTGAATTCCAGGTGAGCCTGGGCTAGAATGAAACCATACCTCAAAAAAAAAAAAAAAAAAAAAAAAAAAAAAAAACCTCACTGGAGAAAAGACAGCCTCTTCAGCAAATGATGCAGGGAAAACTGAATATGCATCTGTAGAAGGATGAAAATAGACCCTTATCTCTCTCCATGCACAAGTATTAAAGCCAAATGGATCAAAGACCTGATACTCTGAAACTGCTAGAGGAAAAAGTAGAGGAAACCCCTCAACATACTGGTCTTGGCAAAGACTTTCTAAATGTAATTCCAATTGCTCAGGAAATAAAACCACTAATCAACCACTGGGACCTCATAAAATTACAAAGCTTTTGTACAGCAAAGGACACTGAATAGAGCAAAGAGGCAACCTACAGAATGGGAGAAAATCTTTGCCAGCTATACATCTGACAGACAATTAATATCTAGGATATACAAAGAACTCAAAAAACTAAATAATAAGAAATCAAACAACCCAATTAAAAATGGGCTATGGAACTAAATAGAGAGTTCTCAAAAGAAGAAATACAGATGGCATATAAATATCTAAAAAATATTCCTACATCCCTAGCCATCAGGGAAATGCAGATTAAAACTATATTGAGATTCCATCTCATTCCTGTCAGAATGGCTACCATCATGAAAACAAATGACCATAAATGCTGGTGAGGATGTGGAAAAAGAGGAACCCTTCTACACTGTTGGTGGGAATACAATCTAGTCCAGCCATGTGGATATCAGTGTGGAGGTTCCTAAGACAGCTAAAAATAGGTTTGCCATATGACCCAACTATAGCACTCTTAGGCATATATCCTAAGGACTCATCTCATTACCTTAGAGATACATGCACATCCAAGTTTATTGCTGCTCTACTCACAACAGTTAGGGAATGGAACCAACCTAGATGTCTCTCAACTGATGAGTGGATAATGAAGATGTAGCAGATTTATACAATAGAGTTCTACTCAGTAATAAAGAAAAACAAAATTATTAAATTTTCAGGAAAATGGATGAATCTGGAAAGGATATTTAGTGAGGTAATCCAGACCCAGAAAGCCAAATGTCACATATTCTCTCATAAGTGGATCCTAGCTACAAATGATTGGACTTCTATGTGAGTAGGAATAAAACTCAGTATCAGAGGCCAGAAAACTAGAAAGGGAATAAAAAGGGAGGGAAGGGGGACTTGATAGGATGTTACTATATATATGTAAGGAGAAGAACAGATTAATGGGGGTGAAAAGACCTAAGTGAGGTCAGGGGAGGAGATTGAGTAATGGAAAGGTGGAGGGAGGGATAATCAAAATCTAAGAGGAAATAAATAAGTCACATGGAAACCTACTTTTTTGGACAATGGAACACTCAGAAGCCACAGACTGTTGCTAAAAAAATTTCAGTGCCAGGGATGGGATAACTTCCAGTAGTTGTTGGCCAGGAGGTCCCTGATGTCCCCAAAACGTTATAGCCTATTGCCGAGGCTCTTGGTTTCCCACCAAGAATGGATGGTAAGACCCTACTGCTGATGACTCCACATGCTTGGGCTGCAAGGTCACTGAAAAATCAACCTGGAGCTGAGCTGAAAACCTCCTCCATGTAGACCAGCTGACAGAAAGCTGGAAAAAGCTATGCTGCATGCAGTTCAATGGGAAAAAGAGAAATCACCAGTACAGACACTCAACAATGGACACTGCAAGCCTTAAATTTGGCCAGCCAGGCAAAATGAGCCAACAAGTGCAATAGTGGCATGTCTGTTATGGGGGAAACCAACTGCCCTCTAATTGGGCTGGAGGCCCACTCCATAGGAGGGAATACATCTCTGATACTGAAAACCTACAACAGGGGTAGTCATGAGCCTTAGGGGTGTAACATCTGCTGCTGTCTGGCTAAATGTACATACTATGTTTACCAAACTTCCCAGTAAGCACTTCTCTTAATGTTCATACTCATATATTAATGCTACTCTCATTTTTGGTTAGAAAAGCTTCTCTTTTCAGATGGTAGTGACCTTGGGATGACTCGGAAGGCACCATGGTGCTGAGTAGAAGTGACAGAGGAGTGCTCAGCACTGAAATATCTCTATCACGCCTTCCATGGCTCAGGGTCTATTGTGGAAGAAGTGGCAAAAAGAATGTAAGAGCCAAAGGAAGGGTAGGACTCCTTATAACGTACTCCTGCAGACACAAAATGGTCTGGATATCCATGACCTTGCAGTGCCTGACACTACCTACACAAGACCATCATAACAGGAGGAAAAGATCATGACATCAAAATAAAAGAGAGAGGCTGGGTATGGTAGCACGTGCCTTAATCCCAGCACTCGGGAGGCAGAGGTAGGAGGACTGCCATGAATTCAAGGGCACCGGGAGACTACAGAGTGAATTCCAGGTCAGCCTGGGCTAAAGTGAGACCTACCTTTAAAAACCAAATAATAATAATAATAATAATAATAATAATAATAATAATAATAAAAGAGACTGAGAAGGGGAAGGGATATGATGGAGAGCAGAGTTTCAAAGGGGAAAGTGGGAAAAGGGAGGGAATTACCATGAGATATTGTCTATAATTTTGGAAGCTGTCAATAAGAAAAATAAATTTTAAGGGCTGGAGAGATGGCTTAGTGGTTAAGCACTTGCCTATGAAGCCTAGACTTCAGTTCAAGGCTCGATTCCCCAAGACCCACATTAGCCAGATGCACAAGGGGGCGCACATGTCTGGAGTTCGTTTGCAGTGGCTGGAGGCTCTGGCGTGCTCATTCTCTCTCTCTCTGTCTCTTTTTCTCTGTCTTTCTCCTCTCTGCCTCTTTCTCTGTCTGTCACTTTCAAATAAACAAATAAAAAAATAGACAAAAAAGAAAAGTATTTTTTAAAAAGGGGGGGTGAACTGGGCATGGTGGCACACGCCTTTAATCCCAGCACTCGGGAGGCAGATGTAGGAGGATCGCTGTGAGTTCAAAGCCACCCTGAGACTATTTAGTAAATTCCAGGATAGCCTGGGCTACAGTGAGACCCTACCTCAAAAAAAGGGAGACGGGGGCTGGAGAAATGGGTAAGTGGTTAAGGTGCTTGCCTACAAAGCCCAAGGACCCATGTTCGACTCTCCAGGTCCTACATAAGCCAGATGCAAAAAGTGATGCAAGCGCATGAGGGTGCTCCAGGTCACGCACATGGCTAGAAGTCAATTGCAATGGCTGGAGGCCCTGGCACACCAACTCTCTCTCACACACACACCCTCTCTCATTAAAAAAAAAAAAAAAAAAAAAGGCCAGTCTGTTGAGCTTGCCCCCAAAAAATGAGGGGGGAGGATTGGAGAGATGGTGTAGTGGTTGAGGCGCTTGCCTGTAACCTAAGAACCCATTTAACTTGTGTACAAGGTGGCACAAGCATCTGGAGTTCAATTACAGTGACTAGAGACCCTGGCATGCAAATTCTCTCTCACTGTTTGTCTCTCTCTCACCAAAAAAAAGTAACATCAGGCTGACAGATTACTTAATGGTTAAGGCGCACTTGCCTGCAAAGTCAAAAGATCCAGATCTGAGTCAGGCATGGTGGCGTATGCCTTCACTCCCAGCACTTGGAAGGCAGAGGTAAGAGGATGGCTATGAGTTCAAGACTGCACAGTGAATTCCAGGTCAGCCTGGGCCAGAGCGAGACACTACCTCAAAAAAACAAAAACAGGTTTGTTGCCCCAGGAGTCCCATGTAAACCAAGTGCACAAAGTGGTACATGCATCTCGAGATCATTTACAGCAGTTGGAGGTCCTGGCACACTCATTCTCTATGTGCCTCTTTCTCTCAAATAAATAAATTTTTAAAACTTTTTTAAAGCTTAAGAGATGGCTTAGTGGTTAAGGTGCTTGATTGCAAAGCCAAAGGTTTGATACCCCAGGACCCACATAAGCCAGATGCACAAGGTGGCACATGTGCCAAGTTCGTTCACAGTGGCTGAAGGCCTTGGCATGCTCATTCTCTATCTCCCTCCCTCCCTCTTTCTTTCTCAAGTAAATTAAATAAATAAAAATAAAGTGAAAAAAATTTATGTAACATATATAGCTGGGCATGGTGGCACATGCTTTTAATCCTAGTACTTGGGAGGCAGAAGTAGGAGGATCACCATGTGAGGTCACCCTGAAACTACATAGTGAATTCCAGGTCAGCCTGGGCTACAGAACAAGACCTTACCTCGAAACTAAAATTTAAAAAGTAACATATATCTTTTTGTTTGTTTTTTGGTTTTTTGGAGGGTAGGGTCTTGCTCTAGCTTGGGCTGACCTGGAATTCACTATGTAGTCCCAGGGTGGCCTCAAACTCACAGCAATTCTCCTACCTCTGCCTCCTGCATGCTGGCATTAAAAGCATGTGCCACCAAGCCTGGCACATATTAAGTAAAGAACTTTTGAAAAACTACTATAGAGAAAAGTTGAGAACTTTTATTCCCAAATATTATGATTAAGATAATTAAAATTACTAAGTACAATCCTAAAATGCTCTTATGTTTAACACTTTTTTAACTTATTTATCTACAAGAAAAGAGAGAATAGTCACAGCCAAAGCTTCCTGCCACTGCAAACTAACTCCAGATGCACATAAAACTTTGTGATCTAGCTTACATGGGTACCGAGGTATCAAACCCAGGCCATCAAGCCTTGTAAGCAAGCACTTAACCACTAAGCCACCTCTCCAGCCCATGTTTAACAATTTTGATTGAGGAAAAAGACTCTACAATAATCAAAATGAGTCAATTTATTATTGTGGCAGACTCAGTCTTATCTCTGAAAACTATTCTACAGTTTAGATGTTTTCTAATCTAATTTAGGGTCAAACCCAGGCAGGCAGCCTTTGCAATTAGTTCCTAGTATAACCTTGAACATGAAAAAGACAAACTCCTACTCTTCTACTCAGGGTCAATAATAAGGTGATCTTTGGCAGTGTTTATAAAAGATTAGTTGGCCACCCAGGAAAAAAATTGATGGCTATGAAACTATTTTAGAAATGGAACTGCAATCCCCAATCCAGGAAAAGCAGTGGTAGTTTCTATTTCACAGAACTAAAGTAAGTTCACTTTCCTACTATTTTTACTCTTCAAATGTGCAATGCTTTAATAAGTAAAGGGCCTATTCCTCAAAACTGAACTGACACTGGTCTTGCTTTGGTTTCTCCTGGTTTGTTAAGTAGGAAACAGTGGCTACAGTGTCTGACATGAACATGATACTTGTGCTTACTACTGAGCTAAGTATATTCCCTTAGCTCTAGAAAACTGATCCGCCTTGGGCTTCAGTTAACCCTTAGTCATTGTAAGGATATTCTCATCCAGGCCCAGAAAAGAAAAAAGGCACCGCCAATGGCCACACACCACTCTGAAGACTCAATTTATTCCACACCCTAAAATTTTACAACACTGTTAGAGGGGGGGAAAAAAAATCTTACTTGCATACTACTATCATTACTCCCAGAGGGTATGAGTAAGATCTCTTCACTTCTTGGCTGCCTTTTACTGATGTAATCACAGCATGAAGCTTTGAAATACGATCCTGGACTAGGTCATTCCCTTCAAAGTGTCTATCATTACTCCTTGGTGAGTCAGCTTCTGAAATACTGCCAATTATATTTCTTGCTGCAGAGTTTGAATGGTCACCAAAACACTGCGCTGCAAGACTCCCTCCAAGTGTTTTATCAAAGGAAGGATACATACCCCAGCAAGCCACTTTTACATACTTGAATAAAAGAGGAAATGAGAAATACAGGGGATGGGTAATGTTTACTAGATAATCTTGTGTGCAAGTGTCCAGAACACTCCAGTACTCTCCTGATAATTTTGAGTAGATTTTATGAAAATGAGCACATGTAAATGTTTTACGGCCTTGAGGAAGAAAACAAATCATCTCAACCCTTTATATCAAATAAGAATAATACTAAAGGGGGGGGAATACCTCTTTACCTTTTAAGAGGACACTGTTAATTTTTTTAAGAAAATAATTCTTACTTTTGACAAAGTTAGAAGAAAGTGCTAGAACTAGGAAGAGGAATGTATGTAGGGCAACTGAAGTAGTCCACAAAGCCAAACTGAGAAAGATCCTTTCTCTGAATCAAGTAATGAGTAAATCAGTGCTTTCAGGGTACACAAGGCCAAGTTAAATAAATATTAATGTATGGTATTATTGTTGGTCTCTTTAAGCCAAAAGTTTTTCCTATAAATTTGGGAGGGGTTTTTTGTTGTTGTTGTTGTTTCCAGGTAGGGTCTCACTCTAGCTCAGGCTGACCTGGAATTTACTCTGTATTCTCAGGGTAGCCTTGAACTCATGGCGATCCGCCTACCTCTGTCTCCTGAGTGCTGGGTTTAAAGGCGTGGGCTACCACGCCTGGCTTTTCCTGTAAATTTTAAAAACTGCCATGGGAACAAATGATCAGTATGAACTTAAACTCAAAGTTTATTAGGGGTTTATTAACAAAAATGACTTTGAATAAAAGCTAATATAGGCCAGGCGAGGTGGCACACGCCCTTAATCCCATCCCAAAACTTGGGAGGCAGAGGCAGGAGGCTGCTGTGACTTCTAGGCTACGCTGAGACTACACAGTGAATTCTAGGTCAGCCTGGGCTAGAGTGAGACCCTACCTCAGAAAAGAAAAGCTAATACAGATGTATCAGCAGGTTTAAGAAACTCACCCTAATTTTCAATATTCTTCTGCAGTACTTAGTAATTACATTGTTATAAAGTATACTCCCATATACATAAAGTTGATTCAATATCAAAGATAAAGCTATGCATTAAAACAATAAAAGCCATGTGGGAGTCTGAGGTAGGCAGATCACCATAAGTTCAAGGCCACCCTAAGAATACAGAGTAAATTCCAGGTCAGCCTGAGCTACAGTGAGACTCTACCTTGAAAACTAAAAACTAATAAATAAATAAAGATACAAATTCAAGAACACTAGGGCATATGAAGTATATAATTCTATACAGCAATATCATATTAAAGCTGAGAAATTCCCAAACAAATAAATTCAAACAACTTGCATTTAAGTTAGAATGCTTTTAAAAAGTGCCTAACATTAAGGAAATACTTTATTCAAACAAAAGGGATTAAGTACCAAGTCATTCAACACTAACTTCTATTTCAGAAATCCCTAGCTCTTAAGAATTATACACAAGAGGGCTGGAGAGATGGTTTAGCGGTTAAGCGCTTGCCTGTGAAGCCTAAGGACCCCAGTTCGAGGCTCGATTCCCCAGGACCCATGTTAGCCAGATGCACAAGGGGGCGCACGCGTCTGGAGTTCCTTTGCAATGGCTGGAAGCCCTGGCACACCCGTTCTCTCTCTCTCTCTCTCTCTCTCTCTCTCTCTCTCCCTCTTTCTCTCTCTGTCTGTCACTCTCAAAATAAATAAAAATAAGTAAAAAAAAAAAAAGAATTATACACAAGAGCTGGGGATTTAGTTCAGTGCATAGTGTTTGTTTAACATGCCTTAAACCCTGGGTCCAACACCCAACACACAGTACTGTCCTCCTTAGCCCTATCCGAAAGCTCCAAGTGCCCAACATACTTGTACCTAAATGTCCAGCTACCTCCATGTTTAAAAGCAAGACACATACATATACAAACTTCAACATAATCCTCCTGCCAAAATCAATTCTTTGAATACTTCTTTTAGAGTGTGTGTGTGTGTTACTTTTTGGATACAACTTTAAGTGGATGACTAGAAATAAACCCTGGGCCAGCAGACTTTACAAGCAGTTACTTGTAACCACTCACTGAGCCATCTCTCCAGCCAACCCAACCCCCCCCACCCATTTTAAATAATCTTTAATTCTTGCACTTACCTTTTAAACACTTTTTTAGTTTTTAAAAAGTTTTTTATATTTTTTTATTTTTTTGAGAGAGAGAAAGAGGCAGAGAAAGAAAGAGAGGGAGAACAGAGATAGAATGGGCATGCCAGGGCCTCTAGCCACTGCAAACAAATTCCAGACACATGTGCCACCTGTGCATCTGGCTTATGTGGGTCCTGGGGAATTGAACCTGAATCCTTTGGCTTTGCAGCCTTAACTGCTAAACCATCTTTCCAGCCCCAAAACTTTTTTAATATTTTATTTCATTCATTTATTAGAGAAAGAGATAGAAAATGAATGGCCTTTAGCCACTGCAAACAAACTCCAAATGCATGTTCCACCTTGTGCATCTGGCTAAAGGCCCTGGTGCACCCATTCTCTATCTGCCTCTCCCTTTCTCTACCCCCCCTCAAATAAATAAATAAAATATTTAGAAAAAAAACAGAAAACTAAGACACAAAAAGTTAAGGAACTAAGCTGGGCGTGGTTGGCGCAGCACTCAGGAAGCAGAGATAGGAGGATCACCGTGGGTTCAAGGCCACCCTGAGACTGCACAGTGAATTCCAGTTCAGCCTGGGCCAGAGTGAGACCCTACCTTGAAAAACCAAAAAAAAAGTTAAAGAACTTGCCTAAGATCATAGGGAAGTTCTAATACAAGACTTTTATAACCAATTACATAACCATTCTAATACTTGTAGGAACAAAAGAAAGTCACTAGTTATAATTTAAAAGCCACACAAAATATGACATTAAACATTAAGACATTTAATATATAAATCTATCCATTAAATAAGCATGCATGCCTAATTTTCTTTAAAACTTCTTAATTAGCAGGGTTTTTTTTCTCTTGAGCCCAAAGCTCCCAATTCAGTTATTCATGCTAGCCAGCTCGCTCCTCAGACTCCCCATCTACACCTCCTACAAACCAACAGGCAGGTCACCACAACCGGCCAGCACTCACCTGGGAGCTGGGACTCCAACTCCCACACTGACACTTGCACGGCAAGCACTTTCTCCCCGAGCCATCTCCCCAGCCCCAGAAAATCCTCTTGTGTTCAGCTGTTCACTATTCAGTTAGAGTGGCATTCACAGTGAGAAAATTCACATCAGCTTGCCTGTCTCATTTTTTCCATACCTCTTCCTACAGCTGCCCTCTGCTTACCACCTTCTCACTGGTAACTCTGACTTAAACTTCATTAGGCACCCTAAAAAATAAAACTTAAAAGCTGCATGTATTCCTAACTGTAAGCCACCCATGCTAATTAGAGAAAACTTGGAAAACTAAAAATGAATATGAAACAAAACTCATGTTATCCCTTCAGACATAGATTAATTGCTACTAATACTCACCCATCTTCTGCCAGTTGCTTGTCTCCTATATGTAAGTTTATGAATTCATTTACCAAATGAGTTACCACTTAAGTACCACAGGACAAGGGGGAAATACTATCCCATTGCTTTGGAATATTGTCTTCATTGGTTTCTAGATAAGTCAAAATCACATGCCCAGGGAACTAAAGAAAATAAGGCAGACAGGAGGAATCAAACCTGCTCCTTTGGTACCCATTTGCAAATACTGCCTGCATGATTTCAATACCCAAGCCATTCACATAAGCAAGATGCAAAAAGTAATGCAAGCATCTGGTGTTCATCTACAGCAGCAAGAGGTTCTGGTACACATGTACATGCACACGCACATGCAGACACACAAGTAAAAATAAATAAGTTTAAAAAATTTTAAATATCCTCTCCTTTTCATTTGCTCCCATAGCAAAGCATGGAGTGCATGTTTGATGAACATTAAAAATGCAGCTGATTGGTAAGAGTGAGAACCTACCTAACATAAAAGCAAGGCCCTGATTTGATCCCCAGCACTGAGGGAGGGAGGGAGGGAAAAGAAGAAAACTACTAAATATGCAAACACCAAGTATGATTCCTTTTTAATTTTTTAAATATATTTTATTTATTTGAAAGAGAAGGAGAGAGAATGGACACACCAGGACCTCCAGCCACTGCAAACGAACTCCAGATGCATGCGCCCTCCTGTGTATCTGGCTTACATGGGTCCTGGAGAGTTGAGCCTGGATCCTTTGGCTTTGCAGGCAAACACCTTAACTGCTAAGCCATCTCTCCAGCCACATGATTCCTTTTTAAGAAACAGTCTGCTATATATATAAAACACATCCCTACATTCATGTAGACAATCATGTTAGTAGGCAGGACATACACACAGTAAAAGAAACTACCCGACATTAAGTTTTCCAACCCTTAAAAAAATATCTGAAGAGGGCTGGAGAAATGGCTTGCAGTTAAGGCATTTCCCTGCAAAGCCAAAGGACCAAGGTTCAATTCCCCAGGACCCACATAAGCCAGATGCACAAGGTGGTACATGTGTCTGGAGTTTGCTAAAGGCCCTGGCACACCCATTTATTCTCTCTCTCTCTCTAATAAATAAAATAAATAAATAATTACAAAAAATATAACTGAACACAGTCTGGAGAGATGATGGCTAAGCAATTAAGGCACTTGCCTACAAAGCTAACAATCCGGGCTAGACAGATGGCTTAGCAGTTAAGCGCTTGCCTGTGAAGCCTAAGGACCCCGGTTCAAGGCTCGATTCTCCAGGACCCACGTTAGCCAGATGCACAAGTGGGCGCATGTGTCTGGAGTTCGTTTGCAGTGGCTGGAAACCCAGGCGTGCCCATTCTCTCTATCTATCTATCTATCTATCTATCTATCTATCTATCTATCTATCTACCTGCCTACCTACCTACCTACCTACCTACCTGCCTGCCTCTTTCTCTCTCTGTCATTCGCAAATAAATAAATAAAAATGAACAAAAAAACTTAAAAAAAAAAAAGCTAACAATCCAGTTCAATTCCCCAATACCCATGTAAAACCAAATGCACAAAGTGGCACATGCATGTAGAGTTTGTTTGCAGTGGCTAGAGGCCCTGGTGCACCCATTCATATTCATAAGGTCCCTCTCTAAATAAATAAAAATAAATAAAAATATTTTTACATAGGAGAGTAGAAACCCAAGAATCACTGGAGCTTGTTAAAAAAAAAAAAAAAAGACAAGTTCAGGGCTGGAGAGATGGCTTAGCGGTTAAGGCGTTTGCCTGCAAAGCTGAAAGACCCAGGTTTGATTCCCCAAGACCCACGTTAGCCAGATGCACAAGGGCATGCATGCATCTACAGTTTGTTTGCAATGGCTGGAGGCTCTGGCGTGCCCATTCTCTCTCTTTCCCCATCAAATAAATAAATAAATAAAAATTGAAACCGGGCGTGGTGGCGCACGCCTTTAATCCCAGCACTTGGGAGGCAGAGGTAGGAGGATCACCGAGAATTCGAGGCCACGCTGAGAATACATAGTGAATTCCAGGTCAGCCTGAGCTAGCATGAGACCCTACCTTCCAAAACCAAAAATAAACAAATAAATAAATAAAATCGGAAAAGAAAAGAAAATGGAAAGCTCAGATTAGCAAGAGACTTGTACTCAAGAATGTGCAGAAGAGCAGGAAAGACACCTGATGTTCTGTCCCAGACACCTCAGGCGAGCACACGGCACTTGCTGTTTCCACGCCACACCAATGCCAATGCCCGAGACACCATCAACCTGATCCACACATTCCGGGACTACCTGCACTACCACATCAAGTGCTCTAAGGCCTATATTCACACACGTATGCGGGCAAAGACCTCGGACTTCCTCAAGGTGCTCAACCATGCACGCCCAGATGCTGAGAAAAAAGAAATGAAAACAATCACAGGGAAGATGTTTTCATCCCACTAATTCTTGGGAACTGAGGAAGCACAGAAGGCGGGAGCGCTTGCTACTGGATCATCGTAGCCCTTCATGTTGCACCTCTCCAGGTTCTTAAGGGATTCTCTATTCGGGTTCCATTTTGTACACGTTTGGAAAGTAATCTGCAGAAACGAGCTGTGCTTGCAAGGACTTTATAGTTTCCAAGATTAAGAAAAAATCCACTTGATCAACTTAATTTCTTTTCTTTTATCTTCCCTCTTCCCCTTCCCACATTCTTTTTCCAAGCTGTTTTGCTTTGCAATATGTTACTGGTAATGAGTTGCAGGTAATGCAATCTTAACTTGTTTTCTTCTTGAAGTATTTGAGTTCAAAACTCCTGTATCTAAAGAAATACGGTTGGGATTGGGATCATTAATAAAGAAAATCTTTCTATCTTAAAAAATATATTTTTTTAAATACCTGAAGACATGGAACTTGTTAATAATTTTTTTTTTTTTTTTTTTTTTTTTGGTTTTGGTTTTTTGAGGTAGGGTCTCACTCTGGTCCAGGCTGACCTGGAATTAATTCTGTCATCTCAGGGTGGCCTTGAACTCATGGCAATCCTCCTACCTCTGCCTCCCAAGTGCTGGGATTAAAGGCATGCACCACCACGCCCGGCTATAAAAATTTTTTTTGAAAAGAAAAAAAATAAAAATAAAATACCTGAAGAGTACCTTAGTGTTTGCTCTAAAATTAATGACCTTGGGCTGGAGAGATGCTTCTTCAAGCATAAGGGCCTGAGCTCAAGACTCCAGATCCCATATAAAGCACTAAAGTATAGCCACACACGCCTGTAACCACAATCCCAACAGGAAACAGAGACAAGAGAATTTTTGGAGCCCTGTCAGCTCCAGAATTAGCAAAAAGAGACTCAAAACAAGACAAGGCAGATGTACCAAGTTCACCAGATATTCCACTCTGGCCTCCACAGGCAAGTGATCTTCATCCCCATACTAACCCTGCTGCAGGTGAGCATAGGAGGGGCCACACGGGGGGCTGGAGAGATGGCTTAGCGGTTAAGCACTTGCCTGTGAAGCATAAGGACCCCAGGACCCACGTTAGCTAGATGCACTGCACACATCTGGAGTTCACATCTGGAGTTCATTTGCAGTAGCTGGAGGCCCTAGCCTGCCCATTCTCTCCCTCCCTCCCTCCCTCCCTCCCTCCCTCTCTCTCTCTCTCTCTCTCTCTCTCTCTCTCTCTCTCTCTCTCTCCCCCTGTCATTCTCAGATAAATAAATTAAATAAATAAAAATAAACAAAAAAAGGGGCCACACGGGCACATACATACTCATACACCACACACATCACATTACATGCACACACATAAAAGCAAAAAATTAATTATAATTAATGGCCTTAAAAAATATTTTCTCTGCACATTACATAAAGGAACAATCTACAGAAAATGTGTTAGTTTTACAGTATAACTTTTAAAATATTTTCTTTATTTATTTGAGCAAGAGAGACAGAGAGAACAGGCGTACTAGGGCCTCCAACCACTGCAAATAAATTTCAGATGTGTGCATCACCTTGTGCATGTAGGTTGTGTGGGTCCTGAGGAATCAAACCTGAGTCCTTTGGCTTTGCAGGAAAGTGCCTTAACTGCTAAACCATCTCTCTAGCCCCAGTATAACTTTTTTTACATGGAAATAAATATGTATGAGCCAGGCATGATGGCACATGCTTACAATTTCATCACTTGGGAGATAGAGAAAGATCAGGAGTTGAAGGTCAGCCTGAGCTACATGAAACCTTGTCTTAAAAAGGGGGAGAGGCTGCAGAGACGGCTCAGTGTGCTTCCTGAGCAATCATGAGGATTTACGGAGTTCTGAGAGTTGGACATGGCCACACACACCTGTTAACATCCCAGTTCCACAAGTTCTGGAATCAGTAAAGAGACTCCAGCTCAAAACAAGGCCAGGTGGAAGGGTGATGTAATAGGATATCCAATGCTCCACTCTGGCCTCTACAGGGGAATGTTTCCAAGGAGCATATGGGACACCACACACCACACCCACATGCAAAAAAAAAAAATGTTTATGCATTCTGAACCAGGCAGTGCATGAAGTGCTAAGGAGGTAAGGGCAAGAACCATCAGTCACCACTGCAGTTTTCAGTCTACTTCTTTAAATATGATGTCAAGCCCTCCTGCAGCCTCAGGCAACTCCCAACATCCCTGAGAAACAAGAATCTCAAATCAAATCCTTGTGGGAAACTATGATACCTGTATAAGAACCCTGTAAATCATGTTATCTAAGATAAAAGAGGATAGCTGAGCTGGGTGTGATGGCACACGCCTTTAATCCCAGCACTCGGGAGGCAGAGGTAGGAGGATCACCGTGAGTTTGAGGCCACCCTGAGACTCCATAGTGAATTCCATGTCAGCCTGAGCTAGAGTGAGACCCTACATTGAAGAAAAAAAAAAAAAAAAAAGAGGATAGCTGATCTTTCATCTAAAATGCTGCATGTAGCAATCATCTTCAATATAAATTTCTTTTAACTAGCAAAAAAAACACACTAGTTTAACTATAATCTTTTTCACAAAAATTTTATTATCTTTCTTTGAAAATGATCTATACAAAATAACTAAAATTAAGTTCCCTAAGAATTTTTTTTCCTAGTACAAAAAGCAGTATCTCATGATTTCATAACCAGAGACTTAGTCAAAAGCAATTTTTTAAAGTTAATGTCAAGTGTGGTAGCACGGGCTTGTAATTATGGCATTTAGGAGGTGCAGGCATGATTGCAAGTTCAAGGCTAATCAGAGGTACACAATAAGTTCCAAAACAGCCTGGGCAATGAGTAAGACTCTGTCTCAAATTAAAAGTAAAAAGGAGGCTGGAAAGGTGGCTTAGCAGTTAAGGCGTTTACCTGCAAGCCAATGGACCTCAATTTGGTTCCCCAGGACCCAAGTAAGCCCACTGCACAAGGTGGCACATGTAGCTGGAGTTCATTTGCAGTGGCCGGAGGCCCTGGTGCACCCATTCTCTCTCTCTCTCTCTCTCTCTGCCTATTTTCCTCTCTCTCTCTCTCAAATAACTAAAAATAAAAGTTAAAAAGTAAAAAGGGCTGAGCATAGTGGTACATGCCTTTAATCCCAGCAATTAGGAGGCAGAAAGAGAAGGATCGCCATGGGCTCAAGGCCACCCTGCAGCCTAGGCTACAGTGAAACCCTACCTCAAGAAACCAAAAGAGGGCTGGAAAGATGGCTTAGCGGTTAAGCACTTGCCTGTGAAGCCTAAGGACCCTGGTTTGAGGCTCAGTTCCCCAGGTCCCACGTTAGCCAGATGCACAAGGGGGGGGCGCACGCGTCTGGAGTTCATTTGCAGAGGCTGGAAGCCCTGGCGCGCCCATTCATTCTCTCTCTCTCTCCCTCTATCTGTCTTTCTCTCTGTGTCTGTCACTCTCAAATAAATAAATAAATAAGATAAATAAATAAGAATAAAATAAAAATAAAAAAAGAAACCAAAAGATTAGCTGGGTGTGGTGGCGCATGCCTTTAATCCCAGCAGAGGTAGGAGAATTGCTGTGAATTCAAGGCCACCTTAAGACTACATATAAATTCCAGGTCAACCTGGGCTACAGTGAGACTCTACCTCAAAAAAAAAAAGAAACCAAAACATTAAAAAAAAAAAAAAAACAGACTGGGGAGATGGTTTAGCAGTTAAGGCACTTGCCTCTGATGCCTAAAGATCCATGTTCAATCTCTCTCCAGATCCCACCTAAACCAGATACACAAAGGTGACTCAAGTGCAAGGCTGCACACGCGCCTAGGTACTGCAAGCATCTGGAGCTCTTCAACTGCAGTGGCTGAGGCCCTGGTGTGCCAATTTCGCAAGCATTCACTTGCTCTAAAAATAATAATAATAGTAAAAAGGGGACTGGAGGGTGGGTGCTGGGGAGATGACTCAGCAGTTTAGTAGTGTTTGCTTGTTTGCAAGCCTCCTGGCTTGAGTTCAAGTCCCAAGCACCCACATAAAGCTGGATGCAAAAGTGGTGCATGTATACACACACACACACACACACACACACACACACACATACACACACGTGAGCACTCACACTCACAATCCTAGCATGCCCACTAGCAATAGGAAGAAGAGCCAGGAGAATCCAGAAGCTCACAGGCCAGCTAGTCTGGGTCACATTAAGCAGCAAAACACAACAAGGGAGACTCTGTCTCAAACAAAAGTGGAAGGAGAGGACAAATACCCCAGCACTGTCCTCAGACATCCCCATGTGCGCCATGTCAAATGAGTGCCCATAGAAACACACAATTTTTCTAAAAGGGAGGGATGGAAATAAACATCAATGGTAAAGCACCTTCCTAACAGGCAAGGGGTGTTGAGTTCAATCCTTAAGGAAAAAAAAAAAAAAAAAAAAAAAACTGTTTAATCTAAGATTCACCATGAAAAGTTTCAGCCAAGAAAGCAGTTTTAAAATGTTAAGAGACTCAAGAGCTTCCAAATGGAGTTAGAATGACAGGTTAATTGTGGCACTTTGAAAGCAAAGAAAAGCAAGCAGCAGTTATGTATCCCTTCACTCAGCCTCTAAGACCTACAGCCCTTTTAAAAGATCAGTGATATAACAGAACTGCTCTCCATAAAGCATAAACTTTCTAAAATATATTCTATACAACAGCAACTCTTCATAATTAAGTACACTAATTGTTTATATTATTTCTTATCCTATGATTTACCTTTTTCAAACTCAACTAGTAAAGAGTAAAAAGAGGACTGGAGGGCTGGGGAGATGGCCTAGCGGTTGAGCGCTCGCCTGTGAAGCCTAAGGACCCTGGTTCGAGGCTCGGCTCCCCAGGTCCCACGTTAGCCAGATGCACAAGGGGGCGCACGCATCTGGAGTTCGTTTGCAGAGGCTGGAAGCCCTGGCGCGCCCATTCTCTCTCTCTCCCTCTATCTGTCTTTCTCTCTATGTCTGTCGCTCTCAAATAAATAAATATAAATAAATAAATTTATAAAAAAAAAGAGGACTGGAGATGAATATACCTCAGTGGCAGTGCATGTGCACTCACAGCGATCCTTCTACCTCCGCCTCCCAGGTGCTGGGATTAAAGGTGTGCACCACCACGCCCCGCAGAACTTTATTTTTAATTCATTTATTTTTTTTTGTTTTTCGAGGTAGGGTCTGTAGGCCAGGCTGACCTGGAATTCACTATGTAGTTTCAGGGTGGCCTCAAACTCACAGCAATCCTCCTACCTCTGCCTTCCAAGTGCTAGGATTAAAGGTATGTGCCACCACACCTGGCAGAACTTTATTCTTTTTAATTTTTTTATTTTAATATACTTATTTACTAGAGAGAGAGAAGAGAATGGGTACACCAGGATCTCTAGCCACAGCAAACAAACTCCAGATGCACGTATCACCATGTGCAAAAGCCATCTCTCCACCCCTGAACTTCATTTTTAATTCTCATCCTTGTTCATTTTTGTGGTTTTATTTTATGGAATACATAATAACTAGTTACCATATGTATACTGTTTGTAAAGTAAACACCTAAGGATTGAGGATTTATGCTCAAAACATTTTTATGGGTTTTTTTGAGGGGCTCAGTCTAATACAGTCCTTGCTTTGTAAACATTAAGACCTGAGTTCTGTCCCCAGAACCCACATTTAAAAAAAAAAAAAGGAAAAAAAGTTGTGGGGCATGGTAGTAATCACAGCACTTGTTAGATGGAAACAGGCGGATCCCTGAGGCTGGCAATCTAGC
Source organism: Jaculus jaculus (assembly GCF_020740685.1). Classification (NCBI taxonomy): domain Eukaryota; kingdom Metazoa; phylum Chordata; class Mammalia; order Rodentia; family Dipodidae; genus Jaculus; species Jaculus jaculus. Next base: position 9,946,174 of record NC_059114.1, on the reverse strand, counting down.
CTAATTATGAGTTCCAGACCACTGAGAGACTTTGTTTAAAAGACCTTTCTTACTGATAGGGTGAATAATCAAGTTTACACACCACTGGTCTAAATGGTCCTTATCTCCTTGTCATTTAACTCATTTGTACCCCTCCAAAGAGATACACTACAGAGGTAAGGCCTGGTGTAAAAAAAAAAAAAGAAACGTGTGGCACACACCTTTAATCCCAGCCCTGGGGAGGAAAGGGTAGGAGGACAGCTGTGAGTGTGAGGCCACCCTGAGACTACATAGTGAATTCCAGGTCAGCCCGGGCTAGAGTGAAACCCTACTTCAAAAAAACAAAAAAAAAAAAAAAACAAGAAAATTAATACAAACCATTTTCTTTAATTTTTAAATCTTATTTATTATTTATTTGAAAGGAAGAGAGACATACAGAAAAAGAGACAGAATGTGCACACCAGGGCCTTCAGCCACTGCAAACCAACTCTGTATGCATGTGCCACTTTGTGCATCTGGCTTACATGAGTCCTGGGGAATAGAACCTAGGTCCTTTGGCTTTGCACGCAAACATCTTAACTGCTAAGATACCTCTCCAGTCCTGATCCAAACCATTTTAAACTCCAAATTATAAGGTGAAGACACAGTAAATTACTAGCAAGAATATATGAAATGTGCACTAACATGTGGTTGATGAAAGTTACAAGAGGCAGCTTACCAACAGAACACCTTCAGTTTATTCAAACTTAAAAAAAAATTGTACATGCCAGGGGCTGGGGACTTAGGCATGTGCAAGGCTCTTGGTTCAACCACCAGCACATATTCACATACACATGCACCACCACCAATAACAACAAATACTCCTGATCTAATAAACCCACTTACAAGAAGGCATCTCTCAGCTGTCAGTCCTTGCCTCCCATCTCATTTGAAGCAGGGTCTCATAGTTCACTGTTTAGTTTTCCAGGTTAGCTGATCCATAAGCTCCCAGGGGATTCTCCATTCTCTACCTCCTATCTCACCACAGGTGCCCTAAGGTTCCAGAAACCCACCACAGCTTCCAGCTTTTATGTGCAGCCTGGGGATCCAAACTCAGGTACCCACACTTGTTCAGCTAGTGCTTTATCCACTAACCCATTTCCCTAGCATGAATACATACATATGAATAAGCATGTGTATGTGTGTATATGTGTGTATAGGTATTTTAAGTTTATTTGGGGGCCGCAGAGATGGCTGAGTGGTTAATGTGTTTGCCTGCCAGGTTCGATTCTCCAGGACCCACGAAAGCCAGGTGCACAAGGGGACGCACGCATCTGGAGTTTGTTTACAGTGGCTGGAGGCCCTGGTGCACCCATTCTCTCTCTTTCTTTCTCTATCTGCCTCTTCCTCTCAAATAAGTAAAAAATATTTTTAGAAATATTTAAGTGTATTTGGGTAGAGTATGTGTGTACATGTGAACACGAGTGTGTACATGCAACAGCACACATGTGGGAGGTCAGACAACAACTTTGGGGTTGGTCCCCATTCTCCACCTGATTTGAGGCAGGGTCTCTCCTTGTAGTTCACTGCTCCATTCACAAGCTTTCCAGAAAGTCTCCCCTGTCCTCCCTTCTTACCATAGGTGCACTGGGATTACAGAAACCTACCACAGCTTCTGACTTTTATGTGGGGACAGGGATCCAAACTCAAGTACTCAGAGTAGTGTATCAAATACCACTGAGCCATCTCCACAACCCATGTGTGTGTGTATGTGTGTCTGTGTGTAGGTTTTATGTTTTCAAGGTAGGGTCTCACGTTACTTCACACTGACCTGGAATTCACTATTGTAGACTCAAGGTGGCCTTGAACTCACAGGACTCCTCGTACCTCTGCCTCCCAAATGCTGGGATTAAAGGTATGTGTCACCACACCCAGCTCCAAGATATATTTTTATTTTGTTACTTGCAATGAGAGAGAGGAGAGATAATGGGCATGCCAGGGCCTCCTGCTACTGCAAACAAATTCCAGATACATGTGCCACTTTGTACATCTAGTTTTACACAGGTACTGGGAAATCAAACCCAGGCCATCTGACTTTGCCTAGCAAGAGCCTTTAACTGTTTACCCATCTCTCCAACCCCAATATATTTATTTTGAAACTAAAATATATATGCTTTTAATTGCCTCACATTTTACCATACTACCAATCTATGAATAATTCAGAGAACCAAATGAATTTCTACTTCTCTACTATAAGTACATTACAAAAGCAAGAGGTTATAAAAAATTAGATATGAATCTCAGATGAATGAAATAAAAAGGCTTGCTACCATTTCTTTGAGTAGAATCATTTGGAACATTGTGTAAAGACTCAAATAGGAACGTAATAGATGTAAGCCTGGATGTATCCAAGATGATGCTCTGTAGTATTCAGCATCAAGACAACCTCTTGTGGTTACCAAGTACTCCATTTTAAACAAAAAGAGTTCCTAAGAACATTACCGTGAGTTTATATGCTATCGCTCATTGAAACAGCAATTCAGTGCTGAAGAATAGAAGAATTCAGTGCTGCTCAGCAGTTAAGGCACTTGCCTGCAAAGCCTAATGACCCGGGGTTCCATTCCCCAATACCCACATAAAGCCAGATGCACAAAGTGGCAATTGCATCTGGAGTTCATTTGCAGAGGCCCTGGCACACCCATTCTCTGACTTTCATTTATTCATTCTCTCTTCCTCTCTCTCTCCTTGCAAATAAATAAATAAAATAAAAACAGCAATTCAAAATAGAGCTATGAGGTATTTTACTATTAAGATCTTTAATATAATCTAATTTCACAATTTTCTTCTGTTTTTTATTTATTTTATGCCTCACTATCCTACATGTCCCCTAAACAATTTTTTTTTTGTGTGTGTTTCTCTTAAACTTCTAAGCCATCTCTCCAGGCCCTGGGGTTTTTTGCTTGTTTGTTTGTTTGGTTGGTTGGTTTTTCAAAGTAGGGTCTCACTCTAGCCCAGGCTGACCAGGAATTCACTCTGTATTCTCAGGGTGGCCTCGAACTCACAGTGATCCTCTACCTCTGCCTCCCAAGTGTTGGGATTAAAGGTGTGCACCACCACACCTTTTTTTTAGAAGTTTATTTTGTAGTACTAGGAATTGAACCCAGGACCCATGTAAGCCTGATGCACAAGGTGGCACATATGTATGGAGTTTGTTTGCAATGGCTGAAGGCCCTGGTATACCCATTCTCTCTCTCTGCCTCTTTCTCACCCTCAAATAAATAACATTAAATTAAAATTTAAAAAAAATATATCGGCCAAGCCTGGTGACACACGCATTTGGGAGGCAGAGGTAGGAGGAGTCCTGTAAGTTCAAAGCCTTCTTGAGACTACATAGTGAATTCCAGGTCAGTGTGAAGTAATGTGAGACCCTACCTTGAAAACACAGAACAAAAACTACACACAGACACACACACACACACACATACACGGGTTGTGGAGATGGCTCAGTGGTATTTGATACACTACTCTGAGTACTTGAGTTTGGATCCTTGTCCCCACATAAAATTGTCAGAAGCTGTGGTAGGTTTCTGTAATCACAGTGCACCTATGGTAAGAAGGGAGTACTTGAATATGGATCCCCAGAACCCACATAAAACCAAATAAGGTTATCATGTGTCTGTAATCCCAATGCTCCTACCGTGAGACAGGAGGGGCAGAGACAGGAGAATCCTGAAAACATACAAGCCAGCCACACAGGCATACACAGTGGAGAACAACAGACCCTACCTCCAACAAGGGGGAAGATGAGGAGTGATACCTGAGGCTGTCCTCTGACTTCCACACGCACATCATGGCGTGCACATCATGGTGTGCACACATCTACATACAAAACGTCATACATATAAAACAATAATCTAATACAAAAGAATAGTCTGTGGGCTAGAGATGGCTTGACAGTTAAGTTGCTTGCCAGTAAAGCCAGAAGACCCAGGTTCGATTCCCCAGACCCATGTTAGCCAGATGCACGGGAGGGGGGACGGTGGGTGGGGGAGGCATACACGTCTGGAATTTGTTTGCAGAGGCTGGAGGCCCTGGTGTGCCCATTCTCTCTCTATCTGCCTCTTTCTGTCTGTCTCTCAAATAAATAAATAAAAATTTAAAAAAATTTTAATAAATAAATAAAATAAAATAAAAAATTAGCCATGCATGGTGGCACATGTCTTTAATCCCAGCAATCGGTAGGCAGAGGTAAAGAGGATTCCTGTGATTTCAAGACCAGCCTGAAACTGCATAATGAACTCCAAATCAGCCTGGGCTAGAGTGAAACCCTACCTTAAAAAAAAAAAGAAAGAAAGAAAGAAAGAAAGCCAGGGTGGCTCATGCCTTTAATCCCAGCACTTGGGAGGCAGAGGTAGGAGGATCGCCATGAGTTCAAGTCCACCCTGAGACTACACAGTGAGTTCCCAGTCAGCCTGGGCTAATGTGCGACCCTACCTCGACGAAACAAACAATATATAAATAACTTGGGTAGTCTCTAAAATTACTGGGAGTATAAATTCGACCCACTATGTATGTAAAGTAACTTTATACTGTCTTAAGTCAATGTTATACTGATTATGAAATTACATAGAAATTCAACACAGAAAATTATAGAATTGGGTGGCATATATATATGAAACCAGCCATGTAAATTACACATCTTCTCCCAAACCATTCTTAAGTCTTGTGACTTCATACCAAGTCCCTCTGAAACCTGACTTGATTTCAACATTAAGTGAATTACAACAACGTAAGCATATTGTTTCTGCCTATTTGCAACATGCACTTCATCTCCAGAGCAGTTGGAACAATGTATAACACTCCATAAGCTAAAGGCAAGACAGAATGTTGTTTCTGGGTTATTGTTTGAGGGGAGAGCAGAGGGGCAGGGTCATTTGTTCCTACTGTTGGGGTGGGGGGGGTTCAGGGTGTTATAAGTGGTGCATGCACATGTGCACATGCATGTGCATGTTGAGGCCAGAGGACCTCAGTAACCCTTCTCTGTAACTCATCCACACACTTCCTTGACACAGGGTCACTCCCTCAACGTGGACTCAACCTGGAGCTGCTGCTTTCGGTCAGTAAGCCCCCCAATTCTGCAGTCTTCACCTCCCTCCTTTTCTACCCCTCCCCCACCACTGGGGTTACAGATATGCATGGCCACCCCTAGCCTTTTAGCCTAGCCTTTCTTGGGTTTCAGGGAGTCAAACTCTGCGGTCTCAGGCCCTCCCCGGCCCTCATGTGTAAACAGTAAGTACGCTTAACTGTTGAGCCATCTCCCTAGTCCTGTTTCCATTTTTTTTTCTGGTATTTTTTTGTTGTTGTTGTTGGTTTATTTTTTTTTTCAAGGGAGGGTCTCACTCTAGCTCAGGCTCACCTGGAATTCACTGTCATATCAGGGTGGCCTCGAACTCACTGCGATCCTCCTACCTCTGCCTCCCAAGTGCTGGGATTAAAGGTGTGCGCCACCATGCCCGTCTTTTTTCTGTTTTTTTGAGGTAAGGCCTCTCACTTTAGCCCAAGCAGACCTAGAACTCACTCTACAGTCCCAGGCTGGCCTAGAAGTCAGGGATATCCTCCGATTTTAGTCTCCCAAGTGGTGAGATTAAAGGCATGTGCCACCACGACCAGGCTGTTTCTTTCTCTTTCTTTTTGGTTTTTCGAAGTAAGGTCTCACCTGGAATTCACTATGCAGTCTCAGGGTGGCCTCAAACTCCCAAGTACTGGGATTAAAGGTGTGCACCATCACGCCCAGCTTTGTTTCCATTTTTTGAGACAGGGTCTTACTAGGTGGACCTGGCTGATCTGCTACTTGCTTGATAGACCAAGTTGGCCTCAAACTCTTGGCAATCCTCCTGTTTCACCATGCCCGACTATGTGTTGTTTTTTTTTTTTTTTTAATAAAAAAGATTCACCTACCTACAAGAGAGGAATACTAAATAATACAATTAGAAAGTATTAAAAATGTGCAGAGGAGAGGTGGAGAGATGGCTTAGCCGTTAAGGCACTTGGTGCAAAGCCAAAGGAATCAGGTTTGATTCCCCAGTACCCACATAAACCAGATGCACAAGGAGGGGGCATGCATCTGGAGTTTGTTTGCAGTGGCACACGCGCACGCACACGCACACGCGCTTGCGCACTCTCTCTCTCCCCCTTGCAAATAAATTTAAAAAAAAAAATTTTAATGTGCAGAGGACACTAGCAAGATAGCTCAGTGGATAAAATGCTTACCTCACAAACAATCCCTAGAACCAAAATAAAATTTGGGGCATAGAAATTTATGCCTGTAATCCCAGCATGTGGGAGAAAGATAGACAGATACCTGGGACACTCTGCTATCTAGTCTAGCCTCATCAGGAACAGTGCAGGCCATTGAGAGGCCTTGTCTCACAGAAGAGATGGAAGGGACTGGAGAGACAGTGTAAGTGTTACGACCTGAGTTTGGATCCCCAGAACCCACACCCTGCCTCACCAGGTGTGGTGGCGTAGGATTTTAATCCCAGCACTCAGGAGGGAGAGGTAGGAAGTTTACTCTGAGTTTTCGAGGCTAGCCTAGGACTACAGAGTGAGTTCCAGTCAGCCAGAGCTTTTGGGGGGGGGGGCTGCCTCAAGCACCATGGAAGGCAAGGACCAACAAGAGGGCTGTCCTCTGACTTCCACATGCTGTTACCCACTCATGCCCATACTCGTACATGACACAAACACACACACAAAATTTAGAAAAAAGGAAGACAGTGGTGCTCAAGAGAATAACGGCTAAGGTTGCCCTCAAGCAGGCCTCCATGTGTATTTGCAAACACATACACGCATACCCACACACAGACACATCTACATACATATGAGCATGCATACACACATGCACACCACACACACACACACACGCACGCACATGCACATGCACACAAAAATGTGTAGAACTGGGCTAAGTAGTTAACAAATGCAGGCCTTTCACTCCCAGAACTTGGGAGGCAAAAGTAGGCAGGAAAATCGCTGAGTTCAAGGCCAGCCTCAGACTACATAGGGAATTCCAGTTCAGCCTAGGCTAGAGTAAGATCCTACCTCGAAAACCCAAACAAACAAAAAAAGTCACTAACAGGGGTGGAGGAGATGGCTCAGTGAGTACTTACCATGCAACTGAGTACCTGACTTCAGATCCCCAGACCTCATGTAAAAAGGCCAGAAGGTATAATTCCAGAGTTCAAGAAGAAATGGAATTTCCTAAAAGCTCATCAACAGAAGCTCACAAACTGAACAATGAACAACAATGAGAGACTTGCTTCAAACAAGGTGGAAGTCAGGACCAATCAAAAAAGCTGTGCTCTGACCACCACAAATGTGTGCTGTCGCACACTCACATGAACTCACATACTAAAAAAATAGTTTGGAGGCTGGAGAAATGGCTTAGCAGTTAAGCGCTTGCCTGTGAAACCTAAGGACCCCAGTTCAAGGCTTGATTCCCCAGGACCCACATTAGCCAGATGTACAAGGGGGCACAGGCATCTGGAGTTTGTTTGCAGTGGCTGGAGGCCCTGGAGCACCCATTCTCTCCCTCCCTCCCTCCCTCCCTCCCTCTCTCTCTCTCTCTCTCTCTCTCTCTCTCTCTGCCTCTTTCTCTCTCTGGCACTCTTTTTTTTTTTTTTTTAATTTTTTATTTATTTATTTGAGAGCGACGGACATAGAGAGAAAGACAGATAGAGGGAGAGAGAGAATGGGCGCCAGGGCCTCCAGCCTCTGCAAACGAACTCCAGACGCGTGCGCCCCCTTGTGCATCTGGCTAACGTGGGACCTGGAGAACCGAGCCTCGAACCGGGGTCCTTAGGCTTCACAGGCAAGCACTTAACAGCTAAGCCATCTCTCCAGCCCTCTATCTGGCACTCTTAAATAAATAAAATAAACAAAAATTTAAAAAATAATAATAATTTGGGGGCTGGAGAAATTGCTTAGCACTTGCCTGTGAAACCAAAGAACCCAGGTTTGATTCCCCAGGACCCATGTAAGGTGGTGCATGCATCTGGAGTTCATTTGCGGTGGCTAAAGGCCCTGACACGCCCATTCTCCTTCTCTCAAACAAATAATAAAATATTTTTTAAGATTTTTTTTTTGGGGGGGGGGTTCAAGGTAGTGTTTCACTCTAGCCCAGGCTGGAATTCACTATGTAGTTTCAAGGTGGCCTCAAACTCACTGCAATCCTCCTACCTCTGCCTCCCAAGTGCTGGGATTAAAGGCATGCACCACCATGCCTGGCTAAGAGTAATTTTGTGTGTGTGTGTGTGTGCAGTGTGTGTGTCTGGGGAGGAGCATGTTGTAAGGAGTCCTACCCTTCCTTTGGTTCTTATATTCTTTCTGCCACCTCTTCCACAAAAAAAAAAAAAAAGAATAATTTTTTTCTTTTCTGTGGGGGGGGGTCAAGGTAGGGTTTCACTCTAGCTCAGGCTGGCCTAGAATTCACTATGTACTCTCAGGGTGGCCTCAAACTCACAGTGATCCTCCTACCTCTGCCTACCAAGTGCTGGGATTAAAGGCATGCACCACCATGCCTGGCTAAAAGTAAGTTTGTGTGTGTGTGAGTGTGTGTGCAGTGTGTGTGTCTGGGGAGGAGCATGTTGTAAGGAGTCCTACCCTTCCTTTGGTTCTTATATTCTTTCTGCCACCTCTTCCACAAAAAAAAAAAAAAAAGAATAATTTTTTTCTTTTTTGTGGCGGGGGGTTCAAGGTAGGGTTTCACTCTAGCTCAGGCTGGCCTAGAATTCACTATGTACTCTCAGGGTGGCCTCAAACTCACAGTGATCCTCCAACCTCTGCCTCCCGAGTACTGGGATTAAAGGCATAAACTACCACGTCCGGCTAAGAATAATTTTTATAAGTCATTAACACCTAAAAAGTTTTTAAAACATAAGACTCAAAATCTAGAAGACAGTATAGAGTTCAATGACAGTCTGTGTGTGTGCATGTTTTCGTATATGTGAATGTGGGCCATGATGTGCATGTGGACATCAAAGGAAAACGCTGAGTGTTAGTTAGCCCTTGTCTTCCACCTTGTTTCTGAGACAAGGTCTCTCCTCTGCTTGTTCACAGCTGTGTTGCCAGGGTAGCTGGCACGCAGCCTTTCAGGATTCTCCTGTCTCAGCCTCTCTTTTCTATGTAGGTGCACTGGGATTACAGACATGGCCACTACATGTGCAGCTAACAGTCTTTATAAAATTACAGAAAGCAGGGGCTGGAGAGATGGATTAGTGGTTAAGGCACTTGCCTGCAAAGTCAAACGACCCAGGTTTGATTCCTCAAGACCCATATAAGCCAGATACACAAAGTGGCACATGCGTCTGGAGTTTGTTCACAGCAGCTAGAGGACCTGGCACACCCATTCATATTCTTTCTTTGTCTCTCTCTCTCTCTCTAGTCCCCTCTCCCTCTCTCTCAAACAAATATATAAAAAAAAATTTTAATGACAGAAAGCAATCTTTTAAAAGAAAAATCAAGTTACAATGACTGGTCCTTCAATCCAAAGCAAGACATCCAGTAGTGTGCAATAGCTACAACTGCTATGAACCACCATAACTTTTTCCCATAGAATACTATTCTTTTTTTTTTAATATTTTACTTATTTATTTGAGAGAGAGGAAGAGAAAGAGAATGGGCACACCAGCGCCTCTAGCCATTGCAAATGAACTCCAGATGCATGTGTCATCTTGTGCATCTGACTTATGTGGGTGCTGGGGAATCGAACCTGGGTACTTAGGCTTCACGGGCAAACACCTTAACTGCTAAGCCATCTCTCCAGCCCACTAGTCTTCTTCTTTTTTTTTTTTTTAACTCAAAAAATTTCTACTGGGAAGTGTACTAAGTACTGGGGACACTAGGAAACAAAAGAGACTTGGCCTCTGGCCTTTGTGGTGAACAGCTTAGGTGCACCTCTCTAAAAATACTTCTCTAGGATATGAGGGTTATTTACCAAACTCCTTTGCTACCCTACACAATGGTAAGAACACTTTCTTCTACCTCCTCCAACCTTGTAAGGACCCTTACCACACCCCTTTGAAACATGAATACTTCCTTTAGAAAGTCAGAAACCCATTGGACCACAGAAGGTATTAACCAGGAGTTATAGAAGATTTTTAAACTGACTCCACCACACCTCACAGCCTAGGGCAAATTTGAAGAACTTTTCACAATTCACAGTACACCTTCCTGGTTCACAACCCTGGTCTCAAATGACTCTAACACACTCATCCTACCCTCTACTAGAAACCTGAGTCAGATGGTTTAGGAGTAACCACGATATTGTCCCTTAGTAGACCCCTGGTGGGGCAGAAGCAGACTGAATGACTCTTTGTCTGCCTCTTTCCTCTAGGCTCTTCAGCTTATCTCTGAACACACCTCCAGGGCTGCTGCACCAAATTTAATAAAAAGTGTTCTAGGGTTAGGGAGATGGCTCAGCTGTTAAAGGTGCTTGTCTGAGAAGTCTAAGGACCCAGGTTCGATCCCCCAGTACCCACATAAGCCAGAGGCACAAGGTGGCACATGTGTCTGGAGTTTGTTTGCAGTGGTTAGAGGCCCTGGTGTGTCCATTCTCTATATGCCTCTCTCTCTCTCTCTCTCAAATAAAAAGTGTTCCTATGACTTGGGAACAAATTCCCCACATCCTGCATGAGCCCCAGAAATCAGCATTTTTAGGCAGTCCCTAATGTTTCTAATGACCAACTTTTAAGTAACCACTAAACCTGTCCGATAAGCTAAGAAACTTGAGCTCTCCTATGGTCTGTTACTAAGTGAGGTGGACCACTATGCTGCTCTCCTGAACCTGAGGGCAGAAGATCTGAAAGAGACCCTCTTTCATAGACTCTCAACTCAAAATTCTAGAAGCCAGGCTGGAGAGATAGCTTAGCAGTTAAGGCATTTGCCTGTGAAGCTAAAGGACCCAGGCTCGATTCCCCACGACCCACATAAGCCAGATGCACAAGGGGCACATGCATCTGGAGTTCGTTCGCAGTGGCTACAGGTCCTGGTGCAACCATTCTCTCTCTGTGTCTGTTTCTCTCTCTCTCTCTCTCCCCCTCTCTCTCTCCCTCCCTCCCCCCCCTCTCTGTTTGCAAATAAATAAATAAAAAATTTTTTAAACTTCCAGAAGCCTCCAAAGTTAGTTTAGCAACACTTTACAGGGTTTATCCAAAATGGTGCCATTCTGTAAAGTCTTCTATTCAACGAAGTCGTACACCCCAGAAAGGAAGACTTTCAACAGGCCACAAGATACCTTACTTGGTCTCCAAGCAAAAGCAACACAGATCATCATGCATGTGTCTCTTGCTCTATCCAAACAGCCCTAAATCTAAATGGGGAAGATCCCAGTCACTTCTCCATGTACATGTTGCATAAAGAATAATCACCAAAACAAAGATTAAAAAAAAGAAGAATCTCCTATAATTCAGCCATAAACTCTTATCAGCTCACTGTTCATATTATGAGAAAGTAAGCTGAATCTCAACTACAAGAGAATGTGCAAAAAAATTTGCACACGCGCGCGCGCACACACACACACACACACACACACACGATGTCAGAAATCAAAGTGGACATCAAGATACAAGAACAGTGGGAATTTAAGCCTGGTTCTGGAGATGACAACCGAACATCACTTCCAAACAGAAGCCCATGACAAAAAACTCTCTAGTGAGATTCATATCCAGAAGAGCCAATTCTCCAACATCTTGAGATGAGTTTTCCAGCCCAAAGGTACAATCAACAATGTCATCCTATAATAGCTCCGGCGATGCAACAAGACATCCGGAACAATTTCTGCCAGAAAGTTAACACTGTAATATTCTTTTAGGGGGGGGAGGCAGGGCTATCTGACCAGTGTTCCCTGGGCTCCCTCCTGCCCCTCCCCTAAAACCATCCTTGCCACCCAAGTACCACCAGGTCAAGGAGAAGGATGCCCTACTGAACAGTCAGGCCGCCCGCCACTTCCTCCCTTTCACACAAGGCCCAAGGCCCTGACATACTGGTCGGCCCTGGGTTCCAATGGACACCACCACCCCCGAGGACCTCTCCGGCCACAGTGGATTTCCCACGGACTCAGGATGAGGGCGGGAACCCCGAAGGGCACACACCCACCTCCCTGAGGCGGGGATGGGGGGGAGGAAGGAGGGAGTCGGCGGGCATTTTATATTACCCCCCTCCCGCCAGGTTTCAAGTAGGTAAGCGCCCCACATCGCAGAGACAGCCCCCAAGGCAGGTTCGAGACCCGTCCCGGGCCGAGCGTCCTGACGTCCACGGATGGCCGCAGCGGTCACCACGGAACCATCCCCCCTTCCTGAGCCTTCCCTCCCCCCCCGACAACCACACACACACACCCCCGCCGCAGGGTCGCCGCCGCCTCCCTCTGCGGGGTGACAGCCATCCCGGAGGGACCCCCGAGGCCCGTCCCTCCTCCTCCCCACCCACCGCGGGGGATGGGATGGGGTGGGGTGGGGTGGGGTGGTCTTCTTACCGGGCGGCAGGACATGGCGAGGCCCGTCACGGCACGGCCCCTCTCCTCCGCCACCCCACGACGTGGCCGAGCCAAGGCCCGCGGGGCCGGCGGGCGGAGGGGGGGCGTGGGGGAGGGGGCAGCGCCTCGGCCGCCGGCAGCGTCTCCACCGACTGCTCCTCCACCTCCACCTCCGCCGCCGCCGCCGCCGCCGCCGCCGCCGCCGCCGCCGCCTTCTCACAACCACAACAACATGGCGGCAGCGGCCACACAGAGCGCGCTCCCGACGCCGAGCGGGAGGGCCGCGAGCGAGCGGGGACGCGCGCGCACACGCTCCGGAGCTCCGGCGGCCCCGCCCGGGAGAGAAGTGGGCGTGGCCAGCGCGGGTTCCCCACACACACACCCGCCTCCCTGGGGTGGGCGGGGCTGCAGGAGAGCGATGGAATGCGGGCTGCACGCAAGAAGAAACATTACCCCCCCCCAAATAGGAACAAGGAAAACTACAGTGAAAAGAAAAAAAAAAAAAAAAAATCAAGAAAAATGCCGGGTGTGGTGGCACACGCCTTTAATACCAGCACTCGGGGATGCCGAGGTAAGAGGATCGCTGTGAGTTCGAGACCAGCCTGTGACTACATAGTGAATTCCAGGTCAGCCCGGGCTAGAGCAAGACACTACCTCGAAAAACGAAGGACCAAAAAAAAAAAAAAAGAAAAAAGAAAAAGATGCTTCTAACAGATCTTCAGTAGCTCGGGATTGAACTTCCACTCACTCTATTTACCATTAAACAGAACAGTGGTGAATTTCACCTGTAGTCAAGATTTACATGCTGTAAATACAGCGTGCTGGACTTTAGACTCAGAATACAAGTTCAAACTGCCTCAATCCCAGCTCCTAATAAAAATGTCAGTGAAGCATGGCCTCACAGTGCCTGACACTACCTGCACAAGACCATCATAAGAGGAGGAAAAGATCATGACATCAAAACTAAAAGAAAGACTGAGTGAGATGGGGAGGGGTATGATGGAGAATGGAGTTTCAAAGGGGAAAGTGGGGGGAGGGAGGGTATTACCATGGGGTATTTTTTATAATCATGGAAGTTGTTAATAAAAATTTGGAAGAAAAACTGTCAGTGAAGGGCTAGGGAGATGGCTCAGGAGTTAAAGTCACTTGCTTGCAAAGCCTGATGGTCTGGGTTTGATGCCCCAGTACCCACCTAAAGGCAGATGTACAAACTGACACATGCATTGGAGTTTACAGTGGCAAGAGGCCCTGGCAGGCGCATTGTGTGTGTGTGTGTCTGTCTGTCTGTCTGTCTTCTCTCTGTCTCACTCTGCTTGCAAATGAATGAATTTTATTTTACGGTGATACACATCTTTAATCCCAGCACTCAGGAGGCAAAGGTAGTTGGATCACCGAGTTCAAGGCCACCCTGAGACTACTTAGTGAATTCCAGGTCAGCCTGGGCTAGAGGGAAACTCTACCTCAAAAAACACAAACAGAGGGAAAGAAAAAAAAAAAGCTGGGCACGGTGGCACATGTCTTTAATCCCAGCACTCTGGAGGCAGAGGTAGGAGGATTGCCATGAGTTCGAGGCCACCCTGAGACTACATAGTGAGACCCTACCTCAAAAACAAAAACAAAAAAGAAAACAGTAAAATAAAATAAGGAGAAAAAGACATTACATCACAGTTAGTTAGGAAAGACTTTGGGTTACTTTCAGCAAAACTGGTAGCTTCCTCCTTTTTGATAACTGATGTTACGCAACTGTTTTTGTCTCTCTTTTCACCTTCACCAAAAAAGGTAATTTTGTTTTGTTTTTTGAGGTAAGGTCTTGCTCTAGCCCAGGATAACCTGGAATTCACTATGTTGTCTCAGGCTGGCCTCAATTCACCTCTGCCTCCCGAATACTAGGATTAAAGGTATGTGCCATCATGCTCAGACAGAAAAGCTAAATTTGAAGCCCAATGATGACTATTCTTGGCATTTAAGGCACTATCACCTCAAGGGTTTTTGTTGTTGTTGTTGTTTTCTCTCTCTCTCTTATTGTAGTGCTTGGCATGGAACCCTCCACTTTTATTTATATACCACTGTCCTGATCCCCCAGTTTATGTATATGATCATAGCCTTTATGGAATAGGAAAAGAAATAGGTTATAGGGATTGGAGGAATGGCTTAGCATTTAAGGCGTTTGCCTGCAAAGCCAAAGGACCCAGGTTCAATTCCCCCAGGACCCATGTTAGCTACTTGCACAAGGGGGCACATACATTTGGAGTTCGTTTGCAGTGGCTGCAGGCCCTGACGTGCCATTCTCTGTCTCTCTCTCTCTCTCCCTCTTTCACTGTCAAATAAATAAATAAATAAATAAATAAGCTGGATGTGGTGGTGCATGCCTTTAATCCCAGCACTTGGGAAGCAGAGGGAGGAGGATCGCTGTGAATTTGATGCCACTCTGAAACTACATAGTGAATTCCAGGTCAGCCTGAGCTACAGTGAGACCCTACTTTGAAAAACCAAAAAAAAAAATAAAAATATGAAGGCTGGATCTGAGGATATAGTTCAGTGGCTAAAGGTGCTTGCTATCAAAGCCTGCCACCCTGTGCCCACATAATGCCAGATGCACGATGTGGCACATGCATCTGGAGTTCATTTGCAATGGCAAGGGGCCCTGGCATGCTGGCGCATTCTCTCCCCCGCCCCCATTTGCAAATAAGTAAATTTTAAAATTATGTTTAAAAAAAAAAAAAAACTAAGGGAGCTGCACATAGTGGCTCACCAGCACTCGGGAGGCAGAGGTAGGAGGATTGCCATGAGTTCGAGGCCAGCCTGAGACTACATAGTGAATTCCAGGTCAGCCTCAGCTAGAGTGAGACCCTTCCTGGGAAAAAAAAAAAACAAACAAACAAACAAAACAAACAAACAAAAAAAAAACTAAGGTTCCCATCAATCACTAGCCCCTTGGGAGTGGAAGTTTCCCTACCTATCCCCCACTAATAGCAAATCTGTTATAGACTAGGAAAAGAAATCGTACATATAAATAGATAAATGACACATACATAGGCTAGACGGACTGTCAGAGATGGCTGGCCTCTGACTGGACTGGAGTTAGTGACTGACAGTTAGAGTTCAGCCAATAAAAAGTTGATATATAGGCTGGGCATGGTGGAACATACCTTTAAAGGAGGATCAAAGTGAGTTCAGGCCAATCTGAGGCTAGGGAATGAATTCCAGGTTAGCCTGGGCTGGGGTGAGACCCTACCTTGAAAAATAAAAAAAGAATAAGAAAAAGAAAGAAAGCTGGTTTGAGTCTAACAAATACAAATGTGAATCTTGGTACCTGCACATACTGGTTCCTTCCCTTTTCTGCCCTTCAGCTTCCTCATGCGATCATTATCACTACCTGGCTTACCTCACAGAAGTATGTAAGGGTTCTCTGAAGTAATGGATTTGAAGACATCCTGTGTCCTACCTACAAACTAAGCCAGTGAACAAGATCCTTGAGATAAGGGCCACAGACAAAACCCTATGTGGGGTGAGTCAAAGGAAGAGAAAAACCAACCAGACTCAGGCTTCTTCGCATGTGAGGGCCTCCTTCCACCCACCTGACCTTCATCGCCCTGTATTGCTAACCTTTCACCGTCCTTCTCCCCTGCTATATTCAAAGCTGAAAATATTTTCTCCCAGCTGCTTGAGAATTCTTTGAAGTAGCCTAAGACAGATGGAAAAGCTGATTGATACAGAACTGGACGTTTCCCATAGTCACAGAGTTCCCTTGAAAAGCAAGGATCTGGGCTGGAGAGATGGCTTAGCGGTTAAGCGCTTGCCTGTGAAGCCTAAGGACCCCGGTTCGAGGCTCGGTTCCCCAGGTCCCACGTTAGCCAGATGCACAAGGGGGCGCACGCGTCTGGAGTTCGTTTGCAGAGGCTGGAAGCCCTGGCGCGCCCATTCTCTCTCTCTCCCCCATCTGTCTTTCTCTCTGTGTCTGTTGCTCTCAAATAAATAAATAAAAATTAAAAAAAAAAGCCGGGCGTGGTGGCGCACGCCTTTAATCCCAGCACTCGGGAGGCAGAGGTAGGAGGATTGCCATGAGTTCAAGGCCACCCTGAGATGACAGAGTTAATTCCAGGTCAGCCTGGACCAGAGTGAGACCCTACCTCGAAAAACCAAAACAAAACAAAACAAAAAAAATTAAAAAAAAAAAAAGAAAAGAAAAGCAAGGATCTCTTAGCCCTTAAAATGCAGACTTCTCGACAGGCGTGGTGGCCTATGTCTTTAATCCCAGCACTCGGGAAGCAGAGGTAGGAGGATCGCCGTGAGTTCAAGGCCAACCTGAGACTGCATAGTGAACTCCAAGTCAGCCTCCACTAGAGTGAAACCCTACCTCAGGAAAAAGAAAAAAAAAAATGCAGATTTCTCAACATTCAGCCTGCTGCTTGATGACGAAAGTCACTCATTTCAGTGAGCACTTGGTGTGCCTCACCCTTGACTTCTCCCAGTCTGAGCTCAAGACACAACTCTAAAGTTTTGAGGTGTCCTATTTCCCCAGCTAATTTTATACAGTCCTCAGCATTAACCACACAATCATTCTTTCTTTTCCCCACTGTTTTTTTTAATGTTTTATTTTTATTTATTTATTTGAGAAGGAGTCAGACAGAGGGAGAGAGAGATATTGGGTGCTCCAGGGCATCTAGCCACTGCAAACGAACTCCATGCATCCCCTTGTGCATCTGGCTAACGTGGGTCCTGGGGAATCGAACCTGGACTTTGGCTTTGTAGGCAAACACTTAACCTTAACCGCTAAGCCATCTCCTCAGCCCCAGCAAAGTCAGTCTTATCACATTAACATCTTGGGTTCTGAAAACTGGATTGAGATATCATATAAGTAGATGATTTGTTTCATATATGTAGATTTGTTTCAGGGCTTCTTTTATTTATTTTTATTTGCAAGCAAACAGAGACAGAAAGAGAGAGAAGAACAGAGGTTGGGCCCACTAGGGCCTCTAGCCACTGTTCGAAAACAAATTGCAGATGCATGTACCACTTTGTGAAATGAACAAAAAAAGGGACTTTTTGAGCTGGAGAGATGACTCAGTGGTTAATGGCACTTGCCTGAAAATCCTGGTAGAAGCCTGGCATGGTGGCTCATGCCTTTAGTCCCAGCACACAGGAGGCTGAGGTAGGAGGATTGCTGTGAGTTTGAGGCCACCCTGAGACTATACAGTGAATTCCAGGTCAGCCTGGGCTAGAGCAAGACCCTACCTTGTGGAAAGAAAGGAAGGAAGGAGGGAAGGAGGGAGGGAGGGAGGGAGGGAGGGAGAGAGGGAGAGAAGGAAGGAAGAAAGAAGGGGAGAAAGAGACAAAGAAAGAAAGAGAGAGAGGAAGAAAAGCCTGGTGAAGCCAGAAGTGGTGGTATAGGTCTTTAATCCCAGCACTCAGGAGGCATAGATAAGAAGATCACCTTGAGTTCAATGCCAGCCTGAGATAAAATAGTGAATTCCTGGTTGGCCTGGGCTAGAGCAAGACTCTACCTCAAAAAAAAAAAAAAAAAAAAAAAAGTTGGGCTGGAGGGATGGCTTAGTGGTTAAGGCATTATTTGCCTGCAAAGCCAAAGGACCTAGGTTCAATTCCCCAAGACCCACGTTTGCCAGATGGACAAGGGGGCGCAATCATCTGGAGTTTGTTTGCAGTGGCTGGAGGCCCTGGCATGCCCATTCTCTTTCCCCTGACCCCCCCCGTCAAATAAATAAATAAATAAATAAAATTGTATATATTATATATCATATAAATTTTATATAATTGAAATGAATATATAATTACAAATTCAATTGAAGTTATATGTTGAATTGAATATATGTATATATATGACTCAAGCATAAGCAAATATGGGACCCAGCTAACAAAATGAAATGAACATAAGGTCTAAGTAAATGTTTCTCAAGGAAACATGCAAGCAAAGGGACAACAGGTATATGAAAACTATGTTCCATGTCATTAATCATCAAGAGAATGCAAATTAAAACCACAATGTAGGTTAATTAAGGGGTATGCTTCACTGATCACGTGTGTGCTTAGCATAGGCAAGGCCCTAGATGAATTCCTCAGCACTGTCCCACTCCCCAAAATAAACCCACAATGAGATAGATACATGGGAGAATGGCTATTATCAAGCTGGGGAGATATAATTAAAAGAGCTTTTTTTATTTCCCCAAAGCCTTCTGGCCCCAAGGTTCAATTCTTCAGTACCCAAGTAAAGTCAAATGCATACACTATTATACCCGTTCTCCCTCTCTGTGTTTCTCTATATATATCTGCTTCCACATAAATAAAATAAAATTAAACAAATGATTTTTTTTTTTCTTTTTGAGGTAAGGTTTCACTCTAGCCCAGGCTGACCTGGAATTCACTATGTAATCTCAGGGTGGCCTTGAACTCACTGTGATCCTCCTACCTCTGCCTCCCGAGTGCTGGGATTAAAGGCGTGCGCCACCACGCCCGGCTAAACCAAAGCTTTTAAAAGTAGACCATATCTGAGAAACCCACACATACACATGAACACTAGACCACTGGGGATACTCACGCTCAACAAAGTGCTGAGAAGAAATGACAGTGGTGTTTTCAACACTAAGTAAGACATCTCTATCACACCCTCCAAGGCTCAGGGACCATTGCAGAAGAGGTGGCAGAAAGAATGTAAGAGCCAAAGGGTGGGGAGGAATGCTTGCAGTACAGTCTTCCAGTCACAAAGTGGCTGTGGCATTCATGATCTCACAGTGGCTGATGTTACCTAAACAAGACCTGCATAATAGGAGGGGAAAATGATGACATCAAATAGAAGAGAGGGCTGGAAAATCAGGCATGGTGGCGCATGCCTTTAATCCCAGCACTCGGGAGGCAGAGGTAGGAGGATTGCCGTGAGTTCCAGGCCACCCTGAGACTCCATAGTGAATTCCAGGTCCTCTTAGGCTAGAGCAAGACCTTGCCTTAAAAAAAAAAAAAAATCATGTAGATGGTATGGATAAACGGACTTTGGGAAACATGTGAATCACAATTGAGCTTTTAGATCAAGTAGATCTGTCACTACTCTTTCATCTGGAGAAATGGAGGCTTGTGGGAGCTAAAGAGTTAACACGTGTACAGTAGCACTTAGTGCGTGTGATTCCCGCCGTCCTCCCAGACAGACTAGCCTGGCAGCCCAGGGTCAGCGAAGACAGGCTACATGGGAGGTCAAAGGCTAAGCCACTGAGTCACTGTCTGATCTGAGCTCACTGGTCGGTCCTCAGTTTTCCCATCCAGAAAATGACAGGGTTTGTGTTCTCTCTGGAGTCGGCCAGGTCCACACACCATCCTCTAATTAAAGGATCAGCCTTACCTTGTTTGATGATGGCCTCAGAGAATCACAGAACTGCAACTGGAAAGGGCTTAAGAGCCAGATCCCTGACATCCCCATCCCATTTGACAAATGCGGAAACTGAGGCCCGGAGATATTAAACAGCTTGCTTAGTCACATCCCCGGGGAGGGGGTGGGGGGATAAACTGACAGATTGTTCCCCGGGGTCCCTTGGGAAATAAGAGTGCTTCTTCTCTTCTTTGAGGGATGACTTAGGGGGTTTAGATGCTGAACGGCCACATGCCTTAACAAATAATCTACAATTCCTCTGGGGACACAAATCTCTCTCTCTCTCTCTCTCTCTGTCTCTCTCTCTTTCTTTCTCTCTCTCTCTCTCTCTCACACACACACACACACACACACACACAGCCGAGAAAAATCAATATTCTAAGGCCTCCGCTGGGTTAACAGGCTTGATGGATGCTTCATGTTACTAACTAAATGCACCATTTTGAAGGTCAGACACCCCTCTAGAGTCCCCCAGGAAAGGCAGAGGAAATGATATTGGCAAGAAGAAGTTAGAAAGGTGACTGCTGGGTTGGCTCCTTCCTCTCCTTTGCTGCCCTCTCCAATGTCACACAACACATCCCTCTCAGCACCAACCTTGCTCTACCCAAGGCTTCCCTGCAGCCTGGGCCAACTCACCCGCTACAAATAGAACCAGAACCCACTGAAAATAGCTCCTTCTCCCTTCTGCCGGGAACTTCCAAGTGCTGGCTAGGACACCCTGCCCCCACTGAGCAGGTCTCTGGCCAGGAACTCAGGTAGAAGGACACCCAAGTCCAAGGTTAGGGACTACCAATTCAAAAGCAGCAGTAAATAGCTAGCTGACTCTTGAGGCACTGACTCTGCCAGTATCATGGCACTTCCTGGCAACCCAAAGAGGAAGGTCCTGTCTACTCACACAAAATAGTGCAGCTAAAGCTCAGAGGAATGGAGGTACAGCTGGGGTCTGAATCTTCCCTTCCACCAATACTAGGTGACTGCAGCCCACAGATGCAATGTGCTTCGCCCCTTGCAACCACCACTCCAGATCCATGAGGCTGAATGAAGGCAGCTCAAACCATCCAGCTCTTTTGTTTTCCCCCTGATTTATTTTGTGTTTATTTCTTAGAGACAGAGAGGAGGGAGAGAGAGAGAGAGAATGGGCATGCCAGGGCCTCTAGCCACTGCAAACAAACTCCAGATGCATGCACCACCATGTCCATCTGGCTAACATGGGACCTGGAGGATTGAACCTGTGTCTTCAGGCTTCACGGGCAAGGGCCTTAACCACTAAGCCATCTCTCTAGCCCCCAACCAGCTTTTTTTTTAAAATATTTTATTTATTTATTTGAGAGAAGAAGTGATCAAACAAGAGAGAGAGAGAAGACAGAGAGAAAAAAATGGGTGCACCAGGGCCTCCAGCCACTGCAAACCAACTCCAGACGCATGTGCTACCTTCTGCATCTGGCTTATGTGGGTCCTGGGAAATTGAACCTGGGTCCTTTGGCTTTGCAGGCAAGTATCTTAACTGCTGAGCCATCTCTCCAGCCCTTTTTTTTTTTTTTTGCTTTTTGAGGCAGGGTCTCACTCTAGCACAGGCTGACCTGGAATTCACTATGTAGTCTCAAGCTGGCCTTGCACTCACAACAATCCTCCTACCTTTGCCTCCAGAATGCTATGATTAAAGGTGTGCGCCACCACGTCCTGCTTCCATCCAGCTCTTTTGGATAGCTGGGGGGCCCAAAGAGTAGAGTTTTCCCAAAGCAGGCCTTAATAAATGAGCAAATCAAGCCCCTGGGTCATTGGGTTCAGAGGCCAGTTGTTTTTGCAGAGGCAAACCCCGTGGGTCTCTCTCTCTCTCTCTTTCTCCCCTTCCCTCCCCCCCTCCCCCAGGTAGGGTCTCACTCTAGCTCAGGCTGACCTGGAATTCACTATGTAGTCTCAGGGTGGCCTCGAACTCATGGCAATCCTCCTACCTCTGTGTCC
The DNA here is from genome assembly GCF_020740685.1 of Jaculus jaculus. Classification (NCBI taxonomy): domain Eukaryota; kingdom Metazoa; phylum Chordata; class Mammalia; order Rodentia; family Dipodidae; genus Jaculus; species Jaculus jaculus. The sequence goes on along the minus strand of NC_059114.1, from coordinate 9,924,356 downwards.
TGAGTGCTGGGATTAAAGGCATGAGCCACCACAGCCCAGCTCCCTCTCTCTTTTTGACTTTTTAGCTTCAACAGAACAAAATGCCTGTCTTCTCCCTAACCCCCACCCCCAGACACCTGTCTGGCAGCCAGGCATCCTGAGGTTACCTCTTCTTCCCCCTCTGCTCAGATGTTTAATGTTCTTGGGGAAGAGAGCAAACAGCAGGACATAAATCACAGTGACCCGGGCTGCCTTTCTCCTTTGCTAAATGTAAAAGCAGACAGGACCCAGCAAGGGGAGAGAATTAGTACGGATTTGCTGGCTCATTTAAATCCAAAGTCCGAAGGCACACATTTCTCCCACTCCTGAGAGCTAGATAAATTGTCCTCGGCTCCAAGATCCTATTTGTTATAAAATGATTTACAGTCTTAACCTCTGCTGTGGTGACAAGAAAGACCAGAATAAGGCCAAGGGAGCTCTGCTATGTAGGAATTAAGTTATTTAAGACATGTTTGAGGGGAATGAAAAACTCTCACACCTAGTGTGTCAAAGGATCTCAATTCCATTCCCAACCCTGCTACAGCTCTATGGAGTCTGCCCAGCTGCCTCAGTTTCCCCAGTGTCCTTTGATATCAAAGAACCTAATGAGATGCATAAATCTCAATATTTTTTCTTTTTCATTTCCTTCCTTTTCTTTTAAGATAGAGTCTCACTCTAGCCGAGACTGATCTGGAATTTACCATGTAGTTTCAAGGTGGCCTTGAACCCAGAGCAATCCTCCTGCCTCAGCCTCCCGAGTGCTGGGAATAAAGCTGCGTGCCACCACGCCCAGCTCTTTCTTTTGTTGTATGTGTGTGAGTGTAGTATGTGTGGTGTGACATGTGTGTGTGGTGTATGCACTTGTGTATGACCTCTGCAGGTGTGCATGCAAAGGTCAGAGCATATCAGGTGCTTTCCTCTCTTGCTCATCCTGAACCTGAAGCTGCTGGGGGTTTTTTTTTGTTGTTGTTGTTTTGTTTTGTTTTGTTTTGTTTTTGTTTTCAGTCAAACTGGCTGACCAGTGAACCCCAGTGCTTCTCTGGTTTCAGCTTCTCACAGGATTGGGGTTTCAGGCATGCAAGACCATGCCAGCTATTTATGTGGATGCTGGAGACTTGAACTCAGGGCAAATTAGACTCTCTCAGGGTCTCATACTAACATAGCAAGTGTTCTTACTCTCTGAACCATCTCCCCAGATTGGAAGGATATATAAAGTACATTGGCCAGTGGGGCATCAGCAGGGTATGGTGGCCCACACCTGTAATCTCAGCACTGGGCAGGGGTGAAGGAAGGAGAATCAAAAATGCAATGTAGCCAGGCATGGTGGCACATGCCTTTAATTCCAGCACTCAGGAGGCAGAGGTAGGAGGATCACCGTGTGTTCAAGGCCACCCTGAGACTACATAGTGAATTCCAAGTCAGCCTGGACCAGAGTGAGACCCTACCTCCAGAAATCAAAAAGAAAGAAAGAAAGAAAGAAAGAAAGAAAGAAAGAAAGAAAGAAAGAAAAAGTAAAAAGAAAAAAGAAAAGAACAATCCATTAAACTTGGCTTACCACTCTAGAAAGCATCTTCAGTTGCAAGCACCAAGTCCATGCCTATTCCTCCAAAACAAAGGTTAGAAAAGATCAACATCCCCATGATGAGGTTCATCTTACCCCACTCCTGGTACCAGCTTTGTAGCTGACAGCTTCAGGTTTACTGAAATGAACTTCCAGACCAGGCAAAGTTATGGAGGTAGGGATATTCATTGAAGCTTATAGATCCATGGGAAGTTCCATAATGGCAGAAGAAGTTGGCCTGTCTTCACAGGTCCAAGCAGAGAGAGAGAAGCTAGGATTAAAGGCATCTACCATGCCAGGCTTTATGGACTATTCTGATAAGAGTTTAAGAATGCTAAGTGCAGACAGTATTAAGCTTGGCTTGTGAGCTTTCTAAGGGGAAGAAAAGACTACAGAGGACTTTGTTGGAACTGGGCTACTGGCATAAGAGCTGGCTGCATTCTGCTGCCCAGGCCCAAAGAGTTTGATCAAGGTTAAATATGTTATGGATTGATGTGCTTGGCTAAAGATAATGGACTTGAGAGAGTTAAGATTTTAAGTTGGAAAACCTCAAGCAAGTTAAAATTACAAGCACTGAGACTGGCTTTAGGTTACTGAACGAGCTATTGTTAAATACATTAGCAATCTTAAGGAAGATGGTCCAACTGCTTTATGTTAAAATAATGGAAAGGATGCCTGAGGAAGGACTATCATAAAAATGCAAGCTCTTTTGGAAAGAGTTGGCTGGAAAAGGAACCTGCTTTTCAAGGCTATGATTTATTTTGTCCCTGAATTAAGAATATGGCTGTGTCCTGCACACCTGGTATTGGTTTCAGAAGCATGAAAAATGCAAGGAGTGGTTGTAAATTGCACATGGTTCCAGGAGCCGCTGCTGAGATGCAACATGAGGCAGGGTGTGATGCCCTGATAGGCTGAAAGAGCTTTTGGAAGATGGACTATGGTTTTCATGGAGACCTGAAGACATTTTGGATATACCAGGACTATGCAAGGGCTACCATAGAGCGCACTGTTGGCCTATGATGGAACTGTCACTGGCTACTCTGCCTAGCTGCGGGGGCAGAATTGGAAAATCTGGAGACTGTCAATCTCTGGTTATATTGGACTCTGCAGAAGTTTGATGTTTGGTGGTGATTGAGTTTGCATTGTTTTAGTCTCTCTGCTATGCCTTTTATCAGTTGAAAATGTTTACTCTGTGCCTTTATATGTTGGAAGTATTTAATTTGTTTGATTTTATAGGACTTACTTCTTAAATTGGTCAAGACTGTGGGGACCTTTGAAATTGAACTGAATACAATTTACAATGTGTGATGGTTATGAATTTATTGGGGGCCAGGGGTAGAATGTGGTAATTTGAACAGATGGCCCCCAATATGTTCAGTGTTTTATTACTTTGTACTTTGCATCTATAGCCACCTGGCTAGAGGCAGTTTTACTGGGTGGATCTTAAGGAGTGGAGATAGGTTTTAGATTTCAATCTAAAGATATGCAAAGTGTGCCTAGCTGGAGTTCCTGAAGTGTGCTGTGCTGTGTGGTTTTTAGGCTTATGCTTCTCTCTCTCTGCTTGGGCCTGTGAAGACAGGCCAGCTGCTTCTGCCATTATGGAACTTCTCCTGGATCTGTACACTTCAATAAATCCCTTCCTCCATAACTGTGCCTGGTCTAGAAGTTCATCTCAGTGAACCTGAAGCTGTCTGTTACAAGGCGTTTGCCTGCAAAGCCAAAGGACCTTGGTTCGATTTCCCCAGGACCCATGTTAGCCAGATGCACGAGAGGGTGCATGCGTCTGGAGTCTGTTTGCAGTGGCTGGAGGTGCTGGCATGTCGCTGCATTCTCTCTCTCTCTCAAATAAATAAATTAAAATACAGTTTTAAAAAATAAAAGACAGAAACACAATGTCATCCTTTAGTATGTAGCAAGTCTGAAGCCTGCCTGGTCTACACTTGGGAGGCTGAGGCAGGAGGATTGCCACAAATTGAGGCCAACTTGTGCTACAATGTGAGTTCCAGGGTAACCTAGTCTATTAAGTAAGACCCTGTCTCAAACAACAAAATAGGAGGTTAGGGCTAGGGAGATGGCTCAGTGGTTAAAGGCGCTTGATTGCAAAATCTGATGGCCAGGAGTTCAATTCCCCAGTACCAACATAAAGCCAGATGCACAAAGTGGCACATGTATCTGGAGTTCACTTGAAGTAGCAAGATGTCCTCATGTGCTCACTCTCTCTCTCTCAAATAATGAACAAAAATATGTAAGAAAGGGCTAGGCACAGTGGTGCATGCCTTTAATTCCAGCACTCAGGAGGCCCAGGTAGGAGGAACACTAAAATTGAGGTCAGCCTGAGATTAAATAGTGAGTTCCAGATCAGCCTGGCCTAGAGTGAGACCCTGCGGGGGAAAAAAGAAAGAAAGAAAGAAAGAAAGAAAGAAAGAAAGAAAGAAAGAAAGAAGGAAGGAAGGAAGGAAGGAAGGAAGGAAGGAAGGAAGGAAGGAAGGAAGGAAGGAAGGAAGGAAGGAAGGAAGGAAGGAAGGAAGGAAAGAAGGAAGGAAGAAAAGAAGGAAGGAAGGGAGGAAAAGAAAAGATGCTTAAAATGTAAAAACCTCTAGGTGGACGTGGTGGCACATGCCTTTAATCTGAGCACTCAGGAGGCAGAGGTAGGAGGATTGCCATATCTCCATGAGTTGGATGCCACCCTGAGTCAGTCTGGGGTAGAGTGAGACCCTACCTCGAAACCACCCCCCCAAAAAAAGCAAAAACCATTCTTGAGGGCTGGAGAGATGGCTTAGCAGTTAAGACATTTGCCTGCAAAGCCAAATTTGATTTGATTTCCCAGGACTCATGTAAGCCAGATGCACAAGGGGGCACATATATCTGGAGGTCATTTGCAGTGGCTGGAGACCTTGACATGCCCATTCTCTTTCTCCCTCGCTGTCTTTCAAGTAAATAAATAAATACAATAAAATATATTTTAAAAAAATTCTTGAGTGCCAGGCTAAGAAAACAGACTACAGGGAAGGGCAGAGTAACATTTTGGCCTGAGCCATAGGTAGCATACCTACTCATGCTACACAGTGTTCACTACACCCATGAAAGTTGTGAGGAAATTTGCCAGGTATTGATTTTTTTTAAAATATTTTTTCTCGAGCCGGGCATAGTGGCACACGCCTTTAATCCCAGTACTTGGGAGGCAGAGGTAGGAGGATTGCCATGAGTTGGAGGCCACCCTGAGAATACATAGTGAATTCCAGATCAGCCTGGGCTAGAGTGAGACCCTACCTCAAAAAACCAAAAAAAAAAAAAAAAAAAAAAAAAGCCACAGGGTGGGAAGAAGTATCCAGAGATCCAGAGGCATTGTCTCCACCCCATGACTGACTGTTGCTCTCACAACTCATCATCCATAACCCCATGGTAAATAACAGTAACCCCAGGGAGGAGGGCCCTCAGTGAAACAGAGGTGGGAAGGAGGGGAATGGGATCAACACATGATTTGTCCATACAACAAAGTTTCTAATAAATAAAAATATACCAGGCATGGTGGCACACACCTTTAATGCCAGCACTTGGGAGGCAGAGGTAGAAAGATCATTGTGAGTTTGAGGCCAGCCTGAGACTACATGGTGAATTTCAGGTCAGCCTGGGCTACAGCAAGACCCCACCTCAAAAAAAATAATAGTAATAATAAAATATGATAATAATAATAATAAAACCATAGTCTGGAGAGATGGCTTAGCAGTTAAGGCACTTGCTTGCTAAGCCTAAGGACCAGGTTCGATTCCTTAGTACACATGTAAGCCAGATTCACAAGATGGTGCATGCGTCTGGAGTTCATTTGCAGTGGCTAGTGGGCTAAAGAGATGGCTTAGCGGTAAATGCACTTGCCTGTAAAGCCAAAGGACCCAGGTTCAATTCCCCAGGACCCACATAAACCAGATGCACAAGGTGGCATCTGGAGTTCATTACCAGCAGCTGAAGGCCCTGGTGTGCCCATTCTCTCTCTCTCTGTCTCTCTTTCTCTCTCTCTCTCCCTCTTTCAAATAAATAAATAAAAATAAAATATTTTTTTAAATAAACATTTAGGGGTTGGAGAGATGGCTAAGCAGTTAAGGCATTTGCCTATAAAACCAAAGGATTCGGGTTTGATTCTCTAGGACCCACGTAAGCCAGATGCACAAGGGGGCCCATGCATCTGGAGTTCACTTGCAGTGGCTGGAGGCCTTGGCACACCTATTCTCTCCCTCTCTCTTTCTCTCTCTCTCAAAACAAATAAATAAATAAATAAATAGAAACATTAAAAAAAAAGAAGAAGAAGAAAGAAACTCATCAAGCTCTGATGCTTAGGGGAGAAGATGCAGAGCCCATAGTGTATGCTGGTAGCATCTCTGCCTTCTATGAGACAACGACTTGAAAGTGGTAGTTTCGGGGCTGGCTCCATGGTAGAGTAACTAGTTATCATACACGAGGTCCTGGGTTCGATACCCAGTGCTTCACCACAGAAAAAGAACAGTAGCTTAGTTGAAAGAAGCGACTCAGTGATTTGCCCTGAAGCTGCACATTTGCATAGCACATCTGCCTGGAGGTTTAGGATGTGGCTGTCAGAAAAGATGGGATTAGACTTTCAAGCCATTCCTTAGATCCATCCTTCTGTTGTTACTATAGAGAGGCTTAGTGTCAACCATGTTTATTTTCGAGGTAGGGTCTCACTCTAGCCCGGGCTGACCTGGAACTCATTCGAGTCCCATGCTGGCCTCGAACTCACAGCAATCCTACCTCAGCCTCCCACGTGCTGGGATTGAAGGTGTGCACCACCATGCCAGGCTGTCAAACACTTTTCTAGGTCTCCATTTCATAGGGCCTCAGATTTCCTCTCTGGAGCAAGTAGTGTGATGTCCATGGAATGATGGACTAGGCTCCCAGAGACTAGTTAACTTTACTCGGGTAATGTTACATTCTAACCGAGATGAAGTCACAGTCTAACTGCAGGCCTCAAAGTTGGAACCTGTTTCAATATATTCTGCTGATTCAAACCACTGCCCTGAGCCTGTAACTGAATGACTAGAGTACTCACAGTCAATTTCTTACAGCTTCATACTTAATTACACGGAATGTTAGATTGTTTGATAAATGTTTCTCAAGTTAGTCTTAGGCTCTATATGCATTGATTTCTCAGGTTCTGTTCACTCAAGTTCAATATTTGAGTTAAAATTCCTTTGGGTTTTTGGCTCAGAAATAGATTCACATAAATATACCCAATTGATTTTTGACAGGTACAAAAGCAATTCAATAGAGAAAAAAATAGCTTTCTCAAAAATGGTGCCAAACCAATTAGATATCCATAGGCAAAAAAATGAACCTGAATCATAAAAAAAATTAACTCTAGCCAGGCGTGGTGGCATACACCTTTAATCCAAGCACTCAGGAAGCAGAGGTAGGAGGATAATGGAGAGTTTGAGGCCACCCTGAGACTATATAGTGATTTCCAGATCAGCCTGAGCTAGAGTGAGATCCTACCTCAAGAAAACTAAAACAAAATTAACTCAAGGGCTGGAGAGATGGCTTAGTGGTTAAGGCATTGGCCTGCGAAGCCAAAGGACCCAGGTTCAGTTCCCCAGAACCCACGTAAGGCAGATGCACAAGGGGCACATACATCTGGAGTTTGTTTGCAGTGGCTACAGGCCCCAGCGTGCCCATTCTCTCTCTCTCTTTGCCTCCTTCCCTCTCTCAAATCAATAAATAAAATTAAAATATTTTTAAAAAATCTGAGGAGGCTGGAGAGATGGCTCAACCGTTAAGTTACTTACATGCAAAGTCTAATGACCCTAGTTTAATTCCCCAGGACCCACATCAAGCCAGATGCACAAAGTGGCTCATGAGTCTGGAGTTCTTTTGCAGCGGCAGAAGACCCTGGCATGCCCATTCTCTCTCTTTCTCTCTCTCTCTCTGCCTCTTTCTTTCTTTCTCTCAAATAAATAAATAAGATATATATATTTAAAGTTGGGCATGATGGTGCATGCCTTTAATCCCAGTACTCAGTAGACAGAGGTAAAATGATCGCTGAGTTTAACCAAGGCTGGAGCTACAGAGTAAATTCCAGGTCCACCTGGACTGGAGTAAGACCCTACCTCGAAAACAAACAAACAAGACCAAGAAAAGTACATGAGTGGAGGGCAATAAGGTGGCCCAGACAGTAAAGTGCTTGCCACATAAGCATTTGGACTTGAGTTTATGTCTCCAGCATCCATGTCAAAGCTGGGGGTGGTGGCATATGCTTGTAATCCCAGGATTAGGGAGGCAGGGACTTAACTGGATGTATAGTCTAGCCATATATGTGAGCTCTAATCTCAGAGAGAGAAAGACAGAGCTAATAGAGTGAGACTCTACCAAAAAAAAAAAAAAAAAAGGCATGGTGGCACATGCCTTTAATCCCAGCACTTGTGTTAATCCCAGCACTCAGGAGGCAGAACTTGGAAGATCACTACGAGTTCAAGGCCAGCCTGAGACTACATGGTAAATTCCAGGCCAGTTTGGGCTAGAGCAAAACCTATCCCGAAAAACAAAATACAGAAAAAGAAAACAAAAGAGGGGCTGGAAAGATGATTTAATGGTTAAGACGCTTACCTGCAAAGCCAAAGGACCAAGGTTCTATTCCCCAGAACCCATATAAGCCAGATACACAAGGTAGTATATGCTTTGGGAGTTCATTTGCAATGGCTATAGGTCCTGGTGTGCCCATTCTCTCTCTCTCTCTCTCTCTCTCTCTCTCTCTCTCTCTCTCTCTCTCATTTATATATATGTATATATGAAAAGATGCTGGGCGTGGTGGTGCACACCTTTAATCCCAGCACTCAGGAAGAAGAAATAGGATTGCCATGAGTTCGAGGCCACCCTAAGACTACATAGTAAGTTCCAGGTCAGCCTGAGCTAGAGTGAAACCCTATCTCAGAAAAAGGAAGAAAGAAAGAAAGAAAGAAAGAAAGAAAGAAAGAAAGAAAGAAAGAAAGAAAGGAAGGAAGGAAGGAAGGAAGGAAGGAAGGAAGGAAGGAAGGAAGGAAGGAAGGAAGGAAGGGAGGAAAGACAGAAAGAAAGAAAGAAAGAAAGAAAGAAAGAAAGAAAGAAAGAAAGAAAGAAAGAGAGAGAGAGAGAAAGAAAGAAAGAAAGAAAGAAAGAAAGAAAGAAAGAAAGAAAGAAAGAAAGAAAGAAGTAAATATTACCCCTGGGGGGAAAATAAATAAAGGACATATGGAGTGGAGTGTTTTGTTATGATTTCTTACAACATGTAAATTCAAACATTTTGTTATGATTGTTTTCTTACTGATTCAACATGGCTCATTTCATGGTTTAAGGTTCCACTTGCTTGTCTACTAAATTCTTAGCCTAATAACTATGAGCCTGTGGCTGCCAGGCACTATGTTAAGTGTCCTGCATAGATTATCTCTTGCCGAGAATAGGGAAGAAGGAAAGACTATCATTACCTCTCACGGAACAGATGAGGAAACTGAAGTTCAGCGAGGTAGTCAGACTCTTGAGTCAAGAACAAGGCGGAGCCTGTGAGCCCCAGGCCCACACACCTACAACTTTAACCTATACCTCCTCTCTCATTAGCTGCCACGTGATACTGGCCTTTGGCCTGGACTAGCCTTGAATCTGAAACTAGCCAGCGTTCTCCTTTTGGATCATTCCTTCTAACTCCCAAGGCCAAGTTGAAGTTCACTAAGACCTCCCATCACTTGCAGCTTATGGCCCTAGTGAAGTCACTTCTCTCTGAGCTTCAGTTTCCTCGCCCTTACATTGGAGCTTGAAATTCCAGCACTGTCGGTGGATCAAATGAAATAATACATTTCAAAGGGCTCTGGACACACCAAAGGGGGCAGGTATTATTAATAACAGGGCACCGTGAAGTGCGTTCTAAATATAGGCCACTCACTCCTATTTAGCTTCTGGTTTGATGGGTAAATGCTTTGAGGTCTTAGGCAGAGTTTTAAGCCTTTTATTTTATCCCAACCTCTCCTTTTATGAAGGGTTCCCGAAAGTGGTAAGCTTCTTAAAGTTCTTGTTAACTATGATGCTGGCAGAAATGTAACCAGAATGCATAAAGAAAAAGCCAGGCATTGATGGTGAAAATTAAAAACCCTGCGTCCGGAACTGAATTTTTCTTGTAAATTGTGACAAGAACGGAGGATGTTCTCAGCCAAAAACTGATCCCTGGATTTCCTGCCTTATGACCCCAGGTAACTCCTTGTTTTTTGGTTTTTGGTTTTTTTTTTTTCAATTTTTGCAAGTGTGGGTTCCATCTTTTCAGGGGCATGCAAGAATGTGAAATTTACAAAGTACTTTAAGGCACAATATGTTCTTGTTATTTATTCCAACCAGGATCTGTGGCTATTTTTTGGGCAATCCTTTTCCACATAAAATCAATCTTTTTTTTTTTTCCTTCCCTTTTCCCAGTTATGACAACCCTACAAATTCATAAACAAATTCCTTGGCTTTATGACTAATGCCAACAACATGGACTTTTAAAACTACCTTTCATCTCTACATCTTAAACTATGGTGCAAACAGTAATTAAAGTTCAACACCCCGATGAGGGAGGAGGCATCAACCCATTTTTCAAACAGGTAAACCCAGACTTACAAGTTAAAGGCCTGCCCATGGCTCAGCAGCTCTAGGAGTAGAGTAGAGTAGAAATTAGAATTCTAGACTTGGGAGTCATGACTGGTGGCCCATACCTGTAATCCCAGCATTTAGAAGGTGAAGGCAGGAGAATCAAAAGAACAAGGTCATCCTCAGCTACATAGTGAGGCCAGCCTGAGATACGAGAAAGTGTCTCAAAAAGAAAACTTTTTTTTTTTTTTTGAGGTAGGGTCTCACTCTAGCCCAGGCTGACCTGGAACTCACTATGTAGTCTCAGGGTGGCCTCGAGCTCACAGCGATCCTCCTACCTCTGCCTCCCAAGTGCTGGGATTAAAGGCATGCACCACCACACCCAGCATGAGAACTTTTTTTTAAATATTTTTTTTTGTTTATTTATTCATTAGACTCAGAGAGGGGGAAAGAGAGAGAAAATGGATGCGCCAGGGCCTCTAGCCACTGCAAACGAACTCCAGACACAAGCGCTGCATGTGCATCTGGCTTATGTGGGACCTGGAGAATCAAACCTGGGTCCTTAAGCTTCACAAGCATGCACCTTAACCACTAAGCCATCTCTCCAGCCTGAAAACTTTTTTGGGGGGGGGGGAGGTTGAAGGTTGAGAAATATGATTTAAACATAATGTTTAGTATGTTTAAACCATCTAATTTTTTTAAAAGGTAGGTTAGGGAGGGTAAGTTTATTTCTAAATTTTGAAGTTTGAAATAAATATAGACTTGCAAGAAGTTACAAAATTAGTACAGAGAGGTGATGTGATGTGTACCCATCACTCAACTTCCTCCCATAGCATCATCTCATATAACTAGAGAACATTATCAAAACCAGGAAATTATCTGGGCATGGTGGCATAGCCTTTAATTCCAGCACTTTGGAGGCTGAATAGGAGGATAGCCATGAGTTTGAGGCCAGCTTGAGACTACAGAGTGAGTTCTAGGCCAGCCTGGGCTAGAGTGAGATTACCTCAAGAAAAGGGAGAGGGCTAAGGAATGGCTCTGTGGTTAAAGGCATTTGTTTGCAAAGACTACAGGTAAAGGTTCAATTCTCTAGCACCCACATAAAGCCAGAAGCACAAAGTGGAGCATGCTTCACTGGCAAGAGGCCCTGGCATGACCACTGCTTGCAAATAAATAAAAATAATTTTAGCCAGGCATGGCGGCGCACATCTTTAATCCCAGCACTGGGGAGGCAGAAGTAGGAGGATTGCTGTGAGTTGGAGGCCAGCCTAAGACTACATAGCAAATTCCACCTCAGCCTGGGATAGAGAAACATCCTACCCTGAAAAATAAAACAAAACAAAAACAATTTATTTTATTTTATTTATTTGAGAGAGACAGGGAGAAACAGGCAGAGGGAGAGAGAGAGAACGGGCGCACCAGTGCCTCCAGCCGCTGCAAATGAACTCCGGACATGTGCGCTCCCTTGTGCATCTGGCTAATGTGGGTCCTGGGGAATCAAGCCTTGAACTTCGGTCCTTAGGCTTCACAGGCAAGCACTTAACCATTAAGCCATCTCTCCAGCCCAAAAGCAAATTTTTTAAAGTAGGTAATTAATTGACACAATCCAATTACAAAGACTACAGATCTTGGGCTAGAGAGGTGACTTAGCGGTTAAGGCACTTGCCTGTGAAGCCTGAGGACTCCAGGTCCCATATAAGCCAGACGCACAAGGTGGTACATGCATCTGGAGTTTGTTTGCAGTGGCTAGAGGCCCTGGTACACCCATTTTCTCTCTCTCCCTTTTTCTCCCCTTCTCTCCATTTCTAATAAAACAATTAAAAGACTACAGATCTTAATTACATTGTACCAATTTGAGAAGTGCAAATATTTTTAAAAAATGTTTTGAGGCAGGGTCTCAGGCTAGCCCAGGCTAACCTTGATCTCACTCTGTAGTTCCAGGCTGGCTTCAAACTCACAGTGATCTTCTTATTTTTGCCTCCCGAGTGCTGGGTATAAAGGCATGCACACCTGTCTGCAAATGATTAAAATTTAATTTCACAAATAAAGTACACAAATGTTAAGTTATTGACATTAGAGTTTGAATATTGGATGCCCTGCCAAGACCCACATGGGGCTTGGTCCCCAGGGTGGTGCCATTGGGAGGTGATAGAGGATTTAAGAGGTGGGCCCACTGGAAGGTGCTTAGGTCATTGTTCCGTGCCTTTAAAGAAATAGGACCCTGTCTCCTTGTTCTCTCTTTTGCTTCCTGACAATGAAGTTCTGGGTTTTTAAAAAATATTTTATTTGGGGCTGGAGGGATGGCTTAGTGGCAAAGTTGTTTGTCTGCAAAGCCAAAGGACTTAGGTTTGATTCCCCAGGACCCATGTAAGCCAGATGCACAAGGGGACAACAAATGCATCTGGAGTTCGTTTATAGTGGCTGGAGGCCCTGGCACACCCATTCTCTCTCTCTCTCTGTCAAATAAATAAATAAAAATAAAATATTTTAAAAAAGGTTTATTTATTTGTGGGAGAGAGAATGGGTGGTCCAGGACCTCTTGCCACTACAAACAAATGAACTCCAGACTTACGTGCTGCCTTGTGCATCTGGCTTACTTAGGTGCTGGGGAATCGAACCTGGATCCTTAGGCTTTGCAGGCAAATGCCTTAACTGCTAAGCTATCTCTTCCCGAGGTAAGAAATTGTGTTCTGTCATTTGCTCCTGCTATGCTGTCAGGCCTCATCAGACACTAAACAATGAAACCAATTATCTTGGACTGAAAATTCCAAAACTGTGAGCCAGATAAACTTTGTTCTCTTTGCCAGTCATTACCTCAGGTGTCTCATTATAGTAACAGAAAGCTGCCAATTACACAGTCTGATGTACCATAGATACTCATGTAATCAACACACACATATATTTTATTAATGTCTACAATATTACTGTATTATTATGCTTTGTTTCAATGTATCTATAAAAAGTTGTGTGTGTGTGTGTGTGTGTGTGTGTGTGTGTGTGTGTTTGGTTGTCATTTGTTTGTTTTATGTTTCTGAGGATAGGACTTCATGGCCTTCATATACCAAGCAAGTGTTCTACAACTGATCTAGACTCCAAGACCTAAAAAATAGTTTGTTTTTAAGTGGGCATGGTGGCACATGCCTTTAATCCCACACTTGGGAGACAGAGGTAAGAGGATCATTATGAATTCGAGGTCAACCTGAGACTTCATAGTGAATTCTAGGCCAGTCTGGGCTTGAACAATACCCTACCTTGAAAAAAATGTTATTTTTTTTTATTTTTAATTTTAGAGAGAATATGAGAGAGAGAGAGAGGGAGACAGAGGGAAGGAGAGAATTGGCAGGCCAGAGCCTCAGCTACTGAAATCAAACTCCAGACACTTGCACCACCTAGTGGTCATGTGCAACCTTGCACTTGCCTCACCTTTGTGGGCCTGGCTTAGATGGGATCTGGAGAGTCAAACATGGGTCCTCAGGCTTTGCAGACAAACGCCTTAACTGCTAAGCCATCTCTCCAGCCCAAAAGTTTTGTTTTGACTTGATATGGACTGTTATTAGCACCTATACTTCCAGCTCTCTCATGTCCCCTGTAGTTAATATTTGCCCTCCAACTTAAGGACCACTCTCTTTTATTATTTTTGTTTTTAAATGCAGGGGTTGGAATCCAGGGTCTTGAACATGCTAGGAAGGCTCTCTATCACTGAGCCACACCACCAGACAAATACTGCACTTTTATCACTATATCTTGCTCTATCTTGAACCTTATGTAAAAGAAACCATTCAATTTTTTTCCCCCCCGAGGTAGGGTCTCGCTTTAGCCCAGGCTGACCTGGAACTCACTATGAAGTCTCAGGGTGGCCTTGAACTCACAGTGATCCTCCTACCTCGGCCTCTCCAGTTCTGGGATTAAAGGCATGCACTACAGCTCCTGACATTTTTGTTGTTGTTGCTATGTTTTGTTTTGCCACTAGGTATGCTTTATTTTCATTAACCATATGAATAATTTTCTACAATATCCCAGAACAAACTGGAGAAATTTGTCAGTCCAATTGGATGTCCCCAAAGAAGACCCGCAGGCCGGTGACATTGGTGTGGAGTGCTCAGGTTATTTCATGTGGCTCTCCCTCCACATCCCGAGCAGACTCAAGAGATGTCAGGGGGTGGGGGATCCTCTAGGCTTTTAGGTATTCACACTCTGCTTTTCCTGTTCAAAGGTCTCTTTGGTTGTCAGGGTGTTTTGTTTTTCTCCTGCATCTCGGTTTTCTTCAGCTTGACTTTATTTTTCAAATTTTTTTTTTTTGTTCATTTTTATTTATTTATGTGAGAGTGACAGAGAGAGAAAGAGGCAGATAGAGAGAGTGAGATTGAGAATGGGCGCGCCAGGGCCTCCAGCCTCTGCAAACGAACTCCAGACGCGTGGGCCCCCTTGTGCATCTGGCTAACGTGGGACCTGGGGAACCGAGCCTCGAACCGGTGTCCTTAGGCTTCACAGGCAAGCGCTTAACCGCTAAGCCATCTCTCCAGCCCTTGACTTTATTTTTCGAGGTAGGGTTTTATTCTAGCTCGGGCTGACCTGGAATTCACTATGCAGTCTCAGCGTGGCCTTGAACTCATGGCGATCCTCCTAGTTCTGCCTCCCGAGTGCTGGAATTAAAGGCAGGCGCCACCACGCCTGGCTTGTCTGCCATTTTTTTGAAAGCAATCCGTGTGAGTGGAGTCTAGCTAGTGTACCCACTCTCCTTGCTGCAAGAAGAGACCTTTTCTTTTTTTTTTTCTTTTTTTTGAGGAAGGGTCTCATGTATTCCATACTGGCTTAGAATTTGCTATGTAGCCAAGGATGACCTTGAACTTCTGATGCTTCCATTGCCATTCCCAAGTGCTGGATTACACTTGTGTGTCACCACACCTAGTTTGTGTAGTGCTAGGTGTTGAAGCCAGGTCCTCATGTATGCCTGGCAAGCACCCTACCAACTGAGCTGTATCCCCAGCCTATATATTCCTTTTTATATTGGCTTCTTTCAGTCAATCTGATGTTCATGAGACTCATGATTTGACACGTAGCAGAGGGTCATTGTTTCTCCTTGTATAGTATTGCTTTTGTATGAACAAACCAAAATTATTTATGTATTTACTGGTGATGGATGTAGGAGTTGTATGCAGTTTTTGGTACCATGAATAAAAAAAGCAATGAGGAGCCAGGCATGGTGGTGTACATCTTTAATTCCAGCACTTGGGAGGCAGAGGTAGGAAGATCGCTGTGAGTTCAAGGCCAACCTGAGACTACATAGTGAATTCCAGGTCAGCCTGGTCTAGAGTGAAACTCTACTTTGCAAAACCAAAAGAAAAAGAAAAAAGCTATGAGGACTGGGTGTGGTGGCACATACCTTTAATCCCAGCACTCGGGAGCAGAGGTAGGAGAATCATCATTAATTCCTGGTCACTATGAGACTACATAGTGAATTCCAGGTCAGCCAGGGCTAGAGCAAGACCTTACCTTGAAAGCAACAACAACAAAAACAAATAAATAAAAAAGCTATGAGGGGCCTAGGACATGGCACAATGGTTAAAGGCACTTGCAAGCAAAGCCTGATGGCCTGGGTTTGATTCCCCAAGACCCATGTAAAGCCAGATACACAAAGTGGTACATGCATCTGGAGTTCATTAGCAGTGGCAAGAGATCCTGGTGCTCCCATTTCTCCCCTCATTTTCTCTCTCTGCAAATAAATAAATACAAATATTTAAAAAGAAAGTTGTGGCCAGGCATGGTGGCACACACCTTTAATCCCAGCACTCTGGAGGTAAAGGCAGGGGGATCTTTCGAAGGCACCCTGAGACTGCATATGAGCCTAGAGCAAGACCCTACTTTAAAAAACAAAAGAATAAAACAAACAAAAAAGAAAGCAGACAAGTCTCTGTGTGCAAGTATACAAGGTGTGCACATTGCATGCATGTGCACACACCACATGCACATACTACACAGACACATAAGAAACTAAAAAAAAAGCTCTGAACATTTTTGTACATGTAAAATGGGCTGAAGCACTCTCTATTTTTAAAAATATTGTAGTGATTTCTTTCTTTTTTTTGGACTTTTTTAAATTTTTTATTTATTTGAGAGCAACAGACAGAGAGAGAAGGAGGGAGAGAGAGAGAGGGAGAGAATGGGCGCACCAGGGCCTCCAGCCACTGCAAATGAACTCCAGACACATGGGTTACCTTGTGCATCTGGCTTAGGTGGGTACTTGGGAATTGAGCCTAAGTCCTTAGGTTTTGCAGGCAAGTGCCTTAACTGCTAAGCCATCTCTCCAGCCCATGGGTTGTTTCGTGTGTGTGTGTGTGTGTGTTGAGGTAGGGTCTCACTCTAGCTTAGGCTGATCTGGAATGCACTACGTGATCCTCCTGCCTCTGCCTCCCAAGTGCTGGGATTAAAGGTGTGCACCATCGTACCTGGCTCAAGCACTCATTTATTTTCTTTTTCTTTTTTTGAAGCAAGCCCAACAGACTGGTTTTTTGTTTTTGTTTTTGTTTTTGCGAGGTAGGGTCTCACTCTGGCCCAGGCTGACCTGGAGTTCACTATGTAGTCTCAGGGTGGCCTCGAACTCATGATCCTCCTACCTCTGCCTCCCATGTGTTGGGATTAAAGGGGTGAACCACCACACTCAGCCAGATGGGCTTTGTGGTTTTTTGTTTTCTTTATTTTTTTACTCAGAGAGTGAGGTTGAGAGAGAGAGAATTGCCAGGGCCTACAAGCACTGTAATCAAACTCCAGACACTTGCATCACCTTGTGCTCATGTGCAATCTTACATGTTTATGTCACCTTGTGTGTCTGGCTTACATGGGGCCTAGAGAGTTGAGCATGGGTCCTTAGGCTTTGCAGGAAAGTGCATTAACCACTAAGCCATCTCTCCAGCCCGCAAGCACTCATTTCTAATGAGAGAAAATCAAGTAGATGTTAACCTTTGATTTTCCAAAGTGGTTGTACCAATTTGATTTACCTTCCAGCCAGCAATGTATGGGAATTCCACGGGAGAATAAAAGTTTACAGCATTAAACCAGGTGTGGTGGCACACACCTTTAATCCCTGCATTCAGGAGGCAGGATGATGGGGTAGGAGGTAGGAGGATGGGCCTGAGTTCAAGGCCACCCTGAGAATACAGAGTGAATTCCAGGTCAGCCTGGGCTAGAATGACACCCTACTTCGAAAAACCAAAAAAATAAATAAATAAATTACGTCATTAAACTCTAACAAGTGACTACATGCAGATCCAATTATGATCTGAGTATGCCTCAGAATTCTTATCTCAAGTGTTTTCTTGTTCAGAACCAAAAATGGAGGAAGCATCAAAGAAATCTCAAAAGGCTGTGCGGCCAGAAGGTGACATCACAGGTCAGAAAGTTAAGAAACTAGAGTTGCCATTTCGTTAGGAAACTTGGAGCCAATCACTGTGTTGGGCCTCAGTTTTCTTATCTCTAAAAATAAAGCAGTGGTGCTAACATTTTTCTTAGCTCCAAAGGTCATCATTCCAACGTGAAAAAATGTGGATGTTGTAATGTTAAATGAAAGGGTAGAAAAGTATGTGCCACAACTTAGGAAATATCATTTCCCAAAGACAAGGGTTGGAGGAAAAAACATAATGCTGTGTTGTTTGATTGCTGCATTTTTATTTTCTTTCTTTCTTTCTTTCTTTTTTGGAGGTAAGGTTTCACTCTAGCCCAGGCTAACTTGGAATTCACTACATAGTCTCAGGGCAGCCTTGAACTCATGGTGATCCTCCTTACCTCTGCCTCCCGAGTGCTGAGAGTAAAGGCGTGTGCCACCACACCTGGCTTAAAAATATTATTAAAAACAGAAAGGAAAGCTGGGCGTGGTGGCACACGCCTTTACTCTCAGCACTCGGGAGGCAGAGGTAAATGGATCACTGTGAGTTTCTGTGAGTTTGAGGCCACCTTGAGACTACAAAGTGAGTTCCAGGTCAATCTGGGCTAGAGACTGAAATCCTACCTTGAAAAACAAAACAAAAAAAATTATGTGTATGTGCATGTGTGTGACTGTGGATGTATGACTTTTAAGATATTTATCTATGCAAAAATATATTTCCTGGGCTAGAGAGATGGCTTAGCGGTTAAGTGCTTGCCTGCGAAGCGTAAGGACCCCAGTTTGAGGCTGATTCCCCAGGACCCATGTTAGCCAGATGCACAAAGGGGCGCACACATCTGGAGTTCATTTGCAGTGGCTGGATGCCCTGTCTCTCCCATTCTCTCTCTCTCTCCTAACTGCCTCTTTCTCTCTCTACCTGTTGCTCTCAAATAAATAAATAAAGATAAACAAAAAATATATTTCTTACCCAGGTGTGGTGGTCCACACCTTTAATGCCAATACTCAGGAGGCAAAGGAAGGAGGATCGTTGTGAGTTCAAGCCTGAGACAACATAATGAATTCCAAGTCAGCTTGGGCTAGAGTGAAACACTACCTCAAAAAAAAAAAAAAAATTAGACCAGCTGACAGAAAGCTGGAAGAAGCCATTCTGCATGCAGTTCAATGGGAGAAAGAGAAATCACCAGTGAAGATACTCAACAGTGGACACTGCAAGCCTTATATTTGGCCAGCCAGGCCAAATGAGCCAATGGATGCAATAGTGGCATGTCTGTTATGGGGGAAACTGACTGCCCTCTAATTTGACAGGAGAGCCACTACATGGGAGGGAATACATCTCTGATGCTGAAAACCTACAACAGGGGTAGTCATGAGCCCTGGGGGTGTAATGTCTGCTGTTGTGTGGCTAAATGTATATATTGTGCCCAGTAAGCACTTCTCTTAATGTCCATACCCTTATATTAATGCTATTCTCACTTTTGGTAGAAAATCTTCTCTTTTCAGATGGCAGTGACCTTGGGATGACTCAGAAGGCATCATGGTGCTGGAAAGAAGTGACAGGAGTGCTCAGCACTGCAATATCTCTATCACACCTTCCAAGGCTCAGGGTCCATTGTGGAAGAGGTGGCAGAAAGAATGTAAGAGCCAAAGGAAGGCTAGGACTCCTTACCACGTGCTCCCCCCAGACACAAAATGGGCTGGATATCCATGACCTCACAGTGCCTGACAACTACCTACACAAGACCATCATAATAGGAGGAAAAATCATGACATCAAAATAAAAAAGAGACTGATTGAAATGGGGAGGGGATATGATGGAGAATGGCATTTCAAAGGGAAAGTGGGGGGGACATTACCATGGGATATTTTTTATAGTCATGGAAGTTGTTAATAAAAAAATTCCTATACTTAAATTTTTTTGTTTGTTTCTCGAGGTAGGGTCTCACTCTATCCCAGGCAGACCTGGAATTTCACTATGTAGTCTCAGGGTGGTCTTGAACTCACAGCGACCCTCCTACCTCTCCCTTTCAAGAACTGGTATTAAAGGCATGTGCCACCATGCCCAGCTACTTTTATTTATTTATTTGTTTGTTTGTTTTTTTATTTATTTGTAACCAGAGGGAAAGTAATGAGTAAGTGGATGGGCAGGACAGGGCCTCTTGCAAAAGAACTCCAGTTGCAGGCACACTTTGTGCATCTGGCTTTATGTGAGTACTGGGAATGAAACCTATGCCATCAGGCTTTGCAAGCAAGTGCCTTTAACCACTGACCAATCTCTCTAGCTCCACATTAACATAATTTAATAATATTAATGTATCACACTAATATGTGGATTCTTTTTCTTTTTTTATTATGTAAAGACCTGAGATTTCATTTCTTTGGAATATACCTCAACTTCAGTTAGATACCTTGAAGCCTCCTTATGTTCATGCATTGTCAGTGATTGAATTTAGGGCTTCACATATGCTGGCAAGTGCTACCGCAGAGCTACACTCCCCAGCACCTAAGCCTTCTAATATTTACTCAACAAGTGCTTACCAAGCACCTTGTCTGTGCCAAGCATGGGGCTGGCCCTGAGGGCCTGATGGGTGAACTAGAAATGGTACTTGAATGTCTAGGAATTTATCACCTACTGCAGCAGACAAACACATAAACAGATGGGTTCAAGAAAGTATTTTAAAGTTTATTTTAAGCAACTTGGTAACTTACAGGAAGAACCTTTACTCTGTTCGAGAAGGCAAGGACTTTCTGGAGGAGGTGACAGCTGAAACCTGATAGATGATTCAAAACATACTAAGTACAGGGAACAGGAGTGGAAAGATTTTGTTTGTTTGTTTGTTTGTTTGTTTTGTTTTGTCTTTCGAGGTAGGGTCTCACTCTAACCTAGGCTGACCTGGATTCACTATGTAGTCTCAGGGTGGCCTCGAACTCATGGTGATCCTCCTATCTCTGCCTCCCAAGTGCTGGGATTAAAGGCATGCACCACCATGCCCAGTTAGTCTGTCTTTTATTTTGATGTCATCATCTTTTCCTCCTATTATGAGGGTCTTGTGTAGGTAGTGTCAAGCACAGTGAAGTCATGGATATCCAGGCCATTTTGTGTCTGGAGGAGCACGTTGTAAGGAGACCTATCCTTCCTTTGGCTCTTACTTTCTTTCCAACACCTCTTCTGCAATGGACCCTGAGCCTTGGAAGGTGTTATAGAGAGCTTTCTTCTAGAATTTATTGGGCCTTTATTTTTTAATTAACTGTGTATATTTATTTGAGAAAGAGGCAGAGACAGAGAGAATGGACATGCCAGAGCCTCTTGTCAATGCAAAGTAGCTCCAGACTTATGCTCTATTTGGTGCCTCAGGCTTTATGTGGGTACTGGGGAACCGAACTGAGGCCATCAGGCACCTCTAACCCCTGAACAATCTCTCCAGCCCCAGAAAGGGTTTATTGACAGCTTGCCACACCTGGCTATCTAACATACAGGTTTTAAAAAATATATATTTTATTTATTTATTTGAGAGAGAGAGAGAGAGAGAATGGGTGCACCAGGACCTCCAGCCACTGCAAATAAACGCCAGATGCATGCACCCCCCTTGTGCATCTGGCTTATGTGGGTGCTGGAGAGTTGAACCGGGATCCTTTGGCTTTGCAGGCAAATGCTTTAACTGCTGATCCGTCTCTCCAGCCCCCCAACTTACAGTTTTGAGGGGAGGTTTCATCAGGGTGG
Source organism: Jaculus jaculus (assembly GCF_020740685.1). Taxonomy (NCBI): domain Eukaryota; kingdom Metazoa; phylum Chordata; class Mammalia; order Rodentia; family Dipodidae; genus Jaculus; species Jaculus jaculus. Next base: position 9,903,089 of record NC_059114.1, on the reverse strand, counting down.
AAGAGCATGGCAGGCCCAGACAACCAGGTGTCACCTGTTCATGTCTCATCAGCAGGGAGGAAGTAGCAAGAGAATGCTCAGAGAGGGGGGCGGGGTAGGCTCTGACACCTCAAGGCCCTCTCCCAGCACCACACCTCTTCACCTACCAAAGGCTCCAGCATCTGGGGAGCCAGGTATGAGGTTTAATCACAAACAATGAGACCTTGAGGAACATGCCGCATTCAAACCACAATAGGCAGCTAGAGAACAGTCAAAAGGCAAGAAAGCCAGGCATGGTGCTGCATGTCTGTAATTCCAACATTTAGGAGGCAGAGGTAAGAGCATTGCTGTGAGTTCGAGGCCACCCTGAGACTAAATGGTAAATTCCAGGTCAGCCTGGGCTATAGCAAGATCCTACCTTGAAGAAAAAAAAGGTTGGAGAGATGGCTTAGTGGTTACGGTGCTTGCCTTCCAAGCCTAAGTAAGGACCCATGTCTGACTCTCCAGGTTCCACGTAAGCCAGATGCACAAGGTGACACCAGTGTGCAGGTTGCACATGTGCACAAGGTGGCACACACATCTGGAGTTCTATTACAGTGACTGGAGTCCCTGTCATGCCAATTCTCTCTGTGTCTCTCTCTTGCTCTCTTACATTAAAAAAAAAAAAAAAAATTTTAATCCCAGTACTCCAGTGGCAGAGGTAGGAGGATCAGCATGAGTTTGAGGCCACCCTGAGACTACATAGTAAATTCCAGGACAGCCTGGGTTAGGGTGAGACCCTACCTTGAAAAAAAAAAAAAAAAAAAGGCTGGCGAGATGGCAATTAAGGTGCTTACCTGTAAAGCCTAAGGACCCAGGTTCCATTCCCTAGTACCCATGTAAGCTAGATGCATAGGGTGGAGGCACATGCATCTGGAGTTCATTTGCAGTGGTTGGAGGACCTGGATCTCCCATTCTCTCTCTGTATCTGCCACTTTCTCTCTCCCACTCTTTCTCAAATAAATAATTTAAAATGTTTTTGTTTAAAAAAAAAAAAAGCTGGGTGTGGTGGTGCATGCCTTTAATCTCAGCACTCCAGAGGCAGAGGTAGGAGGATTACTGTGAGTTTGAGGCCACCTTGAGACTACATAGTGAATTCCAGGTCAGCCTGGGCTACAGCGAGACTATCTCAAAAAAAAAATTTTTTTTTTAAGTTTAAAAAAATTAAAAACATATTTTACAAAAGGCAAAAAAAAAAAAAAACAACCATAGGCTTGCTAGCTTCTTCGGTCATCAGCAAGGAGTAGGCAAGATTTGAGTTCAGGATAAGTGGCCAACAGCCCTACCAGGAAGGAGACACAGTAGATGGCTGGGCAGGGGCCACAGAATTGAGAAAGAGCAGCATTTTTATTTTTATTTTTTTTAGGTAGGGTCTCACTCTAGCTCAGGCTGACCTGGAATTCACTCTATTCTCAGGGTGGCCTTGAACTCACGGCGATCCTCCTACCTCTGCCTCCCAAGGGATTTAAAGCGTGCACCACCAGGCTCTGCTAAGAGCAGCATTCTTGCAAACAGCACCCCGGGAATTATGAGTGGGCATTGGGACAGCAACTTGAGCCCAGGGGAGCAGGAAGCTGAGACACAGTGTAACATGTCTGTGTGTATGGAGGAGAGGCGTGGCCCTTGCCAACAGAGTGACAATCCATTCTCCAGCCCGCTCTCACTATCTCTACAAAGGGTGTTTTCTGCCTTGTGACAAGCCGCTGGGAGTAAGTACTTCATGTGCAAGGGAACATGTTGGTGTCCTCATCCATCAATCTAATCGCAGGAACTCAGACAGAGGCAGGGCAGCCTTCCCTGTTTGACTGGTGACATCTTGATAAAGTCCTCAAGGCCTGCCGTCAGGCCCTGACAGCTCCTCCGGGCGGCACTTCATCCTGGGACACTCTGTCATTTGCCTGGGCCACCTCAGGCACAGCAGCTGGCAGGCTACTGCCTCCTGCCAGTAAAGGCCTGGATCTCACTTGTATTCTAGAATCTTGACTTGCAGTCCCTGAGAGCAACATCCTGAGTATAGCCACTCGTCAGCAGGCAGGAGGCCAATGTAAAGGCTCAAAATCTACTGTTTTTCTTGTTGCTGGGGATCAATCCAAGGACCTTATGCATGATAGGCAAACTCTCTTCCACTAAACTACAACCCCAGCAACCCCAAAGAATACTTAAAAAAATATTGCCGGGTGTGGTGGTGCACACTTTTAATCCCAGCACTCGGGAATCAGAGGGAGGAGGATCACTGAGTTTGAGGCCAGCCTGAGACTACATAGTGAATTCTAGGGCAGCCTGGGCTAGAGTGAGACCTTACCTTGAAAAACTAAAAAGCAAAAAAAATTGGGGGGCTGGAGAGATGGTTTAATAGTTAAGACATATGCCTGCAAAGCCAAAGACTCAGGCTCGATTCTCCAGGACCCATGTAAACCAGATGCATAAGGTGGCGCATGCATCTGGAGTTTGTTTGCAGTGGCAGGAGGCACTGGTGTGTCCATTCTCTCTCTATCTGCCTCTCTGCTTCTTTCTCTCCCTTTCTCTCAAATAAATGAAATATATATTAAAAAATATTTTATTTGGGCCAGGTGTGGTGGTGCATGTCTTTAATCCCACACTCACTCATGGGGAGGCACAGGTAGGAGGATCGCCGTGAGTTCAAGGCCACCCTGAGACTACATAGTGAATTCCAGGTCAGCCTGGGCTACAGTGAGACCCTACCTCGAAAAAAAAATTTTTTTTTATTTGGGCTTGAGAAATGGCTCAGCAGTTAAGGCGCTTGCCTGCAAAGCCAAAGGACCCAGGTTTGATTCCCCAAGACCCATGTAAGCCACATACACAAGGTAGAGCATGCATCTGGAATCCGTTTGAATTGGTTGAAAGTGCACCCATTTTCTATCTGCCTCTCCCTCTCTTAAATAAATAAAAATTTATAATGTTATATTTATTTGCAAGGAGAAAGAGAGAGAGAGAATGAGAATGGGTGCACCGGGGCCTCCAGCCAACACAAGCAAATCCCAGATACATGCATCACTTCATGCATCTGGCCTTATAGGGGTCCTGAGGAATTGAACCCTGTTCATTAGGCATTGCCTGCAAGTGTCTTAACCCTTGAGCCATCTCTCCAGCCCCCCAAAGCATACCTTTAATTACTCTTCACATCTTCTCTAAAAAGTATAAATCTAAACTCCGACTAGCCAAATCTTTATTGTCCTGAGTTCCCCTGGAAGTTGAGTCTGAAACAAAGGCTTCTGTGTGGATGGTTGTTTTAGGAAGTAGCCCAAGGGAGCAGAAAGATGGGATAAGGAATAGATCTGATATGCTAATTAGTGGCTTAATCTTTGAAGACCTGGCTGAGATGCCTTGAGAAAGAATCATTCCCTCCAAGGAGTAAAGGTTAACACACTTTACCCATCAGTACCTGTCCTCATGGGTCAAGTATTGCCTTGGGGGCACTAATTGTCTGATTTCTTCCCAATTACACCTAGATGAGTATTGAGGGTGGCAGGTCCTCATACACCCATGGCGTATGGCAAGAGGGGCAAGATTCTGTCAAGTGGCACCTGAGATCACCTGTCAGTAACTGTAATGAAAGAGGGATCAGCCAGATGTGGTGGCACACGCCTTTAATCCCAGCATTGGGAGGCAGAGGTAGGAGGATCACAGTGAGTTCGAGGCCACCCTGAGACGACATGGTGAATTCCAGGTCAGCCTGAGCCAGACTGAGACCCTGTGTCGAAAACCCACCCCCCTAAAAAAAAGAAAGAAAGAAAGATCAGGGGCTGGAGAGATGGATCAGCAGTTAAGGTGCTGGCTCGCAAAGCCTCATGACCTGCAGTTCAAGTGCCAAGTACCCACATAAAGCCAGTTGAACAGAGTGGTGCATGTGTCTGAAGTTTGTTTGCAGTGGCCAAGAGGCCTCTGTGAGTCCTTTCTTTCTTTCTTTCTTTCTTTCTTTCTTTCTTTCTTTCTTTCTTTCTTTCTTTCTTTCTTTCTTTCTCTCTCTCTCTTTCTGTCTTTCTCTGTCTGCCTCCCTGTGCTTGAAAATAAATATGGACATCCACCTTTCATTCTTGCCTGCCTAACATTCATTTCCCCTGTTCTGATAATAGCACCTCTATTTTGGAATGGGGCAGCCAACCTTCCCCCATCTCCTGTCCCTGTGGTTAGGGGAGACCGACCTCCCAGTATTCTCCATGTCCTCAATTCCAAGGGTCCAGCCAGTCAACATGGTCTGCTCCTCCCCTCCAGCTACATGATTGGTTCAGGGACAGTCACTGGATCCTATTAGTGCTTGGATTTTTAAAAAAATATTTTTTCTTTCTTTTAAAAAATTTTATTAATTTACTTGAGAGAGAGAGGAAAAAAAAAAGAGACTGAGAGAGAGAGAGAGAAAGAGAATGGCCATGCCAGGGCCTCCAACCACCGTAACTGAACTCCAGATACATGCGCCTCCTGGAGCATCTGGTGTACGTGTGTCCTGGGGAATCAAACCAGGGTCCTTCGGCTTTGCAGGCAAGTGTCTTAACTGCTAAGCCATCCCTCCAGCCCTCTCTTTTTTATTTTTTTAAATATGATTTATTTTTTTTCTTTTAAAATATTTTATTGTTATTTATTTATTTGAGACTGAGACAAAGAAGCAAAGAGAGAGAGTGGGAGATAGAGAATGGGCATGCCAGAGCCTCCAGCCACTGCAAACGAACTCCAGGCACATGTGCCACCTTGTGCATATGGCTTACATGGGTCCTGGGGAATCGAACCTAGGTCCTTTGATTTTGCAGGCAACTGCCTTAGCCACTAAGCCATCTCTCCAGCCCTGATTTATTATTTTATTACATACTTTATTTTAAAAAAATCAAAACTCAAAACACACATATTCTACCATCAGAGAACTTTTGTTTTTGTTTTTTGAGGTAGGGTCTGTCTATAGTCCATGCTGACCTAGAATTCACTATGTCATCTCAGGGCAGCCTTGAACTCACAGCGATCCTCCTACCTCTGCCTCCTGAGCACTGGGATTAAAGGCATGCGCCACCACACCTGGCTCACTTATTTCTTTTTCTTTTATTTTGAGACTGGAGCTCCTGTAGCCCAGGCTGGCCTTGAACTTGTTTTTAACTGAGTCTGAACTTGAACTTCTGGCCCTTCTGCCTCCACCTCCCAAGTGCTGGGATTACAGGAGTGTGCCTGGTTCTATGCAGGGCTGAAGACTGGACCCAGGGTTTTATGCATGCTGGGTAAGTGCTATGCCACCCAAACTACTACACCCCCACCTCCTCACTTGGGTATCCGTATAACCAGATGCCTTCGGACAACTTCATACTGAGTAAGTTCTAGGGCTGAGACCTGAGGGGGTTAAAACAGAGTGCTCATCCATTCTATTGATTTTGGAGTGAACCTGTGACCTAAGCAGCCCAGCTAGTGTGACTCTCAGGACATGCTTGGAATGCGGGAACAGATGTGTTCCTTCAGTCCCTGAAGGAAAAAGGAAGCCCTCAGTCCCATAGGCACTGGAAGGCATGCTAAGATCCCAACATGAGGGCTGGAGAGACAGCTTAGTGGTTAAGGCCTTTGCCTGCAAAGCCAAAGGATCCTGGTTCGTTTCTCCAGGATCCAAGAAAGCTGGATGCACAAGGGGTGCACGCATCTAGAGTTCATCTGCAGTGGCTGGAGGCCCTGGAGTACCCATTCTCTCTTTCTCTCTCTCTCACTCTCTTCCCCTTTTTCTCTCAAATAGATAAATAAAATATATTTTTTTAAAAGAAAATCCTGGGCTGCAGAGATGGCTTAGTGGTTAAGTGCTTGCCTGTGAAGCCTAAGAATCCCAGTTGAGGCTCTATTCTTCAGGACCCACGTAAGCCAGATGTACAAGGTGGTGCATGCATCTGGAGTTCATTTGCAGTGGCTGGAGGTCCTGGTGCACCTATCCTCTCTCTCTCTTTCTATATTTGCCTCTTTGTCTGTTGCTCTCAAATAAATAAACCAAAATAAATTTTAAAAAAAAGATCCCAACATGAGCCCACGTAAACCCTTGTTATCTGTGCCAGCAAAGAAATGGAACTGGCTCTTGGGGACGTGAGTGAGTTGTTGGGTCAACCTGAAGCTCCACCAACTGCTTATGGGTCTCCACTGATGTGAGCCACTCACTGTCCAAAGGAACGAATTCAAAGTGGGTTTTCTGTTACCTGCAACTGAACACAATCCTAACTTGTATGTGAGTTAGAATAAAACTTGGGGCTGGAGAGATGGCTTAGCAGTTAAGCGCTTGCCTGTGAAGCCTAAGGACCCCGGTTCGAGGCTCGGTTCCCCAGGTCCCACGTTAGCCAGATGCACAAGGGGGCGCACGCGTCTGGAGTTCATTTGCAGAGGCTGGAAGCCCTGGCGCGCCCATTCTCTCTCTCTCCCTCTATCTGTCTTTCTGTCTGTGTCTATCGCTCTCAAATAAATAAATAAATAAAAATTTTTTAAAAAAAAAGAAGAAGAAAAGTTGGTAGCAGAGAGCTGGGCATGGTTGGTGCACGTCTTTATCCCAGCACTTAGGAGGCAGAGGTAGGGGGATCTCTGAGAGTTTGAGGTGACCCTGACACTACATAGTGAATTCCAGGAGAGCCTGAACTAGAGTGAGACCCTACCTCGAAAAAACAAAAAACAACAAAAGGCTACAAGGGAGGGAAGAGAGGGGAGGACTTAAGGGGATATGTAACTAGAAGAACAGATTACTGGGAGTAGAAAGGCCTAAGTGAGGTCAGGGGAAGAGACTGAGTAAAGGAAAGGTGGAGGGAGGGCTAATCAAAATCTAAGAGGGGGGCTGGAGAGATGGCTTAGCGGTTAAGCACTTGCCTGTGAAGCTTAAGGACCCTGGTTTGAGGCTCGATTCCTCAGGACCCACGTTAGCCAGATGCATAAGGGGGCGCACGTGTCTGGAGTTCGTTTGCAGTGGCTGGAGGCCCTGGTGCGCCCATTCTTTCTCTCTGCCTCTCTCTGTATGTCTGTCACTCTCAAATAAATAGATAAAAATTTTAAAAAAATTTTTTAAAAATTTAAAAAAAATCTAAGAGGGTATGAATAAGCCATATGGAGACTACTGCTTTGGACAATGGTGCACACAGAAGCCATAGATTGTTACTAGAAAGATTTCAGTTCCAGGGATGGGATACCTTCCAGTGAGTTGTTGGCCAGAGAGGTCCTTGATTCTCCCCAAAACATTACAGGCCACTGCTGAGGCTCTTGGTTTCCCACCAGGAATAGATGGTAAGACCCTATTGCTGAAGACTCCACATACTTGTGTTACAAGGTTGCTGGAGCTGAGCTGAAAACCTTCTCCATGTAGACCAGCTGGAAGAAAGCTGGAAAAAGCTATGCTGCATGCAGTTCAATGGGAGAGAAAGAAGTCACTGGTGGAGATACTCAACAGTGGACTTGTCAGCCTTAAGTTGAGCCAGCTAGGCCAAATGAGCCAATGGGTGCAATAGTGGCATGTCTGTTATGGGGGAAACCAGCCTCTCTTTAATTAGACTGGAGGCCTACTCCATGGTAGAGAATACATGCCTGGTACTGAAAATCTATGTCAGGGGAGGTTATAAGCCCCAGGTGTATAATGCCTGCTGGTGTCTGGTTACATGCGTATATTATGCTCATCAAACTGCCCAGTAAGCACTTCTCTTAATTTTCACACCCATATATTAATACCACTCTCATTTTGGTTAGAGAAGCTTCTCTTTTCAGATGGCAGTTACCTCTGGGATGACTCAACAGGCACCACAGTGCTGAGAAGAAGTAACAGTGGAGTGCTCAGCACTGAAACATCTCTATCACACCTTCCAAGGCTCAGGGTCCATTGCAGAAGAGGTGATAGAAAGAATGTAAGAGCCAAAGGAAGGGTAGGACTGCTTACAATGCAGTATTCCAGACACAAAATGGCCTGATATCTATGACCTCACAGTACCTGCCACTACCTACACATGACCCTCCTAATAGGAAAAGATGATGACATCAAAATAAAAGAGAGACTGATTGAGAGAGAAGAAGGGGATATGATGGAGCGGGGAGTTGTGAAGGGGGATGGGGAGGAGGTAATTATCATGGCTTATTGTCTATAATTATGGAAGTTGTCAACAACAAAAAAAAAATTTCAAGACATGTAAGCCGGGCATGGTGCCACATGCCTTTAATTCCAACACTTGGGAGGCAGAGGTAAGAGGATCGCCGTGCGTTAAAGGCCACCCTAAGACTACATAGTAAATTCCAGGTCAGCCTGGGCTACAGCAAGACCCTACCTCAAACCAAGCATGGTGGCTCATGCTTTTACTCAGGAGGCAGAGGTAAGAGGCAAGTGGTTTGAGGACAGCCTGAGACTACACAGTGAATTCCAGGTCAGTCTGAGCTAGAGTGAGATACTACCTTAAAAAAGATAATAATAATAATAATAAATAAGGAGGAGAGAAAGAGAAAGAGGAGAGGGAGAAGTCATCCCAGGGTAAACCGCATATGGGAGGAGGCTGAGGCAGGGAATTGACTGGTTAAGGTTGGCCTAGTTGAAACATCCCAATAAGCCATGGATGATAATGAGGTGATCTCATCATTATCATCTCATTCAAATGACTAGTATTCTGATCCTCAACAAACAGATGGGATGGGAGAAGACTCCACAAGGCACGAGGTGGGTGTTGTATCACACACATGGAATCCTACCTAGAAGTTTGGAAATTGAGACAGGAGGAGACAGCCCGAGCTATACAATGAGAGCCTATTGCCCAAGGGGAAAAAAAAAAAAAAGATGATTTAAGGAAGTGTAGGTGTTTATAGGTGTTTACCCAGAAGTTCTCCAATGGAAGCAATTTTGCCCCCAGGGGGCAAGGTATACTAGATAATATATATGTTTATTCTATTTTTTAAAATTTATTTGCCATCAGAGAGAGAGAAAGTTAGAGAGGAGACAGAGAGAATTGGTGAGCCAGAGACTACAGCCACTGCAAACAAGCTCCAGATGCATGCGCCACTTGGTGCATCTGGCTTGACCTTGGTACTGGGGAATCAAACCTGAGTTGTTAGGCTTTGCAGGAAAGTGTCCCAACCATTGAGCCATCTCTCCAGTGCCCTAGAGATAGTTTTGGTTAACTGGCATAGACTTGGGGGAGCAGGGACTATGCTACTAATGTGTACAAGTGTGTACAAAATTACTTCTCAATACCCAGCAATGCACAGAACCACCCAACAACAGAGAATGGTCCAGTGCAACATTAGAGTTAAAGTTGAAAAGCCAGAGCTGGGCGTGGTGGCGCACGCCTTTAATCCCAGCACTTAGGAGGCAGAGGTAGGAGGATTGCCGTGAGTTCGAGGCCACCCTGAGACTACATAGTGAATTCCAGGTCAGCCTGGACCAGAGTGAGACCCTACCTTGAAAAAACAACAACAACAACAACAAAAATGTTGAAAAGCCAGCTTGCCGGGCATGGTAGTACATGCCTTTAATTTCAGCACTTTGGAGGCAGAGGTAGGAGAATCACCGTGAGTTTGAGGCCATCCTGAGACTACATAGTGAATTCCAGGTCAGCCTGGACCAGAGTGAGACCCTACCTTGAAAAAACAACAACAGCAACAACAAAAATGTTGAAAAGCCAGCTTGCCGGGCATGGTAGTACATGCCTTTAATTTCAGCACTTTGGAGGCAGAGGTAGGAGGATCACCATGAGTTTGAGGCCATCCTGAGACTACATAGTGAATTCCAGGTCAGCCTGGGCTAGAGCAAGACCCTACTTTGAAAACAAACAAACAAACAAACAAAAATGCCAGCTTAACTAAATCAGGGCCACTTAGAGTCAAGGCTCAGATTCAAAACCAAACCACCCAGTGACTGCTGTTTGAGGCCCTCTCAGGAGAGCCAGCCAGGGGTGCCTTGGCAAAGGCTTAGGCAAACAAGAGGCCTGAGAGCTGGCTGGCTACCGAGCCCAGACACTTCAGGGGCATCCTAACCTTAAACTAACTTTATCCGCAGTCGAATACATTCCAGAGTGAGTCCCTCGTGGATTCTTGCATAATTTTTTGGCCCTGGTGGCCTGTGCTTCAGGGGACCTGGGGAGGTCTGTGGCTCCACGCCCAGGGTCTCAAACTCCATTTCTACCATTTTGCCTGGTATTTGCTATACAAAATTACAAATTAATAATTCATCTTTTAGGTTGAATAATTCAACAGGAGGGGAACAAAGGGCTGCAAGTAATAGTTGGCATCACAAAACCAGCCCCTAACCCTAGCTATTTTTCTTCTAGAGGAGAAGGAAAAACAGCCAGTCTGGTCTCTGGTGAAAACGACTCCAATAGCAGGCAGTTTAAACAGGACTTCTGGGCTGGAGAGATGGCTCAGGGGTTAAAGGTGCCTGCTTGCAAAGTGTGACAGTCTGGATTCGATTCCCCGGTACCCACATAAAGCCAGATGCACAAAGTGGCACCTGCATCTGGAGTTTGTTTGCAGAGGCTAGAGGCCCTAGCATGCCCATTCTATCTGTCTCTCTTCTCTCTTTGTATGCAAATAAATAAATAAACAAGTATATAGAATGCTAGTTTGGCATGGTGGCACACTTCTTTAATCAGGAGACAGAGGTAGGAGGATCACCGTGAGTTCTAGGCCACCCTGAGACTCCATAGTGAATTCCAGGTAAGCCTGGACTACAGTGAAACCCTACCTCAAAAAACCAAAAAAAAAAAAAAAAAAAAAAAAAGGAAGAAAGAAAGAAATTCATTTTCTTTTTTTTTTTTGTTTGTTTGTTTGTTTTTGTTGTTTTTCAAGGTAGGGTTTCACTGTAGTCCAGGCTTATCTGGAATTCATTATGGAGTCTCAGGGTGGCCTCAAACTCACGGCGAACCTCCTACCTCTGCCTCCCGAGTGCTGGGATTAAAGGTGTGAGCCACCACGCCTAGCTAAAAATGAGTATCTATTTGATTCCACATTACAGTCATTTTGTCTTTATCCCTACCTGGCCCGTATCGAGCTATGTTTGTCATTGGGCTTTTTGGTTTTGCTTTCCTTTTAATGTTTTTATTTATTCATTTGCAAACAGATAGAAATAGAGAAAATGGGCACGCCAGGGCCTCTAGCCCTTGCAAATGATCTCCAGATGCATGCACCATTGTGCATCTGGCTTTGTGTGGGTACTGGGGAATCAAACTTGGGTCATTAGGCTTTGCAGGCAAACACCTTAGCCACTGAGCCATCTCTCCAGCCTGCTTTTCTGCTTTTCTGAATAGATGGGGAGAAGAGTTTTTAGCAGAGTGTTGTAAATGGCTTTAGTATGTGGGAAAATGCACTTCTTCACTCTTTTTATTTTATTTTATTTTATTTTTTATTTTTTGCTTTTGTGAGATAGGGTCTCACTCTAGCCCAGGCTGACCTGGAATTCATATGTAGCCCCAGGCTGGCCTCCAACCTATGGCATTCCTCTTACCTCTGCCTCCTGAGTGCTGGCATTAAAGGAGTGCACCACCATGCCCAGCTCCCTTCACTCTTTCTTTTTCTTTTTTCTTTTTTTTGTTTTTGGTTTTTGGTTTTAAGGTAAGGGGTCTATATAGAGCCTATAGCCCAGGCTGGCCTCAAACTCTCAATTCTCCTATCTCAGCCCCCAAGGCATGAGATTTTTAGAGATGTTATTTGAGGATCAGATAAAATCCATGTGCTCTTAGTACTCAAATGCACTCCTTACAAGTCAGGAGGCATCAATCTCAGGATCACCATTATGAACTGGGGTGTAGAATGGCCTCCTCAGGGAGAGCCTCTTGCTAAGGAGACGACTGCAGGGCACATGTGATGGTTTCAATGTGTTCTCCCCAAAATTCGGGTATGGCCCATGTGCTAGCATTAAATTGTGGGGCCTTTAAGAGGTGACTGAATCATAAAGGCTCTCCCCTTATGAATGGGATTCAAGTGCCCTTGTAAAAGGGTTTGCTGGGGCTGGAGGGATGGCTTAGCAGTTAAGGCGCTTGCTTGCAAAGCCAAAGGACCTCAGTTCAATTCCCCAGGACCCATGTAAGCCAGCTGTACAAGGTGGTGGGTGCACCTGGAGTCCATTTGCAATGGCTAGAGGCCCTGATGCACCCATTGTCTCCCTCTTTCTCTCTCTCAAATAAATAAATGATATATATCTAAAAGGCTTGGTTGGCAAGGCACTTGCCTTTCGATATTCTGCCAGATGAAGACACAGCTCTTTTCTTTATTTCCTTTTTGGTTTTTTGATGTAGGGTCTCACTCTAGCCCAGGCTGATCTGGAATTCACTATGTAGTGTCAAGGTGACTTTGAACTCATGGTGATTTTCCTACCTCTGCCTGCCTCCCAAGTGCTGGGATTAAAGGCATGTGCCACCATACTAGGCTCAAGACAAAGCCCTCTGTCTCTCCAGAAGATGTAGTGTCAAGGTGTCATTTTAGAAGCAGAGGGCAGCCCTCATCAGACAACCAAATCTCTTGGTACTTTGACCTTGGACTTTACAGATAGGTTTTCAAGAACACTGAGAAATAAATTTCCATTCATTATAAATTACCCAGTCTCGGAAATTCTGTTTTGGTTATACAAAGAGATTAAAATAGCATGGAATAGCCGGGCGTGGTGGCGCGCGCCTTTAATCCCAGCACTCTGGAGGCAGAGGTAGGAGGATCCCCGTGAGTTTGAGGCCAGCCTGAGACCACATAGTTAATTCCAGATTAGCCTGAGCTAGAATAAGACCCTACCTCAAAAAAAAAAAAAAAAAAAAAAAAGAATTACATTGGTTCCAAGATGAGGTCATGTTGAGGAACATAAAAACCTGTGAGTGGTGTTTTCCATGCTATTTTATTTATTTATTTATTTATTTTGTTTTTCGAGGTAGGGTCTCACTCTGGTCCAGGCTGACCTGGAATTAACTCTGTCATCTCAGGGTGGCTTCGAACTCACGGTGATCCTCCTACCTCTGCCTCCAGAGTGCTGGGATTAAAGAAAGACATGCTCTGCTACACCTGGCTGAGTTTTTTTTTTTTTTTTTTTTTTTTTTTTTAAATGAGAGAGAGAATTGGCATGCCAGGACCTCCAGCCATTGTAATCAAACTCCATATGCATTCGCCACCTTGTGCACATGTGCGACCTTGCATATGCATCACCTTGTGCATCTGGCTTATGTGGGATCTGTGGAGTCAAACATGGGTCCTTAGGCTTTGCAGGCAAGTACCTTAACCACTAAGCCATCTCTCCAGCCCTGTGTGAGTTTTTGAGTCAGGGTCTCACTCTAGCCCAGGTTGACCTGGACCTCACTCTAGCCCAAACTAGCCTCTTTTACCTAAATTTACCTATATCTGGGTATAGTGGTACATGTCTATAATTGCAACACTTGGGAGGCTGAAGCAGGAAGATTGCCAGAGTGGACTAAAGAGAAACCCTGTCTCAAAAGCCCTCTGGTTCAAGGCATGATGGCACACACCTTTAAGCTCACCACTCGGGATGCTGAGGCAGGAGAATGGCCATGAGTTCAAGGCCAGAGTGAGATACAGAGTGAGTTCCAGGTTAGCCTGAGCTAGAGTTAGAGACTGACTAAAAAGAATAAAAAGTCCTCCATCAAGGCAAAGAGTTTCAGCTTCTTTCTTTGTTCTTTCTCTCCCCCTCTTTCTTTCTTTCTTTCTTTCTTTCTTTCTTTCTTTCTTTCTTTCTTTCTTTCTCTCTTTCTTTCGCCATACTGGAGATTGAAACAAGGCTGTGTACATGTTAAGTACTCTACCATTGAGCCACATCCCCAGCCCTCATTCAGCAACTATTAATAGTGTAGTATCAGGTGCCAGGTACTAAGCTAAGTACTGGGCTTAAGGTTAGTGAATAAAACAGATGAGACCCTTCACTTGTCTGAACACATGCCATGAATTGAACAGCAGCGAATCCATACAAAATGATAAGCTGTGACCCTTGTACACATCAAGTCTTTCTGAGCTTGGTGTGGTGGTTCATACCTGTAAATCCCAGCATTCAGGAGGTGGCAGCAAAAGGATTAGTTCAAAGACAATCTTGGGTATATATCAAATTTGAGACCTATATGAGACCCTGTTTCAGAAAAACAAAAGCAAAAACAAACAAACAAACAGGGCTGGAGAGACAGCTTAGTGGTTAAGGCACTTGCCTATGAAGCCTAAGGACCCAGGTTGGACTCTCCAGAACCCACATAAACCAGACGCACAAAGTGACGCATGTGCACAAGGTGGCCCATGCATTTGAAGTTCAGTTGCAGTGGCTAGAGGCCCTGTCACGCCAATTCTCTCTCGTGGGCTCCCTCTCTCCCTCTCTTTCTCTCATAAAAATATTAAAAATTAAAATTAAAAAAAAAACAGTTTGGGGCTGGAGAGATGGCTTAGTGGTTAAGCGCTTGTCTGTGAAGCCTAAGGACCCCAGTTCGAGGCTTGATTTCCCAGGACCCACGTTAGCCAGATGCACAAGGGGGCACACGCGCCTGGAGTTCATTTGCAATGGCTGGAAGCCCTGGTGTGCCCATTTTCTCCCTCTTCCTCTCTCTCTCTCTCCCCCCCTTCTCTCTCTCTCTGTCGCTCTCAAATAAATAAACAAAAAAAAAATTTAAAAAAAAAACAGTCTGTTGTAGTAGTGCACACCTTTAATCCCAGCACGCAGGGAGACAGAGGTAGGAGGATTGCTGTGAGTTCAAGGCCACCCTGAGACTACATAGTGAATTCCAGGCCCAGGGCAAGGCTCTACCTCAAGAAACAAAACAAGTCTATGGCCATACCATCCTGAATGTACCCAATCTCTCCTGATCTTGAAACACAAAACAAAAAAAATCATCATGAAATATCCATGTTTCCCATAAACCAGCCCATGCTGGGGGTGTCTTGAAAGTCCTCCCTTTTAGATTCCATGTGCAGGGCTGGAAAGATGGCTTAGCTGTTAAGGTGCTTTTCGGCAAAGCCCAAGGACCCAGGTTCAATTCCCCAGGACCCATGTAAGCCAGATGCGCAAGGAGGCACATGCATCTGGAGTTCATTTGCAGTGGCGAGAGGCCCTGGTGCACCCATTCTTTCTCTATATATGCCTCTTTCCCTTTCTCTGTCTCCCTCTCAAAATAAATAAATAGGGCTGGAGAGATGGCTTAGCAGTTAAGCGCTTGCCTATGAAGCTTAAGGACCCCGGTTCGAGGCTCCGTTCCCCAGGTCCCACGTTAGCCAGATGCACAAGGGGGCGCATGTGTCTGGAGTTCGTTTGCAGAGGCTGGAAGCCCTGGCACGCCCATTCTCTCTCTCTCCCTCTGTCTTTCTCTCTGTGTCTGTCTCTCTCAAATAAATAAATTAAAAATAAATAAATAAATAAAATTAACTATTTTAAAAACTGGAAATCAATTCTATGTGCAAATCACATAATCCTACCAAATAGAAAAGAGTTTCCTCTTGATTTCTAGCACCTAGCTGGCCGCTAGTGCTTCCTATAATTTAAACTATGTCCCAGCCTTGGAGGAACTGTTTCCACCTACTGGTTCTGTGGCTCAGTCATCCTACACTGATGATTACAGAAGGAACAGGACTCAGCGATTGTTGCCTTCATGGTGGGCTGAGCGCAGTGTCTAGGTGACATGGGGCAGACAGGGCTACCCTTTCATCTTCTCTGGTGGGGCTTTAGGCTAGAGTAGGCAGGGGGACTTCAGTGCCAGTGGCCACTCTGTAAATTTCCCAGCTGCCAGGTGACTCTGGGTAAGTCCTATCCTCTCTCTGGGGTTCAGTTTCCCCATGAGAGATATGATTTTGTGTTTGATAAACGTCTGAATTGGCTTGAGAATCCACTGTCTTCTGATTTTTTGGGGGGTGGGTTCGAGGTAGGGTCTACCTCTTTAGCCCAGGCTGATCTGGAATTCACTATGTAGTCTCAGGGTGGCCTTGAACTCACAGCCATCCTCCTACCTCTGCCTCCCGAGTGCTGGGACTAAAGGAGTGTGCCTCCTGTGATTTCTAAGAGGTGTTATATTGAACCCCACCCCCACATTTCCACTGTTCACAGATCAGTGAGAGAAGGCAAAGCAGTCACTTTTTGTAAATGGTAACGAGTGGATAATCAGCTGTCTTCAAATTAGACCTCCCATCTTCGATGCCAGGAGGCTTGGGGTTTTAAGTTATCGGTATCGGCATGCGACTCAATTTTCTCACTAAAATCCAGAGGGATGAAACGACAAGCAGATGTTTTGCTGTTATGGGCCCTGGGGGATGGTTGGAAACTCTCACTGCAGTGGTCATTCTCTAGATTCTTCCAGAGTCAGCAAAAGCTTTGATGGATTCAGCAGAGGACAGGGGGATTGCCCAGGCACTGAGCAGAGGACTGCCGACAGAAAGCCTGGCTTAACGGAAAACTGCTTGGGATAGCAGTTGCTGGCTGGGGACAGCATGGATTAATAAACCAGTGTATTTACGTAACACTTTGCAAAGAGATGTCAACTGCGATTAGCTCATTTCTCATGAGGACACTTCTGTAAACATTATCACCTCTCACACGCATCTATCTCTCTTGTTCATTAGTCTCCCTGACTTTGGTAGATGGCATGCAAAAATGGCCACCAAACATCTATAGTGAGAGAAAGATTAGTGGCTGTGCACAGATAGGAGGAGAGCTAATTCCATTCTCACTTGAGTCAAAACTGGTCTTTTTGTTGTTGTTGTTTTGGTTTTTTGAGGTAGGGTCTCGCTCTGGTCCAGGTTGACTTGGAATTCACTATGAAATCTCAGGGTGGCCTCGAACTCATAGCAACCCTCCCATCTCTGCCTCCCAAGTGCTGGGATTAGAGGCATGCACCACCATGCCCAAACCAAAACTGCTCTTTTAACTTTAAAAAAAAAATTTAGCCGGGTGTAGTGGCGCACGCCTTTAATCCCAGCACTCAGGAGGCAGAGGTAGGAGGATTGCCATGAGTTCAAGGCCACCCTGAGACTACAGAGTTAATTCCAGGTCAGCCTGGATCAGAGTGAGACCCTACCTCAAAAAACCAAAAAAAAAAAAACTATTTATTGGGCTGGATAGATGGCTTAGTGGTTAAGTGCTTGCCTGTGAAGCCTAAGGACCCTGGTTCGAGGCTTGGTTCCCCACGTCCCACGTTAGCCAGATGCACAAGGGGGCGCATGCATCTGGAGTTCGTTTGCAGAGGCTGGAAGCCCTGGCTCGCCCATTCTCTCTCTCCCTCTATCTGTCTTTCTCTCTGTGTCTGTCGCTCTCAAATAAATAAATATTTTTAAAAAAATTATTTATTTATTTGCAAGCAGAGAGAAGAGACACAGAAAGAAAGAAAGAATGGGGGGTGGGGCTGCCCGGATGTCTCAGCGGTTAAGGCGCTTGCCTGAAAAGCCCAAGGACCCAGGTTCAACTCTCCAGGACCATGTAAACCAGATGCACAAGATGGTGCATGCATCTGGAGTTTGTTTGCAGTGGTTGGAGGCCCTGACATGCCCATTCTCTCTCTATCTGCCTCTTTCTCTCTTTCCCTCCCTCTCTTTCTCTCTTTCTCAAATAAAATAAAAAAATAATAAAATATTTTAAAAAGAGAGAGAGAGAATGGGGATGTCAGGGACTCCAGCCTCTGCAAATGAACTTCAGATGCATGTGCCCCTTAGCGCATCTGGCTTTTCATGGTACTGGGGAATTGAACCTGGGTCCTTACGCTTTGCAGGCAAGCGTGTTAACCTCTGAGTCATCTCTCCATCCTGTTAACTTGGGGGGGGGGTGTTTGTTTGTTTTTGGTTTTGAGGTAGGGTATTGCACTGGCCCAGGCTGACCTGGAATTCACTATGTATTTTCAGGGTGGCCTTGAACTCATGGTGTTCCTCCTACCTCTGCCTCCAGAGTTCTGGGATTAAAAGCATGTGCCAGCATGTGCCAGCATGTCCAGATTATTTTTTTAAGGAAAAGATAGACAGACACACAGACAAAAAGTGTGGGTGCACCAAGGACTGCCACTGCAAACAAAGTTCAGACAGACAAATGTGCCACTTTGTGCACCTGGCTTTACATGACCACTGGGCAATTGAACATGAATCATCAGGCTTTGCAAGTAAGTGCCTTTAACCAGGGAGCCATCTTTCCAACCCTCAACTTTGCTTTTTGTTTGTTTGCTTGCTTATTTTCGGGCAGGGTCTCATTGTGTAGCCTGGTGGCCTAGAACTTCCTATGTAGACCAGGCTAGCCCTGTGGACCTCCTGCCTCTGCCTACTGAATGTTGGGATTGTAGGTATGTGCTGCGGCACCCAGTTGACAACTTTGCTTTTTGACCAGTGGAATGCGGAGGAAGTGACGTCATGGGAGTTCTAGAGCCTACGCCTTAAAAAATCTGGCAGCTTCCACGTTCACACTTCCAGGATCAGTTCCGACTTGACCTGAAGCGTTCCCCACGGGGTTACGTGTTGAATGCTTTGTCCCAGGCCGGTGGTGCGATTTTGGAATGTGACTGACAGCAACTTGGGAGGGGATCTGCAGGCTGCGGGGAGGAAGGGTCACTAGGGGCATGATTGTGAGGTTCTACGGGCCTCAGTCCCTTCATGCTTCCTGTCCACTGGGAAGCAAAGCGTGACTAATGCTCTGCCTCATTTGGGGGCTCAAAATCAACAGAACCAAGGATTACGTATTGAAGTCTCTAAAACTATGAGATAAAATAAATCCTTTCTCTGTCTCTCTCTCTCTCTATCTCTCTCTCTCTTTGCCCCCAGACAGAGTCCCACTCTGTAGCCTATACTGGCCTAGATCACTATGATCTCATGGCAATCCTCCTACTTGAGGCTTAGATTGCAAGTTATTAGTGACCTCATCTAGCCTGGCTTCTATTAATTTATTAAAATTTTTTTTTTTTAGTTGAGCAAGAAAGAGAGAGAAAGAAGCAGATAACTAAAGAGAAAGGGAGAGAGAATGGGTGCACCAGGACCTTCAGCTCTGCAAACAAACTCCAGACGCATGTGCCACCTTGTACATCTGGTTTACATGGTTCCTAGGAAATCAGACCTGGGTCCTTTGGCTTTGCAGGCAAGTGCCTTAATCACTAAGCCATCTCTCCACCCCTCCAATTTATTTTTAAGTTTTTTTTGTTGTTGTTGTTTATTTACTTGCAAGCACAGAGAGAATGGGTGTTCCAGGGCCTCTAGTCACTGCAAACGAACTCCAGATGCAGGTGCTACGTTGTGCATATGACTTTACATGAGTACTAGGGAACTGAACCTGGATTGTTAGGTTTTGCAGGAAAGTACCCTAATGATTGAGCCATCTCTCCAGTCCCTGGTCTCTCTTTAAACTAACCTCCTCCTCTAAGAGTCAAGCTATATTCATCTATACACTTTCCTGAATGCTGCACCTTGTTTTACCCTTCTAGGTATTTCCTTGGGTTGTGTTTCTTACCAGTTGTATTCTTCCAACCTGTCAATTACCAAGTTTCCTGAAAACTCGAATTAAATAGCATTCTAAACCAGGTGTGGTGGTGCAACCCTTTAATCCCAGCACACGGGAGGCAGAATTAGGAGGATCACCGTGAGTTTGAGGCCAGCCTGAGGCTACCTAGTGAATTCCAGGTCAGCCTGGGCTAGAGTGAGACCTTACAAAAAGAAAAGAAATAGCATTCTTGGTAGTGTGGTGGCACACTGCATTAACCCCAGCATTCAGGAGGCAGAGGTAGGAGGATTACTGTGGGTTTGAGGCCAGCCTGGAACTACAGAGTGAATTCTAGGTCAGCAAGGGCTAGAGTGAGATCCTACCTCAAAAAACTACATAAGGGCTGAGAAGATGGCTTAGCGATTAAGGCACTTGCCTGTAAAGCCTAAGGACCCAGGTTCAATTCCCCAGTACCCACATAAAGCCAGATGCATAAAGTTGTGCATGCATCTGGAGTTTGTCTGCAGTGACTAGAAGCCCTGGCATGCCTATTCTTTCCCTCACTCTCTCTCTGCCTTCTTTCAAATAAATAAAAAATATATATTTTTTAAAAACATGGGCTGGAGGGATGGTTTAGCAGTTAAGACACTTGCCTGTGAAGCCTAAGGACCAAGGTTTGATTACCCAGTTCCCATATAAGCCAGATGCACAAGGTGGTACATGCATCTGGAGTTCATTTGCACTGACTAGAGGCCCTGTACCCGTTCCTGCCCCCCTCTCTGTCTGTCTCGCTCTCTCTATCTGCCTCTTTGTCTCTCAAATAAATAAATAAATATTAAAAAAAAATAAACAGCTGGAGAGATGGCTCAGTGGTTAAAGCACTGGCCTGCAAAGCCAAAGGGCCCAGGTTTGATTCCCCAGGACCCACATAAACCATATAGACAAGGTGGCACATATACCCAAAGGATTCTACATCCTAATACAGAGACACCTGTTCATCAATGTTAATCACTTATGCTCTTCATAGTGTCAGGGAAATAGAGTCAGCCTAGACGTGCATCTACTGAAGAATGGAAAATGAAAATGTAGGACACATATTCAATGGTATTCTATTCAACCATAAAGAGATGGCTCAGTGGTTAAGAGTTTGCTTGCAGAGCCTAATGACCCAGGACATGTATTTAGAGTTCATTTGCAGTGGCAGGAGACCCTGATGCACCCATTCTCTCACACTCTCTGCTTCTTTCTCTCTGTCTCCCCCTTTTTTTATGCATGAGTGAATGAGAGAGAGAGAGAGAGAGAGAAAGGGAGGGAGGGAGGAAGAGAATTGGCACACCAGGGCCTCCAGCCACTGAAATACGACTCCAGAGGTATGTGCCCCCTTGTGCGCATGTGCAACATTGTGCGCTTGCATTACGGTGCGTCTGGCTTATGTGGGCCCTGAAGAGTTGAACATGAGGGCTGGAGAGATGGCTTAGTGGTTAAGCGCTTGCCTGTGAAGCCTAAGGACCCCGGTTCGAGGCTTGGGTCCCCAGGTCCCACGTTAGCCAGATGCACATGGGGGCGCACGCGTCTGGAGTTCGTTTGCAGAGGCTGGAAGCCCTGGCGTGCCCATTCTCTCTCTCTCCCTCTATCTGTCTTTCTCTCTGTGTCTGTCGTTCTCAAATAAATAAATAAAAATTTAAAAAAAAAAAGAGTTGAACATGAGTCCTTAGGCTTCACAGGAAATCACCTTGACTGCTAAGCCATCTCTCCAACCCTCTGTTTCTCTCTTAAATAAATAAATAAATAATGTTTTTTTAATTGCTGGAAAAGAAATGGAACTAGAAAATATGTTTAGTAACCCAGGTACACAAAGACAGCCTTATATGTACAGATCAGAGCCTCAAATCTTTTTTTTATTTTCTTTTTCTTTTTATTTATTTATTAAGGCGAGAGAGAGAATGAGAATGAGCACACTGGGGCCTCCAGGCGGTGCAAACGAACTCCAGACACGTGCACCACCATGTGCATCTGCCTTATGCGGGCTCTGGGGAATCGAACCGAGGTCCTTAGGCTTCACAGGCAGGGCCTTAACTGCTAAGCCATCTCTCCAACCCTGAAATCTTTATATGTGTGTGTTGTTGTGGGAAAGAGTGTAGATGCTAGGAAACTAGAAAGGGGATCAAGAGAGGGGAAAAATAAAAGAGACTGCAAGGGGGAAGGATAGGAAGGAGAACAGATCTTAAGTGACATGAAGGTCAAAGAGGGGACTCCAAGGAGTAGGTGGGTGGGTGACAGTAGGAGGGGAGGCAGGGGATGGGGCAGGGACAGAGGAGAGTAAAGAAGAAGCTAGTCCAAAGCTAAGACTATGTATAAATGAAAAAAAAAAAAGAATGTAAACACCCAGGTCCTGCACTCTACCACTCAGCTGTACCACCTCCAGCCCAAGTTACGTGTTTTATTGGATACATTTTGTGTCTTTCTGTGTTTATGGATAGGATTTTTTTTTTTTTTTTCAAGGTAGGGTCTCACTCTAGCTCAGGCTGACCCGGAATTCACTATGTAGTCTCAGGGTGGCCTCCAACTCATGGCGATCCTCCTACCTCTGCCTCCCGGAGCTGAGATTAAAAGAGTGCGCCACCACGCCAGGCTAGGAATATTTTTTTTATACCCACAGGAAAAGGTGCACAAAACAGTGTTTCCAGAAGTCTTAGTTTAAATTTTCCTGGTGCCGAAGCCTGTGCCTATGGTTTTCTTCCAACCAACCACCAAGTTACAGTGTATTTCCTTTGTGCTCAGTGTGTGTGTGGTGACAAAGAAAATACAAAGCAGAGCCAGGTGTGGTGGCGTACGCCTCTGATCCCAGCTCTCGGGAGGCAGAGGTAGGAGGATTACTGTGAGTTCGAGGCCATCCTGATACTAAATAGTGAATTCCGGGTCAGCCTGGGATAGAGCAAGACCCTATCTCAGAAAACAAACAAACAAAAAACAAAACCATAAAAAAAAAAAAGTGGATTTGGGCTTGAGAGATGACTTAGTGGTTAAGCGCTTGCCTGTGAAGCCTAAGGACCCAGTTCAAGGCTCAGTTCCCCAGGACCCACGTTAGCCAGATGCACAAGGGGGCCCACGCGTCTGGAGGACGTTTGCAGTGGCTGGAGGCCCTGGCGTGCCCATTCTCTCTCTCTCTCCCTCTGTCTGTTGCTCTCAAATAAATAAATAAAAATAAACCAAAAAAAGTGGATTTATTGGCTTTTTTTTTTTGTATCCCTTCTATGTCAATGGACTAAAATCTGATAGGGAGCTGGGCGTAGTGGCACACACCTTTAATTCCGGCATTTAGAAGGCAGAGATAAGTGGATCACCATGAGTTGGAGGCCACCCTGAGACTGCATAGTGAATTCCAGGTCAGCCTGAGCTAGAGTGAAACCCTACCAAAAAAAAAAAAAAAAAAAAAACACCTTCACAGGGTCGGTCCATTGCAGATGAGGTGGCGGAAAGAATGTAAGAGCCAAAGGAAGGGTAGAACTCCTTACAATGCACTCTTCCAGACACAGGATGGCCTGGATATCCATGACCTTGCAGTGCCTACACAAGACCATCATAATAGGAGGAAAAGATCACGACATCAAAATAAAAGACAGACTGATTGAGGGGGGAGGGAATATGATAGAGAGGGGAGTTGCAAAGGGGAAAGGGAAGGGGGAGGGAATTATGGTTTATTGTCTATAATTATGGAAGTTGTCAATTAAAAAGTTTAATATTTTATTTATTTGCAAGGAGAGAGAGAGAGAAAGACAGAGAATGGGCATGCCCGGGCCTCCAGCCACTGTAAACAAACTCCAGATGCATGCTACCAAGTGCATCTGGCTTGTATGGGTACTGAAGAATTAAACCTGGGTCCTTAGGCTTCACAGGCAAATGCTTTAACTGCTAAGCCATCTCTCAGGCCCCCCCAAAAAAAATCAAAAAAAAAAAAAAAACCTGGGCTGGAGAGATGGCTTAGCGGTTAAGCGCTTGCCTGTGAAGCCTAAGGACCCCGGTTTGAGGCTCGGTTCCCCAGGTCCCACGTTAGCCAGATGCACAAGGGGGCGCACGCGTCTGGAGTTCGTTTGCAGAGGCTGGAAGCCCTGGCGCGCCCATTCTCTCTCTCTCCCTCTATCTGTCTTTCTCTCTGTGTCTGTCGCTCTCAAATAAATAAATAAAAATTTAAAAAAAAAACAAACCTGACAGCAGCTAGGAGAAGCATACACTGTCCTGACTTTGTGGCATTTTGGACTTGAGATTTCTCCACATTTGGGTCCTGGACCTTGGGGAGGTCCTTGGCAGGAAGGCTGAGAAGACAGGCTTTGGACCCACACGGGGCTGGGCTATATGCCCACTCCACCCACTTACTACCTCAGTGACTGCTTTCTTCTCTAAACATTCCCACAAAGTGGGATTGCCTACTGCTGCATTGGTTGTGAGACAGTCTCACTCACCACATACCTAAGGCAGACCTGGAACTCACTATGTAGCTCAGGCTGGTCTTGAACTGGTGACTCTCCTGACTCCCGAGTACTAGGATTTTAGATATGAGCCACTATCTTGAGTTTCTACCTCTTACAATTCTGTTTTTAATTTTTTTTACTTTATTTTTATATATTTATTTGAGAAAGAGAAAGAGGGAGAGACAAGGGGCGCACCAGGGCCTCCAGCCACTGCAAACGAACTCCAGATGCATGCGCCCCCTTGTGCATCTGGATAACGTGGGTCCTGGGGAATCTATCCTGGGTCCTTTGGCTTTGCAGGCAAACACCTTAACTGCTAAGCCATCTCTCTAGCCCTGTTTTTAAAATATTTTATTTATCTTATTTTGAGAAAAAGAAAGAGGCAGATATAAATATATAGAAAGAGGGCTGGAGAGATGGCTTAGCGGTTAAGCGCTTGCCTGTGAAGCCTAAGGACCCTGGTTCGAGGCTCGGTTCCCCAGGTCCCACGTTAGCCAGATGCACAAGGGGGCGCACGCGTCTGGAGTTCGTTTGCAGAGGCTGGAAGCCCTGGCGCGCCCATTCTTTCTCTCTCCCTCTATCTGTCTTTCTCTGTGTGTCTGTCGCTCTCAAATAAATAAATAAATAAACAGAAAAAAAAATAAATATATAGAAAGAATGGGCATGCCGGGGCCTCTAGCCATTGTAAACGAACTCCAGATGCATGCACCACCTTGTGCATCTGGCTTACATGGGTCCTGGGGTATCTAGCTTGGGTCCTTATGCTTCGCAGGCAAGCACCTTCACCGCTAGGCCATTTCTCCAGTTCCCTCTTACAAGTCTCCTGATCAAGGGGAAAATAGTTATAGAGTGTGTAACCCATTACCTCGATGAAGTAAGGGCATGACAAATGCGTTCATTCCTATTCACGACTGCTTTTACCTATCAGCGCCTCTGCTGAACACCAGGGGAAGATGGGTGGCTTCTAAGTGGCAGGCAGACTCAAAGATGGTCCCTTCTGATCTCTACCCATTCCCCCAGCTTCTCAGCATCTTGTGTTTATCACATTTCTCCACAACTGTTGTTTCTCTTGTGCCCACTCCTATAAAAAAAAAAAATAGTGCCAGTTGCACATGGTGGCTCATGCCTTTGATCCCAACACTTGAGAAGTAGAGGTAGACGGATTTACTGTGAGTTTGAGGCCAGCCTGGGACTACAGATTGAGTTCCATGTCTACCTGGGTTAGAGTGAGACCCTACCTCAAAAAAAAAATAAAATAAAATAAAATAGGGCTGGAGAGATGGCTTAGTGGTTAAGCACTTGCCTGTGAAGTCTAAGGATCCCAGTTCAAGGCTCATATTCCCCAGGACCCACTTAAGCCAGATGCACAAGGGGGCGCACGCATCTGGAGTTTGTTTGCAGTGGCTGGAGGCGCTGGTGTGCCCATTCTCTCTCACTCTCACTCTCTCTCTGCCTCTTTCTTTGTCTGTCACTCTCAAATAAATAAATAAATAAGTAAAAATATTAAATGAAAAAAAAATATACCCACCAGGCTGGAGAGATTGCTTAGAGGTTAAGGTGCTTACCTGCAAAATCAAAGGACCCAGGTTCAATTTACTAGGACCCACATAAGCCAGATGCCCAAGGTGGCACATGTGTCTGGAGTTTGTTTGCATCAGTTGGAGACCCTTGCACTCCCATACTTTCTCTATCTGCCTCTTTCTCTCTCAAATAAATAAATAAATAAATAAATAAAAGTTAAAAAAAAAAAAAAAAACAACCACACACACACACACAAAAAAAACAATAACAAAATGGGGAAGACAAAAAAAAAAAAAGAGAAAAAATAGGGCCTTGCAGTGTAGACCTGAGATATCTCTCCAGTACAACTATGCACTTTAAAAAAATAATATATTTTATTTATTTATTTGAGAAAGAGGTAGAGAGTGAGAGAGAGAGAATGGGCACGCCAGGGCCTCCAACCACTGCAAACAAACTCTAGACGCGTGCGCCCCTCGTGCATCTGGCTTACCTGGGTAAGCCATTTCTGCAGCCCACAACTATGCCCTTTTCACTGACCTAGAACTTTTATTTTGTGTGTATGTGTGTTTCATTTTAAATATCTTATTATTTATTTATTTGAAAGAGAGAGAAAGGGGCTGGAGAGGTGGCTTAGCGGTTAAGCACTTGCCTGTGAAGCCTAAGGACCCCGGTTCGAGGCTCGGTTCCCCAGGTCCCACGTTAGCCAGATGCACAAGGGGGCGCACGCGTCTGGAGTTCGTTTGCAGTGGCTGGAAGCCCTGGCTCGCCCATTCTCTCTCTCTCCCTCTATCTGTCTTTCTCTCTGTGTCTGTCACTCTCAAATAAATAAATAAAAAGTGAACAAAAAAATATTTTTTTTTAATTTTCATTAACATTTTCCATGATTATAAAATATATCCCATGGTAATTCCCTCCCTCCCCACCCCCACACTTTCCCATTTGAAATTCCATTCTCCATCATATTACCTCCCCATTACAATCATTGTAATTACATATATACAATATCAACCTATTAAGTATCCTCCTCCCTTCCTTTCTCCACCCTTTATGTCTCCTTTTCAACTTACTGGCCTCTGCTACTAAGTATTTTCATTCTCACGCAGAAGCCCAGTCATCTGTAGCTAGGATCCACATATGAGAGAGAACATGTGGCGCTTGGCTTTCTGGGCCTGGGTTACCTCACTTAGTATAATACTTTCCAGGTCCATCCATTTTTCTGCAAATTTCATAACTTCATTTTTCCTTACCGCTGAGTAGAACTCCATTGTATAAATGTACCACATCTTCATTATCCACTCATCTGTTGAGGGACATCTAGGCTGGTTCCATTTCCCAGCTATTATAAATTGAGCAGCAATAAACATGGTTGAGCATGTACTTCTAAGGAAATGAGATGAGTCCTTTGGATATATGCCTAGGAGCGCTATAGCTGGGTCATATGGTAGATCAATCTCTAGCTGTTTTAGGAACCTCCACACTGTTTTCCACAATGGCTGGACCAGATTGCATTCCCACCAGCAGTGCAGAAGGGTTCCTTTTTTTCCACATCCCCGCCAACATTTATGATCATTTGTTTTCATGATGGTGGCCAATCTGACAGGAGTGAGATGGAATCTCAATGTAGTTTTAATCTGCATTTCCCTGATGACTAGTGACGTAGAACATTTTTTTAGATGCTTATATGCCATTCGTATTTCTTCCTTTGAGAACTCTCTATTTAGCTCCATAGCCCATTTTTTGATTGGCTTATTTGATTCCTTATTATTTAACTTCAAAAAAATATTTTAAAAAATAAAAATAAAAGAAGAGAATGGCAGTGGCAGATGTTTAAAAAAAAAAAAGAGAGAGAAAGAATGAAGGCGTTAGCACGTGCCACCTTGTGCATTTGGCTTTACATGGGTACTGAGGAATCGAATCTGGGTCCTTTGTCTTTGCCAGCAAACACCTTAACCACTAAACCATCTCTCCAGCCATTTTTTGGTTTTGTTTTGTTTTCCACTATGTAGCCTCAGGCTGGCTTTGAACACACGGAGATCCACCTACTTCTGCCTACCGAGTGCTGGCATTAAAGGCATGCGCCACTACGCCTGGCAAAACAAAACAAAACAAAACAAAAACTTTTCTTCTGGACTAAGTTTGTAAAACGATGACCAAGGAGATGTTATACTAGAGCTTTCCAAAACGTGCAATCGCTTAACCCGCCGGATTGCCAAGGAGGGGAGTGGGCGTGGCCACAGCTGGCTCCGCGTGGGCGTGGCCTGCGGGCGGGGGCGGGGCCAGGCGGGGGCATCGGCGCCGCCGTGGGCGCCCCGGGGGCGGGGACCGCAGCCGAGCTTCCTGTCTGCGCCTGCGGAATCGCCGTTTGACCCCGGAAGTGCGGGCTCCCCGGGAGCTGTCACCGTGTTCGGCGGCGGCACGGCGCCGGTGGTGGAGCCGCCGAGGTGAGTGCGAGCCTGGGTCCTCCCGGATGCGAGGCCTGGGGGCTCGGGGGAGGACCCGGGGCTGTGGTTTGGAAGAGTCAGCATCCGTATCCTCGCTGCCCCCAAACCCCCCCCCCCGGGGGCCGTGAGCCCTCACCGCCCTCCCTGACTAGGACGCCTGAACCAGAAACCCCGGACCCCGAGTGAGGCAAGACGAGCCAGGGTTCCCCGGGCTTCAGTTTGTCGGTGTTCATTCATTCGTTCAGCAAGGTTTTGTTGAGTGTCTGCTATGGGCCAGCTCACAGACGTAGGCCCTGCCCTCATGGAGCTTACAGTCTAGTGGGAGGAGACAGTCGACGGCAAGTAAAATGCACCAGGCAAATTAAAGATAGACTACCGCAGGATCTAGGTCACGTTCTGAAGAGAGTAATGCTGAACTGAGACCAGCAGATCGATGGCAGTTAGAAATAACTGATGCCATGGGGATATATGCGGATCATCTTATAATTGGTGGTTGTGTGAGACTCTCCCCCTAACTTTTGGCTTGTGCTGCCCCACCCAGCAAGAGAGATATAGTGATTATGTATGTATGTATTTGTGTGTGTGTATTATATGTATATCCATTGTATTTGTCCTTTTGGAACTAATTTTGGCCTAGTTGCTGAGGTGAAGTGAGGTAAAAATTGAAGCCACTTTGGCAACCTCCCTCTTCCCTTACGTCATTTTTCTCTGGTTAAACGCTGCTCGAGTCCCTACACAGCAAACATGATGTTGATTATTATTTGTAAGGCCACTGAATTTGTATCTGTAATTCTCATGAAAGAGAACCTTAGTATTTCCTGGGCACCAGAGCCTGCAATGTAGTATGTACTGAAAAGTATATAGAGCTGGGTGTGATACACATGGCTATAATCCCAGCACTCAGGAGGCTGAGACAGGAGGATCAGGAATTCAAGGCCAGTTCAAGGATAGCCTGGACTATAGGAGACTCTGTCTTAACATTACCAACAAAAGTATCGAATGGATGAGATGATTGTCCCGGTAGTATTTGCTTTCCAGTGGCTCCCTTTTTTCTTTTTTTTTAAATTTAATTTTACTCTGTTAAATGTTTTTTGTATATATTTGAGAGAGAGAGAAGCAGGTAGAGACAGAATGGGCACGCCAGAACCTCTAGCCACTGCAAACAAACTCCAGACGCATATGCCATCTTGTGTATCTGGCTTGTGTGGGTACTGGGGAATCAAATGTCGGTCCTTAGGCTTCACAGGTAAGCGCCTTAACCACTAAGCCATCTCTGTAGCTCACCTTTTTTTTTCTTTAGAAAAAAATATTTTTCTTTATTTAAGAGAGAGATACAGAGAAGCAGAGAATGCAAAGCCAGGCGTGGTGGCGCACGCCTTTAATCCCAGCACTCGGGAGGCAGCGGTAGGAGGATCACCATGAGTTCGAGGCCACCCTGAGACTCCATAGTGAATTCCAGGTCAGCATAAGCTAGAGTGAGACCCTACCTAAAAGCCAAAAAAAAAAAAAGAGAGAGAGAGAGAGAGAGAAGCAGAGAATGGGCACACCACAGCCTCCTGCTATGGCAAACAGACTCCAGATGCAGATGCATGTGCATGTGCCAGTTTATGCACCTGGCTTTATCTAGGTCCTGGGGAATTGAACCTGGGCCATCAGGCTTTGCAAGCAAATGCCTTTAACCACTGAGCCATTCTTGAGCCCAGCCCCCTTTGTGTTTTTTTTTTCTTTGTGGGTTTTATTTATTTATTTATTTATTTATTATTTTATTTTATTTTTTTTTTTTTTTGAGGCAGTGTTTTGCTGGAGCCCAGGCTGACCTAAAACTTATTCTGTATACCAGGCTGGTCTTGAACCTACAATTAAAGGCATGAGCCACCACATCCTGCGCAGATTATCATCTCTTTCTGATCATGCCTGCACTATGTAAGATGACTCCTCACTGCTTTTATATAAAAGGCCAACATTTTTAGCATAACACTGGAGGCTCTTTTTGAACTGGTCCTGTCTTCCTTGTCTAACCTCTTCTCATTGTGTCATCCCTTCTTGACCTAGCATTTTCTTTCTTCCTTCCTTCCTTTTTTTTTTGGGGGGGGGCGAGATTTCACTCTAACTTGGGCTCTCAGGCTGACCTGGAACTCACTATGTAATCTCAGGGTGGTTTCGAACTCTTGGTGATCCTCCTACCTCTGCCTCCCAAATGCTGGGATTAAAGATGTGTGCCACCACACCTGGCCTTGATCTTGCATTTTCAGAAACACAAATTATCTCCCTCTTCCTTCAGAGCCATGTATATTATGCCTCTGAATCCTTGCTTTTGTTTGTTCTCTCTCCTCCTGTCTGTCAGCATCCAGATTGCAGGTTACCTTCTCTATTACTCCCTCCCTCTCTCTTCTTGGCTCCAGTTTTGGAAATGTCCTGTTACAGCTCTACCATCAAATTATAGTCATTGACATGCCCAGGACCCAGCATGTATTCAATCAACATTATTGAATAAATAGGAAGCCCAAAGTGCTTTGTCTATGGTTGGGAATTGAATGATAACAGCTTAACTTTACAGAGTTCTTATTATATATAAGGCCTTTTGTAGACCACTTGGCATTGAAGATGTCCCACAGCAATCCTGAGAGATCATATTATAACAGTGGTGTTAAAGGAAAGAAAATCAAGGGGAAGAGAGATCAAAGAACTATCTCTGGGTCTCAACATGTATAGAAAAACATGGAGACAGAATTTGAACATAGGCATAGGACTGTAAAATGCTCTTTTTTTATTTATTTACTCGAGAAAGAGTAAATATTTATTTATTTACTTGAGAAAGAGTAAATTAGCCACTGCAAATGAACTCTAGATACATGTGCCACCGTGTGCATCTGGCTTTACCTGGGTACTGGGGAATCGAACCTGGGTACTTCGGCTTTGCCCACAAGTATCTTAACCAGTAAGCCATCTCTCCAGCCCTGTAGACTCTTCAACTCCCACACCAACTGCTTTTGCAGGTACTGGTTTGTAGAGGTTGGTACTTCTCTTCTGGCGCTGGGGTTGACCCCAGAATAGGCTCTGCCCGCAGGAATCTGTGTGTCTACTCTCTTCTTCCCATCCATATTCCTTCCAGGAGGGTCACGCAGCACAATGCCAGCTCTGCCCCTGGACCAACTCCAGATTACCCACAAGGACCCGAAGACGGGAAAGCCGAGGACTTCACCAGCACTGGTGAGCCAGCGCCTTGAGGGTGTTTAGCCTGATAGGATCAGTCTTGCAGTTTCAGAAGAAAAAGTAAATTCCTTCCTTATCTGTTCCAAAAATGACCTGAGAGCTGTAGTCAGTCATGCAGTAGTTGGGACATTACTAGGCCCTTCCAAGGTTAGTGCAGAAATCCACTTCTGACCTGCAGCCTCAATTTGAGTGGTATTCTTTTCTTTCTTTCTTTTTCTTTATAATTTTTCTTTAACTGAGAGAGAGAGAGAATTGGTGCTCCAGGGCCTCGAGCCTCTGCAGTTGAACTCCAGACGCGTGTACCACCTTGTACACATGTGCAACCTTGCATGCTTGCATCGCCTGTGCGTCTGGCTTATGTGGGACCTGTAGAGTCAAACATGGGTCATTAGGCTTTGCAGGCAAGTGCCTTAACCGCTAAGCCATCTCTCCAGCCCGTGAGTAGTGTTCTTTATGCCATCCGCCTTCCCCTCAAAGCATTTTATTTCCAGTCAGTCTGGTGACAGTTCTGACTTGGCCTTCACTGGGTTAGGAATGGATTCAGAGCCAGATTTGGTGATTGGATCGTGTGGAAGTCTCAGGGCGTCAGTAGGACCTTTTGCAGAGTGATCTGAGCTGCTCCCCACACTTCTGAAGCAACCTGACTTCAGAGGTTGGACTGGCTTTTATTTTAACTGTGACAAGAACTGCCACATCCAGCGTCCAGCAGCGCTGGTGACACTGAAAACTAAGGAGTCTGTGAAACCGCTGATTCCTAGCTGCAGAGAGATTAGAGCCATGGCAAGGTGCCAGTTTACTGAAGAAGGAGACAGGCATGAGGACTCAAGTCCCTGTACCCACTTGTTGACTTCCCAGGAATATGAGCTTACTTGAATAAGGTGGGAAAGAAGTACTTACTAGAGGCTTGAATAAAGTCATGGACAACAGGAGCGGGTATTTTATTTCCTGCCTTCTGTTTGGCTTTTTACTACTTCCTAAAGAGTCTCTAGTAATAGAACCCAGCATGTACTCAGTACTTCATTCTAACTCACCTGGATTATTTTATTCAAGCTGTATTCCAGCCCTATGAATGGAGGTTTGGTTGTCCCCATTTTACAGAGGAGAAGATTGACAGTTTAAAGTCACAGAACTAAGGAATCAGAGCCAGGATGGGACTTCAGCCATGCAGATCCCAGAATCCCATACCCTTCACCTTGCTTCTATAAAGCAAATTATTTTTCTTCTCATAACCTGTGTATGTACGGAATATATTTGTCAGAAAAGCTAGAAGTCTGCTGTTAAGTACAGTAACCATTCAGTGGGGACCATTCACTGCCTGGAGCTTTTGAGCCCTTGTGATGTGGCTAGTGGCTAAAATGTGGACTTTTGAACTGGATTTTTTTTGCAAGGCAGGGTCTCACTGTAGCCCAGGCTGATGGTGCTCTATAGACCTCAGGCTGTAGGCTGGCCTCAAAATTACTTGTGGTCCTCTGACCTCAGCCTCCCTAGTGATGGGATAAAGGTGTGTGTCACTATGACCAGCTCTGAATTGAATTTTGTTTGTTTGTTTTTTTCAATGTAAGGTCTCTAACCCAGGCTGACCTGGAACTCACTCTAGTTTCAGGGTGGTCTTGAACTCATGGCGGTCCTCCTACTTCCTACCTTGATCTCCCAACCTCCCAAGGAATGCCCCATCATGCCTGGCTGAGCTGGATTTTTGTTTGTTTGTTTTACAAAGTAGGGTTTTAACCTTAACTGCTAAGCCATCTCTCCAGCCCTCAGTATTATTTTTTTGCTGGAGTGGGGGTTAAAGGTAGGCTTTTGCTCTAACCCAGGCTGACCTAGAATTTACTATGTAGTGTCAGGGCTGCCTCAAACTCACAGCTATCCTCTTACCTCTGCCTTCCAAGTGCTGGGATTAAAAGTGTGTGCCACCACGCCTGGCTTGAACTTGATTTTTTTATAAGACACAGAGAAAGAGTTGGTGCTCCAGGGCCTCTAGCTACTGCAGTTGAACTCCAGACACGTGCACCACCTTGTGTACATATATAACTTTGTGCGCATAAATCACCTTGTACATCTGGCTTATGTGGGTTCTAGGAAGTCAAGCCTGAACCGCTAAACCATCTCTCTAGCCCTTAAATTGGATTTTTTTTTTTTTTTGAGGCAAGCCCAACAGACTGGCCTTTTAAAAAAAAAATTTGTGTTCATTTTTATTTATTTATTTGAGAGTGACAGAGAAAGAGAGAGAATGGATGCACCAGGGCTTCCAGCCACTGCAAACAAACTCCAGATGTGTGCGCCTCTTTGTGCATCTGGCTAATGTGGGTCCTGGGGAATTGAGCCTCGAACTGGTGTCCTTAGGCTTCACAGGCAAGTGCTTAACCGCTAAGCCATCTCTCCAGCCCTGGCCTTTTTTTTTTTTTTTTTTTAATTGTGTGTGCCAGAGGGAGATGATTGGCACACCAGGACCTTCAGCCACTGCAATGGAACTCTAGATGCATGTGCCCCCTTGTGTGCATGTGTGACCTTGCACACTTATGTCACTTGGTGTGTCTGGCTTACGTGAGACCTGAGGAGTCGAACATGAGTCCTCAGGCTTCTCAGGCAAGCCCCTTAACTGCTATCTCTCTAGCCCTTGAACTGGATTTTTAATTAATCATTGTAAATGAAAGTAGCCCCATGTAGTGAATGCCTACAGGTGTAAGGTTCCATGGAAGATCAGAACACTCAAGACCACTCTGAGGCAGGAAAATAACTTTATCAGGGACCCCAAGCTGCTAGGCTGTTTCATGGGAGGAGAGAGAGAGCATAGTCTAGATAGTTTGGGTGGGTTTTTAAAAATATTTTATTTATTTTTTTATTTGAGGGAGAGAATGGGTGTGCTAGGGCCTCCTGCCACTGCAAATAAACTCCAGATGCATGGCCATCTTGTGCATCTGGCTTTATGTGGTTCCTGGGGAATCAAACCTGGATCCTTAGATTTCAAAGACAAGCATCTTAACTAAGCCATCTATCTCTTCAGCCCTAGTTTGGGTTTTTATAGTCTTTTCCTTTGGGAGGGGGATACAGAAGGCAGAGGACTGAGGAATTTGGGGAAGAGCCGGGACCAAATGGAGAAATGGCGGGGGGGCAGAGACATGGAGGAGGTAATCAGTCCGAGGATGGATTGCCATCAGAAGAGGAGCCAGGTTGTCTCTAAGATCAGATCAGCAGGAAAATTGTGGCCAAGGACATTGTTAGGTCAGGGGAATCCAGCTTAAGCAATGTAAACATCTAAGGTTGCATCAGTCAGGCTGCTGCCTTTCTCCTCCGTCATTCGGGACTCGTGTCCTATCTGTACATGTACCGATGATGCAGCTCCTGTTGTTCCAGAAAGCTCTGCTGGGCAGCGCTGGTGGAGACTGAGTGGTTGAGTTTGGTTTTCCACCTCTGTCCTCCTCTGTCTCCTGACACCAAAGTTGTTAACTCTGGGCCCTGGGAGGGCCAGGAGCCTGATTTTTTTCTCTTTACTTCTGGTTTCTCAGTGACAGGCACATGGTACGTTCTATAGAAATACTCAGTAAGGGAGTCAGGGAACCATGTGCTGGCAAGAAAAGGTGTGGTCCTGTCCTAGTGGGGCCCACACCGGAAAGCAAAACAGATCAATAGTTTGCTAATAGTCATCGGGGTTATGATCAGAGGAAGGCCAGCTTAGTATGGACTGGGACTGCTGAGTCATACCAGGTGGGGGCCGGGGGAGGGGGGAATGCTACCAGGAAGGGTGTGTTTGTAACTGTAAGGTCTTGGATTAGTGGGAAGGACATGTTGCCAAAGGATGGCTTCCTAGAGGAGGGAGATTCTGCACTGGGAGGCACTATTTGGGCCTAGCAGGGGGAAAAGGAAGGTCTGGCCAGAGTCCCCTAGGATGCTGTGCTAAGTCTTGAGGGAGCCTGCCTCCTTAACTCCAAGCCTGGGTCACTAGAGGTAGCAGCAGTGTAGCAGATCGAATGAGCACAGCCTTTGCATTAATCTTACACATACTTGGCACGTTATTTAAGGTCTCTAGGCCTCAGGGTCCACAAAGGGTAATAATGGGACAAGCTTGGGCCTATGGTGGGTATGTAGTTAAATTGTGCCTGGCAACCAAGGAAGTACTCAATAATTGCAGTTAATGATGCAGTGACAACAGCATTGGAGGGGGCTGGGGCGGTCAGAGAGATGAGCCAGGGAGGAAAGGTCCTGAGCTGTACTGAAGAGCAGTGACCAGCAAGCGGCAGGAAATGCGAAAGGTCGTCTTGGCGCATGCATAGGGGTTTGCCTTTTTGTCTTTTTCTTTTCTTTCTTTTTTTCTTGTTTTTTCGAGGTAGAGCCTTGCTGTAACCCAGGCTGACCTGGAATTCACTCTGTAGTCTCAGGGTGGCTTGAACTCCTTGTGATCCTCCTGCCTCTGGCCTCCTGAGTGTTGGGATTAGAGGCATCTGCCAACATGTCCAGGTTTTTTTTTTTTTTTTTTTGGTTTTTCGAGGTAGGCTCTCACTCTAGTCCAGGCTGACCTGGAATTCACTATGTAGCTATGTAGTTTTTTCAGGGTGCCTCAAACTTATGACAATCCTCCTACCTCTGCCTCCTGAATGCTGGAATTAAAAGCATGAGCCACCGCGGCCGGCCTCCAGCCCTTTTTTTTTTTTTTTTTTAATTATTTACTGGGCTGGAGAGATGGCTTAGTGGTTAAACGCTTACCTGTGAAGCCTAAGGACCGTGGTTCAAGGCTTGATTCCCCAGTACCCACGTAAGCCAGATGCACAAGGTGGTGGTGCATGCATCTGGATTTTCTTTGCAGTGGCTGGAGGCCCTGATGTGCCCATTCTCTCTCTCTCTGCCTCTTTATCTGTCTGTTGCTCTCAAATAAATAAAGAGGTATGGAGAGCTGGCTTAGCAGTTAAGACACTTGCCTACAAAGCCAAAGGACCCAGGTTCAAATTCCTAGGACCCATGTAAGCCAGATGCAAAAGGGGGCGGACACATCTGGAGTTCGTTTGCAGTGGCTAGAGGCTCTGGCATGCCCATTCTCTCTTTCTCTCTCTCCCTATTTCTCTCTCAAGTAAATAAATAGTAAAATATTTTAAAATAAACAAAAAATTATTTATTTATGAGAGGGAGGGAGAAAGAGACAGAGAGAACCTCTCTTAAAAAAAAAATCGGGCTGGAGAGATGCCTTAACAGTTAAGCACTTGCGTGTGAAGCCTAAGGATCCTGGTTCGAGGGACTCCCCAGGATCCACGTTAGCTAGATGCACAAGGGGGCGCACGCATCTGGAGTTTGCTTTCAGTGGCTGGAGGCCCTGGTGCACCCATTCTCTTATCTATCTCTATCTGCCTCTTTTCTCTGTCTGTCTGTCACTCTCAAATAAATAAAAATAAATTTCATTTTCAACAGATCAATACCTAGACCCTGACTGTACAGTCTGTAAATAGACAAGAGCCCCACAGCCCCCAGTGAGTCCTTGTGGAACCCCAACACTGCCGTTTGCAAACTTACATGCAAGGCCTGGGAAGTTCTTTAGGATATTGGCCCAGCATTCTCAGTTAATTGTTCTGCGGGAAGTGGGAGACTGTGGTCTGATAACAGCGGAGGCATCAGCATCACCTGGCCCTCCTCCTGTTACCCCTGCCCCGAGGCATTCTCCCTCATGCAGTCAGGAGTCAGGGGAGAGAACTGAGCTCATCCTCTGTCCTTGATGGTGAACAAAGGGAGGTCTGTTCACAGTGTCATTGGGGCCAGGAGAGAGAACTTGTGACTCAAGGCTGAGACCTGCAGCTACTTGATTAGAATCTCTTCTTTAAAAAAAAAAAAAAGTAACGGCTGGAGAGATGGCTCTGTGGATAAAACCCTTGCCATACAAGCATGAGTACCTGAGTTAAGATTCCCCAGACACTACATTCAAAAAAGTTTAAAAAAAAATACCACTGGTTTGCTTTCCTCTAGTTATATAAGAGAAAAAAAGTGATATATAGAATATGATGCTATTTGACCGGGCGTGGTGGGTGCACGCCTTTAATCCCAGCACTCGGGAGGCAAAGGTAGGAGGATCGCTGTGAGTTTTAGGCCACCCTGAGGCTACATAGTGAAATCCAGGTCAACCTGGGCTAGAGTGAGACCCTACCTTGAAAAACAAAACAAGGCAAAAGAATATGATGCTATTTGCCTCAGAAAGAAAAAAAAAAGACCCAAACACATCTTTCATATGGTTCTGTCTCTCTCTCTCTCTTTTTTTTTTGGGGGGGGTTGTTTTTCGAGGTAGGGTATTGTTGTCTAGCCCAGGCTAACTTGGAATTTACTATGTAGTCTCAGGGTGGCTTTGAACTCACAGTGATCCACCTACCCCTGCCTCCATTCCCAGGTGCTGGGACTAAAGGGGTGCACCACCACACTTGGCTTCATATGGCTGTATTTTAATATAAATACTTAGAACTGCTAGGACCCCTAACAGCTGATGAGTGGCTTCCTCAGATCATGGGGACTAGGAGTATGGTCCTGGGTGACTCAGCTTTTCTGAAGCCCTCTCTCTCTCTCTCTCTCTCTCTCTCTCTCTGTCTTCCTTCCCTTCCTTTCTCTCAATTTCTCTGGTTTGTGCACTTACTGGGAATTGAATCTAGGGCCTCACACATGCTAAGTACATGCTTACCACTGGGTTACACCCACAGTCCAAATTTTTTGAAAGAAAAGATCCTTATGAGCCAGGCATGGTGGCACACACCTTTAATCCCAGCACTCAGGAGGTAGAGATAGGAGGATCAGAGTGAGTTTGAGGCCAGTGTGGGACTACATAGTGAATTCCAGGTCAGCCTGGCCTAGTGTGAGACCCTACCATAGGAAAAAAAAAATTTTTATGTGCCAGCCATTTATATAATGAAAAATTATTTTTAAAAGTAATATATTGGTCAGGTGTGATGGCACACGCCTTTAATCCCAGCACTTGGGAGGCACAGGTAGGAGGATTGCCGAGAGTTCAAGGCTACCCTGAGACTACATAGTGAATTCCAGGTTAGCCTGGACCAGAGTGAAACCCTAAAAAAAAAAAACAAAAAAAATTACTATTTGTTTATTGTTTAAAAGTTGGAAAATATATTCAAGCCACAAGCCACGGTTCCCTGCCCATTACATACTCACTGATTTTTGGCATTTATTCCCCTTATTTGTTTGTTTGTTTGTTTATTTATTTATTTATTTATTCCCCCCAGGGTAGAGTCTCACTCTAGCTCAGGCTGACCTGGAATTCACCATGTAGTCTCAGAGTGGCCTTGAACTCAGGAGGCAATCCTCCTACATCTCTGCCTCCCAAGTGCTGGGATTAAAGGTGTGCGCCACCACACCCAGCTCTTTTTTTTTTTTTTTTTTTTTTTTTTGGTTTTTCTAGGTAGAGCCTTGCTCTAGTCCAGGCTGACCTGGAACTCACTATGTAGTCTCAGGATGGCCTTGAAATGGAGATCCACCTACCCCTGCCTTCCAAATGCTGGGATTAAAGGTGTGCACCACCACACCCAGCTCATAAATTTTTATTTATTTATTTTTTTTTTGAGAGAAAGAGGCAGATAGAGAGAATGGGTACACCAGGGCCTCCAGCCACTGCATATGAACTCCAGACACATGCACCCCCTCGTGCATCTGGCTTACATGTCCTGGGGAATCAAACCATGGTCCTTATGCTTCACAGGCAAACGCCTTAACCGCTAAGCCATTTCCCTAGCCCCTCATTCATTTTTTTAAATCTGTAACCAGCATCTAAGTATGTGGACTTTCCAAAAATAAAATGAAAAAACACCCAAACCTGATTATATTACAGAGTTTTGTATCCTGCTTTCACTTCCCTTAACTTTTCCCTCATGTAATTAAAAATGTTCCAAAAACATGTTTTTTACCAGC
The DNA here is from genome assembly GCF_020740685.1 of Jaculus jaculus. Classification (NCBI taxonomy): domain Eukaryota; kingdom Metazoa; phylum Chordata; class Mammalia; order Rodentia; family Dipodidae; genus Jaculus; species Jaculus jaculus. Next base: position 9,864,225 of record NC_059114.1, on the reverse strand, counting down.
TCCCCTCGTGTTCCCTGGTACAGCCATGCCCGCTTTGTTAGATACACTTAGTTCTTTATGCTTAAAATCTTCTTGGAGGGTCACTGGTTGGAACAGCCAAGAGTTGTCATTGCTGTGGGTTGGCAAATGGGCCCTCACTGACTAACCTCTGCCACGTTAACACGTGGTTTTTGGATCCGTAGCACCCTGAGCAGAAGGCAGACCGGTATTTTGTGTTATACAAACCGCCCCCTAAAGACAACATTCCCGCCCTAGTGGAGGAGTACCTGGAACGCGCCACCTTCGTAGCCAATGACCTCGACTGGCTCCTGGCCTTGCCTCACGATAAATTCTGGTGCCAGGTAACATTCTATCAAAATTAGCACTAAGACAAAGCACATGACATGCCATTGGTCGCTGTTGTTTTTTTCTCCCTGTAGGAGGTGCCTTTTTGTCTTCTACTTCCCTTGGATCTTTAAGAGCAAATTGTGGTCTGGATTGCTCTATCACAATCATATTGATGTTTACACACTGCCCAGGTGTCACTTTAGAAACGTGGGTTTAGCCCTGGGCTCATCTGTATCTCATTAGTCCCTTGGGGTTGGGGTATTTGCACTAGGCCAGGGATCATAGGCCATGAGCCCCTGTACAGTCTACCTACAAAGCTTTGGGCCTCAGGGATCAATCTTTGCTCTCCTGTTGCCCGACTTAGGTGATCTTCGATGAGACCCTGCAGAAGTGTCTGGACTCCTACCTGCGCTATGTCCCCCGAAAGTTTGATGAGTGGGTGGCCCCAACCCCTGAGGTTGCTGCCACGCAGAAGCATCTCCACCGCAGTGTTTTTCTCACCTTCCTCCGCATGTCCACCCACAAGGAATCCAAAGTAAGCCCGTGACCCTTTGATAGAGGGCCACCCGACACCTCCCTGCCAGGCCCTCTGCCCCTGGGAAAGTCGGTGCTGAGAGTGTCAAGTTGCCTCTGTCTCCTCTCTGCCTTTATTTCATCATTTAGGAAGAAATCTGTGCCACCTCCCTCAGCCTCTAATCCAGCAGCCTGTCTGCAGCACACCCTGGGTTTTCATCAGTGGGAGGCAAGGGCCTTGCCAGTGACATGTCTTTACTCATGTGTCCGAGGGTAACCGCACCAATTCTGACTTTTTAAAGAACTGTTTTTTGTTTTGTTTTGTTTTCCAAGGTAGGGTCTCACTCTAGCCCAGGCTGACCTGGAATTCACTGTGGAGTCTTAGGGTGGCCTCAAACTCATGGCAATCCTCCTACCTCTGCCTCCTGAGTGCTGGGATTAAAGGCGTGTGCCACCACGCCTGGCCCAGCTCTCTTTTTTTAATATTTCTTTATTTGAGAGAAGTAAAGAATCAGAGAGAGAGAATGGGAATGCCAGGGCTTCCAGCCACTGCAAATGAACTGCAGATGCATGTGCCACCTTGTGCATTTGGCTTACATGGGTCCTGGGGAGTAGAACTGAGGTCTTTTGGCTCTGCAGGCAAGCACCTTAACTGCTGAGCCATCTCTCCAGCCCTTAAAGAACTCTTATATTCTTAAACAAAATCAGCCAGGTGTGGAGATGCACACCTTTAATCACAGCACTCAGAAGGCAGAGGTAGGAGAGTTGCCATGAATTCGAGGCTACCCTGAGACTACAGAGTGAATTCCAGGTCAGCCTGGGCTAGAGTGAGACCCTACCTCGAAAAAAAACAAAAACACAAAACTTCTTTAAAAAAAAAAAAAAAAAAGCCGGGCGTGGTGGTGCATGTCTTTAATCCCAGCACTTGGGAGGCAGAGGTAGGATCTCCGTGAGTTTGAGGCCAGCCTGATACTACATACTGAATTCTGGGAACAAACAAATTCTGCAAACAAACTCCAGACATATGTGCCACCTTGTACATCTGGCTCATGTGGGTACTGGGAAATTGAACCTGGGTCCTTAGGTTCAACAGGCAAGTGCCTTAACCACTAAGCCATCTCTCCAGCCTGGATTGTAGTTTTGAAAACTTTTTTGCACTTGGTGTGGTGGTGCACACCTTAATCCCAGCACTCAAGAGGAAGAGGTAGGAGGATTGCAGTGAGTTTGAGGCCACCCCAAGACTACACACTGAATTCCAGATCAGCCTGGACTAGAGTGAAACTCTACCTTGAAAAAAAAAAAACAAAACCAACTTTTGCATAGAAATTTTCACATACACACATATACTTGTGTAAGAGTTTCATATATACAGTACGGTGAAATCCGTCCTGCAGTTTTAACCATAGCTACCATTTTGCCAAGCTTGTTTTATCCTTTTCTTTTGAGTTCTCTTATTTTCTTGGAGTTTTGTTGTTGTTTTTTTGTTTGTTTTGTTGTTTTGTTTTGTTTTTTTGGTTTTTCAAGGTAGGGTCTCGCCCAGGCTGACTTGGAATTCACTATGTAGTCCCAGGCTGGCCTTGAACTCATCATGGCAATCCTCCTATCATTGCCTCCTAAGTGCTGGGATTAAAGGTGTGTGCCACCACACCTGGCTCTCTTGGAGTATTTCAATGTAATGCCAGACATCATGCTGATTCACCCATAACTATTTCAGAACAAACCCCCAATTCCACAATGTGTTTTTGCTTCTGTTAATAGTAAGATGGAAGCTGGGTGTGATGGCATACGCCTTTAATCCCAGCACTCAGCCATTCCAGAGGCTGAGATAGGAGGATCGTCATGAGTTCAAGGCCACCCTGAGACCACATAGTGAATTCCTGGTCAGCCTGGACTACAGCGAGACCCTATCACAAAACAAAACAAAAAATCCACAAAAATAGCAACAAAATGGAGCATCACTGTTGCTCCAGGCCTGCTCATGAAACTGGGACTTAGTCTCAGTGTGGGCAGACCGTCCCTGATCAGCCCTTCCACAGCTGATGGGCATGAAGATTGTTTCTCACTAAGTTGCTGTTACTGTACAGTAGTTACACATCCAGAAAATCTCCGTCTTTTCTCTGCTTCTCTCTTAGGATCACTACATTTCTCCCTCTGCGTTCGGGGAAATCCTCTACAATAACTTCCTCTTCGACATCCCAAAGATCCTGGACCTCTGTGTGCTCTTTGGAAAAGGCAACTCGATGCTGCTCCAGAAGATGATAGGTGCGTACTGCACAGGGCCGTGGGGACGCTCAGAGACGTCTGTCAACCCCCCCCCCCCAATGTACCAAGCTAGAGATCAAAGGCTTGTGCTAAAAACACCAGGGACTTGGGGTAGAGAAGCAAGTGATGCTGGGAAATTGCTTTGTAGATAGAGGAATGTCAGTTCTGCAAGAAGTAAGTGGGGAGTAGAGACAAAAATAAAAATAAGCCGGGCGTGGTGGCACATGCCTTTAATCCCAGCACTTATGAGGCAGAGGTAGGAAGATCGCCATAAGTTCTAGCCTGAGCTAGAGTGAGACCCTACCTCGAAAAACAAAAATAATAATAAATAAATAAATAAAATATATAGCTGGGCGTGGTTGCATACACCTTTAATCCCAGCACTCAAGAGGCAGAGGTAGGATTGCTGTGAGTTTGAGGCCACTCTGAGACTACATAGTGAATTCCAGGTTAGCTTGGGCTAGAGCAAGACTCTACCTCGAAAAACCAAAAACTAATAATAATTATACACACACACGTGCAAAATGTGCTAAGCATTTTCTCAAAAATCTGTTGAGTCTTGCTGAGTATGGGCATACAAGCTGCTGTTGCCAGTATTCGAGAGGCTGGGTTAGGAAGATTATGAGTTTGAGGCCAACTTGGACTGTTACAAGTTCTTTACCATCCTAGGCTGTATATTAAGACCCTGTTTCAAAACAGCAACAAACTATCTGAAAGTCTTAGTATGAGGCCACATGTCAGTCAGTGGCAGAAATGGGGAAGTTTGCTTTGGCAATGAGTCCGAACAGCAATGACAGCCTTCATTGGAGTGTGGCATGTGGACTGGGCCCTGACATGACACACATACCACATTTATTATCTCCACTGGGTCCTCACAGCAACTGTCTGGGATCAGGGCTGTTATTTACAAATGAGGAGACTGCGGTTGAACTGTAAGGGACGTGCATGAAAGTTTGTGACTAATGTGTGGCCAAGCTGGAACTTACAGCCTCACATTCATGGCAGTCTTCCTTCCTCAGCCTCTGGAGTGCTGAGATTAAAGGTGTTAGCTATTATACCTGGCTTCTCTGTATATATTTGAAAATGTATTAGATCATAACCTGTGTGTATATATGTATGTATATGTGCATGTGTGTATAACTGTCCTTTTCTTTGAAACAATCTCTGGTTTGTTTTACTAGTCTAATTATTGCCTGCGCATCAGTTCATCTTCTATTTTCCCAGAGGAACACTTTTCATAATTTTACTATAGAATTAGAAGCTGGGACAAGTGAGCACCAGACATCATGATTAGTCAGGGAAGCAGTGAACCAGGCCAGTTTGCTTAAGAACAGTTTTCAGAAGAACAGCAACAGGAGACAGGGACGGGGTAGCAGGACCCATTCCAGCTACAGCCCCTGGAAGTGGGATTGTTCAGTGGCCTAAGTTGAACTGCCCAGTTCACACCTCAGCTCTATTCCTGGTTACATCAACGACAGTTTAGCTTGTCGAAGCCTTAGTGTTTTCACCTGGAGAAAGGGAAGGTCAGTAGCACACCTTCTCCCATGAGGGTAGCTGTGGAATGAAGTCAGAGGAAGCATGGGTAGCATGCCCAGTGCCATGCCTACACTTGTGAGCCTTGAGGAGCTCGGAGCAGGGCGATCAGCCATCTGGTGACAAGGTTAATCTGACAGCATGCTGGTGGAGAGGATGGTGTTAGGGCCACTGGAAAGCAGACTGGCCGACAATGCGGCGGAAAGGTGAGTGCATGGCCGGTTACTGGAGCAGAAGAGGACATCTGTAACGCGCATCAGGCTTGGTGAGGTCAGCTGGAAATAGTGCTGGAGAAAACTGGTGTTGATTGCAGAAAGGGAGGTAGTGGTGTGAGTCGAAGCAAGGTCATACTGGTGTGTTGGGTACGAGGTGACTGAGGATGCGGTGGGAGCTGGTGTGGCAAAGGTGGAGCAAGTCCCTCATCTTTGGGGTCGTCACTGGCTCGGAGAATCTGATGAAGGTGGATTTCATAGGTTTTTTCTTGTTGTCGTTTTTCGTAGTAGGGTCTCACTCTAGCCCAGGCTGACCTGGAATTCACTCTGTAGTCTCAGTATGGCCTTAAACTCACAGTGATCCTCCTGCCTCTGACTCCCAAGTGCTGGGGTTAAAAGCGTGCACCACCACGCCCTGCTGGTTTCATAGATTTTAAGGAATTTTGTTGTGTTCTGTTTGCTGGAACTCCTGATCCTCCTGCCTCAACCTCCCAAGTGCTGGGATTACGGATGTGGGCTACTGTGCCTTGTTGTTGTTTGAGACACTCGCTTTGTAGCCTAGGTTGGCCTGGAACTTTCCATGTAGCCCAGGTTGGCCTTGAAGACAAGCTTCTCCTGCCTCTACCTCCCTGATGCTAGGATTACAGGCAGGTGCTTCCATGCCCTGCTGGGCTGCTTTTCAGTTGTTCTTAGATTCCAGGTTAAGATTTCTAAACTTACTTACTTTTTTGAAAATATATTTTATTTATTTATTTATTTATTTATTTATTTATTTATTTATTTATTTGAGAGAGAGAGAGAGAGAATGGGCATGCCAGGGCCTCCAGCCACTGCAAACAAACTCCAGATGCATGCACCTCCTTGTGCATCTGGCTTATATAGGTCCTGGAGAGTCAAACTGGGATTCTTTGGCTTTGCAGGCAAATGCCTTAATTGCTAAGCCATCTCCCCAGCCCCTAAACTGACTTATTAAGGACAGTCTCATTGGCTCCTAGAGAGTGATTAACACAAAAAAAGTCAGAACTAAACACATCTGCAACTGGAGCCTCCTTTCTTCCTTCCTCCCCTCCCTCCCCTGCTCTCCTCCTCCTCTCTTCTTGTTTCCCCCTCCCTCACTCACTGTCTTCCTTTCTCCCTCTCTTCTTCCTTTTCTTCCACCCCTTCAGGGCTCGCTTTTCAATCCTTGAGTAGAATACACAAGGCCATCCTCTATTTTCAATACCATAGAAACTCTTGGGGAAAGCAATTATCTGTAAGAGACTTGATGAGAGAGAGATGTGAGCTGGCCAGCTGACTTGTAGGCACAAATCCAGTTCTTATCCTTGCCCTTTCCATAAACCGTCAAGGTTGGTATTGGGAATCGGCAAGTACACTTGTGAAGGTAGGCTTTGCAGTCAGTGTCCCTTGGAGCGGCTTTGCAGACTAGGAGGAAATTGGGTCATGGTCCTTTCCTAGGCTGTGCTCATCTGTTTGGCAGCATCTCTCTCCTATTCACCCTGAGCTGAATTGCCTTTGTCTGATAAGGGGCAGTTCAAAGGGTGCCCTTGCCTGTCCCCCTTACCTTTGTGTTATTTCTTTAAGGGATCAAAAGCTAGAGAGCTCTTCACTGTCATCTCTAGGATCAGATCAAGGAGAAGAAAGGAACTGAAAAGACTCCGAGGATAGATTGTGAAATTTAAGCTATCTTGATGTTTGGGTGAAAAAAAAAAAATCACTATTTCTCAGTCAGAGCTGACAGGCTCATGAGAGTGCTTTGCCCTGGGCCAGGCAGTCAGGATACCATAAGGAATCTACCATGGTCTTGGGGTTGTGAGAGACCTTTCCTGCTGCCTGTGTCAGAGGTGTTGCCTTAGGTGGGGAAGCCTGCCTCCTGGCAGTGTGAAACTGGGAGGCCGTTCCAGGCACAGGGCTTGTTGACTGAGGGTGAGGGTGGTCTGAGGGAGGACTGCAATGCAGGGGTGGGAACAGGGCGACCTGGATGCCAGCAGAGGCCAGATCTCGGAGGGCCCTTGAGGATCAGGACAGGAGGTTTTGAGGAGGAGCAGAGGTTGGTTAGTGCAAGAGGAAGATGCAGGTGGCCCAGTCACACCCCCGCAGATTGCAGGATCAGCATCCCGTCAGGAGGCAAGAGCACTGAGCATTGGAGTCTGGGCTGGAGGAGCTGAGCTTTCTAGAGCCAAGGAATGAAGTGGCATCCAGAACTGTGCTGGTGGAAAGTCTGGCTCCTAGTGACTGGCCTTTGCTCTTTGTGTTTAGATACCCCAGGATTGGGCTAGGGCCATAGGGTTAGTAATAAGGAAACTGGAAAGACCTCCCCAGAGGCAGAGGGCACTAGATTTCAGAGCATCTGGCCATCAGCTTGACAGGCAGAGATAACAGAGAGATCAGGCGTCCCCAGCCTCTTCTGGCTGGGCATTGGCATTTCTCATCTGCATGTCCTCCAGCTAACTGCTGCTCCTCTTCCTCCCTCCCTCACCATTTGGACAGTGGAACACTGGGTTTCTGTTCCAGCTACCATATGTCCTAACCCACGCACGCACAGAGCAGCAGTTGGAGGATAGTAAACACTCGGATGGGCTCCATCTTAACAGAACAGCCACAAATGTGTGCCAGCCCGTTTCCAAGTCTCCCTCTGCCTCCCCTCCCCCACCCCACTTAGAGCAGGGAGGACTGGGATGGTGACATGTCCAGAAGCAAGGATTCCCAGAGAAATTCTTCACATTTTCAGAGGTGTGGCCTGGCAAGAATCCTGCATTACTGTATGCAGCTTTACTGAGCAGAGATCATAGTTGCTAAAATTTTCCTGGATGTCTAGCTCTTACCTCCAAAGCCAATGATGTCATAGGAGGCATGGTGCCCAAGTTTGGTCACTCCCTGGAGTTATCAAGATGAGCTGGTTTGGCCAGGGCCAGTCTTTTATATAATTCACTAGTCAGGGATGCCTGAAAAGTTACATTGTACTAGACAAGCTCCTTTCCCAGCCCTAGGCCAAAGGTCATTGCCAGCAGGGCCAGAGCCCAAGACTTGTCTTTTGTCTTCCCCATAGGCTTAGGGAAAGAGAAAGATCACAGAATATTCTGGTAACCATTTGTTTTTGTTTTTTATTTTTATTTGCTAGAGAGAGGCAGATAGAGAATGGGTGCACCAGGGCCTCTAGCCACTGCAAACTCCAGATGCATGTGCCACCTTGTGCATCTGGCTTATGTGGGTCCTGAGGAAGCCAACCTGCATCCTTTGGCTTTCCAGACAAGCGCCTTAACCATTAAGCCATCTCTCCAGCCCCTGATAACCATTTGTAACATGTCCTCTCCACCCCTCACCACCAGCTCCTTTTTGTTTTTTCTTTCTAGGGAACATTTTTACCCAGCAGCCAAGTTACTATAGCGACCTGGACGAAACCATCCCCACCATCCTTCAGGTACCCGCTCTCAGCCCTGGGTGGGGAGGGTGAGTCTGGGGTGTGCGTCAGTCCTCATCACTTGATGGTTTTCTGGAAGAAACATTTGTCCTCTAGCCCCTCTCTAGACCCCAACCCAGGCTGGAAGTGTGGCTTGGTAGGAGAGTACTTACCTAGCATATGCAAAGCCCTGGTTTGATCCTTAACGGAAATAAAAAAGGGAGGCGAGGAGGGAGGGAAGCACACCCCTTCAGATTCACCCTTTGTCCTCCTTAATAGGACTGAAATCTTAAGGGCTGTCTGACACTCACTGAAAGTTTGGCTTGCATTTTATTTATTTATTTATTTTTGGTTTTTTGAGATTTTTATTTATTTGAGAGAGAAAGAGGCAGAGAGAGAGAGAGGGAGAGAATGGGTAAAACCTTGTACATGTGGTTTATGTGGGTTTTGGAGAATCGAACCTGGGTTCGAAGTACCTTAACTGCTAAGCCATTTCACCAGCCCATGGCTTGCATTTTATATTGTTTGCCAACAGCTTTATACCTCCAAGAGCTATCCCTTTCAGAGGCCTATATTTCTCAAATAGAAACTTAAAAGTCTTACAAAACCATTTCATAAAAGAATAATACTCATTGTAGAAAATGTAAGAAATTTAAAAAAAAAAGAAACAGAAAGGAGCCAGTCATAGTGACTCATGCCTATATTCTCATCACTTGGGAAGCTAAGACAGGAGGATTGCCTTGAGTTTGAGGGCAGCTTGGGCTCTATGGTAAGACCATTTAAAAAAAAAAAAAAAAAAAAGCCAGGCATGGTGACTCATGCCTTTAATCCCAGCATTTAGGAGGCAGAGGTCAAGGATGGCCATGACTTCAAAGGCCACCCTGAGACTACATAGTGAATTCCATGTCAGCCTGAGCTACAGCGAGACCCTACCTCAAAAAAACAAAGAAATGAATGAAAAAATAAAAGAGACCTTGGGGATTGAGCATGGTAGCACATACCTTTAATCCCAGCACTCAGGAGGTAGAGGTAGGAGGATCGCCGTGAGTTCGAGGCCATCCTGAGACTGCATAGTGAATTCCAGGTCAGCCTGAGCTACAGTGAGACCTTACCTCGAAAGACAAAAAAAAAAAGGTATGTCCCATAAATAGCCATCTACAAAGGGATACAAAAACGTATTATATATTGCTGAAAGTATTTTCACATTGCCTTGTATTTGCTGAATCAATCACATCAAGTAATATCTGCAAGTCTCTTCAGGCCTTACATTTTACCTACATGTTGTGGTTTTATGTATATGGTGGATCCAACCCAGGGCACGCTAGGCAAATGCTGTCGCTGAGCCACACCTATGCCCCTTCATAGTGTGCTTTTAATCTTTACTGTCACCTCGTAAGGATGCTTCTGTCACCCATATCCGGTTTCTTCTCTGACCCTGCTTTCTTTACTTTTTTTATTTTTATTTATTTATTTGAGAGCAACAGACAGAGAGAAAGAGGCAGAGAGCAAGAGAGAGAATGGGCACGCCAGGGCCTCCAGCCACCTAAACGAATTCCAGATGCGTGCGCCCCCTTGTGCATCTGGCTAACGTGGGTCCTGGGGAATCGAGCCTTGAACCGGGGTCCTTAGGCTTCACAGGCAAGCGCTTAACCGCTAAGCCAACTCTCCAGCCCATGACCTCACTTTCTTAAGAAGTCATCGTCTCAGCTGGTGTCCTGGGAGCACGGTCTGTTCTCAAGGCCCCAAGGCCATTTTTGGATCACTTGTCCCTGGCTGTGGGGAGAGGTCCTAGCTGCTGGTTCCGCAGATTGTGGAAGAGAGCCCCTTGCCTTTCTCAGGTCTTCAGCAGTATCCTCAAGCACTGTGGACTGCAAGGGGACGCGGCTGGAATCACACCACAGAAGCTTGAGGAGAAAGGACGGCCTACCCCCAGCGACATGCCTCTTCTGGTGAGGTTGCCTTCCAGCCCAGCCTCTTCTAGCCGGACCTCTCCAGCCAAAGCCTGGCTGCTCCAGGGCCTAGAAGATTGCCATTATACCGGCCTCAGTGGCTTCTTCCCCTGCTCCCAACCTCCTTTCCTGACTTAGCATCCATTTCTCCTTGTCTCGTGGGTGAAGTGCCTTGTCTATGGAGTACTGGAAGAAGAAGTCACTAGAATTCGGAGACTGGGCTCTAGTCCTCATTTGGTTCTGTGCAGCAGGTCCATTCCTTGAGCCAGTCGCTGATTCAATGATTTATACTGAGAGATGCCAGCACGTGCTAGGCCCTGGGTTGGGCTTTATGGGTAAAGCAGAAGCAGACCTGGTGCCTGTCTCATGGGACTTGAAGCCTGCTGAGGATGACATACAGAAAGTGGACATTTAAGGAACCCAGAAAAGCACTAAAGAGCAGGGCCGGGCGTGATGACGCACGCCTTTAATTTCGGCACTCAGGACGCAGAGGTAGGAGGATTGCTGTGAGTTGGAGGCCAGCCTGAGACTACATAGTGAATTCCAGGTCAGCCTGGGCTAAAGTGAGACCCTACCTCGAAAGCCACCTGTACCCCCCCAAAAAATAGAAGGAGCAGGAATGGGGCAACTGAGAGCCACCCTTCTGGCATTTGCCATCTAGTGGAAAAACATCCACTAAGCAAGGGTTTCAGAAGAGTACATACCAGGAACTGTGGGAGCAAAACAGCTCAGCCCTCTCAGCCTCGGTTTCCTTATCAGTCACACAGGGATCCTGACAGCCACCCAGCCGGCTCCTTAGTTGGCAAGAGAATCAGCATAACAGATGAGCAAGCACCCCATGTCCTGTGTGCCCTCTTCAGGATGAGGGAGGTGTGGGCTCGCTATTCTTGTCCTCACCAGGCTGTGCCTTCTCTCTGTGAGCACAGATAGGGTTCAGATTCTGGGGATGGTTTTCCTTCAGTCTGGAGGAGAGAGAGTATTATCTTAGAACTAGAAGTGGCCAGGCATGGTGGCACACATCTTTAATGCCAGCACTCAGGAGGCTGAGGTAGGAAGGAGGATTGCTTTGAGTTCTGGGTTGGCTGCTAGGCTACAGTTCAGACCCTGCCTCAAAAACAAAACAAACAAAACCTAGAAGTGACCTTATCTGTCACCAAATGTGAGCCTATTGGAGCTACAATAGCAAATGATGAGGCTTAGGGTGCCAGGTGGCCCAGCTCAACCTCCAGAGATGGACTGGTCAAGCTGTACACGGGTCTTTACTGCCCACTCTTCCCCCCAGCAATCTCCTGCCTACTAGGGACTCTGACTTCTGTTAGTTATGCCTCAGGCCCTCCACAGAGCTGTCTGTGGGGCAGAGGAAAGTAATACAGTGTTTTCTCTTGGCAACAGGAATTAAAGGACATTGTTCTCTACCTGTGTGATACCTGTACCACACTCTGGGCCTTTTTGGATATCTTCCCTTTGGCTTCCCAGACCTTCCAGAAACATGACTTCTGTAGCAGGTACAGTGGCAGTTGAAGTAAGGGGCTCTGGTCCATGAATCATTCACACACATATTATTGACTTGGTCCTTAGAATGGGCCAGTCCCTCTTCCAGCTGGGAGTGTGAAGTAAGGAACACATGTAAGACTCCTGCCAAGAGAAGCCTTTGTGTTTGGAAGCAGTCCTAATTTGGGGTAAGAATTGGTAGAGTGGGGTGGGGTGGAGTGGGGGGATGCTGGAGAGATGGCTTAGCAGTTAAGGCATTTACCTGTGAAGCCAAAGGACCCATGTTCGATTCCCCACGACCCAAGTAAGCCAGATGCACAAGGTGGCACATGCATCTGTTGCTCATTTTCAGTGGCTGAAGACCCTGGCACACCCATATTCTCTCTTTTTCTCTGTCAAATAAATAAAATTAGAAATAATTTGTTTTAAAAGAAGCTGGGCGTAGTGCACACGCCTTTAATCCCAGCACTCAGGAGGCAGAGGTAGGAGGATCACCGTGAGTTTGAGGCTAGCCTGGGACTACATAGTGAATTCCAGGTCAGGTTGTGTTACAATAAGACCCTATCTCAAAAAAAGAGAGAGAGGGAAAGAAAAGGCCTTAAAGAATGAAGAGGAAGCTAGCTACACAGTAGCTATCTTTTCCTGCTGTCCCAGCTACTCAGGAGGCTGAGGTAAGAGAATCACTGGAGGCCAGCCCAGGTAACATAGAGCCTGTCTGAAAAAAACTTTTTTAAAAGAAGGGGCCTAAGGGCTGGAGGGATGGCTTGGTAGTTAAGGTGTTTGCCTGCAATGCCAAAGGACCTACGTTCGATGCCCCAGGACACATATTAGCCAGATGCACAAGGGAGCACACGTGTCTAGAATTTATTTGCAGTGGCTAGAGGCCCTGGTGCACCCATTCTGTCTCTCTCCCTCTTTCTCTGTCAAATAAGTAAAATAAAACAAAACAAAAAAAAGGAGGGGTCATAAAAGAATAGGAATGCTCTAAACAAAAGTAATGGCAGGGAAGGATGCTGAGGCAGAAGTGGTGTGTATATGAATCTGAAGTAAGTTCTAGGGAGAGCCAGGGTATTCCCCGAGTTGGGGTTGAGGGCACAGTACAGTGGGCAAAGGAGTCAGTACAACAAGATGCGCCGGTTGGTAGAAAACAGACTGTGGAGTGGGGCTTTTATTCTCCTTAATGTGGGAGAGGTTGGGGGGTTTTGCTCCAGTGGAGCTATGGGAAGGTCCTGCTGAGATGAAGAAAAAAAGCTCAGGGTAGTTGATGGCAGGGAGGCTTTATCCGCTTAATACCATACTGATACATACAAGAGATGGCAGCCGGTCCTCTGTCCTGCATGGTCTCCTCCCCTCATGAGAATCAAACATCAGGATTGATAGCCTCACAGACATTGATAGAATCAAGTGCTGAGCAGCAGCCTCCACAGAAGAAAAGACTTGGGAAGCATCTGTAGCCATCCACTTGAAAAAAGGATATTCTTACATGATGAAGGGGCACGTGCTGGGAGAAATGCAGGAAGCAAGGTCACTGAGGAAATCTGCCACTCTCACTGTGTTATCTTTTACCATTTTGTCCAAGCATCACCCTAAGCAAGGTACACATGGCTTCTGAAAGAGAGATTGGGAAAGTTCTGGATGAGCAAGCTTTTCCTTCAGTGGGGTGGACAGTAGAGGGAAAGAGGCCCCACCCATCTCAGAGTGTGGGAAAGAAAATACTTTGGAAGTGGCTCTGCCTTTGACCCCCCCCACAGCCTATGACTAGGCCAGCCTGTCCAGCCTGTCTTACAGACCAGGAAAGCCCACTGGCACCCACCGTGACTCCAGTCCCCACAGCCCAGTGGAAGAGGCCGAGCTTACCAAGACAGCTCTTTCACTCATCACTGTCACAACCGCCTTCCTCCTCAGCAAATCCAAGCATGCTGTCTGTGCTCTTGAATTTTATGAATCAATAAAACCTTCACATCGTTCAGAATTCAAAGTGTAAAATAGAATCTCCTCTCCCCCTTCTTTGAAAGTTCTGTTCCTTGCATACAAACACTGTCTTTAATTTTGTGGAATTTTCTAGAGACATGTCTGTAGACTTACACATGTAGGCAAGTGTGCACGCTTGTACCTTCTCCCCTTGCTTTTCAGGTGTTGAGGATAGGACCCAGCACCTTGCAAATGCTAGGCAAGGGCTCTACCACTGAGCACACTGCCAGCCCCCACCCCGCTTTTTAAAAATAAATGCTAGCTTATAAAGACCACCCACAGTACTATTTGCATTTTACTTTTCACTCAGTGGTACCGTGCACTGTGTAAAGCACCTCTGTCTTTGGTTTGAATAAGGGTACCAGACCACAGAGGCAGACCCTTAGGTTCTTCCCCCGCCCCCAAGTTGTTATTTCAAAGAGAAAGAAAGCCTATGTGGGGTGCAGGGATCTGGGCATGGTGGGGCACGCCTTTAATCCCAGCACTTGGGAGGCAGAGGTAAAAGGATCACCATGGGTCCAAGGATACTCTGAGACTATATAGTGAGTTTCAGGTCACCCTGGGCTAGCTGAAACCCTACCTTGGGGGAAAAAAAAAACCTACCTTGGTGGGGGGAAGAAAAGAGAGAAATTGTCAGGTGTGGTGGCAGAGGTAGGATCGCCGTGAGTTGAGGCCAGCCTGAGACTACAGTGAATTCCAGGTCAGCCTTAGCTAGAGCGAGACCCTACCTCGAAAAACTGAAAAGGGGGAGAGAGAGAGAAAAATGCTACATAGAATAACTTTGTACCTCAACAAACATTTGAGAATTGATTCCTAGAAGTAAAATTGCAGGGACAGCCTGGCGTGGTGGTGCACACCTTTAATCCCAGCACTCAGAGAGGCAGAGGTCAGAAGATCACTGAGTTCAAGGCCAGCCTAGGCTAGAATGAGACCCTAGTTGGAAGAGGAAAAAAAAACATTACAGGGACAGATGGTATGTACGTCTGTAATTTTCATAGGTTTTGCCAAATTGCCCTCCATTGGGGTTATTTCAATTTACCTTTCCACCAACAGCAGTCTGGCAAGAGTTGAACCTGCCAGGGCCAAACTGCCCTCTCTAAAAGGCCTCTGCTGATGCCATATCTAGTCGGGTCTGCCTCTTTGGCTTAGTTACCTTCTGCTGTGTACAGTATACAGCAAGATGATTTGTTGCCAAAAGCCAGCTGAAGGACAGGCGAGCATTTGCAGGACACCTGTGATAAGTTCATCACCATTTTAGGCCCTGAAAATGCCTGTGTGGCTTGGGGAAGCTGAAGATATGCGGAGGGAAGAATTACACCGCAGGAAAGAGGCAGCGGCGTTCCAGTGGCCAGGGCAATATGCACTGGACATCTGGTCCCTGAGGGAGGGAGCCCTTGGGTAAGCATGACCAGGAAGTGGACAGAGGAAGTCAGTCTGGAATGCTGTGGGGGGCGGGAAGGGAAGGATAGAAGGATGTAGAGTAGAAAAAAGGAGATCTCTGCCTCCTGATGTTGCCCAGGCTGGGCTCAAAGTCCTAGGCTCAAGAAGTCTTCCTGGGCTGAGGAAATGGCTCAGCAGTTAAAGGTGCTTGCAAGTCCTGCCAGCCTGAGTTCCCTTCCCAGTGCACTTCCCAGAGCCAGACGCATGAAGTAGTGCATGTGTCTGGAATTCATTTGCAATGGCAAGAGGTCCTGCTATGCCCATCTCACTGTGCCCAACTTGTTTTATATATGTAATGTTTGTTTATTTATTTATTTGGGAGAGAGAACAGGTGTGCCAGGGCCTCCAGCTGCTGCAAACAAACTCCAGATACATTCACCACCTTGTGCATCTGGCTTATATCCTGGGGAATCAAACCTGGGTTGTTCGGCTTTGCAGGCAAGTGCCTTAACCACTAAGTCATCTCTCCCGCCCCTATCTGTAATTTTTAATTGTTTTGTTTTTATTACATACAAAATTGCATTTACTATTTAACGTATTTATTTGAGATAGACAGGTAGAAAATGGGCACTCCAGAGACTCTAGTCTCTGTAAACAAACTCCAGATGCATGTGTTACCTTGTGCATCTGGCTTTACATGGGTTATTGGAAACCCAGGTCCTTAGGCTTTGCAGTCAAGCGCTTTAACCACTGAGCCATCTCCCTAGCCCTTGTTTTGCTTTTGAGATAGTGTCTTAACTATGTAGTCTAGGCTGGCCTCCAACTCATGATCCTTCTGCTTCAGTCTCCCAAGTTCTGGAGCTACAGGAGTCAGTCACTACACATGGCTTATTTTTGTTTTGTTTTTCAAGGTAGGGTCTCACTGTAGCCCAAACTGACCTGGAATTCACTATGTAGTCTCAGGCTGGGCTTGAACTTACAGGGATCCTCCTACTTCTGCCTCCTGAGTGCTGGGGTTAAAGATGTGCGCCACCTCACCAGACCATAATTTTTAACTCTATAAGTGATATAAAAAACATTCAATGTGGCCTGGCGAGATGGCTTAGTAGTTAAGGCGCTTGCCTGCAAAGCCAAAGGACCTCGGTATGATTCCTCAGGACCCATGTAAACCAGATGTGCAAGGTGGCACATGCATCTGGGGTTCATTTGCAGTGGCTGGAAGCCCTGGAATGCCCATTCTCTCTCTCTCTCTCTCTCTCAGAAAGAATGTAAGAGCCAAAGGAAGGATAGGACTGCTTATAATATAATCGTCCAGACACAAAATGGCATATAGTGCCTGGTACTAGCTATACAAGAGCTTCATAATAGGAGGAAAAGATGATGACATCAAAATAAAATAGAGACTCATTGAGAGGGGGAGAGGATATGACGGAGAGTAGACTTGTAAAGGGGAAAGTGAGAGGGAAGGGAATTATGGTTTATTATCTATAATTATGGAAGTTATTAAAATTTTTTTTCAATTTATTTACTTATTTGAGAGAGAGAGAGAGAGGCAGATAGAGAGAATGGGTGTGCTGGGGCCTCTAGCTATTGCAAACAAACTCCAGATACATGCACCACCTTGTACATCTGGTTTACATGGGTCCTGGGGAATTGAACCTGGGTCTTTTGGCTTTGCAGGCAAGCGCCTTAACTGCTAAGCCATCTCTCTAGCCCCCCACCCATTTTGTTTAAGTAAAAAAACAAAGAGATAATCTTGTCTGTTTCACAAACCTCAGGAGTCATGGTGGCTCTCTGGCTGCTATGCTAGAATAGGCACAGCCACCAGTCACTTCCCATGAGGCTCTTGGTGGAGCCAGCCTAGTGTGTCATTCTGGGTCTGCTCAGGGAAGCTCCTGGGTAGTCCCGGAAATTTAAA
Source organism: Jaculus jaculus (assembly GCF_020740685.1). Taxonomy (NCBI): domain Eukaryota; kingdom Metazoa; phylum Chordata; class Mammalia; order Rodentia; family Dipodidae; genus Jaculus; species Jaculus jaculus. The sequence continues at coordinate 9,847,272 of NC_059114.1, read as the reverse complement.
ATGGTTAGGGGAGAAAGAAATGAGGCTTTCTGCTCCATTGGGTTAACTTTTTCAATAAAATGTGACATTTACACATTGATAATTGGTGATACATCTACTTTTAGAAAGTGGTACTTAGCAATTAATCCAGCTTTTTTCTTTTTCTGTGTTTGCCTCCACAGATTGGCTTCCTTTTATGAAGTGGCAATTCCCGAAATGGAGTCTGCAATTAAGAAGAGGAGGCTTGAAGACAGCAAGTGAGGCAGGGACCAAACTAAGAATGCTGTGTGGGAAAGGGAGGCCAGAGCACAGTGGGCTTTTGCTGGCTACAACACCCCCAAAGCTAGCACAAAGGAGCAGGACCGGTGACCATGTAGTTTGAGCGCATGACTATCTCCATGCTTAATGGTCTCCTTTTTTTTTTAACTCCTAAGATTTTGTTTGTTTGTTTGTTTTTCAAGGTAGGATCTCACCCTAGCCCAGGCTGACCTGTAATTCACTAGGTAATCTCAGGTGCTCAGATTAAAGGTGTGCACCACCACGCCTGTCTTAAATCCTAAAATTTTATTGTAGCTTTATTTTGTGGTGCTGGGGATTGAACCCAGGGCTTTATGCATGCAAAGCATATTTATTTATGCGTAAGTCTGTGCTACACATGCCTTGAGACAGGGTCCTGTGCTGCTGCAAACAAGTGTCACACTAGCTGGCCCGCAAGCTTCAGATTCTCCGGGCTCCACTTCTCATTGTCATAGGTGCATTGGGATCATGTGCCATTTGCATCTGGCTTTATATGGGTGCTGGGTAATTGAACCCTAGCTGGCAGATTTTGCAAGCAAGCACCTTTAACACTAAGCCATCTCCCCAGCTCCAAGATTTTTTTTTAATAATTTATTTATTTATTTATTTATTTATTTGGTGGGGGGAGGAGAAGGGGCATGCCAGGGCCTTTAGCCAGTGCTAATGAATTTCAGATGCATGCGCCACCTCGTGCATCTGGCTTTGGGTACTGGGGCACTGAACCTGGGTCCTTTGACTTTGCTGGCAAGCATCTTAACTGCTAAGCTATCTCTCTAGCCCCACCCTCAAAATTTTTTTTTTTCTTTTTTTTAGTTTTTAGAGATATGATCTTGCTGTAGCCTAGGCTGACCTAGAATTCACTCCATATTCTCAGGCTGGCCTTGAACTCATGGTGATCCTCCTACCTCATCCTTCTGAGTGCTGGGATTAAAGGCATGTGCCACTATGCCTGGCTCCCAAAATTTTTTTAAATACATGCTCTGTAGGGACCTAAGGATGAAGACTTTGCAAATCAAGACTCATTATTAAGTGCATAAAGGAAATTGGTGTCAAAATCCTGTTTGTCAACTAGGTCCTTTTATCCAGAACCCCCCAAATCCTGGTAGGTAATAGGATGGCTGGCCCCCATGTTTAAACCTTCCCTTCAGCTGTTGATTCAAGCCCTTGGTTCAACCCACTGTTGTGATAAGAAGTGATCCTGGAGCCAGCTAGCCACCTAGTACCTTTAGCCTGTTGCCAGCTGTGACCTATGGCCTTCTCAGCAGTGAAGAGGTTCCTGTACCTGGTTCAAAGAGGTCACTTGATGCCTTTTATATATATATTTATATATGTGTGTGTATGTGTGTATATGTATACATACACACACACATTTAAAAAAAAATTTTTTTTGTTTTATTTATTTATTTGAGAGTGACAGACGAGAGAGAGAGAGAGAGAGGCAGAGAGAGAGAGAGAGAATGGGTGCGCCAGGGCCTTAGCCACTGCAAACGAACTCCAGATGCTTGTGCCCTCTTGTGCATCTGGCTAACGTGGGTCCTGGGGAACTGAGCCTCAAACTGGGGTCCTTAGGTTTCACAGGCAAGCACTTAACCGCTAAGCCATCTCTCCAGCCTTCACACACATTTTTTTTTCTTTCTTTTTTTTTTTCAAAGTAGGGCCTCGCACTAGCCTAAACTGACTTGAAATTCACTATGTAGTCTCAGGGTGGCCTTGAACTCATGGTGATCCTCCTACCTCTGCCTCTCAATTGTTGGGATTAAAGTTGTGCACCACCATGTCCAGCTTCCTTTCATCTTTTTAAAAAAATAATTAATTAATTAATTAATTAATTGAGAGCAACAGGCAGAGAATGAGGAAGATAGAGTAAGAGAGAATGGGCATGCCAGGGCCTCTAGCCACTGCAAACGAACTCCAGATGCATGTGCCAGCCTGTGCATCTGGCTTTCGTGGGTCCTGGGGAATTGAGCCTTGAACCGGGGTCCTTAGGTTTCACAGGCAAGTGCTTAACCACTAAGCTATCTCTCCAGCCCCCTTTTATCTTTTTAAATCTATATTTCTTCTCTCTGGCCATCAAAGGCTGCTTGGTGACATGTGGCAGAGGCTTTCCCATTCCAAGAAGAAGCTAATGGAGGTGTTTCACATCATCCTAAACCAGATCTGCCTCCTTCCCATTCTAGAAAGCAGGTAAGCCCCCAGGAGCAGCCTCCACACCCAGCAGGTACGGTCTCATCACTCCATTTCGGCTCCTCCTTACTCTGGTTGCTGAGGCGGATAGGAAACCCCAAAAAAAATGCCTCTTCCCTCCAACCAGCCAGAGCCTTACAGAGGGGTGGCATAAGTGTGCTCGGGACCGCCACATCCTCTGGCACTGCCAGGGCTCATCCTCACTGGTTTTCTGTTCCAGCTGTGACAACATTCAGGGCTTCATTGAAGAGTTCCTTCAGATCTTCAGTTCCTTGCTGCAGGAGAAGAGGTGAGTGGATCCTGGAGGTGGCTCCAGAGTTCAGGCTTCTGCTCCACTAGCCCAAGATCCCGGTGCCTCCGAAAGCCAGTTGCAATCCCAGTACACCTAGAGCAATGGGAGGTGGAAGCAGGAGAACCCCGAAACTCACAAGTCAGCTGGCCTTCCCAGAGGCAGACAACAAGAGAGCCCTGTCTCAAATGAGGTGGAGAGGACTGACACCCAAGGTTGTCCTCAGACTGCCACAGGTACACCGTGGTACACACACACCTGTACCCACATAACACACACGATAGTAAAACTAAGAAAAGAAAGTCGTGAGTGGGGCTGAGTTGAGGACAGCTATGGGACCCTTTGGCCCACGAGGCCTTACGTAGTAGAGCCCCTGACAGATGCTCACCACAGCACAAAGGTTCCGGAGCTTGTGTTTGGGTAGAAAGACAGGGTGTCCCTGAGCAGAACAGTGTCCCTGTGGTCCCAGCCCTGACCTCCCTGCCTGCTCTCTGCCTCAGATTTCTCCGGGACTATGATGCACTCTTCCCTGTGGCTGAAGATATCAGCTTGCTGCAGCAGGCCTCGTCAGTCTTGTATCCTTCTCCCGCAGGCCAGGGCCTGAGCAGGTCATACATGGCCTCCCAGGACACAGAGGGACAGAGATGAGCCCCAAAATACATAGGTCGGGCAGCTATTGCTCAAGGCCTACTAAAGCCCCAATGCCCTCTTTTCTAGAAGAGATCAAGTGCTCTGATACTTGAGGCAGGGGAAGTGCTGCTGTGTCTAGGTGTCTTCTGAGAGTCTGGACCTGTGGAACTATATGGAACTCTGGCCACTCTCTTAGACTCACCGTAGGAGGGAAAGAGGCAAGTAAGTGGGTAGTTAGAAGTTAGACAGCACTTCTAGTGGCATTCAAGGCAGGGCATCGGATGGAAGTGATGTCCAAGCTGGGAAGAGCAGGCCTGGAAGAAGGCCTGGCTCAGGCTGGGGATGAGCCCAGGATGTTCCCAGGGACTGGAGGACAGAAAGAGCTGGCCCTTCTGAGGCATCCTCCAGTGCTCTGTGTAGACTGCAGGGGGGTGGCATCTTCACCAGATGTTGCCCCTCTACACTCTGAAAAGGTTCCATTCATCTCTGGAAAGAGACTGCACTGGCCTCGGACCCAGCAGGGGTGGTCAGGGGCTAAGGAGGCGACTACAGGCATCCTACATGGGTAACGGGGTTGGGGCTAGAAATGGAAGGAGGGCATTAGAGGCAACTTGAATTTTCACCTCGGTAGTGCCCAGGGTAGGGAGGGGAGGAGAGACAGGGAGTTGCTGGCCTATGGGCCATTTCTGTGCCCGGGGTAGGTTGTCAGTCCTGCCTCAGGGGCTCTCTGCTCCCCTAGCCTTTGTAGAAAGTCCTCAGCCATGTGAACAGGAAGCTTAGTACCAGTGGCCCTATTGGCCCTCCTGGCTGTCAGAGCAAAAGAGTAGCTGCTGGATCTCCCAGTCACCCAGGACACTGGCGGTAATCCCGAGCCTTGTCCACCAGAGCTGCTCCCTGCTGAGCGAGCAGCACGCGCTGGGCTGCACGCCTGTATGGGAACAGTCTACTTGTTGCTCCACATAGCTCAGGCTTCCATGACACCTGTCAGCTAAGCTCAGAAAGCCCCTGGCGAGAGCCGGATGGTCAGATGCTAGACAGGAACTGAGAAATCAGGGTGCTCCAGAGCTTGGAAGGTGAAGAGAGTGGATCCCAAGAAAGAGCTCTTAACCCAGCCTCACAGGGACGAGACGCGGACGGCATACATCCTCCAGGCTGTGGAGAGTGCGTGGGAAGGGGTGGACAGACAGAAAGTCAGAGATACTAAAGACCCATCGGGGACCAAGGATCCTAGTAACCAGGTCACCGTGACAGCGGAGCCAGTCAGTGAAGTGCCATCACACCTGGAAAACTTGGAGGAGAAGGAGGTACGTGTGTGGGGACGCACTCCTCTGCTTCTCTAACCTCTCCTGGCCACCTCTGAAAGGTGGGGCAGTGGCCAGGCTCCTTTCCTTGTTCTGCCCTCAGAAAAGACTTATTTTAGGATTGATGGACTTGAATGATGAGGTAGCTTGTGGTGCCTTTAAGAGGTCCCCAGTCCAAGGAAGTTGATTAGGAAGAGAGCAAGAGCCTTAAACTGTTGCAGCCGTAGCTAGCGTGCTGCGTGCGTGCATGTACATGTGTCTGTCTTTTTCCTCTTTTTCCTTTTTAGGTTTTTCAAGATAGAGTTTCTCTCTAGCCCAGGCTAGCCTGGAAATCATTATGTAGTCTCAAGGTGGCCTCGAACTCATGGCCATCCTTCTGCCTCTACCTCCTGAGTGCTGGGATTACAGGTGTGTGCCACCACACCTGGCTCTCTTTGTTGCTTTTTGAATCAGGTCTCCCTGTAGCTCAGGCTGACCTGGAACTCATTCTGTTGCCAAGGCTGGTTTCAAACTCACAGTGATCTCCCACCTCAGCCTTGGTGTGAGCCACCACCCCTGACTTCTTTCCTTCATTTAGTTTTGTTGGTTGTTGTTCTTTTGAGACAGAGTCTATTTCTTGAACTCATGGCAGTCCTCCTGTCTTGGCCTTGACATGCTGAGATTACGGGCATGTGCCACCACATCCAGCCCTCAGTTTCCTTCTGCAACATGACATTAGCCTTGCTGGAACCACAGGGCTGTGCTAAGCAAGTTGGGAAGCCTTAGATCCAGCGCTTCCCCCAGGCTTTTCCTGAGCTGGCCAGACTGTACTGATCGGCACTCGATTGATTCCAGGACACCACAAATCACAGCAGGCTGCAGGGGTAGCCTGTTCTGCTGCTCGCCAACTGTGGGGTCTTGGCATGTCACTTCTGTTCAGCCTGGCCTCTGCATGAAGGAAAGATGCAGAGCCCACTTGGATGAGGTTGTTAGGATTCCCACAGCTGCTACATGGGACACCAGGTGCCCAGCTGGTCCTCCGTGCCCATTAACAATTGCTGCTGTTCTTCCTGTTAGATCCCAAACTTCATGATTCTCCTAGGGCCTTGGAGAAAGACAATCCTTCCACCTCCAGCCTCCCTTGCACATTCGGCTTGCTCTCCAAGCCGTAGAGGACCTTCATTACTCTATCCCCATCATCGTTTCGGTGCTGGGAGTCTTAACCCAGGGCCTTGCTAGCGCTGCACAAGCACGCCACCGCTGCACCAAAGCCCCACCCTTCATGCTTCAGTGTGTCCGTTTCCTCAGAAATCCTGAGAAAACAAAGCTACGTTGGGCCGCATGTAAGATGAACCCCCTTACTTGACAGTACTGCTAAAGGGGCACATCGCCACAGTCTGGCTAGTGGGAGCTGTTTCCTTCCCTCTGCTGTCTGTCACTTGGCAGAGCTGGAGAAGGGTCTTGCTCAGCAGCACATGGCCATTTGGAAGGCCAGGCACATACCGGGTGCTGTGTTCAGTGGGTAATGTGCATTGCCTCCTGCAGCCATATGCACCAGCCCCATGAGATGGGTGGCACTGTGCCCATTTCATAAGGAGGAGATGGGCTCCAAGGGGGAGCACCACACCCAAGTCACACAGCAGAAGCACAGCCAGAAGTCGGAATCCCGCTTTGCAGAGGAAGAAAATGGAGGCCGAAAGAGGTCTGAGTCACTTGACAAAGTCCCACAGACAGGAGGAACAGTGCCAGCGCCCCTGATGCCAGGTCCAGTGCTATTTGGGGACTGTTTCTTTTTCGCTTGTCTGCTTAGCCATTCTCTCCCCTTCACTCTGACCCCCAATACAGTGCATGGGTGCAGCCGCTGCCCTGGGCCCTGCGGTGAGCGGCGTGGAGCTGGACTCGCTCATCTCCCAAGTGAAGGACCTGCTGCCAGACCTTGGGGAAGGCTTCATCTTGGCCTGCCTGGAGCACTACAGCTATGACCCGGAACGGGTGATCAACAACATTCTAGAGGAGCGGCTGGCCCCCGCCCTCAGCCAGCTGGACCGCAGCCTAGACAGGTGGGAGGAGGCCCTTGGGGTGGGGGCACCCTTTCCCTGCCTCCCACTGTCCCCCCAGCGTCTGGCACTCAGCTTGCTTCCTCTGCCACAGCGGTGTTTCTCCACTGTTAGAACCAGTGCCCTCTTTGGGAAAAGAAGACTGACTAGAGACTGGGGCTGGTCCAGGGCTGCAGGACCCTTTAGAGCTCCTGGAATCCTGTCTTGCCCTGGTCTGGATGCATTCCCAGCAGATTCCCAAGAGATGACAGCAAAAGCCACTCCTCTGCTGACCTTTTTATTTATTTACTTATCTTTTTTTCAAGGTAGGGTCTCACTCTAGCCTGTTTCCCCACCGCAGGCTGCACACAGAGGAGGGCTGAGGCGCGCGCAGGTGTCAGGCGGCGGGGCCCCTTCAGTTGATTTCTGTTCTGTGTCCCAGACAGGTGAAGCCAGACCCCACACCCCTGCTGTCATCTCGGCACAGCGTCTTCCAGAACGACGAGTTTGATGTGTTCAGCAGGGACTCAGTCGACCTGAGCCGAGTGCACAAGGGCCGGAGGTGAGTGTGGCAAGTCGCAGTGCGGCACGCCTCGGCTCTGCAGCTGTGGAAAGAAAGCAGAGGGCCGTCCTTACCTTACGTAACTTGCCATGGGCCTTCCGGCCTGAGGGCGCGCTTCTTCATGATGTGCTTCAGGCTCCGCTTGTGTAGGACCCTTGAGTGAAGAATCTTTTGTCGGCAGGAGGCCAGAGGGCCAAACCTGTCCCCTCTTCCCTTCCTATGATGTCTTTTGATGTGTTGACTGTTGACTCTGTGGGTGTAGAGCTAGGCAGTGCTTCCCAAAACCCACTCCTTATTTTTGGTTTTTTGAGGTAGGGTCTCACTCGCTCTAGCCCAGGCTGACCTGGAATTCACTCTGTAGTCTCAGGCTGGCCTCGAACTCACAGCGATCCTCCTACCTCTGCCTCCCGAGTGCTGGGATTAAAGGCATGCGCCACCACGCCTGGCCCAAAAGCTACTTTTCAACCTGATTGTCCCCCAGGTTATGAGAAAATTGGGGCTAGGGAGATAGCTCAGCAGTTAAACACTTGCTTGCAAAGCCTGCTGGCCCTAGTTCAATTCCCCAGCACCCATGAAAGCCAGACGCAAAGTCACACAAGTGTCTTGGACTTTATTTGTAGTTCAGTGACAGATCACATGCTAGCATGTACAAGGTGTGAATTATACATACTCCCAGTACCAAAAACAAGCCAAAAAGAGGTGGAGCAACCTAGGACTCTGTCTCATAGGGCCATTATGAGCAGAGAGAGAGAGCAAGAGAGAATGGGCATGCCAGGATTGCTTCCTGCTGGAAACAAACTCCAGACACATGCCAGTTTGTGCATCTGGCTTTATTTGGGTACTAGGGAATCAAACCCAGCCCAGCAGGCTATGCAAGCAAGTGTCTTTAACCACTGAGCAGTCTTCCCAGCTCAGGAATTCCTTTTTCTTTTTTCTTTTTCCTGGTTTTTCGAGGTAGGGTCTCACTCTGGTCCAGGCTGACCTGGAATTCACTCTGTAGTCTCAGCCTGGCCTCGAAAAAAAGAAAGAACAAAAAAGAAAAAGAAAAGCCCATTCATGATGTCATCACTTATTCAGTAGATGTTTGCTAACAGCTCTGGATTCTGGATTATTGTGCGTCTGGAGCTGTGGTGGGGATGAACCGTCACAACCTCTGTCTATGTGGAGTTTGCATTAGCAAGCGTCACATAGCAGATACTACAAGTGCTACAAAATGAGGTGGGCACACTCCTGGGCCCTTGGTGGGAGCCTCATGCCAGGCAGGAAGGCTCTGCTGAGAAACAGAAGACTGACGGGGTCAGTTCTGCCAAGCAGCAAAGCAGAAGCTTCCCAAGCAGAGTGAACGACAGGGACGTTGGCTCCACTGTGGCGAAGGTCCCATGAGAGAGAGCTCCCAAGTTTATGTTTTGAAAAGGTCACCCAGCCAGGCGTGATGGTGCACATCTTTAATCCCAGCACTTAGGAGGCTGAGGCAGGAAGATTGCCAGCTTGAACCACAGAGTGAAACTCTCTCTTTACATGTAAACAAATACCTTGAACAGAGCCATCTTCCCAGCCCATCTTAAATAAATAAATAAATAGAAGAAAACCAGGTGTGGTGTCACACGCCTTTAATCCCAGCACTTGGGAGGCAGAGGTAGGAGGATCAACTGTGAGTTCAAGGCCACCCTGAACCTAGTGAATTCCAGGTCAGCCTGGGCTGGAGTGAGGACTCTACTTCAAACAAACAAACAAATAAATGGGCTGGAGAGATGACTTAGTGGTTAAGGCATTTGCCTGCAAAGCATAAGGACCCAGGTTCCAATTCCCCAGAACCCACAAAAGCCAGATGCACAAGGTGGCGCATGCGTCTGGAATTTTTTGACCTGGCATGCCTATTCTCTCTACCTTTCTCTCTCTCTCTCTCTCTCTCACACTCAAATAACTTTTTTTTTTTTAATACTGGGTTTGGAATGGTAACCTGTGGAAGAGATCAAAAGTCAATGGTGGACTGCAGAGATGGCTCAGCAGTTAAGCACTTACCTGCAAAGCCTAATGACCCAGGTTTGGTTCCCTAGTACCCACATAAAGTCAGATGCACAAAGTAGTACGTGCATCTGGAGTTCGTTTACACTGGCTAGAGGCCCTGGTGTGCCCATTCTCTGTCTCTCTCTCTCCCCTTGCAAAATAATTTTTTTAAAGAAAAAAGTCAGTGGTGATGGCAGAGAGAATAACAGACAAGTGAAAAAGAAAAAACATGTTGGTAACTCTGTGCTATAATGTTCTACTCATGGACTCGTGGGACTGAGACATCCGGGGGCCTCTGGACGAGTGCAGCCTGTGATGTCCCTCGTTGTAGTGAAGGGGGAAAGGCCCAGAGAGGGAGGAGATGGCCCATACATGCAGCTGTTTTCTGGAAGGAGTCCTAGGTCCAAAGTGTAAGCTTCTGTTTGATTTGGGGCTTAGAGCTGTTCCCCACTCCTTGGAGCTGTCTGGTGCTGTAAGCTTGCCACCCAAGGGCTTGGGGAGCAGGCACCAGGCAGCTCTGAAGCCATCGAGCTGGCTGGTCATGAAGGCCTAGTGAAATGTTTGCTCACCTACAACATTGATTGCAACATGCCCAGCTCCCAGTGGCTACAGTGGGAGAGGTTAAAGGCAGGGTCTCCCAAGCTAACAAAAGGCTTTCTCCTGCCCTAACCCAGGGAGCCTGATTGGTGGGTCGCCCCACATAGCATCTTTGGACACAAACTTTCCCCTTGAGCTTCATGTACGGATTCGCCCAGGGCTCGTGGTATCATTGAGTTCTGCGTTGACCCCACCCTGGTTGTAGGTCACTCTTGAGCATTTGACGGGAGCTGCTCCCAGCTGTCAGGGTTGATCTGAAGCAGCCGGGTGTCCTGAGGGCTGTGCCATGATCCTGGGGTAATCTGTCTACTAGCAAAGATGACTAGATGGCCAGTGTTTACTGACCCCACTCTGCTGGGCAGTACAGGGCAGAGATTGCAAAGAGGCAAAGCCTCCATTCAGGTGTTCAGTATTTATTCACTCAACAAATATTTATTAAGCGATTTACCAGCACCAGATACAGGGCAAGGCATCAGGGAAACAAAGTGAACCGGGCACCTGGGCTTTGCCCTCCAAGGGCAGAGACCGTGGGAAAGACAAACCACTAAACAAGCAGGCTGCTGCTGGGATGAGTGCACCAGGAGTTCAGCAAGGACACCTGGGTGCAGAGGCTGGCTCCCTGCCCTCGGGGCACAAGTGGGGAATGAAGTAATGCCAAGCAGATGGTGGCGGGCATGCAGGCGGGCGTGGCGCCACTGCTGGAGCTGCTGCATGGGCCCCGCAGCTTTGATAGTGAGGAGGATCCATTCCCTTGCACTCAGGAGCCGCGGGGGGCGGGGTGCAGCAGGCTCGTTTTGCTTGTGATTTTAGGTGTTTTTGAGATAGGGTTTCCCTCTAGCCCAGGCCTGGAATTCACTATGTAGTCTCAGGCTGTCCTTGAACTCACAGTGATCCTTGTACCTCTGCCTCCCAAGTGCTGGGATTAGAGGTGTGAGCCATCACCACCAGCCAAGGTTCCTGTTGACTGGTTTCTCACTGGTCCAAATAAAATGTGCTGTTCTGTTGTCTCCTGCCACGAAGCCTCCCCACCCATTCATCCAGACTGCTGGGCCCCGGAGCCAGGTTTTCTTTTCCTGTGTCTGTGCCGGGGGTCAGACGTACCTCCAGCACACTTCATCACCCCCACTGCATGTTCGGTCACGAAAACAGATCCATACCTGACTCATTTCTGAATCTCCCCTACTCAGCCTTAGAACCCTGCCTGCAAGCAGCAGGTTCTTAACAAAGACTGTTGCAGAGCGCTGCTCCCCACACCAGCGCTGGCCCTCCTGACCTGGCCCTGGCTTCCAAGCAGATAGGAGGACAGACTCAGGTGTCCTCCCTCCCCCGCCAAAAAAAAAGGAAGAGCCAGTTACTAGATCCTCATAGCAGCTGTGCACAGCCTTGTGTCTCTTTTTCTTCTCCCTACCCCTCACCCATTCCAGAGACCTGATTTCACAGCTAAGCTGGATTTTCTTGTCTGGCATCACGAATTGATTTTCCCCCGCCGTGCCAGACTACCTACAGTCCACAGGCCCGCGCATGTGACTGACAGGCCAGGGTTCTCTGCAGGTTTGCAGAAAACTCGGCCAAGAGACCTGAGACCCTGCCGACACCGTGCTGTGTGCAGTTTAGTGTGACCCCTCACTTCACATGCTGCCCTCACCTGCAACATGATTATAGTTGGCCTTCTAGATTTTTCCCACACTGAGCTCTCTCCCCCCCACCCCACCCCCGTTCCCCCGAGGTAGGGTCTCACTGTTCCCCAGGCTGACCTGGAATAATTCACTATGGTTTCAGGGTAGCCTTGAAATTATGGCAGCCCTCCTACCTCTGCCTCCCAAGTGCTGGGATTAAAGGTATGTGCCACCATGTCTGGCTTAAATAAAAAAAAAAAAATTAATAAATAAAGTGCCGTTCAGATCTTTTTGTATATGCAGCTAGCATTTCTCCAGAGTAGGTCACTGAGAGGGAACTTCCTGGGGGAAAGGCGTAGCGTCAAGGGAAAGGTTTGTTTTGGTTCATTGTTTCAGAGGGTCTCAGCCCATCGTGGTGGGGAAGGCGTGGTGGCAAGCTGTCCCGTGGGCACGAGCAGTGGTGAAGGCCTGACCTCCCTGGGCTTGCCACCTGTCTCAGCGTGGGCCAGTCCAAAGGGTAGAGAAGCAAGCCCAGCATCTCTCTGGAACCTTCCCACCCTTCAGTCTTCCCGGCCTGATGGTTTCCTCCCTTTCTCCCTGCTGCCCCACGTCCCAGGAAGGAGCAGAGCGTGCGGAGGCTGGTGAATGACAAGCGGGCTGTGGCAGCCCAGCGGCCGCGCTACGAGCAGTACAGCTTGGTGGCGGAGGAGGTAGGCAGCCCTGCTGGCTCTCTGCGGGCTGTGGGGAGACTGGGCGCCCTCCCAGCCCCCCTAACCCGGCTCCTGCTACTGCAGGTCCCGCTGCCGCCAGGGGGTCCCCGGGGCGACGACTATGAGGACGAGTACGACGACACCTACGACGGCAACCAGGTGGGCGCCAACGACGCGGACTCGGATGACGAGCTCATCGGCCGCAGGTGAGGCGCCGGGCGAGCAGCTCTGGCCTGGGGCCTCTACAGCGTCGCGTCTCGTGTGCACGGAAGAGGGAGCCAGAGCTGACGGCCTGCAGCTCCCTGCTGCTGGCCGGGTCCTCTTCCACCGCCGCCCAGCCTGAGTCAGGCAGCACTTACTTGATCTCACCAGGCAGCTTTGCCTTTTTCGTTAAGTGCCGAGCACTTCCTGGTGGGCTCTAGAGGCTCCCCGGTGCAGATCAAAGCAGGACTTCCCTGATGAGCAGGACCTGAGAGCCCCGGGCCCAACCCGGCAACCCCCTACTCCCTCCCCTCACATCGAACCTGAGGCTGGAGCGTGGTTGGATTACAAAGCCCTGTGCGGTTGCCTGGCCTCCCGAACTCTGCCTCTCCTCCCCAGCTCGCTCTCCCTAACCGTATTCCCTGCCCCTGAGGCCAGAGGATGCTTCCAAGTTTAACCTAGTCTTTGATCTCACTTTCTCCCACAACCCTCAGGCCCTTCACCATCCCTCAGGTGCTGAGAACCAAAGTGCCTGGAGAAAGGCAGGAAGAGGAAGATGATGAAGAAGAGGAGACAGAAGATGATGCCCCCAAGGTACCTTCTGGGCAAACTGCAGATAAAAAGTGGGGTACAGCCTGGGCATGGTGGTACATGCCTTTAATCCCAGCAGATGGAAGGCCGAGGTAGAATAGCGATTAGTGATTCCAGGTCAGCCTGGGCTACAATGAGGTATACCTCAAAAAACAAAACAAAAAGTGGGGTACATTTTTGAAGGACAGATGGAAAGATTTGTGCTGCCCACCTCTCCCTGCCCCTGGTCTTTGGACAACCTCAGCATCATTGCTGGGTGGGGAGGGCCCCTTCTAGCCAGGCTATGCTTGAACTGCTGGCTTAGAACTAACCTTTGCTGCCCAGAGAGGGCCCAGGGGACAATTGAGAGGCTGAGCTTTTGAACCGTTCATCAGATGTAGGGGTCTGGGAGAAGAACTGCTGCTGGCTGCCGTGTCCAGGGTGGTAATTGTTAAAATCAGAGAGGAGTTAGAGCGCAGAGGTTCGGGAGGTCATCTGGGCTCAGTGAAAAGCCTTTTAACTGCTAAACTTTTTCTTCGACTGAAATCTTCATAAGAACCTCAACATAAGAAGCAGATGAAAGTGGTACTGTTTGGGTTGAAGGTGACAGCAGCCCCCACAGATGTTTCTAGGGCCAGGGCACCAGTGGGCCTGTATAGAAGGTCTAGCAGGAACTGCCTTGAGTGGTGGGACGCACATGCCCTGCCAGTAACTACTGTGCCTCCGGGGTGCCACTCTGCTGACATTCTTCTGTGAAATCTCCCATCTTTCCAGATCACTAATTCTACTTGTTTAAGTTGTGAGCTTCTACCCATTGACCCCCAAAGCCTGCCCACATCCTTAGGTCCCAGTTTTCCTCTTTGCAGGTCTGCATGTACTCGAGGCGGGGGGACTGTCCCCAAGAGCAGCACTCTTAGTGTGCTGCCGGTGGCAAGAAGGTGAGGCCTGGCCTCCAGCTCCCAGGACACGGCGGCTTTGATGGCTCTGTCCTTTCCCGGTGGCCGTCTCAGACAGTCTGCACACAGTCTGTTCAGCTGCCTCCTCTTCTCAAGGAAGCACTAGCCCACAGCCAGCCAGCTGTGTCACCCTGCTAGGCCGCCCGGTAGCCCACTCCTGGCATGAACGCACCAGGATTCCTTCCAGCATGGCCCCACAGCCTTCAGGAATGGGAAACCTCATGACTCATGATTCTCTTTCATCCACAGCCGGACCATTTCGTGCAGGACCCTGCAGTGCTGCGGGAGAAGGCAGAAGCCAGGCGCATGGCGTTCCTTGCCAGGAAGGGGTAAGCACTGAAGAGAGTAAGCCCCGGCTGACCCCCAGGACACCCACACATACGCCGTAGGGGCTTCTTGGGTACTAGTTTAGCTATCAGGACAACCCTACGTACTCTTGTCATTGCCCACGTTTGACAGGTGAGGAAACTGATGACCTGAGACATTATGTAATCTGCCAAAGGTCTCTCAGCTACTTGACCTGTTGAAGCAGGAGACGCAGGAGGACTATTTGAAGCTAGGAATTGACCAGCCTGGGCAATATAGCAAGACCCTACCTCAAAAATAAAGGAAAAGGCTGGGCATGGTGGCTCACACCTTTAATCCCAGCACTCAGGAGGCAGAGGTCGGAGGATTGCTATGAGTTTGAGGCTAGTCTGAGACTACAGAGTGAGTTCCAGGTCAGCCTGTGATAGAGCGAGACCCACCTCAAAAAAACAAAAAAAAAGGTCAGGTGTAGAGGTGCACACCTTTAATCCCAGCACTCAGGAGGCAGAGATAGTAGGATCACTGTGAGTTCAAGGCCAGCCTGAGACTACATAGTGAATTCCAGGTCAGCCTGGACCAGAGTGAGACACTACCTAAAAAAAATAAGTAAAAATATAAAAATAAAGAAAAAGAGGGTCTTCCTCATAATAGGATGAAAAGATGATGACATTAAAATAAAAGAGAAACTAAGCCAGGCATGGTGACACACACCTTTAATTCCAGCACTTTGGAGGCCAAGGCTAAGGTGTGAGTTCAAGGCCACCCTTAGATTATATAGTGAATTCCAGGTCAGCCTGGGCTAGAGCAAGACCCTATCTTGAAAAACCAAATAATAATAAACAAGTAAATAAAAGAAAAACTAATTGAGAGGGGGAGGGGAAATTATAGAGGATGGATTTGTGAAGGGGAGGTTCAGGAGGGGAGATAATTATGGTTTATTGTCTATAATTATGGAAATTGTCAAGAAAAAAGTTAAAAGGAAAAAAAGAAAGAAAAAGAGGGTCTTTACCCACTCTTTCCTTCTCATAGGCAGGAACTCTTCATAATATCTCCTCTTCTCTTAGTCTAACAGTCTCTAAACTTGGAAGGAAGGAAGGAAGGAAGGAAGGAAGGGGGAAGGAAGGAAAAAGGAAGGGAAGAGGAGGGAAGGAAAAAGGAAGGGAAGGGGAAGGAGAGGGCTAGAGAGATGGTTTAAGTTAAGGCACTTGCCTGCAAAGCCAAAGGACTCAGGTTCGATTCCCCAGGATCCATGTAGCCAGATGCACAAGGTGGCTCATGTATCTGGAGTTCATTTGCAGTGGCTGAGGCCCTAGCATGCCCTTTTTCTCTCTATCTGCCCCTCTCTCTCTCAAATTTAAAAAAATAAAAAGGAAGGAAGAGAGACAGGCAAGCATCATAATGAGGTGATAAAGCCTACAATCCCAGCATTCAGGCAGCAGAGGCAGGAAGATCACAAGTCTGAGGCCAGCCTGCACAGTGAGACCTCGGCTCAAAAGGGTTGAGGCCAGATGGCTCCAGCTTTGGCTCCCACTCTTGTAGCCATCACTTGGCAGGCAGTGTAAGGTCTGTCACTCAGCAGGGAAAGCCATCGTGTCCAGAGCTAGTTGGCATCAGGCAGAGTATAGAAGGAGTGCCAGGCAGACCGATATATCCTGTATGGCCAAGAGTCATGGTAGGGACACGGGCATTTGAGCTAGGCTCTGAAGGGTAGGGAGTGTCCAGTGGCATTTGTCCTGAGGGTTAAAAGGCCATCAAACACAAGTATGCGCAGGGAAAGGGTGCTTAGTTTATCCTGAGACTCATTTGTCTAGCCACACACCCCCCCTTCATCTTCCCACTGAAGAAACGGCCAAGAGGGTCGAAGACTCTTGGCGTCCTCCTAAGGCCAGCCCCTGTCCTGAACCTCCTAGCCCCACTTTGTGGATACAGTAGGCCTCCCTGAGAGGTCCAGCATTTGGATTTCATCCTGAAGGCAGTGGGGCCATATAAGGTTGTTGAGCAGGAAACAAAACCACTCTAACTTTTCTTTAATCCCCGTCCCCTGAGGGTGGGGTTCTGGGCAAATCCCAATGCTTGAGTTGGGCTGAAAAGCTCCCAGGTCAAATCTGTGGGCACACTTGACACTGGAGACCGCCACGTGAAGCTCTGCGTTGTAGCTCACTATTGTCCCATCTACAGCAGGAGGCTCCAATGGGGAAGGGAGAGGACACATTTGTCACCTCTCCAGTCATTTGTCCCCACAATTGAAAGTGAGGCTTAGGGACAGACAGCAGATGGGCTCTGGCTAGAGTACCATTCCTGAAACTCCTTACCTTCTCCCGCTGCGCTTGGGTCATGGTAAGCTGGTCCGGGCTGTGCATCCTCAACAGGAAGCCACCAAGGTGGGCTGTGGGGTCTTCCCAGTACAGTCTCTTCTGACTGATGCCCCCCCACCCTGGGGTGGGTGTTGCGCCCTCAGGTACCGGCACGACAGCTCCACAGCAGTGACTGGCAGCCCGCGGGGCCATGGGCAGAGCCGGGAGACAACCCAGGAGCGCAGGAAGAAGGAAGCCAACAAGGCAGCCAGAGCCAACCACAGCCGCAGAGCCATGGCTGACCGCAAGAGAAACAAAGGCATGATCCCCTCTTGAGGCCACAAAGCTGCCCGAGCGAGGGAGGCCCCTCCAGGTCCGCTTGCCCTCGGCAGCCTCCGCTTTGGCCCCTAAGAAGGCCGCCGCAGCACCTCGTCCACCAGCCAGCCGTGAGCGCCTTCTTGAACACACAGTGCCTTATCTATCCCTCGCCAGAGGAACACGACGCTGGCCGGCGGCCTCCTCCCCAGGCTGCCCCAGCTGCAAAGGAACAAGGGACACAGCCCCAAGGGCTCATGCAGCAGGACACCACCTCCCTTTATCCCTTGATGGCAGGAGATCCGTATGTTCAAAACCAACAGAAGGCCCGTGAATAAAGTTTCTGATCCTTCCAACAATGATTCATGATGCCACGACCCTCTGTCTCTGTCTCATTCCTCACTGACGCCCACCCGCTGGAGGACAGGAAGTCAGGGTGGACCCATGCTCTGTCCATTGACCTGGGTTTGTCTCTCTGTGCAACCCTCCTAATGTTGCTTTGCCCTGTGTGACCCTGAGCACATCTCCCCCTGCAGTGAGCCTCCAGTCTTTGCCTGCATAAGAAACGGTAGCTCCAAAACGTCCTTCACGTTATCTATGTAGTCCTGGCAACCTTCACGTAGGAGGTGGGTACTATTTTCAGTCCTTTCTTGCAGCTGAGGAAAGTTGAACATGGAAGGCTTAAGGTGCGTCCAGGCAGTTCTGGGTTCTAGATTTATGGTGTCCATTTCCATGTCACAGCTGGCCCAAGGACACTTGGCCAAGGGCAGTGCCAGGATCAGAACCCAGTGCCTCATGGTTTTGTATATGTATTTCATCTTACCACTCCAAAATCAAGAGGTTGGAAACCCTCCAAAAGAAGTGAGAATGCCACTGCCACGGAACAAGTGGGACTTGGCTGGTCCCCAAAGCCTCTCCTTGGCACAGCCTTCTCCCCAGTGTGGCATCAGCTGCCAGGCCTCCATTGTCACTAGTCAGTAGTGGATCAACAGCGGGGCCTTTGCTGGTCTGATCTTAGACTCCAGCCAAGGAAACCAGCCTGCGTGTAGTCACCTGGTTCCTAGGGGCACTCATTTGCTTACAGTTAGGATGAGTGGGCAAGGCACAGGCAGATAATTGAGAGATTGGTTTGTTGGGCCAGTCACACAAGTGAAGATCAATACCAGTCCCTCTGTGCATAGCCGGCCCTGGGCGCTCTGTTATTTCCCAGTGCACTGCTGAACTGGTGGAGGTCCAGCCAAGCTAGCCATCGTGACACAGCAGGAAGGCTGTTTCCTCCTGGAGACATGTGCCAGCGAGCTCTCCCTCTCTCAGTTCCCTAGACTCAGCCCTCATCCCTAGAGTCAAGAGAGGGAGCGGCACCACCTCACCTGTGGCTGTTTGTGCACACGGCCCCTCGCACCTGCACTTGGCCATAAGTGCTTCCCAACCACTTGAAGGAGCTGTCCCTCCATTTCTCTGGAGCCTCCTGAATGGGTGGAATACGACCATCTTTCTTTTCTTTTTTTTGAGGTAGGGTCTCACTCTAGCTCAGGCTGGCTTGAACTTCACTGTGTAGTCACAGGGTGGCCTCAAACTCACAGCAATCCTCCTTCCTCTGTCTCCTGAGTGCTGGGATTAAAGGCGTGTGCCACCATGCCCAGCCCTTTCTTTAAAAAAAAATTATATATATATATATATATATATATATATATATATATATTTTTTTTTTTTTTTTTTAATTTGACAGAGAAAGAGGTACTGAGAGAGAATGGGTACACCAGGGCCTCCAGCCACTGCAAACAAACTCCAGGCACGTGCGCCCCCTTGTGCATCTGGCTAACGTGGGTCCTGGGGAATCAAACCTGGGTCCTTTGGCTTTGCAGGCAAGCCCGTTAACTGCTAAGCCATCCCTCTAGCCCACGACCGTCTTTCTGGTTTCTTAGCATGTCAGGCAGGATCACTCTCCCTGACACAGGCATGAGAGACTGCCTTCACATCATTCAGAGAATTCATACAGAGAATTCTCAACAAGATTTTACATAGTGGACTCTGAGATAAAGGGGCATTTAGCTCTCAACCTGTTCAATTCCAGCAGTACCCCGGGGCCTATTTAAGAATAAACTGTGGGAGAGAGGGCTGGAGGTTAAGTCTCTTGCCTGTAAAGGCAAAGGACCTTGGTTCGATTCCCTAGGACCCACTTAAGCCAGATGTACAAGGGGGCATATGTGTCTGGAGTTCATTTGCAGTAGCCAGGAGGCCCTGGAGAGCACATTCTCCCTCTCTCTCTTTCTCTCTCTGTCAAGTAAATAAAAAAATAAAATATTTAAAGCCTGGTGTGGTACACACCTTTAATCTCAGCTCTTGGGAGGCAGAAGTATGAGGATTGCCAAGAGTACAAGGCCACCCTGAGACTACATAGTGAATTCCAGGTCAGCCTGGGCTAGAGTGACTCGAAAAACCAAAAAGAAAAAAAAGGAACTATGTGGGGCTGCCAAATGGCTTAGCAGTTAAGGTACTTGCCTTTGAAGCCTAAGGACCCAGGTTCATTTCCACAGTACCCATGTAAACCAGATGCACATGGAACATGCATCTGGAGTTTGTTTTTCCCATTCTCCCTCCCCCTCCTTATGGCTCAATGGTTAAAGGCACTTGCATGCAAAACCTGATGTCTGGACTGAAGAGATGGCTTAGCGGTTGAGCGCTTGCCTGTGAAGCCTAAGGACCCCAGTTCAAGGCTCGATTCCCCAGGTCCCACGTTAGCCAGATGCACAGGGGGACACACGTGTCTGGAGTTCGTTTGCAGTGGCTGGAGGCCCTGGCGCGCCCATTCTGAACTCTTCTCCATCTGCCTCTTTCACTGTCGCTCTTAAATAAATAAATAAAAATGCACACAAAAAAATTTTTAAAAAACTGATGTCTCTGGTTCAAGTACCCAGTACCAACATAAATGCATGCATCTGTGAGTTCATTTGTAGTTCATAGTGGCAGACACCTTTAATCCCAGCACTTGGGAGGCAGAGGTAGGAGGATCATTGTGAGTTCAGGTCCACCCTGAGGCTGCAGAGTGAATTCCAGGTCAGCCTGGGCTAGAGTGAGACCCTACCTCAAAAAAAAGGTAATAAAAGAAAACTGGATTGAGGAGATTATTCCCTGGATAATGATGCTCACAAAGCCTGCTGGCCTGGGATCAATTCCCCAGTCTGACAGTTTACAGCACTTGAAAGTGTGGCCCTGGGCTTAATCTTCAGCCCCACAAAACAAACAAACAAAAAACCCACCTGTTCTAATCTGAATAAAACAGCGCATATAACGGCTAGAGGGATGGTTTAGCAGTTGAGGAGTTTGCCTGCAAAGCCAAAGGAGCCAGGTTCAATTCCCCAGGACCCACGTTAGCCAGACGCACAAGGGGGCGCATGTGTCTGGAGCTTGTTTGCAGTGGCTGGAGGCCCTGGCACGCCCATTCTCTCAATCTCTCTCCCCCTCTTTCTCTGTCAAATAAATAAATAAATAAATCTGCATATAAAAGTTTAAAAAAACCTGCAAACTGAAATAAACCCTCCCTCTCTCTCTCTCTTTTTTTTTTTTTAAGTTACTTGATTGAAAAAAAAAAAACGGGCTGGAGAGGTGGCTTAGCGGTTGAGCGCTTGCCTGTGAAGCCTAAGGACCCCGGTTCGAGGCTCGGTTCCCCAGGTCCCACGTTAGCCAGATGCACAAGGGGGCGCACGCGTCTGGAGTTCGTTTGCAGAGGCTGGAAGCCCTGGCGCGCCCACTCTCTCTCTCTCCCTCTATCTGTCTTTCTCTCTGTGTCTGTCACTCTCAAATAAATAAAAATAAATTTAAAAAAAAAAAAAAAAAAAAAAAAACTCTAGGCTTTGCTTCTGCTGGGTCCTCCCAACCACAGAGGCCACATCAGTTGTCAGTTTGTCTCCTAAACAAGACTGGCAGTAAGTGCTAGTTTTACAAATGGGACCTTACGGCACAGATTGTGCTCCCTCAAGCTGCAGGATCCACGCCCCCTCCCACCATCACCATTACTGCAACATGTCCCTCAAGTGTTCTGTCAGCCTTGGGAGGTGATTACGGCTTTCTGCCACTGGAGGTGGTTTTCACACGGGAGGCAGGCAGAAAAGGAAGCCCTCTGGCCTGGGCACTGGTGGTGCCTGTGAGTTCCGGCAGGCGCGTTCTTTGCTGTGCTGGGTTGCAGTGCAGGCACCCTATCTCCCATCTCGCACGCACTCTGGGTCTGGCATTCTTTCACCCAGATTTATTGTTAATTTGTCCTGATACGCGGCCTGGGGTGGTGAAAGAGCACTGAATTAAAGGTCAGGAGGGGGCTGGAGAGTTTCTTTAAAAAAAAAAAAAATTTAAAATGTTTTATTTATTTTCAAGCAGAGAGAGAGAGAGAGAGAGAGAGAGAGAGATTGGGCACACCAGGGCCTCTTGCCACTGCTAACAAACTCCAGATGCATGTGCCACCTTGTGCATCTGGCTTTACGTGGGACCTGGGGAATTGAGCCTCGAACCTGGGTCCTTAGGTTTTGCCAGCAAGCACATTTAACCACTGAGCCATCTGCCCAGCTGCCCCTTTTTTCTTTTCTTTCTTTCTTTTTTTTTTTTTTTTTTTTGTGTGTGTGTGTGTGTTTCAAGGAAAGGTATTGTCTTGTTTTAGCCCAGGTTGTCCTGGAATTACTCAGGGTGGTCTGGAACTCAACATAATCTTCCCAAGTACTGGTATTAAAGGCATGGTGCCCAGTGATTTTTTTTTTTTTTAGGTAGGGTCTCGCTCTAGCCCAGGCTGACCTGGAATTCACTATGTAGTCTCAGGGTGACCTCAAACTCACGGTGATCCTCCTACGTCTGCCTCCCAAGTGCTGGGATTAAAGGCATGCGCCACCACACCCAGCCTGCAATTTTTTTTTTTTAATTTAAGTTTTAGGTACTTAGAAGTAGTGATGTTAGTGGTTGGATGCGTGGTGGTGCATGCCGCACCTCACTCTAGCCCAGGCTGACCTGGACTTCACTATGTAATCTCAGGGTGGCCTTGAATTTATGGTGATCCTCCTACATCTGCCTCCAAAGTGCTGGGAGTAAAGGCATGCACCACCATGCCCAGCTTGGCACATGCCTTTTTAATCTCAGCAGAAATAGGAGGATCGCTGTGAGTTAGAGGCCACCCTGAGACTACATAGTGAATTCCAGGTCAGCCTGGACTAGAGGGAGACCCTGCCTTGAAAAACCACACACACACACAAAAAAGAAAGAATATTGAGGACTGGAGAGATGGCTTAGCAGTTGAGGAGCTTGCCTGTAAATGCTAAGGATCCAGGTTCGATTCCCCAGTACCCACATAAGCCAGTTACACAAGGTGGCACATGCGTCTGGAGTTCATTTGCAATGGCTAAAGGCCCAGTTGTGCCCATTCTCTCTCTCTCTCTCTCTTCTCTCTGCTTGCAAATAAATAAAAATAAAAATAGGGTTTTTTTTTGTTTTGGTTTTTCGAGGTAGGGTCTCACTCTAGCCCAGGCTGACCTGAAATTCATTATGGAGTCTCAAGGTAGCCTCGAACTCACAGCGATCCTCCTACCTCTGCCTCCTGAGTGCTGGGATTAATTAAAGGTGTGCGCCACCACGCCCGGCAAAAATAAATTCTTTAATTAAAGGTCAGGAGGCTGGAGACCCAGCCAGTGTGACCTTAGGTCAGTCACTTGGCTCATCTGGGCCTGTTTTTGTAAGAAATAGGGACTCACTTTTCCATTTCCCCTGTTTGACAGTCAGATGGGGTCACGGTAAAGAGCAGAGGAAACTGAAAGCAAGTATCTCAGTTCAAATGGGAAGAGATGAAAACAGCCAGGCAGCCTTGTCTGCCCTGCATCTGTGGCTCTTTCTCTCTTTAACCATCCCCAGAACCTCTGAACAAATCATCTGCTATTCCAGAGCAAGTACTCAAACAGAGCCCTGGGATTCCTAAGATCTGCTTCAACAGATTTTTTTTTTTTCCAAGGTAGGGTCTCACTCTAGCCCAGGCTGACCTGGAATTCACTATGGAGTCTCAGGGTGGCCTTGAACTCATGGCACTCCTCCTACCTCTACCTCCCAAGTGCTGGGATGAAAGGCATGCGCCACCACGCCTGGCTTTGAACAGATCTTTTTAAACTTTATTTATTGTATTGAGTGTGATGGCATACGCCTTTCATCCCAGACTCAGGAGGCAGAGATAGGACCACCATGATTTTGAGGTCACCCTGAGACTCCATAGTGAATTCCAGCTCAGCCTGGGGCTAGAATGAGACACTACCTCAAAAAAAACCCAAAACTGTCCAGTGTGGTGGTGCACACCTTTAATCCTAGCGTTTGGAAAAGCAGAGGTAGGAGAATTGCCATGAGTTCAAGGCCACCCTAAGACTACAGAGTGAATTCCAGGTTAGCCTGGGCTAGAGTGAGACCCTACCTCAAAAAAATTATTTGAATATGTGTGTGTCTGTGCATGCCAAGTCTCTTGCCAATGCATATAAATTCCAGACTCATGTATCACTTTGTGCATCTGGCTTTATGAAAGTACTGGGGAATCGAACTCAGGCCATCAGGCTTTGTAAGCAAACACCTTTAACCACTGATTCATTTCCCTGACCCAGTTTGTTTGTTTGTGTTTGTTTGCTTTTGTGGCAGGATCTCACTATGTAGCCCAAGCTGGTCTGGAATTCACAATCCTCCTGCCTCTGTGCTTTCCCAATGCCAGGATGACAAATGTGTGCCACCACATCTGGATTTTATATGTACAGTTTGAAAGCTGGGTCTTGGCAGATGGCTTGTAGCAAAACAGGGTCAGGGATGTCTGAAAAGAGCTTGGCCTCTGGGTGCACCTTTGGTAATGAAAACCTTAGAACACTCCTCTCACGGATGTGCCGTGGACAGAATTTGTAAAGCTGCCGCCAGCCTCCAGAATCACACCACAGATTAGGGGCATGACCTGAGTCTGGGCTATATACCCGGGACAGTTGAGAGCCATCTCCGAGTGTTGTCAAAGGGCTCAGCTCCTCAAAGTTAGCACATCTGGAACACCCCCTCCTGTGCTCTGGAGGCCTCTGCACAGGGATTAGCACAGCGAGGGATACTGAGGCCCCCCCAGGCCTTCTCCTTGGGAGATGTGAGCCGTTTGGCGCTGGTGCCATTCCAAGCAAGGGCTCCAGTGCTGGGGTCTCTGGGGCTGTGGGCCAGATAGCCTCACTTGGACAAGCCACTGCTGTCTAACCTGTACACAGCGGCTGGCAGGAAGGCCACGCAAGGTGAGTCCTGCCTGCACAGGCTGGTAATACTGGCTGGCTGTACTCAGGGAACAGGAAAGAGGTGTGGCAGCCACTTCCAGCCAACACTTCCACTGATTTCTGTGGACCCAATCACTCACCTTGGCATGGCTGTCTTGTCCTCCTAGAAGGGCTGTCTTCTCAGAAACCCTTGTACTCCAGATGGCCTGGATACAAAGGCCTTGGGCAAAGAAAAAGCAGGGCCTGTTTGCTAGGAGTATAACGGGTGCCCTGGGAACTTAGAAGAGATACCCTGCACATCCTTGTAAGGCTGGCAATGATCTCACCAGATCTCCAAAATAAAGCCTGGGGCTTATGTGAAGCCTCGTTCCAAAGCTTTGCCATGGGCTGGAGAGGTTGCTCAGTGGTTAAGGTGCTTGCCTGCTATACCTAAAGACCCGGGTTCAACTCCCTGGGACCCACGCAAAGCCAGATGCACGAAGTGGTGCATGTGTGTGGAGTTTGTTTGCAGGGACTAGAGGGCCTGGCACACTCATTCTCATTCTCAGGCAAGCACCTTAACCTCTAAGCCATCTGTGGTGGTTTGATTCAGGTGTCCCCCATTGTGGTGGTTTGAATAGAACAGATGGCCCCCAATATATTCAGTTGTTGGTTTGTACTTTGCATCTGCAGCCACCTGGCTGGAGGCAGTATCACTGGGTGGATCTTAAGGTGTGGTGGTGGGTTTCAGATTTCAACGTAAAGATATGCAAAGCCAGCTTCTTCTGCCATTTATGGAACTTCCCCTGGATCTGTAGGCTTCAATAAATATCCCTTCCTCCATAACTGTGCCTGGTCTGGAAGTTCAACTCAGCGAACCTGAATCTGTCTGACACACCCATAAACTAAGGTGTTCTGAATGCTAGGTTCCCAGCTGATGGAGATTTGGGAATTAACGCCTCCTGGAGGCAGTGTATTGTTGGGGGCGGGCTTATGGGTATTACAGCCAGTGTCCCCTTGTCAGTGTTTGGCACAATCTCCTGTTGTCTACCTATGTTAGCCAGGGGGTGATATCCACCCTCTGCTCATGCCAGCGTTTTCCCCTGCCATTGTGGACCTTCCCCTCGAGCCTGTAAACCAAAAGAAATCTCTTTTTCCCACAAGCTACTCTTGGTTGCCTGATTTCTACCAGCAATGAGAACCTGACTGCAGCATCATCTCTTCACACACCCCCATTCTCATTCTCTCTCTCTCCCTCCCTCCCTCTTTCCCTGTCAAGTAAAGAAGTAAAATATTAAAAAGTAAAAAAAATAAATAAATAAAAGCTTACTTAGTTGAGGTTGCGACGTGGCCAAGGAAGAATTAAAACCCAGGCGTGTCCATGTCCTCAGCCCCTCAGCTTTCCTGGCACTCTGCAACTGGAAAATGAAATTCCCTACATGAATGGTTGGATTAGCATAGACTGAAGGCGCTTATCATTTCTGCATTCTAAACGCCGTATACTTCTGCTGATAACAGCCTATCAACTGGGGTCACTGTGTGGTCACAGGGACCAAGGAAAACAGGAAGGCAGGCAGAATATATTTCCCTAAACTTCCACTTTGCCACAGCCCCCTCTCTCCGTGGACTGAGGGGATCCCCTAGAGGGGCCCAGTTAGAAGTGTCTCATTAGGAAAGCTTAGTGACATGAGGAAATCCGACCCGTCACGTGGAACCGCAGCCTGTGGCCCTCGCTGCTGGAAGCTTGTACCAGAGGGACGCAAATTACAGCTAGCAAGGACGCGCAGGCGAAGAGGACTCGGTTTCACGGTGGAAGGTGTGGGACGAGATAAGGACCGAGAGGAGCGCTCACAACGAGGCTGCTGGGTTTTGAGTGTTAGGGACGCCCGAGCCAGATTGCCAGGGGCTCAAAGGAGATCAAGAGAACATGATCAGGCCCTGGAAGGACCAAAGAAGATGCTGGAGGTGTAGGGGGGTGGGGCGACGAGGGACAGCTGGGCAGCGAGGGGGGTGGCATTTGGATGAGTCAGCTGCACAGTCATCCCCAAAGCTCCCAGTCTGCGCTGCGTGGATCCAATATGGTAATTACGCGCTGGTCCCTGAAAGACTGGGCAGGGAGCCCCCGTTAACTTCTTTGCTGTGGTGGCATAACAAAATCACCTCTAAGCACATTGCCACCCTATGACGTCTTCCCAGCTACCTGGGGAGGCATCTGGGAGGCATTTTCCAGATGAGGAGACTTAGGCTTCGAGCAGGGGAGCAGTTTGAGCTAGAGACCGGCCGGGCTAGGACTGAAACAAAGCGCTGCCCCATTTCCATGATCCAGGCACAAGGAATAAAGGACTAAATAAAGGAATAAAGACTGAGCATGGCAAACAGGCTATTTGGCAGGCTCACCAAGTAGTGGGTTAGGACGCTGGAGAAATTTGAGCTTCCTCTTGTAGGCAGTGGAGAGCTATTGAAGATATTTGAGCATGGGAGTGGGCCTGTGGGGTGGTTTGATTGAGGTATCCTCCATAAACTTACGTGTTCTGAATACTAGGTCCCCAGCTGGTGGCAATTTGGGGACAGGAGCCTCCCGGAGGAGGAGTTTTGTTGAGGGCAGGCTCATGGGTGTTACAGCCAGCTTCCCCTTGCTTGTCATATGCTCTTGCTGCTATTGTCTACCTGATGTTGGTCAGGAGGTGATGCCCACCCTCTGCTCATGCCACATTTCCCCTGCCATCATGGAGTTTCTCCTTG
Organism: Jaculus jaculus; assembly: GCF_020740685.1. Classification (NCBI taxonomy): domain Eukaryota; kingdom Metazoa; phylum Chordata; class Mammalia; order Rodentia; family Dipodidae; genus Jaculus; species Jaculus jaculus. Next base: position 9,820,478 of record NC_059114.1, on the reverse strand, counting down.
AGTCTGTGAGCCAAAATAAACCCTTTCCTCCCACAGGCTGTTCTTAACTCCCCCTCCCCCCCCCCCCGCCCAAGGTAAGATCTCACTCTAGCCCAGGCTAACCTGAAATTCACTATATAGTCTCAGGGTGGCCTCCAACTCACAGTCATCCTCCTACCTCTGCTTCATGAGTGCTGGGGTTAAAGGTGTGTGCCACCATGCCTGGCTTTCGTTGGGTGTTTTCTGCCAGCAACAGCCTGGACGTCTCACAAGGGACTCATGGAGAAGGGTCCAGCATGATCCGCGAACGTCGTGTGCAGGAGCGTGCCAAGACAGGGAGCAAGCAACCGGAGGGCTGTCAACAGACAGACTGTGGACTGAACGGCTCCCAGCCAGCTTCCTCTACACTCCATCATTGACTGCCTTGTCCTTGGGGCCAGCTGGAATCTGCCCTTGGCATTCAGTCTCTATATAAATTCAAATGCATCAAGAGGCCAAGGCCCTGATGAAAAGAGAAAAATGAATTTTCCATGCATGGGACTTCTGCAGCCAACTGCCTTGTATTTGGTTCTCCACTCCACTCTCACTAGCTGTATTCTCCTGGGCAAGACCCTTCACCCCTATGGACCAGTTTTCCACTTAACAATGAAGCAGGGTGGTACCCCCCTGCAAATGTGGATCCAGTGACACAGAGAGCATTTATAACAAATGGCAGAGCCTGGCCTGGCCCTGGGTGGGTGCCCAGTGAAGGCAATGTGGGGTGTGTGTGTATAAGTGTGAGTGTGTGTGATCATCCACGTGTGTCAGTTGTTGCTACCTTCCAGTGTATTACTGTTCTTCCTCAGTCACCTTCTTCAGCCTTGACCAAGGAATTTGTATTCTCCCCAACCTTGCACATTGTTCAGACATTTAAAATGCATTGATTTCTGTCCCTCCTTGGAAGACTTCAAGCTCATTTGTAGGACAGTCCTTGTTCCTTGTTTTTGGATGGGCTGGCTGCGTGGCAGGGATGAAATCTATTTCTTTTAAATAACTTACATGGCCCTCCCCTCTCCCCTCACATCCTGTGACAAAGGCAGTAACATGCTCAGTGTGGTTCCTACAAATAAGCAATGAAAACAGGCCGATAATCCCATCCGTGCAAAAGTAATCGCCGTTGGATCTTGAGTTCTCTTTGCAGCATGTTGTATGTTAGGAGAAAAGAATGTATGCCTCAGTTTTCTGCAAAAACAGGACAATACAGCACTCTAGGGAGGCAAAGGTAGAAGGATCGCTATGAGTTCAAGGCCGTCCTGAGACTCCATAGTGAATTCCAGATCAGCCTGGGCTACAGCGAGACCCTACCTCAAATATATATGACAACAGCACGCTCCATTATGACCGCCTATAAGGGCTTCTGCCTCATCTACCTTGTAAACGGCATGGGTTCCACACCAGGCTGCTTCAGTCCCCTGCCATCGTCCATTCAGGTTCAATGGTTCATTCTTTTTTTTCCTATTTGTTTGTTTGTTGAGGTAGGGTCTTGCTGTAGCTCAGGCTGACCTGGAATTCACTAGTCTCAGGGTGACCTCCATCCTCCTACCTCTGCCTCCTGAGTCCTGAGATTAAAGGTATATGCCACCATGCCTGGAGACCTTTTTATTATTATTATTATTATTATTATTATTAATTTACTTGAGAGAGCAAGAGAGAGAGAGAGTGGATGCACCAGTCCTGCCACTGCAAACAAACTCCAGACACATGCCACCACTTTGTAATCTGGCTTTATGCAGGCACTGGGGAATCGAACGCAGGCCATCAGGCTTTGCAAGCAAGTGCCTTTAACCACTGAACCATCTCTCCAACCCCCAAAGTTCTCTTAAACAACATGAACCGGTAGGTGTATGGCCTTCCCCAATTGTATGGCCTAATCTTTTATTTTTTTATTTTTTATTTATTTTTTGGTTTTTTGAGGTAGAGTCTTGCTCTAGCTCAGGCTGACCTGGAATTCACTATGTAGTCTCAGGGTGGCCTTGAACTTATGGTGTTCAAGTGCTGGGATTAAAGGCATGTGCCACCACGCCTGGCCCAGTATGGCCTCATCTTAACTAACTGCATTCACAAAAACTCTGTTTCCAAATAAAGTCATGTTATGAGATTTAAAACAGACCTAGCACACTCTACTCAATCTAGAATGACAGATAAAAGAGGTAAAAATTGTTATTTCAGTGTTCAGGGCTTATTGAAAGGAAATATACAAGTATACAGTTATAGCTGCCAAGAAATGCTGATGAAAACTATTGAGGCATCTTAGCTACAGGTTAACTTTTTTTTCCTCTTTGGTGTTTGAGGTAGGGTCTCACTCTAGCCCAGGCTCACCTGGAATTCACTATGTCGTCTCAGAGTGGTCTTAAACTTGTGGCGAGATCCTCCCCGAGTGTTGGGATTAAAGACGTGCACCAGGCTGGAGAGATGGCTTGGGCTGGAGAGATGGCTTAGCGGTTAAGTGCTTGCCTGTGAAGCCTGAGGAACCCAGTTTGAGGCTCGATTCTCCAGGACCCATGTTAGCCAGATACACAAGGGGTGCACACGTCTGGAGTTTGTTTGCAGTGGCTGGAGGCCCTGGCATGCCCATTCTCTCTCTCTTTATCTGCCTCTTTCTCTCTCTCTCTGTCTATCGCTTTCAAATAAATAAATAAAAATAAACAAAAAAATTAAAAAAAAAAGGCGTGCACCATCACGCCTGGCCAGGTCAACTTTTGGATACACTTACTGGCAGAGCTGAATCTGAGTCTGGAAATGTGCCTCACCTAAAGCTTGTCATCTCATAGTATGTGACATATACTATGACATAGACTAACTCTTCTAGAATTTCTATGGCTTTATTGTTTATATTTTCTTACATTTGGGAGCAAATGTGCCAAGAATTATTTATTCTCTATGTGATGCTGAAATTGCTATTATTATTATTTTACGGTAGGGTCTCACTCTAACCCAGGCTGACCTGGAACTTACTCTGTAGCTCCAGACTGGCTTTAAACACAAAGAAAATCTCCTACCTCTGTCTCCTGAGTGCTGTGACTAAAGGTGTGTCCCACCACACTGGGCAGAGAGACTGAGAGTGGGTACGGCAAGGCTTCCAGCTGCTGAAAATGAACTACAGATGCAAGAAAAATATTATTATTTTGATCTTTCAACACAGGGTCTTGCTGTAGCCCAAGCCAACCTAGAATTCATTCTCAGGGTGGTCTTGAATTCACTGCAATCCTCCTACCTTAACTTCCCAAGTGCTGGGATGAAAGGCATGTTATTACTTGAGATAGAATCTTGCTAGAGTCCAAGATAACCTTAAACTTGTGATCTTCCGGCCTCAGCCTCCCAAGTGCTAGAATTACATGCATCAACCACACTTGGCTAAAAGGATTCAAAAAGTCTAACTAGCCTCAGTTTCAAGTCAGATATTGATTTGACCCTCCGAGCTATATCACTGGGGGCAGAACAGAATTTCTCTAAGTCTCTTACTTTGTGGTGATACACGTGTCTGAAGTTCTTTTGCAGTGGCCAGAGGCCCTGGTATACCTATTCTCTTTTTCGTCTTTTTCTTTCTTTTTTTTTTTTTTAGGTAGGGTCTCACTGTAGCCCAAGCTGACCTGGAATTAACTATGGAGTCTCAGGGTGGCCTTGCACTCAGTGATTCTCCTACCTCTGCCTCCTGATTAAAGGTGTGCACCACCCCATTCTTTCCCCCTCTTTCTCTCTTTCAAGTAAATAAATAAAAAATATTTTTTAAAGATTTTATTTTCTGCTGGGCGTAGTGGCGTACGCCTTTAATCCCAGCATTTGGGAGGCACATGGTGGCACATGCACCTGGAGTTTGTTTGCAATGGCTAGAGGCCCTGGTGTGCCCATTCTCTCTTTCTGCCTCCCTCTCTCCATCTCTAATAAATAAATAAATGAAAATAAAATCTTTTTTTTTTTTTTTGGTTTTTTGAAGTAGGGTCTCGCTGTAGCCCAGGCTGACCTGGAATTCACTATGTAGTCTCAGGGTGGCTTCAAACTCACAGTGATCCTCCTACCTCTGCCTCCCAAATGCTGGGATTAAAGGTGTGCGCCACTATGCCCAGCCTGAGCAAGATTTTTATAAGACAGAGCTGGCTCCTTTGCCTAACATTTTCAGTTCTTACTTCAATCTTGATAAAACCCAGATTTCTCACTGTTACTCAGCAGGTCTCTAATGACATGGTCCTGCTTCTTCCTCACCTTCAAACCCTCCCAGCTACTCAGGAAGTTTGTGGCCCCTACCCCCAGCAGACATAGCCTTCAAACCTCCCACTTCCTCCACTTTGCCTCCCAGGGCCGACGTAAGGGTTCAGCATTCACCTCCAGGTCTCAGCTCTTTAGAGGCATCCCTCAACCACCCTATTCCCCAGAGCCCTTGGCCCAGTGTGTGGTCACATAGACTGGAACTAAAAACATCTCCCCTGTAGGAGTTCAATCACCACACGATTTCCCAATAGATGCCCTAGCATTGGCTACCCACACATTTGAATGAATGACCAGACTGTTTCCTGAACCTCTTCCTTACACTCCTACAGCATGTGCCATCCAGAATGTTCGTTCAGGTTGCTCTTCCTCCTTTCTGACCCAGGCAGCCCTGAGACATGATGTTCTGCCTTGCATAAAGCAATGGAGCCAGAATGCTCTGGTTTTCTGGGTTCTTTGGAAGCCCATGCCTTTCTACCAGAAGTTTCCTCATGACAGTGTCTTTGAGTGTCCTAACTGCAGTTCTTTAAAATTCACACCCACACCCCCCTTCTGACAGGTTATTTCTAGTGACCCCATTTCACATAAAGAATCTGAAGGTGAGCTGGGTGTGGTGGCACGTGCCTTTAATCCCAGCACTTGGGAGACAGAGGTAGGAGGATCACCAGAGTTCAAGGCCACCTGAGACTTCACCATAGTGAATTCCAGGTCAACCTGAGCTAGAGCAAAATCCTACCTTCAAAAAAAAAAAAAAAAAAAAGAATCTGAAAGTAACATTTCAACTCAGGCTCATGTGTTGAAAACTAGATTTGGAAGTTAAAGAAAAAAATCCATTAACTCCAAAACTGTCCTTCAGGTGTTTGTATAGGTCTCTGACATGATCTCAAATAAGGACAAGGGAATATCATATAATTAGTAAAGTATAAAAAAAAAATTCAAAGCCTGGATGAGGTGGTTCATACCTTTGATCCCAGCACTCAGGGATGCAGAGGAAGGAGGATTACTGTGAGTCCAAGCCCAGCCTGAGATTAGATAGTGAATTCCAGGTCAGCCTGGGCTAAAGGGGGAACCTACCTCAAAAAAATAAATAAAATAAAATAAATAAAATTTTAAAAAAGTATCCAAGGCAGAAACAGGTTTCAGGAACAATTTACATGTATTTGCTGCTGACTGAACAAACACACAAACTTCAAGCACAGCAGAAGTTAAGAGTCTTTACAGTGCAGCCATTTCTTGCCATCAGCTACAGGTGGTCGGTGAAGAGTAACTTGAGGCTCATCTTCCAGTGGAGGGAGGCCCCAGCTCTGGGCAAAGGTGGTGAGTGGACCCAGTCCTTGCGAACCTCCAAGGTGAAGACCTACTCCTGGGTCTCGTACTTGTGCTTGATGTGTTTCCACAGCTTCTGCGTTTAAAACACAAGACCCGTAACTGTAGCCTTTGTTCTCGCATTTTGCAATCACTCACAATTCCCAACTGAAGCTTGAGAGAAACTAATGCCACATTCTGATTAACAAGTACACTTGTGAGGCTGAAAGGATGGCTTAGTGGTCAAGGTGTTTAACTGCGAAGCCGAAGGACCCTGGTTCAATTCCCCAGGACCCACGTTAGCCAGATGCACAGGGGACATACGCATCTGGAGTTCCTTTGCAATGGCTGGAGGCCCTGGCGTGCCCATTCTCTCTTTCTCTCCCTCTTTCTCTGTCAAATAAATTAAAATACGATTGTGGAGTTGGGCATGACGGTGTATGCCTTTAATCATTTGCAGTTCAAGAGGCCTTCTTGGATTCCTCTCTTTCTCTCAAAAAGAAATATTTAAATAAAATTTTTAATTAAAAAGGTACTTCTCTTTTTCTTTCTTTCTTTTTCTTTTTTTTTTTTTGAAGTAGGGTCTCACTCTAGCACAGGCTGACCTGGGATTCACTAAGTAGTCTCAGGCTGGCCTCTAACTCACAGCAACCCTCCTACCTCTGCCTCTCAAGTGCTGGGATTAAAGGTGTGCACCACTACATCCAGCTCTCTCGCTCTCTTTTTAAAATAAATTTTTTTGGTTTTTTTTTTTTTTTTTGGAGGTAGGGTCTCACTCTGGCCCAGGCTGACCTGGAACTCACTATGTAGTCTCAGTGTAGCCTCGAACTCATGGCGATCCTACCTCTGCCTCCCGAGTGCTGGATTAAAGGTGTGCACCACCACGCCCAGCTAAAATAATTTAAAAAAATATTTTGAGAAATCTCCAGATGCATGCAACCCTTGGTGCATCTGGCTTACATGGGTCCTGGAGAATCAAACAATGATCCTTTGGCTTTGCAGGCAAACACTTTGACTGCTAAGTCATCTTTCCAGCCTTCTTTTGTTTTTTTGAGATAGTATCTCACTCTAGCCCAGGCTGATCTGGAATTCACTATGTAATCTCAGGGTGGCCTTGAACTCCCAGAAATCCTCCTACCTCTGCCTCCTCAGTGCTGGCATTAAAGGCATGCACCAACCCTGGCCTTCTTTTTCTTTCTTTCTTTTTTTTTGGGGGGGGGGGTTGAGGTAGGGTCTCACTCTAGCCCAGGCTGACCTGGAATTCACTATGTAGTCTCAGAGTGGCCTTGAACTCATAGCAATCTTCCTATCTCTTCCTCCCGATTGCTGGGATTAAAGGCATGTGCCACCATACCTGGCTTCTTTCTCCTTTCTATGAACAAATATCCAACCAGAGGCAACCCATGGCAGGAAAAGGGTTTAATTTGGCTTGCAGTTTTGAAGGGAAGCGTCATCATGGTAAGGAAGGCACAGAGGCAGAAGCGGGCAGCCTGCATCACACTGCAGCAGAGACAGGAGGCAGAGAGTGGTGAATGCTGGTGTTAAACCAGCTCTCTCCTTTTAATGTAGTCCAAGACTCAGGCCCACAGAATGATGCCACCCATAATTAAGGTGGGTTTTCCCACCTCACTCAACCTAATTAAGACAGCCTTTGAGCATGCCTGTGGGAGACTAACAATCTACTCAGCAGGCGATTGTAGGTCCAAGAGTTCAAGGCCAGTATGGGTCATAGAGCAAACCCATATTTCAAAACAAACAAAATTCCATGTTCTCATTCACACCGTAAAGTAAGAGAAACATTTTTTTTTTTTTTTCATTTTTCGAAGTAGGATTTTTGCTCTAGCCCAGGCTAACCTGGAATTCACTCTGTAGTCTCAGGGTGGCCTCAAACTCATGGGGATCCTCCTACCTCTGCCTCCGGAGTGCTAGGATTAAAGGCATGTGCCACTATGCTCAGCTATCAATATTGGTTTTATAGGAAACTGAAGTAGAGATTGAAGGAATGGCCCTAGACCTCCACTTATGAAGAAACAGAACCTGGAAGATGTCATGGTTCTTTAACTCAGTTATTACACAGGAGGTCCTGGGCACATAATCCCCAAATACCTCACACTGAGCTATTTAAAAAAAAATTTTTTTCTTAGAGCTAAACTGGCTATAATTCTCATTCCAAAAGGCACGAAAAAAATGGATGAGTTATGACAGGTTGTTTTTTTTTTTTTTAAAGGCAGAATCTCTCTAGCTCAGGCTGACCTGGAATTCACTATGTAGCCTCAGGGTGGCTTCAAACTCACAGTGATACTCTTAAATCTGCCTCCCAAGTGCTGGGATCAAAGGCATGCACCACCATGCTGGGCTTATGACAAGGTTCTAAAATGCCTTCAGATCAGTGAGCACAGCCAATAGAAATGCTTACGAAAGATAGCAATGACAGCACTTCATATAGGGGGTAAAGTGTCCTGGCCACAGGCATTAGTAGCTAGAACCATTCTGGGCTGCAGAGTTAGGCCACCCTGAATTGAATGAAAACAAGTGAATGGTGGAACCAGGGCTGGCTATCTGTATGTGGCCTTTCCCAGCACAGCTACAATTTCATGATATAAAGCATGAAAAGAACCTAGCACAGGGCTACACTGGTACAACACATGTCAAAAAACATTTCTATTTCCTGGGCTGGAGAGCTGGCTTAGCGGTTAAGCGCTTACCTGTGCAGTCTGAGGACCCTGGTTCAAGGCTCGATTCCCCAGGACCCACATAAGCCAGATGCACAAGGTGGTGCATGCATCTGAAGTTCCTTTGCAGTGGCTGCAGAGCGTGGGGCACCCATTCTCTCTCTCTCTGTCTGTCTCTTTCTCTCTCTGGCTGCCACTCTCAAATAAACAAACAAAAATTCTTAAAAAAAAGATTTCTATTTCCTACTTTATCTTCCCACTTTCTCCTAAGGGATGCAATAAAAGCTGCTTTGTAGTGGTATCATATACAAGACACTGTGGCACCTTCTCTGTATTCCCTGAGGTAGCTGACTTCTAGAATCTCCATTTCACAGATAAAACTGCAGCTCAGAGAGGTTACAAAACTTATTCAACTTAATGCCACGGTTATTATTAAATAGCAAGTCCCAGAATTCTCAGCCAAGGATCTTTAATTTCACAGTTTCCTACCCTTAACCAGTAACAACAAGCTGCCTGTGTGGGAGGCTGTGGCAACTGAAAGATTACGTTTTCCAGAAGAGTCTCACTCTAGCCCAGGCTAACCTAGAACTCATTCCATAGTCCCAGACTCCTCTTGAACTCACAATTCTCCTACCTTTGCCTCCTGCGTGCTGAGACTGAAAAATTACTTTTAAAAGGTCAGCCACACTGTCTAAGTAAATGCCCTTTCCATAGGCCTGCCTGCTCAAATCTGCCCTTGAACCTGTCAGAGACAAGGGTTGGGTTTCCACCCCTGACTTATGGGTTTGTGGACCTAGCTTAAGTCCTTTGTTCTCACTCAGACTTCTATAGCTTTATTTTTTAATATTTATTTGCAAGGAGAGAGAGACAGACCACTGCAAATGAACTCCACATGCATGTGCCACCTTGACTTTATATGGGTACTGGGGACTCGAACCTGGGTTCTTTAGGCCTCGCAGGCGAGCGTCTTAACCGCTGAGCCACCTTTCCGACCCAACTTTTAGCTTTTGCTTCTGTAAATGGACAAATGGAGTATGTGCGATAGGACATTAACAATACTTACAAGCCCTGCAATATGGGATCTGCTGACCTCATGTAAGGTTTTAGGACTCACACTAGACCTGACTGTAGTCCCGAGACTGAAGAGGGTCAAGATTCTCCCCCTTTTCCTGGTAAAGGTGGCCTGAGTCCCGTGCCCCCCTCCCCCCCTTTCCCACTGTCACCATTCAGGCAGGCCCAAGGTCAGGATGTCCCAGCCCCTCACCCCCTCGTTGATGTGCTCGTAGAACGCGTCCGCGCCTTGATCGAAGGCACGCTCGAAGAACAGGGCGCCCACCGCGATAGTGAGGGCGAAGGTGGAAGTCCTGCGGAACAGCAGGGAGTACAGATTCGCGGTAAAGCCCGGACCCGCCATGTTCCCTCGATGCCGAGCTCGCGCCACCGCGCCTGCGCCGAGGCCGCTGACTGCCTTCGACCGCGCGCTGCCTTATGGGATTTGTAGTTCCTCTGTATTGGTCACATTTTTTTTTTTTTTGGACGAAGGTAATTGATACAGGAACAGGAGAACAAACTTTTATAATACTCAGATCCGCATAGCCAAAGATAATAATTTGATGATAATTTATTAGTCAGGTTCCCCTCTCAATCATTTCTTGATACTTCAATTTTTTTGAACTACAAGTCCCAAAAGCCATCGCGCTTCCCCCATCTCCCCCCGCGCGGTCTCAGCCTTGTCTGAAGGGTGGGCCGATCCTCAAGGAAGGACTACGAATCCCTGCAAGCATAGCGCGACCCAGGAGGAGGAGCTCAGAGCGGTCCAGCCTTGAAGAGCCAGGTACCTTTGGCGGGACGTCGGGGGTCGGTCGGTCTCTTCTAGTCTCCTTCCCTACACCGAGAAACAGGCTCTTCGTTCTAAATCCGCGAGCTCTACCATTTTCTGGCATAGCGGAATGGGATGAGGGGCGAGGAAAATCGTGGCTTCCGTGACCCGAACTCCTCTCTGCCTGTCTTCTCTACTTGCCCCGGAGTGTAGGGCTGGAGGTGGGCAAAAGTCGTGTCCCAGGAGCCTACATCCTTCAGCCACTCCCCAGGAGAAGTGACAAATTCTGCCTGTCTTCCCACCTCCTGGTCTTTGAAGCCAAGAGCCCTGGCCTAGAAGGCAGGCGACCAAGGGCCATTCATTTCTTCTTGGGGACAGAAAGAACCAAGGGTTTTGGAAGAAGGGGCTGGAGAGAGAGGGCTCAGTGTTTTAACGTACATGCCTGAGAAGCCGTAAGGGTCCAGGTTCGATTGCCCACAGTACTGATGCAAGCCAAATGCACAAGGTGGAATAAGAAAGTATAAATGTTTGATCAGCGACTCCTTTGGGGCCTGAGCTGGTCCCCAAGTAGGTGTTAGGAGTGTGTGGGGACGTTTGGAGAGGCCCCATTGCTTCTGGAAACTAGTGTTTTTTCGTTGTTGGGCTGGTGGTGGGGTTGCAGATTTAGCCTGGATGACTGCGTTTTCGGATGACACTTGACTGGAGACCTAATTATATAGTAGCAGCTCCAACAGGAAGAAAACATGGGTGCAAAGGCCGCTGCAGTCCTGGGATGTTTGTGAGGAAGTACAGTGAAATATGAAGAGGAGTTAGCTTGAGTCTGTCCTTGGAACCTATAGTTAAGGAGTCATTTATTTTCCCAGTGACATTAGGAAGTCACTGAAGGGTTTTAAGTAGGAATGAGACAAGATCTAATTTACATTTTAATGTCATAATTCTGTTTGTTTATTTATTTATAGATTTATTTGAGATAAAGAATGAGCACACCACAGCTTTAAGTTGCTGCAAACTCCAGATGCATGTGCCACCATGTATAACTGGCTTACTTGGATCCTGGAGAATCAGACCTGGGTCCTTTGATTTTGCAGGCAAATGCTTATCTGCTAAGCCATTTCCCCAGCACAGTGTCATCCTTCTGACTGCTCCCTGGAGGTTGGACTGAAGAGAGAAAGTTGTTGAGTGGATCAGGACAGTGATTTGGAGTGTGGATTGGAGTAGTGATCAGATTTAGGGTGTATCTGGGGTCTAGGGAAGATAGAACAAGGTAGAAGATGTATGCAAGAAAGAGGAATTTAGAACATCTAGAGAGAAGATCAAGTTTTAACCTCTGACTCCCTAGCCCCTGTTTTAAATATTTTATTTATTTATTTTTGTTTTTTTAAGGTAGCCCAGGCTGACCTGGAATTAATTCATTGTATAGTCTCAGGGTGGCCTCAAACTCACAGCAATCTTCCTATCTCTGCCCCCCAAGTGCTGGGATTAAAGACATGTGCCACCATCCCCAGCTTAATACTTTATTTTTATTTATTTATTTATTTATTTATTTATTTATTTGAGAGAATGGCTGTGCCAGGGCCTTGAGCCACTACAAACGAACTTCAGATGTATGTGCCATCTGGTGCATCTGGCTTATGTGGGTACTGGGGAATCAAACCTGGGCTCTTAGGCTTTAAAGGCAAGCACCTTAACTGCTAGGTCATCGTTCCAGCCCCCTGGGCTATATTTTGTTTTATTTATTTATTTTGTTGTTATCATTGTTGTTGTTTGGTTTTTAGAGGTAGGGTCTCACACTAGCCCAGGCTGACCTGGAATTCCCTATGTAGTCTCAGGGTGGCCTTGAGTTCACAGTGATCCTCCTACCTCTGCCTCCCAGTGCTGGGATTAAAGGTGTGCTCCACCATGCCCAGTTCAGAACTTTTAATATGCAACCATGTCCAGCTGTTGTTCTTTGTAGGCTATTTAAAATATGGCCCAAAGCTGGGCGTGGTGGTGCACGCCTTTAATCCCAGCACTCCACAGGTAGGAGGATCACTGTGAACTCAAGGCCACCCTGAGACTACATAGGGAATTCCAGGTCAGCCTAGGCTAGAGTGAGACCCTACCTCAAAAAAAAAAAAAAAAGAAAGAAAGTTCTGGGTCAGCCTGAGCTATTTGAGACCCTGTCTCAAAAAGAAAAAAAAAAAAAATCTTTCAACTGGGAAATTATTCTTCACAAAATTTTAGGAAAATAAGAGAAATGACCCTAGCTTTTCCTTTGATTAAGGTTTGAACTCATGTTCGACAAACTAACTTCCTCTAGATACTCAGCCCTACTTATAGTTTAATTACATTCCTTCAACCTTTAACTCAACTTATAATTTTACTATATTTGAGTTTATTTTATTTAAAAAAATTTTGGTTTTGTCCATGTATGTATTCCCTCCCGTAGAGTAGGCCTCTAGTCCAATTAGAGAGCAGTTGGTTTCCCCCAGAGCAGACATGTCACTATTGCACCCATTCAGTCATTTGGCCTGACTGGCCAAACTTGAGGCTTCCAGTGTCCACTGCTTTCACCACTGATGGCTTCTGTCTCTCATAGGGCTGTATGCAGTGCAGCTTTTTCCAGATTTCAGTTGGCTGGTCTACAGGGAGAAGGTTTTCAGCTCAGTACCAGCTTGATTTCTCAGTGACCTTGCCGCCCAGGCATGTGAAGTCTTCAGCAATAAGGTCTTAACATCTGTTATTTGTGGGAAATCAAGGGCCTTGGCAATAGCCTGTAATATTTTGGAGGCAGCAAGGACCTCCCTGGCCAACAACTCACTGGAAGGTATTCCATCCCTGGCACTGAAAATTTTCTAGTAGCAATCTATGGCTTCTGGATATGCCATTATCCAAAAAGTAGGCTTTCCTAAGTCTTACTCTGAGTATCTTGAATTTTGATTGCCCCTCCCCCACCCTTCTCTTATTCAGTCCCTTCCCTTGGCCTCACTTACGCCATTCCACTCCCTGAGATCTGTTCATATATATATATATGGTACAATACCATCCCCTAAAGTCCTTCCCTTGTAGCCTTTTTCTAGCTTCCTGGCCTCTGCTACCAATTTTTGGCTCCGGCTCACACACAAGTCTAAACATTTGTAGCTCCGATCAACATATGAGAGAGAACATGTGACATTTGGCTTTATGGTCCTGGGCTACCTCACTTAGTATAATCCTTTCCAGATCCATCCATTTCCCTGAAAATTTCATCATTTCATTTTTCTTTACCACTGAATAGAACTCCATTGTGTAAATGTACCACATTTTAATGATCCAGTCATGTATTGAGGGACATCTAGGCTGGTTCCATTTCCTAGCTATTGTGAATAGAGGAGCAGTAAACATGGTTGTGCAAGTATTCGAGGTTCTTTTTAATATTAAGGATTCTTTTTAATACCCATTTTGTGGTTTGTTTGCTTGATTTTTTAAAACACTTTTTCCTGGTTTATTTTTATTTATTTATTTATTAGAGAGAGAGGGTGAGAATGAAAATGAGCACATCAGGACCTCTGGCCACTGCAAACAAACTCCATGTGCATCTGGCTTATGTGGGACCTGAAGAATCGAACCTGGGTCCATAGGTTTCACAGGCAAGCGCTTTAACTGCTAAGCCATCTTTACAGCCCTTGATTGATTGATTGATTGATTGATTTCTTCTTCTTCTTCTTCTTCTTTTTTTTTTTTTTTTTTGATTTTTAGAGATAGTGTCTCTCTGTATCCCAGGGTGACCTGGAATTATATACAGACTGGCCTTGAATTCATACCAATTCTCCTACCTCAGCCTCCCAAGTGCTGGGATTAAAAGTGTTTGCCACCACACCTGGAAGAGAGAAGGAGATTGGTTGGCTGGGGGGAGGGTGCATATATGGGCACTCCATGGCCTGGTGTCAGTGCAAACGAACTCCAGCTGCATATACCATTTTGTGTATCTGGCTCCACTGAGCCATCTCTCCAGCCCTTGACTGTTTTTTTGTTTGTTTGTTTGTTTTTTCCAGGTAGGGTTTCACCCTCATCCAGGCTGACCTGGAATTCACTCTGTAGTCTCAGGGTAGCCTCGAACTCATAGTGATCCTCCCATCTCTGCCTCCCAAGTGCTGGGATTAAAGACGTGCCCCATCACACCCAGCTTTGACTGATTGTTTTTGAGACAGGGTGAGGCTGTATATAGATAGCATAGTCTGACCTGGACCCTCCTACCTCCGATTCCAAAGTGCTAGGGTTTAATGATTGTGGGTCATATGCCTAGCTTTAACTGGTTATTACTAAACTTAGGACAGGAGAATTAGTATAGTGAGTTTGATTGATTCTTCTACCTCTTTTCAATTCTAAAGTTTTTTGGAATATGACAAGACACTTACCCAGCAAGAAAACAATTTTTCCACTCTGTAAATTGTTCTTTGCATAAAATTGGGGCCACCGTTTCTATGAACTGAGGTATTCATAATCAGACTGATTTCTGCCTAGAATACAAATCCTTAGGCCTATGTCTAGTCAAAATGACTTCTTAACAGAGGCAGCTGCCTTTAAAATTTAGGGGGAATTTTATTTATCTAGGCTTTGTTTTTCAGGGTAACATAGACTTACTGGCTAACAGACTCCTGGGCCCCTCTCCAGAATTTCTTGGACTTGATCCAAGACACATCCCCCCGTCCCCCAGGGGCTGGAGAGGATAATTAGGTATAGAATCCAGGGCCACACCTCCTGAGCCAGGAGACTTCATTTTCATTAAGGTTCCCACTTGGGAACCATGGATTTTTTTTCTTTTGGTTTTTCCAGGTAGGGTTTCATTATCTGTGGTGGTTTGATTCAGGTGTCCCCCATAAACTTAGGTGTTCTGAATGCTAGGTTCCCAGCTGATGGAGATTTGGGAATGAACGCTTCCTGGAGGGAGTATATTTTTGGGGGCAGGCTTATGAGTGTTATAGCCAGTGTCCCCATGCCAGTATGTGGCACACTCTCCTGTTGCTATTGTCTGCCTGATGTTGGCCAAGGGGTGATGTCCACCCTCTGCTCATGCCATTGTTTTCCCCTGCCATCATGGAGCTTCCCCTCGAACCTATAAGCCAAAATAAACCTCTTTTCCCCCACAAGCTGCTCTTGGTTGGGTGATTTCTCCCAGCAATACAAACCTGACTGCAACAATAAAGTGGTACCGAGGAGTGGGATTGCTGCTAGACACCTGGCTGTATGGCTTTGGTCTTTTGGAGCTGATTTTCAAGAGGAATGTGGGAAGATTTGAAACCTTGGTGTAAGAGATGCCTTGCAGGGCTGTAAATCCAGCTTGATGAACTATTCTGGTCAGATTTGAAAGACCTGAATGCAGTAAGAACTGTGGTCTGTGAGGTTGGGCTTATGAGGGTGAGAAAGAGCTTTGCTTGGACTGGCTAGCAGTTTGTATGAGGCTTGCTGTTATGCCCATGTCCTGAGAAGTTATGCAGGGTTGCTTTGCATAGAAATGAACTTGTGTGAGCAGAAGGATATGGCACAGAAAGAAAAATCTTTGGATGAACTGTTGCCCATTCAGCTGCAACTCAGAGATTACAACTTTTGAGACTGGGCTAGCTGACCTGCACTGGAGCAACAGGAAGAACGTAGACTCTTTTGGAGGGGCCTGAGTGCTCAAGGAGTGTCCTGTTCTTCAAAGTCTGCTTTATTCCCCCCTGGATTAACAGATTGGCACCCTGCCTGGTATTGTGGAGTAAAAGAAGTGCAGGAAAGAGAGGGTCATTGAGTTTGCAACACAGTCTTGTGTTTTGGAAATGGCCATGGGCAATGTGAAGCAGGTTTGCTGGTTGCCTGCATGGAGACCCCATAGGGCCATGAGGATGAACTATGGATTGCAGTGGAGAACCAGTGGAGATGCTAGGACCATGAGATGGCAGCTAAGGAAAGCTGCCTGCCCTGATGAAGTTTGCCAGGACTGCGAGTAGACTAGCTGATGGGGTGGAATTGGAACTCCAGAGACTTGTTGCTGGTTAGAACTTATTGGACTTGGAGATTTGTCACTGGCTAGAGTTGTTGGACTTGGAGTTACAATTTGATGTTTGCCCCGGTTGTTTTAAATCTTGTATTGGCTGAATATTTCTTTGTTATGCCCAATGCCATCTTCTGCAGTGTGAATGTTTATTCTGTGCCATTATGGGTTTTTTGAGGTTATTTTTTGGTATTATGGCTCAGTTAAAAGATCTTGGGCTATGGGGATGTATGGACATCATTGGAATTGGTAAAAACTATGGGGACTTTTAAGGTCAGATGAATGCATTGCATTTTACATCATGTATGGTAATCAGTTTATGGGGGCCAGGGGCAGAATGTGGTGGTTTGATTCAGGTGTCCCCATAAACTTAGATGTTCTGAATGCTAGGTTCCCAGCTGATGGAGATTTGGAAATTAACACCTCTGGAGGGAGTGTATTGTTGGGGGCGGGCTTATGGCTATTATAGCCAGTTTCCCCATGCCAGTGTTTAGCACACTCTCCTGTTGCTACTGTCCACCTGATGTTGGCAAGGGGGTGATGTCCACCCTCTGCTCATGCCATCATTTTCCCTGCCATCATGGAGCTTCCCCTTGAGTGTGTAAGCCAAAATAAACCTATTTTTCCCCACAAGCTGCTCTTGGTTGGGTGGTTTCTACCAGCAATGCGAACCTGACCGCAACACTATCACACCCTGCATGGGAACCATGGAAAATTTTGCACAGCATTTATTTTCGGAGGGTTGATGTGACACAGCCCAGGATGGCATGAGCTGAGAGGGCTATGTTCAAATGTGTGGGAGTGAGATGTGACTTGGGTAGCAGGGATACTGGTGACAGAGGGTCAGAAGAAAGAGGCAGACACACTGTTCGGATTCCAGTATTCAGTTCAGGAGCCTCCTGACACACACACACACACACACACACATATGTAATTTTTTTGGCAGGATCTTACTCTAGCTCAGGCTGATCAGGAATTCACTATGTAGTCTCTGAGTGCCTCAAAATCTCAGTGATCCTCCTACCTCTGCCTCCCAAGTGCTGGGATTAAAGGCATGTGCCACCACACCAAGCTCTTTTAAAAAAAAAAAAATTATTTATTTGCAAACAGAGAAGTAGAGAGAGACAGGGAGAGAATAGGCATGCCAGGGTCCCCAACTGATACAAACGAACTTCACGTGTCACTTTGTGTATCTGGCTT
Organism: Jaculus jaculus; assembly: GCF_020740685.1. Taxonomy (NCBI): domain Eukaryota; kingdom Metazoa; phylum Chordata; class Mammalia; order Rodentia; family Dipodidae; genus Jaculus; species Jaculus jaculus. The sequence goes on along the minus strand of NC_059114.1, from coordinate 9,803,269 downwards.
TATATGGGTTCTGGGGACTTGAACTTTAGTCGTTAGGCTTTGCGGGCAAGCATCTTAATTGCTGTGCTATCTCTCCAGCCATCTTTTGACTATTTTTGTCTTTCCCATTTGGAAATTCTAGGCTTCTGAGGAGAAACCGCCTCCCGCTTGCTGGTCCCTGGAGCCCAGAATCAGACTGAGCCTGCCTCGCTGAGCCCGGGGGCTTGCTAGGCCAGGTCTGCCCTGTCACTCATCAGTCAGGAGCTGAGAGAAATCCCTACTTTGTCCCTTTCAACTTGCACTCTGAACTTATGCATCCGGGCCAGCCAAATCCTCGCAGCCATCTCTAGAACATCCTGAGGTGGAATTAGAGGTGGCCCTGCCTGAGATATCTCCCACCTTTTTTTTTTTTTTTTTGAGGTAGGGTCTCACTCTAGCCCAGGCTGACCTGGAATTCACTATGGAGACTCAGGGTGGCCTCCAACTCACGGTGATCCTCCTACCTCTGCCTCCCGAGTGCTGGGATTAAAGGTGTGCTCCATCACACCCGACTTTTTTTTCTTTTTTTATAGTGTTGGGGATTCAACCCAGGGCATCCTACATGCTAAGTACCTAGACATAGCTACCACTGAGCCTCAGCCTCCCATGTGTTGGGATAAAAGGCATGTGCTACCACACCTGGCTCACTTCTGTCACTTCTTGTCAGCACTGTGGTGTCTTTTGAGTCATCCCAGAGCTCACCACCATCTGAAAAGAGAAGCTTCTCTAATCAAAAGTGAGAGTAGCATTAACATATGTTAACATATGGGTAAGAACATTAAGAGAAGTGCTTACTGGACAGTTTGGTGAGCATAGTATATACAGTTAGCCAGACACCAGCAGACGTTTCACCTCTAGGGTTCATGACTTCCCCCATCATAGGTTTTCAGTATCAGGGATGTAGTCCCTCCTGTGGAGCAGCCTCCAGTCCGATTAGAGAGTGGTTGGTTTCCCCCATAACACACATGCCACTATTGTACCCATTGGCTCATTTGGCCTGGCTGGCCCAACTTAACACTTGCAGTGTCCACTGTTGTTTATCTCCACTGACTTCTCTCTCTCCCATAGAGCTGCTTGCACCATAGCTTTTTCCAGCTTTCTGTCAGCTGGTCTACATGGAGGAGGTTTTCAGCTCAGCTCCAAGTTGATTTTTCAGTGACCTTGCAGCCCAAGCATGTGGAGTCTTCAGCAATAGAATCTTACCAACTATTCCTGGTGGGAAACCAAGAGCCTTGGCAATGACCTGTAATGTTTTGGAGGCATCAGGGACCTCCCTGGCCAACAACTTACTGGAAGGTATCCCATCCCTGGCACTGAAAATTTTATAGTAAGAATCTCTGGCTTCTGAGTACACCATTGTCCAAGAAAGTAGGTTTCCATATGACTTATCCATACCCTCTTAGATTCTGATTAACGCTCTCCCCACCCTTCCATTACTCAATCTCTTCCCTGATCTCACTTAGGACTTTCCACCCCAAGTACTCTGTTCATCTACTTACATATCTACAATACCATCCCCTTCAGTCCTCCCCCCTCCTCCCTCCCTTATAGCCCTTTTCTAGGTTACTGGCCTCTGCTACTGAGTTTCTTTTTTAATTTTTTTTTATTTTTCAATTTTTTAAAAATTAACAATTTCAATAATTGTAGACAATAACCCATGGTAATTTCCTCCCTCCCCCCACTTACCCCTTTGAAACTCCACTCTCCATCATATCCCCTTCCCCTCTCAATCATTCTCTCTTTTATTTTGATGTCATCATCTTTTCCTCCTCTTTTTTTTTCTCAATTTTTATTAACATTTTCCATGATTATAAAAAGTATCCCATGGTAATACCCTCCTTTCCCCACCCCCACATCCCCCTTTGAAATTCCATTCTCCATCATATCTCCTCCCCATCTCAATCATTCTACTTGCTACAGAGTTTTATTCCAACTCACATATAAGTCCAAACATTTGAGCTAGGATCCACATATGAGAGAGAACATGTGGCACTTGGCTTTCTGGGCCTGGGTTACCTCACTAAATATAATCCTTTCCAGGTCATCCATTTTCCTGCAGATTTCATAATTTTATTTTTCTTTACCACTGAATAGAACTCCATTGTATAAATGTACCACATCTTCAATATCCACTCATCAGTTGAGGGACATCTAGGCTGGTTCCATTTCCTAGCTGTTGTGAACAGAGCAGTAATAAACATGGATGTGCAAGTATCTCTATGGTAGTGTGATGAGTCCTAGGGATATGTGCCTAGGAATGGTATAGCCGGGTCATATGGTAGATCTATTTTTAGTTCTCTCAGGAACCTCCACACTGCTTTTCACAATGTCTGTACCAGATTACATTCCCACCAACAGTGTAGGAGGGTTCCTCTTCTGCATCCTCGCCAGCATTTATTGTCATCTGATTTCTTGGTAATAGCCATTCTGACAGGAGTGAGATGGAATCACAAAGTAGTTTTTTGCTTCTTTTCTTTTTTTCTTTTTTAGTTTTTTAAGGTAGGATCTTGCTCTAGCCCAGGCTGACCTGGAATTCACTATGTAGTCTCAGGGTGGCCTCAAACTCACAGAAGTCCTCCTACCTCTGCCTCCCAAGTGCTGGGGTTAAAGGTGTGCACCACCACACCTGGCTAATACTCTTTTCGTAATATTTTCATTTATGATTTGTAAGCAGGGGGAGGGCATGCCAGGGCCTCAAGTGCGTGTACCACTTTGTGCATCCAGCTTTACATGGTGCTGGAGAATAGAACCCAGGTCTTTAAGCTTTTCAGACAAATGCCTTAAACTGCTGAGTCATCTCTCCAGTCCCCGTCCCCCCCCCCCCGCAATATTCTTTTTTTTTTTTTTTCAAGGTAGGGTCTCACTATAGTCCAGGCTAACTGCAAATTCACTATGTATACTCAGGCTGTCCTTGAACTCATAGTAAAATCCTCCTACCTCTGTCTCCCAAGTGCTGGGATTAAAGGTGTGCTCCACCATGCCTGGCTCAATATTCTTTTAAAATATATTTTATTTATTTATTTATTTAAGAGAGAGGAAAAGAGAGAGAATGGGCATGCTAGGGCCTCTTGCCACTGCAAATGAACTCCAGACGTATGCATCACTTTTTGCATTTGGTTTATGTGGGAACTGGAATCGAACCTGGATCTTTAGACTTCGCAGACAAGTGCCTTAACCACTAAGCTGTCTCTCCAGCCCTCAGTTTTTTTTTGCGGGGTGGGGGGGTTTCAAGGTAGGGTCTCATCCTAGCCCAGGCTGACCTGGAATTCACTATGGAGTCTCAGGGTGGCCTCGAACTCATGGCAATCCTCCTACCTCTACCTCCCGAGTGCTGGGATTAAAGACATGCTCCACCACACCCAGCCCTCAGTATTCTTTAGCAATTTTTTTTAATTGTGTTTATGGGTGTGTACGTACCATAGTAAATGGGTGGAGATCTGAAGACAACCTCAAGATGTCTGTCCTTTTCTGCCACATTCTTTTGAGACAGTGTCTCTTGTCTTACTGTCTTGCTACTGCACGCACCAGACTAACTGGTGAACCAGCAGGCTTCCAGATTCTCTTACCTGTGCCTCCCACTGCTGTAGGCACATTGGGATTATTGACATGTCACCACTCTGGCTTTTTACGTGGGTACTGGCGAGAATCGAACTCAGATCGACTGGCTTGAAAGCAAGCACCTTTAACTGCTGAGGAATCAATCACCCCAGGTCCCCACGTTCAATAATCTAATTGCAGTTTCTACTGAAAGTGTGTTATTTACTGGAAAATTTAAGAATCCTAACTTGAACCATCCCAAGTCACAGATTGTGTTTAGGAAAAAATGACTTGTTACTGTTAGTGGAGGTCATCTGTATGACTTTGGGCAAGCTCTTTCCCTCTGCGTTGTTCAGTTCATCATCTGCCATTCTAAACTAGCATTGCTTTGAGGATTTGGAAGGTGGGCCTGCTTTGATCTTGAGACCTGCTGAGTTAGAAATTGCTGTGGTTGGGGCCTCCACCGCCTTAGACTGCTGGGAGTTAGATGATACACCTCATCCAAGGGCAGGCAGGAGGCAAACCTGGAATGAGGTCAGATTAAGAAGGCTGTATAGGGCTGGAGAGATGGCCTAGTGGTTAAGTGCTTGCCTGTGAAGCGTAAGGACCCTGGTTCGAGGCTCGATTCCCTAGTATGCCCGTAAACTAGATGCACAAGGTAACGCATGCATCTGAAGTTTGTTTGCAGTGGCTGGAGGCCCTGGTGCGCCCAATCTGTCCTCTCTGTGCCTCTTTCTCTCTCTGTCACTCTCAAATAAATAAATAACAATAAACAAACAAAAAAAAAACTTTAAAAAAGAATGCTGTGTGGTTATAGCCAAGCACTAGGGCATTTAAAGAGGGCCCTAACACTCAGGACCCCCTGCCAGGGAAGATATCTGATCTCCTTGGCCCTTCTGTTGGAGCACAGTTCTGAGCAGGCAGTCCTGGGCCACCACCACGGGCTGCTGCTGATGCCCTCAGCTCCAGACAGCAGACAGGGCGCCGGGACACTGCTCGTGGGTGTGCAATAAAGCCGTCCTCTGGCTGCGTTTACTGTTTACCTGGACTGTGATGGTGCCATAATTAGAAGGAATGACAGGTGAGTTTGAGGGCAGCATGTGGTGAGCACAAGCCCGGGGTAATTACAGTGCTCATCCCAGCCCCTGGTCAAGGCGAAGCTGTTGGCTTATTTTAGCCCTGTTCCAAAATCCCCTCCATCCCCAAGCCTCACACAGTGATAGGAACTGCAGTGATGAGGTGTGGACGTCTGCTCCGGCCACAGCCTCCCAGTGAGGCAAAGGGGTAGGTATAGAATTGGCTCTGAGGAGTGAGCGTGGGCTCGGGGGCCTTGGCTATGGGGTGAGGAGCACCAGGCTTCCCAGCATGGCAGTGGAAACTCCACAGACGATGTGTGGGGTGCTCAGCATTGCTGGCCCAGCAGCACTCAGGATGAGACATTGTTCCTGTGATAAGTGGCATTGTTATCGACACTATCATTATTGCTGTTATAGTTAGTGGCTCTGCTAACTGTGAGCAAATTGGGAGTACCAGGGAGGCTGTTTCTCATCTGCAAAACAGACCCCCACTTATCCACTCGGAGGACCTCTGTGAGGGTGCAATAAGAGGATGAAAGAGAAGCCAGGCATGGTGGTGCACCTTTAATCCTAGCCCTCGGGAGCAGAGGTTGGAGGATCACTGTGAGTTCAAGGCCAGCCTGGGACTACAGAGTAATTTCCAGGTCAGCCTGGGCTAGAGTGAGATCCTACCTTGGGAAAAAAAAAAATATAGAAAAGGAATAAAATAAAGAAGATGAAAGTGAGGTGCTCAGCATGCATGAATCAAATCTGAAGCTTTTTCCCTTTACCCTATCCTGTCTCTTTTCTTCCCTCTTCTGCGCCTGTCTGGACTGGTTGGTCATTTCTTTGAGCCTGAGGGCCTGAAGTCAGGAATGATTCCTATGGGGAGGTGCAGGGTGCAGTGAGACACCCGCCTGTAGAGCTTTGCATCTTTCATGTGTGCCCCTAGTCTCTGTACCCAGATTGCTGTGAAGGAGGCCTGGGCAGCATTGGCGTCAAGCAGAGGGTGGGCGGTCATTTACTCTAGTGTTCGTTCTGCAAGCAGTAATAGACCAGCTCTGCTCCTGGTGCTCGGGAGCCGTGGTGGGAAAGATAGAACTCTCTCTTGTGCCTGTGTTCTGGGCGGGTGGGGAAGGCAGGTCCATGAGAGTAGGCCAGCATATGAAGTGAGACAGTCTGTCAGGAACAGTGGGAAGAAGAGGGTCCAAGGAGCCTGTGACATTGACTTTGTGATTTTCAATCAGTTGATTGGGATATGTGTTCCAAGTGGAAGAGGGGTGAGTGTTGGGTGATAACAATAACAGTAACTTTTTTTTTTTTTTTGCAAGGTCTTACTCTAGCCCAGGCTGACCTGGAATTCACTATGTAGTCTCAGGATGGCCTTGAACTCACAGCAGTCCTCCTACCTCTGCTTCCTGAGTGCGGGGATTAAAGGCATGCACCACCATACCCAGCTCACTGCCATTAGTTTTGTTTGTTTGTTTGTTTTTGTTTATTTATTTGAGAGCTGCAGACAGAGAAAGGCAGAGAGAGAGAGAAAAAAAAAATGGGCGCACCAGAGCCTCCAGCCTCTGCAAATGAACTCTAGATGCATGTGCCACCTTGTGCATCTGGCTTACGTGGGTCCTGGGGAATCGGGCCTCGAACTGGGGTCCTTAGGCTTCACGGGCAAGTGCTTAACCACTAAGCCATCTCTCCAGCCCCACTGCCATTATTTTTTAAAAGTTTTTTATAGCAGGGTGTGGTGGCACACATCTTTAATCCCACACTCAGGTGCAGAGGTAGGAAGATCGCTGTGAGTTCAAGGCCACCCTAAGACTACATAGTGAATTCCAGGTCAGCCTGGGCTAAAGTGGGACCTTACTTCAAAAAACAACAACAAAAAAGTATTTTATATTTTATTTATGTATTTGAGAAAGTGGTAGATGATGGATGGATGGATGGATATGTAGATAGACAGACAGACAGATAGATAGATAGATAGATAGATAGATAGATAGATAGATAGATAGATAGATAGATGATAGATGATGGGTGTACCAAGACCTCTAGCCACTGCAAATGACTCTAGATGCATGTGCCACTTTGTGTATCTGGCTTACATGGGTACTGGGGAATTGAACTTGGGTCCTAAGTTTTGCAGACAAGCTCCTCAACCGCTAAGTGATCTCTCCAGCCCAACACTGCCATTCTTGAGTGGTAACTATATGCCAGGAGCCATAATGTGCTAGAATTGGCCCTATATTCCTTTGAGTTCTGTATTTATAGATTCAACCAAATGCTGATAGCAATGCACAAGGGGAAAAAGACGGGCTGAATATGTATTGACTTTTTCTTGCCATTATCCCTTAAACAACATAGCAACTATTTCCATAATATTTATACTGACTGGGTATTTTAAATACTGTAGAGGTAGTTTAAAGTGTATGGGAGGATGTATGTATACTATGCGCAAGTGATATAACTTTTTTATATATTTTATTTATTTGAAAAAGAGAGAATGGGTATGCCAGGGGCTTCAGCCACTGCAAATGAACTCCAGATGCATGTGCCACCTTGTACATATGGCTTATGTGGGTACTGGGGAATCGAATCTGGGTCCTTTGCCTTTCAGGCAAGCACCTTAACCACTAAGCCACCTCTCCAGCCCTGTTATGACATTTTATATAGAGGACAGGCATTGGGAGGTTTTGGGTATCCACACAGGTCCTAGAACCCATCCCCCACGGGCACCGAGGAAGGGCTGGGATATTGGTTTTATAGCTAAGGACAGACTCAGGAACATGAACTACCTTTCCAGAGGTCACGAGAATTAGAATCCATACCCGTGTGATCCCGGAGGATGTCCCTCTATTTTTGTCGGATGGCCCCCTGGCCATGAGGAGGCAGCCCCTAGTTCTTGCAGATCTCAGGAAGCCATCACTGCTGCAGCCGCACACCTGGTCTGTGTGAGTTGTTTGGTGGCACCACCTTTGTCCCCATTGTCCCCAGCAGGGGAGTGTGGCCAGATGATTCTGCGTTCAAGACAGGGCCCGGCGCTCACCCACTGCTGAGCGTGCCCCTTTCACAGAACGGGGATGAGTCATGGCAGAGAAGGCCAGCTGAGTCAGCACCTCGTGCTGCTGTTGAGACCCTTTTGCAGACGCTCCAGCCGTCCTTCCGTTCCCCATCTCAGGGACAGTGAGCGTAGTGATGCAGGGTGTGCCTCGTGCAAGGACGCTTGGCTGTGACGTGAGTGGAGCTGGACCCCAGCCAGCGTTCTGCCTGCCAAGTGTGTGTCTGGCGCGATGCAGCACCTGACCGGAAGCTTCTGCGGGCTGTCCCTTCTCCCAGGCCCAGAGTGGGAGGCAGTTGGGTCAGGAGCCTAGAACTTCATGCCTGGGGGAGGTCACCTTGACAAAGGCCAGCTCCTGCCCCGGAATGGCTTTAGGCAGCTGGTGGTCAGGCCAGGCCTGAGAAGTGTCCGCAGTGCCAATCCCGGCCAGTGTGGGTTGTGGGGCTGTCATGCTCCACATGTCCCACAGGGTGTGAGTCTGGCCCACCGTGGGGCTGAGTGTCGGGTGTCACCTCCGTCTCTTGTATTATGGACTTTGGTCAACTCCCTGGCCTTCTTCTGGTCTTAACTTTCCTCATCTGGAATGTGGACCAGCTGCCTAAGCCTGTGCTTTCTAGGCCTGCAAAATGATGGTGCCACCAGCCAAGGTTTCTTGAGGGCCTCTAGGGACTGTGCTAAGTGTGCACATGGATGATCTGATACAACCACCACCTGAGAGGCCCACTGCTAATATTCTGTCTTTATAGCAGGAAACTGAGTCCAGAAGCTAAATGACTGCCAAGATCATAGTGGTATCTGCATTGAAACTCTAGCATTGGTTTTAATTTTTTTGCTTGTTTTTATTTTTATTTATTTATTTGAGAGCGACAGAGAGGAGGCAGGGAGCGAAAGAGAGAGTGCCATTCCAGAAGTACCACTTAGGAAGAAGGTGCATTGTTGGGTGTCTTCTCATCAGACCAATGGGTATTAGCCCTGTGAAGGTTCTTACAGATTACCTGTTCCAGCCACCTTCCTGCCATTTCACATAGGAAAGCAGAGACCCTGAGAGGCCAAGGGACGGCCACATCTTCACCTGACAGAGCTGAAACTGAAGTGGGGTCCTATAGACCTGTCTGACATGACCAAACATTTCCTTTGTGCCAGAGGAGCATGGCAGGCAGCTGGGACTCTTAGCTGAAATTGACAAGGGAGGTTAACTTGTGTGTGTGGAAAGAGACCGGGGGGCGGGGGGGTGGATAGAGAGAAAACATAAGCACTGGGGCTCAATATTTGGTATTAGTATGGCTGAGCAAGCAGGCAAAAAGCATGTGATCTTGATTTTCTAGTGGAAATCCTAGTGAGACAGTTGTGGGGTTTTTTTGTTTGTTTTGTTTTTGTTTTTGTTTTTTTTGGTTTGGTTAGGTTTTCATGGTAGGGTCTCACTGTAGCCCAGGCTGACCTGGAATTCACTATGTAGTCTCAGGATGGCCTCAAACTCATAGCAATCCTCCGACCTCTGCCTCCCAAGTACTGGGATTAAAGAGGTACACCACCAATATTTAAAAAAAAAAAACTGTCGCCAGGCATTGCGGTGCCATTAGTTCGAGGCCACCCTGAGACTACATAGTAAATTCCAGGCCAGCCTGGACTGGAGTGAGACCCTACCTGGAAAAAACAACAACAAAAAAAATTTACTAATTTGCATGTGTGTTGTGTGTGCATGTACTAGATTCTTTTACAGCTGTAAGTGCGTGCCAGATGCTTGCACCACTTTCTGTGTCTGACTTTATGTGGGTGCTGGGGAATTGAACCTGGGTGGGCAAGCAAGTGCCTTTAACCACTGAGCAATCTCCTAGCCCCTGAGACAGTTTTTGTGGCAATATGAACATAGGCTTTCCTACCCTGAGAACTGTTCTGCTATCACTTGGGATACCTCACCGTTCTTCTCTGAGCCTGGTTTCCTCTTTCATAAGTGAGTTTATACTATATACCTTCAGCATTCAAAGGGGCTAGCATGGACCCATGGCATTAATATAAGTGCTTCTGGCATAATTTGTTGGAGGAGACTTAACTGGTTAGGAGTGTGGGCCTTCTGCTTGGATTCTAAGCCCAGTTCAATTGCCTTCTAGTGGCATGACTTTGACTGAGTCATTCCACTTCGTGGTGCCTCGGTTTTATTATCTGGAAAGTTCTCCCCTTGTCTAGAGAGTTACATGGATATCGCATGTAAAGCTTTTTGCATAGTGCCAATGCACAGTAGATACTCCATAAACCATTATCTCTGTAATGACATTTATTTCTTTTTGAAATATTTTATTTTTATTTATTGATTGATTTGACAGAGAAAGAAGGGGAGAGAGAGAGAATGGGTGTACCAGGGCCACCAGCTACTGCAAACGAACTCCAGATGCATGCCCCCGCTTATGCATCTGGCTAAAGTGGGTCCTGGGGAATCAAACCTGGGTCCTTTGGCTTTGCAGACAAACGCCTTAACTGCTAAGCCATCCCTCCAGCCCTGTAATGACATTTATTAAGTACTTGTTTGTGATCCTTTTTCTTTGTGGTGTTGGGAATCAGACCCAGGCCCTTATACATGCTAGGCAAGGGCTCTGCCACTGAGCTATAGCCCAGTCTTAATAATCTATTTTCTTTTACTTATTTACTTATATGAGAAGAGAGATGATGGGCACACCAGGGCCTTAGCCACTGCCAACAAACTTCAGATGTATGCACTACCATGTGCATCTGGTTTATGAGAGTACCAGGAAACCGGACCTGGTTACGCAGACTCTGCAGGCAAGTGATTTAACCACTAAGCCACCTCTCTAGCCCAATAATCAATTTTCATTAGCACCCTTCCCTGAACTCCTCTTGAGATAGTAACTGTCACTCAGAACTATTGCTTCATATCCCCACAGTGAAGTAGAGCTATCGAGGGGGGACAATGACTTGTGCAAGGTCACACAGCCAGCTTCTTAGTCCCCTGTGTGGTGCGGCCCAGCCTGGTCTGCTGCAGAGCTGCTGTTCCGTGTCAGTGTCCCAAAGGGACATCCTCCTCCACCCCTCCTTTTCCCATTACTCTCCAGAGCCAGCAGCTCCTTGGAGCTTCAAGCTTCGTGAATGGCTTGGTTAAGCACTCGGCCGTTAAACGTTCATCTCTTACAATTTCAATCCAATTCCTATAAGTTTATTGGCAAGACGGGGTGCATTAGAGCTGCCAAATTTAATATATCAAGTTCGCGTGTCTGGGATGCGGTTGCTCAGCAGTAATGGGAGAAGAGAGGTTTTATACGTTTTCATTTGGAATGACTGGCTGTTCCTGATCCCATTACAGCCCCTGACTTAATGGCTACCGTCCCTGTCTGCCGCAGGAGCAGCTCTCTCTCTCTCAGCGCGCTTGGCTGCCCGGACTGCTTGTCTCTGCACCTCTCACTGGTCCCTTCCTCCCCTGGTGTGTGCCCCGTCTGTTTGCTCTGTGAATTGGGTCCTAGCTTCAGCCTTATTTGTCAGGTGCTGACGGTCTGGGGCTTTGGCTGCTAGCCTGAGTCACTATCTTGTGACCTCAGGGAAGTCATTTCTATCCCTGGGCCTCAGAAGCCTGCTCTGTGATGTGAGGGACTGGTCTGGGCTTAGTCTTTGAAGGTCTCTCTGGATGGCCCCCGCCTGATGGACTTGTTCCTCTGGTCTGGAAGCACTGAGCTGGAGGATCCAAGGGCTGGACATGACAGTCCTACAGTCATTGCTTACTTCCGGCTACCCATCTCCTGGCACAGCAATGGTGGCTGTGCTAACTGGTGGGTCTTAAGATCCTGCAGGTGCCAGGCATGGGTGCTTTTAATCCCAGCATTCAGGAGGCAGAGGTAGGAGGACTGCTGTGAGTTCTAGGCCACGCCGAGACTACATAATGAATTCCAGGTCAGCCTGAGTTATAGTAAGACCCTACCTTGAAAAAAAAAATCTTGCACTGTTCTCATTTCCCTCTGACTGACACCAGCCAGGACCCCTCCTCCTTGCTGCTGAGCATTATGCCTGTGGGAGAAATGACTCCCGGCAGCAAGACCTTTAGGGGGGCTGCTCACGCATGCTGCTTGCCAGCTGTGTGACCTGAGGCAAATCGCATCATCCTGCGAACCCCAGCTGTCCCCAAGGGAACATGGGAATCCATCCATTCACTGCGCGCATTGCTTGATCGCCTGCTCTGTGCAAAGTCCCTTTTAGGAGCCAGGGCTCTAGCAATAAACTGAGCATAAATATACCTGCCTTCATGGATTTCTATTCTTGTTGGGGGAGAAAACAATAAACATAACAACGAATTTGTTACTTCAAAGCAGATAAGTACCAGGAGGAAAAAATGAAGCAGAGACTGGTGAAAGCAAAAGGGAGGGCTGTGCAGTTTGAAATGGAGTGGTCACAGTAGATTACTGAGAAGGTTGCATTAGAGCAAAGATGGCAGAACTGAGCGAGCCCGTGTGGCCGGCATCTAGGCACAGGGGACAGCAGGTACAAACTTAAGGAGGCGGCTTTGTGTCTGACACATGTGTGAAACAGAGAGGAGGACATGGTGGGGAAAATCCAGAACTAGGACAGAATTGTGACATGGGACGGGGGAGGTTAGCCAGAGGATTTAAAATGGTGCTATCCCAGCCTGGCTACATGAATTACCTGAAAGCTTTCAAAAAAAAAAGGGGGGTGCTGGAGAAACAGCTTAGCGATTAAGGCACTTGCCTACAAAGCCCAAGGACCCACGTAAGCCAGAGCACAAGGTGAAGCAGGCATGTGGAGTTCGTGGCTTGAGGCCCTGGCATACCCCTTCCTTCTCTCCCCCTTTCTCTCTCAGATAAATTAAGATATTTTTTAAAAGATTGCAAACCTGGACCCGACACACTGAAGTTCTCATTTAATTGATCAGGGTTGGAGGCTGGCCATCAAAAGTATGAAAAGAAGCTGGGCATAGTGGTGCCAGCCTGGAGCTATGTAGTGAGAGTTCCAGGTAAGCCTGGACTGGAGTGAGACTGCCTCACAAATAATAACAAGCCGGGTGTAGTGGCACACGCCTTTAATCCCAGCGCTTGGGAGGCAGAGGTAGGAGGATTGCCGCAAGTTCGAGGCCACCCTGAGACTCCATATAGATTCCAGGTCAGCATGGGCTAGAGTGAAACCCTACCTCAAAAAATAAAAAAAAAAAATTTAAAAAGGGCTGGAGAGATGGCTTAGTGGTTGAGGCACTTGTCTGTAAAGCCTAAAGACCCAGATTCTATTTCCCAGTTACCCACATAAAACCAGATACACAAGGTGGTGCATGCGTCTGGAGTTTGCAATGGCTAGAAGTCCTGGTGCACTCGTTTTTCCTCTCTATCTGCCTCTTTCTCTCAAATAAGTAAATAAATAAAACATTTAACAAAAAATCAACAAAAGTATGAAAAGATTGGGGCTGGAGGGATGGCTTAGGGGTTAAGGCGTTTGCCTGTAAAGCCAAAGGACCCAGGTTCGGTTCCCCAGGACCCACATTAGCCAGATGCACAAGGGGGCACACGTGTCTGGAGTTCATTTGCAGTGGCTGGAGGCCCTGGCACTCCCGTTCATTTTTTGTCTCTCCTCCCTCTTTCTCTGTCAAATAAATAAGTAAATAAAAATAATTTTTTAAAAACAAGATTGGGGCTGGAGAAATGGCTCAGCAATCAAAATCAGTTGCTTGCAAAGCTTAGTGTCATGCAAAGCCTGAGTTCAACTCCCCAGTATCCACATAAATCCAGATTCACAAAGTAGTGCATGCACCTGGAGTTTGATTACAGTGCCAAGAGGCCCTGGTGTGCCCATTCCTTCTGTCTCTCTATGTGCAAAAAAAAAAAAAAGAAAGAAAGAAAGAAAGAAAGAAAATACTTCTCACAAAATCCCCAAACCTGGGCGCTACACCCTGAGGCTCAGGTGTAACTGGTCAGGATTGGAGGCTGAGTATTGAAAGTATGAAAAGTTCCCTCTGGAACGAGGCTAGTCATGCCTTGATCACCAGCTCTGGAAGTTCTTTAGGAAATCCTCGAGAGTGCTCAGTTGGGGGCCCTGCGTCCACAGTCTTCTTTTCGATGGTCTGAGCATGTGTTTTGTGGTTTCCTAGGCAGCCCTCGCCCGGTTTGGGTGGCCATGGGGAAGAGATACTTCTGTGACTACTGTGACCGCTCCTTCCAGGACAACCTCCACAACCGGAAGAAGCACCTAAACGGGCTCCAGCACCTCAAGGCCAAGAAGATGTGGTACGACATGTTCCGAGGTGGGTGCCTGCAGGCCTCGTGACCGGTGCCCCGGTCTTCCTCATCCTCACACAAGGACTGCTGTATATCAGTGACAGTTTGGGGACAGGGCTTTTTGATGATCAAAAGAGAGGACGTAATGTTGAGAAGGGAGGAAGGTTGACTGGAGCTCAAGGCCAGTCTAGACTTCGTAATGAGTTCCAGGCCAGTGTGGCTCAGGGAAAGTACCAAGAGGGGTGGCTTAGAATAGGAACTTCTCCCAGCCACCTCGACTGAGGGCTCTGTGCTCCCACTGGGAACCATCTTGTCACAGGATCTATGCTGAGCCAGCTGAAAGTCGTAGGAGCTTGGCATTGTGTCCAGGCTGGATCAGGTGCTCCTCAGGTGAGCTGAGATGGGACCAGTGTGCCACAGGTTGGGAGCAGGTATCCACTACAGGACCCAGAGCTGGAAAGGAAAGAATTGCGTCTCAGCAGCCAAAAAGAGAAGGGAGGCAGAGAGGGAGAGTTCACTGGTCTGAAACTCAGAATTCAAAGTGAGTGAGTTTTTATTGAGTGCTTGCAGAATGCCACCCGCCACCACCGATTGTCATTTGCTTCTCTTGAGTGACTGATAAGCTCGCAGCACTTAACTCTGGCTGGGCATAAAGATCACCTAAGGGCCTCTAAATAAAAAATAGTAGCCGAAGGCTGGAGAAATGGCTCAGCAGTTAAGGCATTTGCCTGCAAAGCCTAAGGATCAGTGTTCAAATCCCCAGTACCCACATAAACCAAGTATGCTATGTGGTACATGCATCTGGAGTTCGTTTACAGTGGCTAGAGGCTCTCATGTGCCCAGTGCCCATTCTCTCTCTCTCCTATTTTTTTTTTTTTTTTTTAGGTAGAGTCTCACTGTAGCCCAGGCTGACCTGGAATTCACTATGTAGTCTCAGGGTGGCCTCAAACTCATGGCAATCCTCCTATCTCTGCCTCCTGAGTGCTGGGATTAAAGACATGGGCCACCATGCCAGGCTTTTTTTTTTTTAATATGTATTTTTATTTATGAGAGAGAGAAAGATGAGTATGCCAGGGCCTCTAGCAGCTGAACTCTAGATGCACATGCCTCCTTGTGCATCTGGCTTACATGAGTCCTGGGGAATTGAACCTGAGTCCTTCGGCTTTGTAGGCAAGTGCTTTAATTGCTAAGCCATCTCTCCAGCCCTTGTATTTTTCTTTTTTTTTTTTCAGGCCTATTTTTTTTCTCAATTTTTATTAACATTTTCCATGATTATAAAAAATATCCCATGGTAATACCCTCCCTCCCCCCACCTTCCCCTTTGAAATTCTGTTCTCCATCATATCCCCTCCCCATCTCAATCAGTCTCTCTTTTATTTTGATGTCATGATCTTTTCCTCCTCTTATGATGGTCTTGTGTAGGTATGTCAGGCACTATGAGGTCATGGATATCCAGGCCATTTTATGTCTGGAGGGAGCACGTTGTAAGGAGTCCTCCCCTTCCTTTGGCTCTTACGTTCTTTCTGCCACCTCTTCCGCATTAGACCCTGAGCCTTGGAAGATGTGATCGAGATGTTACTCAGTACTCCAGTCACTTCTTTCCAGCACTATGATAAATTTTTTATTTTTGAAAGAGATACAGAGAGAGAAAAAGAGAATGGGTGCACCAGTACCTCCAGCCACTGCAAATGAACTCCTGACATATGTCCCACCTTGTGCATCTGGCTTAGGTGGGTTCTGGGGAATTGAACCTGGGTCCCTTTGGCTTTGCGGGCAAGTACCTTAACTATTGCTCCAGCTCTTTTTGTTTTCTCTCTCTCTCTCTCTCTCTCTTTTTTTTTTTTTTTGAGGTCTCACTTTAGCTCAGAGTGACCTGGAATTTACTATGTAGTCTCAGGCTGGCCTCAAACTCACCGCAATCCTTCTACCTCTGCTTCTTGAGTGCTGGGATTAAAAGCATGTACCACCACGCCCTGTTGCCCCTCCACCCTTTTGAGACAGGGTCTTGTTCTAGCCCTTCCTGACCTAGAATTTGCTATGTAGTCTCAGGCTAGCCTCAAACTCATGGCAATCCTACCTGTATCTCTTGAGTGTCCAACCCTTGTTTTTAAAAAGATTCTTGCCAGGTGTGGTAGCACACGCCTTTGATCCCAGGACTTGGGAGGCAGAGGTAGTAGGATCACTGTGAGTTTGAGGACAGCCTGAGACTACATAGTGAATTCCTTAACATTCACCTTAACCACTAAGCCATCTCTCCAGCCCATGGGTCTTCTTTTAAATGGATTTTTCACTCCCGTATGACAGTACATTCTGGGCAGAGCCCCTGGCCTGCCCTAGCTTCCATGTTCCATTGCCCTCTCCCTGCTGACCCCCTCCACGCTCTCCCTGCATGGCCCCTCTTGTGGGTATGTACTTCTTTTTTTGTTCATTTTTTTTTTAATTTATTTATCTGAGAGTGACAGACACAAAGAGAAAGACAGGTAGAGGGAGAGAGAGAGAATGGGCGTGCCAGGGCTTCCAGCCTCTGCAAACGAACTCCAGACGCGTGCGCCCCCTTGTGCATCTGGCTAACGTGGGACCTGGGGAACCGAGCCTCGAACCGGGGTCCTTAGGCTTCACAGGCAAGCGCTTAACCGCTAAGCCATCTCTCCAGCCCGGGTATGTACTTCTTACTTGTCCTTCTCGTCCCAGGGCAGAGCCCCCATTTCAGAGCTCAACTGAGGCAGCAGATCCTCAAGGTGCCCCCCTGTCAGGGCCAAATCAGTTCCTTTTGCTGCGTGTTCAGTGCTTGCTTACCGCTTTGCTGTCCGTGTGGATTAGTGCAGCTGATGAGCTGGAAGGAAAGACCAGCTCTCACTTGCTTCCACTTCAGGCCTCACCCTGGCGCCATGCCTGGCACACAGGACGTGCTCGGTGGATGTCTGGGGAGATGAATGAGTAAACGAGAGAACACATGGGGCACCAGGGGCAGCTGTCATTTGGGGAGATGGAGCTTGAAGGACTGATGTCTCAGGTCCACCAGGAGTCTTGTAGAGGAATGGGGCCTCTTAGTAAGGAGGATGTGGAATGTGAGGTCTCCATCTGGGTGCCCTTGAGCGGCATCAAGGAGCTTTTTTTTTTTTTTTTTTTTTAAGATTTATTTATTTATTTTGGATTTTCAAGTTTTTTGAGGTAGGGTCTCACTCTAGCTCAGGCTGACCTGGAATTCACTATGTAGTCTCAGGGTGGCCTTGAACTCATGGCGATCCTCCTACCTCTGCCTCCCCAGTGCTGGGATTAAAGGCGTGTACCACACGCCCAGCTAAAGATTTATTTTTTTTAAACTTTTTTTATACTTTATTTATTTATTTGACACACAGAGAGGCCTCCAGCCAATGCAAACGAACTCCAGATGCGTGTGGCCCCTTGTGCATCTGGCTAACATGGGTCCTGGGGAATCGAACCTGGGTCCTTTGGCTTTGCAGGCAAATGCCTTAACTGCTAAGCCATCCCTCCATCCCCTAAAGATTTATTTCTATATACAGAGAGAGGAAGAATGGCATGCCAGGGCCTCTAGCCACTGCTAGAAGCATGTGCCACCTTGAGCATCTGGCTTACATGAGACCTAGTGAATCGAACCTGGGTCCTTAGGCTTTGCAGGCAAGCACCTTAACTGCGCAGCCATCTCTCCAGCACACCAAAGAGCTTTTAATGATTCTGCTCCTCTGCAGAGTTAGAGCAGAACCTGGGAGGACCCAGGCTTGATGGTGCACACCCATAGTCCCAGGACTCGGGAGGCTGAGAGGCAGGCAGGAG
Organism: Jaculus jaculus; assembly: GCF_020740685.1. Taxonomy (NCBI): domain Eukaryota; kingdom Metazoa; phylum Chordata; class Mammalia; order Rodentia; family Dipodidae; genus Jaculus; species Jaculus jaculus. The sequence continues at coordinate 9,785,588 of NC_059114.1, read as the reverse complement.
GGTCGAGAGTTTGAGACAGCCTGGGCAACATAGTAAGTTTGAGGTCAGTCGGAGCTATACAGTAAGACCTTGTTTCAAGGGGGAAAAGAATAATAATTTTAGGACAACCTAAGAGGAGTCAGGCCTGGTGACACAGACTTATAGTCCCAGTCACTCAGAAGGCCAAGGCAGGGGGATCACAAGTTAAATGCCTTTCTGGGCTACAGACAACCTGAGAGGAGAGGGTTCTAATGGCCCATGTATGTCCACGGATGAAGGGTGGGTGGAGCTAAGAGCACCTGCCAGAGGCTGTGTAGTGTAAGGACTCTGTCCGCACGGCACTGTTTACCCAGGAGCCCTTGTCTGGGACCCAGGATCAGCTCCCCACTAGTGTTAGTGGTACTAGGCTTGAGAGGATCCTGAACAACATGTATGGTCCATATTTTTAATATATTTAGTTAATTAATTAAGTTGAGAAAGAGAGGGTGAGTATGGGCTCACCCAGGCCTCTTGGCACTGCAGACAAACTCCAGATGCATGTGCCACTTTGTGCATCTGGCTTTACGTGGGTACTGGAGAATTAAACCCAGGCCACCAGGCTTTGCAAGCAAGTGCCTTTAACCACTGAGCCATCTCACCAGCCTGGTGAGATGTACGTGTCTTAACATGGCTTGTGACTTGACTGTACTTATAGACTCACAGGAAGTTAGGAAGCCAATGCAGAGATGTCTCCTGGTGCCAGATTTAAAAAAATAAACCAGCTCTCCAGGCAGACTCATTGTTAGTCAACTTGGAGACTGTCTGATCTCAAACCAGGTTCTTGCCTTACCTGGTCCCATGGATGGAGAAAGCTCTTCATTCCTCATGACGTGTCTAGCTGAAGTCCAGGTCCCTGTGGCCCCACCTCCCTTGCTGGAGCCATCTGAACCCAGACCATCTTCTCTTCCAGATGCGGCCGCTATCTTGCTGGACGAGCAGAACAAACGGCCTTGCAGGAAGTTCCTGCTGACAGGTAAGTGCTCAGCTCAGCTCAGCTCAGCTCAGGCACCACAAATGCCTCATCTGGCCTGCAGGGCACCTTGCCGTATCTCCCTGTGACCCTGGCCACCATCCTGAGCCACCTCCCAGCTGACTGGTCAGTCAGCACCTCCCCAGCAATTGTACCTAAGCCCTACCGGGCCCCGTCCTGGAAGGGTGTCAGACCTAGAATGTGAGGGTGCTGGCTCAAGCAGAACAAGCCAGCACTGGGGAGTCAGAAAAGCCCGGGAACCTTGCTGGGGTAATAGACTAGCTGATTGAGCGTCTCAGCCTCCCGAGTCCTGGGACTACAGGTGTGCACCATCAAGCCTGGGTCCTCTCAGGTTCTGCTCTAACTCTGCAGAGGAGCAGAATCATTAAAAGCTCTTTGATGTGCTGGAGAGATGACTTAGCGGTTGAGGTGCTTGCCTGCAAAGCCTAAGGACCCAGGTTCAGTTCTCTAGGTCTCATGTAAGCCAGATGCTCAAGGTAGCATATGCCTCTAGCAGTGGCTAGAGGCCCTGGCATGCCCATTCCCCCGCCCCCCTGTATATAAAAATAAATCTTTAGCTGGGCTTGGTGGTGCACATCTTTAATCCCAGCACTCGGAACCTCCTCCTTCCCAGTAGGCAGAGACAGAGACAGGAACAGATCTGATCAACAAATTCAGAACCAAGCATGTTAGGTACTCACTTGGCTGCGTAATACTCAGCTCATGAAGATGACTATAGGCCTGGAGAGATGGGTTAGCAGTTAAGGCACTTGCCTACAGAGCCTCAGGACCCGAGTTCAGTTCCCCAGTACCCACATAATGCCAGATGTACAAAGTAACACATGCATCAGGAGTTCATTTGCAGTGGCTAGAGGCTCTGGCACACACATTATCTCTTTCTACTGTCTCTTTCTCTGTCTCTGTCTCAAATAAATAAATATGACTATAGAGTTGAGTGTGTTTTGTATTTGCCTGTAATCCCAGCAACTGCAAAGTGGTGAGACAAGAGAATCAAGAGTTCAAGTCCAGCTGGGCATGGTGGCACACGCCTTTAATCCCAGCACTTGGGAAGCAGGAGTAGGAGGATCACCGTGAGTTCGGGGCCAGCCTGAGACTACATAGTGAATTCCAGGTCAGCCTGAGCTAGAGTGAGACCCTACCTTGAAAAACAAAAACAAAAAAATTCAAGTTTGATTATACCTAAGATGGCTCCTAGATGTGAATTTCTTTCATTACTTAATTTAATTAATTTATTTATTGAGAAAGATAGAGGGAGAGAATGGGCACCAGGGCCTCCAGCCACTGCAAACAAACTGAGATGCATGCACCACCTGTGCATCTGGCTTACATGGGTACTGGGGAATCAAACCTGGGTCCTTAGGCTTCGCAGGCAAGCACCTTAACTGCTAAGCCATCTCTCTAGCCCTCCCATTCATATTCTCTCTCTCCTTACAAACAAAATAAAAAAGAGCCTCTCAGGAACCTACGTGTAGCTCACTGTGGAGGGGAGGCCTGGGCAGGTAACAAGAACAGTGACAAGGCCCGTGTGGCCCAGTTCGGACATGCTTCAGTCAGATCCTCATGGGAACTGCCTGCAAAGGGTTAGAATCACGTGGCTCAGTATGAGCAGGGCCAGAAGGAGTCATCTTTCATTCCAGACTAGAGTCACTGCTCTAAATCCAAAGTCTTGCTTCTAAACTCGGGGACCTGTCTGTTGTCAGGGTGCCTTCAACCCACCACAAAGCCCTTCCTGAACAGAGAGTAACTTCTGTCTTCTCTTTGCAGGCCAGTGTGACTTTGGCTCCAACTGCAGATTTTCCCACATGTCCGAGCGAGACCTGCAGGAGCTGAGCATCCAGGTGGAGGGTGCGTCCAGGCCCAGGACCCAGAGCAAAACAAGAATGGGCAGTAGGAGGGGGCGGGAGGGGGGGGTTGCAGTGCCTGAGGCTAAGAAGCTGTTGTGTACCGCACCACCTCTCCCTCATTGCTGTACATTCCATGAGTAAGCCAAGGGCTGCCCAGGGTGGTGGAGGACTCCCTGAACCTCCAGTTGGGGGGAGGGGGTGTCAGGAGCAGAGCGTGTCTCCTGAAAGTGAAGTATGTGACATGCTCCCAGGAACCCTTAAAGTGCACTTAAGAGTCCCACTCAGCACCACGTGGATGCTTTACAAACCTCTGAGGACAAGGGAATGAAGAAAGTGTTGTATTGGGCATGGTGGTATAGACCTGTAACCCCAGCACTTGGGAGATAGAGGAGGAGAGTCAGGAAGCTCAAGGTCATTCTCAACCACACAGCCAATTCAAAGCCAGCCCGGGCTACATGAGACCTGTCATAAAACCGACCAGTCAATCAAATGAACAAAAGCACTTTCCCGGTCCTCAGGATCCTGGAAGCCTGGTGAGCTCAGCTTCCACAGAACCTGGCCTGTCTACTTTCAGAATTCACCACTCACCCAATCTCAGTTCAAGGAAGTTCCCACTCGGATGGCCTTCCCTGAGCCTCTGCAGCCTCTCGTTGAACAGATGGAGAAAACGAGCCAGGGCTTAGGCAGAAGGACCTTGTGGGAGCCGCAGAGCAAGTCAGAGGCAGAGACTGAGTCTCCTGGGACCACCACTCACTCTTCTCTGTTCAGTGGTCTCCAGGAGGCCAGCAACTGTCCGGGCAGCTGGGCCTCTCTCCTCAGCCCCCAGCGAGCCTACCCCCTCTGCCCAGTCAGCCCCTGCAGGCTCCATGCCCTGTACTGTGGCAGCAGGCCTGGCACTTACGTGGGCTTCCCAAGAGCTGTCCAAGGGTGGAAGCGAGGCCACTGGGTCAACACCAGCCATGGGCTCTCAGGGAATGGTTGGCTCACAGTGGGGAGAACACAGGCTTTGGGGCTGGAGCTGGAGACGATGTCTAGGCTCCGGAGCCGGAGGTGGGGTATGGCTCAGTGGGCGAGGCAGTTTGAACAGTTCTGGCTCTGCCACCTTTCCTGGAACCTTGGAATGTGTCTGGACCTTGGAGGTGGTATCCTGACCTCTCACACATGACTGTTGTAAAGATGAGTGAGATGGCACCTGGCCTGGCCTTGAGGGAGTGTGGGCCACTGGTTGGGTCTCGCTCTAGCCCAGGCCAACCTGGAATTTGCTATGTAGTCTCAGGGTGGCCTCGAACTCACAGCGATCCTCCTACCTCTGCCTCCTGAATGTTGGGGTTAAAGGTATGCACCACCTCGCCCGGCATGAGCAACAGTTTTATGAGATTTTTTTTTTTTTTTTTTTTTTGGTTTTTCAAGTTAGGGTCTCACTCTGGCTCAGGCTGACCTGGAATTCACTATGTAGTCTCAGGGTGGCCTCAAACTCTCGGCGATCCTCCTACCTCTGCCTCCCGAGTGCTGGGATTAAAGGCGTGCGCCACCACGCCCGGCTTTATGAGATATTATATAAGAAGAAAAACCAGGGAACTAAGGCTCATTACCTTGCTTGGGGTCAGAGCCCTGGCAGGTGCCAGAGCCGAGGTTCAAGCAACACCAGGGCCTCCAGCTGCTGCAAATGAACCCCAGACGCATGTGCCACTTTATGCATGTGGCTTGCATGGGTCCTGGGGAATCAAGCCTGGGTCCTTTAGCTTTGCAGGCAAGCGCCTTAACCACTAAGCTTCTCTCCAGCCCCAGCTCCCCAAATCAGTGATGTGCATTGGCAGAAAACAGAGTAAGGTGTTGAGTGCTGGCTCATGGAGCATCGAGGGACTTAAGAGGTAGTGGAACAAAGCTGGTGGCTCTGCTCCCGGCCTGCTGGCCTGCAACCCCTTAGAAGACTGCTGTAGCATCCTGGGACTTCTCCAGACCCCACCGCTCTCTGCTGCTTTGTGGGAGGGGGATTCAGACTGCCAGGGTTGTGCCTCTAACCCTCCCTTGTCTCCTTGCCCCCACAGAGGAGAGGCGGGCCAGAGAGTGGCCACTCGAGCCAGCCGAGCTTCCCGAGGGCCACCTGGAGGACTGGCTGGAGAAGAGAGCCAAGCGGCTGAGCTCAGCCCCAAGCAGCAGGTACCAGTCGCTGGGCCCCTCCCTGTCTCTAGGTACAGTGTCCCACCAGCCTGTCCTTTGAGGAAGCTGAGCCATCCCCATGAACTGCCCACGCCCAGGGGCCAGTCATGGGCCCATGACAGTGCTCCCCTAGGGGCGGAGCCCCACTGGAAGACCTTGAGTCTAGGCCCCCCCCCAGCCAGAGGATCTTGTGCTTGGGAAGGTCCCTGGTCCCTTCCTTTAGCGGCTCACCCCTTGTATTTTTTTTCACCCCCTTGTTAGACTGTTGTGGTTGAAGGGGAAGCTGGTGGACACAGGTTTGATTCGTTACCACTGAGTCTGTGGCTAGAGGGTGGGGCCTGAGCTGTGGCAGCCAAGCCAAGTCCTCTCCCAGCCCCGGACCTGCTACCCACTGTCCCCTCTGGGGCCCTGAAGAAGGGGAAATAGATACTCAGAGATGTGAGTTGCCCTTGGGGACACAAGAGGAAGTGCCTTTGGGGACACAGGAGGAAGAAATAGAACGAATTGTGCACGGGAAGGGGGGCCACTGTGTCCATAAGGACTCGGGGTGCTCTGAAATGGACAGGAGCCTGACAGCTCTTACACAGGGAACATTCCGGGCCAGGGGATCTTGAGGTACAGTGTGCTGTCCCAGGACCTCCCTTTGCAGGGGCATGTTGCAGCCCCCACTTGACATCATCAGGTAGAGACACAGAGACAGACAGATGCTGCAGTCCAGCGACATCACAACCAAAACGAAGGCCAGGCTCCCTGGTTCTCCCAGCACATTAGAGCAGAGAAGAAAGAGAGGCTCAGGGGTGATGGCCATGTGTGACTGTTCGGGCTGCCCCATCCTGGGCCTGCTCACTCCTCTGTCTTGCAGTGGGTTCTCAGACCCCTGGTGCCCGTGCTGTGGTCGCAGGGGACAGTGGCCTGGCTGTGCTGAGCGAGTCTATAGTGTGAGCACTCCTTTGGGGGTTCTTTTAGAGGGTGACAATTGAACCTCTTGCCCCAGGAAAAAGAGATTTAAGTATTTTTTATACTATCTTTGTGTTTTTTTCTTTATTTTAAACCTGTGCTGTGTCTGTATCCTATCTTAAAAACATATAAACAGGTATGGATCAAGCAGTGTGGCATCCCTGCCTCCTAGATCCATTTGGAAGGATGTAACTGTAGCTATGTGGGTACCCCTCTTTGGAGCTAATCATCAACCAGGTATCCAGGCCCTACACCCCGGGCTCTTTCAGCTGTTAGAGGGTTAAGGCTGGGTAGGGCCCACTAGATCACTAGATAGCTCATTTTCCTCTACTCATCCCTCTTTATTTATTTATTTTATTATTTTTTTTTTAATTTTTATTTATTTGAGAGCGACAGACACAGAGAGAAAGACAGATAGAGGGAGAGAGAGAGAGAATGGGCGCGCCAGGGCTTCCAGCCTCTACAAACGAACTCCAGACACGTGCGCCCCCTTGTGCATCTGGCTAACGTGGGACCTGGGGAACCAGGCCTCGAACCGGGGTCCTTAGGCTTCACAGGCAAGCGCTTAACCACTAAGCCATCTCTCCAGGCCTTTATTTTATTTTTTATTTTCAAGGTAGGGTCTCCCTCTAGCTCAAGCTGTCCTGGATTTCACTCAGTATTTTCAGGGTGGCCTCAAACTCACAGCAGTCCTCCTACCTCTGCCTCCGGAGTGCTGGGGTTAAAGGGGTGCATCAGCACAGCCAGATTAAATTTTTGCTTACCTGTTTGCATGTGGCGGGGGTGTGCCGGAGTCTCTTACCACCGAAAACGAGTACATATCCTGCCCGCTGTGTGCGGCTGGGGGATTGAACCCATTGCCACTCTTGCCTCAGACTTCCTCCGTGCTCCCCTGCGGGGTAGGAGGGGAAGGGGGGGGGTGTCTCTTTAAGACTTGGCCCTGATTCTGTTCCACTCCTAGCCAGCTTGATCCTCTGTGTCTGCATTCCTGGATTTGCACTGGAGGGGGGAGGGGGGAGTTAAGCTCAGGGCTGGGCTGTTCCATACCCAGGCTAGAGGAGTTATGGAGGAGCAGTAATCACCCATGCACCCTTCATTCATCCTGGCTCTCCTCCATGCCCCTAAGAGCACCTCTCACTTCCCTTTGTGTCCCCTCGGCTCCTACTTGATACAACAGCCCCAACCAGTTTCTGAAACCCACCCTGGCCTCAGCTCTGCCCTGTGGAAACCCCCCTAGGTGCCCTCCCCTTGGGAGGGCCCATTCTCCAAACCCACAGGTCTGAGGATGCCAAAGCTTCCTGCCTCTCCCACTGACCAGGGTTAGTCCCAGCAGACGCCACCTTCTCATTGCTTCACACGGCAAAGCCCCGTTCCTCCCACAAGCCTGAGACGTTGGTCCCGAAGATGGCGGTTGTATGAGGATGCACTCGGGAGGGCAGGGAGCCAGGCTCCGATGACCATTCTCTGGATGTTAGCACTTGGTGGGGACTGGACTGGGGACCTCACATAGGTTCTCTTCTCTCAGCATGTGTGCTCTTTGTCTCTCTTGGGGGTCACAGATGGCCTCTTGGCCCACCCAAGGTCACCCAGACCTGTAAGTGAGCAGTGACCCCCCCCGCCCCCCGTGAGCAAGCCAACCTTCCTTGTAAGAGTGAGGGCATGGATGGAGGCATAGCCTGTTGGCACTTGCTCACCCCTCAGCCCTGACTCCAAGGGACAGGTCAAGAACGGACAGCAGCCGCCTCAGGAGAGAGCGGGCAGCCCGAGACCTCCTCGGACGGACGCCCAGACTAATCCCTGGCTGCCCGGCCGAGCTGTCCCCGCCTCCCCTTGTTGGCTCTTCTGATTGTGCTGTTTATCCCCCTTAATCTCCCAAGTACCCCTCTCTGGGCACAGCGCTCTGTTGTGCCCATCCGTTTCCGCAAGACGATTTCCTTTTGCTAGGACCAGGGCTGGGGAGGTGCCAGGGCACCGCCGCTGCCCTTGTGCACAGGGCAAGCAGGCCACGGGAATCCTCGTGCTCCTGCGCCCGGCCTGCTCTGTGCGGGGCTGCAGGAGCGAGTTCCAGGGCTGATGTGTCTGGAGCCCTGGCCGGGTACCTCTGTCGGTGAGGAACACACCCTATCGGGGGTCTCAGGGCAGGCAGGGACACAGGCTGAGCTGGTTGTTAGAGGAAGGGCCTGAGGCTCAGGAGCAGGGAATCCCCAGGATCGCTGCTGTCTGGGGAGACCCACCATTACTGTGGCCCCATTGGGAGCCCCAGCTTGCCAGGCAGCTGGGGCACTCCTTTCCAGTAACTGTGGAGCCTCCCCCACACTCGGCCTTCTCTGTGGCTGGTGGAGTTTATGAAGTCTCCCCAGCACCATAAATCATGTCAGCACCTTCCAGTAGGCAGCACGCCACTGTGCAGGGGCACCCCGTCTTCTCCCAGCGGCGCCCTGGAGGCTGTGCCAAGTCCTGTGCTCGGTGCAACTCTGTGCAGCGTTCTGAGTAGCAGGCTGGATGGCTGTTGCCCATTCTCTCTCTCTGCCTCTTTCTCTCTCTGTTGCTCTCAAATAAATAAATAAAAATGAACCAAAAATAAATAATTTTTTTTTAAAAAAAGGGATCAGGGACTGTTGCTCTCCTTTTCCCGGAGGCTGGGAGACAGGGGTACTGAAATGTGTAGAGTGCACTGACGGTCACAAGGACATAATGACCAACCCTTTGCATATCAGTCACCTTATCTGCAAAATGGGGTCAGCGTGAGGATCCTGCAGGCCATTGTGTATGCTCTAGAACAGTGCCCGATGAGAACTCAGCAGTCACGGGGGGCCACCCGGTGCCAGGCCTGGGGTACGTGCGTAGTCCTACCCATGGCCTCCACCTCCCCAGGTTGCCTCTAAGTGCTTTGCAACCTGGGATGGCACTGCTGTCCTGGGACAACAGGCAGGTGGAGCCCACGTCTGTGGGGTCTGGATGGACGGGTGGGAGGGTAGGGGAAATGGCCTCTGGGCTATTCTGGGCCTCCGGCACCTTCCTTAGGAAAGGGTGCCCCAGGGTGGGCACTGCAGATGCCTTTTTGAGGATGGCACTTCAAATAAGCCCTGAGTTCTTTGTGGGGGGGGTTGGCTGGAGGGGAGGTAAGTTGTAAGGAGAGTGAGTAGCATGAGAAATGAGGCTTTTAAAAAAATTAGATTTTTTTTTTCCAATTTCAAAGGCTTGCATGCTTGTAAAACTTCTGAAAAGTATAAAGTTAAAAAAAAAACAAAACCACCCATAACCCCACCACTCAGATAGAACCACTGTTAACATTTTGCTATGACTTCCAGGGTTTTTATGCATTTATATATGTTATATATCTTTAAACAAAAATAGTATCATGCTATATACATTATTTTATAAGCTGCTTTTTCTCCTTACTCACATAATATGTCTTTCCTCATCAGTGCATACAGGTTTGCCTTCATTTTTACACAGGCTGCATAGCATTCTCTGCTGCGGACGTGCATGTGTGTTTAATCAGTCCCCCACAGGTGGACACTAAGATGATTTCCGTTTTGCCCAAGGCCATTCTTGTAGCTCAGTCCCTGCCTACAACCCACCTTTTCCTTGGGCTGAGTTCCTAGAGGGGAGGTTACTGGCTCTAAGGATCTGCATATTTTCAAGGCTCTGCTTCCAGAAGGATCGTGCAGGTGGCCAACACTCCCCACCACCAGAGCGATGGGAGGGTAAGCTGGGTCCGGATGGTGGCTTACTCTAATGCTCTTTCTCCTTTTCTCTAGGACCGAACCCATCAGAGCCACTGTCTTCCAGTACCCTGTGGGCTGGCCACCAGCACAGGAGCTGCCCCCCTCTCTGCGGGCACCCCCACCTGGAGGGTGGCCCCTGCAGCCCAGAGTCCAGTGGGGCTGAGCCCCTCTCTCCCACCGGACTCCCGGCCAGTCAGCTATCCCACCAGTCACAGTAGAGACAGCTGCTCAGCTTACAGATGGCCAGCCCCCTCCTGCTGTCCCCTGGAGCCCTCAAGACTGTGGACCCAGCCTCCCCTCCTGATCCACCCACCCACCACCTCACGGCATGTCTTTAGAAGACGGATGAGACAACGTCCAGATGTTTATAAAGAAACTGTCCTCATGGTGGTTTGGCCACACTCTTGCTGGCACGCTCTTGTTCTTTCTGTCCTCTGGTTATGGTCAGGGGTCAGGTGGGCTAGGATGAGACAAGATCCCCTCCAGGGTGATCTGTGCCTACAGCTCTTCCCTGGGAATCAGTGGAGGCTCAGCCTGGCTGGCATGAGGTGCATCCATGTGACTGTGGCCCAGGAAGTAAGTGTCCGTGGGCTGGGGAGAGGTGCCCAAGGATTCCATTGGCTGTCCCAGTCCCTGCAGAGCTGCAGCCCCACATGTGCCCATGCTAAGCCGGTGCCAAGTGTGGGGGCAACATACACGAAGCCAGGAAAGGAAACAGATCCCTAGCCTTGAGGGTGCAGAGCAGTGGGGGCCCAGGAGTGCCGTCTTTGGGGTGGGCAGAGTGGCCTACATATCTCTTAGCAGTGTGGGGTTGTGTCAACTCCTCAGTCCAGGACCTCTCAACATTCCCCCCTAAGGAAGCACCCTGGCTGGCAGATCACAGGCCACAGGGGCTTCTCTTCTGACCTTAAATGAGCTGCATTTCTAGGCTCTGTGCTGGAGGGGTGACACAGCCCTTGGTTGCTGGATCTAAAGGTGGGGCCTCAGAGTCACCTCCAGGGCCAGGTCCTCCATAAGCTCCTGCCCTTACTAAAAACCCCTGTAGGAGGAGAATCTGAGGCCAGACTGCAGGCCACCTGTGAAGTGGGCACAAGGATGGGCCCCAACAAGTGCTTGGAGGAAAGCTGGGTTTGGATCTGAGGAAGGTCAGAGGAAGGGGACATGGAACCTCTGGCCCTTCTGCCCTTGCCGAGAGCTCTAGGCTGTGTGCACCGGGCTATTGCCCTCTCTGGACATAGACTGCCTCTCCTGCCTAAGGGGCCGTAGTAGCAACTGGACCCCAAGGGCTCCTGTACAAATTCCTCCTTCCCCAGGAGCCCCTGGGCAGTGGGAAGTTAGCGCTAAGTACAAGGCCAGTTGGGAACACAGGCAGGGGGGTATGGCGACTAGGGACTGTCCTCAGCGCCACCACCAGCTCCTCCACAGCCGCATCACAGCTCCATGCGAGGCCTGTGTGGGGCGAGGCGTGGCGTGGTCAGATGTCCAGGCCCTGAGGTGCCCACTGGTGTCAGCCCAGGGAGCCAGCTGGGTGGTGAGGAGAGGGCTACAGGTGGTGGTAGGCGTCCAGTGGGCCTGGGCACCACGTGCTCCAGGTGGGCACCCAGGTGGTGCCTACTTCATGCCGCTGCGCAGCACCTGGTTGGCTGCAATGAGCATGACGCTGATGATGAAGGCGATTGCGAAGGCGCAGATGAGGCTCTTGCGCACGCACGTCTGGCGGATCTGCTGGTTGGAGCAGGCTGTGGCCGGCCCGCCGGGAGCACCGAGAAAACACAGGGGGACAAGATAGCAGAGAGACGGAGTCAGACATCTGCACATGCGCTCGGCTTGGAAGGCCCTGACACGAGGCTGGGGACAAGCGAGGTGCCACACACCACCACCACCCACGCAAACCCCTGCTACGTCCCCCTACTGAGCGGCGGGGGCCACCCCACAGAATCGCGAGGCCAGCCACTCACTCTCCACATCCACGGGACACTCCTCGGCCGTGCCCAGGTGGCTCTCTTCTTCTGTCATGATGATGTTCTCAATGTCCTTCATGGACAGATGCTCGCAGAAGGTGTCATAGAGCAGACGCTTCAGCTCGTCCACTGTCAGCTTCTGCATGTCACACTTGGGAGTGGCAAGGGGGACAGTGTTCCTGGCCATCTCCCCACCACAGTCCCCAGCACCCTGTATAGTCACACAAGCCCAGGGACAGGCCTCCAGATTCTGAAGGACTGGAACCACTTAGTCTCTCCCAGGGAGCCCAGAGCTCCAGGAGGCAAGACATCCAGTGGGCACCCGTCGTCACTTTGCAGTGTGGACCCAGCCACTTGTCCCCATGGCACCTCCACATTGTGCAAAGCCCAGAGTCCCAACCAACTAGCCAGGGCATACCTTCCAGAAAACCGTGTCAAAGTCCGTGCCATGGAACTTCTCTGGGATCCCTGACGTGGAAAGCTTGGGTCCCAAGAGGGTCACAAATTCCTCAAAGTCCACCTGCCCATCACCTAGAGTGGACATTGGACCAATGAGTGGATCAGGCTGAAATAGACTGACTCTGCAGCCCAGGGCCCAAAGGCTTACCATGAGACCTGTGCGATTTCAAGGGCACCTAACATGCCAGATCGGTGTTGTGTGATGTAATGGTTCTCTCTGGGGACAGTGGAGGTAAAGAGGAGCAAATGGTCTCTTGGCTATGGAAAACCCAGTTCTCTCAGAACCCTCCACGGCTCCCCAGCACCCTGCTACTGATCTACCATACAGATAAGAACAGAGGGTCCAAAGGGGCAAACTGCCCTGTGTGCTCTCCAGAAGGGGAGGAGAAAAGGCCACATGTGAGATGAAGCAAAAGAGACTTCATATTAAGAAGTTTTCAGCCAGGCATGGTGGTGTACACCTTAATCCCTGCACTTGGGAGGCAGAGGTAGAAGGATTGCCATGAGTTCAAGGACACCTTGTGACTACATAATGAGTTCCAGGTCAGCCTGGGCTAGAACAAGAGCCTACCTCAAAAAACAAAACGCACACACACAAAAGTAGATACTATTTGCAGCCAGGCATGGGGGTGCATGCCTTTAACTCCAGCGCTTGGGAGGCAGAGGTAGGAGAAGCGCTGTGAGTTCAAGGCCACTCTGAGAATATAGAGTGAATTCCAGGTCAGCTTGAGCTACAGTGAGACTCTACCTTGAAAAAATAAAAATTTTCCTTAACAAAATATCAGGTGGCAAGTACAGCCACTGTAATGACTCTGGGTGATGGGAACTGGGATATCTAATTATATCCTCTCTACTTTTCCAAACTTCAAAGTTTCCAGACTTCTGGGGCTGGAGAGATAGATGGCTTTACAATTAAGGCACTTGCCTGCGAAGCCTAAACACCCAGGTTCAATTCCCCAGGACCCACGTAAGCCAGATGCACTAGGTGGCACATGCATCTGGAGTTTGTTTGCAGTGTCTAGAGGCCCTGGTGCACCTATTCTCTATCTGCCTCTTTCTCTCAAATATATGTATTTTTTAAATTCTCAGATCACAAAGTAGGAAGAGCAGTTTTTGAACCCCCCCCCCACATGTGACTAGGGTTACCACACCTTCTCTGGCCACAATTCTCTAGGTCAAGAAACAGTAGACCTAGAAGGTTCCAAGATGGGGAGCTAGAGACCTGGCATGGGCTCCGTCTCTGCAGTTTGGGGTCCGGGGCTCAGATGACAGACGGGAGATGACATGCTGAAGCCAGGTGGTGCTCACCATCCATGTCCAGTCGCTGGATGATCACCTCCAACTCCACCTCGTTGGGCATGTAGCCCAGGGAGCGCATGGCCGTGCCCAGCTCCTGCTTTGAGATGAAGCCGTTGCCATCACGGTCGAATACCTTGAAGGCCTCACGGATCTCTGTGGGGGAGCACAGCAGACTGAGAACGCATCCCTGTCCCCAACAACCCCTTGTTGGGAGCCCTGGGATCTGAGAGGCCCACCCAGAGCCTATAGAGCCAGCGAGAGCCAGCCAAAGGGTGGCCGGCCGCAGGATATTCATTCTCAGAGAAGGCAGGACAGGCTCCACGAAGTTGAGAGCCTCTGCTGGTGTGCTCATGACGACCCCGTGTGGTGAGAGCGAGCAGGATGCTGAGCTTACTGGCCAGGGGTAGCTGGCTGCTGAACGGTTGGCTCCTGGCCCATCATCCCGGCCCCCGGCCCTTTCCAACTGTGCTGCCTCTCGGCTCAGGCCTGTTAACATCAAGAAGTGCTTGCTTGTGGCAGCCATGTGACTCAGCGAATGGACCGACAGCTGAATTCAGCAGGCCTGCTAATTCGGGGGAAGACAGGTGAATAGGTCCGCAAAGCCCAGGCCCCTTGTGTCGCATGGGCGTGTGTGCTGGGCAGGGGCGGGATAGTCACCTTCCTTATACTACAGAGAGGAAGACTGAGGACCTGGGAGAGACTGGTGGGGGAACAGGAAGCGCTCAGCTGGGACCAAGCCACAGTCTTATCTACCGCAAAATGGGAGGAATGTGTGAGGACAACGAAGGCTGCTGGGAAGTGTTGAGGGGGCTCCTAGCATCTCACCTCTGCCCCACCTTTTCTCTGCTACTGTCCCTTCATTATCACAGCCCCACCAAGGCCCTAAAGAGCCTTGGGGGGGGGACAGACTTCAGCCCATTACAGCCAAGTCCTTGGGAGCTCCTTAGTCACTTGACATCCTCTGGCCTTTACCTAAATTGTTCCCTTGAGGAATTTCACTAAGAATAGGCAGGGCCGAGCCAAGCCGTGTGTGTGAGTGTGTGTGTGTGAGACACACGAGATGTCCCGTGTTAGTACAGGTACACAGAGGTCAAGCGACAAGCCTGACTCAGTGGGGCTTCAGGTACTGCTTTAGATTACACTATTACAGGCCTTGCCTTTAAGGGGGTCTGTGACTCCTGAGGCTGCCAATGAGACCCTACACTTTGAGGTTACTCCCTGGCCTTGGGGGTCTTGGGGAGTTCAAGCCAGCCTGTTGGCTCTATCCTCGTGGTGTGTTCACGGGAGGCTTGGATGTCACAGCAGTGCTACAGGCCAAGACAAAGATCTTTCTGCCCCAGAGTTGGCAGACAAAGCCTAGGGTCTGTTCTCATCAGGGGCTCCAGGGCCAGGAGAAGCACTGGACTTCAAGGTCTGGGCTGGACATAGAGCACTGTGCGAGCCCTGGACTCAGGGAAGTCCAGGCCAAGTCTTCATGTAGCATTTTCCTGGGCCTTCCAGACGGCCATGTGTTCCCTCTGCCTGGAAGAGTGTAACTGGGGGGGCCCTGGCAGCTGTAGGTGCTACTTTGGGGATTCTGGTTGCCTGGGAGTGTCTCGACAGAAATGCAAGGGTGTATACACACACACACACACACACACACACACACACACACACACACAGCTTTCTCACCAGTGCTGTTCCTTTCCAGCCCCGCCATGGGTTCTGGCCACTCTAGATGTTTGGGACCCTCTCAAACTTCAGGGGCACAAAGACTGCTTTGCACACGTGGCTTCTTTTGCCTGCAAGGCTCTTTGTGTCCCCACAGCAAAGCTGGCCGTAGTCCAGCTTCCCAGCTCGGTTGGCTCCACCTCTCTCGTGTCCTCCCTGCCCATGTCTGACCTTGGCTTTCCTCTGGTCTCCCCCCAGACATGCTCTGGATTGTGAACTACAAGGGGCCAGGAGTGTTGGGTGTGCCTTATTCACGGCTGGTCTCATCGTCTGAAGCATAAACATTTGCTGAATGAATGGCGAAAGGGCTGAATGACTGGTGTGGGAGCCCACCCAGTGGAATGCCAGGCAAAGGTGGGAGCAGAGGTTCGTATCCCACCCCACATGTGTGGCTATACGCTGAGCCCAAGTGCTTCCTTTTGCTCAGCACCCAGGAAGACTGCTTCTCCCCAAGGGCATCCCAGCCATGGTGGGATGTTCAAATGTGGAAGCATCCTCACCTCTCATAGGGTGTGAGTGGGCTCTGTCCAGATACTCCCTTGCCTTGCCAATGTCCAATGTCTACCCACAGAAGACAGAGATGGAGGTGAAGGTAGGTGGGCCATCTTGGGTCTCTGGCCCAAGGGCTTGTTTGAGGGGCACCTGAGGTCAGAAATTATGTCCCTCTAAATCCTAGGCTTAGGCTGGAGAGATGGTTTAGCAGTTAAGCACTTGCCTGTGAAGCCTAAGGACCCCGGCTCTAGGCTCGACTCCCCAGGACCCACGTTAGCCAGATGCACAAGGGGGCGCACGCGTCTGGAGTTCATTTACAGTGGCTGGAGGCCCTGGCGTGCCCATTCTCTCTATACATCTGCCTCTTTCTCTCTCTCTGTCACTCTCAAATAATAAAAATAAACAAAAAAAATCATTTAAAAAAATAAATAAATCCTAGGCTCATCTGGAAGTGCTGAAGGTGAGGTGGCTAAGTCCTGGACACACAGCAGGGGTTACAGTGACAGCTGCTCCCTCCAGGTCATTGCCTGATGTCCAAGCTATAATTTACACCTTGGTGGGGTTCAGGGTGGCTCCCCAGTTCCAGGGCTGCCTCAATTCCCTTCCCCGAGGAAACATGCCAAGAAAGGGGAGAGACAGCTGTGGGCAGGTGAATCTTGGGGTATGTGGATTCCAAGGAATTCATGTGGGCCTCCCAGTCATTTCTCAGGCAGAGCTAACCTCCCAGGGCCACTAGGTGAACCTATAGCTTCCCACCTCCAGATCCATGCATTCCTGAACTCACCCCTCCCAGCATACCCAGCTCACACCAGGGTCTAGAAGCCCTGCCCCAGCCTACCTGCCAACAGAGACCCAGTTCAGACACCACTCTCTTGGACAGAGAGGCGCCCTGACATCACAGAGACTGAGGTCCCAGCCCGGTCAATCCTGCCTCTGGTGGCCTTGGGCAGGACTTTGCTTACCTGTACAACGGGATTTGCTGCAATGGTTAAGCAAGAACATCCAAAGGTGCCAACTATTTGGCAGAATCCAAAAGAGACGGATGCCAGGCTGGCGTATCTGCTGGCTGGGGTCAGGACCCAAGGTCTGGACTTGGATTCTGGCTCTGCTGCTCAGTGGCCAAGTGACCTGAGCAAGGCACAGCCTTGGGAGCCTTGGCTGTGACATAGGATGAGACTCCTGGTCCATGGCCAGGGCCTCTGCTGGGGGCTTCGTGAGTGGAGAGGCTGTAAGGCCTCTGTCGCTGTGTGCCATCATCAACTACAGCTGGGTGCGTTCCCCGAAAGCCTAGCTCCTTTCCTGCCCTGTAAGGTCAGGGGAAGCCTGCTGTGCTCATCTTGGCATGAGGATGTCTGGCCAGGGAATGACCTGGCAGGGCCTCCAGGTTTCCAGGCTGACATTGTAGCCTAACATCCCCAGTCCCCTCCCCAGCTTGCGGAGCTTCGTCAGGGCCCAAGTCTCCAGCAGGCCTCAAAGGACGCCAGCATTGTCAGAGAGCTGAGTCCAAGGCGGGAGGGGGAAGTGGGGACAGGACATGGGATGGAGGTCAGTGCAAGGGGCTGTGGCCATCCTCTGCAGTGGCTGTCACTCTCCGCGGCATTGGCCCTGCGCCCCAACTCTCCAGTCTCCCTGAAATTTTGGCCTGCACAGAGATGGCTGCTGGGTTTAGGAAGGAGACTCCCCGGCCATCTCCAACTCCAAAACACCCCTGATTAGGCCACTCTGACAGCTCCACTGTTTGTCCGGGCAGGCCACGTGTCTGCACCAGAGCCCCATCCTGGTGGCTACCTGCCTTTCCCCTCTCTGGCCAGACACCCTTGTTCCTGTCCTCACATGTTAGGACCCACCACCATCTCCAGACCAGCTTTAGTCCCCACGAGGCACTGCCTAGATGTGTTAGAGGGAGGGTGCATCCCAGCCATGGTGAGGTGTTCAAAGGAATGTGGAAGCACCCTTGTCTCTCGTAGGGGCTGGGTGGGCTCTATCCATACACTCTCCCACCTTGCCAACATCCATCTACGAGTCCCCAGGTTTCTCTCCCAAACCCAGACCTGGCCTCCAGCTTGCCCTCCTGACCCAGCACCCCAAATCCCCTGCAGTCCTGCCTCATACATAGACCCTACACACTCCAGGCTTGGGCCCCACTGCCTGGCAATGCCACCTCTCCATTTTTTTTTTTTTTTTACTGATGGGGGATACCAAAGTTCAGAGAGGCAAATGATTACTAAAGATCACTTCATGAGCCAAAGCTGCAGAGACTTGAACCCAGTACCAAGTGGCTCTCCTCATCTCAACCTTGTGCTCCCCATCTCCCTACCTGGTTCTCCTCTCCACACAGACTGACAGCCCCCCGCATTCTGCGGCACACAGACAACTACTATCTGCATCATTTCATCCCAAGCCGCCTGGCTCCCCTACCCTGCATATGTGGCTCCCTCGCTGATCTTCCCAGCAAAAGGCCTGGGGCAGGAACATTAATGGATACTGGAAAGGCCAAGGGGACAGAGGAGATATCTGTGCCAAGGACAGCCACTCTTTGTACCCAACCCTGGCATTCAAAAAAACCACTGCAAGAGCCTGGAGCCTGTGGAAGACCTTTAAGATTTCTGCCGGGCAATGGTGGCACACGACTTTAATCCCAGCACTTGGGAGGCAGAGGTAGGAGGATCACCGAGAGTTCGAGGCCAGCCTGAGACTATATGGTGAATTCCAAGTCAGCCTGGGATAGAGCGAGACCCTACATCAAAAAAAAAAAAAAAAAGAAATCAGCAGCCAAGTAGGGAGGTTAGTCCTGGAGGACTTCCTGTTCTTGCCTGTAATGTCCACAGGCATCTCCTGGCTCCCTGGGCTCCACTTGCCATCCCAAAGCCAGCCTGGTCCTTGTACCTAGGCCTCTCCCCTGGCCCAGGAGAAGAGGATGAGAGAGAAGCAGGAAGTGTGTTTGGTACGATGGTGACTAAGGGCCCTGGGCTCCTGCCAGCACGTCTGCTGAGCAGCCCAAGGGGGAGCCTGAGGCCTCTTTGCCCCTACACTGCCCACCCATGCCAGTCTATCTCAGCTTCTCCCTCTCCAGAGTGTGCACTAGAGGACCAGGGAAAGCCAGGAGAGGAGACCTGCAGCTGGGACGCCAGGGTCAGGATGGGGTTACTGGGAGCAAGGAGGAAGCCTGGGGTTGCCCCATCTCTAAGATAAGACGAAAAGGATGTTAAGGAGCTGTTGAAAGGGAGCCTGGCTGGAGGTCTGTAGTGGCCCGGGGCAAGAGGAGATGCCGCGAGAAGAACTCTACCTCTTCCCGGCCCTCTCATGTTGCATCATGGTCCCTTTTCTTTTGACTCTGAACCCCCAGCTTGGCTCCAGACAGGGCCGGACCTGAGCTTTGGGGGTGAACGCTAAGGTCAAGTCATACATTCCTCCCTCTGTCCTGCTTGCTTTGGGGCCCTGTCTGCGGCTCACCCCTGCACCTGAGGGTTTGTGGGTGGGAGGTGGTTAAGAAGCAGATGGCTGGTGGCCTTTGGCGCAGCGACCATGGTGGCCTTCCCATTCCACAGCCGAACTCCCCCAAGATCTGTCCCAGCCCAGGTCTGGAACGAGAAAGGGCTTCCGTGTGGCTTACTGTGGACTTTCACCATCACCTCTGCCTGCCGTGGTCCCTCCATTGCACTATGGTCCCCCAGGACCCCCCAGGGCTGAGACCTCTCTCCTCCAGGGACTTAGAGACAGGCTCATTCTCTGGGTGACCGCAGCCCCTCCCCCAACACCAGACAAGCAGATCCTAAGAACCCAAGACTTCCATCAACCAAAGGCCCCCAACTCCACTCCTGCGGGGTGGGGGGGGGTGGCTAAGGAGACCTAGGGGAGGGGGATCTTGAGGCCCTCTCCACGGCGCATCAGAGAAAGCTGGAGAGAACCCAGGGGGTGGGGGTAGGTGGTCTCACTGCTTCCCAGGACACTCAGCCCGAGGACCCCGGCCCTGCCACCCTGCTCTGATATCGCCTAGCCAGCTGCTTGAGGTCTCTATTACTGAGACACACACAGACCAGGGTCGGGGCTACGTTTGGGTTCCTGTTTTTCCCTTCCAGGCTTGGCTATCTGAGCCACCCAATCCGGCCACTTGTTGTCGCCACCATCTCCCGGCCGCCCTGGCGGCGGCGGGCGCGCGGGGCTGGGGGTCCCCCCAGCAATCCTGCAGGGAAGGAACTATGGACCACAGGGAGGGATAGGGGCAGCCCTCCACCCCCACCCTCGGCAACCGGACAAGGAGGACAGGACAGTGGCCCTCTCCCCTTCTCCTGGCCGCCCGAGGAGACTGGATTTTGAAAGCGACACGAGCGGAATGTCAATGCGAGTGCAGAGCCACGGGGCGGGCGCCGCGGAGGGGATCAAGGATGCGAGCGCTCCCGGGGGGCCGAGTGGGTTCGAGGATGGGGGCGATGGGGGCACGGACACCAGCTCGGACCACCACCCCACCCCAAACCCCAGCCGGTCGCGTTGCCGCACCGTCACCGCGGGCTGCGCAGCCCGGGTGACCCCGCTGCAGGGGGTCCCCCGCAAGTTTCCGCAGCGCCGAGGGTCACGCGGGCACTGGAGTATGTGTGGGTGGGTGGGGGGTGGTCTGCGCTTTTGTCCCTGCGTCTGGGCGACCCGGGGTGCCCGAGCGGTCCAGCGTCCCCGCGCACTTGCGGGCTCGGAGCCGCCGCGCACCCCCTGCGGCCGGCCGCCCCCCAGCACCCCATGCCCGCCGCGCGCCCCTCGCCAGCCCCGCGCTTCACCTGGGCGCACAGGTAGGAAGAGGTGGAGAGGGGCCGGCGACCGTGGGGTGGGGGGGAACACACACTCACCCTCCAGCTCGTCCTCAGGGATGTCCACGGGGCGCTGCTCCGACAGCAGGTTGGGTACGGTGTAGATGCCCCGGTACATCAACGCCGCCGTCACCGGGTGGAACGGCATCTTGGAGGCTCCGCGCCCGGCCGCCCGCCGCAAACTTTGAGGCCGGGGCTCATGGACCGCCGGCGGCCCCGGGGGCGGCTGGAGCGCGCGGCTGCGGAGGGCGGCGGCGGCGAGGCAGGGGGATGCCCCTCCGTGGGCGGCAGGAGGAAGAGGAGGAGGAGGAGGTGGTGTGGGTCCCGGGCAGTCCTAGCGCCCCCGCGCCCCGGGTCGCCGGGCCATGCTGTCCGCTCCCTCCCTCGTCGGGCTTCGGCTCGCCGGCCCCGGGGGGGAGGGCGGGAGGGAGGGAAGGCCCACCTCCCGCCCCCCGCAGGGGGAAGCGCCCGCTCGGGCCTCGGCTCCGCTCCGCTCCGGCCGCTGCGCCCGCTCCTCGCCGCCCCGCGCGCTCCGCGCTGCCCGCCTTGCCCCGCTCGCTCGCCGGCGCCGCCGCCGCCCGCGCGCTGCTCGCTCGCTCTGTGCCGCGCTCGCGGCGCTCCCGCCTCCCCCGCCCCGCCGCCCGCCCCCTCCGGGCTCCCCCCACCCCCACCCCCAACACCACCACCACTGCGCCCCTTCCCGGTCGTCGTCGCCGCCAGCCCGCCCTCCGGGGCTCCTTTTCCTTCCCTTCCTTCCAGACTCCTCTGTCCCTTCGCTTCTGGCTCACATCCCTGTCTGTCCCTGCGTTTGCAGCCCACGGGACCCAGGGTGGGGTGGGGGTGGGGAACTTCTTTGTACCCCTTGACCCACCTCTCCCTTCTTCCCTCCCCCTTACACACACACACACACACACACACACGCACGCACGCACGCACGCACGCACACACAGCAGGAGTGGATCACTGAGCACCAGAGACCCCCCCCCAATAAAAAAAGGTGAGGCTACCCTAGGCTAAGGAGGGGGGAGGTTCCTTAAAACCAAAAAATCGCCATGCTGATGCCAAAGGAAGCTCGAAGGTGGGGAAACTGAGGCTAAGAAAAGGACGTTAGCCAAGGTCATGGGACAGGAGCAGCAGGCAGGAGCTAAGGGCAGGTCTGGAGGAGGCTGCGCTGGCCTGTGGCATAGACAGACTGCCTTGGCCTCCCACAGCAGGATCTGGGGGAGGACCCTTCCCCAGGCCGGGCCCGACCTGTCTCATGGCCCCAGGAGCAGGAGGGACAGAGATGCGTGGCCCAGAGCCTGGGGAGGGGGGCCGCCGAGGAGTCTGGTGTGAGGGCCTGTGAGTGTCACTCAGGGCTACAGGTTAGCTCTGCTGGCCGTGGAGGACTTCCTCGGCTTCCCAGCAAGCGCGCGGTGGGGGCGGGGGGCAAGTGTTTGGGAGGGAGTCGCATCTGCGTGCATTTTTCTCTCATCCACGAGGCTGACTGTGTACGTGCGTTTTCAAGTTCACATGCAGATGGCTGAATGTCTGAAGTGTGTGCCAAGGTTGGTGAGCTGGCAGGGGAACCACGCTGAAGCCTGGAGACAGGTGTGCGGGCCCTCGGGCGAGGAGTGGCGTGGGCGTATGGTCCCAGATGAGCACTTACAGTTACGTTGGGGGTGGGGGGCGATAGTGACCTTCCCGTCTGGGCTGGTCTCAGCTGGCCTCGGTCCTATTCCTAAACCACCCCCTGTCCCCTTGGGTCCAATCAGCCAAAGGCCCCAGCAGGAAGGCTGATTGCCACGGCCCTGCCCAGCCCTGCCCTTCTCAAGCTGATTACATTTTTTTTTTTCCTGCTTGTTTCTGCTTTCGTCGCTGATTAATCATAGCCTTGTCTTGGGGCCTGGAGAGAAGGGGGCTCGGTGGGAAACACCGACCGCAGACACCCTGGGCAGAGCCGGAGCACTTGGACACTGCTCTGCAGAGAGCACCTAGCAGCAGCTGAAACCTGTAGAGAAGGCAGCAAAGACCCCAGCTGTCACCTGGATATCTGTCCCCACTCTACCACTGCCTGTCTCCTCGGGATCCGCAGCTCTTGTCCACCTGCTGGATGTCTGGCGCTCATTTGGGGTTTCTCATGGAGCAGAGGCATGAAGGAGGAGGAACCCGCCTTTGACCCAGGCAGACTCTGGGGCTTGTATCTATCACCCCTTTAACCATGGGACTTCAGCGGTGTCTCATAACCTCCCAGCGCTTCACTTTCCCCATGTATGAGGTGAAAGTGCAATGCCACCTATCAGGCAGAGGTGAAAATGAGCTGATTTAACATGAAAGGTGCCTGACAGCGTCTCTTGTCTCTTGGGAGTTTCCCATTAGCAAGAAAATCTGCCCATGGGAATATGAATTAATAACCATTAGAGTGTCGAGTATTGATTGATTGAGAGGGTGAGCGGCTTGCTCGGCTGCAATTGGGCCGAGGGAGAGAGGGCTGGATCCTGCTGAGAGCTGGAAACACACCACCCAGAGCTTTCCTACGAGGCTGTTGTAGGGTGCTAGGGTGCGTTGGTGCTTGCCTGGTGAAGGGGGCAGCTCCTATTTCATTCCTTCAAGCCCCTGGCTTTGCTACCCATGCGGAGCACTTTCGAAAGAACGGGCTGACGTAGTCTCTGAAGGAATCTACCTAGCACAGGTCGAATGGGTGCCGCCAGCATCACCAGGCCTTGTGAATTTGTGCTGAAGGAAGGTGCAGGCGTCCGTGGTGACAGGGGCCTTGACCTTGGCCTTGTTTTGTACCCAAGGGGAAAGTGTTTCTGGTTTTGTGACCCCAGAATACTCCGTGGGGCAGGCTCCCACCAGGCCAAAATGGCAGGACTCGCTGGTGGCACTTTCAGCATCATGTTGCCCTCCCCACACCCCGCCACTGTTGGGGTCTTGTCTAGCCCCCATCTCCTAGTGACTCAGGCTGTTCCCTGTTTACTCCTCTACTGAAAAGCCACAGCCCATGACGCTGGCTGTCTACCCAGCCGACTGCTGTCAACACCATGTTCCCTCATGCCATGAGCTAAATCCACTCTCCCTTCTGTTAGCTAGGGACGTAGGACACACCTGGGCTGTGCGTGTGACCTGCTGTGTCCCTCCCCTCTCTGCCCCTCCAGTGTTCGCAGGCCAGGACGTGCCTGCTGATGGAGCTCAGGGGACCAAGTTGCGCTATCAAGCTGTGTGATGCAGAGCTGGGGCTGGAGGGCAAGGCGGAGGCTCCCCCCGGGTCAGGCTCTGGGATTTGCTGACCTCTCTCTGCTCATCCAGGCTCTGTGGGAACCTGGCTGCCTCCGGGAACCTCAGTTGGGCTCCAGGCTGCTCTGATGTATGTGATGTTCACTGGGCAGCCCCCCCCCCACACACCCGGGTGCCAGACCCTGTGTGCTGAGCCAGCACTGAGAATGTGAAGAGTTAGGTTGGGCATGGCGGCCCATACCCTGGGGAGGCACAGGTAGGAGGATTGCTGAGAGTTTGAGGCCAGCCTGAAGCCACATAGTGAATTCCAGGTCAGCCTGGGCTAAAGGGAGACACTACCTTGGCGGGGGAGGGGGGGAAACGGGATGTGAGGAGCTAGCTATTCCCAGAGGGAGAGTCGCAGGGCTGAAAGAGTAGCAGAGGCGCAGCTCTGCTGTCTGCCAAGGAGCCAGGGGGCACAGCTCTTTCTTTTTATTTATTTATTTATTTATTTGAGAGCGACAGACACAGAGAGAAGGACAGATAGAGGGAGAGAGAGAGAATGGGCGCGCCAGGGCTTCCAGCCTCTGCAAACGAACTCCAGACGCGTGCGCCCCCTTGTGCATCTGGCTAACGTGGGACCTGGGGAACGGAGCCTCGAACCGGGGTCCTTAGGCTTCACAAGCCTAAGGCAAGCGCTTAACCGCTAAGCCATCTCTCCAGCCCGCACAGCTCTTTCAGAGGGACATGGAGGCAGGACTTGAAAAGTCTCTCGCTCATGGGGCACATGGGATAGGAGACTGGTACAATGAGCAATCATAGCTCTCTGCAAGGAGAAGGCAGAGATCACTGGTGACTTGTCTGAGTCTCAGCCTACTTGTCTGTTAAATGGGAACACATCTAGCTGCAGAGTGAACAGTAAGATTTGCATGTCAAGTGTCTAGAACAGGGAATGTGGGGGCTCTTGTGACAAGTCCTGGGTAGTCCGGGGTGGAGTTCGCAAATACAAGGTTCTCTCTTAGCTCTAGAGGGCAGAGTCTGAATGTGTCCCCCGGGTCACTCATACGTGGCTCAGAGCTGGGCTGCGCTCAGAAGGTTGAACTATCCAATGAATGGATGGGAGAGTGAATGAACGAAGGTCGCTCACCCACCCGCCCTCCGGCGTGACAGCCCCGTTCCCTCCTCTGCACATCGCGGGAGCAGATGGTGTGATTGCACAGTGTGAATTATGTCTGTCGCTCCCCCATCTGGGGAAGGTGGTACTGCCATTCCACTGTGCTCCCTGGGTTCCCACGGGGAGATGTGTGGGCCTCAGACCTTCCTGAGAGGGGTCCATGGTCCTTGAAGGGGGCTGGAGAGTGGGGAGAAGATGATCTGCTAAAACCTGCAAGTTAGAGTTTCCCCAAGTGGCAGGGAGACAAAAGGAGAGAAACAGAGGATTGCCGAGCGCAGAGCCCTTCCTCTGAAGGGCAGAATAGTTCTCAGGTTCCTCCCTCTAGACACCACTCCTCTCTTCCCAGCACCCCTGCCTAGACGGCGCCTCTTGCCACCCATATTCAGCACCAGGGAGAGCTCCTGGCGGAGCCCAGGCCCAGCAGGTAGGAGTCTACCCAGACAATGCGCGGCTACCCAGACAATGCGGCGAACATTTTGACTAGACGGAGAAGTTCAGTGTGGAGGGAGAGTAAGTACCAAGTTCAAGGTCATGCCTGAACCATTGACCACATACCTGCTCGAGCCAAGGAGCCTGCCAGGAGAGAAGGTGCAGGTTGATGGGCATGTACAGGTGGTGGGAATGGGGTGTCTAGGGACAGCACAGGCACTGGCCTCTGCTCCTTGGCTAGAGAACAATATTGTTCCAAGAACTCGCTGGGGACAGTGTCTGGAGGTGAATAAAATATTCATTGTCCGGGCAAACTCACACAGTCACTTGATGAATAATGGAATTTATAGACTTGCAGATGCAGGCTGGGCCAGGAGAGGGTGCAGTCCGGAACCTAGGGGCCCCGCCTGCTCTGATCACTGCCCTAAGCTGGCCACCCCCTCTGAGCCCTGAGGTCCAGCTTCTGAAGGTGATGGGTGCAGACAAGAGGGTCAGGAATAGTTCACCTGAGCAAACTTGGGTGAAGGAGACAGACCCTTAAGTTTATTGCTTCTTGGGGAGCAAATTGGTGATGGAAAAAGAGCCCTGGAGGGAGAGTCCAGGGTTATTGTGAAAAAATGTCACCATAGGCTGTCACCAGCTCCGTGCCTTGATAGTGGCACTTGTCTTGGCCTCAGTTTTCTGTCTTGTGAAATGGGCTGGCACTGCCATCGCACAGCCTTCTGCAAGGATCTACTGAGGAGATAAAGGCAAAATGGTACCCAGTGCCGCCGTCCCTGACTCTGAACCTTTGCTTCCTCTCTGGCTCCCAGAATCCCTTGAGCCTAGGACTGGTCTCCCCTGGCTGCTCTGTGGTCACCAGAGGGAGGACAGTTCTTAACCTCACCATAGAAACCTCACTTACCAGACACACATCTGGGCGTGAAGCCTCTTTCCCCCAGAGACTCTACTTGAGCTGCACCGGACTGGATTAGGGCAACTTTAAAATCTCTGTGATAGCCTCCAGGAGGCAGCTAGGGTTAGAACAAATGCACCAGAGAAAGGGGGTCAGTGGGGGAAACTGAGGCTTGGCAGAGGTAGGGGAGTTTGGAAATGTCCTTGCCTGAAAAAAAAAAAGGGGAGCCAGGCGTGGTGGGTTCGAGGCCATTCTGAGACTATACAGTGAATTCCAGGACAGCCTGGGCTAGAGTGATACCCTACGCTGAAAATCAAAAAGAAAAAAGCCCAAAGAGTAGACTGCTCAGTGGTTAATGTGCTTGCCTTCAACGCCTAAGGGCCTGGGTTCAATTCCCCAGTACTTACCTAAAGCCTGATGCGCAAAGTGGCGCATGTATTTGGCGTTCGTTTCAGTGGCTAGAAGCTCTGGTGTGCCCATTCTCTTTCTCTCCCCTCTCTCCTTGCAAATAAATAAAGTATTTAAAGAAAACAGCAGCAGAGGCCCCTGTCCTGTCCCTGGTGCCTCTACCTCACAACCCCCAGGCCTCAGTCTTTTCCTCTATGAGGTGGGAGTACCCAGGACCTCACACAGTGGGGAGAGGTGCCATGATGTTGCTGGCCTGGCACTTGCTCCAGGCCCACATCCTGAGTGACAGCTGTGGCAGCTGGCGGGAAGCGAGGCACGAGGAAGCTCCTCAGTCTCTTGCCTCTGACAAAATGTTCAACTGCCTGAGGTGGCCACTCTTCTCCAGAAGACCCCCATCGCCGGTCAGGTCAGGCATCACATCCCGGGGCGGTGGACAGGGGAAGTGACCTCTCCTAGCCGGGGACCCTGCGGTCCTCTGCCAGATGTCTGTGTGACACTGGGCAAGTGTGCTGAGACGTAGAGACCTGGGAGGCGGCGTCTGTGCCCTCACGCAGTGTAACCTGCTCCCAGTGAGAACACAGTGGAGCCTTTGGAGCAAGCCGGGGGGCTCTGAGAGTTTGCGATCCCCTTCCCAGGGAGCGAGGACACCTGTTTCTCAGGGAGAACAGACAGTAAGATCTGGAGGAACTGAGCCTGGGATCTAGAACAGCACACATGTCTCAGTGGCATCTGTTGATGCCAGGGACCTCGGGAGGACTTGTCACCATGTGTCTGGGAGCATCCTATTTCAAGGTAGGGTCTCACTCTAGCTCAGGCTGACCTGGAATTCACTATGTAGTCTCAGGCTGGCCTCGAACCCACAGCGATCCTCCTACCTCTGCCTCCCGAGATTAAAGGCGTGTGCCACCACGCCCAGCTTGTTTTGTTTATATGTTGTTTTGGTTTGGTTTTTTCAAGACAGGGTCTCACTCTTGCCCAGGCTGACCTGGAATTCACTATGAAGCCTCAGGGTAGCCTCCAATTCACGGTGATCCTCCTTTCTCTGACGCCCGAGTGCTGGGATGAAAGGTGTGCGCCACCACGCCCAGCTGGAGAATCCTATCTGGATACCACCAAAGATAGGAAGCTGAGCCCCAAAGGGCTGGACCCTGGATTCCGCCTCTGTGTTCAAAGCTCTCTCGTGCTTTGCGACACCTGTTTCTCCTGGGAAAGAGACAATGCTAAGGTGTGGCCACTCATGAGTGGCAACTTCCCTTTAGACTGGGGGACATCTGTGGCTCTTTGAGCCTGTGGGCAGAGAATGGTGTGGGCACAAAGAGAGCAAGGGGGTTTGGGGGAGCAGACAGTGGGGCAGCCTCTGAAATGAGCACCCGGACTCTTGCTCCAGGACCCTGGGACTGAAATTAGCCTGACATTGACATCAGGACATAGAAGGGAAGGATTTTGTCTGTGGGGAGTGAGGGAGATGGAGCCCCTCAGGCCAGACTGCCACCAGTTCTGTGGGGCGCTAGGCTATAATCCTTCAGAGTCTTTGATATTGGGGCATGGGGCTAGGTGGAGGCCTTACAGGTGGTGGGTGGACAGACTTCCTCTGAGATGGCGCTCCGTCCCTGGGCAGTCCCTGGCTCATGGGTTCGACAACAGGCCTCATGGCTTGCAGTGCCCCGTCATGTTGAGCCTAAGTGATGATAAAATCGACAGCAGTTTAATTGGTAATTTTAATCCTGGACAGAGCAGTAATGGCGTTACTAATTGGATCGTTAGAAATTTGTGCTTTATAGCTGTGTAATTAGAGAAGCTGTGGGGGGCCAGGGTGAACTGGGGGGGCATGTGGGGCCAGGGGCAGGGAGCAGCAGGCAGTGCCCTCTTCCAGGCTGGGTTGAGTCATTGGCAAGACTTCTGTTCTGCTCACCTTCCACACTATGGCCCTGGGTAGCTGAGAGAAGGAGCCTGGCTGTGACAATCGTGCCACCCTTCCTAAATCCGGGTCCCAGGAGGGATCTTGGAAAGTACTATGCAAGGTGACTGCACAACATATAGCTCAGTGGTGTAGGGGCAGAGATGCCCCCCTCCCCCAAACCCAGACCTTCCTTGTGTCCCCTGAGCTCACAAGGCTCCACAGCCTGGCCCGTGGCTCACTTCACACACTGTCCCCTGTCTCTGCCTGCACAGGTGACACCATAGCCCTGTGCCCTCTCAGAGGGTGCCCCTACAAGTCTTGGTAACTACAAAAGGGCTTTTTTTTTCTTTTTTTGTTTATCAAGGTAGGGTCTTGCTCTGGCCCAGGCTGACCTGGAAGTCACTTTGTAATCTCAGGGTGGCCTCAAACTCACGGAAATCCTCCTACCTCTGCCTCCTGAGTGCTGGGATTAAAGGCATGAGCCACCACTCCTTACTGGCATTTTAATTTTTAATTAATTAATTTATTTATTTTTGGTTTTTCAAGGTAGGGTCTCACTGTAGCCCAGGCTGACCTGGAATTCACTAAGGAGTCTTAGAGTGGCCTCGAACTCATGGCGATCCTCCTACCTCTGCCTCCCGAGTGCTGGGATTAAAGGCATGCGCCACCACGCCCGGCTTCTTACTGGCATTTTTAAATGGGAGTTCTGAGGATTAAATTCAGGTCCTCATGCTTGTGAGGCAAGCATTTTACCAACTGAGCTGTCTCCTTAGCCCCTTCTTTTCCCTTTACTATTTATTTTCTTTTGGTTTTTCGAGGTAGGGTCTCCCTCTACCCCAGGCTGATCTGGAATTCACTTTGTGGTCTCAGGGTGGCCTAGAACTTATGGCGATCCTCCTACCTCTGCCCCCCCCCCCCCGAGTGCTGGGATGAAAGGCGTGCGCCACCACGCCCGGCCTTCTGTTCTTCATTTAGTGCAGAGCTGGGGAAGCCGCCCAAGGACTTGCACTTGCTAGACAAGGGCTCCATCTCGGAGCTACATCCCCAGTGCCCAAATGTCTTCATTTTAGAACATGAAGAGAACCTGCACCACTCAATGGAGCCTCAGAATAGGAAGGACTCGTGCTGTCCCCTCTGTCATTTCTCACATGGGGGACGTTGAGGCCCGGCAGGGGAGGGGCCACCTTTGTGTGTGTTGCACGCCTAGTCATCCACACATGTGAGGCACATGCTTGCTAGCCCTGGACACACCAACATGGGGGGGGGGAGGTTCTCACAAACATTGCAGCCATTGCACACCCAGGATACAGGAGGACTCTGGGGACTTGGCTCCCGTCCCAACCACATGGAGCAGACATTGTGAGGTGCTTTGGGGGAGGTGGGCAGGGCAGAACATCTTCTGGATTGAGCTCACAAAAGACAAACGCATTACGCGGTTCTCTCAATAAATACTTGCTGGATTAACAGATGAAAGAAAGATAAAAGGTGCCAAGCGTGGTGGCACATACTTTTAATCCCAGCACTTGGAGGCAGAGGTAGGAGGATCGCCATGCGTTCAAAGCCACCCTAAGACTACATAGTGAATTCCAGGTCAGCCTGGGCTAGAGTGAGACCCTACCTCAAAAAAACAAAAAAGAGAGAAGAGAAGAGAAGAGAAGAGAAGAGAAGAGAAGAGAAGAGAAGAGAAGAGAAGAGAAGAGAAGAGAAGAGAAGAGAAGGAAGATGGACAGACAGAGTAGAAACAGTAGGCCTCTGTCACATGCCTGGCTACCTCCTCTCCTGTTGGCCCTCCAGTGTCTCCTATAGGGTCCCCTAACCCACCATCCTCCTCTATAGTCTGGATTGGCTTCCTCCCAGCTATCCCATAGTACCGACTTTATTCCAAAGAAGAGGCAAGTCTTCCCAGGGACCCACAATCCTCTTTCCTTGTCTTTCCACCCTCGCCTTGCATCCTGCTGCTCCAGCTGCCACACCTGCTCATGGCAGAATTCCAGGTGCCCTCCTGTCCCAGGGCCCTGCACTTGCTGTCAGGTCTTTATTCAAAAACCACCTTTCTTTTCTTTCTTTTTTAATTTGTGTGTGTGTGTGTGTGTGTGTATACACACTTTTTTTTTTTAAAAAAAAGTTATTTATTTGAGAGAGGTAGAAAGAGGGAGAGAGACAGACAGAATGGGCACTCCGGGGCCTCCAGCCGCTGCAAACAAATTCCAGACGCGTGCACCACTTTGTACATCTGGCTTACATGGGTCCTGGGAAGTCAAACTGGGTCCTTAGGTTTTGCAGGCAAGTGCCTTAACTGCTAAGCCATTTCTCCAGCCCTCTTTTCTTATTTATTTATTTATTTTTTGTGGGGGGGGAGTGGTTTTACAATTTTTTTTGTTTATTTTTATTTATTTATTTGAGAGTGACAGAGAGAGAGAAAGAGGCAGATAGATAGAGAGTGGGTGTGCCCAGGGCCCCTGGAGTTCCTAGCTACTGCAAAGGAACTCCAGACCATTACGCCCCCTTGTTTGTCTGGCTTGTGTGGGTCCTGGGGAATTGAGCCTCAAACTGAGGTTCTTGGGCTTCATAGGCAAGCACTTAACTGCTAAGCCATCTCTCCAGCCCAGAAGTGACTTTTTTTTTTTTTTTTTTTTTCGAGGTAGGGTCTTACTCTAGCTCAGGCTGACCTGGAATTCACTATGTTGTCTCAGGGTGGTTTCAAACTCACAGCAATCCTCCTACATCTGCCTCCAGAGTAAGTGCTGGGATTGAAGGTGTGTGCCACCACGCCCGGCCAAAAGTCACCTTTCTAATGGGCCTTCTCTGGTCACCCTAGTTTTTTTTTTAAGTTTTTTTTTTTTTTGTTCATTTTTATTTATTTATTTGAGAGTGACAGAGAGAGAAAGAGGTAGAGAGACAGAGAAAAAGAATGGGCACGCCAGGGCTTCTAGCCACTGCAAACAAACTCCAGACACATGTGCCCCTTTATGTATCTGGCTAACGTGGGTCCTGGAGAATCGAGCCTTGAACCAGGGTCCTTAGGCTTCACAGGCAAGTGCTTAACCACTAAGCCATCTCTCCAGGTCACCCTAGTTTTAAACCAAGCAAATAAACAAACAATGCCTCTTCTCCCCAGCTCTGTTTCACCATCCTTGTGTTTATCAGTGTGACCCGGGGCTGACTTAACCTTTCTTGTCTGGTCTGGATTTTGTTCACTGGATTCTGTCATGTCTCCAGTGTCGTGGCACCCAACGTGACTGTGGGATGAGTGGAGAACTAGAGGTGGGGCTGGGGCGGGTGGGTGCAGGATGAGGAAGGTCACCAGCCTTGGCTGGGATGGACACTCCCACCTGGGGCCCTTTCCATTCTGGTTGATCAAGCTTGCAACCCCCCATCCCCTGGAAGCAGTGCAGAAATAGATGGCGCCCCAGCAGCAACCTATATCAGCAAATGACTTGGGAAGGGGGGGAGTGGGGACTGTCCTGTCAAATGCTACAGAGCCATTGCCTCAGCCCCCTTCAGCCAGGTCACCCTGGCGCTTCTTCTATAAGAAGCAGCTACCTCTGGGGTGGGCTTGGGGATCCCAAGAAGCCCCCTCCTTTGCTGGGACCAGACTCTGGGCTGCAGGCAGGGATCACGGTGCCTGGCTTCCCCCCAGTTGGGCACAGAGGTGGGTGGTACTGAGCCCAGCAACATGCTGCCCACTCGCCTTGGCCCCAGCTGCCTCAGCATGGACAGGTGATGTACGGCCCACTGGCCCTGCCAGGAAGTGACAGCCGATGGATGGGCAGCGCTGGGGGCAGGCTCAGAGCCAGGTGTTGCAAGCCGTGGGGGGAGGTGCCTGGCGCTGGAGAAAGCTATTCCCGGAAAGTCACCTCCCTGACCCAGGGCAAGATGGGGAGGCAGGAATTGTCTTGGACATGGTGCCTACGCTCTGGTCTTTGGGGGGGGGGGGCAGTTCAGGGAGTGAGGGGGGAGGGGTTCTTGACCTCTGTTTCCTCATCTATGAAATGGTCGAGAAGCATCTAGTGGGAGGCAGCACAGAATGTTCAGCTAGAAACTCCTCAGGCTAAGGCTCAGGCCCGCTGTAATCCTGGCCTGTCCATAAAACCCTCCTTCCTCATCTTGATACCTCTCCACCTGACCCCCACACTCCTTCCATCTTTTGGTCTGTGGGACAATCAAGATTTACCCTCCCCCCCATCTTCCAGACAGAAAAACTGAGGTCTTATGAGATGGATTTGCCAAAGTCAGGGGCAGACCTTGGGAAACCTGTCACAGTGGGTCCTAATAGGGGCCCACTCTCCTCTGTGGCCCCTGGAGGATGGCAAGTGCCAGCTGCCTCTGATCTGAGCAGGGACAAAGGACAATTAGGGCAATGCTGGGCACAGGGAAGGGGCCTGGGGGCTGGCGCAGCTGCCTGGGGCTGAGTCAGGACACGCCAGACACCTCCGTGGGCATTGTCTGCATCCAAGGAGACCAGGACGCAGGGAGGGCGGACAACGTGTCCTTGCAGGCAGTGCCTGGAGAGGGATGGAGATTTTTTTGGGGGGGTCATTTTGGGAACTGTGCAGCACCTCCTGCCATCTGCTCCCCTGTCTTGCTTCTCAAAGGATCCTGGACCCCACGTGGGACCTCCAGTGGCTGTGGGCATGTGACACAGACAGATCCAAGTGGCCTGTCACAGAGCAGACAGGAGTTGGTGGCTGGGAGTGTGTGCACACGTGTACTTGTGGTCATTGAGTACATGTGTGTGCACACATGTACTTGTGGTCACTGAGTACTGAGGGGGTGTGCACCCAGGTTTCTGATATTTGGGCCTGGGCAGAACAGGTGCAGACACAGGTGGACACACATACCAGAGATTAGTATTCGTGTTCCATATGCATCTGGGTGCGTCATGCTTGTTGTACATGCATGCACGGGTATAAAT
The DNA here is from genome assembly GCF_020740685.1 of Jaculus jaculus. Lineage (NCBI taxonomy): Eukaryota > Metazoa > Chordata > Mammalia > Rodentia > Dipodidae > Jaculus > Jaculus jaculus. The sequence goes on along the minus strand of NC_059114.1, from coordinate 9,752,251 downwards.
GCACACTCAACATTCATTAGGGTTCATTCAATCAGCCCCGGTCAAGGTGAAAAGTGAGAGCTCCTGTAATCATATGGGTAAACTGAGGGCAGTGGCCGGCTCCGGGTTACTGGGATCCTGCCTGGACATCTAGGACAGTGAATCTTGCCAGGCCTTCGTCTCAAGGTGAGACTCAGGCTAAAATCTATCCCACCCAGTGTTGGCCCTCTGAACAGGCCCTACTGCAGGATCAGGGTGTTTTGAGTTGGGCAAGGTTGTCTCTTGAGACCAGCGGGCAGCTGTTTTGTAGAGGGGCACCTTGCGTGGAGAGTTGCCCTCTCCAAACCTCAGTTTCCTCATCTTAGAATGGAGCCCCTCCCCTCCATTCTTCCTAGGTTCCTCTGGGAAGAGCTGATCCAGCCTTAAGCACTGGAGTCCTTCCACAAATCAAGGTAAGGGATCCAAGGTCACCCCGGGGACAAGGTGACGGTCCTGCACACCACATGGCTCTCCTGTTGGCCCGAGGTCTGGGCGAGTAGATGAGTCTGGGGCGGGGCGGAGGGGGGTGCGGGTTGGGAAGAGGGGAGCTAGAGGAATCGGAGGCAGGGCGGCAGGCCTTCCAGTTCACTTAGTGAAGGGATTTGTCATTTTAATGATGCGATATTTCTTGCCTGGCTTCTGCCCGTGGCAGTGCGAAAGGGGACAGCTGCCTCCACAAGTGAGGAGGTAGTGGGGCTACTGGGGGCTGTCCAGGCTGAGGTAGAGGAGGCTGGGCCTCTCAGGTCTGAGGAACCAAGAGCTTGGACTATTGCTTCCAACCCAACTCTGCCCCTCCCTCCCTCCTGTGTGACCTTGGGCAAGTTCTCAAGTTCTTCCCCATCTCCAAGCCTGCTTTTTTTTTTTTTTTTCCCCATCTCTAAAACAGCTGGCCACCACCCTCCCGGAGGTTAGCACTGACCACTGCTAGCTGTCATTTGTCCTCCCTGGGCCCCAGCCCATCTATCTCTGCGTCACCATCCTGCACATGCCACAGCCATCCACCTTTCTTACTTCTGGGACTTTGTAAGAGCTGCTCCTCAGTGTGACACAAACCCATCACTCTAGTCCCTTAATTAAGTCTGCTCAGAGGGGTTCTCTGGCTCCCCTGCTCATCCTCGGTTTGCCTCATGGCCATCATGGTCACACACCGGAGGGTGACAGCTGGTGTGCTACCCCGCTTCCGCGCTGCGGTGCGTCGAGTGACTGTATGAATGGCCACAGCGCTGTGGATGTGCGGGCAACGCAGGCAGGGGATGGTGGCCCAGCGGGCGGCCCATCCATCAGCCTACCGCTGTGCCTGTCCAGACAGAGCCCCTGGGGGGAGGGAGAGGAGGAGGAGATCCATCACCCCATGGTGGGCAGCAGGCGTGTGGGCGTGCCACCCTGGCCCCGGAAGATCCTCATCCATCACACTCTCAGGGACACTTGGAGGAGGCAAGCACAGCAGACACCTCAGGGCGGCTCGGTGGGACAAAGGGGACACTGAGGTCTGAGGTGGGTGGTACAGGTTAAAAGTACAGGCTCTGGGGCCAGACCAACCAACTCCCCCCACCCTTTGGATTTTCAAGGTAGGGTCTTGCGTTAGCCCAGGCTGACCTGGAATTCACTTTGTAGTTTCAGGGTGACCTCGAACTCACGTCGATACTCCTACCTCTGCTGGGATTAAAGGCATGCGTCACCACGCCCGCCCGGCCCAATTTTTGAATGACAGTTGATTCATGCTGGGGGAATTTCTGAGCTCTGGGAGGCATTTTTCTCTGTGACATGGGGACACAAGAGTACTTCTTCACTGGGAAGAGGAATCACAGAGACAGGCACACTACCTGCATGTAGATCACTCAGACCACCTCCCCTCCCTCCCCCCCCCCCCGCCCAACTGGCCTCAGTTCCTCTTCAGGTGGCAGGAAGAAGTGGTTTCTAATAGCAGGTTCAGCAGATACAAGCAAAGTTAATGTCCTGGGCCACCAGGAGGAGGAAGTTTCGATGCTTCTCTTGCCAGAGGGGCTGAGGGCGGGTGGCTGAGTGATCGTGATCAGACCCTGGGTGATCACAGCTCACCAGCTAGACTGAGGGGACGTCATGCACTGTTCTCTGCCTTCTCCCAGCCCCCATGCCCATTTACTTGGAAATCACCACCTCCCTCTTCCTCCTTCCTCAGCCTTTTGATTCTAAGAAGCAGTCTCGGGCTGGAGAGATAGCTCAGCAGTTAAGGTGTTTGCCTGCACAGCCTAATGATCAGGGTTTGATTCCCCAGTACCCACGTAAAGCCAGATGCTCAAAGTGGCATATGCCTCTGGAGTTCATTTGCAGTAGCTGAAGGCCCTGGCATGCCTATTCTCTCTGTATCATGTCTCTCTATCTCTCTCTGCTTGCAAATAAATAAATAAAAATAATTTTCAGGACTGGAGAGATAACTTAGCATTTAAGGTGCTTGCCTGCAAAGCCTAAGGACCCATGTTCAACTCTCCAGATCCCACATTAGCCATTCACACAAAGGTGAGGTGAGCGCAAGTGTCTGGCATTCTACTGCAGTGGCTGAGGCCCTGGTGTACCAATTCTTTCTTGCTCTCTGAAATAAAAAAATATTAAAAAATTTTTTTTAGTAGCTGGGTATGGTGACACACGCCTTTAACCCCAGCACTCAGGAGGCAGAGGTAGAAGGATCACCGTGAGTTTGAGGCCACCCTGAGACTACATAGTTAATTACAGGTCAGCCTGGACCAGAGTGAGACCTTACCTTGGAAAAGAAAAAAAAGAAAAAAATATATATATATATGCCTTTTCTGAGCCATTCTTACACCTGCATTGTCCAGGGAGAGGGCCGAGACCCTCTGGCATTGAGATCATCATTCCACCATGGGGATTCATTCATTCATTCATTTACTTAGCAGTTGTATCAGACGTACCCATGTGCCATGCCAGGCCCTGTGTTGGTCAGGGTGGTGGGAGCAAGGAAGCAGGCTTAGGCTAGTGGGGCACTTGGGCAGTCACAGGTGGATTGCTCTGAGTTCTGTATCTAGCGTGGGCCTGCCAGTTAAGCAAGAGTGTTACGGGATGTCAACCCTTTAGCGACACAGAATCTCTGGCACTTATGGGCATTGCTCAGGGCCAGGCACCATAAATGCACTTCTGGGCATCGTTTTCATTTACTCATCCACAGCAGACGTCAGTGACCCTGTTTTTCAGCTGAGCAAACTGGAGCACAAAGGGGACAAGTGACCTGCTTTGGGGTCCTGTAGCTAGGGGAGGGGAATCAGCACGAACCCCTCCCCCAACTTGGGTTCTTTTCTCCCTACATTACACATGTTCAGGAACCTCCTGCTGTAGGTGGAAGGCCAGGCCTAGAACTATATCCCTCCAGAATCAAACTCTTCCCTGGTGGGTCTAGGCCAACCTGGAGTTAACCCCTCCCTGAGCCCCTCAGAGTCACTGGCCACAGTGGGGTGACTAAGGGAAAGGACTTTAGTCCTCAGGGGTTGCAGGGGTTTCCCTCAGAGGCTAAACTGCACAATGAGTCCAGGCCTGGGGGTGGGGGGCTTAAGGGAGCCTTCAAATTCCAGCTGTGAGAAGACACATGGACCCTAGCCTCAGTTTCCTACTCTGTCACAAATGAGCAGAATGTCACAGGGCTGTTGTAGGGCCTATCATGGTAAGCAGGAGCCACTGGCATTCAGTGGTGTATACAGTGATGCAGAGCTCTCCTCTTGGGACTACTGTGAGGTTAAAGACCAATCAAGTATGTTGAGCTGAGCCAGGTGTGGTGGCGCACGCCTTTAATCCCAACACTGTTGAGGCAGAGGTAGGAGGATCGCCATCAGTTCCAGGCCACTCTGAGACTACATAGTGAATTCCAGGTCAGCCTGGGCTAGAGTGAGACTCTACCTCGAAAAGCCAAAAAGAAAGAAAGAAAGGAAAAAGAAAAAAGGGGCTGGAGCTGGGCGTGGTGGTGCACGTCTTTAATCCCAGCACCTGGGGACAGAGGTAGGAGGATCGCCATGAATTCAAGGCCACTCTGAGACTACATAGTGAGTTCCAGGTCTGCCTGTGCTAGAGCGAGACCCTACTCCCCCCCACCCACAAAAAAAGAGGGAGGGGAGGCTGAAGAGATGGCTTAGTGGTTATAAGGCATTTGCCTATGAAACCAAAGGACCCAAGTTCCATTCTTCAGGACCAGGTAAGCCAGCTGCACAAGCTGGCCCATTTGTTTGGAGTTCATTTACAGCGGCTGAAGGCCCTGACATGCTCATTCTCTCTCAAATGAAAATAAATCTTAAAAAAGAAAAAAAAAAAAGAATGCTGAGGTTAGCTGAGCATGGCACATGCCTGTAATCCCAGCACTGAAAAGGTGGAGGAGTTCAAGGTCATCCTCAGCTACACAGCATTCCAGACTAGCCTAGGATACATTAGACTCTGTCACAAATGAAGAGTTCTAGCAGGTGTGATGGTGGTGGTGTCTGTAATCCCAGCACTTGGGAGGCAGAAACAGGAGGATAAGAAGGTCATTCTCAGTGACGTAGTGAATTCAAGGTTAGCCTGGGCTATATACGCCTTGTCTCAAAAAAAAAAAAAAAAAAAAGGCCAATACAGGCCACTGTTGTCATCATTACTCTCATCTTTTTTCGTTTGGTTTTTTTTTTTTTTTTTTTTTTTTTTTGGTTTTTCGAGGTAGGGTCTCACTCTGGTCCAGGCTGACCTGGAATTAACTCTGTAGTTTCAGGGTGGCCTTGAACTCATGGCGATCCTCCTACCTCTGCCTCCCGAGTGCTGGGATTAAAGGCGTGTGCCACCATGCACAGCTGTTTTTTGTTTTTGTTTTTGTTTTTTTAATTTTCGAGGTAGGGTCTCACTCTGGCTCAGGCTGACCTGGAATTCACTATGTAGTCTCAGGGTGGCCTCGAACTCCCGGCGATCCTCCTACTTCTGCCTCCTGAATGCTGGGATTAAAGGCGTGCACCACCATACATGGCTTAATCTTTTTTAAAATATATATTTATGTATTTATTTATTTGGACAGAGAGCAAGAGAGTAGCATGGATGCTCCAGGGCCACTGTAAGCAAACTCCAGCCACATGTGCCACTTTGTGTATCTACTGGGGAATTGAACCTGGACCTTTAACTGCAGAGCCATCTCTCCAGCCCCTACTCTCTTCTTTTCTAGGTCTGACCAGAGCAAGATGTTCAGGAGACACTGTGGTCCTGACCTCGTGAACACAGGATCCTGGGCTGGGGTAGAAAAGAGGGTCCCTGGGGCCTGCTTTCCTGAACCAGTTGTTCGGTGGGCTGGGCGGGCCTAGAGGAGCTGCGGGCCTGAGGAAGAGCTGTGCTGGTCCAGCCACTGGAGCAGAGAGACGCTAATGAAGTGACCTAGCCCCAAGCCACACTGATTTCATGTCTCAGTGGCCACTTCTCAGCTGGTAAATGTCACTGGAGAGCAGCAGAGACACCTGGCAATGGGCCAGTTGTGGCTGGGGACGGGCAGGCTGCTGGAGGGACTGGGAATGCCCATGGAATGCTGATGCCAGGCCGGGGTCTCCAGACCCTGTGGACTTCCCCACCCAAATTCCAGAATGGCTGCATGTCACCAACTATGCATGCATGTCACTGACTTGGGTACACTTGCAATCACCAGTCCCAATCCTGCTCTGAACCCACAACAGTGGGAACTCCAGGGCTGGCAGGCTGCCCGCCCTCCCCAGCCAACCACAGTTGCCCCTGTGGGGGCACCTGTGGGGTCTCCAGAGGCCTCAGCTGACCTCGGTCCATAAGTGAGGAGTAGAGTGCCTGTGGAGCCCTCCCCACCCCAAGCTGTTTCCTTTGATAACTGGTCCAGGACAAGCAAATAGTGCATAGCTATAACCATACAGTGGCAGGCCTTGTTTAATAAACTCTCACTGCGGCAGGTGCTGGCTCAGAACCCAGACTGTGTGATCTCATGTAACCCCGAGATAACCCTGTGGTAGGTTTGGAACTGGCTCTGTTACTGAGAGGGGACTGAGAAGCTAAGCCCCTAATTCTGATCACCTCGTCCACCTATAGTCCTTGTGGATTCTAGCCCTCTGCTCAGCCCCTTCCTCTGATCTATCCTGCCTCGTCCCTCACCCCCTCAGGCTCAGAGGCAGGTGGAGGTAGTTTTGGATCATGGCCAGGGGAGCTGAAGGGGGAAGACGCTCCTGGATGACTTGGAGATGCAAGGCAGCCAATCGCAGAAGAGGCCAAGGGGCAACGGTTCCCTCTTTTCTCTTCTAGGACACAAAGTCTGCCCGATCCACACCTACAGCAGACCCGACATTTCCTGGGCCTCAGTCATGAATGAGCTGTTTCTTCCTGTTGCTGAAGGGTCTGGGGGAAACAGTATCCTTGGGGTTGAACATGTGACAGCCAGAGTCAGGCCCTTCAGAAAGCTGCAACTTCCTCTTGGGGACCCGACTGGTGGCTCAGCCCAGAGACTACCAGCTTCCACCTCCTGACAAAAGCTCCTCTTCCTAGTTTGTTCCTCAATGCACTGGACACCCATGCTTAAGTTTGGACGAGCCACAGTGGAGCCTGAAGAATTCCACCAGCCAGGGGAGTCCTGGTGAGCTCAGGGGCAGGCGGCAGCTCTCAGCCGGGCTTCCTTAGAACACCTGCTCCATCTGGGAGCTGCTCCCCGCTCCTCCTCCTTGGCATCCAGGGGACCTTCCTACGTGGAATGAGGAGCCCTGGCATCCCCAGCCACTCTTCCCCCTTCCATGGGGCATGAGGGCGGGGGGTGGGGACAAGGGGGAGGAGAGAAAAATCCGTATTAATAAAAGAATAGAATGCTGCCACGACCAGACTAACTCTGTACTGGTGTGTGCAGCCCAGAATAGCAATGCGCTTTCTCAAGGCAAACAGAGCTCCCCGGGTGTTGATGCAAATTCACTTGCTGAAGATGAAAGAAGATTGTTTCCCCCCTTCGCTGGCTAATATGAAGAACTTAATAGATTCAGCCTTGGGACACTGGGGACCTCAGGCTGGGAGCTGGGAGCAGTGGGTAGAAGAGGGATGGGGTGTGGTCCCCAGTGGCAGCAGGATTACTGAGCTAAGCCTTCTGCTCTGGGGCCTTTCCCATTGATCTAAGGGCTGGCACCATGGGGTCCTTGCTCAATTTGTGCCAGGAGAAAGAATGGGGCAAGGCGGGGAATCCTAACATGGGTCCGGGCTGGTTAGGTCTAGTCTAGCTCACTCTGTGGACCACCCCTGCAGGGTCCTAGGCCAGTCCTCTCTCCCCCAAAGGGTGACACCTGTGTGGCAGTCCGTGGGGGCTAGCCTGTGGAGTTGGCATATAAGAGGCTTTACAAGGCTTTTTGTATAAACTTGACCTTCTACAGCCAAAGCACAGCAGCCTAGTGGAAAGGAGTTAGCCCAGGCCACGTGGCTGAAGCAGAGAGCTGAGGACCCTTCGCAGCAAACTCACCAAGCTCTCCTGGCAGCCTTGGTGTCCTCCGTCCAGCATGCAGCCCCTCTCCAGCGTGGGGCCCCAAGCCTAAGCTATGCGTTCCTCCACTGAAAACCACGTGGGACTTCATTGGAGGAACATATGGAACCATGAGCTGCGTACGTCCCACAGGTGTGTGCCAGAGGTTCCGGAAGAAGTCCCCTGGGCTCAGCAGAGACTCGGAGAAACCTAGGCTGGGCTGTCCCCAGGTTGGCTGGAACTTAACTCCTCTTGGTCAGGGTCAATGGCGTAGCAGGTACTGGACAAGACAAGACACCTCCACAGCCTTCCTTGTTTTTGTTTACTGACTTCATTCCTTCAGATCAAAGGCTGCCCCTTCCTCCCCAAGCAGGCAGGCAGGGGAATTACATTATTTATATTGGAAATGGGCTAGGCTCCGTGGGGACTCCTTCCTTATGCCTGATAAGAGAAAATTAGGTCACTGCCGAGCCTCCCTGGTGCGGGTTTTTCCAACCCAGGTACTATGAGCTGGGGCAGAGCTCTGTTGGTAGAGCAGCCCACCCAGCTCCTGTCCCATCTGAGCCTCCAGTAAATTATTGACTTGAACAAGGAGTATTAATGGGACCCAACAAGAACATCCTTCCCGGGCAGCTCAGGCCAGGGTGATCTATCATCTCCTGGGCCCTGCGGCTGGCACTGAGCAAACATGGAGGACAAACAGGCCACATGCAGGGTCATTAAGCTCCAGGTGCACAAGGTGTGTGTGGGGGGGGCTAGTGCCTCTGAGCCGTGACTGCCTCGGGGTCACCCTATGTGCTAATTTGAATGTGAACTACCCTCCAAAGCCTCAGGTGTTTGTGACTGGGCCTCACCTACCTCAATCCTAGCTGGAGACAATGAAAGGAAGTGGAGCCTTGCTGGAGGAGGTGTCTCATTTGAGGTAGGCCTTGGGGTGTTACAGCCCAAGCCCCCCAGTTGCCAGAGCAAACTCATTCTTGCTGCTACCTCCCAGCTGCTGTGGCAAGATGTGATGCCAAGCCTGTGTTCTGCCATGCCACGAAGAAACTAGATTCTAGAGGCTGGAAGCCTCCCATAAACTGCTCTGGCCAGGCATTCTGTTACCAGCAATGGACGATAACTTCCACACCCTGGCTCTTTCCTCTGATTCCTCCTGCCACTCCCTCCACGCCCCACACCAAAGGAAGCATTCAGAGAAGGCCACCACTCTAGGGTGATGACATGATGTCTAAGCTTAAGAGCTTTCTGGGCATCAAATTTATATAAACCCCTCTAAAAGTTCCACTTCACAGTGAAGAAACTATAGTACCCAGAGGTGATACAACTTGCCCAGGCTCAAATGGTTGGTTGGTAAATGGCCGAGCAGGAGTTTGAGCCCAGGCTTGTTGGATTGAGTCTCTCCACCAAGTCAGACCGCATCCGCAGCTCACCTGTGGCTGATATCAGGTAAAGAAAAGATTCTGGCTGAGGGTGGTGGTCCCCACCTATAATCTCAGGCAGCTTGACCTATGGTATAAATTCCAGGCCACTCTGGCCTATGGTGAGACCCTGTCTAAACACAAAAACAAAACAACAAAAAGATTCTGTTTCTTAGCCAGGCATGGTGGGTACACCTTTGATCCGGATCAGCACCCGGGAGGCGGAGGTAGGAGGTTCACTGTGAGCTCAAGGCCACCCTGAGACTACATAGTGAATTCCAGAGATCAGCCTGGGTTAGAGCGAGACCCTACCTCAAAAAAGATAAAACTCAACAAAAATTCTGTTTCTTCACCCAGCTGCCTGTTACTTGCTGACAGTGTGATAAGAGTTCTCCATACCCATTCCCTTCCTCTTTCTGATAAACTGGAGTCCTCCTGTTTCCATTCCCCACAGATTCCCGAGGCAGCCAGATGTCACCGTCAACTACCTTTACAGATGGGATAAAGGGCTTGGCCCCAGGGAGAGGCGTGGGACAGGTGTCCTTCAGTTTGGCCAAGACTGGCTGGAAGCAGTGTGGCTCAGCAGCTCCGTTTGGCTCCCATGGAGTTCTCAGATGTTTAGATTTTCACTCAAAGGTAACATGCCAGGTGCTATTGAGGCCACTACTCCAGTGAGAAATGAGCATCAAGTGGAAAGCAGAAGACCTGGTGTGTGCGCATGCGGGGGTCCTCTCTGAGACAGGAAGAGACCTTGCTGTGTTGATAAGCAACCCTATAATTTGCAGGAGCTGTGGTTGGTCGGTCGTTCTCTCTACAGGGCTGGGACTGCGGGGCTGGCCGGCAGGATCCTGCAGTAATGCAGTAATGACAGGCTGCCAGGAAGGCTTCCTGGGCAGGGAGGGGTAAGAGGAGAGCCCTTGGCCTTTCTCACTGGAGAAGAGGATGCCTGGGCTGTGTGCAGGGAGGCAGGAAGGTGCAGCTGGCTCAACGTTTTTCTCTACCCCAGACGACAAGAGATTGGATTAGACATAGTTGCAGCAATTTTCTCCCCAGTACCTTTCTCCCAGAGACTTGGGCTGCCAGCTTTTCATTATATGTGGGTGGCGCCTTATCCGATCCTACACATGACGGCTTCTGGGGCACATAGCCCTTGGGGAGCAGCTGCCAGGTTCTCCCCACTCAAGCGTGGCCCAAGGCAGAGGAGGAGGCACTGGCAGGAAGGCCAGAATGAGCAACTCAGATCCCACAGGATCGGGCTGCACTGAGGTCCAGCAGTCACTTGGTTCTGACAGCATGGGCAGAATCAACTAGGAGAGAACGCAGGTCATCTCGGTGACCATCCTCAAGGCACCAGGCCAAGGTTTGTGCAGGCTTGTCGGCCCAGCACTTGGGAGACTGAGGCAGGAGGACATTGAGTTTGAGGTCAGTCCGGGCAACATAATGTCTCAAAAACAAAACCACCAGGCTATAATATTGTTAGTTCCAACTTTGCTTAATGGAGACCTTGGAATCTTGGTAAGTGCCTTCTGTTTTTTTTTTTTTTGTTGTTGTTGTTGTTTGTTTGTTTGTTTTTAAGGTTAGGTACTACCTGGACAGCTTTAAGAAATCTGTGTGTAGAAAATGCTTCCTCTGGTTTGACTGTACAGGAAATGAGGCTACTATTTGCTAAAACCAACAATCTAATCAGTTACTAGCTCTACATATTCGAAGCTAACAAAATATTGCTAAAAGTTTTACAAGTCTGTAATTTTACAACATCATTCCAAAACATATGAAAGTAGTAATATTTAACACAAATAATGGGAAAAAATTTTTATATAGTCACATATAACTTAGTGATGGGGACACATTCTGAGACACATTGTTAGATGATCCCACTGGTGTATAACACAAAAATAGCTACAGTGTCATTCATTAGGCCATAACCTTATGGAACTACTGTCCTTCCTATACTAAAATGGCTTATTAAATTGACTGATTTATTTGAGGAAGAGCAAAAGGCAGAGAGAATGGGTGTGCCAGGGGCTCTAGCCACTGAAAATGAACTTCAGACACATGCGCCAACTTGTGCATCTGGCTTACGCGGGTACTGGGGAAACTGAACCTGGGTCCTTAGGCTTCACATGCCTTACCTGCTAAGCCACGTCTCCAGCCCCCACAGACTATATTTTGATGCCATTTTCCTCATTAACTTGTATAACGGAAACCTGAAGTATGTTCTCACAAACAATCCCTTATTCGTCCTCATAGCCACATTGCGTCACCTGAGTAACTTTAGGCTAGTGGTTTGGGAGAATTATCCTGTCATAATTTTGGTCTTAATAAAGGACATTCATTGATTTAAAAAGACCACGACACAAAACCCCATGTGCTCTGCAGAGGTGGCTCCCAGTTCCAGTGCAAATGTGCTTCTGTGAGGAGGGGAGTCACATTTGCTCTGCAGACAGCCCCTGTCTGGCCCATACTCTCTCCAGACTCCTAGAAGCTGAAGTGACTGGACAGCTCAGCTAGCCCAGCACCCTGGTTCCCAGGACTGGTTTCAGGGATCAAGAGGAAACAGAGGCCACTTTTACAACTTTGGTGTGACCCACAGCAAGGGGGAGAGCCCCAGGACTTGCTATCAAGGCTGTCACCAGCATGGTAGAGGCAGCCCTCTTACCATCAATGACAGGGGCCAGAGGTGAACCAGGGCAGGGGGTGGGGAGCAGGGCGCTCTTCCTCATAGAACCAAAGAGAGGGCCCCACCACGTCACCCTCCATGACTGGAAGAACAGCAAAGGAAAAAAAAAAAAAAAAAAACAGTGACAAACTATTGCAGCTCAGTTTTTATTAAAACAATCACTTAAATTACAACAATTCACCAGAACAGAAAACAGCCCTCCCTGGTCTGGGCCTGACGGGAATGCCACAGGGCTCACAGGCAAAAGTGCTGCTTGACGCCTCTGACAACAGAGTCCCTGGAAGCCCAAGAGCATTGGCCTGGCCCCACGGCAACTAGGAGAGGCAGAACCCCCTGTTCATGCCACAGAGTTCGGGGCCCTCGCCCTGTTGGCAAGAAACAGTCACTATTGCTGGTTGTCAGACTCTAGACTTTTGAGAAAAGGAGAATCTGCCCAAAGGATGACAAATCAGTCACTCAGGAAGTGTTATGTAATGCCAGGGGGGTTGCGGGGCAGGACCTGACAGGTATGTGAATAATGGAGTGGTGACCACGGGTCAGGGAGCTGCTGTGACACAGGTGTGGTTTCAGTCAGGATATATGACTGGCTACAAGCCCAAGGTGAGGCCTCAGTGTCCAGAGCTGGGCAGTGACTTACTGCTCCATCATGGTTCCTTTGCCCAAGAGCCACCAGAAGTGCTCCTAATGAAGCAATCGTGGCCAGGACTCTGCCTCCCTCAGACCCCAGAGACTTCCTTCCTTGACAAGCTCTGTACAGGAGTCACCTCAGCCACAGCCTGGGTCTCTGAAGACCAGACACTGCTTTCATTCTTTTCCCTGGAGCTGGAGACACTCTTGGGCCTCACTCTCCCTTTCCTGGGAGAGCTCAGGTGTTGCTGGCTGGGTGGATTTTGGGGTCCCCCTTGCACCTGCCACAACTCATATGCCAGTGGCTCCAATATGGCCATGTGATTTAGCATTCCTTAGATTTCAGAGATATACACAAATAGTTAAACAACAAGGCTCACCATCACTTTTGTAAACCACCAGCATGCTCCTCTGCCCCACAGCTACTGTTAAAGATTAAATTTACAGATAGGGAAGAAAGGAAGTCCTGGCAGAAATCCAGGGATGGGATTTGGGCCCAAGACGACACACTTGCACAACAGATGGGACTTGGCACACACCTGGGACATCGGTTCCAGAGGACTTCCCTTAATCTGCAGGTTCCAGACCAGAGCCATCCTCAAGGGCCAGGGTGACACTTAGGGGCATACTTCTAGGAGCAAAGTGGACTAAGAAGGGAATGGCTAGTTGGACAGTGGAAATGGGGCAAAGTGCCTCAGTTTCTCAAACCCAGAATGATATCACAGAGACTGCCTCTGCTCGAAGACCTCTAGGCCTCAGCTGTCTTAAGCTAATCAGATTTTTCACAAAGTGAGGCATATCACCTGCTCTGCTTCACAGTCCAGTGTTAGGGTGTGAAGGATCCTGGGTTGGGCACAGTAATACCCGCTTAAGTAGAAAAAAAGCAGCCAGATGGTGGCCCCAGGCCATGGAGCGTGTGAGCCAGCATGGAGGAGTGCCACCAGCAGCCTGTGTGATCACTGGCGGAGGAAACGCCTGTGTCAGGCTCAGGCAGAGAAAGGAGAGACCCTGTTGGACAACAGCCAAATGAGGCCTAGGTAGAGCATGCTGGGATGGGTGTGGGGGGGGGTGGGTACTGGGAAGGATTAATTCAGATCAGCAACAGGGCTCCTAAGTTCGGAGTGCTGCTGGGGCCTGTGAGAAGCATGCGTGAAAGCCCTTGTCATGGCTGGATTCCAGGCAGTGAGGAGATCGGGGAGCCCGTGGCCCACCACAGGCAAGAAGGCTGATGCTGAAGGGGGACAGGAAGGGCACTGTGGCTCTCACCTGCCACTCAGACCCTATCTGGGCCCGGTAGGAAGGGCAGTGAGTGCTCTGTACCGTCAGCCCTGCACAGGCTCCGTGTGCCTCCCTGCCCCTCAGCTGGCCACCAGGCCTTTAGCACAGTGTCTGTCTCAAGTTCCTCCCCCGTCACAGCTGCCCTGCCTGCCTGCTCGCTGCTGAAGGCAGCCCAGTAGCCCGGCTTGTCTGTTCGCAGCACCATTGCCTCAGGGGTGCATGGCTGAGAATCCATCACTGTGGATCTTAATTTCAGACAAGCTCCTGGGCAGGCACCGGCCAGGCTGGGCTTCGGCACTATTGCAGGAAAGGAGGCCTCTGCACTTCACTTCCTACAGCCACTTCCCACACTAGGGACACTCACGCCCGAGTGCCTGGGACACAGGAAGAACATATCCCACACATGACAAAGACAGACAAACACTTCTCAAAAAAAAAGTCAAAGATTCAGGTCAGGAGAACTAGAACGCCAGGAGAGAGGTGTTCTCTACGGGGTCGTAGTTGACAGGCAATTGCACATGAAGGGGGCTGGGCCTTCCACTGAGCTGGAGAAAGTTTTAGAGCTCCCACGAAGAGTCCGAAAACCAGCCCGCCCCCTATGGATGGTTTCCACGGTGTCACCCCTATCCTGCTGGTGCAGGGAGTAGCAGAAGTGGCAGATCCTGGAGCGGCTGGGTCACCTGCTAGAGCTCTTCAAAGAAGGCCACTCGGGACTTGGCGCTCTGTAAAGTGAGCTGTAAGAGAGCAGAGAAGAAGTTGAAAGGCACATTGGTTCTCACGGCAGAGCCCATCTTGCTGCAGGGGACTGACCTCAAATGTGGCTTTGAATGACAGAAAAGCCTGTTCAAAGAGATGCTCAAGATGTTGGTGGTCAAGCCCAGATACAATTCCTGATTTGCCCTAGAATTCCAATGTGGAGGGACAAACGCCGACTGCCCAAAGGGTGGCAGGTGGGCAGAAGCGCCATCAGCAGGAAAATGCCCATCGCTTGGCCTTTCCAGATGGAGTCTAGCTTGCTAGGCTCTCACACTGCTTCTACAGAAGCCCCTGAAACATCACCTCCATGCTGCAATTGGTGGTGACACCAGGCTGGGAGCCTTTCTGGGCGGAGGCCACAGCTTGGTAGAACAAGTGTGTGTCGGATGAGAAGAGCTTGTCCCTTCTGCTCCTGGTTCCCAAGGTGGTCCTACAGCAGAATTGCCCATGGCCTGACAGCAAAGAGATGGCTGCTCTCTGCAGGCTCCACGCAGGAAGGGCTCAGGCAGGAGGGCAGGAATTCAGGGCACATGCTGGGGGGCAACCCCAATGCCTCCCAGGAAGGACACTGCCTAAAGACCTGGCTGGGAAGAAGCAAGAGGGGAGCAGCGGGCCAGGACTGAGACTTAGCATGGTGGACATACCTCCCTAAGTTCCTGATTCTGCTGCCACCTTCCAGCCTCTCCCCAGACAGAATCACTGGACAGTGACCTGCTTCCTGCTGCTTCAGAAATGAAGTGCTTGGGACAAGACAGCGTTCTAGATGCAGCTCCGGGGCTTCCTAGAGCACGGGGAGGGGCCAGGGAGTACACACTGCCATCTTCATACCCCAAACTGTCTGGCTTACTGCTTGGCTGATTCGGGAGCCTAGACCATACTTCTTGCGTGGATGGGACAAGGATGTGGGTCACACTAATAACCAAATGGGAGACAGACATCAGGAAAAGCAAAGAGCTTCACCTGGAGCTGACTCCCACCGCAGGCATTGCGAGGCGCCAGTGAGGAAGCTTGGCATCTCTGTAGCTCACCCCTCCGGCGGGAAACCACAGGGCAGACAAGCTGGTCTGGCCCTGCCCTGGGCTTTGGGCCATCACCGAACGTGGAGCACCCCAGTGCTCCATGCAGCTCTACCAAGGGCAGGGGAGGGAGACTGAACCCACCACGTCACCATCAAAAGACAGGCGGTGTCAGTGTGCTCAAAATGAGACAGCTTGCGAGCACACTTCAAATCCTGCCAAATCTTTTGGCCTTGAAGTTCCTGACTAACGAGCTGAACGCGGGGAGGCATCTGAGTTGTTTTCTTCGGAGGAACCAGCTCCGGAAGCCCTGCGGAAGCCTGGTTCTCAGGAGCGGGGAGTTGCTCTCTGCTGAAGCAAGCCCTCTAGACAGGAGCAGCGCTGGCTGGGGTTCTCCAGAGGGGGGTGGGGGTGGGGGTGTCCTGTGACACAGGGGACCAGGACAGTGACGGGTCTGGAACAAAACTCCTGTCCGGAGAGGGTTTGAATCAAGAGATCTCTACACTTCTGCGACCTCGGGGGTGAGGAACCTGTAGAGACAGGGCCATGGCCATAAACAGGCATAGTTGGACCCAAGGCCTGTCTGCCCAATGACCAACCGGGTGGCCCTGGGCATATCACTTAACTTGCTGGCCTCAGCTACCCATCACAAAGCAGGGCCATGCAGCCCTTCCTCACAGGATAACACGGGATGCACTGAGCAGCGCCTTTTACTGCTAATTAGGGCGTCACTTCCCCTTCTAGGGGAAGCCAAGCACAGCCTTATTAGAATAGGGTGCAAGAGGAGGCAGGGCCATGTGCTGTGCTGACCCCTGAGCCAGGACAGGCACTGCCCAAAGAGGACTGGCCACATACTCAGGCAGGGCGCCAGGCTGTGGGGGCCCCTGAGAGTCTCCTGCTTGTTTGCACAATGTTGGCTCCAAGAATTCCTGGATCCTCTACCAGAGGAGCTTGCTGGCTGTCCCCTGAAGGTGCCAGGGGAGGGTTTTGGAAGCACCAGATTCCAGTTACTCAAGCATATGCTTGTTAGGATGCAGAGTGCTCCGGGGAGGGGGGAGTGTGACAAAACGCTCCTCCATTCTACCTGAATTCCACCAGTGCTGCACTGCAGGGCTTGGCTGACCTCTTCTCTAACCTCAGCCCCAAGGAAAGGGCAGGTTTGGAGCAAAGCCAATACTGCAATACCATGCAGGAGAGAGCTCGACAGTCTTCTGGAAGGCCCCAGGACTGCAGTACTTGCTGGACAGGGCAGCTGAGAGCCTCCTGTGATCATTGCCTGATCCCAAGGGAAACCTGTCTATAACCACCCCACCTTCTACCCTTACCATACAGTTCCTGGCACTGTAATTCCATTGTGAACCCCAAAGTCTGAGGAATGTGTGACATGCACTCACTCCCCACTCTTGGACACCTCCAGGGGCCATCCCAGCCTCTGCTTGCTTCTCCCTCAGGAGGAGAGCAAAGGGACTGGGAAGCAGTGAGTCAAGGGTGGCAGGAAGAAGCCCTGGGCTTCTTTCTTGGGCGAGCTCAGGGTCCGCACTGGCCCAGGAGCGATGTTGTCTAGAGCCACGGGAGCCCTTCCTCTGGGGAACTGCCATTTACTTCTACACACTCTGCTCCCAGCTGGGACTCCCCATGAGCAGGCTCACCTACCTGCGGGGTCTTTTGCCACTCGCTGTTTCTGAAACAGTGCCAGTCCTAGAAAGCTTGCTGTCATATTTATAGGGGAGCAACAAGCAAGAGGTGTTCATAGGAGAAAAGAAAAGGCTCAGAGGAAGTGGCACACAGCTAGTCTTTCATAAAATAATGTTTTCCACTCACGAAGTCAGTCAACAAGCTTCCCTGTGGCTCTCTTTCTTTTTAAAAACATTTATTTATGTGTGAGAGAGAGACAGAGAGAGAGAGAGAGAGAGAGAGAGAGAGAAAGGATACACAATGGCCTCCAGCCACTGCAAACAAACTCCAGATGCATGCGCCACCTTGTACATCTGGCTTGTGTGGGTCTTCAGAAATCAAACCTGGGTCCTTTGGATTTGCAGGCAAGCATCTAAACTGCTGAGCCATATCTTCAGCCCAAGTTGCAGAGAATTAAAAGAAGAAAAGAAAAAGGACTGGTGAGATATCTCAGTGGTTAAAGCACTTGCCTGCAAAGCCTAAGGACCTCGGTTCAATCTCCCAGGACCCACGTAAGCCAGATGCACAAGGTGGTGCATGCATCTAGAGTTTGTTTGCAGCAGCTGGAGGGCATTGTGCTCCCATTCTTTCTCTCTCTCTCAAATAAATACGGCAAGGCACACGAGCTCACTGCAACACTTGGGCCACCCTTTCGCTCAATGACTGGCTTGGCTCTTTCTGCATGGCAGTGACACCATTGTTTGCCAAAGCCAGGAAGTGCCTCGAAAATGATCCCACTGAGGCTCTAGCCTCATTCTATGTTGCACTGAGTTGAGAAATGAACCTACCCTGCAAGTCTCACCTATCCACCAGCATCTACACAGATTTATACTCCCCTGGGTGGTGAAAGTGAATCCCTTCAGAATGGGGTGCAGACCCTCTACTCACTCTGCCACTGTTCCTGAAAGGCGGTCTGGGAAGGGATTTCAGCTGGTGGCGCAGCTGAAAAGCTCAGAGCATGATGCATCCCAATGCCCTACAGATGCTGCTACATTAATCTGGGACATGCCTGGTCTGGTGATCCCCCTACCCCTGAATACTTCTGTGGACAAGTAGGCAGAGCTCTGTGAACATGACCAGTGGCCATCCTGCTATGAACTGTCCTTCAAAACACTAGAGCCAGACAAGGCCAACCACAGGCGTCTGAGCAACTGGGTCTTGCTTCTTTAGGGAGGCTGGAAATCACGAGTGCCCTGCTCAGTGTCCAACCCAAAGCGCTCTTGCCAGCTCCTTCAAGATGACTACAGGAACACGCAGCCTCCTCACCAGGCACTGGGCTGACCCGCTGCTCTCTTCCAGCTGTCTCTTCACATCTGATTAGAATCAGCCGTGTGAATAATACAGGAGGAATTAAGTTCTCTCTTGACTGAACCGGCTGTTCAAGTCTGTCACTAATCCAATTCCATTCTGAAGAGACTGACTTCCTTTCCTTTCTCTGCAGCAGATCTATATGGCTCTTATGGGCATCTGAACCACCTGGGGGAGGGGGGCTGGCTCCTCCTTCCAGTACACAAACGTGGCCCTGGAAGATACACCTTTCTATCCCCTGCTCCACAAACAGCCAGCCATTTGTGACCCAGCTGTGGATGGGAAAGAGAGGAAGGCATTTGGCAGTGCGAGGCTCCCTTTCTGCTCCCCATACCATGAGTGATTCAACAAAAATGGACAGATCCTTCTAATCTAAACAGATTTGGATCTGGGAGACATATCTGCCCCTTAAAGATAGGAGGGGGCTGGAGAGATGGCTTAGCCGTTAAGGCGCTTGCCTGCAAAGCCAAAGGACCCCATTACAATTCCCCAGGTCCCACATAAGCCAGATGTACAAAGGGCGCACATGCATCTGGAGTTCATTTGCAGTGGCTGGAGGCCCTGGCGTGTCCATCCCCCCATCTGCCTCTTCCTTTCTTTCTCTCCAATAAATAAATAAAAATATTTTTAAAAAGATAGGAGGTGCACACTTAGAATCCCAGCACTTGGGAGGTAGAGGCAAGAATATCTCAGCAAATTTGACTCAAATCAGGTCTACACGGAGAGTTCCAGGCCAGCAAGGCCTACATAGTGACACACTTTCTTCCCACCTCCTCACCAAAACCAGGAGGCTACACTGGCAGATGCCTGTCATCCCAGTACTCAAAAGGCTAAGGTAGGAGAACCCTAAGTCCAGAGGCCAGCCTGGGTTGAATAGTGAGACTCTATCTTAAAACCAATAGAAGATTTGAGTGAGTAAGTGGTTCAGTGGTAAAGCACTTGTGTAGCATGTGTAAAGCCCTTGGTTCAATTTGCCTCAGCCTGTAAATATTAAGTTTTTTTTTTTTTTTTTTTTTTTTTTTTAAGGAGGTAGGACTGGCTGGCTCCTCCACCCTAGAAAAGACCTGCTACCCAACAGATTCTCCATAACCCAGCCATGGATTTGCAAACTTCACCTGGCTCCCTCTCATGGCTGTGACAGGCAGCCCATCAAAATGCTCCTGAGAAATGGCCCCAGAGCCAGCAGACAGTAAGCGGGAAGGCACCAGTGACAAGCACTTCCCTGTTGATGGGCCAGAGGAAGGCTTCCAACTAAGGCTCCTTCAACATGCCTTCCAAGAGCGCCCCCTGCTGGAAAGCCAGTGTGAGAAGGTGCACTGCCAACTGCCCAGCTCTCCTCCAAAAGTCCTTTTGAGGGGCTGTTTCCCAGAGTAATGGGAGGGCAACTAAATGTATTCCAGCGTGGAGACTGCAGCAGCAAGGCTGCTTGATTAAGAATGAATTACACTTCCATCAGCACAGAAAGAAAATTGATTCACAAGGCTGTATTGTGATAATTTTGTTCCTAAAGCCAAAGGGGGTGGCGAGGCAGGCAGGACAGAGCCACCTAGGCCACCAATGGCAAGAGAAAGGAAGCCCTCCAGTTATGCTGGGGGAACAAAACTAGCCATGGCACCAGGATTCCTTTAACTAGTCCCTGGGGGCCTTGCCTCAATCCACTCATCCCTGGGGAGGGGAAGAAGGTGGGGGGGCAGTCTAATTCATTTTAAACAATAGGGTCACAGCGCAGAACCCATTTCAGATACTAACCTAATAACTCCCAGCGCTGAGACTCAGCTTGCCCCATAAAATGCAGTGGAATTGAAATGCAAGCCCTAAGATCAGGCTATACCTCCTCTCCGCCACTACATGTGGAAAACGATGGAGCGGGGGAGGGTGCAGATAGAAAAGGACATGCAGATTCTCTGGCGCACGCATCACAGGGAGAAAGCAGACTCTGGAGCAGAAAAGTGACAGTCAGATCCCACAGTAGCAAATTCCAAAGTAATCCTTGGTTTGGGATGTGATAAACATTATCCCTTCCAAACTGGATCAGGGTGGGGGGAGGGCTAGCAAAGTGGGGGTCGCTGCCATAAAGTAGCCACATTAAGCTCTTCTGCAGTCTTGCTAGTGACAGCTTGCACCCAAATGCCATCTGGCGATGTGCATGGGAGAGAGCTATCCACATGCTTATCCCTGAACAGAGGTGGAATGAAAGGCCGCATCTATCGCAACAAACAAATCAAATTTAGTGTTAGGTCTAGAGAGGAATCTGCCTGGGGAAACCTCAGGGGGCCCTATTCTGTATTAATCCTTGAGGGACAGAAAGCAGCAGAAAATGCCCGGAAACATGTCTGCCTATGTCTCCAGCTGCCCCCGTGATGCTGGTGGGCCTGTTAGCTACTCTGTTTTTCCACCTGACAAATGAACTCATCAGCCTGATTCACCTCACTGGGCAGGTGGAGGCTAAATGGTATCGTCCCAGCACTCTGAGCAAGAGCCTTAGGAAAGAGCTCCAGATATATTGATGTCACTGTTAAATTGCCAATCTCAAAAGAGAAATCATGGCGAGGCTCATAAGAACAGAACCCCGAGCCCGCAGAATGAGTTTGCATCCCAGCTCTTCCCTCCCACTGTTGCAGCAACAAATCAGGTGCCCATGGAGAGCTGCGCTGAAACAGATCTTCAGAGCCCAGGGGCCAAATGGGATGTTTTACTGCATCAAATAAGGCCCAATAATGGCCGCAGGCATTTTCAAATAGTCATAAAATATGCTAGACTGCAAGGCAGGGTTTGTTGGCTCAACACTTACTTCTCAAGGAGCAACTGCCTGATGTGATAAACTCTTCCAACAATATCCAGGATTCGACTGTTGTCTTAGAAAAGAGAATGGTAAAATCTATTGACAGAACTACCAGAAAAATACAAGAAAACCATCGCCCCTGAACAGTACAATTCTTCTAGAAACTCAGTTGTGCTGGGAGTGGCCTTCAGGGACGACCCTTCACTGTGAGATCCAGGAGAGCTCTCTCAGGACTGGCCAGCAGCTCCTAACACCTTTGGTGTGCTTCTGCAGAGCCTGGGAGCTGAGAGGAAGGGTCTGGGGGTACTGCAGTTTCTTCTGGGGGTTCAGTACACATGTGTGGTCTTGCTGCTAGCTCTCACCCAATTTCCCACTCCTTTGTCTTCCCTTTTTACTTAATTTAATTTAGAGAGAGCATGCGTGCATACCAGGGCCTTCTGGCGCTGCAAATGAACTCCAGATGCAAGAGTATCTGGCTTTATGTGACTATTGGAGAACTGAACCTGGGCCATCATGCTTTGCAAGCAAGTGCCTTTAACTGCTGAGCATCTCCCCAGCCCATCCCTCCATGGCTTTTTCTTGCTTCCTCCATGAACACAACAAAAACCAGGGTGCTGGCTTTTATGTCGGGGCCAAGGATGCACTACCAGAAAAATGTCTGATTTCTAAAGCAAGCAGAGCCACTCAGCCCATACGACATAAATAAGGCTGCACATATGAGCCACATATTAATCCATTTTGCAGCAGTCGTTAAAGCGGGTGTTATACATCAGAGGTCAGGAGAGGTGCTGCCTGCTTGTTTTAATTGTGGGAGATGCCTTTCATGCATATGCAACTTCTCCCTGTGATATATCACTTCTCCAGGTGCCGAAAGTGTTCTACTTTACTTTGCCAACTCTGTATCTCCAAGGGGACTCTGTAGAAATTGAAGATGACATTGGACTTTTATGTCTTCCTGATCTAGGAGAGGCAGCTGAGCTACCCATAAATGTCAAGGCTCTCTAGTCCTGTTCCTCTGTGGTGGGAACCCCGACTGGAGGCTGATAGTCCAAACCATTTACAAATGAAGTAAGCTTTCCCAGGTCCACGAATCCCATGATTTTTCATCTGTCAATTTCCTTTGAAATTCTCTGCTCCCTTGGAGACCATGGGCACAAAAAATGATGACTTGTTTGCTGGCACTTGGATCAGCTCTGGATCATGAGACTGAGCCAAGAATCTTGGCAGGGGATGATAGCAGGATCCTGAAGGGTACAAGTCCCTGGACAACATTTTTATCCCCAGAGCTAACTCACACCTGGCCAACACTGTCACCAGCACTGTTGATCTGATGGCCCAAGACACCCTGTATGTCTACCCAGACAGACTGCTGGTTTTGCTCCTTCGTTCAAAGGCTCAGAAGCCATGAACACAATACACTCCCTCAGAGAATGAAACAAATCCTGGTTCTCCAGGGTGGATCTTTTTCACAAATATTTTAAAATATTAATTTATTTATTTATGAGAGAGAGAGAGAGAGAGAGAGAGAGAGAGAATGGGTGCACCAGGGCCTCCAGCCACCTTGTACATGTGGCTTACGTGGGTCCTGGAGAATCAAACCTGGGTCCTTTGGCTTTGTAGGCAAGGGCCTTAACTGTTAAGCCATCTCTCCAGCCCTCACTTATTTTATTTTTGTGTTGCTGAAAATATAACAAGGACCTCATGCATGCTAGCAAATACTCTACCATCTAGCTACATCACAGCCCATAAATGTTTCCCAAGCTGGCTTTGAATTTGTGATCCTACCACCTCCGCCTCCCAAGTGGCTGGAAGTTATAAGGGACTCACTCTAGCCCAGGCTGACCTAGAATTCACTCTGTAGTCTCAGGCTGGCCTCCAACTCACAGTGATCCTCCTAACTCTGCCTCTTGAGTGCTGGGATTAAAGGCACGTGCCCATGCCTGGTGGGTGCTGACTCTTAAGAGAGAATAAAGAGTACAGCAAAAGGACCAGACAGTCTCACCTCTTGGCATTCAAGTGAGTACGATAACCCCTGGAAACCCAAGGCCCAAGTTACTTTGGCCTTTCATAACCTCCATGGGTCCTTCAGAGACTGCATATGAAATAGCTCCTTTATGAGGCAGCATAGTGGGAGCAAAAAGGAGGAACATTCCTAGATTATAGTTAGTAGGTAGAAGACCCATTCCTTGGCTGAACAAATACAAATCTATGATCAAAAACCACTAAAACAAAACAAAAACTAATTCAGGCCAGTTTGGACACAGATTAATGGGCCGAAGCTCTCCAAGCCACCACCAGTATTTGCATCTTTTGTCCCCAGTGTTTGAGACAGAGCTCTGCCCATGACATCTATGTACTTACACTTTTCTTCTAGGCTGGCATTGACCCAGACATGACTTCAGAGCCACTTCTGCAAAGGCAGGTGTGGGTCATCAGTCTTGGTCACTAGCCATAGGGACTGCCAGCATCTAGAAAACAGAGCATGCCTCAAACTTCCTGTGCAGTAAAAAGCCACCGCTGTTAGTCTAGAGACACTGAGAGAACTCCAGACACCTAGAGGCAAAAATCTGTGCTGGAGAGATGGCTCAGCAGTCAAGGCACTTGTTTGCAAAGCTCAAGGATTCAGTTTTTGATTCCCCAGTGCCCAGGTAAAACCAGATGCACCAAATGGGGCATGCATCTGAACTTTGTTCAGTGGCTAGAGGCCCTGGCACACCCATTCTCATTCTCTTTCTTTCTCTGTCCTCTACCTCTGCTTGCAAGTAAACAAATAACTTTTGTTTTGTTTTGTTTTTTGAGGTAGATTCTCACCCTAGCCCAGGCTGACCTGGAATTCACTATGGAGTCTCAGGGTGGCCTCGAACTCACGACGACCCTCCTACCTCTGCCTCCTGAGTGCTGGGATTAACGGCGTGCAGCACCACGCCCGGCTACAAATAACTTTTAAAGCAAAATCTATACTTTTAGTAACCCTTGCATAGCCTAGTAACTGCTTTGAAAACATTCACATCAAGATAGTAAGGTGAGTGAAGTCTGGTATGGTGGCGCACACCTTTAATTCCATCACTTGGGTGGCAGAGGTAGATGGATCACTATGAGTTCGAGGCCAGCCTGGGTCTACAGAGTGAGTGCCAAGTTAGCTTGGGCTAGAGTAACACAATACCTAATAAAAAAGCTATTAATGTGACTAATTTTAAGAATGAACAAATGTTTCCACACAGAGTTATTTGTTGCTTGATTCTGGGACATGTTGTGGGAGATGCATTATTAAATGATCTAATCACTGAGCAAAAAATCATAGTGCTTTTACACTGAGTAAGACGGCTGTGATATCACATGGTGATATATGACGCAATCTCACAGAACCACTGTTGTACACCCACTCCATCATTGTCCACATGGCATTATGGTGCCCATGGTTGTTTGTCCAAGGGCAATACAGAGGTGACAAAGAATGAAACTTTTGTCCATAACAACTTAGAAATCTGAAGAACGTAGACATTCTGTGTCATACAGAAAGAGGATAAACCCATGTTCAAGCCAAGCCATGTGATTATAAGCAGGGAATATCGGCTACACAGGCTGAAACCAATCAGTTTTCTCCACATCCGAACCACACACAGGACCTGGGTGCCACTTGGGGAGAGGTTGATCTGCCCTGCCTATTCTTTACTTTCTTTGGCAGGGACTCTATAGCCCACGCTGTCTTAAACTTATGGTGATCTGCTTGTCTCAGCCTCCCAAGTGCTGGGATTCCAGGCACATGCCACCATGCCTGACTCCTGTCCTGACCATTCGGATTGCCTGCTCGGAGCACGAGCTGTAGTGTTGGGGTAACACCACCAAAGTGAGCAGGAAGCTGAAGAAACAGTCTTCAGCCTGATCAGTCGGGCTGAGATCACACTGCAGGTCCTGTTTATACCTTGGGTTCTTAGAACCTCTGGCAGATCTCATTCATCTGATAGCAGATCTACTTGGAACTTTAATACTTAACCCCCTTGCTGAGACCATGAATATAGATTGATCTGTCTACTCCCAATTCTCTTTTGGGTAGAAGCTTCCAGAGCTGCTTCTACTTGTCTGTAGCATCCCAAAGGATATAGTCTATGCTCCTTTTGGATGGCACCAAGCTCACTGGCCTGGGTATGACTAGAGATTAGGTGAGAAACAGTGAGTATGAGGCAGGGTGACATTTTGTTACTGAGGAAAACCAATTCTCTCCATTGCCTAGACATGATGGAAGAGTAAACGTGATCCTCCCATTAAGTGACTCAACACTGCTGTAGTGTGAGAGAGCGCCCACACAGCTTCCATTCTAGGGGTGAAACGGAG
Source organism: Jaculus jaculus (assembly GCF_020740685.1). Classification (NCBI taxonomy): domain Eukaryota; kingdom Metazoa; phylum Chordata; class Mammalia; order Rodentia; family Dipodidae; genus Jaculus; species Jaculus jaculus. The sequence goes on along the minus strand of NC_059114.1, from coordinate 9,726,927 downwards.
GCAGCCTTCGAGCAACTGCGGGCCACCTCCTGGGCTGACCAACAGACACTTCTGTGTTCTGTGCTCACTGCCCTCGGAGAGCAAAGGGGTGTGCACAGAATGGGGGCGCTCGAGGGGAAAATGAGAATGAGTGACCACACCCAGGAGCTGCTAGCTGTGACAAGTCTGCAGCAAACACCACCACAGGACAGGAGGTGATCTTGAGTGAGGGGAGATACCAGCCGAAAAAGCACCCGAACTGGCCCCACCTCCATGCTAGGGCTGTTCACCTTAGGAGTACACCATCAAGACAAAGGACCTGAAGACAGACCTGACTGGACAGGAAGCCATGACTTCCCCCAACCCAACAGTGACAGGAGATGAGCAGGGCAGCTGGTCCTGCAGCCCCGTGACATGCTCGAGAGCAAGGCAGCCTTCCGAACCCGGAGGCTGATGTGGCCCCTCAGGGTGGACACTTGCTCTTAGCCTTAAAGCATGCTATGGCTAGCCCCAGGTCCCACCTGCCCTTGGGAGGGCTCTGCATGGCCCAAGGACAGAGACAGGCAAGCTCATGCACGGGTTAGTATCACAGACGGCAGGACCATCACCACAGACAGAGTACCTGGGAATAACCTACTGTGAGGACTCAAATGCAGATAGGTCTTCTGCCTTGGGCTTGAGGCTAAACCAGCAAAATAAAATGAAGAAAAACAAAGACATACCCTGTGAAATCAACAATGCTACATGTGCCATTTGCTAAATGCTCAGAAAGGCCTGAAATCATGACAAGTGACTTCACATGCTTTTATGGTTTGAACATGAGTCTTTCTGGTTTTTAGCACTCCAGGCTTCTGGAGCTAAGGGTCAAGCTCACCACAGCAATCCCAATGCCCAAGTGCTCAGTAGGCTGGAAGAGATGTCTGGTAGCTCCCCTGGGGCTGACTAGCTGACTGGCCCAATCACAGTCTTACCTTGTTGCTTAAGGTCAGAGGGCTTTGCTTTTGCTAATGGTTTAATCATTTCATTTGGGAGGGGAAACCCAGAAAAATGACAGAATCCAGATAAAAGAAGGGTATGGAGTATGGAAATGTCTTTCCCTCAAGGTTATGCTATTAAGAATTCCCTATGTGACATCAATTGTAACAAGTCAAGAGGAAGAAATGGGGGATCCCTACTGTACCCACAAGGCAGTGGTAGGCAGGTGCAGATTTCTTAGGGTTGTCAGTGGCAACCTAACCACTGAAAACAGAGCATCCTTAGCTGGAGACCACTTTAAAGACTGAGGTAGACAGTAAAATCTTAACCATATCAGCTGCTATCTAAACTCAAGGACCAGGAGACAAGGTCTCACTCTACAGTCTAGGCTGGCCTCAAGCTTCCAATACTCCTGCCTCTGCAGGGGTTAGAGGCAGGGCCACATGACAGTCACACAGCCTCATCTTTATAACCCTACTTTACGGAAGCAGCCTGATTCTAGACAATCAATGAAGAGCAAAATATCAATCACTCAGAGGATCTCTCTGCTTTGCCCAAATAAGAGACTTATATTCTTGGGCAGATAATGAATACTCAATTTAACTTTTAAATCCCTGAAATGTCAAAAGCTCTACATATCAGGGGAGAAAGATGGGATACTATGAACCTTATACATGAAGTCTAATTTTTAGAACATTAAGGTTCTCCTACATATTTCCTTTTACATATGAAAAAAGTTGAGAATTCAGAATATGGTCTTTTGTTCATTTTTGATTTTCAAGGTAGGGTCTCGCTCAGGCTGACCTGGAATTCACTAGGTAGCCTTGAACTCACAGTGATCCTACTACCTTGACCTCCCCAGTGCTGAGATTAAACCCAGCTTTTTTTTTTGGTTTTTCGAGGTAGGGTCTCACTCTGGTCCAGGCTGACCTGGAATTAACTCTGTCATCTCAGGTTGCCCTTGAACTCATGGCAATCCTCCTACCTCTGCCTCCCGAGTGCTGGGATTAAAGGTGTGCGCCACCACGCCCGGCTTTTTTTTTTTTTTTTTGAGGCAGGGTATCACTTTAGCCTAGGCTATTCTAGAAGTCACTCAGTAGCCCGTGCTGGTCTCAAACTCACTGTAATCTTCCTCTCTCGGCCTCCCAAGTGCTGGGATTAAAGGCATAAACCACCACATCTAACATCAAAATATGGCCTTACACAAAAAGATTAGAGAGGATTCCATTCCATGGCCTCTAACCCATCATGCCTTCTCATGAGGTAGGTAAGGCAGCTCCCTGGGTATAAGTCCCACTGGCTTAAAGACAGAAATGCTTTTGTGCTCAATGATGGGAAAACCCTCTCAGAAAAGGGAAGGGATTCATTTCATCAGAGCTTTTTTTTTTTTCCTGAGGTAGGGTCTCACTCTGGTCCAGGCTGACCTGGCATTCACTATGTAGTCTCAGAGTGGCCTTGAACTCACGGCAATCCTCCTACCTCTGCCTCCTGAGTGCTGGGATTAAAAGTGTGCACCACTGTGACCAGCTCATCAGAGCTTTTAACACAAGCTCCACTCCCATCAAGTCAATGGGTTCACTGTCATTGGCAGATTAAATTCCTTATCTGTCAAGAGTTGAGAAATACCCTCAACTGAGTACATGTAAAAAATGACAACAGCCTAATGACTGTTCCAGAGGAAACCAGATGCCAACCTCACATTTCATTAATGAATGTCTTGATTAGCAAAAGCCAGGAGACTCGGGGTACCTTTTTAATGGTATTGTGCTTGCTGCTGGTGCCGCCCCTGTCTGAGTTCTCATTGTGCAGGATGTCCAAGGCTGTCTCCCTCTCCTTCAGTTTCAAGGCCTCGATTTCTGTCTTGAGTTCATTGAGCTGTTCCTGCAGATGCTTGCTCTTCTCCATGTACTCCACTCTGTGGCAAGAGGATGTCATATATCAGCGCTGGGCAGACAATGAACCATGCCTGAGATGTGCTTGCTTGGTGTGGCATGCAGGGGCTGAGGCCTACAGACCACATTTCAACGTGGGTGCCACTCAGAGAGCAAGGGACTTTGGGTTACTCACTTAATTGCTAGGAATCTCTCTGCCCATTGGTACAACTCAGATATTGATCAGAGGACTTCTGGCCAGAAAGAAATAAAGAACCAAACCTCCTAAACCCACAACACTCTCCAGTCTCCTTCCTTCTTGGGACTACATCAAGTGATCTCTTCCATAAGGCCACCTTTACCCTAAGGCTCACCTAGCCAGTACCAGGAAGAAAAAGGTCTCCACTGCTATCTTCAAGTGGACATGCAGAGCCCCACTGCGTATGACGGTAAATGTCAGGGATCCATAGTGACTGGAAAGACTATACAACACAAATATGAAGGAACCTTCTGATGAGGTCCTATGGCTAGTGGATGGACTCTACCCACTGAAGCAAAGAATTAAGTGCTATGGGCTGGATGTAGGTGACACTGACACCCTGCCCCCAACATATGTGGAAACGGAATCACCAGTGTGTTAGGAGGTGAGGCCTTTGGGACATGATTAGTTCATAAGGGTGACAGCCTCATGATAGGATTTGTGTCCTTAGAAAAGTGACCCCAGAGAACCCCCAGCCCATGTGAGTACATCTATAAACTGGGATGAGGGCTCTTGTCAGAATCTGCATTGGAAAGTACCTTGATCTTGGATATCTTAGCCTCCAGAATGATGAGAAATACATTTCTATTGTTTATAAGCTACCTCACTGCTGATATTTTCTTATAGCCCAACACACTAAGACAGTAAGAAAACACAAACTATAAAACAGCAGGACACAGAACGGGTTGTAGCCTTTTGCTGATCCGCACATCTGAATGCTGACACCAGATGATACCAACAGCCGCTGTGGGCACCAGCCTCTTAGCTATTCTCTCAATGTGAGGCCATGCTGAACTCCAGGTAGGCACTTTCCAGAGAGTTATCCTGAAGGTGCCACACATGGGTGAGAGGTTTTGCTTCTCATGGGCTGTGTAAGCTCGGTAAACTAAGTCTACTCTCATATACACAAGAGGAACATGAAAGCCTCCCTGTAGCCAGTGTGGCCTCAACCTTGCCATGGAGCAAGGACCTTCTGATCCTCCTGCCTCCCTCTCTGAGTGCTGGGATTCCACGTGTACACCACCACATCCAGTTCATGTGGTGCTGGGATCAAATCCAGGGCTTCAGGCATATTCGGTGAGTCCTCTACCAACTGAGCTACAACCCCAGCCTCTAACCTGTCATGTCCGTGTGACGTCTGCCAATTAATAGGAATTAAATGAGACAAATAAGAAATGCTGGGACATGGAGGTGCTCATGGTGTTGTGACGGCTCTCTGGCAGCTGTGGCCATGTTAACCACCAGCTCAGAGAATGAAGGGGCTGTGCTTAGATCTCCTCTACAGTGGGCCTCTTCTCTGTCTCTATTCCACTTCCGCTGACTACCAAGTCAGGTCCTCGGTAGAAGCTGCTGTGGTTAGGCTGGGGTGGGGCTCTGCTCAGACCTACCTGCTCAGCAAACTAGAACTTGCTCACCTGGACCTTTGCTCAGCCTGGAGTCCTGGTCCCAGTTTCATTTCATTTCTTTTCTTTCTTTCTTTTTTGTTTTTTTTTTAGTTAGGGTTTCACTGTAGCCCAGGCTGACCTGGGTCTCACTATGTAGTCTCAGGGTGACCTCGAACTCACAGTGATCCTCCTACCTCTGCCTCCCGAGTGCTGAGATTAAAGGCATGTGCCACCTTGCCTGGCAAGTCCTAGTTTCTTCTCTCTCACCTTTGTTGTAGACACAGGAACTGCTACTGAAGAACACGACCAGGAGAACTCTGAGCTCTACTACCATGTGGATAGCTGTCTGACTGATGCAGAAACCCCTGACAACCCCATCCTGTTCTTCAGTCAAGACTCTGAACCACTATAAACACTAGGCCACCAGTCAAGTGTTATTTTTAACCTGGAACATTGACTGTTAACCCAATATGTTTAATATCTTTAATTTCTAATTAGAAACTATGTCCCATAGTGGTGACAACAGAGCAAACCTTTGCAGAGCTACTGACAAGCCACTGCAGTGACCTCCTGTGTGCCCAGGCCAGATCCACTCACTCCATTCACAGTTGTCCTAAGCAAGCCACAGGAGGCTACGTACTTTTCTTTCTCTATCTCCATGGAGAGCCGCTTCATGTCAGTATCCTTGAAGTCGAAAGACAGGCTATCACCGATGAGGTCAAAGTTCGGTATGTCAGGAGGCAATGGTGCTGGTATTGGATTCATGGGCTATCAGTGAGAAAGCTTACATTAGAACACTCAAGTTATACAAGACTAACCCCTCCACAATTGATGCTGCCAGGCAAGTGACCCAGAGCGCCCAAACTCAGGCAAGCCATCCCTCTCCCCTCAAATCTAACCAAAAACTCCTAATCAGCTTTTCATTTAGAAAACTCCCAGGCACTGTTCTAGGAGCTGGAAACGAAGTAAGACAGGCTCTTGGCTCTGAGCAGCTGAAAGTCTTGTTCAGGAAGCACTTGTGAGCAAACCCTCACAGTTAAGTAAGGTAAACACTGCAGCCAAAGGAGGAGCAGTGGCCGAGTGTGGAGGGAGTCTGCCAGAAAAGTCTGCTGGAATCCAAGAAGATGCAGAAGGAGAGGCATGGAAGTAGCAGGGCAGAGTGTCCAGTGAGGATGCTGGGCGTTTGCAGTGCCCCTGTAGGGAGGCACATAGAAGACTGGCCCTGGGCCAGAGAGGCTTTGCTGACATGCTGGGAGGCTTGGATTTGCAAGACCAAGCCAGAGGAAAGCCTGACGTACAGGGTGAAGTTATTAGATTTGTTTTTAGGACTTTCTCATCCAAGAACAAAGGGTCATCACTATTTGCTCTACTAAATTGTGACGGTACTGCTTATTCCTGGGGCCACACTCCATGCTTGCTTCCTTTCCCTTCCCTTTCCTCTTTCTTTATCTCCCCACTTTTTTTTTTTTTTTTTAAGGTAGGGTCTCACTCTAGCTGAGGCTGACCTGAATTCACAATGTAGTCTCAGGGTGGTCTTGAACTCACAGTGACCCACCTACCTCAGCCTCCTGAATGTTGGAATTAAAGGCGAGCACCATCACACCCGGCTTCTCCCCACTTTTTAAAAGTATTTTAAATGCTATTTTTTTTTAAATTTATTTGAGAGAGACAGAGACAGACAGTGAGAGAGACTGACAATGGGGTTGCCAGGGCCTCTAGCTACTGCAAAAGAACTCCAGATACATGCACCACCTTGTGCATCTGGCTTACATGGGTACTGGAGAGTTGAACCTGGGTCCTTAGGCTTTGCAGGCAAGCACCATAATTGCTAAGCCATCTCTCTAGCCCCACTTAAAAAAAAAAAAAAGATTTATTTTTATTTATTTATTAGGGTCAGAGAGAGGGAAAGAGAAAGACAGAAAGTAAGAATAGGCAAATAACTCCAGACACATGCACTACTATGTGCATCTGGCTTATGTGGGACCTGGAGAATTGAACCTGGGCTTCCCAGGCAGCACCTTAACCACTAAGGCAGCTCCTCAGCCCTCTCTCCCCACTTTTTTTTGCCATACTGGAAATGTGCACGCTAGGTAAGCATTCTACCACTGAGCTACATCCCATCCTCAGTCATCTTTCTATTTTCTTTTAATTTGATTTTTTTATTTGAGAGAGAGAGGGAGGGAGGGCGGGAGGGAGAATGGGAGCATCAGGGCCTCCAGCCACTGCAAATAAACCCTAGACACCTGTGCCACCATGTGCATCTGGCTTATGTGGGCACTAGGGAATTAACCCTAGGTCCTTAGGCTTCTCAGGTAAGTGCCTTAACTGCTAAGTCATCTCTCCAGCTCCATCTTTTTGTTGTTATAGAGACAGGTTTCTTTACATAGCCCAGACTCACCTCCCAAGTCCTGGGATTACAGGGGTGTGTCAACATGCCTGGCAAGTGCTCCATTCCTCTTTCAAGTCAACTCCTTCAATCTCTCACCAAAGCCCTACCAAATCCCTTTTGGCCAAATGGCCACTCTTAACTTGTCCTGTTCTTGAGTATGGCATCAACAGTTCTACAATGGGTCTTTCTATTACCTAAGGGTAGTATCTGCTTCCTTTTCATTCTTAGATCCCTTACTGAGTCTAGGACAGTGTTTGGGAAAGAGCAGAGCCTCTGAACTTCCATTTGTCAGAAAAGCTGCAATGTTGGTGGTATACTGGTGAGCAGCACAGCTGCTTTCCACGTATCACAATCATGAGGCTTAAGGCAGGGTGTATGGAGGGTGTCATAAGCAGTGCCAGGTGGGGGCTCCTGGGGCCTACAGAAATTCTGTTTTCTGATCTGAATGCTAAGTATGTGGAGGTGTTCAGTCTGTGGAAATTCATCAAACTGTACAGTTGTAATGTGGGCACATCTTTGTATATACCTTATATTTTACAAACATTTCCAGAAAGGAAGAACATTAGCACCTCTGGAAAGAGCACATCCAGCATGACCTTTCGGAGGCTATCATTTAACATTTAACCCCATAGTTAAACATTTAACCCCATAGTTCTAGTCATGACAATTCATTCTACCAACACCGACACATGTGTGTGCAAAGGTTTGTGTTCAGGGATGCTCAGTACAGTTGTGCTCAACACTGCAAAACAAACAGACTAAATATCCTTCCATCCACAGGGACTGACTAGACAAATTACAATCCATCCATACAACAAAATGTGATTAAAAAGCTGGTATGGATAATCTCCTCCCAGATATATTGCTAAGAGGCATGAGCAAAGCAAGAACAATGCATAAAGCTTGCTCCAAAGGATTTTTTAAAATATTTTATTTTTATTTGAGAGAGAGAGAGAGAGAGGGAGGGAGAAATAGGCAGGGAGAGACAGGGAATGAATGGGCCCACTAGGGCCTCCAGCTATTGCAAACGAACTCTAGATGCATGCACCCCCCTTGTGCATCTGGCTTATATGGGTGTTGGGGAACCAAACCTGGGTCCTTTGGCTTTGCAGGCAAACACTTTAACCAATAAGCCATCTCTCCAGCCCCCAAAGGATGTTTTAAACACATGTATCTCGGGTATATAGTCCAGCTGTCACCTGATTGTGACCACCTGAAAGATTCTGACCCAAGGGGCAATAATAGATGGGTATTTGGAGTCACATGATTGGCTTGGGGTGATCTGTTACCAGGGAATAGATAACTCAGACACATGGCAATAGCAAACTGGTATTTATATCTACGCCCTGAGTGCATCTGTGCCATATGCAAATGGGCTATGTGTGCAAATGTATATAGTGTGTGTGCACTACATGTATGATGGGCCATGCGCTGTGAATGCGTTGTTCCCTTGTTGACACTATGCAATTCTGTCTTCCCCACCTAGCAGGAAGCTTGTTCCTACTCCCCTCCAAGAGTAAGCCATCCTGAGCTTTCCCACTCCCCATGCTGGGCTGTGTTCTGAGCACCTGTGTGGATCTGTTTGGATAGAGATTTCCAACTGATGGTATTATGTGGACAGAAAACAGATGTGCAAAAAACTGTGCAGAGTGGAATACACAGAGGAAAGGAAGGGAAGCGACTTCTATTTATTCTGTGACCCCATTAAGAGCTACGTGACCAGATGGCACCCTGGGGGGGGGGGTCCTATCCAGGTTCTGACTTGCTGGCTGTGTAAATTACTTGTTCTAACCTGTGTTAAGTGCCTGAGGTCACTGTCAAGTAAACCAAAGGGCCGGGAGGGTTAGGAAGTCATCAGGTCTTAAGGAGCCACAGGCTGGCAGCCTGTACCCAGGCTCACCGGATATGTGGGCTTGGTGGCAATTTCTAAGAGCTTCTGCTTGGCTCGTCGCTCTGCCTCACGAGCTTCCTGAAGGTCTTGCTTCAGCTGATCAGCCTCCTTAGCCCTGCAAAGAAAGGAGATATTAGTGAGACAAAAGAGAACAGGTGAAGGGAGGAGACCCCTAACCCCTGGGTGAGCCCTGGAATGGCACCTGACAAGACAAACATCAACAGTAGGACAGAGACGTTCACAAGTCGGGACTCTTAAAGCAAGAACAACAGTACTGGGCACTGCAAATCTCAACTGGTCAATCTAGACTGGAAGGTGGGCAGCTGGTGGGGCAGAACCAAAGAGGAAGCCCCACAGGCCAGCGGGGTGTGGTGGTTTGTGTCTGTGATCCCAGCAGCTGGAGGCCAGCTTGGGCAGTAACAGGGCGATGCAATGTCAAAATAACAAAACCAACTGCTCCCCCGCCCACCCCAGGATAGATGGAAGGGAAAGAGATTGGGGAGGACCCAGAGGTGCTCGTTCTCTGCTTATTTCCTAGGAAATAGTAGTCTGGACAAAGGAGAGCATTGGGGGTCAAAAGTCTTACGACAGACCTCAAAGGGCAGACAGAATATGAAAGAACTGCTTTTTCACAGTCCCCAAGTAAAGCATTCACTCTCAGGGCAGGAAGATGAGTCCCTAGAAGAAACAGGCTAGGTATGGCGAGGGAAGCTGTGCTCAGGAACCCAGCCCAGGGGATGTGATCCACACACAGAAAGAAAGGGGCTGAGGGCAGGGCAGGTATCAAGGAGCCCTATTTCCATACTGACATGCAGACAGCGCTGAGGAAAACCACAGTGATGCCTTAGTAGCTAAGAGCCAGATTTAAGTGCTCTAAACCAACAGAGGCAGATGCTGTGGGGAATGTTTGCCAGTGTTTATATCAAGGCTGCAGGCCTAGAACAATCCAGAGTCTAGAATAGTCTCTGAAAAGTACAGACAGTCTCTGAAAAGTTCCATCCTTCACCTGGTCATGGTCACGAAGAGGATGGAGACTCCCCCCATCCCCATCTGCCTGAAAGGGAAAGAGACACTGAGTTTCCCTCAGAGGTAAATAACTGCTATTCACCTGCAACATCCCTAGATAAAAAGGGGACATATATATATGTACACATACACACACATACATACATATACACACACACACATATATACACATACATACACACACATACATATATATATTATATACATATATATGTATGTATGTATCTTTTCGGAAAAAGCCTTTAAAAACAGATTGTAGGCCAGCACTCGGGAGGCAGAGGTAGGAGGATCGCCGAGAGTTCGAGACCACCCTGAGACTACATAGTGAATTCCAGGTCAGCCTGAGCCAGAGTGAGACCCTACCTCGAAAAAACAAAAACAAACAAACAAACAAAAAACAGATTGTAGGGTTGGAGAGATGGCTTAGCAGTTAAGGCCTTTGCCTGCAAGGCCAAATGATCCCAGTTCGATTCTCTACGACCCATGTGAGCCAGATGTACAAGGTGGCACATGCATCTGGAGTTCATTTGCATGGCTGGAGACCCTGGCATACCCATTCTCTCTCTCACTGTCCTCCCCTTTCTCTTTCAAATAAATAAATATATTTTAAAAGATAATTTATAAAAACATATGGTAGTGCTTAAGGTGTTTACTTGCAAAGCCTGACGGCCTGGGTTGATACCCAAGTATCCACATAAAACCAGATGCAGAAAGTGGCACATATGTCTGGAGTTCATTTGCTGTAGCAAGAATGAATGTGCCCAGTCATTCTCTCTCTCTCTCTTTGCAAATGAATAAATTTAAAAAAAAAATCAGGATGGGCATGGTGGTGTATACCTTTATCCCAGCACTTGGGAGACTGAGATAGGAGAATTGCTGTGAGTTTGAGGCTACCCTGAGACTACATAAGTGAATTCCAGATCAGCCTGGGTCAGAACAAGAACCTACCTCAACCTTCTCTTCAAAAATCAAAACAAGGGCTGGAGTGGTTAAGACGTTTGCCTGCGAAGCCAAAGGATCCAAGTTTGATTCCTCAGGACCCATATCGGTCAGATGCACAAGGGAGCACATACATCTGGAGTTCATCTGCAGTGGCTGGAGGCCCAAGCACACCCATTCTCTTTCTCTCTCTTTCTCTCCCCCCCCCCCCCCGTCAAATAAATAAAAACAAACAAAAAACCCAACAGAGTGCATATGTGTTCAATGGCTTTGCTACAAACTTGGCTATTAGGAGGATAGGGACAGGGGCTTTTTGAGGCCTGACAGAGAGGTCCCTGGGCAAGAGAACTGTACTGTAATGTTCTAGTAGCTCCTGCTCCCTGCCAGCCTATTGAGAAAGGAGCCTTATCACCTGTCTCATAATGGAGAAGCAGCATGAGAAATCTGACCAGCTCTGCCTCAGGACTGGGGTGGGACCAAGCCAAGCGGACCCTTCACCAGGCCCAGAGCCCAGAACCCCCCTACCTCCTCTCTGACTCCTCGGCCATCTTTAGCGCCAGCACCTCAGCCTCCAGCACCTTTTGCTCCATCAGGCGCTTTTCCTCCTCTGTCCGAATGGCTGTGGCCTTGATGCGTTGCATCTCTTGCTCAGCCTCAGCAGCTTTCTGTGCCAGCAGCTTGGCCTCCTCCTCAGTGATCTGGGCCTTTTCAGCCAACAAGTCAGCGGTCTCCTCAGAGCGCATCTAGGGTAAAAAGTGCTATCAGGAGGTGAAGCATTGGGTGCCTAACCCTCCCCAACATAGGGCAACAAGAACCAGTCTTAGCCAGGCGTGGTGACACACACCTCTAATCCCAGCACTCAGGAGGCCCAGGTAGGAGGTTTGCTGTGAGTTCGAAGCCAGCCTGAACCTACATAGTGAACTACAGGTCAGCCTGAGCTAGAGTGAGACTCTACCTCAAAAACAAAACAAAAAGCTGGCTATGGTGGCGCACACCTTTAATCCCAGCACACAGGAGGCAGAGGTAGGAGGATCACTGTGAGTTCTAGGGCAGCCTGAGACTACATAGTGAATTCTAGGTCAGCCTGGACTGGAGCAAAACCCTACCTCAAAAAACAAGACAAAGCAAACAAACAACAACAGTCTTAACCTCCCTAGACCCTGCCATTGAGAGATGCCCAGTGCAAGCAGATAACTTGCCACATCCTCCAACAGGGTCCTTTGGGCTCTACCATGGGAACAAGAAAGCACCCTGTGGGGCTGGAGAGATGGCTTAGCAGTTAAGCGCTTGCCTGTGAAGCCTAAGGACCCCGGTTCGAGGCTCAGTTCCCCGGGTCCCACGTTAGCCAGATGCACAAGGGGGCGCACGCGTCTGGAGTTTGTTTGCAGAGGCTGGAAGCCCTGGCGCGCCCATTCTCTCTCTCTCCCTCTATCTGTCTTTCTCTCTGTGTCTGTTGCTCTCAAATAAATAAATAAATAAATAAATAAATAAATAAAAAAACTTTAAAAAAATTAAAAAAAAGAAAGCACCCTGTGTAGATAACATACTTCAGCTGCTACCTATACTTAAGTGAAAGAAAAGCAACTTAAATTCTGTTCTTTCTTTAAATCAGTGGTTCAAACCAAAAGAGGAAAATGAGACAATCTCTGGAGACTTTTTCTTCCCTGCAGAGCTAAGGAATCAAAGACACGGCCTCAGGCCAGATAGGCTGGGCAGGAGGGTAAGAATTCATGGTCACCCTTGGCTACATAGTAAGCTCAAGTCTACCCTGGGCTACATGAGACCCTGCCTGTCTCATCTATGGCCACACTACTCTGAGTGCGCTAGATCTCATCTGATCTCTAAAGCTACGGAGAGTTGGACTTGGTTAGTTCGTGGGTGGGAGGCTCTGTCTCCAAAAAAAAAAATAAGAAGTGGGGGCTGGACAGATTGCTCACGGGTTGAGCTTCCTGTGAAAGCATGAGGTCCTGAGGGAGCCTGAGATTGCCCAAGGACCCCTATAATAGCTGGATATGGCTATGCATGTCTGTAACCCCAGTCCCATAGGTGAGCAGAGACCTGGGAATCACTCAAGGGTCAAAAAGAAATGGGTGGGAGAACAAAGGAGCAGGACACCCAACTTTTACTCCAGCCGTGTGAGCATGTGAGCACACCCCACCACAGGCAACTGTGCAGGACTCCACAAGGGCGCACACATGGAACGAACACCACAGAGGACTGTGGACAGGCCACGAAGGGGCTCCACCACCGGTACACATGGCCCAGTACTGGGACATTTTTTGACTGAAACAGTAGAGGCTGGGGTGGTATGAGAGCTCCGAGCAGATAGAGGAAGGGACACTGTAACCATCTTTCCATGAACAGCACAGTCCTAGGTGATGGGCTCCAACTGTCAGTAACGTCAAGGCTGCAAATCCCTACTTTCAAGACAACTCTGTGATGCCCACGAACTTAACCTGAACGTGCTTCTGCTAACACAGGCGGAAAGAAATGGCACCAGCGTTTTAAAGGCTGAAGGAAAGCACATCAAAGTAAATGCTGCTAGTTCACAGTCCACAGGAAGCCTCGCTCCAGAAGCCCCTGTGCGACCTCCAGGGACCCAACTCCGGGGAATCACCAGAGCTTCGTTGGCCATTGTCGCCTCCTCTTTCATCTGCAGCAGCCGCCTCTCCAGCTCGTCTCTCGTGCGCTCGGCCTCCTCCCGCATCTGCTTCTCCCGGGCGAGGCGCTGCCGCTCCATCTGGAGGTGAACAAGTGCAGTCCTGTGTCATGGCGGTGCAGGGACCCAAGAATGCCTAGCCTCTGGAGACTCTTTGGAGGACCTTTTTGGTCTCTTGTCACTTTAGGTAGCCTGGGATATTCTGGTTGCCTGCCTCCCTCTGTCCTAAACCAGCTGCAGAGCTGAAAAATGTGCCTCTTGAAGAAAATTCTAGTGATGACCACACAAGAAGGACCCAGGTTCAGTCTCCACTTGTATGAGGTATGCTGATCTTATAATGCTGCTGTCAGTTGGGAACCTCACCCCACCCCACCCTGCAGGTGGTGCTTAGTTTACCACGCAAGTTCCTTCTTCCCAAGACAGGGGGAGGGGAGCAGAAAAGACAGCTCTCTCTGCTTAGATGAAGCACCTCACCATTTCCCCACTGTTCCTTCGCGCAGTTTCATTCCAAAGGTTCCACTTCTCCCGCTGCCCACAGAGAAGACATGGGGAAGCTGCACTAGCCACAGCACAGCCTTGCAGGGCCCCAACTCCTGAGGCAGGCAGGAACGCAGCTCTATCCTTAAGCAGCAGTACAAAGCCTCCTCAGACCCCCTCCTAGCCTCCTGCTGAACTTAATAAGGGGGAGAGGCTAACATAGCAGCACAATCCTCTGACCCCAGGGCACCGAGTTCAGAAAGCTGGAGCCCAAAGTCACCAGTGCACTGTTTTCTGCTTTAAAAAGTGAAGATGTGTAGTTGTCCCCAACTTTAAAGCAGTACTACATAGCTCTTCCAAAATCTGAAGCCCACCTCCCAGGTGCCTCAGATGTGAAAGCAGCAAGCAAAGACAGGCAATCCAATACTGTCGGTTCTCTGGTTTTCCTCTTGACCTCAGTGCTGGCAATCCGTTCAATTTCCACTGAGCTATAATTTTCATCTCTTGTTAGGCAATTCCCAGCACTGTACTTCCCATGAGATTTCCACACCAGTAAGAAAGGACTTCCTATCTGCAAAGTAGTTCATTGCTCACAGACTTCCACGTAGAGTATGTCCCTGGAGCTGAGACAGAAAAGCGTCCCTAATGCCACTTGATGGGTGAATAAACTGAGCACTGCACTAAAGAGTCAGATCTGGCTCCAAAGCAAATGTGCGCTCCACTGTATTGCCACATTCTCTAGCACCCAGAGGCCTTCGCTCTCCTTGATGCTCTTAGGTGTCTCACTTCTAAGCTTTCCTCCGCTAGGAGCAAGGGCCAAGAGCACTCCTCTCTGGGTTGTCACTACACCTCACGCAGGCTCCGAGGCATTTCCAAGCCCAACCGACCCTATCCCATCACCCGCAAAGCATCCCGAAGAGCCTATTAATGGTCTCAGAAAGCCCTCTGGGTCAAAATGAAGCCTGAGGCTGGAGCCAGCCTCTCTGGGGTTCCCAAACCAGAGCAGCACACAGACTAATTATTACAGTTTTGAGCCTGCAAGTCCTGAGGGCAGCCGACTGCAGCGGCTGCTACTCTATCTAGCAGTTCATCCAAAATCACAATTGATATTCTCAGCAGCAAGGTCCAAATTAGTTGTGTGGGTTTCAGTGAGTAGAGAAGGTCTGTGAGTAGAAAACAATGATGCAACTCGGTCAGTCTGCTGATAGGCGCTGCAGGCACCTCCCGCAGTGGGTGGCAGGCGCCCAGGCTGACCTGCAGTGAGCAAGTGTGGCCAGAGTCTAATTAGCATTCCATAGCAAGCACTGAAATGCCACCATGTATTCTATCACCGTCTAATTAGAAAAGGTGCAGGCTGGGCAAACGAGACAGCCAGGCAAAAAGCAAGACAGTTAGATGGACAGAGATGAAAGCATGCCTGCCTACTGTCCCATATCTGTGCTAATCACACTTAACTTCATGCAAGTATAGGAAAAACTACAGTGTTTCCTTTAAAAAAACATATTTTTGGGAGCTGGGGAGATGGCTTAGTGGTTAAGGCGCTTCCTTGCCTGCAAAACCTAAGGACACAGGCTTGATTCCACAGAACACACGGAAGCCCGATGGTGGTGGCGCATGCATCTAGAGTTTGTTTACAGTAGCTAGAGACCCTGGCATGCCCAATCTCTCCCTTATCCGCTAATAAATAAATAAATAATTTTTTTTTTTCATTTATTAGGAGAGTTGAGAGAGAATGGGTGTTCCAGGGCTTCATGCCATTGCAAATGAACTCCAGATAGATGTGCCACTTTGTGGATCTAGCTTTGTATGTGGGTACAGGGAAATCAAGCTCAGGTTGACAGGTTTTACAGGTCCATACCTTTAACCACCGATCCTAGAGATGGTCTATTAAATATGCTATTAGAATTTAAGGCTCATTTCCAAAGCTGCCATTCCATTATCTGTGCACCACCAGCAGGTGAGGCTCCAAGAACAACAGAGAAAGTAAGAGCAGGTTGGTTGGCGGTTGACAAACAGCTATTCCTTACCTTCCAGGCCAAGACTGACCCTAAGCAACATCATCTTAAAGGCGCAGGCCTACACAGCCTAAGGACCCAGGTTCGAATCTCCAGGTCTCATGTAAGCCAGATGCACATAGTGGCCCATGCGTCTGGAGTTCATTTGCAGTGGCTTAGAGGACCTGACACACCCATTCTCATATTCTTTATCTGTCTCTCCCTCTCACTCTGTCTCTAATAAATAAATAAATAAAAATAATTAATTTTTTTAAAAAAGATCTGAAACCAGGCATGCTAGCACATGCTTTTTGGCTGGATGTGGTGGCATATGCCTTTAATTTCATTCCTTGGGAGACAGAAGCAGAAGGATCACCATGAGTTCTAGGCTACCCTGAGACTACATGGTATATTCCAGGTCATTCTGGGCTAGAGTGAGACCCTACCTCAAACAAACAAACAAACAAATCCAGATCTGGTCACACCTTCTAAGGCTCAGGGTCTAATGTGGAAGAGGTGGCAGAAAGAATTTAAGAGCCAAAGGAAGGGTAGGACTCCTTACAACGTGCTCCCCCAGACATAAAATGGCATCGATATCCATGACCTCATAGTGCCTGACACTACCTACACAAGACCCTCATAAGAGGAGGGAAAGATCACGACATCAAAATAAAAGACTTATTGAGATGGGGAGGGGATATGATGGAGAATGGAATTTCAAAGAGGAAAAGGGGGGGAGGGAAGGTACTACCATGGGATATTTTTTATAATCATGGAAAATGTTTTTAAAAAATGGAGAAAAAAACAAAATAAGATTAAAAAAGAATCCAGATCTGGGCCAGGCATGGTGGTGGCAGTCCTGTAATGCCAGCATTTGGGAGCCTGAGGCAGGAAGACTACCACAAAATTTGGGGACAAACTGGCCAGCCAGGATTCCACAGCAAGAACATGTCTCAAAAAAATAAATAAATAAATAAATAAAAATAAAAAAGAGAGTTCTGGAGAGATGGCTTAGCGGTTAAGGCACTTGCCTGCAAAGCCAAAGAATCTTGGTTCAATTCCCCAATACCCACATAAGCCAGATGCACAAGATGGCCCATGCATCTGGAGTTCATTTGCAGTGGCTGGAAGCCCTAGTGTGCCCATTCCTTACACTCTGCCTCTTTCCCTCTCTCAAATTAAAAAAAATTTTTTTTTAAGTCAACATTGGGCTGGAGAGATGGCTTAGCGGTTAAGTGCTTGCCTGTGAAGCCTAAGGACCCCAGTTCGAGGCTCGATTCCCCAGGACCCATGTTAGCCAGATGTACAAGGTGGCACATGCATCTGGAGTCCATTTGCAGTGGCTGGAGGCCCTAGCACGTCCATTTTCTCTCTCTCTCTTCCTCTGCATTTCTCTCTCTCTCTCTTCCTCTGCCTTTTTCTCTCTCTCAAATAAATAAAAATAAAAATCTTTTTTAAAAAGTTAACATTTAGTGCTGGAGAAATGGCTCAGCAGTTAAGATGACTGTTGGCTGAGCCAAAGGAGCCAGGTTCAATTCCCCAGTACTCATGCACAGCCATATGCACAAAGTGGCACATGCATCTGGAGTTTGCTTGCAATGGTTGGAGGCCTGGTGTGCCTATTCTGTCTCTCTCTTTTCTATCTCTCTCCCTCTCTCTCTCTGCTTGCAAATAAATAAAAACATTAAAAAGTTAATTTTTTTAATTGTTAAAAAAAAAAAGAGGGCTAGAGAGATGGCTTAATGGTTAAGACACTAGTCTGCAAAGCCAAAGGACCCGGGTTTGATTCCTCAGGATCCACATAAGCCAGACACACAAGATAGCACAAGTGTCTGGAGTTCGTTTGCAGTGGCTAGAGGGCCTGGCACACCCGTTTTCTCTCTCCATCATAAATAAGTAAAAATAAGTAAATAATTTTTTTAAAAAAGAAAAAAACAGAGCTAGGGAGGTGGCTCAGCAGTTAAAGGTGTTGGCTTACAAAGCCTGCTGGCCTAGGTTCAGTTCCCCAGTACCCACATAAAGCCAGATACAGAAAGTGGTACATAAATCTGGAATTCACTACAGCAGCAAGAGGCCTTGGCATCCCCATACTCACTCTCTCTCAAGTAAATAGTATTAAAACAGAAGAAGAAAACAGGGCTAGGGAGGTTTGGGTTTGTTTCCCAGTATCCACACAGAGCCAGAGGCACCAAATAGCACATGCATTTGGAGTGCATGTGCAGTGGCAAGAGGCTCTGGTGCGCCCACACTCACTCACTCACTCACTTATTCTCACTTTCCCTTTCTCCCTCCTCACACCTAAACACACACACACACACACACACACACAAATATTTTATCCAGGTGTGGTGAGACACACCTTTAATCCCAGCACTTGGGAGGTAGAGGTGGGAGGATCGCCATGAGTTCAAGGCCACCCCAAGCCTACAGGTCAGAATGAACTAAAGTGAGACCCTACCTTGAATCCCCGCCCAATTTTTTTTTTTTTTTTGCAAAGAAAAAGAAAACAACTACAAAAACAAAAAAACAAACAAAACACCAATACAACAATCCAACAATGTCTTGCTTACCTGCTTTCTAGCCTTCTCCTCCCTGGCCTGGGCTTTCATCTGCTGAACTTCCAAAGAGTCAGCCTTCCTTCTCCTCATAAATAGGTCATGGTTCCCAATACACAGCTGAAGGATCTATGAACACAGAACAGGAGAACCATAAAGCCTCAAATGACTCTTCTAGGGCTGAAGAGATGCTCAATGGTCAAAAACATTAATCCCAGCACTCGGGAGGCAGAGGTAGGAGGAACACTGAGTTCAAGGCCACCCTGAGACTCCATAGTGAATTCCAGGTCAGCCTGAGCTAGAGTGAGACCCTACCTTGAAAAAAAGAATTGCCTGAAAAGACTGGTAGCTCATTAAGTTGGGGAGGGAAAAATGGTTATTCATGTGGGGGAATAAAAAAAGTTGGCCTGTGTGGTGGTGCACGACTTTAACCCAGTACTCTGGAGGCAGAAGTAGGAGGATCGCTGTGAGTTCAATGCCAGCCTTGGACTACATAATGAATCCCAGGTTAGCCCTACCTCAGGAAAACAAATAAAAACAAAACAAAAAGACAAATAACCCAAAAGAAAAATGGCCAAGAGACTCAAGTACTTAAAGAAATATACAGAAAGATGTTCAACTTCGATAATATTTAGGAAAATGCAAATCAGTACAACAGGTGGCAGGCTGGAGTCACATACTTTGGTGATATAGCATTTGCCTAGCATGCATAAGGTCCTAGGTCTGAAAGCCAGCACAAAAAAAAAAAAAAAAAAAAAAAAAGCACCAAACAAAAAAGCAAAAGCTAGGATGACTCTGTAGGTTAAGTTAAAGAGAAAAGTATAAACCAAGTGAAGTATCATTTTATACCTCCTAAGATGTCACTGATATCCATTAAAAAGAAGCATTCAATTTCTCACAAAAACTATGATTATCAGTCATGAAAACCAAGATCTCTGGATCTCAACTTACCAACTTATTAACACGGAGCTTCGAGGAGTTAAATTTGAAGACATCAATTTTCTTATCCAGAGGCTTAATAGTAAACTGAAAAGAAGGAAATAGAACAGTTTCAATGTGACAGCCTAGAGGGTTACCACCAACTGGGAAACTCCACAAAAGTAGCAGCCACACTGGCCTCAGTCCAGCTTGAGGCTGTGCCTTGTCCTGGCTTCCTGGTGCTCAGGGGTGAAGCACTGGTGAGTTATAGGCATCCAGGGTGCTAGGCAAACTAAAATTAGAAAATATTTTATTTGCAAGGACAGAGAAAATAGGCATGCCTGGGCTTCCTGCTACTGCAAACAAACTGCAGATGCACGCACCACTTTGTGCATTTGGATTTATATAGATACTGGGGAATCAAACCCAGGCCTGCAGGCTTATGTAAGCAAGTACCTTTAACCACTGAGTCATCCCTCCACACTGAAATTAGAAATTTATGGGGCCAGGTATGGTGGCACATGCCTTTCATCCCAGCACTTGGGTGACCAATGTAGGAGGATCGATGGAATAAATTCAATCCTAGCACTAGAGGGAAAAATAGCAGAGATGGGGAAAGGGGCTTTTTGCTGACTGCAATAATCCACAGACTGGCAGGGAGGCCGTGGGAGGTGAGGAGTATGAGCCAAAGGAGTTTGTATTTGATCGACAGAATACAGTGAGTCACTACAGGGTTTTAAATATTTTTTATTTTTATTTATGTATTTATTTGACAAAGAAAGTTGGGGGGAGGGGAGAATGGGCATGCCAGGGCCTCCAGCCACTGCAAACAAACTCCAGACGCATGCGTCCTCTTGTGCATCTGGCTAACATGGGTCCTGGGGAAACAAACCTGGGTCCTTTGGCTTTGCAGGCAAACGCCTGAACCACTAAGCCATCCCTCCAGTCCCACTACAAGTTTTTGAACATGGTCAGTGTGGTCAGAGCTGTTAACGGAAGGAATGCAATGTGAAGAGAAATGGATGGCTCTGTAAGAGAAAAATACAGTTCCTGAAATCAAAGTGGAGAAAAAGATAAATGGTAAGGACAAGGTGACAGGTTAGTAGGAAGAAACCAGAGCCAATCCTCTGACACAGAAGCTTAGAAAACCCAAAGGCAGGCTGGAGAGATGGCTTAGCAGCTAAGGCACTTGCCTGCAAAGCCTAGATCGATTCCCAATGCCCACCTGGAGACAGATGCATAAGGTGGCACATGCATTTGGAGCTCATCTGCAGCAGCTTGAGGGCCTAATGTGTCTCTCTACCAACCTCTCTCTCTCTCTCTCTCAAATAAATAAACAAAAATAGCAAGCCAGGTGTAGTGGTTCATGCCTGCAAGCCCAATAATTGGGGAGCCAGGATAGGGGTATCACTATGAGTTCATGGCTAACCTGAGTTCAAGTCAATCTGGACTAGAATGAGACACTGCCTCAAAAAAAAAAAAAAAAAAAAAAAAAGGCACTACCAGCCAGGCATAGTGGCACATGCCTTTAATCCCAGCACTCAGGAGGCAGAGGTAGGAGGATTACCATGAGGTTGAGGCCACCCTGAGACTACATAGTGAATGTCAGCATGGGCTAGAGTATAAAACCCTACTTTGAAACCCCTTTTCCCCCCCAAAAGACACTACCACTATCAACTACTGAGGACAATTACATCCAAGATGTAAAATATGTATTTTCAGGGCCTGGAGAGATGGTTCAGTGGTTAAGGCCACACTGGTGCACTCATTCCCTCTGTTTCTCTTCTATCTCTTCTATCTCTATCTCTATCTTCTATCTCTCTCTCTCTCTCTGTTTATAAATAAAGATTAAAAATTAAAATACAGGGCTGGAGAGATGGCTTAGCGGTTAAGCGCTTGCCTGTGAAGCCTAAGAACCCCGGTTCGAGGCTCGGTTCCCCAGGTCCCACGTTAGCTAGATGCACAAGGGGGCGCACGCGTCTGGAGTTCGTTTGCAGAGGCTGGAAGCCCTGGCGCGCCCATTCTCTCTCTCCCTCTATCTGTCTTTCTCTCTATGTCTGTCGCTCTCAAATAAATAAATAAATAATGAACAAAAAAAAAATTAAAATACAATTCAGGGCTAAGAGATGGTTTAGATGTTAAGGTGCTTGCCTGCAAAGCCCAAGGACCCAGGTTCAATTCCCCATGACCTATTGTAAGCCAGATGCACAAGGTAGCACATGCGTCTGTAGTTCATCTGCAGTGGCCAGAGGCCCTGGAGGACCCATTCTTTCTATCTGTCTCTTTCTCTCTCCCTTTCTCTCATAAATAAATAAATAAAATATTTTTATAAATGCATATATAGCCAAGCATGGTGGTGCACGCCTTTAATCCCAGTACTTGGGAGATAGAGGTAGGAGGATCATTGTCACTTCGAGGCCACCCTGAGACTACATAGTGAATTCCAGGTCAGCCTGAGCCAGAGTAAGACCCTACCTTGAAAAACAAAAATAAACAAACAAAACCCAAATAAACAAAAGAACCCAAAATGTAATCCAAGGCCAGGCATGGTGATGCAAACCTGCCAATTTAAGGAAGCAGAAGCAGGAGAAATGCTGGAAGTTTAAGGCCAATCTGGTTTACGTAGTGAGTTCCAGGGCTACCTAGTAAGATCACACTGGGCGGGGGGGGGGGGGGGGGGGGGGGGGAAGCAACAGCATATCCATGTCAAATCATGTATGTAAATGTCCTAATGAAACCTGTTATTTTATTAAAAAATTAAAAATGCATACTCATTCCCAACAAAGACTTGCACAGTCGTCCCCAGAAAAGCAGAAAAACAAGAAATTAGCTTGGAGCTCTTGCTTGGCATGTAGGTTCCATTCTCAGGACCATATCAAGTAACTCAATACAAAACATAACAAATAGCTGGCTTAGCAGATAAATATACTGGGGAAGATAAATTCTTGGGTATTTCTTTCACATGTCACCTTGTCCAATGAGGAGTTGGCACAATGGGGGACAAAAAAACATACTTTGTTTAGCTTTTGGCCAAGTTAATTTAGAGGCAGTATAGTTCTCCTGTAAGCTACTACCTGTGAATTTCACGAGCTTCTTTCTAGCCCTGCTATCAAGCCCCAGAGGAGCTGTCAGTGGGAAACCACAAGTAGTGGGGAAACTACAGGCTCAGTGCCACACCAAGGCATGCACAAGAATCAGTGGGTCACTTAAAACCAACCTGCATTTCTGTTTTGACAGCACAGCTGTCGTGCATGACGACCAAAATTACTTCCCACCATGCCAAGGAAGCCTGGGGTCTGCTTGCTGTGAGCGTTACTGACATGATCGAATGTGAGGGTGCCTTGCCCCTGGAGAGGGCACGTTAGAGTTTGTGTCAGGCCATACTAAGGAGGACCTTAATCCTTGAGTTTCCTGAAAAACAAGCATTTGGGGAGCCTTTAGTGTACAAATGTATGACATGTAGTAAACAGATTTTATGAAATTTGGAGATGAAGAACTAGCAGACCGTGGAACATCTATTGCTTTAAGTCGTGTGGCGCTTTCAATTTAAGTACCTGACAAAAAGAAATACCTAATGCTTACTTCCTGGTCTAGCTACATACAAAAACTAAAGGTCAGAATGTTCTGGATTAAGAAAAATAATTCAAGTTGGGTGTGGTGACGTACACTGTAATACTAGTACTGAGGAAGTCAAGGCAGCAGGAAGGTGAGTTTGAGGCTTGCCTGGACTGACTACATGGTAAGACCTTTGTCTCAAAAACAAAGTGAGAGCCAGGCATGGTGGCACACACCTTTAATCCCAGCACTCGGGAGGCAGAGGTAGGAGGATCGCCGAGAATTTGAGGCCACCCTGAGACTACATAGGGAATTCTAGGTCAGCCAGGGCTACAGTGAGACCCTACCTTGAAAAAAAAAAAAAGAAAAGGGAGAGAGCTGGGAAGATGGCACAGCAGTTAAAGGTGCTTGCTTGCAAAGCCTGCAGCCTGGGTTCAAGTTCCCAGCGAACCATGGAAAACCAGACAGGCAGTTGCTTGCAGGAGCAAGAGGGTCTGATATGCTCCTTGTCTGCACACAATATAAATTAAAATCAAAATAAACACATCTTTAATCCCAGCACTTGGGAGGCGAGGCAGAGGAATCACAATGAGTTCGAGGCCACCCTGAGACGACATAGTGAATTCCAGGTCAGCCTGGGCCAAAATGAAACTCTCCCTCAAAAAAACGAAAAACAAAAGGGCGGCGGGGGGGAAATACCCACAAACCTTTAAAAAAAAAAAAGAAGAATGGGGAGGACAGAGGAAAGGAGTGAGGAGAGAGGGAGGGAGGAGGTGGGGGAGGGGCTCAGTCGGCCTCGGCAAGCATGGCCAAGCAGATCTCAACCACAGGTTGGAAACCAGGGCCTGGTGTTCCTTCTCCGGGGCTGCTATGAAGCGAGGAAGCAGGAAATCTGCTCGGGGCTCCAGACTCGCGGCAACATAAGCTACCACTGTCACTCACTCCCCACTCAGTGCCTTGGATGAGCAGGCACCAGTAGGGTACTGAACATAGGGCAGGCTGCCTCCCTCGGCCTGTCTTGTACTCTCAGGCTCAGCCCCTGAGCAACCACGATGAGTGGAGGCTGAGACATCCGAATTCCCGCATCCCCTGCTACCACACTTGTCAGACCCAAGTCACTAGATCAGCTGCAGCTGTTGCCTGTGGCACTGATACTGAATAGGTGCCCTTGTGTCTACAGTGGGTCCTCCCAAGGATGGGATCAGGACAGCCAGCACTAAGTGCCTGTCTTATCAGTCCTGCACTTACTTATTACAGCAGTAGAGACTTTACTGAACATTCGTTCCTGGAAGGCTAATACTGGGCTTTCTATAACTCTGTCTTGTGGGCTGGAGAGATGGCTTAGTGGTTAAGGCACTTGCCTGTGAAGCCTAAGGACCCAGGTTTGATTCCTCAGGACCCACATAAGTCAGATGCACAAGGTGGCATATGCATCTGGAGTTTGTTTGCAGGGGCTGAAGGCCCTGGCACACCCATTCTCTCTAACAAACAAATAAAAATAAAATATTTTAAAAAAGTTAACTTTGTTTTGTGTTACCTGGCACTAAGCAAATGCTCACTAACTCCTTCAATGAAGGGACAGGGCTGTGACGAAGCCCAGCAGTAGCAAGCTTACCGTGCGTGAGCAAGGAAGGATGAATGTATCAACATGGAGTTGCAGCATTTGGGAAAGGCCATCAACCTACCCAGAAATAATTTTAGTATCTGAACTCAAGCCAAGCACTAGGGAGGCTGTAGTGAGAGGATTACTCTGAGTTCAAAGCCAGCCTGACCTACAGAATGAAATCCCAATGAGTGGTATCGAAGTTACTCAAACTCCACTCAATAGTCCTTGTAAGCATAGTGGCCTGATGGCCTCATTCTTCTGAAAGAAATACACATGAACACCTACACAAAAGACACACGTCCCTGTGTATTCATATGCATATGCCTCTTTTTTCCTACTACATGTAACAAATGCAGTACACAGGGAGCAGGCTCCACATAGACCACACATACTCAGAAAATGTTCCGTTTTCTTTCTTGCTGTCCTCTGGGGTTTAACCCTGACAGGTTAGAGCTTCTCAGTGTCTCATTAGTCAATAAATGGGGTTTAGTGATGTCCTTTGAAAGAAAGGATGCCAATACTGTTCAGTAAATACTTCCAAAGTCAACAACCAAAATCCTAAAGCTTGGGAATTAAGAGACTTTTACTGACAACAGTGAGCTATCTGGCCGGGAAAGCCCAGCAAGAAGAGAGGAGAAAGGACTTTTCACAGGACCACTGGGCCATTTGTGGCATCTGTAGTGTAGACGTGTCTTACCTCCTTGTCGCTGTAGGAGATGTTTCGGATTTCATTCCATGGGAAGGAAATCTTGGGAGTCAGTCGGTTCTCAGGGTCGTAGATGTGCAGCCCCAGAGCATCCACTCCAAGCAGCAACTCGGTGCCCTTTTTATTCTGCAGAGCCAACAGAGAGCAGTGCTGTCAGCTCAGCCTGGAGATTTTACTCCTCTCCCAAGAACCTGGCACACACTGCTACATCTGACAAGTTCCAACAGGTCCCAACAGAAATCAGTTGTCTTGTAGCCCAGGAGGCTTCCAGCTTCCAGAACTGGAGCAGGCAGAAGCAAAATGGTAGCATTTTTGTGACTTGTGTAACCTCTGCAAAGATCAGCTTGGGACTCGGGCTCCTGTCACTAGCCCAATGGCTAAAAGAAGTATAATTTAAACTTATTATTACCAGTTAAATAACCATTATTATTATAGAAGGATCCAAACCTGTGTGTTTAGGGGTTGGGAAGATGACTCAGTGGGTAAAAGGGCTTAGTGTGGAAGCCTGACAACTTCTGTTCCAATGGTCAGAACCCACATAAAGCCAGACACGGTAGCCAGCATGTATAATCCCAGACCCAGGTGGAGAGAGGAGAATCCCAGAAGCCTGTGGGCCAGCTAGCCTGGCATATACAGTAGTGACAAGAGACAGGCCTCAAACAAGGTAGAAGGCAAAAACCAATATCCAAAGTTGTCCACTGAGCTCCATGACTCACACACATGGACACAGACACACACACACACACACACACACCCTTTTTTAAAAAATCCAAATGTTTAAACATTTCTTCTATTATAGGAAAGGTAGCTATAAAGTGCCACTATAGCTTAGAGACAGAGTGCCTGTCTGACACACACAAGGTCCTGAGTTCAATCCCCAGCACCAACAAAAAGTACAGGTTTTTGGATTGCCAGAAGGAAAATTGTAAATTCTGTGACTAGATTGGTACCATTTTAGATTACAACACAGTTTCAATGTAGTTTTTACTGCACTATAATAAGTATAGCACATATATATGTGAAACGTTAGCTTAGCAACTAGGTAGTGGGTATACATGACCATTAACTGAAAACTTCTTTCAACATTCCCACATTTCAAATGCTTGATAAATATATGCTAAAAATATCAAAGTGAGGGCCGGGCGTGGTGGCGCACGCCTTTAATCCCAGCACTTGGGAGGCAGAGGTAGGAGGATCACCATGAGTTCGAGGCCAACCTGAGACTCCACAGTGAATTCCAGGTTAGCCTGGGCTAGAGTGAGACCCTACCTCAAAAAACAAAAACAAACAAAAAAAAAAAATCAAAGTGGGGGCTGGAGGGATGGCTTAGCAGTTAAGGCATTTGCCTGTAAAGCCAATGAACCTTGGTTCAATTCCCCAGGACCCATGTAAGTCAGATGCACAAGGTGGCGCATGGTCTAGAGTTTGTTCGCAGTGGCTGGAGGTCCTGGCACACCCTTTTTCTCTCTCTCTCTTTCTTTCTGTGTCTGCCTCTTTCTATCTCACTCTCTCTCTCAAATAATTTTTTAAAAATTTTTTTGTTCATTTTAATTTATTTATTTGAGAGTGACAGAGACAGGGAGAGACAGAGAGAGAGAATAGGTGCTCCAGGGCTTCCAGCCACTGCAAACGAACTCCAGACGTGTGTACCCCCTTGTGCATCTGGCTAACGTGGGTCCTGGAGAATCAAGCCTCGAACCGGGGCCCATAGGCTTCACAGGCAAGCGCTTAACTGCTAAGCCATCTCTCCAGCCCCTCAAATAAATTTTAAAAAGTGTGTGTGTGTATGTGTGTGTGTGTGTGTGTGTGTGTGTGTATTTCAAAGTGAATTATATACAAATTACACCTCAATAAAGCTGTTAAAAATAGGTACTAACTGAATCTCTTACAGCAGTCACAGCAGACAGAGCCAAGTGCCCTGCACGCCACATTACTGACCCAGCTATGGACCTTTGGTCACATCCTCACAGGCAGGCTTCATTTGCCAGCACTGTAGTCCAGCCTTTGTTTGGTGGTGGGAGGAAAGTCCCTGCACACACAAGGACACTACAGCTCCTGACCCCTTGCTGACAACAAGGAAATTGAACCAAGACTCAAGGGTAGAAAAGCAGACCTGCAAACTGAGAAGGTGGCTGGGCTGTGACAAGAAGTACCAATCTAACAGCAGGTGTCAGATAGGGAGTCCAACACTCCAAGATAAATCTCTTTACTCCTTCTAACACCTGAAGTGAGGTACTACCACCCAGCCATGACCATGTTCTGCTTGTCCGCAAAGCTGTAAAAACTGCTGTGCTAACTGAAGTGAGGCTTTATTCTTACATCTCTACCACATTTTGAAAAATAATATATTTCATTATGATTCTGATTTAGTTTAAATTAAAAGATGAAGGGATTCTACCCTTTGCTTCCTATCACAACTGACATTTCTAAAGATGAAAGAGAGGGAAACACAAGTACATGGCACCTCATTAACATGTACAACAGTTAAAATAAATATAATTTACAATGAAATGTTGAGAAATGGCTTAGCAGTTAAGGTGTTTGCCTGGGGATCGAAGCTCAATTCCCCAGTACCCACATAAAGCCAGACGCACAAAGCAGCACATGCATCTGGGGTTCACTTGCGCCCATTCTCTTTCTTTACAATTAATTAATTAATTAAAAATATTTTTTTTTAAAAAATTGTTTTAGGCCGGGCATGGTGGTGCACAACTTTAACCACAGCACTCTGGAGGCAGAGGTAGGAGGACCACCAAGAGTTTGAGGCCAGCCTAAAACTACATACAGAATTCCAGGTCAGCGTGGGCTAGAGCAAAACCCTACCTCGAAAAAAACAATTGTTTTAAGTATTTAAGCATATTGTCCTTAGTGACAGAACTTAAGAACTCTACCATAGAAGCCACTAAAGTAGTCTTTAACTTTACCGATCGCTCAACATAAAAAGTATATAAAAATGGTTCATGGAGCTGAGGAGATGACTCAGTGGTGAAGTGTTTGCTGCACAAGCCTGAGGACCTGAGTTCGGATCTTGAGAACCAGGTACAGCCAAACACAGTAATGTCTGTAACATCTGCCCTCCTACAGCGAGATGCTAGGCAGAGACAGGAAAATCCCAGAAGCTCAGGGGCTAACTACTGGCATTCACAGCAGTGAAAAAGATAGGACCTGCCTCAAAAATTAAGGTGGTGCTATGGTGTTGGTGGTATAGTGGTAGATACACTTGCCTTCCAAAGAGCAAGATAGAAGGTGAGAACCAACACTCAGGGTTGTCCTTTGACCATCCCCCCAACACATGCCATGCCGCAGCACCTGCACTCACACGTATGAGTGCATACACACATACACAACATAAAGATAATAAAAGAACTAGTTTACCTGGGTGTGGTGGTGCTTGCTTTTTTTTTAATTTTTATTAACATTTTCCATGATTATAAAATATATCCAATGGTAATTCCCTCCCTCCCACCCCCATACTTTCCCATTTGAAATTCCATTCTCCATCATATTACCTCCCCATTACAATCATTGTAATTACATATATACAATATCAACCTATTAAGTACCCTCCTCCCTTCCTTTCTCTTCCCTTTATGTTTCCTTTTTAACTTACTGGCCTCTGCTACCAAGTATTTTCATTCTCATGCAGAAGCCCAGTCATCTGTAGCTAGGATCCACATATGAGAGAGAACATGTGGCGTTTGGCTTTCTGGGCCTGGGTTACCTCACTTAGTATAATCCTTTCCAGGTCCATCCATTTTTCTGCAAATTTCATAACTTCATTTTTCTTTACCACTGAGTAGAACTCCATTGTATAAATGTGCCACATCTTCATTATCCACTCATCAGTTGAGGGACATCTAGGCTGGTTCCATTTCCCAGCTACTATAAATTGAGCAGCAATAAACATGGTTGAGCAAGTACTTCTAAGGAAATGAGATGAGTCCTTTGGATATATGCCTAGGAGTGCTCTAGCTGGGTCATATGGTAGATCAATCTTTAGCTGCTTTAGGAACCTCCACACTGTTTTCCACAATGGCTGGACCAGATTGCATTCCGGTGGTGCTCGCTTTTAACCCCAGCACTTGGGAGGCAGAGGTATAAGGACTGCTGTGAGTATGAAGCTAGCCTGAAACTACACAGTGAATTCCAGGTAAGCCTAGGCTACGACAAGACCCTATCTCAAAAAAAAAAAAAAAGGGACTGATAAGTGCATATCCTCTAATAAAAAGAGTATGCTTTGGATTGGATAGATGGTTTAGTGGTTAAGGTGCTTGCCTGCAAAACCTAAGGACCCATGTTCTACTTCCCAGATCCCATGTAAGCCAAATGCACAAGGTGACGCATGTGCAAAGTCGCACACACACAAGGGGTTTAAAAAAAAGGCCAGTCTTTTTGGCTTGCCTCAAAAAAAAAGTTGTTTTTGTTGTTGTTGTTGTTGGTTTTTCAAGGTAAGGTCTTGCTGTAGCATATAGGCTGACCTGGAATTCACGATGTAGTCTCAGGGTGGCATTGAACTCACAGTGATCCACCTCTGCCTCTCAAGTGCTGGGATTAAAGGCATGTGCCATCACACCCAGCTAAAAAATGTATGTTTGAGGATTTATAAAATGCTAATTTTTTGTTTATTTTTATTTATTTATTTAAGAGCGACAGAGAGAGAGAGAAAGAGAGAGAAAGTGGGAGCACCAGGGCCTCCAGCCACTGCAAATGAACTCCAAATGCATGCTCCACCTTGTGCATCTGTCTTACGTGGGTCCTGGGGAATTGAGCCTCTAACCAGGGTCCTTAGGCTTCACAGGCAAGTGCTTAACTGCTAAGCCATCTCTCCAGCCCCCTAAAAAGCTAATTTTTAAGAATCTAGATGATGAGCAAATGGGGCAAGAGAAGCTAAACTGACCAAACAACAACAACAAAAAAAAAAAAAAACCCACAAACACAACTGTGTGAATTTGGTCAAAGACAAAAGTCAGCTAACAAATACAGATTAATGACACCTTAAAAACAAACTTCTGGGACTGGGGAGATGGCTTAATGGTTAAGGTACTTGCCTGAGAAGCCTAAGACCTAGGTTCAATTCCCCAGGACCCACATAAGGCAGATGCACAAGGTGGCACATGCATCTTGAGTTCGTTTACAGTGGCTAGAGGCCGTGGCATGCCCATTCTCTATCTGCCTCTTTCTCTCAAATAAATAAATAAAATATTTAAAAAACTTTTTCTGCATCTTATGGAATACCTTGTAGGTGTTTATTTACATAGCAGGACATTTCAGTGTGCCTTGGTTTTTATGCAAAATAATCCACAGAAATCTGTACCTAAGAAACAGATTAAATAGAAAGCTATCCTGGAATGCTGGAAATGTGCATTTACCCAAACTTAATATCCAAGTTGTAGGGACCTAGAAAAGCAGAACTGTGAGCATGAAGGCTGGCCACTGAGGCCAACCACTCCAACGCCTGCTTCTCTGGTCCATCATCTCGGCATCTGCCTATTCAACACAACTTTTGTCTAAGTGGCCAAAGGCTCTGGGCACACCACAGATGCTCGTTCGGAGGAAGGACTTGCAGATACACTGCAGCTGGCGGTCAACCCGCCCGCGGGAGGAAGACTTGCTCCAGGGCCAGACCTGAGCTGAACACAAATGGCTCTCTGCAGAAGCACTGGTTCCCAGAGGCCAGTGGACCATTAATGGTCTGAATACAAAACCAATTAGACTCACAGTAAGAACCGGAGTTCCACTCAAATCAGGAATCTTTATAAACGCAGCCTGACTTTCTGTGGGCCCCAGGGAAAGACACTAATTCTAGGTGCTCCCAGGATCTCACAACACCTAAAATAATCAAACATTACACTGCCAGCATTCCAACACGGTTCTTCTGAGAGCAGAACCAGGCCCAAGTCCCAGAAGACAGTACCGACACTTACTTAATTACCTGAAAACTAATTTTAAGTTCCAAAAATAAGACTCCAGTTAACCTGGAATGAGTAAGTAACCTACCTGGCTGCATGGCCCTGATGCTATCTGTCTGCTAGCCAGGGAACTTGGAGAGGATTTGACCTACCCGGATTGCAAAGTAGTTCACACCGTACATCTCCAGGTCCTGAGCTATCTTCAAATACTCCATTTCAGCTTCATCCCTGTGAGGAGAATGGGAGACACTGTCATTAGGAGTAAGTGACAAGGGTGAAGACAGACACCTGCCTCTTCTCTGGACTCATGATACCTGCAGAAAGCTTGAACCAGACCAGCAACCAGCGAAGCTTCTCCCGACAGAGTCTATTACACACAGCAGAACTTCCCATCTCCATGAAAATAAGAAAACAGACTCATTATGCTGTCTCTGGGCTTCAATTTCACACTTTGCCCTTGGTAAATACTGACATCTGTCTCAAATGATTAAAGAAAAGACTGGGGGCTGGGAGTACAGCTCAGCGATACAGCACTTGCTGAGCATGTGCAAGGCCCTGGGTTCCATCTCCAGCTCGGCAGAAAGCAAAAACAAAAGCATAGCATGCTACTTCAACCTTCACATGTGTCACTGAAGTTGCTGCCTTGTATTTGTGTGTTTTCTTAACCTGGACAGCTTGGTAATGAACAACTTCCTCTGTAAGCTATCTGAAAGCTACTTTCTTTTTTTTTTTGGTTTTTCGAGGTAGGGTCTCACTCTGGTCCAGGCTGACCTGGAATTAACTCTGTAGTCTCAGGGTGGCCTTGAACTCACGGCGATCCTCCTACCTCTGCCTCCCAAGTGCTGGGATTAAAGGCGTGCGCCACCACGCCTGGCTGAAAGCTACTTTCTTGATTGTACGTCTTGGGGTGCTGCTGAAGGTTAAGGCTAGAATATTTGGGTCATAAAAAACCCAAGTCAGATCACCTACTTCTGTGTTATAAGTCAAATTTAAAGCATGCTTTTGAAGCAGCAATGACTTGCAGAAAACTCCCAAATAGGTAATGGTATTGAAATAATTTAACTCAAGCCTCCTTGTGACCTTGTCCTTTTTCCTCTCTCTCTGATCTCAAAATGCTCTCAAATGGATTTTAAAAATTCACCCTCAGAGAATGCCAAGTGTTGGCAAGCAGGTGAAAGAACCAGAAATCACACACACTGCTGATGTAAATTAGTTCAATTACTTTGGGAAACTGTTTTACATTATTGTAACAGTAAAAACCAAGAGACAATCCAGCAACCTAAGTGTCCTTCAATAGAAGAATGGACAAATAATTTGTAATATATTAATATAGTGCAGCTGGGTATGGTGGCACACACCTTTAGTCCCAGCACTTGGGAGGCAGAGGTAGGAGGATTGCCATGAGTTCAAGGCCACCCTGAGAATACATAGTGAATTCCAGGTCAGCCTGGGCTACAGTGAGAGTCTACCTCAAAACAACAAAAAATGAATAAATAAAATAAATTTTTAAAAGTGGAATTCTGCACGGCCATGAAAATGAAAAAGTTATTGCTACATGCCACAAACTCAAATCTCACAATATGAGCCTGAATAAAAAAAGGGTATGAAAATAGGCAATGTTTGGCTAGGGGTATAGCTTAGGGATAGAATCGTTGCCTAACATGTGAGAGGCTTTGCATTTAGAAAGAAAAGGAGAGAAGAGAGGAGAGGAGAGGAGAGGACAGGAGAGGAGAGGAAAACAGAAAGAAAAGAGAGAAACAGGTAACACTAATCTCTGGCATTAAAAATCAGGAAACTAGGTCTGGAGAGAAGGCTTAGCAATTAAGGCACTTTCCTACAAAGGTAAAGGACCAACTATCAATTTCCCAGGACCCACATATGCCAGATGCACAAGTTAGCACATGCATCTGGAGTTCATTTGCAGCAGCTGGAGGCCCTGGTGTGTTCATTCTCTCTCTCTCTCTCTCAAATAAACTTAGAAAAAAGTATCAGGAAACTCTGGGCGAGAGTGAGACCCTACCTCCAAACCCTCCCCCTCAAATAAAAAAATCAGGGAACTGGTGCACGCTTTTAACCCCAAGACTCGGAAGGCAGAGGTAAGAGGAGTGCTGTGAGTTTGAGGTCAGCCTGACTATATAGTGAATTCCAGGTAAGCCTGGGCTAGAGTGAGACCTTACCTGGGGGCGGGGGGACCAGGAACTGGGGCTAGAGAGATGGTTCTCTACGTAAAGCCAGATGCACAAGACGGTACATGTGTCTAGAGTTTGTTTGTAGTGGCTGTAGGCCCTGGTAATTCTAGTAAATAAATTTTTTTTTAAAAAAAAAAAGAAGAACTGGAGAGATGACTTAGAGGTTAAGGTGCTTGACTGCAAAGTCAAAGGACCCAGGTTCCAAGGTGTGGTGGTGCACACCTTTAATCCCAGCACTTGGGAAGCAGAGGAAGGTGGATCACTGTGAGTTCAAGGCCACCCTGAGATTACATAGTGACTTCCAGGTCAGCCTGGACAAGAGTGAGACCCTACCTTGAAAAACAAAAACAAAAACAAAAGACCCAGGTTTGATTCCCCAGGACTCACATAAGCCAGACGCACATGGTGGTGCATGTGTTTGGAATTCATTTGTAGAGGCTGGAGGCCCTGGCATGCCCATTCTCTCTCTCTCTCTTTCTCTCTCTCTCTCTCCCTTCTCAAATAAATAAGTAAAAGTATATATGAATGATATGGTAGGAAGTTAATTCGAAGAAAAGAAAAATTTAAAGCCAAATGCAAAGATGACCAATTTCACCAATTTCTAAAGCCATCGGGGTAGAGTACTATTCAGGTTTTAGTTTACAAAAATCAGAGATTGGTAAAGACAAATGCTGAGGAGAAGCTAGGGTGGTGAAAACCTAACACCACTGATGGTACTATACCAACAGATGCAATCGTTTTGGAGGGTGATTTGGGGCACCTGTCAAAACACAAACTATTCACATTTTAATCAGCAACTCTTCCAACAATCTAGTCTCAGTCTACTTGTGCAATTGCAATAATAATGAGATTGGGCACTGTAGAAATTTTTGAAGTGAAAACATGCAGACACTCCAAATGTCATCAGTGGAAGGCTACACTCAAAAGCAAGGGCTCCGCAGACCAGAAATTCCAAAAGTTAAACTGCTAGCAATCCAGTGAACGCAGCAGTTTTGTACACTCTGGTAGGCAGAATACATGCTCACTTTAAGTTTCTTTAAGATTTTATTTATTTATCTGAGAGAGAAAATGGGCACACACTGGCTTCTAGCCACTGCAAACAAACTCCAGATACATGTACCATTTTGTGCACCTGGCTTTATGTGGGTACTGGGGAATTGAACCTGAGGCATTAGGCTTTGCAGGCAAGCGCCTTAATTGCTGAGCCATCTCTCCAGCCCTATCACTTTGTTTGTTTGTTTGTTTGTTTTTCAAGGTAGGGTCTCGCTCTAGCCCAGAGGGACCTGGAACGCTGAGCTCCAGGCTGGTCTCAAATTCACAGCAGTTCTCCTACCTCTGCCTCCCAAGTGCTGGGATTAAAAGTGTGCACCACCACTCCCGACCGCACTTCCGTTTTCCTTGTCTGTGACCCTCTACCGCTGAGCCACAGCCCTAGCCTGTCACATTGCACGTCGTACCAGTGCACCAGAGAAAGCCAGGTACAGACCACACTGAAGACCATTTTACTCCCGCTCTCTTTTCTTTTAATATACTTCAGTACTGCATTTGTTCAACAAGCACGTCCTAGTTTTGCGGTTATTTAAGAGAAAAGCCCGTAAAGAAATGTAAACAAGGAGGAAGCACCCTCACCTGGCTCGGCCGCGGTGCTCAGCATACCAAGCAGTAATTCTCTCCTCCCACATTTCCGGAGTCATCTGATACAAATTTATTACCTACCAAAAAGAGAGCAAAATAAAAAACCCACACACAAGTAAGTCTGAGTATTGTTTACCATTTTTATAATTACACATCATTTTTACAAAATGACAGGCCTATTTTTAAGGAGCTGCACACAGGGAGTCACACGCAGGGCACCGGTGGCTGTTTAAAAAGCACCGTTCAAGCTGGAGCAACCTGAAGCTGCAGGATTCCTCAGGCCAAGCTCTGCTCCTGGACTGGCAGGCAGGGCCTCCCCTCCCCAGGGACCACAATGCTCACTGACCCGGGCCTCCCCCTGCACGTAGGACCACAGTGACAGAGGCTACAAAAGGGGAAGGGGCCTAAGGGAGGATGGCCTTCTGTGGCTAATGAATAAGATGAACAAGGATGAGTATTAAAAGCCACGGGAGGGGGGGGGTTGGGAATTTAGTGGATGAGTGCTTGCCTAGGAACTGCAAGGGGCCCTGGGTTCAGTCTGGGTGGGGGGCAACACAAGACCTCCCCCAACCTCACCTCCTCTTCCACCCGAACAACTCAATTCCCCAAGCTGAACACACACAGATCACACACCTTTCTGGAATCAATGTCCTTGAACTATCTTTAGAAATCACATCAGAGAAACATTTACAAGCCATACTCTTCACGGCAACTCCAACCTAACGACATGAAGCTTTGCTGGGTTTTTGTTTGTTTTGTTTTTGAGACAAGGTCTTACTCTGTAGCTGGGTTGGCCTTGATCTCATGATCCTCCTGCCTCTGTCTCCTGAGTAATGGTATTCCAGGTATGCACCACTATGTCCAGCTAAACCTTTGCTTATGTGTGTGTGTGTGTGTGTGTGTGTGAGAGAGAGAGAGAGAGAGAGAGAGAACTGGCACACCAGGGCCTCTAGCCACTCCAATCAAACTACTAATGTGTGTGCCACCTTATGAGTCTGGCTTATGTGGATTCTGGGGAATCGAACATGGGTAGTTTTAGGTTTTGCAGGCAAGCACCAATCACTAAGCCATCTCTCCAGCCCAAACCTTTGCTTTTTTATATGCTCAAAAGAGAAATCTGGGTGTGATGGTGCACACTTAGAACCCCAGTACCTCAGGAGGCTGAGGCAGGAGGAGTCTAGGCCAGCCTAGACTACATAACAAGAGTTTGTCTCAAATAATAATAATAAAAAGAAAAAAAGAAAAAAACATGCTTAAATAAGATTCCATATTCTTTTCTCAAGATGACAAGCTATTTATGGAAATGTGCTTGCCATGTACTTCCAACATCTGCTATGTTTTCCCAAACAGGGAATCTGATTTCTTACCCTTTTTGGAAGCAACTCTTCTTGGGCCAAAAATCCTCGCTTGTGCACAGAGGGGTCATAGTCACCATACTGGAAGAGGAAAAGAGAGTAAGAGATTCTAAGGACTACTGTCATTTCTTTTCTTTCTTTCTTTTTTTTTTTTTTTGGTTTTTCAAGGTAGGGTTTCACTCTGGTCCAGGCTGACCTGGAATTAACTCTGTAGTCTCAGGGTGGCCTCGAACTCACGGCGATCCTCCTACCTCTGCCTCCCGAGTGCTGGGATTAAAGGCGTGCGCCACCACACCCGGCTATACTGTCATTTCTTAACAGGGCTCAACTTAGTTTGCTCCTCCCACAAGCCCCAGTGAGCAATTCAATTCTGATGACAAGTCAAGATTTCAACCTTGCCAGATTTCTTTGTTATCCTTGAATGAAAATACAAAGCTGATTATATCTATGAACAACAGAGTTGCGAAATCCCATAAGGGATAGATGGGTGATGTGCTAATAAGAATGTGACATTTGTTTGGAAATGTAGTCTTGCTTTATAACCCTCAGAGAAAGCAGTCACTTCCAAACCATTAGCTTTGGAATGGAAACAACAAAACACAAGCGTGAAAGTTGTGATTAACAAAGTGTGATAAGAGTCTTACCTACAAATGCTTCTAAGTGGCTGGTAATTGAAGCCAACTGCTAGGTGGGAACTGAGAATAATGCAGGCCATATTTTAATATCTTTTGCTCAAGGCTCTGAAAATTGTTTTGGAAAGATCTGCTGTCAGTCCTGTCAATCCTACCACACAGAGAGATGAGTAAAAGGTGCACTGACTTAGCAAATGCTGCACAGTAAGTCATCACTGGGGCTGGAAATGGGCCCTGAATTTTCTTTTCTTTTTTTCTTTTTTTTTGTTTCCAAAGTTTATTAAAAATCAAAGAATAGAAAAACTTTACATAAAAATATGTCAATTTTAGTGTCCACATTGTTGTCCACACACAAAAAAATCGAAACATGATATCTTCTGTTAAATCTGTAGCATGCCATGCTAATCTCTGTATCATTCCAATTTTAGTATATGTGCTGCCGAAGCGGGCTCTGGGCCCTGCATTTTAATTTACCCCTCCAGCGACAATGACTTAGAACCTACCTGGAAAAATCAGGAGGAAAAAAAAAGTTCCTGCAGGGTGTGATAATGTTTAATCCCAGCACTCAAGAAGCAGAGGTAGGAGGACAGGGGGACTGCAGTGAGTTTGAGGTCAGCCTAAGACTACACAGTGAATTCTAGGCTGGCCTGGGCTAGACAGAGACCCTACATCCCTGACCCTCTCCCCGCAAAATACTAGTTTCTTTCCTAGAAAACTTAAGTCTGAACAAAGAATAATCCACAATGGGAAAATGAGGCTAAGGTGGGGCTCAGTGATAAAGCACTTAACCAGTATGCACAAGGCCCTGGGTTTAACACCACACACGAAAAGAAAAAAGTATACAGGGCTGGAGAGATGGCTTAGTGGTTAAGGCGCTTGCCTGTGAAGCATAAGACTCAGGTTTGATTCCCCAGTACCCATGTAAGACAGATACACAAGGTGGTACAAGCATCTGGAGATCGTTTGCAATGGCTCAAGGCTGTAACACCTTATTCTCTCTCTCTCAAATATATAAATAAATATTTTTAAGAAAAAATGTGTTTAAACAAAGATGAAGGGTGATGCCAGGGGTGGTGGTGCACACCTTTAATCCCAGCACTTGGGAGGCCTGAGCTAGAGTGAGATTCCACCTAGAAAAACAAAAACACAAAAACAACAACAGAAAAAAAAAGAGATGAAGGTTGAGGAGCTGGCTCAGTGGGTAAAGTGCTTGCCTTGCAAACATGAGGACCTGAGTTTAATATCCAGTAGCCACGTAATAATGCCAGACATGGTGGCGTGTGCCTGAAGTGCCAGCACTGGGGAGGCAAAGACAAGAGGATCTCTGGAGCCTGCTCACTAGCCAGTCTAGCCTACGTGGAGAGCTTTAGGCCAAACAGTGACCCTGACTCAAAAAGAAGTAGACAGGCTGAGTATGCTCAGTGGGTAGGAGAACTTGCTGTGCAAGCCAGAGCACCTGTGTTCAATCCCCAGGACCCACGTAAAAATCTGAGCATGACTGCTCATGCCTGTAATCTTATTGCTGAGGGCAGTGAAGACAGAAGATTGCTGGGGCTCCCTGGTCAGCTGTCTAACTTAAAAATGGGGAGCTCGGAGCTGGGCGTGGTGGCACATGCCTTAATCCCAGCACTTGGGAAGCAGAGATAGGAGGATCACCCTGAGTTCGAGGCCACCCTGAGACTACATAGTAAATTCCAGGTCAGCCTGGGCTACAGCGAGACCTTACCTCAAAAAAACAAAAAAAAAGCAGGGAAGCTCTGGCTGGAGAAATGGATTAGAAGTTAAGAAGTTAAGGCACTTGTCAGCCATGCCAAAGGACCCACATAAGCCAATGCACAAGGTGGCTCATGCCTCTGGAAGCCCTGGCACGCCCATTCTCTCCTGCCCCCTTTCTGTCTGTCTGTCTCTCAAATATATAAAAATGAGGGGAGGGGGGCTGGAGAGATGGCTTAGCTGTTAAGGCATTTGCCTGCAAAGCCAAAGGACCTCAGTTCGATTCCCCAGGACCCATGTGAGCCAGATGTACAAGATGGCACATGTGTCTGGAATTTGTTTGCAGTGGCTGAAGGCC
Organism: Jaculus jaculus; assembly: GCF_020740685.1. Classification (NCBI taxonomy): domain Eukaryota; kingdom Metazoa; phylum Chordata; class Mammalia; order Rodentia; family Dipodidae; genus Jaculus; species Jaculus jaculus. Next base: position 9,687,952 of record NC_059114.1, on the reverse strand, counting down.
CTGGCATGTCCATTTTCTCTCTCTCTCTCTCCCCCTGTGTCTTTCTCTCTCTCAAATAAATAAATAGTAATAATAAAAGAACAGGGAGCTCTAGGTTCAGTGAGAAACTCTGTCTTAATGAAATATGGTGGAAGAATAGAGAAGGACACAGACATTCTTTTCTGACTGCTACATGTGTTCACATATGCACATACCACACACAGCAAGGGAGAGAGAGAGGTGGGTAGCATTTCTAATGACAGCACCCAAGACTGTGTCTGGTCTCCATAAACAAACATGTATGTTTATATGCATGCATACCATACGAAAGAGTGTGAAACAGAGTAGAAAATTGAAGCCTGTCTCTTATGAGTCAGCATTCAATGGTTTCTCTTTTCATCAGTAGCAGGGTTTGGTTCTAGCCAGCAATACTGGTATGGCCAGGCACAAAGCTGCTGGCCTCATGTCTCACCAAATGGAGTCAGGATCTTGCCCACCCTCTTATAACCAAAGAGCCTATGGCATGCTTTCTTATGTAGTCTCCAACCGGAAACTTGACAGTCAAGCAACAGGTGCAGCATTGAAAGGAAAGGCTTATCAGTTATGGAACAGCCTAGACACCTACCTAAAATGGAGTGAGTGTTAGGTGTTCAGGAATAAAGCCTTTGAATCCCAAGCCCTAGGTTTCTGTCTGCTTTTTTAAAAGACTTTTTATTTTATTTTTATTTATTTGTTTTTATTCGACAGAGAAAGAGGGATTGAGAGTGAGAGAGAGAATGGGCACGCATCTGAAGTTCGTGTGCAGTGGCTGGAGTTTGTGTGCAGTGCCTGGAGGCCCTGGTGTACCCATTCTCTCTCCCCCTACCTCTTTCTCTGTCAAATAAATAAACAAATAAAAATAAAACATTTTAGAGCCGGGCGTGGTGGCGCACGCCTTTGATCCCAGCACTCGGGAGGCAGAGATAGGAGGATCACCCTGAGTTCAAGGCCACCCTGAGACTACAGAGTTAATTCCAGGTCAGCCTGGACCAGAGTGAGACCCTACCTCGAAAAACCAAAAATAAATAAATAAATAAATAAAATAAAACATTTTAAAGAGAGAAGGAAAATTGTTAAATTATTGTATTTATTTAGGAAAGCACAAAATCAAGAGAAAGAAATAGACACACCCATGTAGTCTGACAGCCCATGTGGTGGGCCTGAACGAAATGTGAAAAGAGAGTTAGAGAAGAAAGAAAAGAAAGTACAAAGAGCTCCTGCCACGTAGAGGGCAGGAGGGGATAAAGAGCGCATGTGGGAGCAGGAGTCAGGGGCGACTCACCAGAACCTGGAGGTTCATGAGTGATGAACCAGCTGCCCAGAGTGTTCGTCCTCCCTTTGATAAACGTATTTATAACGTTACTCCAGTAGCCTTTACCTTCTGGTTCAGGTGAACCAGAGAGTCAGCTGATTGGTCTGGGCTACAGGCTGTCTCAGGAAGAGGCCAGCCAGTGTGCCAAGTTCTGGGGACTGAATTTGACCAAGCACAATGTCAGGATCAGATTTAAATTCTAGGACGGGGAACCTCCACCCCAGGAGGGGCTCAGGCTGTTCGTGGGGGGAAAAAACATAGATCTAAGGAGAAGATAAGAAATCAGATCAAAGCCAGGTGTGGTGGTGCACTCCTTTAATCCCAGTACTCAGGAGGCAGAGGTAGGAGGATTGCCATGAGTTTGAGGCCACCCTGAGACAACATAGTGAATTCCAGGTCAGCCTGGGCTAGAGTGAGACCCTACCTCAAAACCCGACCCCCCCCCCCAAACAAACCAGATCATACTTTGATCTCTAGCAAAGTGGAGACTGCAAGAGTAGGCCCAAAGACATTCCTGCTTTTTTTTGTTTGTTTTCTTGAGGTAGGGTCACACTCAGACCAGGCTGACCTGGAATTCACTTTTTCACTTTGTCTCAGGGTGGCCTCGAACTCACTGCAATCCCACTACCTCTGCCTCTGGAATGCTGGGATTAAAGGTGTGCACCACCACACCCAGCAGTCCTGTTTTTGTTTTTGTTTTTTTCCAAGGTAGGGTCTCACTCTAGCCCAGGCTGACCTGGAATTCACTCTGTGTTCTCAGGGTGGCCTCGAACTCATGACAGTCCTCCTAACTCTGCCTTCCGACTGCTGGGATTAAAGGCGTATGCCACCATACCAGGCTTTTAGAATCGCATTGTTTTTTGAGTGATAAATTAATCTCTCAAGTTAAAATATTTGTTTGTTATTGAGGCAATCTCATGTAGCTCATGCTGGCTTGAACTTGCTGATATATAGCTGAGGCTGGCCTTGAACCTGATCCTCCTGCCTTTGCTTCCTGTGTTGGCATTACAGACCTATACCACTACACTGCCTTAAACATTTTAAATATGTCATAGTTTTGTCTAGGGTTTCACTCTAGTCTAGACTGACCTGGAATTCACTCTGTATTCTCAGGGTGGCCTCGAACTCACAGCTATCCTCCTACCTCTGACTCCCAAGTGCTGGGATTAAAGACATGCGTCACCATACCTGGCTATGTCACAGTTTTTATAACCATGTCTATGAATTTCTTCATTCAAAAGACTAGAAGGGGTTGACAGTATGACTCAGTGGTAGAGCCTGGTATGTCTGAGGCCCTTAATTCAATCTGCAGGACTAAAACAAAAAATTAGAGGGAGAAAAGGAAAAAATAAAATAAAAATAAAAAAAAAAACATAGAGGGAACTTTTTTTTCCCAATCCCTCCTGGAAGCCCAGAGATGTAGTAAGCCCCAACCACAGGGAAGTCTGACAAGCTCTCTGGAGAGGGAGCTACAGAGCCGAGGAAAGAGGCCATGGTAAGGTCTAGGTTCTATACCAGCGCTTGTACTTAATATGTGACTCATAGAGTTTAGTGTCTCCGTTTTCCCTGCTGTAAAATGGAAATTATAACAGTAATTATCTTACAGGACTCTCATTAAGTAATGCTTGCCAAGTTTAAAAAATGATTTTTAACACATACAGCCCAGATTTCAAAAGATCTTAAGTGTGGGCTGGGGAGATACTTCCGTGGGTAAGAACACTTGCTGTTCAACCATAAAGGTTGAAAGGGCCTTGATTCACCCTGAATTCAACTCTCAACACCCCATAAAAAGCTGGGCATATCCACGCACGCATGTAGCCCCAGCCCTGTGGAGAACAAGGCAGGAGAATTGCTGGGGCTTACTGGTCAGTCTAAACAAAAACAGCTGCTCCAGTTTTAGTGACAGATTCCATCTCAAGGAAACAACAAGGAGGAGTGAAAGAGAAGGATGTCCGTTCTGCTCTGTCCTCTACAGGTATGTGCATGGGGCACACACATCTCCACACACGCGAGTCTACATGCCACATATACTTAAGTACATGCCACATACACTTAAGCATGTATGCACACACAAAAAAAACACTTAAAACTGGTTTTTTTTTTTTTTTTTTTTTTTTTGTCAAATGAGAGCTCTGGCCCTGGAAGTTCTTGAAAGAAGAGCTCTGTAATGCTGCTCTGGAGGTCCTGTAAGACACCCCTCTCTTAAACCTTGGCTTTTCATCTGTAAAGCAAGGGGCAAGACTGTACCAGCCTCACAATGGGGAGATGAGGAGAATGTATAGCAGTTCAGGCAAGCATTCAGCATGGTGCCTGGCTCCTGATGGAAGTTAGATACTATCATTATTAGTATCTTCTGCATTAAGGCCACACTAGTCACTGAGGACCACCCCCCCCCCAAGAGGAGGATAAGAGAATGTAAATGAAAGCCCTATTTCAACAATGCAGACCAAATTTTAATGCAAAAGTAAGCAGATATGCAAAAGTAAAGTTGTAAATTCAGGTTCCAAAGGCTTCCAAGATTAACGACCCCATTGTTAAATTATACCAAGCTCCCAGCTACTCCGCTGATCAAATGCATTACATCTGAGCAGTGCAGAGGTGCTGAAAAAACTTCTCCACTGGACTAACTCTGCACACAACATTAAAGCCACCTTGATGTGAGATGCGTAGGTCCACTCTTAAATGTCTCTAAAAGACAAAGGGAGAAAAAACAACCCAAGGCTGTGGCAGTGGTGAATATAAAAGAAAATCACACCACTTCATAGATAGAGATGGCTACTTCCCACCCTTTTATGTAACAGACACATTCTGATAACATGCCCAGGGTGAGCTCGCAGTGGAAGAAAAGAGGCTGGGGTTTCAGTGTTCTGCAACTATGTGGGGTTGTGACTAATTTTGTAGTTAGCATTCAGCAGTCCTGCATTAAAGAGAAACCCCTAAATTGTCTAAACTTCAGAACTCACAACATCCTATCTACCATGACATATACCACTTGAATTTGAATTTAAGAAGGGAGAAGGCTGGGGTGCAGCTCAGTGTCAGAGAACATGCTTAGGATGCATGTAGCCATGGGTTCAATCTTCAGAAAATCAAATTGAACAAAACAAGTATCAATATCACCTTGTGTAACTGGCAATTAGATCAAATTCTTTCATAAAGTAAACAATCTTAAATTTGTTTGTAGCTGCTTTTGGGCTGGGGGTGGAGCTCTACAGTTCCTGTTTAGCTGGATCAGATCCCAAAGTTAAAAATTCACCAATAAAACTGGGTGTGGTGGTGCACACCTTTGATCCCAGGCAGAGGTAGAGGATCATTGAGTTCGAGGCCAGCCTGGGACTACAAAGTGCCAGGTCAGGTTGGGCTAGAGTGAAACCCTGCCTTGAAAATACAAAAAAAAAAAAAAAAAAAGGCTAGAGAAATGGCTTAGCAATTAAGGCAGTTGCCTGCAAAGTCAAAGGACCCAGGTTTGATCCCCCAGGACCCACAAAAGCCAGATACACAAGCTAGAGGGGCAAGGGTAAGAGGATCACCTTGAATTTGAGGCCAGCTGAAGACTATACAGTGTATTCCAGGACAGCCTGGGCTAGAGCGAGACCCTCCCTCAAAAACTCCCCCCAAAAGTCAATTCTTTGTCATTGTCTCTCCCCCACCCCTCAAATGGAGGGGGAAGAGGTTACCTATATTGCTCCTATGTTAAACTCTTAGGCTCAAGTGATTCTCCTGCCTCAGCCTCCTAAAGAACTGGACCTGGCTACTTAGCAATAATTCCCAAGTCAAATGGAGTCTCTTTCTGGACATTAACAATTTCCTCTGGGTACATGTATGGAAGATTAGAGCAAATGCTCTGAATAGGAATTAACAATGCATAAAAATTTATTTGATATATATGAAAAATAGAACCCTGCCACACCACAATTCCTGATGAATAAAAGACTTAAACCTATAAACAAAAACCCATTAAAAAAAAAACAACAAAAACACAACTACAGCTGGAGAGATGGCTTAGTGGTTAAGGTGCTTGTTTGCCAAGCCTAAGGACCCAGGTTCGATTCCCCAGTACCCACATAAACCAGATGCACAAGGTGGCACATGTGTTTAGATCTAGAGTTTGTCTGCAGTGGTTAGAGGCCCTGAGGCACCCATTCTCTCTCTCTCTCTCTCATCTCTATTACTCAAATAAATAAAATATTTTAAAAAAACAACAAACTAGGGCTGGAGAGATAATTGAGCAGTTAAGGCACTTGCCTGCAAAGCAGGGTTCAATTTCCCAGTACCCATGTTTACAGATGCACAAAGTGGCACATATATCTGGAGTTCATTTACAGTGGCTGGAGGCCCTGGCATGCCCATTCTCTCAGTCTCTCTTCTATCTTCTCTCTCTGCTTGCAAATAAATAAATATTTGGAAAAAAAAAAAAAAAACTAGGCCAGGCATGGTGTGGTTGCACACGCCTTTAATCCCAGCACTAGGAAGGCAGAGAAGATATATACTGGTGGTGAAGCCATTCTTAAATCTGATATGTAAAAATAGACAAAAGGTTGATATCTATAATATAGGGAGCTCCTACAAAAAAAATCAGAAAAAGAAGTAATATAACAGAAAAGGAAGGAACCATAAACAGCTACTGCAAAGAAAAAAGAAATACAAATGGCTAGTTAATCCATGTGAAGAACTCTGTGGCAATCACAGAAATGCAATTAAAAAATCTATTTTTGGGTCTGGAGAGATGGCTTAGTGGCTAAGGCACTTTCCTGCAAAGCCAAAGGATCCAGGTTCAATTCCCCAGGACCCACATAAGCCAAATGCATCTGGAGTTTATTTGCAGCAGCTGAAGGCCCTGGCGTGCCCGTTCTATTCCTCTCACTCTTTCTAGGTGCCTCTTTATCTCAAATAAATAAAAATAAATGAAAAATAAATTTAAAAATCTATTTTTCTATCAGGTTAGCAAAAATGTAAAAGACTAACAGCATCCACTCTTATAAAGGATGTGTGCAAACAGGAATCCTCACATGCTACTGTTGGGACTTAAATTGGAACAACACTTCTGGAAACCATTTATGTACTTGATTTTTAGATGAAATTCGCATACATAAAATTTACCACTTCAAATGTACAATTCAGTGATTTTCAGTATGTCCGGAATGCTATGCAACTATCAACACTGGCTAATGTGAACATTTTCATCACCTTCAAAAGAAACACCCACAGTCACCAGCAGTCACTCCTAATTTCCTCCTCCTGCTGCCACCTGGCAACCAGTAAATCTACTTTCTGTCTCTGTGGCGTTGTCCAGTGTAGACATTTCATGTAAGTGGAATTCCACAGTATGTCGTCTTTCGTGTCAGGCTTCTTTCACTTGGCATTACTTACATTTTAAATGTCCTTCAACTCAGCTATGCCATTTCTCTATATTTGTCATAGCAAAATACTGTTACTATATACCCTGAGAGACATACACAAGGATGTTCACTGCGTCTGTTCAAACACTAGGAAAATAACAAAGAAAAACAGGGCTGGAGGTGTCGCTCTGCAGAGCATTTGTCTAGCAGACACAAGGTCCTAGGTTCTATCCCAGAGGGGAAAAAAAAAACAGCTTTTTTTCAAGCATGGTGGCAGCATGTTTATAATCCCAATATTCTACAAGTAGAGGCAGGGGAACCCCAAGTTTGATGCCAGCCTGGGCTACATAGAAAACTCTTTCAATAAACAAAACACAGGCTGGGGAGATGACTCACTGGGCAAGAGTGCTTACTGAACAAGCATGAAGACCAGCACCCACATAAAGAGCTAGGTAAGGCCATGTGTACCTGTAACCCCAGTGCTTAGGGGTGAAGAGATGGGAGGATCACTGGGGCTCACTGGTCAGCCAGTCTAACAACAAAAAAAACAAAACTGCATGAGCTCCAGGTTCGGTGAGCGGCAATAAAACGGAAGAGCAACAGAGGAGAACCCCTGACATACCCTCCTCTGTCCTCACACCCACGCACACGCAGTGGGCATACACCATGCACACATACACACCATACATACACACGCACATATGCCCCCCAAAACTTAAAGTAAAACACCCCCTACACACACACACACACACACACACACAAAAGGAAAAACGAATCTAAATATCTGCCAGTAAGGATAAGTTTAAGTAATCCCCAATCCCCCTTGTGACAGACCTGGCAGGAAGGAAGGTATTCTCAAGAGATCCTTCCTTCCTTCCCTTTGGCTATTGGACTATGGAAACAATGAACGGCAAGAAATTGGAATTTCCCCAGGAATCTCATGCTGGGACAAAGTAAAGGCTGAAGTTAGAGAGCAAACTTGTGTACCCTGGAAAGAGACTGCACACAGTGCTGGCAACAGGTCAGACCACCTTACAGGAGCAGCCAGAGCAGAAACAAAGATGGGCGGGGCCGTACTTGGACCAGGACTGCCTCGCTATCTATGCATACCTCTGGTCTTCTGCTCAAATCTACATTTAGGTCAGTATCCTGAGGATGGATTTAAGAGAGCCACTGGATTTCTTTGTCTCTCTTCTCAATGTGGCCACAATGAGTAAAGATCCTTTTTCTGCCTTTCACTATTAATTTGGCTATTTTAATTAACTGGCTTTACTGAGAACAGGTGGCTGGACCTGGGTGGCGGGGTGCTGTTAGGGACTGGGTTCTGACCATAACTCTGGTAGCCATCTGCCTGGCAGGTCCTCCCATTCTGGCAGTCTCAAGTGAAAAGGATGCAAGCCACCCCGCGGGAGCAGCAGTGCTGGGCACCATGGAGCTGAAATGTGGCTGCCAGGGGACGGCAAGGAGGACTGACTGCTGTAGGCATGGACTTCTTTTGAGGGTAAAGAAAATATTCTGGAATTAGACGGTGGTGCTGGTTGACAACATTCTGAGTGTACTACACACCTGGAATAGTCACACCGACATGGGACACTGGGAGTCAGCATGTGTCTCTCCTACAGTGACTGGTTCATCACACCTGGCACCCTGGAGGTTGTGCCAATTCATAATCCCTGCAGCAGGAAAATGTACTCCAACAATATGGTCACCCACCTGGGCTTCAACTGTGACCTTATGTTACTTTTTCTTGTTCCTGAGTACTGTGAAATCAAGTATTATTTTGTATTGAGAAGCCACTTTCTATAAAATGTCTGCTCATCATATACTTCATGTCCACTTTTCTGCCTTTGCTATAAGCTGAAGAATATTTACATTTAGGTTCATACCTCTTATCAAATCTATGCAATGCTACTTGTAGAAATGTTCCTTAAGGGGGCCATATAAATAGAGTTTAAAGACAGCACTGTTTATCATAGAGAAAAGAGAGAAACACCCTTCCTCTCTCACACAAGGAGAAGAGATACAGAAACTAGGGTCATTTATGAAAGACTCCTGCACAGCAGGTAAAAATCAACGAGGGACCTCTGCATGTGTGACAAGGACACACCTCAGATCAATCTAGTCACTCTTAAGTGAGAACAAGTACTGACTGCAGACTATGCAATCTAGCAACACTGAATCAACTTTTACCTTCTGGACATTTTCAAGTCAGTCTCCTCCTATACAACCAAGCACCCCCTACAGCGTGAACTTCATAGTCTCTCACCAGGACAAACACCAGAGCTTTTTACAGATGTCTCTTTCTGTTTCCAAACTTATCTCCCTCCAATCTGTTCTTCACATAGCCACCATGTTCTCAATCACTTAAATGAATTGTATTTTGCCACTTAGTCTCTGATCATCTTGAACTAAGAAATCCTGTTTCCTCTCCCACTCCTCTTTTCTTTTTCTGAATGTGATACGTGTCTGTGGGGCAGCACCAAAGGATTTATGAATGATAGACTATTCTCTCCCAAAGCCATTTTTTAAAATAAGAACACATTTCAAACACAAAATTATCAATATAAAATACAACAGGTAAGCTGTGTGTGCTGACACATGCCTTTAATCCCAGCACTCAGGAGACAGCAGTAGGAGGATTACTGTGAATTCGAGGCCAGCCTAGGACTACAGAGTGCCAGGTCAGCCTAGGCTAGAGTGAGATCCTACCTCAAAAAAACTAAAAAGAAAAAGAAAAAAAAAATCCAACAGGTGGTATAAACATTGCAAGATGTTTCTTAAGTCATGTGACTGGACCAAAACAATTCTACCCATACTTTGGATTCTAGCATAACTCAGGTTCTAACCAAGAAATATGGTTCTTGTTAACTGAACCATGTGATTAATATTTGTATTTATACTTTGAGGGTAATTGTTTCTTTATGCTTTGGAATTAACTGTGTCTATATCGTTGGAACAGCTGAAATTCAGTAATGAATACAGTTGTGCATAATTACATTCCATGTGTTAATGAGCTAAAGGTTGGAAAGGAAGCAAGCTGCACATAATGGAAGGAGATGGGATGACTTACTGAAAAGCTTGAGCTATTTTGATCAAGTAAATGAAATTAGAATGTAGTGAAAGGCAAACTTTGAAGCCCACTGGGGGACCTTTCACTAGACCATGAGAAGCAACAGCTAAGGGCTGACTAGACTCCTGGATCCCCAGTCCAGCTCCACTCTTCATCCCACTCTGCTTCAGTGCTCCTCAAGAGGTTCAGAGGTTGCCCAGTGGTTGCAAAGCCTGAAGGCCCAGGTTCAATTCCCCAGTTTCCATGTAAAGACAGATGCACAAAGTGGCGCAGGTACCTGAAGCTCATCTGCAGCAGCAGAGGCCTGGAGCACCCTCTCTCTCCTCTCTCTCTGTCTTCACAAATAAATAACTAAACATTTCTTTAGAAAGAGAGAGGTTCAGTGGTAGAGTGCTTGCCTATCACTTGTGAAGCTTTGGGTTCCATCTCCACAGTACAAAACAAGAAAAATAAGTGAGCCAGGCATGATGGCACACACCCTTAATCCCAGCCCTTGGGAGGCACAGGTAGAAGGGCTTCAGTTCCTGGTCACCGTGGGCTAGAGTGAGACCTGCCTAGAAAAAAATAAAATATCAGCAAAAATGTCCTTTCAAGACTCCATCAGCAGTCCCAGAAACTATAAGCATGTTATAGTAAGCCTTAGTTTCCTGAAAGCAGACTTTTAATGCCAGAAATTACCTTTATTTGTAAGATTCTTAAAATTAACACCGGAAAAAAAACAGTCAGAACATCCTCCTCCATATGAACCACATATGCTGTCTGTGAATCACTTTCATCTCCAAATTAGTAGGATCCAAATTAGTAGGGCTTTCCTACAGTGAAATCTGTTTAAACAAACATCTGCTGGTTCCCTGAAAAGTGATCCACCCTCCCTACAGGTGGCCTTTGAATTTGTGGCCCAAAATCCATACAAAGAAAATACAGCCATTGCGACTATGGTTGTCTCTGACAGCTTGGGTCTCTTCTCAGCTGAGAAAGGGAGAAAACCTGTGAACAGAACTGGACTCTGGGCCAGGGAGTGCTTGGATTTAATGGAAGTGACAATGACTGCTTCATCACTGTCAAGGCAATACTGATTGAAAGGACACATTTTTCCTGTTACTAATATTCTTGATCAAAGCATAAAAGGAAGCATATGTTTTGGTTGAATCGAGGCTCATTTTCTGCTTTTTCAACTAATCATTTTTTAAGGAAGTGGAACAGGAGAGGCACCAAATGCAACCCCAAAGCCATGGATTCTGTCCTAGCTTTATCCACAATGGTGGCAGTAACCTCGGGGCATCACTGAGGGCACAGACTTGCTCTAGCGCCAGCATCTATGCCAGTTAATGAGTCCCACACTTAGGACTGGTGACTCTCGGCAAACATTCAATGAGCAAAGAAAGGATTAAACAGACTCTGGTGTTTCTACTGAGCTTACCAGCTTGTACAATGCCCAGCCTTATCCCAACCTAAATGATAAATCATTCCTGCCTTTGACCTGAAATTGTATTTAGCTACCTGAAAAAAATAAGAAGAATTCCTAATTGTCTAAGCCTACAGGATGCCTTTATGGATGCCTGTAATGAAAGAGAAAAACGTTTTAAAAGACTAGACTTTAAAATGGCAAGCCATCAGTGTCTCAATTCTGAAGACATGCTCTGCTTGAGTGAGAGTCAGGAAGCAGGACATCAAAAGGTGGGATGCGATGGGAGTGGGAAACCCAAGCGGCATGCAGCATTCTGGGCTGGCCCTTTCAAGTCTGGTCGGTCTTACAAGAAAAGAGGAGACAAGCTGGGTGCGGTGGCGCACGCCTTTAATCCCAGCACCCAGGAGGCAGAAGTAGGAGGATCACTGTGAGTTCAAGGCCACCCTTCTGGTCTACAGTGTGAGTAAACCAAAGTGAGTGATGATAAGCATCAGTGCCCAGTCACAGGCAGAGTGCACAGCCACCAGCAGAGGCAGCAGGGTCTCACTGAAGGCAGGTGGGCTCCCCGGGGGCTCTCAAAAGATGAGTCTGGGGCTGGAGGGATGGCTTAGTGGTTAAGGCATCTGCCTGCAAAGCAAAAGACCCAGGTTTGATTCCCCAGGAGCCAAGTTAGCCAGATGCACAAGGGGGCACATGTGTCTGGAGTTCGTGAGCAGTGGCTAGAGACCCTGGTGCCCCCATTCTGTCTTTCACTCTCTCTCTCTCCCCCTTTCTCTGTCAAATAAAGAAATAAATAAAAATAAAATGTTTTTTTTTTTTTAAAAAGATGAGTCTGGAGGAAAGACCTAGGTACTGCTGATCTAAAGGCCTCATTCAGACATACTTGAAGATCCTAAGTTCATTTTTTCTGGTTAATAAGAAGAAGTTGAAGTGACAAATGTAAGGAAGCACATGTGCATCATGACACTGTACAGAAAATTCATCTTTTTGACGAATGCTAGCTCATTAGGATGACACACTTGTCATCAGTGTACACCACACACACAAGCACATACAAAACTGCTCAGGAGCGAGACAGCAGCAGAAGTGTTCAAGCCCGCAAGTCCCATGACATCTCACTTTCAGGGAAGAGTGTTTTTTAAAAAAAAAAAAATTTTTACTTTTTTATTTATATTTATTTATTTGACAGAGAAAGAGGGAGAAAGAATGGGTGTGCCAGGGCCTCAGTACCACTGCAGATGACCTCCAGACACATGCGCCCCCCTGTGCATCTGGCTAACGTGGGCCCTAGGGAATCGAACCAGGGTCCTTTGGCTTTGCAGGTAAACGCCTTAACCACTAAGCCATTCCTCCAGCCCAAGAAGTCTTTTTAAAGTTCAATAAACCCAAAGAAACAGAGGGCAGAAGCCATTCTATGACATGAGTTAATGTCTGGGAAGAATGTATTTTTCTTCTTTGTGCCTACCTTGGCCTGGACAGCATAGGAAGCTAGGAGCACGGAAGCCTCGGGAGGGCAGTAGATCTTTTCATCCAAAATCTGCTTCTTCACCTGAAAGGGGCAACAAAAGAGAAATGAGATCACGTGTGCAAGTGAGCCACGCAGCCTGGTCGCAGCAGATGGCTGCAGGGTGTTCTAAATGAGAACTGCTAAAGCAACCTGTTAATGATTTTCTGACAAAGAGCTCGTTTTTTCCTAACTGCTGCAGACCAGACCGGTTAAGGGTTCAGTTGCTGAGGAGTTACTGGTAATATGGTTCTACACAAAACCCCTCGTCTCCTCTTGTCATGATCAAGGCTGAGGAGAAAACGAGGTCTTCTTGGTTACAACAGAGACTGACATTCAAGCAGTGTCAGGAGCACTGAGGGAGACTGCAGTCTGGGCCTCTGCAGAGCACTCACAACTCTGCAGGAAACGGAGTCGACTTTCACATCTTCACACTAGACAAAAGTCACCGAGGCCACTGAGTTATGACTGTAGAAAAAAAGTCATTGCCTTCAATGTGCTTCTCTAAGGAAAAAGGAAGCAATAAAATTTGATCGATTCAACTTTTAAGTACACGTGAAGGCCAAGAAATACTTCCTATGCCATCGTGTTGAATTAACATATCTCACTGCACTTAATTTCTTAGACTGGTGCAGTGTGTGACATTCCAGATGCAGAGGCGAGAGCTGCATGAAGTGGGGGCACACTGAGCAAAGCCAACTCTCTTTTCACAGATGGTAACAGTTGCCAGATTCATAAGCATAGTAAGTTTCACTTGCTTAGTCACAAAAATACCCTAACATTTCGGTGTGAAGGAAAATCAAGCCGAATAGCCATGAGGGCAGGCACTATTCCCAAGGGCTCACTCACAACAAAAACCACTTCTATGAACAAGGTATTTTGGAGCCCAGGGAAATTCGTTCCTTTCTTTCTTTTTTTGAGACAAGGTCTGGTTTTGAACTTGCTATGTAGTCAAAGATGACTTTTACCCCCACTTTCCAAATGTTGGAATTACAGGGAAGTGTGTCACCACAGCTAGTTTATGCAGTACTGGGGTGTTGGAAACAGTACCCAGAGACTGGTGCATGCCAGGCAAGCACTCTACCAACTGAGCTACATCCTCAGCCCCCACAGATCTTTATGCTCTTCTCAGGGTTGTTTTGTTTTGTTTTTCAAGGTAGGGTCTCACTCTAGTCCAGACTGACCTGGAATTCACTATGTAGTCTCAGGGTAGCCTCAAACTCATGGCAATCCTCCTACCTTTGCCTCCCAAATGCTGGGACTAAAAGTGGGCGCCACCACACTCGGCAACTTCCCAGGTTTTAAAACTGGTTTTCTTTTTTCAAGAGAAAAAGAAACCAAAGATGTTTTGAAGCAAAGCAACCTTCAGATTCTTCAGTTTCTTTCCAAAGAAAAAAATGCTACACTACAGAAAAACTGAAAGGGCTGCTCTTTGACCTGAAAATATTGTATAGAAATTAACTATATACTGAGTGTATAACACACACACACACACACACACACACACACACACACACACAAACACACACACACACACATATGGCAGAATGCTTTATTTATTGGCTTGTGTGCATGTGCACGCATGCCAGGGTCTCTTGCTGTTGCAATCGAATGCCTTTCCAGCATTTTTTTTCCTTTTTTCATTTGTAAGGTAGGTCTCACTCTAGCCCAGGCTGACCTGCAATTCACTATGTAGTCTCAGGCTAGCCTTGAACTCACGGCAATCCTCCTACCTCTGCTTCCCAGGTGCTAGGATTAAAGGTGTGTGCCACCATGCCTGGCCTCCATCCAACTTTATGTGATGAGTGAAATGAACCCAGCACAGTAGGCTTTGTAAGTATGCACCTTTACTGCTGAACCGTCTCTTCCGGACCTGGCAGAATTCTTTTGCAAAAGAAATTATTTAGTCAGGCATGATGGCACACACCTGTAATCCCAGCACTCAGGAGGCTGAAGCAGGAGGATCTCAAGTTTAAGGCTGTATGGCAACAAAACACGACCTTGAGCTGGGGAGATGGTTCAACAGTTAAGGTGCTTGCCTGCAAGACCTAGCAACCCAGGTTTGATTCTCCAGCACACATAAGGTCAGATGTGCAAAGTGGCACACACATCTGGAGTTCATTTGCAGGGGCTGGAGGCCCTGGCACGCCTATTCTCTCTCTGCTTGTAAATAAGTATATTTTTTAAAAAAATGGGCTGGACCCCACCGTGGTGGTGTATGCCTTTAATCCCAGCACTTGGGAGGTAAAGGGAGGAGGATCACCATGAGTGCGAGGCTACCCAGAGACTACATAGTGAAGTCCAGGTCAGCCTAGGGCCTGCGTTAGAGTGAGACCATACCTCAAAAAAACAAAAAAAAAAAGGAGATGGCTCAGCAGTTAAGGTGCTTGCCTACAAAGCCTAAGGACCCAAATTCAATTCCCCGGCACCCAGGTAAGCCAGATGCACAAGGGGGCGCATGCATCTTTAATTCGTTTGCAGTAGCCAGAGGCCCTGGCATGCACATTCTCTCTCTCTCTCTATTTCAAATAAATACTTTTTTATGTTTGTTTGTTTGTTTTTTGAGGTGGGGTCTCACTCTAGCCCAGGCTAACCTGGAATTCACTAGGTAGTCTCAGAATGGCCTCGAACTCACAGTGATTCTCCTATTTCTGCCTCCCAAGTGCTGGGACTAAAGACATGCGCCATCACATCTGGCAATATTAGAAAAAAAACCCACCTTATTTAGGGATTTTATTACACTTCACTATTTCATGAATCACAATACACTGAGGCTCAAATTAATTACAAAGACTGTGGGACAAACCTCACCTCTGGGAAGTCATGTACTTAATGCCCTTACCACATCTTTATAGCACAGACAACTGGCGCCCTGGGCACGCAAGTAGCCCCACAGCCAATCATTGCAGCTGGATTTGAAACTAACCAAGCAATAAGCAAGGTTTCTATCCTTAGATGAAACCCCTCCCTGTGCCTACATGATCAACCTATAACTCTGATCTCTTAATGGTTTTTGTTTGGCTGGCCAATTACTTAGGAATGTCTATTGCACATTCAGTGAGCCTACCTTTAAGGGACTCACACTTCAGGGAGGAAGCAAGAAGACAATATAGTCTCAGAGTAGCATACAGCAGGATGTCTGAAGTACCAAACAGGAGGCAAACCAGGTGTCACTGTCATGTCTTAATGAGAACAGATCTTGAACTCTGAAGAATGCCTCTAGGACTCTGGCCTTTTTCTGCAACCTCGGAGTGCTTTGCAGTTGGCTATGAGAAGGCAGGACCCACCTTGAGCAGGTTTTAGATTAGGAAGCTGCTTTTGTCCACACTTCATCATCACACCTTTGTAATTTCATCTGACACCAATTCTCATCGCTCAGGTATAAGCTCTATTCTGATTTATTTTTCCCATTACTGAGCCGAAGGGTCTGAATAACTAGAGGCAGTGCATGTTTGCAATGTGGAAGTGTAAGTGGTCATGTCTAAGGGTTCAACCCAAGCTGTCTCTGCAACCACACCCAGGTGGGTCATCTCAGACTCCGGGCACAGCGTGGGCTGGCATACCTGCAGGAAGAACAGATGCTGCGTGACCTCCTGAACCAGCTCTTCCTCGGCATTCTCAGGGTAAAACTTGGCCAGGAAGTGAAAGGTGACCGGCTCTTCCTTTGAAACATCATGATCCAACACCTGCAGAAGTGCAGAGCAGAAGACACACGATGCCCAGCCTCCTCCCATGTGCTACCATCAAAGCTCATTTGCAGGGAAGGTACAAAATTCTTCCCATGCGTAACAGCAGACAATATCACTGCACACAGGGGTTCTGGACTAAATCAATCAACATCCCCAAGAGCTAAGTGGAACTACAATGAAGGCACCAATGTTCTCAAAGCCACAAAAATAGTCATAAACCAGAAACATGTAATTCAAAGATCTTGAAACTAACTAAAGGCTTTAATTTTTTTTCTCCTGAAGCAGTAGACTCTTCCTTCATTTTTTTTCGTGCTGCTCACCTCTAGTATGTAGGTGCAGGTGGAATACAGCTTGCAGACAATGAGCTAGATCTTGTGACATTATTTATATGCTAACTAAGCAACAGAAGTAACACATGTCCATTGTAGCAACACTTTGTTTCTAGGACCCTCCAGAGATGCCCACAAAATACTAGCAGTGCACTAAACAAACCACTGCCTTTCATCTTCTAACAGGTCTGCCCACCCCTCAGAAGCTTGAACCATCTGCTCTCCAGAGTGAATTTCATTTCAGGACATAAACATGCCATGTGATGGGCTACCCAGCACCATTAACATGTGCCATAATTTATTCCCTCCGAGCAGCAGGTACTATGGCTCCTGATGCCCCCAATCAAATATCCATTTGGCCAACACTCAGGTATGATTTAAAATTCACTTTGCTGAGAATCATAAAAAGATACAGAAAGTGTTCCTGTCTCTGATATATAACTTTCCACACGACTGTCCCTGAGGTAGTGCCCAGGAGATGCAAGATAAACTTGATCTAGGCTGCTTTCACTAATATTAGTTCTTTGTGGAGCTTAGAGGTTTCTGATCCTTGGGAATGACCATTTGAAACTGATAATTAGCAGGGATTCCCTGTAAAGGTGGGGAGCAGATCCATATGTAAGCATGATTTCAATACCCAAATGTAGAATCACACTGGCATGACAGGACACATCTACAGTGCATGGTAACCTCAGGCAGGCAATGACAGGGCACATCGTTCAGAGTCAGAATTAGACACTGACTTACTCTGAGATTATTCAGTGTCTTTTAGGACTGACTGACAGATGTATACGGCCCTCCTCTCCAGGTGGCTTCATGGGTAGGTGGCCAGGAAAATAGGCAGGGGTGGCTTTGTGTGAACACATGGGCCTAAGAGTAGATGGCTCCCCTAGGCCATATCCATTTCTAAACCACCTTCAGACTACTAATGTACTAGATTTCATGTGCTTTAGAAGACCCAACGACCCTGAAGACCAAATGGAAAGTTCTTTCACCCAGGTTCTTCCTTTTTTTTTTTTAACAAGTCCTTTCAAGACCATCAGCACCTAAAGGCCATGTCACATTAATGATTAATTCCAGGTAGGCCCTAGTGTTCTCAAAAAAACAGGAAAACATCCCCAAAGAACATGAGCCAAAAGAATCTGTCAAAGTCATAAATCGTGTTTTTTTTCTTTTAAAAAGCATAAAAAGATAGTAGTCATTTTTAACTATAAAGCTCAACTAGTGGCTCGATAAACTAAAGGGCATAAAGCCAAAAGCAAACAGGCCAGCACAAAGGGTGAAAAAGCTAGGGCTGTCCAGGTTTAACTCTGGCGCATCTTGCTGGGAGAGCCCATGAAGAGCAAAGGGCCACGGACCTGCCTTCTGCACAGCCTCTCTCAGGAGCCCCGCACCCTTCTCCACTGGGTCCCTGTGAAGCACCAATGATGCATGCAGCTAGACACTTGCTCAGGAAAACAACAGGAAGCATGTGCCTGCCACACTGTTTTCATGGAGTTCTAGCCCAACCTTCTTGTCCATTTTGAGCCAGGCCACAGTGTCCTTGATTGTATACTGCAGTCCAAAGAACCAGGTTTCCCGCAGCCCCAGCGTCCGGCACACCAAATCAAACAGGTCCTTCCCTTTCCACTTCATCTGAAATAACAAACCAAAGGGGGAGGACATTATGAGCAAAAATCCTAACCAGCTTGCACACAGAACTGCTCTCTGCTGTCACCAAAATGGCTGATGAGCACTGAATTCCTAAATAATTTTGAAACTTCCTACACAAAACTGTGAGTGGGAAATACCAATTAGAGCTTAATGGCTTAATCACTGTGGCACATACACAACACCTCCTTGGACAGTTCCTTACAGATCTTAATATCCCCAAAGCTGCTAGTTTAGGAAACTGGTAAATTTACAAGTGGTCTCGTTTAGGAGAGGCAGACTAGCCCAGGAAGATGGCCAGTTTGGGAGACGCTCACTCCCTTGAGATTTTGACTTTGCTTTTAAATCATGACTATCCTTTGATTAAAAAAAAAAGATTAGAGCTTTTCAGCACTGCAGTATCTCTATCACACCCTCCAAGGCTCAGGGTCCATTGCAGAAGCGGTGGTAAAAAGAATGTAAGAGCCAAAGGAAGGGTAGGACTCCTTACAATGTGCTCCTCCAGACAGAAAATGGCCTGGATATCCATGACCTCACAGTGTTTGATACTACCTACCTACACAAAACCCTCATAACAGGAGGAAAAGATGATGACATCAAAATAAAGGAGAGACTGATTGAGAGAGGGAAGGAATATAATGAAGAGTGGAGTTTCCAAGGGGAAAGTGGGGGGGGGATTAACATGGGATATTATTTACAATCATGGAAGTTGTTAATTATAAAATAAATAAATAAATAAAAATGTTTTAAAAAATTTTAATGGTTAGAACTTTTTGTTTGTTTGTTTGTTTGGTTGGTTTTTAGAGGTAGGATCTTGCTCTAGTACAGGCTGACCTGGAATTCACTATGTATTCTCAGGGTGGGCTCAAACTCATGGTGATCCTCCTACCTCTGCCTCCCAAGTGCCGGGATAAAAGGCACGCACCACCATGCCCAGCAGCAGAGCTTTTCTTCTACCTTAAAGACTAGCTTTACTAGGAGTTAAAAAAAAAAAAAACCAAGCATTTTAAAAATATTTTATTTTTATTTATTTATTTGAGAGCGACAAAGAGAGAGAGAGAATGGGCATGCCAGGGCTTCCAGCCACTGCAAACGAACTCCAGATGCATGCACCCCCTTGTCTATCTGGCTTATGTGGGTCCTGATGTGTATCTGGCTTACGTGAGTCCTGGGGGATCGGGCCTCGAACTAGGGTCCTTAGACTTCACAGGCAAGCGTTTCACTGCTAGGCCATCTCTCCAGCCCTACTAGAAGTTGTTTTGTTTTGTTTTTTTAATATAGAGAAGCTCTAATCAAAGCCATAAATAATCTAGGGGGAAAAAGTTTAAAAAAAAAACAAAACAAAACAGAAAACAAGAGGCCAGATAGACCAATCGCAAGTTTCATGGCTGAGCCATGGTGAAAGCCAATGCCTACAACCAGGCAGAGCAATTCTACTCACGGTATCTAAGCCCAGGTGATGAACCAAACCAATATACCATGGCATTTATTCTATAGCCTCACTTTCAAAAGAACCCAAAGCCATGACTGCTAAACCCCCTTTCTCAGCTATTCAACCTTATAACTGGAACAGCAACCTCAAACATTTCGATAGGGGAACACGCTATACCAGGCAGCTTAGTAAACGTTGCCACCTAGTGGTTTTCAAGGTAAATCAACCAGGATGCCACACTAGCCCTCAGCTACAGCTTGATGGGGAAGCATCCCATCTATCTCCATGTATCAAGTGCACATTCAAATATACACCTGGGGTATGATCACATGAGACATGTGCAAGGAACAGTGGGTACAGTAAAGGCAATCTTGAGATTCAAATACAAGGTTGCCAGACACAAGAGGAGACTATTCAACTACAAAAGAGAAGACCAGAGCCGGGCGTTGTGGCGCACACCTTTAATCCCAGCACTCAGGAGGCAGAGGTAGGAGGATCTCCAAGAGTTCGAGGCCACCCTGAGACTACATAGTGAATTCCAGGTCAGCCTGAGCCAGAGTGAGACCCTACCTTGAAAAACCAAAAAAAAAAAAAAAAAAAAAAAAAAAAAAAAACAGAGAGAGAAGACCACTCTGCCCTCCTCCTACCCTCATTAGAAACTCTCCACCTCAAGTACTGGTACATGGAAGATGCATAATGAAAAGGAAGGGAAACAATGTACGGATGTACGGCCTACAGACTTGTTATAAATGTAAAAGGAGGGGCTGGAAGAATGGCTTAGTGGTTACAGCATTTGCCTGCAAAGCCAAAGGACCCAGGTTCGATTCCCCAGGACCCACATTAGCCAGCTGCACAAGAGGGACACAAGCATCTGGAGTTCGTTTGCAGTGGCTGGAGGCCCTGGCACGCCCATTCTCTCTTTCTCTCTCTCCTCCCTCTTTCCCTGTCAAATAAATAAATAAAAATAAAATACAAAGCCGGGCATGGTGGCTCATGCCTTTAATCCCAGCACTCAGGAAGCAGAGGTAGGAGGATCGCTGAGAATTTGAGATCCACCCTGAGACTCCAGAGTGAATTCCAGGTCAGCCTGAGCTAGAGTGAGACCCTACTTTGAAAAACCAAAAGATAAAAATAAAAATAAAATGCAAAAATAAATGTAAAAGGAAGGGATAGAAAAAGGGCTCAGCAGTTAAAAACACATGCTTGCAAAGCTTGCCATTACAGGTTTGATTTCCCAATACCCACATAAAGTCAGATGCACAAAGGAGCACCTGTGCGTGGTGGTGCTTGCCTTTAATCCTGGCACTCAGGAGGCAGAAGTAGGAGGACTGGCTTGAGTTTGAGGCCACCCTGAGACTACATAAGAAATTCCAGGTCAGCCTGGGCTACAATGAAACCCTACCTCAAAAAAAGGGGGGAGCGGAGGAGGCACATGCATCTGGTGGTAAGAGGCCCTGGCACAACCATTCTTATTCTCCCTCTCAAATATTTTTTTTGCTTTGTTTTGTTTTTGTTTTTTGAGGTAGGGTCTCGCTGTAACCTAGGCTGACCTGGAATTCACTACGTAGTCTCAGGGTGGCCTCGAACTCAGGGCGATCCTCCTACCTCTGCCTCCCGAATGCTGGGATTAAAGGCATGCACCACCACGCCCAACTCTCAAGTAATTTTTTTTTTAAAGAAGGCTAGGTGTGGTGGTGCACACCTTTATAACCACACACAAGAGGCAGAGGTAGGAGGATCACAAACAATATAAATATTGGCTAAGGGAAGAGAACTTGCTTGAATTTAGAAAGTCAGAAAGTTATCCACTACAGTTGAGATTTCTAAACTCTTGGATCTTTTTTTTTTTAATTTTTTATTTATTTATTTGAGAGCAACAGACACAGAGAGAAAGACAGATAGAGGGAGAGAGAGAGAATGGGTGCGCCAGGGCTTCCAGCCTCTGCAAACAAACTCCAGACGCGTGTACCCCCTTGTGCATCTGGCAAACGTGGGACCTGGGGAACCGAGCCTTGAACCGGGGTCCTTAGGCTTCACAGGCAAGCGCTTAACCGCTAAGCCATCTCTCCAGCCCATAAACTCTTGGATCTTAATCTGGGTTTTACTCTTCATTGATTTGATAGGTTTTTTGTTTGTTTGTTTGGTTGGTTCTTATTTTTGTTTTTGAGGTAGGGTTTCATTCTAGCTCAGGCTGACCTGGAATTCACTATGTATTCTCAGGGTGGCCTCAATCCTCCTACCTCTGCCTCCCAAGTACTGGGATTAAAGGCATGCACCTCCATGCCCGGCCAGCCTTTTTTTTTGCTTTTGTTTTTTTTGGTTTTTTGTTGTTTTGTTTTTCAAGGTAGGGTCTCACTCTGGTCCAGGCTGACCTGGAATTAACTCTGTAGTCTCAGGGTGGCCTTGAACTCACGGTGATCCTCCTACCTCTGCCTCCCGAGTGCTGGGATTAAAGGCTAGCCTTCTATTTTTAAGAGGTGAGTGAACAACGTGTCCTCTCCAGGCACTCAACAAGAGGCCATCCCTTTCTGTGTCTGCAGTCAGAGTCTGCAGGACAGATGAAAGGACACCAAGACAGTAGCACCCAAGTGACTGAGGTGCACAGTGGCTTTTGTCCTTCACCAAGACACTTCTCCTATCTGTCCTGTAGTCTTGGCCCTGGACCCCTTTCTGACAAGAGTGAGACCCCTGGAATAATATAAGGATTAATGTCTTTAGAGATTATTTTGAATAGAAGAAAACAAATGAGTTTTACTTTAAAAGATAGCCTTCCCGCTTTTCATAAGGCTCAATAACAAACAGACCATTTCCCTGTCCAACAAATGGGCAAAGGGTTTTTTAAAATCACAGCAGGTTTTAATTCGTACAGACAGACTTCACTGAAGAAATGCTATTTTGGAAAACTGGAAGCTTCAGGATGCTGATTATCCTCTTGTCTCTATTTTAAGCAACACACAGTATATAAATTATAAATGCCTACCTTGCTGCAAGATAATGTTCCACTAAAGAACAGGCATTAACCTGGAGAAGTGAAACACCTGAGGGCCACGAGGATCAGGATTGAGCTAATCACTCCCAAGCCACCATAACTCACTCGCGGCCACAGGCAGGTGAGGCCTTGGCGCTGTGAGCAGGATGCAGAGCCCTGGCGTGAAAGCTTCCAGGGGAACCCCAAGCGCTCTCCTCAACTGGGAATTGCAAACCTCAACACACTGTATGAAGACAGCTTTCCTGTACTCCTTCTACTTCTTTGTTTTTAAAATGCAGCACTATCTGCCCCCATGGAGTTTGCAATGAAGCTAGGAGAAGGGAAAGAATTCTCAGAACAATTCAGAATGGCCTACTTAGACTTTGGTTTTTTTTTTTCCCTACTTAGATTTCAACTTTGGTGCAAAGAATCAAAGACTGTCAGAGTTGGAAATGAGTCTCAGTAACCATCCTCCTTTCATACAAATTAGTAAAATGAGTCACTGATTATTTGGTGGTCTATCAGACATTGGAGCCGGGTGTGGTGGTGCATGCCTTTAATCCCAGCACTCAGGAGGCAGAGATAGGAGGATTGTTGTGAGTTCGAGGCCACCCTGAGACTCCATAGTGAATTCCAGGTCAGCCTGGGCTAGAGTGAGAACCTACCTCAAAAAAAAAAAAAAAAAAAGACAAGACACTGGCTTTTCTCATGGTGGTCCAAGGTAGACAAACCCCCCGTCAAACAGCACCTCTTTGCCTGCTCTCTCCTCTTCCATTCCCTTTGCCTCCACTGTCCCGGTAAGCAACCAGTATTTGAAACAAAACCTCTTCTCAGAAGAGTCAGATATGACTCATTTTTGTGAGTTAGAGCCTAAATCTTTCAACAAATACTGCTGGAGAACATACTGCGTGACAGCCAATGTCAGACACTGAAGCTACAGAATGATGGGGACACAGCCTGGGACACAACAGTGAATTCCAGGTCAGCCTGGGCTAGAGCGAGAGCCTACCTAGAAAAAACAAACAAGCAAACAAACAAAAAAGGCCAAGACAGGGTGGCCATGGGAGAAATGGGCAAAAGCTGAGGTCAAAGAAGACCTGGAAGAACATGTGAGGGTCCAGTGATGGAAGGAGGAGCTGCATCTCCCAAAGATCCATGATCACCGCAGGGAGCCGCAGTCATCCATGAGGCCAAAACTGACAGGAGGGCTCCAGGCAGCAACGGTGGCAGAGTGCTCCTGCTGGAGCAGGGGCTCCGGGCAGCAGTGGTGGGCTGAATCGGGATTGCTTGAGTCTGGGAGTTCAAGGTCACCCTGAACAACTTAGTGAACCCTTATTCCAAAATGAAAGAAAATATTCCCTTTCTGGCCTGGTATGGTAGCTCGCACATGTAAACCCAGTACTTGGGAGGCTGAGGCAGGAGGACTGCTACAGGTTCAGTGCCATTCTTGGCTACACTGAGATCCTGTCTCAAGGAAACAAAGCCATCCAGAAGTTTTCTGTTTGGTTGAATCTAATTTCAACATGTTACCTACACAAGGCTGTACTTTTCAACATGCTGTTCTCCAAGCATGAAGCCTGCTTGGTCTTCCTCATTGATCACTGATGTCTGGAGTTGTTTTGGGATCCAGTGGAAGGGAGATGTTAGGTTGCAGGTCGCACTTTCTCAGTACAAGCTGCTCTTCCAGAACGTGATGGCTTTACTCTTGGTTCACTGCACTGTGCTGATGTTGTGCAGTGACTCACTGTCATCTGAAGGTCTCCCTAGAATGTAGGCACCTCGACCAAGGAGCAGCGTTAGTCATCATCCTATTCCCCACAATACTCTGACACAGCTGTCCAATATGGCTAGCAGGAAAACTTGTAAATCCTCAGAGGCTTGGAGCACAGTCCACAAATATTTAGTAAACACACATTGTGCCTGAGCACTGCTCAAGGTAGAGGGGACAAATGGGGAGTAAGAGGCAAATTCCCATCCTCACGAAGCTAGAACAGAAGCCAGCTAACAGATAATCACCTCAGCCTACCCAAATCAACTCCGAAACATTTGTGAGTATTCCAACGGGACACCCGGGGCTGCAGGAATCCCTCTCCCAGAAAGCTGAAGAAATGACATTCAAACTAACTCATGGTGGGAAAGAGAAGCCAAGTGAAGACTGGGTTTGGAGAAGGAGGAGCTGTAAGAAAGAATGGAACAGGCAGAAGGAATAGTGTATACAAGTCTGGAGCAAGGAAAGCATCCTGGAGCCAGGCATGGTGACACATGCCTTTAATCCTGGCACTCAGGAGACAGAGGCAGGAGGATCACCATGAGTTCAATGCCACCTTGAGATTACATAGTGAATTCCAGATCAGACTGGGATAGAGACCCCACCCTGAAACCCCCCCAAAAAAAGAAAAGCATCATTATAGAATATGAATTTTTTTATTTTTATTTATTTATTTGAGAGTGACAGACAGACAGACAAAGAGGCAGATATATAGAATGGACACACCAGGGCCTCCAGCCACTGCAACTGAACTCCAGACGTATGTGCCACCTTGTGCATCTGGCTTACATGCAACCTGGGGAATCGAGCCTTAAACCGGGGTCCTTAGGCTTCACAGGCAAGAGCTTAACCGCTAAGCCATCTCTCCAGCCCCAGATATGAAATATTTTGATCGGAAAATACTTCTGAGTTTCCAAAAGAAACTAAACCACAGCCAGCCACGGTGAAACACACTTATAACCCCTTGAAGCAAGAAGACTGAATTACATAGCAAGACTATGTTAAAACAAACAAGTAAATAAACAAAAACCCTTCTAACAGTGCTGGGGAACCTGAAGACCTGAGTTCAAGTCCCAGTACTCACATAAAAAAATACATCCCTGAAGGTAACACCAGAGTACACGTACACACACACACACACACACACACACACACACCAGATAAAGTGTAAGAAAGAAGACCCTTGAAGACCCTCCACCATCTAAACATGATGCCTTGTCCACTGTCCTCCTCTACACTCACATCTCAGCCGCAGAACAGAGAGAGATCTGATGACTATGCCTCCCAAGGGTGGAACATAACTAGTACCAGTCTAGATACACAGAAGACAAGTTAAATCATTACACAAGATGGATGCCTCAGGACACAAGGGCTTACTTCTCTATAAGAACCAGCCAAAATGGCACAGATAAGTGATAGTTATCTACTACTGTATGAATCTCAGTGCTGTCACTGTGTGACCTTGGGCAAGTTACAGAACTTCCTCCTGCTTCAACAGAGGTGATAAGCAGAGCCAGTCCTGGCAGATTGATCTACGGATTAAGTACATTAACACACAAAGAAAGTGAAGACAGGGCTAGGCCCAGAGTAAATAAACATTCAATAAGAAGGAGTTATTGTTAATTCCCACCCTGCCTCCCACCTCGGATTCTCAAGTAGTGTTGCTTAAAGCCTCCCAGCAATGATGGATGACAGATAGGAAAGGGCATCATCAATTCTCATGGAGCTAACCATATTATCACTCATTTGACAAACATTTATTGAGCACCCACTATATCCTAGTCTTGGTGCTTGGCAAGGAGATAAATGATGAATCCAGGACCAGACACAGTCTCTGTCTGTGTCTGACAGAGAAGACAGGTAGGTAAATGGATAAGGAAAAACAGACCTGCTAAGTGCTAACAGACAGGGTGCTGCTAGAACACAAATGGGCCCCAGGGGACATGGGGATTGAGGAGCTTCACTGAGGAGATGCTGGCTAGCTGGGTCTCACATGCCAGGTGGAGAAAGGGCTGACGAAAGGGAGGTCATGCCAGCCCAAAGGAGCAGCATGTTTGCACTTGGGTCCAAGCTGCTATAAAGTGAAGGAATGTTCTCCACACGTTTCTGGTATCTAACAAACAGCATAATTACCCAATCTGCAGTACTGAATGTTCAAGCAGTACAGAATATGCAGCTTCGGCCCAACACGTGAGACAATTCTCTCTCCCCATAACTGATGGGGAAATAGGCTGTCCAGCTGCTACAGAAGGGGTGTATCCCACAATAGTACCTGGAAGGCTCAAAGAAGCCAAGAGAAGGCAATTGACTCTTCCATGTTTTCCTATTAAAACATTCAAGGGGGGTGGCTAGAGAAACAGCTTGGTGGTTAAGACGCCTGCCTCTGGTGCCTAAGGAACCAGGTTTGCTTCCCCAGTACCCATGTAAACCAGATGCACAAGGTGGTGCATACATCTGGAGTTCATGTGCAGTGGCCAGAGGCTCTGGAGCCCCCATTTTCTCTATATATCTGCCTCTTTCTCTTTCACTCAGCATGCACAAAGTCCTGGGTTCAGTCCTCAAACCTGGCACAAACCTGGCATGGTGGTGCATGCCTGTAATCCCAGCACTTGGGAGGTAGATGCAGGAGGATCAGAAGTTCAAGGTCATCCTCTACTACATAGTGCATTAAAGACTAGCTGAGCCACATGAGACCCTGTCTCAAGAATTCCAAGCTATAGTAGCACAGGCCTACAGTTCATAATTTAGGAGTGACAAAGTGACATCCTGTCTAAAAGGGAAAAGAAAATTCCCTTTCTGACACATGATGAAATACACATAAGCCTTTCAGCCCTGCAGTCACACTATTAGCCAGGCCTTTTCTGTTAGGTTTACAGCTTTTCCTGAATAGTTTGTCAAAAATAGAACCCCATTCCGATGAAGTGTGCATTTAAACCCATCTCATTCTACCTGGCCAAATATTCAACTGCTCTATCCCCACCCTAGTCTCAGCCTGGGGAAAGAGAGAGAGACTAAGAGGCAGATGCTCATTCTGGGGAACAGAGGGAGATTTTTCAGAGAGAAGAGAGGCAGGAAAGAGGGGAAATCTGGCCTCCACGGCAAGGAAGCATCCTCCTTCCCTCCCTCCCTCCCTTCTTCCCTCCCTCTCTTCCTCTCTCCCTTCTCCCCTCCCTCTCTCCCTCCCTCCACAGGCTTGTCCTCAAAGTGCCCTTCAGGAGGAGGGGCTGGAGGGAAGGAGTCTAGAAGCATGATGCTACTTGGCTCTCGGTGACTGCTTTCTTTCCTGTTACTTTAACAGGCACAGGCAATTTCACAGATATATACTTGTGCCTGTATGGACAGATAGATATCTGCGCATGAACTTCATAAACAGGACTAAGTGCTGTCAGCTTGTTATTTTTTGTAGAGGCTGGATTTATGAGCTTTACCCCGAGTGAAGTACTTGTCATTTATCAACCTAGAATGTTTTAAGTAAATAGCACTAAGCACTTACCCTCCATTCAGCAACATGCTAGAATATAGCACTTTTCTATTACAGGAGGCAAATGGCACCAATAACCTGATGGTGTGTTAACTGGGGACAGCGACCTTACCAACTGGCCACAGTTAGACACAGCCCTGAAACTGCCACTAGTTCTTACTTTGCCAGGCTTCACATTGCATTCCTTTCATTTCTCTGGGCCACAAAGCCAACAGTAATCAAATCCCCACACTGGCTGAAACAACACTGCAGGGTGAAGAGGAAACCAGCCACAGGCTGGGGAAAGGCCACAACACACAAGGTTAACTCTCTTGAAGAAAGTGAACCCATTTGGCTGCAAAATGTGTAAGAATTAAAACCCACAGAAAAACTTGGGCTTTTACACACAGCTCACATCTGGAAAAAGCCAAGACTGAAGCAATATGCCATTTCAGAGGTCTCGGGGCTTGATCACAAGCCCCACTGCAGAAAGGCTGGCTCCTTGCACACAGGGTGACAGAAGGCGCTGCACTGCACTTCCCCAGCTCAGGGTCTTGCCGTCATTTCAGAAACGGAAAACCAAGAATGGCTGAGATTTCTCACTCAACTGACGTTTGCAGTTCTAGCTGGCCTATGAGAACAGATTTATAAAAGAGAATTTAAGATGCTTATGTAAAATTCAAAACTAAATACTGCACTTGGGAGATAGGGGCAGAAAGATCACTGCAAATTCAAGACCACACTGGTCTAGAGTAAGACACTGCTTCTAAAACAACCATAAAGGGTTTGGGGAGATGGTTTAGTAGTTAGGGCACATGCCTGTGAAGCCTGAGGACCCAGGTTCGATTCCCCAGGGCCCACATAAGCCAAATGCACACGGTGGCACATGTGTCTAGAGTTTGTCTGCAGCAGCTAGAGGCCCTGGTATACCCATTCTTGCTCTCTCTCACTCTTTCTATCTTCCTCTCTAATAAATAAATAAAATATCTAAAAAGAAAAAGGTAGGCATGATGATGCACACTTTTTTTGGAGGGGGGTTGAAGTAGGACCTCGCTGTCACCCAGGCTGATCTAGAGTTCATTACGTAGTCTCAGGTGCCCTTGAACTCACCGCAATCTTTCTAGCTCTGCCTCCCTAGTGCTGGGATTAAAGACATACACTACCACACAGGTCGACACAAACCCTTAATCCCAGCACTCTGGAGGCAGAGGCAGGAGGGTGGCTGCATGTTCAACACCAACCTGGTCTACAGAGTTTCAGGTCAGCCTAGGCTAGAATGAGGTCCTGCTACACAGCAACAAAAAATAAAAACCAAACAAACAACAACAACAAAAAACATCCATAATGTAAAGAGTTAAAGAGCCAAGGAAGAGGCTGAAAATGCTTACCTCATACATTTGATCCCAGCACCCCAACAGTTGTAAAAGTGACTCTGCTGGGCAATAAGTGAGTAATGAATTCCATTAAAATCTCTTCTAATTAATCAAAGAAGATTAAAAAAGTATAGTAATACAAATGTAAGACTACACCACAAAAGCAGGTTTTTCTGTCTCTTGAGCTTAAACTGCAAACCCGACCTGCCATTTCCTTCTGCAATTAAGGGATACACTACTCCTACACAGGCATTATTTCTCAGCATGAGGGGAAAAGGGATCCTCCAAATAGAAACAAGAGCACAGCAAAAAAAGATATTTGTTTTTGCTGCTCTGCCAATCCTGTGGCCTGCCTACAGCTCTCATCCAAAGCTGAAACTTCCTCTTTGCAAAAAATCCCATCTCTAATCTCTTACCCTGTCAGTTTTTGCCATAATCAACTGTAGCAATTAATTTTCCTCTTCCAGTCTTCCAATCATCTCTGTTATTATACCCAATCTATGTAAATTATTAGTTTCAAGGTTCTCCACCAATTGCTTCCTCCTCCCTCCTTCAACCAATTACCCTGCCTTATTACAACTCAGCCTGTGCACTCCCAAGTCAGCAAAGCTAGTGAGTGTGCTTTCAGACTGTTCTAAGACCTGTTCCTTTATCTCATCACTGCCCTTCCCCCACCCCTAATATCATGTAAATGAGTTGGTATACTTTATATATATGGAAAAACGAGGAGTCTATCTTTCCCCATGAGTCCTGTCTTTTCTCCCACTCTACAGAAGACAAGGGCTAACACACACACCCACACGTCTGCATGCACATGCACTCACATACTTAAGGTTCCCAGAACCCAAGCAAGTGCTGCATAATCTGTGGACACTCCATAAGTGCTTGTGGTTGGCTGGTGATGTTGATGATAATGATGATGATAGCTAGATGAGGCTCTGAGTAGAACAGATTCCTAAGTAATGATTGCAATGAAGCAAGAATTTATGACACTCCTTATTAAAATTCTAATTGCATAAGTAGGCCTTAAGATATATATTTCCCCCTTTGGTGACACATACTGATTTCCTCTCTCTAAAAATACCTTGGCAAAGAACTCCAAATCTCAAAGAACCACAGAAGAAAATTTTCCATAGAACAAAAGAGACTAGGAAGAAACAAATCATTGCACCTTGGGAAGCTACAAAATGGAGGTTTTTAACTCTCGTTAAGTCTCCAGTTTTTCAAAGCAAGATGAGTTACAGGTTTTTTTAGGGGGGAAAGTCCATATGATTGAAGCTTCTAGCATCTTCTCTACTGAAGCAGAGAGTGCTTATGGGAATAATGATGAATTCAGAGCAGCGATCTGGATTCTACCACACACCAGCCTGCAGCTTCAGTGACCCACACACAGTTGAATGAAGCCCCAGCATCTTCATCTCTAACACTCCAACGCCCCATGAACCTCCAGATTCTATACTATGAATGAAGACACACTAGATTCAAAGTCGGCTGATAGATGACAAAGCACAAAGAGACAATTACAGCACTATAAAAGCAAGACAGTCCACCCCTCAAAGTAAAAAGACAGTATCTGTGGAATTTAGCTCACAACATGAGAGCAATCATAACTCTGTCAAACAGCTATAAACACCCCAACCTGCTGTGTTGGGTAAGTCACTTAACCTCTACGGGGCTCTGCTTCCCCACTCATCAAGTGGTCACCCTCTGAGTCCATGAGCTTGAGATGGCTCTGTATAAGCCACTCGGTACATTTTCATTGTTGGAATAATCTTCTGTCAAGCTTTTAACATCCCATCATTTCTAGGGATGGAACTAACACTTCTATTCATTTACATGTGGTTTCTGCATTGTTTTCCCTTACTTGGGGGTCTGCCACAACCCTTTGCCTAACCATCAGGAGCTGACTGAAGAGCTGGGTATGATGGTGTATGCCTGTAACCCCAGTGCTTGGGAGGCTCCGGAATTCGAGGCCAGTCTAAGCTATATAAGACTCTGTCTCAAAAGGGGGAAAAAAAAAAAAAAGTACTAATGTATAGTGAACTCTCTAAAGCAACAAGAAAGGTAATTATAATGCTGGTGAAGAGTGAGGGTGTGCTAGTGATAATCAGCAATTATCAAGGATTATAAATGTTTGAAAAGCTGAAAATGGAAATTCTGCAGAGCTACGAATAGGAAACAACTGCACACTCAGTACAGATGAAGTGGCTCATGCTTATAATCCCAGTACTGGAGAAGCTGAGGCAAGAGGATTGCCAAGAGCCTGAGGCCAGCAGGCCTTGCTAGACTGAGATGTGGTCTCAACAAAAGGGAGGCGATCTGGGGAGATGACTCAATCGGTAAGGCCAAGTAAGTACGAGGTCCTGAGTTTGGATCCCCACCACCCGCATCAGTGCAGTGGGTGCACACGCGTAAGTCCAGCCCTGGGGAGGTGGATACTGGGATCTCCGGGGCTTAGTGACTACCAGTCTAGCCAGCGAGCACCAGGTTCACTGTCAGACCCTGTCTGAGAAAATAAGGTGGAGAACAATTTAGGAGACATCTGCCATCCATCCCTGGCCTCCACAGGCACAGGCATGCATGCACATACACACACACACATGCACCTATACATATATAAACATGCATATGCACATGTACACACACACTCAAAAAAAGATACAAGGCTTAATTTGAAATGTCTCAACATCAGGCAAAACTAGCATACTATTTAACACAACCTAATTAAAGAGTCCTGTCCTAGACATTGTAAACTTGTAGTTTATATGCAAAAGTGTTTTCTTTCAGAAAAGTAATCCCAAACCGGGTATGGGGCACACACCTTTAATCCCAGCACTTGAGAGGCAGAGGTAAGAAGATCACCATGAGATGGTCACCCTGAGATGACAGTGAATTCCAGGTCAACCTGGGCTAAAGTGAGACCCTACCTCAAAAAAAAAAAAAAAAGAAAGAAAGAAAGAAAGAAAGAAAAGTAGGCTGGAGGGATGGCTTAGCAGCTAAGGCATTTGCTTGCAAAGCCAAACAACCCTGGTATGATTCCCCAAGACCAACATAAGCCAAACATACACAAGGAGGCGCATGCATCTGGAGTTCATTTGCAGTGGCTGGAGGCCCTGGCGTGCCCATTTGCTCTCTACCTCTTTCTCTCTCAAATAAATAAATATTTTTAAAATTTTAAAAAAAGTAATCCCAGCTACTTGGGACTGCAAATTCAAGATTAGCTTGGGCAACTCAGTAAGACCTGTCTCAAATTAAAAGTGAAAAAAAAAAAAAGGGCTGGAGAGATGGCTTAGTGCCTGCGAAGCTGAAAGACCCAGGTTCAATTCCCCAGTGCCCATGTAAACCAGACACAAAGTGGTACATGCATCTGGAGTTTATTTGCAGCAGCTAGAGGTCCTGGTATACCCAAGAACTCTATCTGCCACTTTATCTCACAAATAAATATATAAAATATTTTAAAAAGTAAAGAAAGACAGCTGGGCATGGTGGCGCATGTCTTTAATCCCAGCACTTGGGAGGCAGAGGAAGGAGGATTGCTGTGAGTTCAAGGCCACCCTGAGAACACAGAGTGAATTCCAAGTCAACCTAGGATACAGTAACACCCTACCTTGGGGGGGAAAAAAAAAGTAAAAAAAATAGGGGCTGGAGAGATGGATTAGTGGTGAAGGCACTTGCCTGAGAAGCCTAAGAATGCATGTTCGAATCTCCAGGCCCCACATAGCCAGTCACAGTGATGCAAGCATGCAATGTTGCACATGTGCCTCAAGTGGGGTTCACGCATTTGGAGTTTGCTCATAGCAGCTGAAAGGTCCTGGCACACCCATTCTCTCTCTGCCTCTTTCTCTCTCTCAAAAAAAGTAAAAACAGAAAGGGGCCAGGGTGCCAAGGCGCTTGCTTGTAAAGCCTACCAGGCCAGGTTCTAGCACCCACGTAAAGTTAGTCTCAAAGTGGCACAAACCATCTAGCATTCACTGATGTAGCAAGAGATCCTGGCATGCCCATAAACACACATGCACATGCATGTACACAAAAAAGTATTTTTTTCTCAAAGCAGGGTCTCACTCTAGCCTGGGCTGACCTGGAATTCACCCTGTAATCCCAGGCTGGCCTCAAACTCATAACAATCCTCCTACCTCTGCCTCCCTAGTCCTGGGGTTAAAGGCATGTGCCACCATGGCCAGCTTTTTTCTTTAACTTTTTTTTAAAAGCAGGTTATCACTCTATCCCAGGCTAACCTCACCCGGTAGCCCCAGTTGGCCTGTAGGCGATGCTGCCTCAGCTCAAACTAAAGGCTTGTACCACCATGCCTGGCTCCTTTTAACATATTTATGAGACTGATTTTATCTGAAAATCAACAAGAAAAGATAGTAGATAAATGTACTGTTGGAGAATTTAAAACCACAGATCAGGGCTGGAGAAACAGCTTAGTGGTTAAGGCACTTGCCTGCAAAACCAAAGGACCATGGTTTGATTCCCCAGGACCCACATGAGCCAGGTGCATAAGGTAATGCATGCATCTGGAGTTCGTTTGCAATGGCTGGAGGCCCTGGTACACCCATTCTCTCCCCCTCTAGCTTCCCCTCACCCAAATAAATAAATAAAATAAAATAATAAAATTTTTTTAAACTCAACAGATCAGATAAGTTCAGTAATTAACTCTAAACTTCAGTTTTCAGTTTTATAGGAACATCAAGCCGTCAGAAGTACCAAAACCAGAAGCTAAAATGGAAAGGTGGATGGGGAAGCCATACAATGAACAGAGTTTCTGTGCGTTCCCAAAGCTAATAGTTTGGCAAAGCAAAACAGGGAATAGTAGTGACAGAGTAGTGACAGAGAGGAAAAGGGCCCAGTGTCTTTGGAAACGTGCTCTGACACCACCTAGTGGTCATGGTGATTCCTACACTGAAGCAGGCACCTTGAATCTCGGTATCCTTCCTTACTTATTAAAGGCTGGGGACAGTGACTTGCCTACAGCCCAAGGGTTGGTACACAGCATTGCAAAAATACATACCTTTCCTCTTGAAAGCAGCACTAATTTAGTACTTTGTTGCATGCTAAAAGCATCCCAAAATATGTGGATTTAGACTCTAAATTAAACAAAGCACAGACAGGAGGACAGAACACACTATCCCATAACACTTCACAGAGAAGCCTGTCACCAGCTGGCTAAAATGATTAGCAGCTCTGAGGAAATGTAGTTCTGGGTTTTTTTGGTTTTTTTTTTTAAGCCTCAAATGCTTTAACTGCTGAAATTAAAAATAAACAAGCACCCAAAATGTTCTTGGACAGTAATGCAAAACCAGCATGAATATCTGGGAGCTATCAAAAATGAAGAAAAAAGATTGGCTTAAGCCTGTTATCCAAGCAAGCAGGAGGCTGAGACAAGAGGATCCAAAATTTGAAGCCAACCTAGACTTTTTGTGAGATCCTATCTCACAAAAAAAAGAAAAGAAGGCTGCAGAGATAGCCTAGTGGTTAAGATGTTTGCCTGCAAAGCCAAAGGACTGCAGTTCAGTTCCCGGGACCCATGTAAGCCAGATGCACAAGATGGCACATATGTCTGGAGTTTGTTAGCAGTGGCTAGAGGCCCTGCATGCCTATTCTCTTTGTCTGTCTCTCTCTCTGTGTCTTTCTTTTTTTTTTCTTTTTTTTTTTAATTATTTATTTATTTGAGAGCGACAGACACAGAGAGAAAGACAGATAGAGGGAGACAGAGAGAATGGGCGCGCCAGGGCTTCCAGCCTCTGCAAACGAACTCCAGACGCGTGCGCCCCCTTGTGCATCTGGCTAACGTGGGACCTGGGGAACCGAGCCTCGAACCGGGGTCCTTCGGCTTCATAGGCAAGCGCTTAACCGCTAAGCCATCTCTCCAGCCCACTTTCTTTTTTTTTTATTTTTTTAAGTTTTATTTATTTGAGAGAGTGAGGAAGGGAGACAGAGAATGGGCACACCAGGGCCTCCAGCCACTGCAAACCTCCAGACACATGCGCCCCTTGTGCAGCTGGCCTATGTGGGTTCTGGGGAATTGAACCTGGCTTTGCAGGTAAACGCCTTAAACGCTAAGTCATCCCTCCAGCCCTCTCTCTCTGTTTCTTTAAAAAATAAAAAATAAAGCTGGGCATGGTGGCGCATGCCTTTAATCCCAGCACTCAGGAGGCAGAGAGAGGAGGATTGCTGTGGGATCAAGGCCACCCTGAGACTACGTAGTGAATTTCAGGTCAGCCTGGGCTAGAGTGAGACCCTACCTTGAAAAACAAAAATTAAATAAATAAAAGGAAGGGAGGGGCTGGAGAGATGACTTAGTGGTTAATGGCTAATGCGTTTGCCTGTGAAGCCTAAGAACTCATGTTTGAGTCTCCACGTCCTAGGTAGTCAGACCCACAGTGACACAAGTGTGCGATGTCGCACATGCACACAAGGGGGCACACATGTCTGGAGTTCGTTCGCAGCAACTGAAGGCCCTGGCACACCCATTCTCTCTCCCTATTTGCCTCTTTCTCTCTCTCTCAAAAATAAATAACAGGGCTGGGGAAATGGCTTAGCAGTTAAGGCCCTTGCCTACAAAGCCAAAGGACCTAGGTTCGATTCCCCAGGATCCACATAAGCTAGCTAGATGCACAAAGTGGCACATGCATCTGGAATTTGCTTGCAGCAGCTGGAGACCCTGGTGCACCCATTCATTCCCCCCCCCCGTCTTAAATAAATAAAACTTTTAAAAATAAATAAAAAATAAAAATAAAAAAGGAAGGGAGGAAATGAATCCATTACTTAAGACAAGTTGCTCAAGCTCAGGGCCTTTAAATTTGAATTTTCCCCATGACTGTGCAAGATCTCAGAGAAGAGCTCTGCCTAGGAGCCAGGTATTCACACCCCAATTCAGGGCCCTTGATGGTATTTAAATGACAAGGAACTGGACAAGAAAGCAAGGGCTGGAGAGATGGCGCAGCAGTTAAACGTGCTTGCTTGCAAAGCCTGTTGGCCTAGGTTCAACTCCCCAGTATGAACTTAAAGCCAGAAGCACAAAGTGGTGCATGAGTCTGTAGTGCGCAGCAGTAGGAGGTCCTAGCCTACCCATTCTCTCTCCCTCCCTCTCTCTCAAGTAAACAAATACTTAAAATTAAAAATAAAAAGAATAAAATGTGTTGATATTCTGAAAATGCCTTCCCACCTGGCAGGCTTTGTCATCCACCCTGCATGTTGGCCCTGCTCACTCTGAATCTTCATCCTCTGTATTCACTAGAACCTTATATCTGCCCAGTTTTAGTCCAGGTCCCACTGCTATTCAGGTTTCTAAGAAAATTTCATAGTTGTTGTTCTTTATTATCATTATTATTATTATTTTTTTTTGGTTTTCTGACGTAGGGTATTGTTATTATTATCTTGGATTTTTGTTGTTGTTTTGAGGTAGAGTCTTGCAGGCTGACCTGGATTTCACTGGGTCTCAGGCATGCAGTGCAAAATCTAGAAGAGAACACTCTTCTATTCTCTCACCACACATCAGGGCACTTCCTTGAGATGGGGTCTTCTCAACCTGGAGCTGCCATAGCCAGCAAGCCCCAGCAATTCTCCAGTCTCTGCCCTCATTGGACTAGAACTGGAGCTGAACTCAGAGGCCTATGGCCTGAAAAGCCCTCATACACTCTTACCTACTGAGCCATCTCCTCCAGGCCAACCATGAGTATCTTTTTTTTTTTTAAATTTTATTTTATTTATTTATTTATTTGAGAGCGACAGACACAGAGAGAAAGACAGATAGAGGGAGAGAGAGAGAATGGGCATGCCAGGGCTTCCAGCCTCTGCAAACGAACTCCAGACACGTGCGACCCCTTGTGCATCTGGCTAACATGGGACCTGGGGAACCGAGCCTCGAACCAGGGTCCTCAGGCTTCACAGGCAAGCGCTTAACCGCTAAGCCATCTCTCCAGCCCCAACCATGAGTATCTTGATAAGCTAGCATCTCTCCTCAGCTTCTCAGACAAACATACATATACTCGTGCTCAAATGAGCACACAAGCACACAAATGAACTACAAATGCTTTGGGCTAGGAGTCACATTGACATGGCATGTGCATAAAGTGCCTTTACTCTTACTACAAAGAAACGTGCTCTGTCAGGTGTGGTGGCACACGCCTTTAATCCTAGTAATCGGGAGACAGGAGGATCGCCACGAATTTGAGACCATTCTGAGACTACATAGTGAATTCCATGTCAGCCTGGTCTAGAGTGAGACCCTACCACGAAAAACAAAAAAAAAAAAAAAAAAGAAAAAAAAAGAAAGAAAAGAAAAGAAGCATGCTCCAATGCTTTCAATACAAGCTGCTCCAAAACTGAATAACAGGGGTAGGGAAGGGAAGGCAGGAGTAAAGAGGAAAGTGGGTTTTTTTTGTTGTTTTTTTTTTTTAGCAATAGAGAGACACAGATAGAGAGAGAATGGGCATGCCAGGGCGAGTTGGAGGGAAAGGATGCAGTGTGAGTGAAAAAAAAAAGGTACAGAAGGAAAAAAGAAAGAAAGAAAAAGGAACAAAGAGAGAATGGGCACAGCAGGGCCTACAGCCACTGCAAACAAACTCCAGGTGCACATATCACCTTGTGCATCTAGCTTACGTGGGCACTGGGGAATCAAACCTGGGTCCTTAGGCTTTGCAAGCAAGCACCTTAACTGCTAAACTATCTCTCCAGCACCCCCCTTCCTTTTTGTGAGATGGGATCTCACAAAAAGTCTAGGTTGGCCATCTCTCCAGCACAGAAAGTGACTTTTTTTTAAACCTTTTTTTTTTTTTTTATTACAGACAGGGAGAGAATGAGAATGGGCACACCAGGGCCTCTAGCCACTGCAAACAAACTCCAGACACATGAACCACCATGTGTATCTGGCTTACGTGGGACCTGGAGAATCAAACCTGAGTCCTTAGGCTTCACAGGCGTGTGCCTTAACCACTAAGCCATCTCCCCAGCAACCAAAAGTGACTTTTTAAAGGTTAAAGAAAATGAAAACAAGGCTAGGGATCTAGTTCAGTGGTAGAGACCTTGTCTGGGTATTCAAGGTCCTGGGTTCCATCCCAATATGCTCAAAAATAAAATAAGTTAACTAATTTGGGCTGGAGAGATGGCTCAGAGGTTAAGGCACTTGCCTGCCAAGCCTACCAAATAAATATATTTTTTAAGTTAATTAATTTCACCAGGTGTGGTGGCACATGCCTTTAATCCCAGCACTCTGGAGGCAGAGGGAGGATCGCTGTGAGTTTGAGACTACCCTGAGACTACATAGTAAATTCCAGGTCAGCCTAGACCAGAATGAGACCCTACCTCAAAAAAAAAAAAAAAAAAAGTGAACTAAATTCTATCTTTGTGGACACATCACATGCGGAGAAGACATCAGGCTGGATGCAGGGGAAGACCTCTGGCCATGTAGCAGCTACCTTCTCACTGCCGGGACAAGAAACCTGGCCAAAAACAGCTTGTAGCAGAAAAGGGTTCATTTGAGCTTACAGACTGTTCAGGAAGCTTGCTCATGGCAGGGAAAGCATAGCAGGCCTGAGCAGGAAGCCTGAGACACATCTCCACATCAACCATAAGGACATAGTCAAGTCAGTAATACTGGGAACACCCCAAAGCCCACCCCCAGTGACACACCTCCTCCAGCAAGGCTCTACTTCCCAAATGGTCACAGATGGGACAAAGCATTCAAAACATATGAGCCCATGGGTGACATTTCACAGATCATAAGGATGTGAAATGTCTCACTGTAAAGTACTTAAAAATTGCAAAAGAAGCTTCATTTTAGGCCAAAGGCAAGGAATTCCAAGCTGATCACTGACAAGTGAAAGAGATTCACTTCTGGAAAAGTGTTTATGTGATTTAGCCATCAGGCTAAATGTAGTGAGAACTATTAGTCATGGCATTACCCAGCAAAAAATTAAAACCCACTGGCAAATTCACAAAATGATTCTGAGATGGAATCTTACACCAAGTACAAGATATAATGTCATAGAAAAATAAGTTGAATTAGGAAGGCCTTTGAAAGGTCTACTTCTGCTTTCTGCCCCTCATTGTTCATATTTGCCAAAAACTTAGACTCTCTCCAGGTGAAAAAAAAAAGAGTTTCTATTCTAACCTTTTCTCTACTTTGAGCTTCCTATTTGGGTAACAGCATAGTGGGAAAAGGGTTAGACTGGAAGAAGGGAATCTTAGGTTCAACACCCAGGCCAACCCTTTAGTAACTGTGTGAGCCCCATGCACAGAAAGGAAGGAAACACAAAGCTGGGCTTATGAGGAGAACCTGTAGCTCTGCATCAAGTGACAGGTGAGAAGAGCACTCCAGGCTCAGTAAGCAGCCTCTGCAAAGGCAGAACTACAGAGGCAGGGAAAGGGCAGCCAGGACAACTGTCTCAGAGCAGAGAGAATGTAAGGAAGTATAGAAAAAGCAGAAACAGGCAGTGGGGGCTGGAGAGATACTTAGTGGTTAAGGCACTTGCCAGCAAAGCCAAAGGACCCTGGTTCAATTCCCCAGTGCCCACATAAAGCCAGATGTACAAGGTATTACATGTACTGGGGATTTGTTTGGGGTGGCTGAAAGCCCTGGTGTGCCCATTCTCTTTTCCTCCCTCCCTCCCTCCCTCTCTCTCTCTCCTCTAATGAAATAAGTAAATAAATAAAACACTAACCCTCCAAAATTTTAGGTGGTGCACACCTTTAATCTCGGCACTTGGGAGGCAGAGGTAGGAAGATCACAGGTTTGAGGCCACCTTGAGACTAAGAGTGAATTCCAGGTCAGCCTGGCCTAGAGCAAGACCCTACCTAGAAAAGGGGGGGGGGCAGTGAAAGTGGTGACAACCTCCAGACTTCCTTCCTGTTATGTAACAAGCCTTACCTGGCACGTACCTGGTGCCAGGTACTAAGAACTTTTCTGATCATAACTCCCTATGGAAGAATCATAACAACCTCATCCTACAGATGAGGCAAGTGAAAAGGGGCTCTGCCCTCCTTTAGGTAGTACTGCCTCAAGGAAGCTGGAGCTGGAGAGGTTAAAAAGACTTGCTCACCTTACTTGAAAGCTTCACCATGAGGTTCAAACAAGCAACTGAAAGCCTTAGTAGTCATTATTAAATTATCATCATGTACCACATAAGAAAGAGATGCCTTCTGAGAAGTAAATCAATCAGTAGGCAATTTCTGCACTATGTGGACACCACAGACTGAATGTACATGGACCTAAGTGGTATAACACACGGAGGCTACATGGTACATCCTGTAGTTTCTAGGCTAAAAATTGTGTGCAATATATTACTCTACTGAATACTGTATACAATTGTAACACAATGCTAAGTATTTATATTTCTAGACATATCTACAAAGAGAAAAGTACAATAAAAATACTAGGCAGGCCAGGTTTCATGGCTCACATCTGTAACCCCAGCATTTAGAAAGCTATGACAGGAGGATTACCACAAATTCAAAGTGAGTCTGGACCACAAAGTGAATTCCAAGCCAGCCTGGACTACAGAGACTCTGTCTCAAAAATCAAAACAATAACAACAAAAAAATACCAGGCAATAGAAATTGTTTCAACTCCATTATAAATTCATGGGACCACAGGTATACCTGGATAGATCACCACTGAATGGACATTATGTGGTATGTGACTGTAATGATGTATCTATATATATTTTTTGTTTTGTTTTGTTTTGTTTTTTTCCCAAGGTAGGGTCTCACTCTACCCCACACTGACCTGGAACTTACTCTGTACTCCCAGGCTAGCCTCAAACTCACAGTGATTCTACCACTGCCTCAGGAATGCTGGGATTAAAGGCATACAGCTCCATCTGTTTTCTTATAACCTATTTATTCTATCCTATTCTTTGTCTTTCAGAATGGATTGTGGTTCAAATGAGATTTAAGCAGGCTACTTACTGTCTAAAACTCTGTTTTCCCCTAAAAATGAAGCCAACAATAATAGCACTGTGTTCAAAATAGGTT
Source organism: Jaculus jaculus (assembly GCF_020740685.1). Classification (NCBI taxonomy): domain Eukaryota; kingdom Metazoa; phylum Chordata; class Mammalia; order Rodentia; family Dipodidae; genus Jaculus; species Jaculus jaculus. Next base: position 9,646,656 of record NC_059114.1, on the reverse strand, counting down.
TTGATCACTGCTAATGGTGTTTGCTGCCTCGCTCATGGGGAGCTCAGCGAGAGTCTCCTGAATGAGTCCCTGTTGTGTCAAATGAGTACATTTAAAGCACGAAGCACTGTCACTGCTGTTCCTTAGTCCTTCCTCCCACAAAAGAGCAGACACAAGGTTCAGGGGATGGAGGACTGACCAGCATATACCCTGCTACCTGCCTCTTTACCAGTTCATCCTCCATCCTGCCTGTCTGTGTCACAGACCTGGACAGTGGTACCCATCCACAAGCACTGCTTACATCCACAGGACATACGCAGTAAAAAAAGGAGGTAACGGGCATTCTTCTCAAATAAGTTTTTCAGCATATATACATGCGATTATATTATCCTATGACAATATACAATAAAATAATCACATTGCCCTCTTGGAATTGACATCCTCAAAAGGGATTCTTTGCCTTAAACCTTGAAGACTCTAGAAGTAAGGACTTTGCTGAAAATACCCAAGTTGTTTTCTCTGCATCCCCTATTGAAGGTTCCTTCTGTGATGGACAAGCTAAATTCATTTGTATGCTCAATGTAATGTTTGCATTCAGTTGATCATAATCCCACTTGGACATGCTAAATACATTTAGGGTACCAATCAACAGGAGGGTTTTTTTAAATATAAGAAAGTATTAGGGGGCTAGAAAGATTGGTCAGCAGTTAAAGACATTTGCTTGCAAAGCCTGAGGGTCTGAGTTCGACTCCCCATTACCCATATAAAATGAGATACACAAAGTGCAACATGTATATAGAGTTTGTTTGCAGTGACGAGAGGCCCTGGTGCACCCATTCTCAGTCTGAATCTCTTTCTGTTTGCAAATAATTAAATATAATATTTTCAAAAGGTATTAGAATCTCCCACCACTCACTTTGTTTGCTTTTCGAGGTACGGTCTCACTCTGGCCCAGGCTGACCTAAATTTCACTATGTAGTCTCAGGGTGGCCTTGAACTAATGGCGATCCTTCTACCTCTGCCTCTCGAGTGCTGGGATTAAAGGCGTGCGCCACTACACCCGACTTCCCACCACTCACTTTTGAAAAATTTCTCATATTCAACTTGTCTCACTGATAGATTGAATTATTAGAGTAAAATTCCAGCCTAGATAAGAAATAACATAACCATTTAGCCTCCTGGCAAATTACATTCAGCACCCACTTTCTCAAGATGACAAATATCAAATCTTTCAAGTGGAAAAATCTTCCAGAGCATCGAGCCAATTGTGCAATGCAGCAAGTGGCGCAAGAAAGAGATCTCACCCCCATCCCTGCTGCAGTCTCAACTTATTACCATAAAGCGACGGGACTCATGCCAACCACTACTGCTTCCAAAACTGGGTCCTTCTTGGAAGGCCACTACCATTTCACCTTAACAAAGCCAGGTGTTCCACAAGCAACATCTCTCTCTATTCCTTTATTTTCCCCAAAAATTGCATCTGCCATTCCTTTTGCATCAGCACTTTGCCCAGTTAATGTAGGACATAAAAATAGGGCAGGAGAGCGAGACTAATCACTTCTCTGAGTTATCTCTACCATCATAAATCAAACTATTAGCACTTTTAACAGGATATTCAAAGATCATTTACAAAAGATGTTTCCACTAGAATCTGAAGTCCAGGGAGATGTGACAACTTGACAAAATCACAACAGGACAGTGTTCAAGGTGACTCAAGCCTACTTCGGGCAGATTGTAATGCCTCCTGATTCTTGCTTCTACAAGGCATTTCGCTGACAAAATCCTTCTAACTGTGCAGAGTCAGTGTATTAGTCCTGTTTTACTAGTGCGGAAACTTAAGTCCAGGGTGCTTACATATTATGTCTGTCTATAGCACATTCCTCTAAATTGAAATATTCCCTCCTAAAGGAAGGGGGAGAGCAGACTTAGAAGAATCACAGGACCATTCCCCAAGATCATAAGAGCAGTAAACAATTGTTAAGCGACAAGCTCTGACCAGTGTTGCATAGCGATTTTCAAAATGCAGGGCTGGAGAGATGGCTTAGCGGTTAAGACGCATGCCTGCGAAGCCTAAGGACCCTGGTTCAAGTCTACAGGTCCCACGTAAGCCAGATGTACATGGTGGCACATGCATCTGGAGTTTGTTTGCAGAGTGGCTAGAGGCCCTGGCACACCCATTCTCACACTCCCTCTACCTCTCTCTGTCTCAAATAAATAAATAAAAATAAAAATATATTTTTTAAATAAAATAAATAAAAACTTTGTAAGGGGGTTGGGTCGGGCTGTCATTAAAGGCACTTGCTTGCAAAGCTGCCCATGTGGGTTTAATTCCCTAGCACCCTCATAAAGGCAGATGCAGAAAGTGGCACACATGTCTAGTGTTTATTTATAGTGGCAAAAGACCCTAATGTGTGCACACACGCACACATAAATAAATATTTGTTTTGGACTAGAGAGATGCCTTAGCAGTTAAGTCACATGCCAGCAAAGCTTAAGGACCCAGATTCAATTCTCCAGGTCCCACATAAGCCAGACACGCATGAAGGCAGAATTAGGAGGAATGCCATGAGTTCAAGGACACCCTGAGACTATATGTTGAATTCCAGGTCAACCTGAGCTAGAGTGAGACCCTACCTCAAAAACACAACGAAAAATAAAAAGCTCTCACTCTCTGATCACTTGGGGACTTCCAGCTGTGGGTGAGTTTTTCCCTCGGCTGGACCTGGGTTGGCTTGGTCCAGGCCTAGGCCCAGGCCCAGTCCCAGGCCCAAGCCCAGGTGGGAGGGCCCCCTAGCCCTTACTCTCCACATGCGGTCTTTATCTCCTCCAGCTCCCCACATGGCAGGAACTCCTTGAACTTTTTCTCTTTTCTTTCCACGCTTTTCCCCCAGATCTGTATCTGGTCACATGGGCTCCTGGGCTACACATGGCCCAAATGGGCTTTTGGGCACCTCGTAGTGTGCTTCTCTTCTCCCCATTCAATTTCCCCTCACCTCCCAGCCTTCCCCTTTCCACACCCCTTTGTAAAATCTGAATAAAGTGTGGTATTTTAAAAATAAGAAAAAAAAAAACAGGCTGGGGAAATAGCTTAGTGGTTAAGGCCTACAAAGCCTAAGGGCCACAGTTCGACTCCCCAGGACCCACATAAGCCAGATGCAAAAGGGGGCACATGCGTTTGGAGTTCATTTGCAGTGGCTGAAGGCCCTGATGCACCCATTCTCTCTATCTGCCTCTTTCTCTCAAATAAATAAATGCATTTATAAAAAAATATTTTTAAGAAAAACAAAAGAGATAAAAAGAATTATCCACACTAAATGTCAGCAGTGACAAGGCTGGTATTATTGTCATCTTTGGGTCAGGAAATCAGTTTTTAAAAAAGGAGAAAAAAACTAGGCATGGTGTTAAATGTCCATAATCCGAGGACTTCGGAGGTGGAGATACAAAGGATCAGCAGTCCAAGGTTATTTGTAGCTATACAGCAAGTTCAAGGGCAGCCTGGGCTATATGAATCCATGTCATTCCACCCTTCCCAGAAAAAAAATAGCTCAGTGGTGTTTGCCTGGTGTGCATGGGTTCAATCCTCCAGAATACTCTTTCCTAACAAAAGTATGGCTGAAGAAATGTCAAATAAACTGTCCTGCAGGCCAGTTTCTCGTACTCTCTTCAACATTTAGCAAATACTTAGATCAATGGTCACAAAACTATGGTTCACAAGACAAATGCAACTGACCTTATTCTTATTCAGCTCTCAGAATGATTTTTACTCTTTTTTAATTTTCTTTTTTTTTTTTTTACTAGTCAAATTAATTTTAAAAAAGATTTTCGTTTCATTTAGCCTGGGGAACGACATCCCTCGGGCTGTGCAAAGCAACGAGGGCCAAGAAGACACGGGAGGTGGGCTCACTCTATTTTTTTATTTTTATATTTATTTATTTGAGGTAGAGTCTTGCTGTAGCTCAGGCTAACCTGAAATTCACTATGTAGTCTCAGGGTGGCCTTGAACTCATGGTGATCCTCCTACCTCTGCCTCTAGAGTGCTGGGATTAAAGGCATATGCCACCATGCCCAGACTAAATATTTTTTATTTTTACATTTTGAATTTTAAAGAAAATTTTATCAATTGTAAAAATTACATGAGCCAGGCATGGTGGCACACCCTATTGCTGAAGACTCCACATACTTGGGCTGCAAAATCACTGAGAAATCCTGCTAGAACTGAGCTGAAAACTTCCTCCATGTAGACCAGCTGACAGAAAGCTGGAAAAAGCTACACTACATGCTGTTCAATGGAAGAGAGAGAAATCACCAGTGGAGATACTCAACAGTGGACATTGCAAGCCTTACATATGGCCAGCCAGGCCAAATGAGCCAATGGGTACAATAGTGAGATGTCTGTTATGGGGGAAACTGACTGCCCTCTAATGGGACTGGAGGCCTGCTCCATGGGAGGGAATACATGCCTGATAATGAACACCTACAATAGGGGTAGTCATGAGCCCTAGGGGTGTAACGTCTGCTGGTATCTGGCTAAATGTATATACTATGCTCACCAAACTGCCCAATAAGCACTCCTCTTAATGTTCACACCCATATATTAATACTACTCTCACTTTTAGTTAGACAACCTTCTCTTTTCAGATGGCAGTGACCTTGGGATAACTCAGAAGGCACCATGGTGCTAAGAAGTAACAGTGAAGTACTCAGCACTGAAATATCTCAATCACATCTTCCAAGGCTCAGGGTCCATTGCAGAAGAGGTGGCAGAAAGAATTTAAGAGGCAAAGGATGGGTAGGACTCCTTACAAAGTGCTCCCCCCAGACATAAAATGGCCTGGATATCCATGACCTCACAGTGCCTGGCACTACCTACACAAGACCATCATAATAGGAGGAAAAGATGATATCAAAATAGAAGACAGACTGGTTGAGAGGGGGAAGAAGTATAATGGAGAGTGGAGTTTAAAAGGGGAAAGTGGGGGTAGGGAGGGAATTATAATGGATTACTGTCAACAACTATGGAAGTTGTCAATTAAAAAAAAAATTCTGGGGTTGGAGGGATGGCTTAGCAGTTAAGGTGCTTGCCTGCAAAGCCAAAGGACACAGGTTTGATTCCCTAGTACCCACATAAGCCAGATGCACAAAGTGGTACATGCATCTGGAGTTTATTCGCAGTGGCTGGAGGCCCATTCATTCCCTCTCTCTCCCTCCCTCCCTCCCTCCCTCCCTCCCTCTCCCTCTTTCCCTCTCTCTAAATAAATAAAAATAAAATGTTTTTTAAAAAATTTTGAAGCCGGGTGTGGTGGCTCATGCCTGTAATCCCAGCACTCGGGAGGCAGAGGTGGGAGGATTGCCGTGAGTTCAAGGCTACCCTGAGACTCCATAGTGAATTCCAGGTCAGCCTGGGCTACAGTGAGACCCTACCTCAAAAAAAAAAAAAAATTTTGAGGTCCGGGCATGGTGGCACACATCTTTAATCCCATCACTCTGAAGGCAGATATAGGAGGATTGCCATGAGTTCAAGGCCACCCTGAGACTACATAGTGAATTCCAGGTCAGCCTGAACTACAGTAAAACCCTACCTTAAAAAAAAAAAAAGGCTGGAGGGATGGCTTAGTGGTTAAGGTGTTTGCCTGCATAGCCAAAGGATCTAGATTCCATTCCCCAGGACCCACACTAGCCAGATGCACAAGGGGGCGCAAGCATCTGGAGTTGTTTGCAGTGGCTGGAGGCCCTGGCACACCCATTCTCTCTTTCTCTCTCTCCCTCATTCTTTCAAATAAATAAATAAATAAAATATTTTTTTAAAAATCTGGGCAAGCACATGAATGGAATTATGTGTTCTGAGACTGGGTTATTCCCCTTAGCATATTTTCAAGGCCAATTCATGTTGTAACATGTACTGATGCTTCATTCCGTTTCATTGCCAAATACTATACACAGTATGGATACATTATATCTTGAGTACACATTCATAGGTTGATGCACAATTGAGAGATTTTCACATTTGGCAATTAGGAATAACCTGTTAAAAACTTACAAGTTCCTCTGTAGACACATTTTCATCTCTCTTTGGTAGACAGATGCCAAGTAGAAATTGCTTGGTCATACAGTAACTCTATATTTAACTGTCTGTAGAACCGTCACACTGTTTTTCATAATGGCCTTTTCTCCACATTTCCATCAACATTACATGATTTTCACTGTTTGATTTTGTTTTGTTTTGTTTTGTTTTTTTGAGGTAGGGTCATTAGGCTTTGCAGGTAAGCACCTTAACTGCTGAGCTATGTCTCCAATCCCCTCACTATACTTTTGATTTAGTTTCCTAATGACAAATGACACTATCTTTACATGGGCTTATTTCATGTGTCCTCCTACCTCAGCATTAAGAGTGCTAGAATTAAAGGCATGTGCCACCATGCCTAGCAAAATTTTTTTCCAAAATATTTTATTTTTCATGGGGGGGGGGCAGAGAGAGAAAAAAAATTGGCATACCAGGGCCTCCAGCCATTACAAACTCCAGATGTAAACACCACTTTGTACATCTGGCTTTACATGGGTACTGGGGAATCTAGGAATCTAACCTAGGTCATTAGGCATTACAGGCAAGCATCTCAACCAAGAAGCCTTCTATCCAGCCTATAATTCTTTTTACATATTGCCAAACTTGGTTTGCTAATAATTTGGTTGCAAATTTTGTTTCTCTTTGAGACATTGTTCTGTAGTTCCTTTCCTAGTGATGTCCTTGTCTGGTCTGGGTACTAGTACAATGTTAGTCTCACAAAACTATTTCATGGGCCAGGCTTGGTGGCCATACACCTTGAATGCTGCACTTGGGAGGTAGAGGAGGAGGACTACTGAGTGAGCTCCAGGTCAGCCTGGGCTACTGTGAGACTCTTCCTCGGGGGCTGGAGAGATGGCTTGGCAGTTAAGCACTTGCCTGCAAAGCCAAAGGACCCAGGTTTCATTCTCCAGGACCCACATAAGCCAGATACACAAGGTGCCACAAGCATCTGAAGTTCATCTGCAGTGGCTGAAGGCCCTGGTGTGCCCATTCTCCCAATCTCTCTCTAACAAATAAAATAAAATGAAGTTTATGAAAAAAAGAAAAAAAAAAAACTAGCTGGGTGTGGTGGTGCATGCCTTTAATCCCAGCACTCAGGAGGCAGAGGTAGAGGATCACCATGAGTTCGAGGCCACCCTGAGACTACATAGTGAATTCCAGGTCAGCCTGGACCAGAGTGAGACCCTACCTCAAAAAAAAAAAAAAAAAAAAAAAAATGGGGCTAGGGACACAGTTTAGTAGCAGATCATTTACCTCAATAAGCAAGGCACTGGTTTAATCCCCAGTGCCCCAAATGAGTAAGTAAATAAACATTATTTTTAAAGTTTTTGTGAAGAAAAAAAAAAAAACAGAATTGATACCTGCTATAGTAACACACCCCTTTAGCCCCAGCACTTGGGAGGCAGAGGTAAGAGGATCACTGTGAGTTCCTGGCCAGCCTGGGACTACAGAGTGAGTTCCAAGTCAGCCTAAGTGAGACTCTACCTTAAAAAGAAAACAAAGTTTGAGAGCTGGGGAGATGACTCAATGGAAAAAGGCACTTGCTTGCAAAGCCTGCTGGTCCAGGTTCAATTTCCCAGTACTCACATAATGCCAGATGCACAATGTGTCACATGCATCTGGAGTTCATTTGCAGTGGCAAGAGACCTGGAGCCAGCCTGCCTGCCCTCCCTCCTTCCCTCCCTTCCTTCTTTCCTTCTCCTCCCTCCCTCCCTCCCTCTCTCTCTCTTTCTCTCTCTCACATACACACACACACAAAAGTGCTGAGATGAGGGCTGGAGAGATGGCTTAGCAGTTAAGCGCTTGCCTGTGAAGCCTAAGGACCCCGGTTCAAGGCTCGGTTCCCCAGGTCCCACGTTTGCCAGATGCACAAGGGGGCGCACGCGTCTGGAGTTCATTTGCAGAGGCTGGAAGCCCTGGTGCGCCCATTCTCTCTCTCTCCCTCTATCTGTCTTTCTCTCTGTGTCTGTCGCTCTCAAATAAATAAATTAAAAAATTTAAAAAAAAAAGTGCTGAGATGAAAGGGGTGTACCACCATGCCCAGCAATAAATGAATATATATATATATATATATATGCATGTATATATATATAAACATATATATAGCTTTTGTTTGCTTGTTTGTGTAGTTTTAGGTAGGGTCTCACTCTAACTCAGGCTGACCTGGAATTAACTATATACTCTCAAGGTAGCTTCAAACTCACAGCAATTCTCCTACCTCTGCCCCGAGTACTGGGATTAAAGGTGTGTGCCACCATGCCGAGCTAATAAAAATATTTTTTAAAGAGTTTATGATGCCAGATGTGGTGGCGCACATGTTTAATACCAGCACCTGGAAGGCAGAGGTAGGAAAAAAAATTGTAAGAATTGTGTCAATTCTTCTTGGATGCTAGAATTCATTGGTAAAGAAATCATGGTCTCTAGTGAGTAGACCCTGAACTTTTCTTTGTGGGTAGTTTTTTATTACTAATTTATTTGGCGGGGGGGATTGTCAAGATATGGTCTCACTGTAGCCCAGGCTGACCTGGAATTTACTATGTAATCTCAGGGTGGCCTCTAACTCAAGGTGATCCTCCTACCCCTCTGCCTCACAAGTGCTGAGATTTCATGTTGGTTTTTTTTTTTTAATTTTTTTAATTTACTTGCAAGGAGACAGGGAGGGAGAAAGAGAGATAGAATGGGTGCATCAGGGCCTCTTGCTGCTGCAAATAAACTCCAGATATATGCACCACTTTGTACATCTGGCATGCTTTGCAAGCAAGCAGCTTTATTTAACTGCTGAACCATCTTCCCAGCCACTTTTTTTGTGTCATTTTTGGCAACTATGTCATATATGTAAAACATTTCTACCTACTATATGCCCAACAATCTAATATATATGTATATTTTTATATATAACTACTTCTTCTAATATTTTCTTTTTATTTATTCGTTTGAGAGAAACAGAAAGAGACAGAACAGGCATGCCAGGGCCTCCTGCCACTGCAAACAAACTCCAGACACATGCGCCACCTTGTGCACCTGGCTTACATGAGTCCTAGGGAATTGAACTTGGGTCCTTTGGCTTTGCAGGCAAGTGCCAACTACTTTTTTTTTTTTCAGGTTTTTTTTTTGTGTGTGTTTATTCTTATTTATTTATTTGAGAGTGACAGAAAGAGAAAGAGGAAGTTAGATAGAGAAAGGGTGCACCAGGGCCTCCAGCCAATACAAACGAACTACAGATGCATGCGCCACCTTGTGCATCTGGCTTATGTGGGTCTTGGGGAATGGAGCCTCAAACCAGGGTCCTTAGGCTTCACAGGCAAGCACTTAACCACTAGCCCATCTCTCCAGCCTAAATTTTTTAATTAATTTTTATTTGAGGCAGAGAAAGAACACCAGGGCTTCTAGCCACTACAAACAACCTCTAGTTATAAGGGCCACCTTGTGCATCTGGCTAACATGGGACCTGGAGAATCAAATCCTTAGGCTTCACAGGCAAGTGCCTTAACCACTAAGCCATCTCTCCAGCCCTGGGAGCACGTCTTTAATCCCAGCAATTGGGAGGCACAGGTAAGAGGATTGCTGTTAAATTCAAGGCCAACCTGAAACTACATAGTGAATTCCAAGTCAGCCTGGGCTACAGCAAGACACTGCCTTGAAAAACCAAAAAAGAAAAAGAAAGAAGGAGAAAAGCATTACCTTCTATACTTAAATAACTACCTTTACTAATGCTTTGTTTTTTCATATTTAAGAGGTTTTTGTTTGTTTTTTGGTGTTGCAATATATATGATATATGCATGTGTGCACACATTTGAGAGGGTTTTTTTTGGTTTTTTTGTTTGTTTGTTTGTCTTGTCAAGGTAGGGTCTTGCTTTAGCCCAGGCTGACCTGGAATTCACTATGTATTCTCAGGCTGGCCTCAAACTCATGGCAATCCTCCTACCTCTGCCTCCCGAGTGCTGGAATTAAAGGCGTGCACCACCACACCCAGCTTTTTGAGGAATTTTTTGCTCATCAGAGGAAGTATTGGAGTGGCCTGTACCACAAGTAGGGACTGTATAGGAAAGGGAAGCTCCATCTCTCAGGTGCAATCACCCAGGACTTAGCCTCAGCAACAAGTAGCTCTAAATAGGCTAAGTGACAGGAAGTCCTGCTCCCTACAGAAGAAAGCCAAATGACAGGGAGCTGGGGAGAGGGGTCCTGTGTAAGGGGTTGAAGCAGTATGGAGTGAACTCTCCATGTAGCTGAGCAGAAATGGAGAAGGATGGTCTTGATCCAAATACTATGGCCTTTTGCTTTTCATATTACATTTTCATAGATTTCTTAAACTGACATGTCTTCATTTGCTGTTCACCCTTACAACCATTTCCAAAACATATAGTTTTATTTTCTTTAATAATTTGCCGCAGGACTTTTTTTTCCTCAAGGTAGGGTCTTGCTCTAGCTCAGACTGACCTGGAATTCACTATGTAGTCTCAGGGTGGGCTCAAACTGACGGCGATCCTCCTACCTCTAACTGCAGAGGGCTGGGATTAAAGGCATGTGCCACCACACCCGGCTCTTCTTTTTTATACATATATTTTATTTTTCCACTGGAGAAACAAACAGGAAGAATAGTCATGCCAAAGACTCCAGTCACTGCAAATAAACTCTAGATGCATGCACCACTTTGGACATCTGGCTTTACGTGGGTATTGGGGTGAACCAGGGCCATCAGGCTCTGCAAGCAAGTGCCTTTAACCTCTGAGCCATCTCTCCAGCCCATACCATTTTTTGGAGGTGGCTCTTTTTGTTGTTGTTGTTCAAGTTAGGGTCTCACTGTAGCTCAGGCTGACCTGGAATTCATTATGTAGTCTCAGACTGGCCTCAAACTCAAACTCCTACCTCGGCCTCCAAGTGCTGGAATTAAAGGTTTGCACCACCATGCTCAGCAGCTCTTCTTTATGTTAGAGAATCTTGTTATAGGTAGCTTAGGCTGCCCTTGAACTCACAATTCTCTGGCATCAGTCTCCTAAGAGCAGGGATTACATGTGTGTCACACCTGACCCAAAGTTTTTCACCAAGAAGCGTTTGGGGATTTCTCTCCACCAGCCATCAGTCACACAAAACAATTATTTTCTACAACAGACACAAGCGTCCTTCAATTCAATTCAATTCTGACACAATCTAGCTAGAAGAGTCAGATCCCACAGGTAGAGGGCTCAGCTGCACCAGAGCGGCTCCCACTCCTGATGCCAACCAATCAATCACAAGCCTTGAGACCAGTTGCAAGCTGAGTCCCCACGCTCCCTGTTTGACTGTCAACTTGACAGGACCTAGAACCACCAGTGAGGGCTGGTAATTAAGTTAGGCTCTGGGCATTCCTGCAAGGGAATATTAATGAGGTGAACTGAGGTGGGAAGCCCACTTCAACTGTGGGCAGCACCATTAGGTTGGCGGAGGTCCTAGACTGGATATAAAGGAAAAAGGCAGTTACGCAATAGCATTCATCGCTCTGCTTCCTCACTGTGGACTGAATGCGGCCAGACCTGTGCCTAGATCCCACCATATCCTCCTCGCCATGACGGACTGTGAGCGCATAGAAACCCTTCCTTCCTTAAGTTGCTTCTGGTCAGGAATTTGCGCACAACAACGAGAAAGTAGCCAATACAGTTAATTTACTAGACTACCTTACAAAACTTGGGGAACTTATGTTCACCTTGTTATTTATTTTCTAAAATATTTTTATTTATTAGCAAGGAGAGACAGAAAGAAAAAAATGAGAGAGAATGGGTGTACCAGGGCTTTTCAACACTGTAAATGAACTACAGACACATGTGGGGTCATTTCATGCATCTGGTTTTACATGGGTACTGGATAATCAAACCTAGGCCATCAGGCTTTGCAAGCAAAAGGCTTTTAACGGCTGAGCCATCCCTCCAACCCTTCACCTTTTTATTATCAAGGATATTACAAGGGCTACTGATGAAAGAATGTGTAAGGTATGGCATGTGGGAAGGAGTAAAGAGTTTCTATGTCTATACTTGTCTACACTACCCTCCAGCAATCTCCCTACATTCAGCCAGCTGGAAGCTCTCCAAACCCTGCCCTTTTATGGAGGGTTTATGAAGGTTTCACTATATAGGCATGATTGATTTACACTGGCCATTGGTGATCAATTTAACCTTCAGTCCCTCTCTCTGCCTCCATGCTGAGGGACAGGCTGCATAGCCCCAACCTCTAATGATGCTTGGCCAGCCTTGTGGCCCTTCCCCCGCCCCCAACACACACAAACCCATCCTGAAGCTTACCCACAGCCTGCCAGCAACAGTCAACTCACTAGCACACAAAAAGACAGTTATCACTTTGGAAATTCCAAGGATTTTAATAGTGGGTTCCCCCCCCCCCAAAAAAGCAAATCTTAACCCCACAGTGTCACAGGTTCCTACCTCACTGGGTTTTTGTAAGGGCTAAATGTGTAAATGACACTTAGTGATAGAAAGCTTGCACAGCATGCACAAGACCCCTAAATACTCGGTCCCCCTACCCCGCTCCAGAACCTCTCCACACAAGTATTCAGTCAATCGTTCATAGTTGTTTATCAAAGCCATGCTGGAAAGTCTAAAGATACCATCTCTTTCCTGGGAGTTACTTCCAGAAGTTTAAGGTTTGGGAAAGAGATACAGACTTTCCCAGGTCGACTAGATGTAACTTTCAATACCTCTGAATACACTGAAAAAAGAACTCCCATAGAGTTTTCTGCACCTTACACGGTAAATCAGTTCCTTACTACAAAAGGCTTCCCGGCCTGGGCCTCTTCCAATACCAATGAATGAAAACAAGTGGCAATTAACTTGTAACTTTGGGCACTTGGGGGCCTAGACGGTCCCTTCCGGGTTCTGACTGTCTCTCGGTGTACGGCCGGAAAGAAGAGGATGGACACAGAATTCCTCAGGCTTCCACTCGGACTGTCACGGCGGGCAAGGGTTTACCCCCGTGGGTGCCGGAGGCAGCGCCCCGGAGGCCACGCGAGCTGGGGGGCGGCGGGGGGTGGGGGAGTCTCCCTCGCCGCCGCCCGTCGGGGGTGTGTGATGGGGGGGAAGGAAGGAGGCTGCCGTCCGACGTTTACCTCGCAGTTGAACTCCATCTCTGCGTCCATGGTGACGATCCGCACCGTGAATGTCTTGGGCTGCTTCCTCTTGAGCGAGCTGAAGCTCATGCGGGAAGCGATGGCTCCGGCCATGGCGCGGGGCGGGGGTGGGAGGGGGGGGTTGCGTGTGGATGGAAGGGGGGGTTCAGGCCTGGGACCCTCTCACCGTCCCCCTCACTCCCCGCAAGGCCTGCGGCTCTCGACCTCTATTAGCCTCCCTGGAGGAGCTGCACAGGCCTCCTCAGGGCCACCATGGTGGCCGGTGGACCGGCCCAGGGCAGATGGAGGCTGCGCGGGTCCCCAGCCACCAGCATGGGCCGCGAGGACCTTCCCCACCAGCACCACCACCTCCTCCACCACCGGGAACTGGGAAGGAGAGTTAGGGGGCAGGCCCTGACGGCGACGGGGCGGGACGTTGGCGAAGGTCGCAGATGGGGGGGGGAGGGAGGGCAGTGGTGGGAACCGACGGGGCGGGCGTGGGACGCCCCGTCAGACGGGAACCCTAGACGGCCGCCGCTCCGACGCCCGCGCGCCTCGCAGCGGCAGGCCGCGCACTAGCCCGGGCGCGCACGCGCGTGGCTGTCACCGCGTTCCGCTCCGCGCGCCCGCGGGAAGCCTTCCCACCTCCTCCACTCCCCCCGCCCCCCTCCACACACACACAGACTCCGCCTGCTCCCGGCGCTGCCCACCGGCTCCCAGGACGCGGCACACGGCACAGCTAAACTTGTTAAGCGCACACCGGACGCCGTGATTGGCTGCAAAGTCCCAGAGGAAGGCGGGACTTTTGGCTTGGGCCCGCCCCCGTCTGCGCGACTCCACCAATTGAAAGTGCCACTGTGACCAGAGGCGCGGGCTTGCGCCCGGCGTTGATTGGTCGGAGCAGTAGTCCGTCTGAACGCTTTTGTTTGTGGAGGACACGCCTACTCTAGCAAGATTGATTGAGACGGCGCAGACCTCAGCGCCTTCGTGTGGGAAACTTGTGGGGCCTTCCCTGCTCCATCTACTAGATACCTGCCCGGGGAGTCATCACGTTTAGGACACCAGGTGGATGGATGGTCACACTGGCACTTAAACTGCACGCGCTGGACCTCTGTGTTTCTCAAACTTGTGTGTGTGTGTGTCTATGTGTTTTCGAGGTAAGGTGTCATTTCTGCCCAGGCTGACCTGGAATTCATTATGTAGTCTCATGCTAGCCTGGAACTCATGGCGCCCTTCTACCTCTGCTTCCTGAGTGCTGGCATTAAAGGCGTGTGCCTCCACTCCAGTCTTCAAACTTTTTTACAAAATATTTATTTATTTATTTATTTGCAAGGAGAATGAGCAAGAGGAAGAGAGAATGGGCGTGCTGGGATTAAAGGAGTGCACCACTGCTCCTGGCCTCCTTTTACTTTTTCTATTTTATTTATTTATTTATTTATATTTCGGAGAAAGAGAAATAATTGGTGCTCCAGGACCTCAGCCACTGAAATCGAACTCCAGACGCTCGTGCCACCTAGTGAGGCAATGCGACCTTGTGCTTGCCTCACCCTTGTGTGTCTGGCTTAGGAGGGAGTTAGAGAGAGATCAAACATGGGTCCTTAGGCTTCACAGGCAAGCACCTTAACTGCTAAGCCATCTCTCCAGCCCTCCTCTTTTTTTTTTTTTTTTTTTTTTTTTTTCCAATTGAGGCAGAATCTCACTCTAGCTCAGGATGCCCTGCAACTCTCTCTAGCCCAGGATAGCTTCAAACTCACAGCGATCTTCCTACTTCAGTCTCTTGAGTACTGAGATTATAGATGTGGACTACCATGCCCCGATTTTCTCAGATTTTAAAAACACTTGTAGGGCTAGAGAGATGGCTTACCTGTTAAGGAGCTTGCAAGCAAAGCCAAAGGACCCTGACTCGATTTCCCAGTATCCAGGTGAAGCCAGATGCACAGGGTTGCACATGTGTCTTAGAAGCCCTGACATGCCCATTCTCTCTGCCTCTTTATCTCTCTTAAATAAATAAAAAAAAAAAAAAAAAAAAAAAAAAAAACACTTGTGGAGGCCTACTAGGTTCCAGTAGCACATTGCAAACCAATCTTTCTGGAATTAACTATGCAGTCTCAGGATGGCCTTGAACTCACGGCGATCCTCCTACCTCTGCCTCCTCAGTGCCGGGATTAAAGGCGTGCGCCACCACGCCCAGCGCAAACCAACCTTTTTCTTTAGAGAATTGCTATTACCAAAGGGGTAAGGATTGTACTTAGTTCATGGGTGATTAAATGTATTTAATACATGTGAAGCTTTAAACCAATGTCTGGCATGTAGTAAGTTGAGGCCATTGCTCTATTTGTAAATCAAAAGGAGGGAAAATTACCTGGGCATGGTGGCAGACGCCTTTAATCCCAGCACTCGGGAAGCAGAGGTAGGAGAATTGCCGTGAGTTCCAGGTCATCCTGAGACCACATAGTGAATTCCAGGTCATCCTGAGCTAGAGTGAGACCCTACCTCAAAAAACAAAACAAAAAGAAAAAGAGAGAGAGTAAGGCATTTGTCTGCAAAGCCAAAGGACCCAGGTTCAATTCCCCAGGACCCACATTAGCCAGATGCATAAGGGGTCGCACATGTCTGGAATTCATTTGCAGTGGCTGGAGGCCCTGGTGTGCCCATTCTCTCACTCTCCCCCTTTCTCTGTCAAATAAATAAATAAAAATAAAACACTTAAAAAATAAAAAGAGAAAATTAAAGCATTTTGCATTGTGTGCTCCATACAAGTTTTTTTCTTAATTTATTTATCTTTTTAAGAGAGAAAGAAAGAAGCAGATACAGAATGTACACTCCAGGGCCTTCAGCCACTGCAAACAAACTCCAGACCCATGTGCCATCTTATGCATCTGGCTTTGTGTGGGTACTGGGGAATTCAACCCAGGCAAAGCCTTTAACTCCGAGCCATCTCTCCAACCCTGATTTGTTGTTTTGATTTATTTATTTCATGAGAGAAAGAGATAGGCCTGGAGAAATGGCTCAATGGTTAAAGCACTTGTCTTCAAAGCCTAAAAACTGGAGTTCAATTCCCCAGTACCCACATGGAGCCAGATACACGAAGTAGCACATTCTCTCTCCCTTTCCCTCCCCCCTCTCTGTTTGCAAATAAATTAATTAATTTTAAAAAAAGACTGGGCGGGCTGGAGAGATGGCTTAGCGGTTAAGCGCTTGCCTGTGAAGCCTAAGGACCCCGGTTCGAGGCTCGGTTCCCCAAGTCACACGTTAGCCAGATGCACAAGGGGGCACACACATCTGGAGTTCGTTTGGAAGCCCTGGCACGCCCATTCTCTCTCTCTCCCTCTATTCTCTCTGTGTCTGTCACTCTCAAATAAATAAAATTATTAAAAAAAAAAAAAAAAAAGACTGGGCATGGTGACACACGCCTTTAATCCCAGCACTTGGGAGGCAGAGGTAGGAGAATTGCCATGAGTTTGAGGCCAACCTGAGACTACATAGTGAATTCCAGGTCAACCTGGACTAGAGTGAGAACCTACCTCAAAAAAACAAAAAGAGAGACAGAGGCAGAGATAGAGAGAATGGGTGTGCCAGGGCATGTGGCCATTGCAAACTAACTCCAGACCTATGTCCCACCTTGGCTTTACATGGGTACTGGGGAATCCAACCTGGGTCCTTAGATTTTACAGGCAAGTGCCTTAACTGCTGAGACCTCTCCAGTCCCAGATGAGTTTTTCCAAACCATAAAATGCACTAATATTTTTTACATGTCTCCCAAGCTACCCACATAAGAAGCAAAAAGTAAAGTGTGTCTGGTGTTCATTTGCACCACCAAGAGACCCTGGCATGGACACACACACAAACAATAGATATATGATTTTTATTTTTTGTTCATTTGCAAGCAGAGGGGGAGAAAAGAAAGAGAATGAGAATGGACATACCAGGACCTCTAGCCACTGCAAATGAACTCCAAATACATGCACCACTTTGTGCATCTGGCTTTACATGAATACTGGGGAATTAAATCCTGTTTGTTAGGCTTTGTAGGCAAGTGGCTTAACTACTGAGCTTCATCTCCAGCCCCCCAACTTTTTTTGTTTTTTGTTTTTAGATTTTTTTAATTGACAACTTCTATAATTGTAAACAATATGACATGGTAATTCCCTCCCTCCCCCGACTTTCCCCTTTGAAATTCCACTCTCCATCATATCACCTCCCCCTCACCATCAGTCTCTCTTTTATTTTGATGTCAGCATCTTTTCCTCCTATTATGATGGTCTTGTGTAGGTAGTGTCAGGCACTATGAGGTCATGGATATCCAAGCCATTTTGTGTCTAGAGGAGCACGTTGTAAGGAGTCCTACCCTTCCTTTGGCTCTTACATTCTTTTCACCTCTTCCACAATGGACCCTGAGCCTTGGAAGGTGTGATAGAGATATTTCAGTGCTAACTATTCCTCTGTCACTTCTTCTTAGCACCATGATGCCTTCTGAGTCATCCCAAGGTCACTGAGATCTGAAAAGAGAAGTTTGTCTAACCAAAAGTGAAAGTAGCATTCATATATGGGTGTGAACCTTAAGAGAACTGCTTATTGGGCAGTTTGGTGAGCATAGTATATACATTTAGCCAGACAGCAGCAGACGTTACACCCCTAGGGCTCCTGACTACCCCTGTTGTAGATTTTCAGCATCAGGGATGTGTTCCCTCCCATGGAGCGGGCCTCCAGTCAGATTAGAGGGCAGTTGGTTTCTCCCATAACAGACATGCCACTATTGTACTGTTGGCTCATTTGGCCTGGCTGGCCAAATATAAGACTTGCAGTGTCTACTGTTGAGTATCTTCACTGGTGATTTTTCTCTCTTCCATTGAACTACATACAGAATGGCTTTTTCCAGCTTTCTGTCAGCTGGTCTACATAGAGGAGGTTATCAGCTCAGTTCTAGCAGGATTTCTCAGTGAGTTTGCAGCTCAAGTATGTGGAGTCTTCAGCAATAGGGTCTTACCATTTATTCCTGATGGGAAACCAAAGGCCTTGGCAATAGCCTATAATGTTTTGGGGGCATCAGGGACCTCCCTGGCCAACAACTCACTGGACTCACTGGAAGGTATCCCATCCCTGGCACTGAAAATTTTCTAGTAACAATCCATGGCTCCTGACTGTTCCATTGTCCAAAAAAGTGGGTTTCCATATGACTTATTTATATTCGCTTGATTTTGATTTGCCCTCCCTCCACCTTTCCTTTACTCAGTCTCTTCCCCTGGCCTCACTTAGGCTTTTTCACCCCCATTAATCTGATCTTCTACTTACATATATACAATACCATCCTATTAAGCCCCCCTCCCTTTCTATTCCCTTTATATCTCCTTTCTAGCTTCCTGGCCTCTGCTAATATATTTTTTTATGTCATCAAGTACTACAGTGGGTATAGAGGAATTAAAACTTTCTGGTGAGCCGGGCATGGTAGTGAAAGCCTTTAATCCCAGCACACGGGAGGCAGAGGTAGGAGGATCGCCATGAGTTCAAGGCTACCCTGAGACTATATAGTGAGTTCCAGGGCAGCCTGGTCTAGAATGAGACCCTACCTCCACCACTTACCTCAAAAAGTCCTAAATAAATAAATAAAAACAACAACAAAACCTTTCTGGTGGGCAGGGTTGCATCTTTTTTAGTTGGCGGGGGGGGGGGGAAGCTCTCAATTTGTTTCCCAGGCTGGTCCAGAACTACTAAGATAAGTCAATCTTCCTTCCTCAGCCACAGGCCACCAGACCTGGCTTAAATTCTTTTTGTTGTTGTTTTTTGGTTTTTTGAGGTAAAATGTCATTCTAGCCCAGGCTGACCTGGAACTCATTATGTAGTCTTAGTGGCCTTGAACTCGTGGTGATCCTCCTACCTCTACCTCCTAAGTGCTGGGATTAAAGACTTTCACCACCATACCTGGCTCACCAGAAAGTTTTAATTCCTCTACACACACTATGTAGTCTCAGGCTAGCTTCAAACTCAGGATGATCCTCCTACCTCTGCCACCCTAGTGCTGCCAAACAAAATTGTTTTAAGATCCTAAGTACAGGTGTGTATATGTTCCTGATCCAGCTGGCCAGCACTTCTTCACCCCCTCTTAAAAAAAAAAAAAAAAAAAAAAAGAAGAGGGCTGTAGGGATGGCTTAGCGGTTAAGGTGTTTGCCTGCAAAGCCAAAGGACCCAGGTTCGATTCCCCAGGACCCACGTAAGCCATATGCACAAGGAGGCGCATGCATCTGGAGTTCGTTTGCAGTGGCTGAAGGCCCTGGCATGCTCATTCTCTCTCTCCCTCATTCTCTGTCAAATAAACAAATAAAAAGAATCTAAAAAGATTAAAAAGAAAGAAAGAACAATTTCAGGAGTATTCAGCAGACATTATTGCTATAAGTATACTAATACCCCACTCTTGTTCCTCTAATTAAACCCCCAGTGTGCCAGGAAGCCCCAGCCAGAGGTTTCTAGCAGTCACTTCTTGGCACACTCTGGTAGACTTCTGCCAAATTGATTGTGCAGGGCGCTGTGGACTTGGCGTGAGAGTGTCTTCGTTTTCATTGCTTCAGCTCCTCCCTGCAGGAGTGGAATCTCCTCTGGGCTTCCTGCAGGGACACAAATCAGGCCTTCAACACAGAGCCAAAGATGCTGTGTGAAAATAAGTGACTCTGGGAACTTACCGAAGAGCAGAAACAGGAAGTGGGTCAGACAGCAGGGGCTAAAATATAACACTGGGGATCAGTAATAACTCATTTCTATAAAGAATTTACTAAGCCGAGCATGGTGGCGCACGCCTTTAATCCCAGCACTCGGGAGGCAGAGGTAGGAGGATTGCCATGAGTTCAAGGCCACCTTGAGATGACAGAGTTAATTCCAGGTCAGCCTGGACCAGAATAAGACCCTACCTCGGAAAAAGAAAAAAAAAAAAGACCTTACTAAGTGTCAGGAATGGTGGTGCATGGCTGAAGCCCTGGTGTGCCAATTCCTATCTCTCCTCTCTCTCTCTGTCTTGGGCTGGAGAGATGGCTTAGCAGTTAAGATGTTTGCCTGCAAAGCCTAAGGACCCAGGTTTGAATCCACAGTACCCATGTAAGCCAGATGCACAAGGTGGTGCATGTGTCTGGAGATCATTTGCAGTGGCTGCAGGCCCTGATGTGCCCATTCTCCACCCCCCTCTCCCCTGGAGTTCAAGGCCAGCCTGAGAGTACATAATGAATTCCACATCAGCCTGGACTAGAGTGAGACTCTACCTCAACCCCCCCCCAAAAAAAAGCTAAGCAAATAAAAACAATTTTAAAAAAATTGCTATTCACAAAAATAAAATAAACATAGACCTCGGCTGGAGAGATAACTCAACAATTAAAGGCACTTGCTAGCAACATCTGACAGCCAGGTGTTTGATTCCTCAGCACTCATGTAAAGCCATATGCACAAAGTGGTGCATGTGTCTGGAGTTCATTTGCAGTGACAGGAGGCCCTGGTGTGCCCATTTTCTCTTGCTCTCTCTCTTTCTCTCAGCAAATGAGTAATAAAATATTTTAGAATAAAGCCAGGCATGTGGTGCATGCCTTTAATCCTAGCACTTGGGAGACAGAGGTAGGAGGATCACCGTGTGTTCAAGGCCACTACAGAATGAACTCCAGATCAGGCTGGACTAGAGTGAAACCCTACTTCGATAAACAACAACAACAAAAATTTTAAATAAAATAAAATAAAGTCAGGCATCTGGATGGAAAGATGGCTTGCTGGATAATGTGCTTGCCTACAAAGTCTAAGGACCCAGGTTCCATTCTCTAGGACCCATCCATGTAAGGCAGATGGATAAGGTGGTGCATGCATCTGGTGTTCATTTTCAGTGGCTACAGGCCCTGGCGCACCCATTCACTCCCTCTGCCTGCCTTTTCCTCTCTCTCTCTCTCTTTCTTTCTCTCTCTCTCTCAAATAAATAAAGCCGGGCATGGTTGCGCATACCTTTAATCCCAGCACTTGGGAGTCAGTTAGGAGGATCACTGTAAATTTGAGGCCAGCCTGAGAGTGAATTCCAAATCAGCCTGGACTAGAGCAGGAACCTACCTTGAAAAACAAAACAAACAAATAAACAATTTCCAAAACAGTTCATATTACATTGGAAGGGAGTGGTTAAGATATGTGTATCTGTGGTAGTTTGATTCAGGTGTCCCCCATAAACTTAGGTGTGCTGAATGCTAGGTTCCCAGATGATGGAAATTTGGGAATTAGCGCCTCCTGTTAGGAGTGTATTGCTGGGGACAGGTTTATGGGCGTTATAGCCAGTTTCCCCATGCCAGTGTTTGGCACACTCTCCGGTTGCTATTGTCCACCCTCTGTTCATGCCATCATTTCCTGGGTTTCAGCCAGCTATATTTCTGCCAGCTTATGAGGAGGCCTAGGATGTTCCCTATAAACTTTGTGTGATTCCTAAGCATGGCATTCACGGGTGTGGTGGCGCATGCCTTTAATCCCAGCACTTGGGAGGCAGAGGTGGGAGGATCGCCATGAGTTTGAAGTCCCCCTAGACTATGTAGTGAATTCCAGGTCAGCCTGGGTTAGAGTGAGACCCTACCTGAGAAAAAAAAAAAAAAAAAAGGCATGAAATTCAGAGACCCATCCTTCCCCCTGTAGGAATGAACGCAAAGGGAGAACTAAAACGTGCTCACCTATCTGGTGAATCATACGCGATCAGTGTATCACATTTCTGCCGGTAGGGGCGCTTCCTGTCTTTGCAACATTCTCTCGCTCCTGCATGAACAGTCTTGTTCTTCTCAGCTTTCTATTGATCCAGGTGTGCTTTCCAACACTAACATCTCTACTTCATGAGCCTTCAGGTGACGCCATTATTGCTTTTGAAAGTAGTTTACAGTGAGGATGAACGGCCAACTAACAGCTCAATACACACACACACACCAAAACAAAAGCAAAAACAAAAACAAAAAACAGAGGCTGGACGTGGTGGCACACGCCTGTAATCCCTGCACTCGGGAGGCAGAGGTAGGAAGATCGCCTTGAGTTCGAGGCCACCCTGAGACTACATAGTGAATTCCAGGTCAGCCTGAACTAGAGTGAGACCCTACCTTAAAACAAACAAACAAACAAACAAACAGAAGTTGCTAGAGGCCAAACGGTGCCAGCATCAGATTTATTCAGCAGAGACAAGATGAGGACTTGTTATTTCCTGGCTGAAGTGGCGCCACCTTGTGGCAACAACACCACTTGCATAGTTTATAGTTCATTACACACAGCCGGCTTTGAAATTACTCAGTACTTGAGATAAATTATTTTGACATTTGTATTATTTATCATTTGTACATGGAATGGCACATCGTTAATGTGTGTTTGTTTATTTTTTTTATGTGGCACTGTGTCAAAGTTGCATCATTTAGATCTACATGGGATGCATAGTACCAAAAGGCAGGGATTTAGTCTTGTGGCTCTTGTCCCCAGTGGAGACATAAAAGCTTCCTTGTCCCCACTCTCCCTGTTGGGGACCTAGAGGATACAGTTCTTTGAGAGCAGTTGGGCTTTGAGCATAAAAGCCCATCAATAAAGAGCAGGCGACTGCCACAGCTAAGGTCATTTGTCTCTTTCTCTTCTACAGCCTATTCGGGGATGATCTATCTGTCCCGGGCAAATGATGGTGGCAGGTTTGTCCATATTTTACACTTATGAACCTGCCTGCTCCTCTCTGCCCAGTGCTGCTCATCTGTCTCTGTCCCTGGCTCCCCTCATTTCTTTTCATGAGTGGACAACAGGCCTTGGTGAAGAGTTATGAAGGTGAATTCCAGAGAGGGATGTTTTTGAAAGGTGAAGGGAGGGAGGAAGGGGGATGGAAGAAAGCAAGGAGAGGAAAGAAGAGAAGGGAACCGGATGGGCCTGTTCCCTGCACAGAGGGACGGGTGAGTGGGAGACATAGTCAAGAGAAATGGGTGCTCCAGGGCTGGAGAGATGGCTTAGTGGTTAAGGCACTTACCTGTGAAGCCAAAGGACCCAGGTTCAATTCCCCAGGACCCATGTAAGCCAGATGCACAAGGTGGCCCATGTGTCTGGAGTTTGTAGTGGCTGGAGGCCCTGGCATGCCCATTCTTTATCTGCTGCTCTCTCTCTCTCAAACAAGTAAGATGAAAAGTTGGAAAAAAAAAAAAAAAAAGCCAGGCATAGTGGCACACGCCTTTAATCCCAGCACTTGGGAGGCAGAGGTAGGATCACTGTGAGTTTGAGGCCACCCTGAGACTACATAGTGAATTCCAGGTCAGCCTGGGCTAGAGTGAGACCCTACCTCAAAAAAAATAAAATAAAATAAGAGAGAACTGGAGATAAAGCTCGGTGGTAGTGTGTGCAAAGCCCTAAATTCAATCTTCAGTGCTAATCCGTAACCACCGACCAAGATGGCGCAAGGTCTGCAGGAGGATATTTACATGTCATATGCAAGTGTCATGCTGCGGGATAAAAAAAGAACTCGAACACTCGTGGATGTTTTTCTTCACTGGGCATCCTGGAACTAGTCTCCCCAGCAGACACTCAGGATGGCTGTACTGTGCACGCCTTGTTCACTTTGACGGTCCCTTTATCCTTCCCTGCTCCTGGATGTATCCGTCCTTTGAAGCCAAAAGTCTAAATCCAAGTCTCTTGTGAAGCCCTGCGGAGGCGTTCAATCTCACTTCACCCCTCACACTTGGCTTGCCACACTGGCTTCTTTCCTATACTTTGGGTCGCCTTTTCTTTTTTCTTTTTTGTTTTGTTTTTAAAGTTCTATCTTTTTTTAATATTTTGTTTATTTATTTATTTATTTTGTTTGAGAGAGAAAGAGGCAGAGAGAGAGAGAGAATGGGTGCTCCAGGACTTCCAGCCACTGCAAATGAACTCCAGACGCATGCGCCCCCTTGTGTACCTGGCTTACGTAGGTCCTGGGGAATAGAACCTCGGTTCTTTGGCTTTGCAGGCAAACACCTTAACCAGTAAACCATCTCTCCAGGCCTTGTTTTGTTTTTTTCAAGGTATGGGTCTCACTCTAGGTCCAGGCTGACCTGGAATTCACTATGTAGTCTCAAATTGGCCTCAAACTCATGGAGATTCTCCTTACCTCTGCCCCCTGAGTGCTGGGATTAAAGGCATATGCCATCGAGCTCAGACCCTCCCTTCTTTTTTAAGGAGAGAGAGAGGATTGGCACACTGCAATCGAACTCCAGATACACGCACCACCTGGTACTCATGTGCAACCTGTGTGCTTGGGTCACCTTGTGCATCTGGCTTACAGGGGACCTGGAGATTTGAACATGGGTCCTTAGGCTTCACAGGCAAGTGCCTTGACCACTAAGGCATCTCTCTAGCCCTACTTTGTCTTTTTAAACTAAATTCAATTTATTTATGAAAAATATAGAGAGAATGGGCATGCCAAATCCTCCAGCCACTGCAAACAAGCTCCAGATGCATGTTCCACAATGTGTGTGTGACTTATATGTAGGTTCTGGGTAATTGAACCTGGGTTCTTAGGCTGTTTAGGCAACCACCTTAACCACTAAGACATCTCTCTAGCCTGCCACACTTGATTCTTATGAAAATTATTTTTTTAAACAATCTTTTTTATTTTTATTTTATTTATTCATTTGAGAGGGTGAGAGAGACAGAGAGATAGAGTGAGAATGGGCATGACAGGGCCTCTAGCCACTGCAAATGATCTCCAGATGCATGTGCCTCCATGTGCATTTGGTTTACGTGGGACCTGGAAAATCAAACTTGGGTCCTTAGGGTGCACAGGCATGCACCTTAACCACTAAGTCATCTCTCCAGCCCTTTTTTGAGTAGGGTTTAGCTCTAGCTCAGGCTAACCTGGAATTCACTATGTAATTTCAGGGTGGTCTTGAACTCACAGTGAATCTCCTACCTCTGACTCCCAAGTGCGGGGATTAAAGGTATGTGTCACCATGCCCGGCAATTTCTTTCTTTATTTCTTTTATTTTTATTTATTTATCATTATTTATTTATTTATTTATTTACTTTGGGTTTTCAAGGTAAGGTCTCACTCTAGCTCAGGCTGACCTGGATTACACTATGTATTCTCAGGGTGGCCTTGAACTCATGGTGTTCCTCCTACCTCTGCCTCCCGAGTACTGGGAGTAAAGGCGTGTGCCACCACACCTGGCTCTTTATTGCATTTCATTTTTTAAAATTTTATTTTTATTTATTTTTGTTTTGTTTTGTTGTTTTTCGAGGTAGGGTCTCACTCTAGCCCAGGCTGATCTAGAATTCACTATGGAGTCTCAGGGTGGCCTCGAACTCACGGTGATCCTCCTACTTCTGCCTCCCGAGTGCTGAGATTAAAGGTGTGCACCACCACACCTGACTTTATTTTATTTTTTAATTTTATTTATTTTAGAGACGGAGGCAGAGAGAGAGAGAGAAAGAATGGGCATGCCAGGACCTTCACTACTGCAAACAAACCCAGACAAATGCACCACCTTGTGCATCTGGCTTACATGGGTCATTTGGAATTGAACCTGGGTACTTTGACTTTGCAGGCAAGTGCCTTAACTGATAAGCTATCTCTCTAGCCTAACACACTTGACTCTTATGAAAATGATTTCTTTCTTTTTTTTCTTTTTCTTTTTCATTTTAGTTTTCAAGGTAGTGTCTCACTCTAGCCCAGGCTGACCAGGAATTCACTATGGAGTCTCAGGGTGGCCTCAAACTTGCAATGATCCTCCTACCCTGCCTCCTGAGTGCTGGGTTTAAAGGCCTGCACCACCATGCCCGGATTATTTTTTATTTTATTTTACTTTAAATTTATTTATTCAAAAAAGAGAGAGGGAGAGAGAGAGAATGGGCACCCCAGGGCCTCTAGCCACTGTGAACAAACTCTAGATGCATGTGCCACCATGTGCATCTGGCTTATGTAGGACCTGGAGAATTGACCTGGGTCCTTAGTTTTCATAG
This sequence comes from Jaculus jaculus, assembly GCF_020740685.1. Classification (NCBI taxonomy): domain Eukaryota; kingdom Metazoa; phylum Chordata; class Mammalia; order Rodentia; family Dipodidae; genus Jaculus; species Jaculus jaculus. The sequence continues at coordinate 9,620,587 of NC_059114.1, read as the reverse complement.
GCATGCACCTTAACCACTAAGCCATCTCTCCAGCCTTATTTTTTATTTTAGAGAAAGATAGAGATAAGGATGAAGAGGGGAAAAAATGGGTGGGCCAGGACTTCTTGCCACTGCAAACAAACTGTAGACACATGTGCCTTTTTTTTTTTTTTTTTTTGTATCTGGCTTTATGTGAGGACTTAAGAATTAAACCCATGCTGGCAGACTTTATAAACAAACATCTTTGATAGCTAGATGATCTCCCCAGTCTCTGAAAATGATTTCTTTTTAAAATTTTTTTTGTTTATTTTTAATTTATTTATTTGAAAGTGACAGAGAGAGAAAGAGGCAGAGAGAGAGAGAAAGAGAGAGAATGGGCGCACCAGGGCCTCCAGCCACTGCAAATGAACTCCAGACATGTGCGCCCCCTTGTGCATCTGGCTAACATGGGTCCTGGGGAATCGAGCCCCTAACTGGGGTCCTTAGGCTTCACAGGCAAGCACTTAACCGCTAAGCCACCTCTCCAGCCCTGAAAATGATTTCATATGTGTGCTTCTGGATATCAAACCCAAAGCCTTGTGCGGGATAGGCAAGAGCCCTGCTTGTGAGCTGCAGACTTGCTCCACACTTGATCTTTTGTTTGTTTTGGTGTGTATGTGGAGTATATATGGTGTGTGTGTGTGTATGCATGTGTGTGTGTGTGTGTGTGTGTGCGCGCGTGCGCACCCGCAGAGATGTGTATCCTATTCATACATGTGCAGAGGCCAAAGGAAGACATCATGTGTTCTTTTATAATTTATTTTGAGAGAGGGAAAGAGGGAGAGAGAGAAAGAATGGACGTGCCAGAGCTTCTAGCCACTGCAAATGAACTCCAGATACATGAGCCACCTTGTACATCTGGCTTATGTGGGTCCTGGGAATCGAACCGAGGTCCTTTGGCTTTGCAGGCAAGCACCTTTACTAAGCCTTCTCTCCAGCCCCATTACGTGTTCTTTTTTTTTTTAATCTTATTTTATTTTTTCTCAATTTTTTAAAACATTTTCCATGATTATAAAACATATCCCATGGTAATACCCTTCCTCCCCCACCTTTTATTTTTTTAAGGTAGAGGGTCTTGCTTTATCCCAGGCTGACAGGCTGACCTGGAATTCATTTAGTCCCAGAGTGGCCTTGAACTCACAACACTCATTCTACCTCTGCCTCCTGAGGGCTGGGATTAAAGGCATATGCCAACACGCTAAAATATTATTTTATTTATTTATTTATTTGCAAGGAGAAAGAGAGAGAGAGCGAATGGATGGGTGGGCCAGGGCCTCTGCCTGCTGCAAATGAACACCAGATTTATGCGCCTCTTTGTGCATCTGGGTTTACATGGGTACTGGGGAATCAAACCCGGGTTGCTAGGCTTTACAGGTAAGTGCCTTAATCCCTCAGCCATCTCTCCAGCCCCATGCCCCGCTTTTTATGTGGGTGCTAGAAACCTAACTCAGGTTGTTATGCTTGTACAGCAAGAACGCTTACCTGCTGAACCATCTCTCTGGCACCCCTACTTGATTCTGAAAGGAAGAACTGACCCCACCACATGACACCAGCAACAGCTCCAATTGCTCTCATCTGGGTGTTTCCTGGGTGTCTATGGACTGGAGACCCAGTAGGGATCACAGTGAATTCCAAAATAAGGAGCTCACTACCTCTCAGTCCTGGAAATTTTGTGCAGCAACTGGACCCAGTTGTCTCTCTGACTCCCTTTATTTACTTCTCTTTGCCAACACAGGCCATAAGCTATAGGCTTGCAGCCTTCTGTTAACTACAACAAGCCTCAACAGTCTTATTTTCATTGTACTTATCTTTTAAATTTTTTGTTTTGTCTTGTTTTGTTTTTTTTTTAATTTTTTTTGTCCATTATTTATTTATTTATTTGAGAGTGACAGACACAGAACGAAAGACAGATAGAGGGAGAGAGAGAATGGGCGCGCCAGGGCTTCCGGCCACTGCAAGCGAACTCCAGACGCGTGCGCCCCCTTGTGCATCTGGCTAACGTGGGACCTGGGGAACCGAGCCTCGAACCGGGGTCCTTAGGCTTCATAGGCAAGCGCTTAACCTCTAAGCCATCTCTCCAGCCCTTGTTTTGTTTTTTGAGGTACGGTTTCACTCTAGCCCAGGCTGACCTGGAAATCACTATGTAGTCTCACAGTGGCCTTTAACTCACAGCGATCCTCCTACCTCTGCCTCCCGAGTGCTGGGTTTAAAGGCATGTGTCACCACACCTGGATTTTTTTTTTTCTTCTAGTTTTTCAAGGTAAAGTCTCACTCTAGCCCAGGCTGACCTGGAATTTACTATGTAGTCCAATGTGGCTGCTATGACAACTGGTCTGATTCCGATTTATCATGTTGAGACACAGTTTCTTTCATGAACAAATCACACAAATAGTATGTTCATCCTATCAACTTTATATAACTGAAGGAGAAAAAAAAAACGGGCTGGATAGATAGCCAAGCAGTCAGAGGCACCTGCTTGAAAAGCCTAACAACCCAGGTTCCATTCTCTGGTACCCATGTAAAGTGACACATACATTTGTAGTGGCAGGAAGCCATGGCGTGCCCATCCTCACTTTTTCTCTCTCCGTCTCAAATAAATAAGAAAAAAAATCATAGTTTACATTTAATATATAAGCATGTGTGTATAGATGTAATTTTTGGAGAGAGAGAAAGAGAGAGAGAGAGAGAGAGAATGGGGTGCGCCAGGGCCTCTAGCCACTGCAAAGGGATTCCAGATGCATGCGTCACCTTGCACCTCTGGGTTGATGTGGAGCCTGGGGAATGGAACGTGTGTCCTTTGGCTTTGCTGGCAAGCGCCTTAACCCCTAAGCCATCTCTCCAGCAACCCCCCCCCCCCCCGCCCCCAAGACTTCTTGTTCAAACACTGAGGCCCAGAGTGGGGAAAAAGCTCGTTCAAGGTAACAGATCAAGTCAGGTGCAGAAGCTCGAACTCCGACTGTTGCCAAGCATCCCTGGAGCTCGGGATAAGTCTGGGTGCAGGCGTCCACCTGGATTCTCGGGGAGCAAGGGGGCGTGGCCTAGGCGCGCCCCGCCTCCGCCGCTGGCTCCGGGGCGGGGCCTTCCTCCAACCTGCACCGCTTCAACATGGCTCCGCGGCTGTGCAGCATCTCTGCGGTGGCGCGGCGGCTGCTGGGGAGCCGGGGACCCCGCGCCGGGGACCTCGCGGCTGCCGCGGCTGTGCGGTGAGAGCCTGACGGCGGGCGGTGCGCTGGGAGAGGTGGAGACTCCCCGGCTGGGAATCCAGGGGTTAGAGGCGGAGCTAGGATCTAGGCCTGGGGGAAAGAATGGAGGGTGGGGGCTGGGGTTGAGGGTGGGGAGAGGGGAGAGATCAGGTCTTGTTTTTGAAACAGGGTCACAAGGTGCAGCCCGGGCTGCTTTCAAACTTGTCCTCTTCCTGCCTCAGTTTCCCAAGTGTTGAGGTTTACTAAAGGCGTTGCGCCGCTATCTATGCAGGATCTTTGTCCTGATGGAGACCTGGGTTTGGGGCTCAAAATAAAAGACAGGGTGAGTAGGAGGTGCAGGTGTTGAGCCCTGGAGTGTGAGTGGATGGAGAAGATTGAAGGAGTGGCAGCTTTTCCTCCCCACTTAGCCTGGGAGTGTGATTGGGCGCACGGAGGGGTCTGCTGGGCCAGGCAGCACCTTCCTCTGGAAATTCTTGGGGAAGGGGCACCGTGGGGAATTCCCAGGGATGCCATGGCTGTACAGAGTGCTTCCCCTGGTGGGTCAGCCAACAAGCCAGAGAGGTTGAGAGCTGCCCAAGGTTACTCTTCATGCCATGGGACACAACACTGGATCTGGGACCTAGGTGTCCTGGTGCACCCTGCACTTTGTACCACCTCTGGTGGCCTCCAGAGAGAGAGAGAGACAGACAGACAGACACCATGTGCTCAGCTATAGCTTTCCAAAGCTTGGCTTCCCCTGACTGACCCTGGGCAGCTCCCCGCTCCTCCGTGCAATAGCACCCCCATCTCTGCACTAATCACCCTGGTGGTAACTTACCCCTATCCCTAATCATTGTCTTATTTTTCTGTTTTCCCAGCCCTACAATCCCGTAGGGTTAGGGCTGAGAATATTTGCCAAAGAAGTCAGAGCACCTGTGCCCCCCCACACACACCCATGGAAAGGAAGCAGGGGGTGCCTCTTGCCCCAGCCCAAGAGTAAAGTCCTAGGGTTCTATTAGACTTTACCATGTGGCGCTACAACCCTGTGCCCAGGGACCTTGGGACAGCTGGGATAGAGGAAGAGCTGGACACGTGCCCTCACCTGGGTGCCTCACAATGAAGCAGAGAGCTGACATCATGAAATGAGCCAGGAATTTGCTTGAGAACTGAGCCTTTGAAGAGGGGGTGATCTTGGGTAGGTTGTTTGACCTTTGTGCTGTAAGCTCATTCATCTGTAAAAGGAGGTAACAGGATGTGTCTACTGGGGTTGTTTGTTTTGTGGTACTAGAAATAGAACCCAGAGACTTGGGCATGCTAAGCAGTTACTTTACCAATGAAACCATGGCCCTAGCCTTCGCTGAATTGTGAGGATTTATTTTTAAAAAATATTTATATTATTTTATTTGAGAGAGAGAGGCAAGTAGAGAATGGGCATGCCAGGCCCTTCAGCCACTGCAAACAATCACCAGGCATGTGCACTAGCTTGTGCATCTGGTTTACTTGGGTCCTGGGGAATTGAACCTGGGTCCTTTGGCTTTGCAGGCAAGCGCCTTAACCGCTAATCCCTCCAGCCCGAGGATTTTATTTTTATTTATTTATTTATTTGTTTGTTTGTTTATTTATTTATTTATTTTCAAGTCAAGGTCTCACTATAGTCCAGGCTGACCTGGCACTGACTTTGTAGTCCCAAACTGACTTCATACTCACAGCGATCCTCCTTTCTCTGCCTCCCAAGTGCTGGGATTAAAGGCGTGCGCCCCGCCCTGCTAGTCTCTCTTTTATTTTGATGTCATCATCTTTTCCTCCTATTATCAAGGTCTTGTGTAGGTAGTTCCAGGCCCTGTGAGGTTATAGATACCCAGGACATTTTGTGTCTAGGAGAGTGCATTATAAACAGCCCTACCCTTCCTTTGGTCTTCCATTCTTTCCACCACCTCTTCCGCAATGGACCCCGAGCCTTGGAAGGTGTGATAGAGGTGTCTCAGTGCTGAGCACTCCTCTGTCACTTCTCAGCACTATGGTGACTTTTGAGTCATCCCAGTGGTCACCGCCCATGGTAGTTTAAATAGAGGGCCCTCAATATTTTTAGTTTGTAATTTGGATCTGCAGCCACATGGCTGGAGGAGATGTCACTGGGAGGATCTTAAGGTGTGATGGTAGGTTTAAAATTCCAATCAGAAGACATACAAAATGCCTAGTTCTACCTAAAGTTCCCAAAATGTGCTGTTCGACGTTTGGCTTTTGAGTTGTGATTTTCTCTCTTTAAACCTATTAAAATAAAACCAACTTTGGGCTGGAGGGATGGCTTAGCGTTTGAGGCACTTGCCTGGAAAGCCAAAGGACCCCCTGTTCGATTTCATAGGACCCACGTTGGACAAATGCACAAGGGAGCGCATGTGTCTGGAGTTCGTTTGCAGTGGCTGGAGGCCCTAGTGTGCCCATCCTCCCTCTCTCTCTCTCTCTCTCTCTCTCTCTCTCTCTCTCTCTGTCAAGTAAATAAATAAATAAAAACCAACTTCTTCTGCCATTATAAAAACTTCCCCTAGATCTATAAACTTCAATAAATCCCATCCTTCCATAACTGTTCCTGGTCTAAACATCTCAATAAACCTAAAACTGTCTACTACACCATCATCTGAAAACAGAAGCTTCTCTAACCAAAAGTGTGGACCTTGAACTTCTGATCCTCTTGCCTCTGCTTCCCAAGTGCTGAAATTACAGGTGTGCGCCACCTTGTTGGATTTTTGTTCAGGCAGGGTCTCGCTCTAGCCAAGGCTGACTTGGCATTCATTCTGTAACCCAGGCTGGTCCTGAACTCACAGTAGTCCTCCTACCTCAGCAATGCTGAGATTAAAAGGCAAGTGCCACCATACTTGGCTTGCTTTTTTTTTTTTTTTTTTTTTCGTTTTTTGGAGGTAGGGTCTCACTCTAGCCCAAGCTGACCTGGAATTCACTCTGTAGTGTTAGGGTGGCTTTGAATTGGCAGTGATCTTCCTACCTTTGCTTCCCAAGTGCTGGGATTAAAGGCGTGTGCCACCATGCCCAGCCAGCCTGATTTTTTTTTTTAGAGAGAGAAAGAGGAGGGCGGGGGGAGGGCACGCCAGGGCCTCCAGCCAGTGCAAATGAACTCCAGATGCATGTGCCCGCTTGTGCATCTGGTTTACATGGGTCCTGGAGAATCGAACTGGGATCCTTTGGCTTTGTAGGCAAACTCCTTAACCACTAAGCCATCTCTTCAGCCCTTATATATTTATTCAGCCTGGTTTTGTTTTTGTTTTTGAGACAGGGTCCCATAGCGCCTAGGCTGCCTGTCTTGGAACTCCTGACCATCCAGTCTACACCTCTAAAGTCCTGAGATTACCTGTTCCATCAAGCCAAGCCTTGTAGTGGGCTTTTAAAAACTCAGATTGCTGCATGTCTATGATCCTAGCACTTGAGGAAGAAGTAAGAGGATCAGAGCCAGCCAGTTTCAAGCTAGTCTAGGCTGTCTCAAAAAGGTCAGATTGCTAGGCCTGTCCCCAGGGTTTCTGTGAGACAGGGTATCATAGCTTTGTGGTCTCCAAATTTAAAAAGGAGCTGGAATTCCAAGCAGAAACATTTGTAGGTACTGAGTAGAGGAATGATATCATAACATAACATACTGGGCTGTAGCTTAGTGGTAGAGCACTTGTCTATCATATACATACATACATACATACATACACACATGTATATATGTAAGGCTCTGGGTTCCATTCTAGCACTACAGGAGAAAATAAAACAAAAGATTGAGGGTCAGATTAAGAAATGGGGGAATGGGCTGGAGAGATGGCTTAGCAGTTAAGGCATTTGCCTGCAAAGCCAAAGGGCCTAGGTTCAATTCAGTACCCACCTAAGCCAGATGCACAAGGTGCCGCATGCCTCTAGAATTTGTTTGCAGTGGCTGGAGGCCCTGGTATACCTATTCTCTCTCTGTCTCTCTCAAATAAATAAAATTAATAAGCAAAAAAAGGAGGGAGGAGTAAAGTCAGAACAGGAGATGTTTTAGGTAGGTAGTTTGATGTAGTGATGTTACTAGCCGGGCATGGTAAAGCTGCCTTTAATCACAGCACTTGAGAGGCAAAGGTAGGATCATGGTGAGTTCGGGGCCACCCTGAGACTACATAGTGAATTCCAGGTCAGCCTCTCCCTTGAAAAATCAAAACAAACAAACAAAAGAAAGTAGTTATAGGCTGGAGAGGTGGCTCAGGGGCTGAGGTTCTTGCCTGCAAAGCCTAATGACCTGGATCTGGTTCCCCAGGACCCACATAAGCCAGATACACAAAGTGGCACATGAATCTGGAATTCCATTTGCAGTAGCCAGATGCCCTGGCATGCTCGTACTTTCTCTCTCTTAACATATTTCTCTGTTTGCAAATAAACTTTTTTTTTTTTTTTTTTTAAAAAGAAGTAGCGATGTCAGCTGTCCTCCTAAGCCTCTTAGACCCGTTCTCCAGCCACTAGGTATAGACGAGGAAAACGAGGCCCCGAAAGAGGAAGGAAGCTGAGCGGAGCTTAGAACCTGGGTGTGTGCTGAGCTCTTAAGCTCTAAGGCTGCTGTGTTTGGGAAAGGAAAAGGCCCACATTCTAGGCCAAGGTTCACCTTTTCTTTTGTATGACCTTTAGACTTTCATCATTTTCCTGCAGCTGTGCCCCACCCCCATGGATTCCTTTTTTCTAGAACTTGTCCAGGAACTCAGGAGGCAGAAGGATCACCATGAGTTCCAGACCACCCTAAGACTATGTGGTGAAATCCAGGTCAGCCTGCGCTAGAGGGAGACTCTACCTCAAGAAAACAAAATAAATAAATAAGAAAAAGGAAAAAGAAAAAAGAAAAGAAAAAGAAAAAAAAATCTCAGAATCGTTGTTCTGTTTTGCTTACTTGACAGGTGGGGAAACTAGTCTATAGAAAGTGGTAGGCCAGATTCCAGAATGGAAAGAGATGGGAGGCATCACTCCTGGACTCCTCCCCTTCCCTTCCCGTCCTTCCCCAGCCTTCCAGACCCCAGGCTCTTTCCTCAGCACTGGCTATTTATCTTGATAACTACTTATGTTAATGAATGACCAAGAGCCTAGTTCTGGAGCAAAGGTCTTGCTGGACAAACAAACCCACTTTCCTCATCCCACCACACTTTCCAGGGGAAGCAGCCCGCTCCCAAAGGGTCACTCACATCCCTCAGTGTCCCCTCCCCCTCTGGCCAGGGCTGGTTTTCAAGGCAAGGGCTTTGCACCCTGATTTTCTGTGACCTTGGTAAGTTCCTTAAACTCTGAGTGTCTGTCTTAACCTCCTGAAAATGAACAATGACATATAGTAAAATAGCCAGGCATGGTGGTGCTCGCCTTTAAAGCCAGCACTCTGGAGGCAGAGGTAAGAAGGTCATTGTGAGCAGTGGATGTGTCTCTGCGGTTATTCCAAATCCAGTCAAATTGATAAGATTATAAGATTAGCCATCACACCCTCTTTTCCCCCACCCCCAAGGTCTCACTCTAGACCAGGCTGACCTGATGACCTGGAATTCACTATGTAGTCCCAGACTGGCCAGCCTTAAGATCAAGGTGATCTTCCTACCTCAACCTCCTGAGTGCTGGGATTAAAGACATGTGCTAACCTGCCTGGCTAGGAATGGTCTTTCTTTCTCTCTCTCTATCTCTCTCTCTTTCTCTCTCTCTCTTTTTTGGTTTTTTAGGTTTTCAAGGTAGGGTTTCACTTTAGCTCAGGCTGACCTGGAATTCACTGTGTAGTCTCAGGCTGGCCTTGAACTCATGGCAGTACTCCTACCTCTGCCTTTTGAGTGCTGGGATTAAAGGCATGCGCCTCCATGTCTGGTAGAATGGTCTTTTAAGATATATATACACACATATATATGTGTATATATATGATTTTAATATCTTATTTATTTGAAGAGAGAGAGAGAGCGCACTCCAGGGCATCCAGCCACTGCAAACGAACTCCAGGTGCATATGCCATGTGCATCTGACTTACGTGGGTCATGGTGCATTGAACCTGTCTCCTTTGGCTTTGCAGGCTGGTGCCTTAACCGTGAAGCCATCTCTCCAGTCCCCTATATTTTTATTCTATTTTATTTATTTGAGAAAGATAGAGGCAGAGAGAGAGAATGAGAATGAATGGGCGCACCAGGACCTTTAGCCACTACAAACTTCAGATGTGTGTGCCACCTTGTGCATCTGGTTTATGTGAGTCCCGGGGAATTGAACCTGGGTCCTTTGGCTTCATAGGCAAATGCCTTAACTGCTAAGTCATCTCTCCAGCCTCGGAATGGTCTCTCTCTCTCTCTCTTTCTCTTTTTTTTTTAAGGTAGGGTCTCGCTCTAGTCCAGGCTGACCTGGAATTTACTATGTAGTGTCAGGGTCAGGCTGGCCTCAAACTCACGGTGATCCTCCTATCTCTGCCTCCTGAGTGCTGGGATTAAAGGCATGCACTACCACTCCCGGTTCAGGGAATGGTCTTTTAAAAACTATTTTTGTTGGTCGTGGTGGCACACACCTACAGTGAGACCCTACTTCAAAAAACCAACAAAATTTATTTATTTATTTATTTGAGGGAGAAAGGGAGACTCAGAGGAGAGAATGAATGAGTGCACCAGGGCCTCTTGCCACTATTAATGATGCATGCACCACTTTGTGCACCTGGTTTTATGTGGGTATTAGGGACTCAAACCTGGGCCACTAGGCTTTGTAAGCAAGCACTTTTAACCACTTAGCCATCTCCCCAGACCAGGAATGGTCTTTCTGATGTGCCTTGCATCTAATAATGGCCATGTGTGGTTTGGAAGCCAAATGGCTTTTAGGAAGGCCAACGTCTCAGGGACATGTGTAATTGGGCTGTGGGTGTATGAAACATTTGTGTCTATAGAATTGCTAGAACTCCCCACTGCCCCCTACATGGCCCCCTGAATTCTTCTGCCCTGCAGTTTCTATTCAAAGGACAATGAAGGCAGCTGGTTCCGTTCCCTCTTTGTGCACAAAGTGGATCCCCGGAAGGATGCCCACTCCACTCTGCTGTCCAAGAAGGAGACCAGTAACCTCTACAAGATCCAGTGTGAGTGGCCAGCCCTGCCTTCTCAGGCCTTTGAGGACCTGAGACACTGTAGCCTGGGAACATCTCTTGTTGTCCGGGGAGCCCTGACTCTGATGGGGTTTGCCCACTCTGAACACACACACGTACACACACACGTCCCCCAACATCCATCCCGTTTCACCTTGGTCTCTATCCTCTGTTGCAGTTCACAATGTGAAGCCTGAATGTCTGGATGCCTACAACAGTCTAACGTGAGCATCCTTCCTTTTCCATCCACTGTTCCCAGCTCCTGTGGGGATTGGTGGGGGGAAGGGTCCCTCTACCCTCTATGTCAGCAAATCTTTACAACATCCTCTGCCTCATTCTTGTTGAAATCCAAGGGGATCTGGAAGTCCTAAGGGTTTTTTTTGTTGTTGTTTGTTTGTTTGTTTGTTTTTTGAGGTAGGGTTTCGCTCTAGTCCAGGCTGACCTGGAACACACTATGTGGCCTTGAACTCACAGCAATCCTCCTACCTCTGCCTCCCAAGTGCCGGGATTAAAGGCGTGCGCCACCATGCCCGGCTGTAAGAGTATTTTTGTAAGAGTAGACAGGCCCAGTCCTGGAGTCCTGGGTCACAACCCTTACTTCAGGGGTCCTGATAGCTGTTGCAAGACCCCTTTCTATGTCCCTCTCGCAGGGAGGCTGTTCTGCCCAAGCTGCATCTGGATGAGGACTACCCTTGCTCGCTTGTGGGCAACTGGAACACATGGTATGGGGAGCAAGACCAGGCAGGTAAGGGCACTGTGGCTGCCCAGCCCAGACCCCCAGACTTCTCACATCCGGTTGCCTTCTCTTTTTACAGTAGTTCCAGGGCATGTTGGGAGTAGCGTGTTTCTAAAAAAACTTTTATTTAATTTTATTCATTTGTTTGAGAGAGAGAGAAAGAGGCAGAGACAGAGAGAGAAAAAGAGAGAGAGAGAGAGAATGGGTACATCAGGGCCTCCAGCCACTACAAACGAACTCCAGATGCCTTGCCCCCTTGTGCGTCTGGTTTATGTGGGTCCTGGAGGAACTGGGATCCTTTGGCTTTGCAGGCAAACGCCTTAACCGCTAAGCCATCTCTCCAGCCCAAGTTGTGTGTTTCTAAATGCACACCTTGTTGCCTCATTTCCTTGCCACACACCTCTCATGGCTCCCCAACGCTCTCAGGCGGCCCATGAGACCTGTGAGTCCTTCCCTGCCCAGTCGCCAGCCTCACTTGACCACATCCTGTGCTCACTGTGCTGCCTTGCCAGGGATTCATCAGAGCCTACGTGGACCGTTGCTGCCTCTACTTCATTTAAAAAAAAAAAAATTTTTTTGTTTATTTATTTGAAAGCGCCGGACAGAGAAAGAGAGAGAGAGAGAGAGAGAGAGAGAGAGAGAATAGGCGTGCCAGGGCCTCCAGCCGCTGCAAACGAACTCCAGTGTGCGCCCCCTTGTGCATCTGACTAACGTGGGTCCTGGGGAATCAAGCCTTGAACCGGGGTCCTTAGGCTTCACAGGCAAGCGCTTAACCACTAAGTCATCTCTCCAGCCCTGCTGTCTCTACTTCTAAGTGTACATTAATGCCATCCCTGTACAGAAACATTCTTTCTCCCTGGCCTGCTTCACGTGAACTGTTTTCCCTTCCCTTCCCTCCTCCCCCTTACCCTCCCTCCTTCCTTCCTTCCTTCCTTCCTTCCTTCCTTCCTTCCTTCCTTCCTTTCTTTCTTTCTTTTCTTCTTCTTCTTCTTCTTATTTATTTATTTATTTTTTATTTTTTTATTTTTTTGAGGTAGGGTTTCACTCTGGTCCAGGCTGACCTGAAATTCATTATATAGTCTCAGGGTGGCTTTGAACTCACGGCTATCCTCCTACCTCTGCCTCCCAAGTGCTTGGATTAAAGGCATGTGCTACCATGCCCGGCTCTGTCTTTCCTTTCTATTTGAGACAGGGGCTCACTATGTAGCCTAGCCTACATAGATCTTCCTGTCTTAGCCTCCTGAATGTTGGAGTGGTTCACCTGCCTTTCTTTTAAAAAGACACTTTTTTAAGATTTATTTTTTAAATATTTATTTATTTATTTTTATTTGCAAGCAGAGAACGAGAGAGATAAGAGAGAAGAGAGACAGACAGAGAATGGGCATGCCAGGGCCTGTAGCCACTGCAAGTGAGCTCCAGGTGCATATGCCCCTTGTGCATCTGGCTTACATGGGTCCTGGGGAATCAAACCTGGGTCCTTTGGCTTTGCAGGCAAACGCCTTACCGCTAAGCCATCTCTCCAGCCCTTACGACTTATTTTTATTTATTTATTTATTTATTTATTTATTAGAGATAAGGAGAAAGAGGGAGGGGGAGTGAGAATGGACACGCCAGGACCTCTAGCCACTGCAGATGAACTCGACACACGTGCACATGCGCCGCCATGTGCATCTGGCTTATGTGGGACCTGGAGAATCGAACCTGGGTCCTTAGGCTTCTGAGGCATGTGCCTTAAGGGCTATGCCATCCCTCCAGCCCTAAAAATATATTTTTTAATTTTAATTTGTTTATTTGAGAGAGACAGGCAGATAGATATATAGAGAATTGGCACACCAGGCCCTCCAGCCACTGCATGTGCCACCTTGAGCATCTGGCTTACATGGGTTCTGGAGAATTGAACCTTGGTCCTTTGGCTTCATAGGCAAATGTCTTAACTGCTAAGCCATCTCTCCAGCCCCCCTCCAAAAATTTTTTTTTATTTTAATTTTTATTTTTTGTTTTTTCGAGGTAGGGTTTAGCTCTAGCCCAGGCTGACCTGGAATTTATTATGTAGTCTTAGGTTGGTCTTGAACTCACAGTGATCCTCCTATCTCAGCCTCCTGAGTGCTGGGATTAAAGTTTCAGGCTGGCCTGGAAACTCATACCAATCTACCTCTGCCTCCCAAGTGCTAGGATTAAAGGCATGTGCAACCATGCCCGATTTAAAAATATTTCTATTTATGAGAGAAAGAGAGAGAGAATGAGAATGGGCACCTCAGGGTCTCTTGCTGCTGCAAACCAACACCAGACACATGTGCCATGTTATGCATTTGGCTTTATGTGGGTTCTTGAGGAATCGAGCCCAGGACTACAGGCTTTGTGATCAAGTGCCTTTTATTTTTATTTTTTGTTTTTTTCAAGGTAGGGTCTCAGTCTAGTCCAGGCTGATCTGGAATTCACGATGTAGTCTCAGGGTAGCCTCAAACTCATGGTGATCCTTCTACCTCTGCCTCCTGAGTGCTGCGATTAAAGGCGTGTGCCACCAAAAGGGCAAGTGCCTTTTAGCTGCAAATGAGAGAGAGGTTGGAATGAGAAGTCAAACCACTGGTCAGCCAACAACCCTCAACTCTACCCTGCCTTTTGAGAGCGAATGGGTGCATCAGGGCCTCTTACCACTGCAAACCAACTCCAGATACATCTGTCACTTTGTACATCTGGCTTTACCTGGTACTGGGGAATAAACTGGGCCATAGGCTTTGCAAGCAAGCGTTTTTTGTTTGTTTGTTTGTTTGTTTGTTTTGAGGTAGAGTGTTGCTTTGGCCCAGGCTGACCTGGGATTCACTACGTAGTCTCAGGGTGGCCTCAAACTCATGGCAATCCTCCTGCCTCCCAAGTGCTGGGATTAAAGGCATGAGCCACCACACCTGGCAACAAGCAAACGTTTTTAACTACTGTTCCTCAGACCCCTACATATACTTTGTAACATTCTTTTTTTTTTGGTTTTTCGAGGTAGGGTCTCACTCTGGTCCAGGCTAACCTGGAATTAACTCTGTCATCTCAGGGTGGCCTTGAACTCATGGCAGTCCTCCTACCTCTGCCTCCCGAGTGCTGGGATTAAAGGCGTGCGCCACCACACCCGGCTACTTTGTAACATTCTTTACTTGCCTGTTACTTGTTTCTTTTCCCCTCATTTCCTTTTTGTGAAACAATGTAGCCTAGGCTGGCCTGAACTGCTCATCTTTCAGCCTGCACTCCTCCCACCCCCGTGGAATGCTGGGATTAGGGCATGGCGGCGCATGGTGTTTTGCTAAGCAGGGCTTTATGCATGCTCGGAAAGCCCTGTCCTGAGCTGCTTCTCTAGTCCCTATGGTTGGTTGGTTGGTTTGAGATAGGGTATCACTGTAGCCTAGGCTGACCTGGAATTCACTGTGTAGTCTTAGGCTGGCTTTGAAAACACAGTGATTCTCCTATCTCAGCCTGTAAGTGCTGGGATTAAAGGCATGCACTACCAACCCCAGCAAAATATTTTTGTTGTTGTTGTGTGTCTTCTAAAATATATTTATTTCTTCAGATGCACAAAGTGGTGCATGTGTCTGGAGTTCATTTGCAGTGGCTAGATACCCTGGCATGCCCATTCTCTTTGTGTCTTTCTCTGTCTCTCTTCTTTCTGTCTCTCTCTGCTTACAAATAAGTAAATAATAAAATACACTTATTTGACAGAGCGCTTGAGAGAGAGAGAGAATGAATGTGAATGAATGCATGGGCACTCCAGGGCTTCTCACCACTGCAAACAAACCCCAGATCCATGCTCCACTTTGTACAGCTGGCTCTATGTAGGTACTGGGGAATCGAGCCCAGCTGGGCAGACTTTGCCAGGAAGTGTCTTTAACCACTGAGCCATCTCTACCACGGCATTACAGCCCAGTCCTGCTGGAATGTTGGGGATCAGCTCCTCTGGCCTCCTTCTTCCTTGGGTCTGTCCTGCCCCTCCCGTGCCTGCTGGTTATTCTGATGTGTGCTGCTGCGCCTGGCATGGGGGACACCCCCGATTGGCTCTTGTTTGCTTTGTGGTGCTGGATGAGGATGAAACCCAGGCTTTTGTGCCCTTGCAGCGCATGCTCTGCACTAGCCGCTCCCCGGCCCCACCGCTTCCTGCTAGTTAAGGAAGGCTTGTGGGAGCATTATCCCCATTTTGAGAATGCTGAACCCTAGACGGGTCCAGGGCTACCCGTCAGAGCTAGATCTCAAACCCAGGTGGGCTTGCATGTATGGTTGTTGCCACACATACTGGACTGCTCTTTCAAGGCAAAGGGAACTGAGAAGACTGGGTACTAGGCACCCCCCCCCCAATTGACAAACACACACATACACATTTATTTATTTAGTTAGTTTTTAGGGTTTTTTTTTTTGTTGTTGTTGTTGTTTTGAGGTAGGGTTTCACTCTGGTCCAGGCTGACCTGGAATTCACTAACGTAGCTTCAGGATGGCCTCAAACTCACAATCCTCCTACCTCTGCCTCCCGAGCGCTGGCATTAAAGGCGTGCGCCACCACACCCGGCCCACATATATGTTCTTAGCTGGCCATGGGGTAAGTCAGGCAGCCTCCCCCTCCCCCGCCCGTGCGCTCCTAACCTGCACTGTCCCCCTAACAGTGCACTTGTGGCGATTCTCTGGTGGCTACCCAGCCCTTATGGACTGTATGAACAAGCTCAAAAACAACAAGGTAGGTCAGCACCCGCTCTGCATGTTGCCTCCGGCCCAGGTCTGTGTGGGCCTCTTCCACCCACGAGACACACCGCCAGGGTAGGGCACATCTCCCGGCTGCCTGCCATGCCTACACTGCCCTGCCCGCAGGAGTACCTGGAGTTCCGGAAGGAGCGGAGCCGGATGCTGCTGTCGAGGAGAAACCAGTTGCTTCTGGAGTTCAGCTTTTGGAATGAGCCACAGCCCAGAGCTGGCCCCAACATCTATGAGCTGAGAACATACAAACTCAAGGTGCCTCCTCCCAACAGAGCCCCTCTTGCCTCCCACCTTCCCTGCTGCTCTGTTGCTGCCCAAGAGGGGTGGGCCTGATACCCCAGCCCTTAACCTGTGCTAGGCCTCTGCTTCTGTCCCTCCCTGTGGGTTCACTAAGTGTGAGTCAGACCCGTGAATGAGGACCCTGGATCTGGGGAAGACGATAGTTTCCCACTCCTGACCCCTCTGTAATGCTGGAAGTCCAAGATGGGACTCACTCCGCCTTCCCTGTGGGTCTCTTTCAGCCGGGAACCATGATCGAGTGGGGGAATAACTGGTGAGTGCCAGCATTCTGGTTGCGAGTGTCACGGGCCCCATGCTCTTCTGTCCCATAAGGTTCCTGGGGGGAGGGGCAGTTTTCCAGGGCCATATCCCAAAGAACCTAGCATCTTCTGTCCCTCCTGGATTCCAAAGAAAGGTCCACCAGGAGGTTCAGAGCTCATAGAACATGAGGTGGCTTCCTTGGTAGGACACCAGCCGGTGGATCCACTTCAGAATCCATTCCCCTGCATCTTTGAGAGCTGTCCCAGGCCCCGCCTCAGACTTCTCCCATGACATATGACCAAGGAATCAGCCTGGGCCCCACCGTGGAGCCCTTGCTGACAGCCTGGCCTCTGGTTCACATTCTTTGCTATCTCCAGGGCTCGAGCCATCAAGTACCGGCAGGAGAACCAGGAGGCAGTGGGCGGCTTCTTCTCGCAAATAGGAGAGCTCTATGTGGTGCACCACCTCTGGGGTAGGTTGGGGACGGAGCCTGTGTTTGTGTCCATCTAAAACACGTGGATACCGCAGCGTCTTCCCAGCACTTGTGTTTAAGCAGGGGATGCTACCTCACACACAAACTAGTACAGATGTCTGAAGAAGCCAAGACAGCGTTAAAAGTTGTGGGGGCTTTACCTTGGCTTGGGTCAACCAAGGAAGAGTGAGTCCCTATCTTTTTTTTTTTTCTTCTGAAGTAGGGTCTCTAGCCCAGGCTGATCTGGAATTCACTATGTAGTCTCAGGGTGCCTTCTGGAACTCACAGCGATCCTCCTACCTCTGCCTCCCAAGTGCTGGGATTAAAGGCGTGCACCACCATGTCTGGCTGAGACCCTATCTTGAAACACTGAGGGGGAAAGAAAAGGTTTCCATGAGGAGTAAAATGCAAGTCTTGAGCTAAAGGGTGAGAAAGAACCAGGCGTGGATTGCTGGGGAGAGCATTGCAAGCAGAGGGAATAGCATGTGTAAAGGCTCTGTGGTGGGAAAAGGCTTTTGATGTTTGGAAAGGAGGCTGCTGTGGAGGGGGTGGAAAAGAGCATGAGGAGATGGATGGAGTAGAGAAAGAGGTCAGCCATCAGATCAGGCCATGGGGATGAGCTGGGGTTTGTCACGACTGCTGTGGGATGCTGCCTGTAGTAGTGTCCCATGATTCCTACGGCTGTCCTGGGCTGTGCCCAGAGTGCCTGCTAGGGGAGCAAGAGAAGCAACTTGGCACCAGAAGACGGTCACTCACATGACTTCAGGCGAGGACCCGGTCTGACCTGAGCCAATGGAACTTCAGCATGAAGTGCCTAGAGTTGGGGGGAGCACACAAAGGGAAGAGAATATTCCAGAAGAGCTCCCAGGCTCCCCCTAAGAAGGAGCAGGGTGGAGGGACTGGAGTTTGTAAGTTGGGCCCTTGCAGATAGTACGACATTAAGGCTGCAGCTGCATCCAAATAGAGAGGTCCCGTGAGCACTGGCATAAGGAGTTTTAAGTCCACCGGAGTTTGGGGGTGGAAATGTAGTCAAGAGCTGTCAACATGTGTACGTTTCAGCCCCTTGTGGGCCTTTCTCCACCACAGGGCCTTTGCACTGCTGCCTCCTAGAGCTAGGATGCTCTAGCTCTGAGCGTTACATTGCACCCCCCCCCCAGAATGCTCCCCTAAGCTCTTTTCTGACTTCTCTCCTTGCCTTGTTTCTGTAAATATTATTTGTAATCGTTAGAAATGAATCTTTTTTATACATGTGATGAGATAAGATTGACAAAGCAATGTTTGCTGACAGTGGGAAGGGAGGCATCTGTGGAGGAAGAGATAGTAGGGCACTGGAAGGGGCCCTGTGCCGAAGAGCTGAGGAATGAACCTGTGCCTCTCTCACAGCTTACAAAGACCTGCAGTCTCGGGAGGAGACTCGAAATGCGGCCTGGAGGAAGAGGGGCTGGGATGAGAACGTTTACTATACTGGTGAGTACTTCCCCAGAGCAGGAGGCAGTGGAGCCTTTGCAAGTCATCTGGAAGTCCCGAGGATTGAATCCCTTCTACAAGGAGAGTTAGCCTCACTTCATTAGCTCCAGTGATGGAGAACTATCTTTTTTTTTTTTTTAAAATATTTATTTATTTGAGAGAGGGAGAGAGAGAGAAAATGGACACAACAGGGCCACTGGCCACTGCAAACAAACTCCAGATGCATGTGCCGCCTTGTGAATCTGGCTTATGTGGGTCCAGGGGAATTGAACCTGGGTCCTTTGGCTTTGCAGGGAAACGCCTTAACCATTAAGCCATCTCTTCAGCCCAAGAACTGACTTTTCTTTTGGAAATATTTATTTGCAAACAGAGAGAGACACACAGAGAGAATTGGCACACCAGGGCCTCTAGCCACTACAAATGAGCTCCAGATATATGCACCACTTTGTGCATCTGGTGTTATGTGGGTATTAGAGAATTGAACCCGAGTCATCAGGTTTTGTGGGCAAGTGCCTTAACTGATGAGCCATCTCTCTTTCCCTTGAGAACTCACTTTAAAAAAAAACAAAAAAAAAAAACACTTTTTTTTTTGGCTAGGTGTGGTGGCGCATGCCTTTAATCCCAGCACTCGGGAGGCACAGGGAGGAGGATCACTGTGAGTTTGAGGCCACCCTGAGATTAAATAGTGAATTCCAGGTCAGCCTGGGCTAGAGTGAGACCCTACCTTGAAAAAACAAAAACAATTTTTTTTTAAATTTAATTGAAAGAGAGAAAATAGCAGACTGAGAGGAAAAAATTATTTATTTGCAAGCAGAGACAGAGAGAAGGGGCACACCAGGGCTTCTAGCCACTGCAAAACAAAACAAAACAAAACAAAACAAAACAAAACAAAACAAGACAAAACAAAAAACCCTCCAGATGCATGTACCACTTTGTGCATCTGGCTTTGCATGAGTACTGGGGAACCAAACCACAGTTGTTAGGTTTTGCAAGCAAGGGTTTTAACGACTGAGCTATCTCTTCAGCCCCTGCTTTTTTTTAAAACCTTTCAAAAATATTTATTCATTCATTTATTTGCAAGCAGAGAAAGAGAAGAGAGACTGAGAATGGGCACGCCAGAGCCTTCAGCCACTGCAAACAAAAAAGACACATGTGCCACTTTGTATATCTATCTTTACATGGGTACTGGAGAACTGAACCCAGGTTGTTAGGCTTTTCAGGCAAGCGCCTTAACTGCTGAGCCATGTCCCCAGGCTTAACTACAATTTCTTGATCTTCTGTTTTCTTAAGGTAGGGTCTTCCTCTTACCCGGACTAACCTGGAATTCACTGTGTGGTCTCAGGCTGGCCTGGAACTCATGGAGATCCTCCTAACTTGGCCTTCTGAGGCTGGGATTAAAGACATGACACACCACACTTGGCCCTTATTACAGTTTTTTTTTTTAAAGTTTTTATTTATTTGAGAAAGACAAAATGAGTGAGTACGGGTGCACCAGGGCTTCCTGCCAATGCAAACTCCAAACACATGCCACTTTGTGCATTTGGCATTATGTGGATACTGGAGAATTGAACCCAGGCCTTGAGACTTTGTAAGCAAGCACTTTTAATCACTAGGCATGTGCCACCATGCCTGGTTAGATTTTTTCTTTTTTTGTTATTTATGAGGTAGGGTTTTATTCTAGTCCAAGCTGACCTGGAATTTACTATGTAGTCTCAGGGTGGTCTTGAACTCATGGAAATCCTCCTACCTCTGCCTCCCAAGTGCTGAAATTAAAGGTGTGAGCTACCACACCTGGCAATTTTTTTTAATTTTAAAAAATATTTTATTTATTTATTTGAGAGAGAGAGAGAGAGAAAAAAAATTAAAAGGGCCTATGCAAAGTATCAGCTATCCACAATTACAGAATAAGACACAACTTAGGCAGTGTTAAAATGAACACTTTAAAAAAGAAAACAAAACTAAACTAGAACTGGAGAGGCATGCCAGGGCTTCCAGCTGCTGCAAACAAACTAGACACATGCCACTTTGTGCATCTGGATTATGTGGGTCCTGAGGAATGGAACCTGGGTCCTTTGGTTTTGCAGGCAAGTGTTTTAACCAGTAAGCCATCCTGTTTATTTATTTATTTTTTATTTGTGAGAGAGAGAGAGAAAATGGGCATGCCAGGGCCTCTAGCCACTGCAGATGAATTCCAGATACATGTGCTCCCTTGTGCATCTGGCTTATGTGGGTCTTGGAGCATCAAACTGGGATCCTTTGGCTTTGCAGGCAAATGCCTTAACAGATAAACCATTTCTCCAGTCCCACCCTAGCTTTTTTAAAATTTAAATTTTATTTTACTTATTTGAAAGAGCGAGAGAGGGAAAGAGGTAGACACACATACACACACAGACACAGAAAGAGAGAGAGAGGTAGAGAATGGGTGCACCAGGGCCTCCAGACACATGCACCACCTTAGGCATCTGGATTACGTGGGTCCTGGGGAATCGAACCAAGGTCCTTTGACTTTGCTGGCAAACACCTTATGTCTCTCCAGCCCCTTTAATTAAATTTATTTATTTGCAAGCAGGGGGGGGGGGGAGGGAGGGAGGGAATTCCAGGGCCTTTAGCCACTGGAAACAAACTCCAGACACATGTGCCCCTTGTGCATCTGTCTTACGTGGGTCCTGGGGAATTGAACCTGGGTCCTTTGGCTTCACAGGCAAATGCCTTAACCACTAAGCCATCTCTCCAGTTCTAGCTTAGTTTTGTTTTCTTTTTTAAAGTGTTCATTTTAACACTGCCTAAGTTGTGTCTTATTCTGTAATTGTGGATAGCTGATACTTTGCATAGGCCCTTTTAATGTTTTAAAATATTTTATTTATTTGAGAGCAAGAGAAAGAATGGGCATGCCAGGGCTTCTAGCCACTGTAAACAAGCACTGGATGCATGTGCCACCTTGTGCATCTATATGGGTCCAGGGGACTCGTACCTGGGTCATTAGGCTTTATAGGCAAGCACCTACAACTGCTACGCAACCTCTCCAGTGCATGGGCCCTATTGGAAGGGCAATGGCGCTTTCCTCTTTCAATGTTGGGAGGCCTCTTTTCCCTTCCTGTGAGGGTGGGAGTGCTAGTCAGGGAGCTGCCTTGCTTCTGCCCCTCTGTGACCTCTGCCTTTCTCTCCACAGTCCCCTTGGTACGACACATGGAGTCACGAATCATGATCCCTTTGAAGATTTCTCCTCTCCAGTGATGCAGTTGCTGCCTCCACCTCTTCCCTCTTCTCCCTCAGGACAACTGGGGACAGAGGAACTTCTAGGCCTGCTGGTGTGGCTTGCTCCTGGCACTGGAAGAACTCTCAAGGGCAGTGTTCAGTGCCAAGATGATGCCTTCTGAGTACTTACAGCCCTGTCCATACCCTAAACATTTCCTTAGGCCATGCTGGAAGATGTTTCTAATTTTCCTGAATGAAGAATAGCGACCTTAGGCTTTCATTCCCCCCTACGATTCCTCATCTCAAGGCCACCAGTCCCCAGATATCATTATGGACATGGCTTTGTTGCACAGAGCCATGGGACATGATCAGGAGTTAGAGGTGGGATAGGAAAGGAGGAAGTCAGACCAGGCCTGGCCATCAGGTATTCCCTGGTCTCCACTTGATAGACCAGGAAGTGGGAGGTAAGTCCCTCCTGCCAGTAAAAACCTGGAACTGCCGTAAAGCCTCAAAAGAGCCAGGTTCGAAGATACAGAATTCTACCTAGTCGCAGAAGACAGAAATGCAACAGGAACTTGGAACCTAGAAGCTGGAACTTAGAATTCAAAACTTGGGTTTGAACTACAGAAATATGAATTATGAAGATAAAAAGATGACAGGAGACCCTTGGGGAGGGGGAGCTCCCTGATACTAGAGAGATGGAGACCCTTATCAACTTGAACATGTACTTCTAGTTATCTCCTGCCTTTCCTCCTTCCTGTAGCCAAAAATGTAGGCTGAGGCCTGTTCCTCCCTTACCTTGCATTGTTTTTCCCGCTTGACACGATCAGGCAAACCCTTCATTTTTCAAGAAGCCACCTGGTCTGTGGAGTGGGCTGTGAATCTGGGTGTCTCTTGAATGACCCCCACATCTCATGAACCCCCTGGGTAGCTTGATAATGCTTCCATACATGAAAAGTGTACTGGAATTGCTGGTGGAACCAATTAAACATTTACTAAAAATTGCAGTGTGCTCTTCATCTACAAGAAACTTCAGTAGGTGTCCAAGGCAGGGCAGAGCACATGTGTCCATCTTCCAGTTCCACTTGGCTGACCAGCACCTGCTCGGGGATATTGGGTGCCTGATCTACTCTCAGGAAGGACATCTTTATCCTCATCTTGGGGTAAGAGAAGGTTTTGTCTGCACAAGCAGGTATTCCCCCAGGAATGTTTCTAGTTCCAGCTGAGCAGAATTTCCTGCAGAAATCCTGGGACCTTAAAAAGAGAGAGAGAAGAAAGAAAAATCCTGGGACCTAACTTAACAATTCCTGATAAGGGGAGGAAATACCTGAAGAACAGAAAGAAGAAAAAAGGGATGCACTGTGGGAGAAAACAAGTGGAAAATGGGGATATACCCTTCCTGACTCATTGTCTTCACGGTGACTATAATAGTGATAAACCAAGCTATTAAGGAAGGTCCACTTACAAGCGCTGCCCGTCTTACTGGCTTCAGGGTATCACAAACTCATTTGATGGGAGTGCCCAATATACGTGCTGGAGAAGGAGAACAGAGCACTAGAAAATCTTGGTCTTGAGCTGGGGAAATGGCTCATTGGCCATCTAAAGACATTTATTTGCTTAGAAAGCTTGCCCACTCAGCTTTTGAGTCCCCAGTATCCATTTAAACCCAGATACACAAAGTGGCACAAGCACCTGCGAGGTTCATTTGCAGTGACAAGAGGCCCAGGCGCGCCCATTCTCTCTCTAATAACAGAATTCCGGAAGTCTTTTAAAAAATAATTATAAAAATGGTACGGTCACGCCTTTAATTCCAGCACTCGGGAGGCAGAGGTAGGAGAGCTGCTGTGAGTTTGAGACCAGCTTGATACTACAGAGTGAATTCCAGGTCAGCCTGGGCTAGGGTGAGACCTTACCACGAACTTTTTTTTTTCCGAGGTAGGGTTTCACTCTAGCTCAGGCCGACCTGGAATTCACTCTGTAGTATCAAGCTGGCCTTGAACTCACAGCGATCCTCCTACCTCTGCCTCCCGAGTGCTGGAATTAAAGGCGTGCGCCACCATGCCCTGCTACAGAAAAAAAAAAAAAAAAAACACGTTTTTTAACATAAAGTCTTATCCTTCACAGCTTCCGTTTCCCCGCCCCTCCATTGCTCAGCGCGCCCCGCGCGGGAACACCCCGGCCCCAGGGCTTAGCGCGTCGCTTCCGGCGGTCGCTCACGTCACTTCCGGCGCGCCGTGCCCTCCTTCCGCTTCTCTGTGGTGTGTGCGCGCGGCGGGCGGAAGTGAGTCCCAGACCGAGGCTGGTCTGGAGCGCGTGGGCGTGGAGGTGAGCGGAGGGTTCTGGTGGGGGCCGGGCTGGGCCGGGCGCCTCGGGCCCGAGTGGCCGCGATCCTCCGGACGGCCCGGGGGTCCTTCCGGTGTCTTGGCGCGCGTGATGCGCGTAGGTGGGGCCGGCGGACCCGGGCCGGGTTGGGATTTCCTAGACCTGGGCGGAGGGCCGCTCTTGTGTCACTGTCCCCAGCCGCTGGGCAGAAGGAGGATGTCCCCTGTGAAACTTCAAGGTCCTCTCCTCAGATGCAGCTCCTTTCAATGTCTCTCTCTGGTTTTGCATAGTAGAGTCTTGCTCTACTGCAGGGTGATGTGGAATTGGCTGTGTAGTCTCAGGCTGGCCTCGAACTCACGGCGATCTCCCTGCCTCTGCCTCCTGAGTGCTGGGATTAAAGGCATAGGCCACATCCTTTCTCTTCAGAAAGGATCTACAGCCAGGCGTAGTAGATGGATCGCCTGAGTTCGAGGCCACCCTGAGACTACATAGGGAATTCCAGGTCAGCCTGAGCTGGAGTGAGACCCTACCTCAAAAAAACAAATAAATAAATAAGTGAAGAGAACTCGAGGAGGAGTGAGGATGAAGCTGAGTTAATGGGTTTAGAGATGAGCAGAAAGGCCAAGTGCTCAAGGTAGGAGAGGAGCGCACCCGATGGCCTCTGCAGCAGCTGGATATGTGATTTGGGAGCCTTTGAAGCTACTTTAGTGAAACTATGTTCTGGCATATATATTTTTTTCTGCCCTTGGAGAGATCATTTTTAGGTGGAGATGTGAGTGCTAGTAGAGACAAAACGTCAAAGGAAGGACTGGATTGATGGCTTAGCCATTAAGGAGCTTGCCTGCAAAGCCTAAGGACCCAAGGCTCAATTCCACCAGTACCTTTGAAAACCTGATGTACAAGGTGACTCATGCATCTGAAGTTGATTGGTAGTGGATAGAGGCTCTGGTGCACCCATTCTCTCTCTGTCTCCTCTCTCTCAAGTAAAATTTAAAAAACAAGAAGGAAAAACAAAACGAACAAACAAAAAAGGCAAAGGAATCCTTACCTAACTGTAACAAAAAGGTTGGATTTATAACAGTTCGTTGTTTTTTTGTTTGTATTTCTGAGGTAGGGTCTCACTCTAGCCCAGGCTGACCTGGAATTCACTATATAGTCTCAGGGTGTCCTCAAACTCACTGTGATCCTCCTTCTTCTTCCCTAGTGCTGGGGTTAGAGGCATGCACCAGCGTGCCTGGTAAGACACTATTTACAGATGATCAAACTCAGGGTTTGAAGGGTTAAGCGACTTTTCTTGAGTTGCCAGGTCTATAAATGGCCATAATTGCTAGTGAGAGACTTGAGTTTTCTGATTTCAGGAAACTTCAGAAGTTTTCTAAACAGTTCTGTGCTGTTACTTTCTGCCCTCAAGGAACAACCATGTCATCTGAATCTAGCAAGAAACGGAAACCCAAAGTGATCCGAAGTGACGGGGCTCCATCTGAAGGAAAGAGGACTCGATCTGATACTGAGCAGGTGAGATTGGTAGTGTTGCCCTGCTGCTGGGAAATTGTAGCTCTTGGCCAAACACCTGCCTGTGGGTATTCAAGAATGCAGGGTCACATCTATTGGGAGCAGTCTCCCAATTGCCTCTGTTTGCTCAGCTGACTAGAACCCCCATGGCTTCACAAAAGCTGAGTGTCCCCACAAGGCTGGTATGCAGCATCCAGAAACTCAGCAAATTGGTATTAGACATGATCAAAACCTGCACAGAGAACATGTCCAGCAGGCTGAGCAGCTCCAGTTTTTTGGATTGCTCTATGAAGATTTGCATCTGCTGCTCAGCACTAGAGCCTCAGAAATATTTCATCCCTGAGTCTGCTACTTAGAGAGGGCCAGAACCATGCTCCCACACACTGACATCCTGGCTGGCCCAAGAGCTCTCAGCAGCAGCAGTAGATTTGTCTATTCTTTTTATTCATTTCTCTGTAAGGCTAATTCATGAAGATGTACTTGGTGGTTTTTTTTTGTTGTTGTTTGTTTGTTTTTTAATGTGTGAGAGAGAATTGGCATGCCAAGGCTTCCAGCCACTGTAATTGAGACACTTGTGTCACCTTGTGCATCTGCCTTATGTAGGTCCTGGGGAATCAGATCTGGGTGTTTTTTGTTGTTTTTTTTTTCCTTCAAGGTAGGGTCTCACTCTAGCCCAGGCAGACTTGGAATTCACTATGTAGTCTCAGGCTGGCCTCACACACACAGTGATCTTTCCACCTCTGCCTCCCAAGTGCTGGGATTAAAGGTGTGCGCCATCACACCTGGCTGATTTTTTTTTCTTTTAGATAGGATCTTGTTCTGTAGTCTAAGTTAGTCTCAAGAATTCCCTGCCGCCTGCCACATGCTGAGATTTGAGGCATGCACCACCATGCCTGGGTAACAGCACTGGTAAATCTTACCTGTTGTATGTACTGCAAGGGCAGCGAGAACAATTAAAATAATTTATTCTCTGCTGAAACCTGACCATCTAAATGCCCGTCAGGATGGCCTAGTGAGCTTGTGTGCATCACTACATAGACTGTCGTACAGCCTTTTTAGTAGAGATCTCTGTTTATTTAGATGAGAAGTTTCCCTGAATAGCATGGACAATGTGATTCTACCTTGCTTGACTGTAAAGTGTGTATTAGTCACAGTATTCACAAGTGAATTGTTTTGAGTTGGAAAATAAAATTGCAGTGGTTTCCCCCCCCCCCCCCCCATGTTGGGTCTCTCTAGTTCAGGCTGACCTGGAATTCCCTATGTAGTCCCAGGCTGGCCTCAAACTCAGCAATCCTTCTACCTCTACCACCATGCCTGGCTTTTTCACTTCTTTTTGGTAGTCTGCTCTGTTCTGAACTCTTGACACCATGTTGGCAGTTGTTACTCTGTAAAAAGAGAGAGAGGTTTCTGTTTTGAAAATAAGAAAAAAAATTTGGACGGGCGCAGTGGCACACGCCTTTAATCCCAGCACTGGAGAGGCAGAGGTAGGAGGATCACCTTGAGGCCACCCTGAGAGTACATAGTGAATTCCAGGTCAGCTTGGGCTAGAGTGAGACCCTCCATGAAAACATTTGATTTGACGACTATTATAATATTCTTTACATTGTCTCTGATCCCAGCAGGGAGACATTCACCCTCTGCATATGGCCTCTCCTCTCCCCTTTATAGGAAGGCAAATACTACAGTGAGGAGGCTGAAGTGGATCTGCGAGATCCTGGCCGAGACTATGATCTGTACAAGTTCACTTGCCAGGAGCTACAGAGGCTGATGGCTGAAATCCAGGACCTGAAGAGCAGGAGCGGCAAGGATGTGGTAAGGGGGAGGCCAGCCAGCCAGGAGCCTGGTGCATCTGCACAGATGGGGCTACTTGTGCTCTCACCGGGGCCCTTTCAATCTCGGTCTTCGTGTCCTAGTTATAACTAGGTTGAAGCATAGAGACTCCAGAGCCCTGCCGATTAGTGTATTGCAACTTGTCATTGCTACATAGTCTCCCAGTACAGTAATGAAACTACAAGATAATTTTTTTTCTGACTATAATTTGATAATCTTTGTTGTTTTTCAAGGTAGGGTCTAGCCCAGGCTGACCTGGAATTCATTTTTAATCTTTCTTAAAAATTTATATTTATTTTTTATTTTATTTATTAGAGAGAGAGAGAGAGAGAGAGAGAGAGAGAGAATGAATGGGTGTGCCAGGTCCTTCAGCCACTGTAAATGAACTCCAGACACATGTGCTGCCTAGTGCATCTGGCTTACGTGGGTCCTAGTGAATTGAACCTGGGTCCTTTGGCTTCAGAGGCAAATGCCTTAACCACTAAGCCATCTCTCCAGCCCATGACCTGGAATTCACTATGTAGTCTCAGGGTGGTCTTGAACTCACAGCAGTTCACCTCCTTCTGCCTCCCAAGTGCTGGGATTAAAGGTGTGCATCACCACGCCCAGCTCCCTGCAGCAATCTTTCTTACTTGTGTGCATGCTGACCAGTATTGTTAAGCTTCTATCGCCTTTTCACATCAGTCTTCTGAAAGAAAAATTTTATGGCTATGATTTTGTTATTTTATATGGATTATTAATATTTGGTTTTTTGAGGTAGTATGTTACCCTAGCCCAGGCTGATCTGGAATTCACTATGTAGTCTCGTGGTGTCCTCAAACTCATGGCAGTCCTCCTACCTCTGCCTCCCAAGAGAGAGACAGAGAAAATGGGCACACCAGGGTCTCCTATCACTGCAAACAAACTACGGATGTAGCACTACTTTATGCATCTGGCTTTACTTGGGTACTAAGGAATCGAACCCCAGTGGTAAGTGTCATAACCTCTGAGCCATCTCTCCAGCCCTAAGTATTAAAAAGATAGGGACTCACTTTTCCTTTGTTGACCCAAGACAAGGTAAAGTCCCCACATCTTTTAATGCTGTCTTGGCTTCTTCAGACATCTGTGCTAGTTTGTGTGTGAGGTAGCATCCCCTGCACATATTGTTAACGGGCTTTACCGTTTTCTTTGGCTGCAGGCAATTGAGATTGAAGAACGGAGGATCCAGAGCTGTGTTCATTTCATGACCCTAAAGAAGCTTAACCGTTTAGCCCACATCAGGTTGAAGAAAGGAAGAGATCAGACCCATGAGGTAAGAGTGGAAAGGGCTTGTCACCCTGAGAACATGACTTCTCACTCTTCTGCCCCATCCTGTTCCTTAACCTTTTCTGCCTTCTCTGGCTGCGGCAGTTCTGCCCCATCCCAGCTTGCCTTGCTCACCTCCTCTGGCTTTTCCCTTCAGGCTAAGCAGAAAGTCGATGCCTACCACCTGCAGCTACAGAACCTGCTGTATGAAGTGATGCACCTGCAGAAGGAGATCACCAAGTGCCTAGAGTTTAAGTGAGTTTGGGAGGAGCAGGTTTCGGTTTTTTTTTTTTTTTTTTTTTTTTTTTTTCCCACAAGCTCAATATGATCCAGTGTTGTCTTTAAAAGAAATTCATTGAGTGTGGAAGATGGTGGGGTCTGGGAGAGGTATCAATAGATCACACTGAGTGGGAGAATCACAAGTAGTAATTTTAGACTACAGAGTGAAATCCAGGTTAGCTTGGGCTAGAGCGAGACCCTACCTTGAAAAAAAATAAATAAATCTGAAATGGAGATAAGCAGCTTCACCTTGTAAAGTTGCTGGAACATATGGGAGGTGTCTGTTAATATCTGCTAGCTGCCCTTGACTGTGATATTTTACCATGACCTGAGCACTCAGCTGGATTAACAGACAAAGAAAACAAATGAGGTGGCGCACACCTCTAAATCCCAGCACTTGGGAAACAGAGGTAGGATTGCCATGAGCTTGAGGCCAGCCTGAGAGTACATAGTGAATTCCAGGTCAGCCTGGGCTAGAATGAGACCCTACCTCAAAAAAGAAAATTAATCCGAGCGCTCAGGAGGCAGAGGTAGGAGGATCGCCTTGAGTGCGAAGCCACCCTGGGACTACACAGTGAATTCCAGATTAGCCCTAGGTAGGGTCTCACTCTAGCTCAGGCTGACCTGGAATTCCCTCTGTAGTCTCAGGGTGGCCTTGAACTCCTACCTCTGCCTTCTGAGTGCTGGGATTAAAGATGTGCACCACCACACCGGGCTTTTTTGTTCTAAAATTTTTTATTGACACCTTCCATACATCTAGACAGTATACCATGATCATAATTGTCTCCTGCTGCCCTGTTTTGCATTTCCCCCTCGAGTCCTCTCTCTCTCCACTGAATCCCTTTCCAACTAGTCTCTCTCATATTTTGATGTTTTCCTTAACCTCCTATTGTGCAGGCCTTGATGTTGGTAACGTCAGTCACTGTGTGGTCATGGATATCAAGGCCACTTTGTGTCTGGAAGGCAGTACTGCACTCCTCCCCTTCCTTTGGCTCTTACATTCTTTCCACTATTTTTGTAATCTTGGAGGGTATAATAAAGATGTTTCACTTAGTGCTGAATACTCCATTGAAACTTCTTAGCACTTTGGTGAGTTTTGAACCACCCCAGTAGTCACCACCCTCTGAAAAAACAAGCTTCTCTAACCAAAAGTAAGAGTAGCTTAATATATGGCCATAAATGTAAGTATTTAGATAGTAGTTTGGTGGGCCTAATTATCCATTTAGACAACAGTAGTAGTTTTCCCTCTTAGGTCTTATGACCTCCCCAGCAATAGGGTTTTGATTAGGTTTCCAGTACTGGGCAGGAATTCCCTCTTGTGGAGTGGGCCTCAAATCCAGTAGGAGCAGTTGGTTGCCCCCATAACAGACATACCAAGAAGGCAGGTGCAGACTCTTGTTTGGTGACATGTCATCCTAACAGTGTCGGTCTAGGCCATAGAAATTCTGTCTTTTAGCTTTCACTATTCCTGCTCAGTTGGGAGACATTTATAAATTCAGAAAGCAGCCTTTGCAGACCTTTAGCTGACCCAGTAGCATGTTACCAACAACCCTTTATCACACTGAAATGTTTGCCAGTGAGCATTTGCCGGGACTGGGCTCCAGGGACTCTTCGTAGGCCAGGACTGAGGAGGCATAGATGGAACAACTTTGTTCCTGTTTATGCCAGTCTAGGTTCCTGAAATGGCAGTTTGACGTCTAGTTTTTGTTTCGTAGGTCCAAGCATGAAGAAATTGATCTGGTCAGTTTAGAAGAGTTTTATACAGAGGCTCCACCAGACATCAGCAAGGCTGAAGTCACCATGTCAGACCCTCACCAGCAGACCCTGGCTCGTCTAGACTGGGAGCTGGAGCAGCGGAAAAGGTAGTGTTTCCTTCTTCCTGGCCTTGTCAACCACTTGGCTGCAGTACTTCGTCATGTCCCAAGACCTGATTCTACTTCTTGTAATTCACCATCATCGTCATGGGGGCTTAGAGTTGCTTTAAGTTACTAATTGAATATTGAAGGTGACAGGGATTTAGCTCAATGGTGGTGTTTGCCCACCATGCACAAAGCTCTGGGTTCAATCCCAGAACCACAAGGAAATGAAAAACCACATAGAGATGGCTAAGAAATTAGAGGGAGGGAGCATAGGAGAAGACGGGGTGGGGGGGGTGGATAACAGAATGTAATGATATGTAAGTATGAAGCTGTCAAAGTGGAACTGACGTCTCTGTATGTTGACCCAACAGAATTTTTTGTGCTATTGTTTTTTTGAGGTAGGGTCTCACTCTAGCCCAGGCTGACCTGGAATTCACTATACAGTCTCAGGGTGGCCTCGAACTCACCATGATCCTCCTACCTCTGTCTTTTAGTACTGGGATTAAAAGCACGTGCCACCATGGCCAGAAGCTCTCCTTTTTTAATGATAACTTTCCTTCTTATATTTACAAGATTTCTAGGGCTTTTAGTTGACATATGTGCTCTGGTTTTCATTGGAAAAGCAGCTATTTATATTCTTGCCTTTTCTGTTACAGAACATATCTTGTTCTTTGACCTTTATTATGAATTGAATAAGCACTGAGTATGGTTCTCAGGGAATCCATGTTCACGTTTTAGCAGGTGGGCTTGTTCTGTCACTGCCCTGTCTAACCCACTTTCTCATGGGCACCAGCTGAGCTGTGAATACTGTGTTCCTGTGGTACTGGTTCAGAGTTCATTCCTGCCCAACTGACTCAGGCAGTCTATGGACGTCATTGAGGTCGTACAGCTGTTGGTTTATCGGGAGGAAGTTTGGGGTCTAGCCTCTCGTGAAGAGTCTGGAGAGAGACACAGATGCATGTGTGTTGCTTCACTTTGGGCAAGTTATGGAAAAAGAAAAGGCCAGGCTACTCTCCAAGAAAGCCCACACCGATCCTGTTGATTGGTTATATTGTCCTTTCTTTAAGCCTCTCCAAATACCCTTGCTTAAATCTATATTAAGCTCTTTTCTTTCTTTCTTTGCCGAGTCTGGTGGTACAGTCCGGCTCTAGTTATGTGGGAGGTTGAGACAAGGATGATACCAAGTTTAGAGCCAGCCTGAGCTATAAAGTGAGTTCAAAGTCAGTGTGAGTAAGATGATAAAAGGAAGCCTGGGCAGACTGCTTGTTAGCCTGCATGAAGCCTTGGGTTCAGTCACAGTACCACAGAAAAGAGGGTGGGGGGACATACCCTAGCAAGATGGCTCAGTTGGTAAAGTGCTTGCTTTACAAGCATGGGAATCTGAGTTCAGATCCCTAGTACCACAGAAAAGTCAGGTGTGGCAGTGCATTCCTATAATCCCAGTCCTGGGAAAGTGGAGATAAGAATCCCTGGCGCTCCCTGGCTAGCTGCTCTAGCTGAATTGGTGAGTTCTAGCTTCAATGAGAGATGCTGAGTCGAAAGGTGCTTGTTTACAAAGCCTCCAGCAGCCACATAAAGCCAGACACAAAGTGGCACCTATGTCTGGAGTTTGTTTACAGTAGCAAGAGACTCCAGAATATTCACACAGACACACACATATGCAAATAATAGTTTTTTTAAAAGGGAGCTGGAAAAGTGACACAGTGGTTAAAAGTACTTGCTTGTAAAGTCTGCTGGCCTGGCTTCAATTACCAAGCCATCCACATAAGCCAGATGCAAAATGTGGTACAAGCTTCTGGTGTTCATTTACGGTGGCAAGAA
The DNA here is from genome assembly GCF_020740685.1 of Jaculus jaculus. Classification (NCBI taxonomy): domain Eukaryota; kingdom Metazoa; phylum Chordata; class Mammalia; order Rodentia; family Dipodidae; genus Jaculus; species Jaculus jaculus. The sequence continues at coordinate 9,588,267 of NC_059114.1, read as the reverse complement.
GTCCTGGTTTATCTATACCACACAATGCGCATGTATGCACTCATGCAAATGAATTTTTTTTTTGAAAAAGGAAAGATTGAGGAAAACACCCAGTGTGGACCACTAGCCTCCACACACATGCATGTGCGCTACACACGCACACACGCACGCACGCGCACGCGTACACACACATGAGAAAAGAAAAAGTCTAGCAGGGTGTGGTGGGACATATTTGTAATCATGTCATTCAGGAGGCTGAGGAATGCCAGTAGTGTGAGTTGAGGCCACCTGAGTTACATACAAAGACCCTGTCTCTCCAAAAAAAAAAAAAAGAGCCAGGCGTGGTGGTGTACACCTTGAATCCCAGCACTCAGGGAGGCAGAGGTAGGAGAATCGCTGTGAGTTCAAGGCCACCCTGAGACTACATAGTTAATTCCAGGTCAGCCTGGGCTAGAGTGAGACTCTACCTTGAAAAAAATAGTTGGGTTGTAGAGATGGCTTAGCAGGTAAGGTGCTTGCCAGGGACCAAAGGACCCTCCCCAGAACCCACATAAAGCCAGATGCACAAGGTGGCACATGCATCTGGAGTTCATTTGCAGTGCCTAGAGGCCCTGGCGTGCCCATTCTCTCTGTCTCTTTCTTTCTCAAATAAATAAATCAATAAATAAAATAGCTGAGAGTGGTGGTACATGCTTTTTTTTTAAAAAGCCCAGTCAGTATATTCTAGAGTTTTAATAATTATTAAATGTGATGTTCTAAGTTACTCACTAAAGGCTTGGAGCATAGCAAGTACTGGCAGCCATTAGAACTGGTCATAGCTGCCACCGCAGATGGGGTGGGACAGTGGACAGGGATGTTGAGGTGTCCCTGTGGGGCATCAGTAACAGTGCCCTGTGCACCCCTTCAGGCTAGCAGAGAAGTACCGAGAATGTCAGTCCAACAAGGAGAAGATCCTGAAAGAGATTGAGGTGAAGAAGGAGTACCTGAGCAGCCTGCAGCCTCGCCTCAACAGCATCATGCAGGTAAGACCAGCACACTGGCCTTTGGCTTTGCCATCAGCACTAACCAGGTAGCACCAGGCACCACCACAGCTGTTGGACTTTGCAAAGTCTGTGACTGTCAGTGGAGTATGCCAGAAGAGATGTCATGTCTGTGGTCCTATCCAGTATCTAGAAGAATCTAGCATCCTGGGGTGAACGAGCGCTGGCCAGTTGGGTTAGGAACATATACACACCTATATCTAAAGCACTTTTTCCCCCTTTTTTGCCAAGCAAGGTCTCACTCTAGCCCAGGCTAGTCTTGAACTCAGTGATTCTCCTACCTCTGCTGGGATTAAAGGGGTGCACCACCATGCCTGGCTGCCTGGTCTTTGCTTTTATCCTTATCCTCTGGGTAGCACCTCTTCAGACTATATGTTCAGTTTACCCTCTGTATGGTCTTCCCCAACCACTCAGTGTCCAGGGTCACGACATTGAACACACCTCAGCGTCTGCCCATGCTGCAGAACTCTCTGAAAAGAACTTTACTCATTTGAAAGCCAGCATGTGCCTTAGGAAAAGTTCTTGCTTTCCCTATAAAGTAGAATCTCTTTATATAAGTGATTTGATTTTTGTTGCCCTGTGAAGCCACATTTCATCTAAATTCTTACAGTTTTAGGAAGTAGGGAAAATGGCTAATATGGAGGAACTTTGTAAAAGAACTCTGGAGAAATTACAAATTCATCTGTCTAGGATTTTGCAAGGTTTACATAGCCTCCCTTCAAACTCTAGGTGTAGAATTATTCTCCACTACTACTTCATAATAGGTGTTGGCATACTTGGGAGGCTGTGACAGAAGGATTTGAATTTGAGGCCAGTCTGGGCTATATTATAGGAAACTTCTAGGCCATCTAGGCTACATAGCAGGATTTTCAAGGTAGGGTCTTGATGTAGCCCAGGCTGACCTGGAATTCACTATGTAGTCTCAGGGTCACCTCAAACTCCTACCTCTGCCTCCCAGGTGCCGCTGGTTTTAAAGTCATGCTTCTACTCCGGCCCCCCCCCCCCTCCTTTTTTTTGCTTTGGTTTTTCAAGGTAGGGTCTTCCTCTCTCCAAGGCTGACCTGGAACTCACTCTGTATTCTCAGGCAGTTCTTGAGTTCATGATGATGCTACTTCTGCCTCCAAAGGGCTCGAATTAAAGGCATGTGCCACCACACCTGGCTATAAATTTTTTTAAATATTTAATTTATTAGAGAAACAAGGAGCTAGAAAGAGAATGGGTGCACCAGGGCCTCTATCCACTGCAAGTGAAGTCCACATGCATGCGTCACTTTGTGCATCTGGCTTATATGGGTACTGGGGAATCCAACCTGGGTCTTTAGGCTTTTCAGGCAAGCACCTTAACTGCCAAGCCATCTCTCTAGCCCTATAAAATATTTTTTTTTATTTTAATATTTTAGTTTTTTCATTTATTTATTTGAGAGAGAGAGAGAGAGAAACAGGGAGAGAGGCAGGTAGAGGATGAGTGTGCCAGGGCCAACAGCTGCTGCAAATGAACCTCAGACACATGTGTCACATTGTGCATCTTGCTTATATGGGTCCTGGGGAATCGAACCTAGGTCCTTTGGCTTTCCAAGCAAGCACCTTAACCCCTAAACTATCTCTCCAGCCCATTATAAAAATATTTTTTTAAGGTGGTCGTGGTAACATATGCCTTTAATCCCAGCACTTGGGAGGCAGAGGTAGGAATATTGCCATGAGTTCAAGGCCACCCTGAGACTACATAGTGAATTTCAGGTCAGCCTGGAACAGAGTGAGACCCTACCTGAAAATAACAAACAAATAAACAACAACAACAACAAAATATATATGTTTTTTTAAAGCCAGGCATGGTGGTGCATGCCTTTAATCCCAACTCTAGAGAGGTTGAGGTAGGAGGATCACTTTGAGTTCGAGGCCACCCTGAGACTACATAGTGAATTCCAGGTCAACCTGAAATTCCTTGTAAAACCAAAACAAAAAACAAACAACAACAAAAAAGTCTTTGAACTGAAATTTAGCTCAGTGATAGAGTGCTTGCCTAGCATTCAAAGGCTCTAGGTTGAATCCCTAGTGCAGAAAAGAAAGAAGAAAACAGAACAAACACGTTTCCATGTCAGTGGACTGAGAAAGGACCAACAGAAAGTCTCCTGTTGCTTGCAGGCTTCCCTCCCCGTGCAGGAGTACCTCTTCATGCCGTTTGACCAGGCCCACAAGCAGTACGAGACGGCCAGGCACCTGCCACCTCCGCTCTACGTGCTCTTTGTTCAGGCCACTGCGTATGGGCAGGCCTGTGGTGAGTGTGGGGCCTGGGCGAGGGAGGAGGGCTGTGGGAGCAGCAGCCATGGCCACTGAGCCATGTGCAAGCACTGTCTGCTCAGAAGAGTTCCGGCCTTGCCCCAGAGCCCTCAGGTGACAGTGCTGCTCCCTCCGCACTGTTCAGCATGGCTGCTCCAGCCAGCTGTCTGAGGCTGGACTAACCTGATGGATGTTTCAGAATGGATAGCTTTGAATCTTTTATGAGCCTGGGTGGATGGCCCTTGGATACAGTGCCAAGTCAGCCTGTTCAGGTGCCCACTCCATCAAGGCATGCTTGGCAGGTGGACCAGTGCCCCATTTTTTGCTCTGGGGGTGGGATGCTTGGTGACTACCGGTTCCAGCCAATGCTCCTCAGCTTTCCTGTGTCTGGAAGGGGCTGCATGTCTTCTGGTGAATACCAGAAGGAAGGATGCGTCCTCCATCTGCTTAAGTTAGCCTGAGGCTCTGCTGAGGGTGTTTTGAAGTCTTTGCTCTTCCTCTAATACAGCTCTCTTCCACCTAGCACCCGAGCTTTCTTTGCACACACCCCCCACCCCACCCCCATCGCCTCAGACAGACATGTGCTGCTCCTGTGCATGCCTCTTCTCCCGGTCACAGCACCAACACATTACTGTGTCTCTCTCTCTCTTGTGTCTTCTTGGTCCATCTCGTCTTCTTCCTCCCCTTTGTTCTCTTCCGTTGCCATCATCAGCTCATATGAAATCTTCCTCTCAACCCCCTAGACAGGGTGAGTAATTTTCATTTGTGTTTAAAATTCAACTTGTTTCCTGTAGAATTCAAGAATAAGTGACTGAAAGGGCCTACTCTTGGGTTAGTGATACAGCTCTGTGGCAGAGCACATCCTGGCATGTGCAAGACCCTGATTTTGACCCCCACTACAAAAGAAAAGACAAACAGTAGCTGGGCAGTTGTGCTCACTTAGGGGTAACACTGGTGTTTAAGGTAAAGGAATGCTTTGTGTGTTGTTATCAGAGGTTGGTTGTTAGAAGTTTGTCCTTTAGTGCAGCTGGGCAAGTGGTGTGAAATGTCTCTTGACAGTCTGCGTCCTTAATATTGAGGAGGAGTTGGGGTTTAGCTTAAGGCCCATGTTCCATCCCCAGGATCACCAGAACAACAACAGAAGAATGAAGTGAGGCGTTGGCCCCTTTGACCTTACACCTATAATCCCAGCACTGGAAATACTGAGATAGGATGATAATGATGAGTAGAAAGCCAGCCAAGGACTACCTAATGAGTTCCAGCACAGTCTGGTCTAGTGTGGACCCTACCTTGAAAAATACAAACCGAAGTAATTAAAATTATAGATACCAATTCATCCAGTCCCCAGCATTCAACAAGGTAGCTGCTGTTGGCAAACTCCCCATTTCATAGATGTGAAAAGTGAAGGTCAGAGCAGTAACTTCACTTTCCAGGTCATGTTTTGTTTTGTTTTATTTTTTTCCGAGGTAGGGTCTCACTCTAGCCCAGGCTGACCTGGAATTCACTGTGGAGTCTCAGGGTGGCCTCGAACTCACAGCAGTCTTCCTACCTCTGTCTCCCCACCATGCCCGGCTTCAGGTCATGTTTTAGTAGTTGGTGGGATAAGGACTCAGGTTTGGGACTGGGCTGCAGTGTCCTTGTTCCTACCATTTT